>NW_028317987.1:200000-1418771 GCF_062004578.1 Staurois parvus
AGAGAAAGAAGAGAAAGAAGAAGAAGAAGAAAAAGAAAAGGAAGTAGAAAAAGAAAAAGAAAAGGAAGAAGAAGAGAAGAAGCAGAAGAAGAAGAAGAAAAAGAAGAGGAAAAAGAAGAAAAAGAAGAGGAAAAAGAAGAAAAAGAAGAGGAAAAAGAAGAAAAGAAGAGGAAAAAGAAGAAAAAGAAGAGAAAGATGAAAAAGAAGAATTCCAGTCTGCTATTATATTTGACATGAAAGTCTTGCAGTTGCAACAATGTATCTATTTGTATCCGAATAAAACCATCTGTATCTGAAATGGATACAAATGGATACAAATGGATACACATGGATACAAATGGATACAAATGGATACAAATGGATACATTGTTACAACCGCCAGACTTTTCATGTCACATATAATAGCGGACTCTCTGCAGGGACAGAAGTAATGAAATGCCGGCTGCAGACGGGCCGAAAATCGGACGATTTTTTTACCGTTGGTGGTAACGTCGGCCTATTGAACGACTGATTTTTTTTTTTTTTTCCAAAAACGGACGTTTTTCTCCCCGTCTATTGCACTAGTCCTTGTAGGAGATATTTATCCCAGGAAAGGGGCCCCCAAGAAGCTAGGAGCGGGCCCTTGGTACGGAGGCGTCACCTTTCCATCTAGGTGGTCCACGTAATCGCTTCCACAAATACACACAGTAGAAGGTTGAACCTTTGAACCTTCATCCTCCTAATCCCACCAATCATACCAGACATTCCTCCCAGAGTCCTCCTGATATCTCCTGTAGGATCAATGTTGGATGTCCACACATGGACCTTCTAGAATGGACTACATAGATCATAGGATCTGGGACCCCCAGCTACCCGATTATGACTGGGATGTGGGGTCCCGGAATCTCATCATCTGTGGGCTCCAGACATGCGGGTGTTTACACAGGTGTGTCCCGAGTCCTGAGAACGTCTGTGGATGTGGTAACCAGACCCCGCTCTGCATATTTACCCACCCGGGAGATAATCCTTCCTGGCACCCACCAATGTTTTCCCAGCCAGATTGATGGCCAAGATGGAGGAGCGCCCCAAGTGGGAGGGGCTAAGGATCCCAAACTGTCCCCATAGAATTGGTGGCAGATGATGTCTCGGAGGTTCCCACCTTCTCTGGACGACAACCATCTCCTTGTGACTCCGCCGGGCGCACATCCTCGTATTCCTGACCGATAAAATATTACCGTACGGGATTTATAGACGGTACAGTTATGCAGGCCATAGACGGGTCAAACATCGGTCGTTCGATCGGCCGACGTTACCACCAACAGTAAAGAAAATCGGCCAATTTTCGTCCCGTCTGCGGCCGGCATTTCATTACTTCTGTCCCTGCAGAGAGTCCGCTATTATATGTGACATGAAAAGTCTGGCGGTTGCAACAATGTATCTATTTGTATCCATTTCAGATACAGATGGGTTTATTCGGATACAAATAGATACAATGTTGCAACCGCCAGACTTTTCATGTCAAATATAATAGAGGACTGGAATTCTTCTTTTCTTCTTCTTTTTCTTCTTCTTCCTCTTCTTCTTCTTCTTCTGCTTCTTCTTCTTCTCCTACTTCTCCCTCTTCTTCTTCTGCTTCTTTTTCTTCTGCTTCTTCTCTCCTTTTCTTCTTCTCCTACTCTTCTTCTTCTTCTTTTCCTACTTCTCCTACTTCTTCTTCTACTTCTCCTTCTTCTTTTTTTTTTCTTCTACTTCTCCTACTTCTCCTTCCTCTTCTTCTCTTCTTTTCTTCTTCTTCTTCCTCTTCTTCTTCTTCTTCTACTTCTCCTACTTCTCCTTCTTCTTCTCTTTTTTTTTTCTTCTTCTTCTCCTACTTCTCCTTCCTCTTCTTCTTCTCTTCTTTTCTTCTTCTTCTTCCTCTTCTTCTTCTCCTTCTTCTTCTTCTCCTTCTTCTTCTTCTTCTCCTTCTTCTTCTTCTCCTCCTTCTTCTTCTTCTCCTGCTTCTCCTTCTTCCTCTTCTTCTTCTTACTCTTCTTCTCCTTCTTCTCCTACTTCTCTTTCTTCCTCATCTTCTTCTTCTCCTTCTTCCTCTTCTCCTACTTCTCCTTCTTCTTCTCCTTCTTCCTCTTCTCGTACTTCTCCTTCTTCTTATCCTTCTTCTTCTTCTTCTTTTCCTTCTTCTCCTTCCTCTTCTTCTCCTACTTCTCCTTCTTCTTCTTTTTTCTTCTTCTCCTTCTTCTTCTTCTCCTTCTTCCTCCTCTTCTTCTTCTTCCTCTTTTCTCCTTCTTCTTCTTCTGCTTCTTCTTCTTCTCCTACTTCTCCTTCTTCTTCTCCTTCTTCTTCTCCTACTTCTCCTTCTTCTTCTTCTTTTCTTCTTCTTGCAGGTCACGGCTCATGCGCAGATTTATTTATCGGTAAAAAGATCAGCCGATTTGCACATCATTGCCGGGAAAATCGGCTGATTTTTTTCCAACTTCACCGATAAAAAATATGTGCCAAAATGCCGACAAATGGCCGACCAATTACTCCACTAACAATGGGAAAATCGGATGATTTTTTTTTCGACCAAAACATCGGACGGTTTTCGACCCATGTATGGCCTGCATTACAGTACAGGGGGGGGAGGGCCCTGGGCCTGAGAGCTTACAATCTAAAAGGGAGGGGCAAGTGGTACAAATGTAACTCAGGGAAGAAAGTAAAGTTTGCTTGTTGGTGGAGGTGGGAGAGGCTTCCATGAAGAATGGAGTTCTCAGGCATCACCTCAAGGTGGACAGATGGGCAGGGTAGGAGATGGCTGATCAGATTGGGGTAGGGAGTCCCAGAGGATGGGAGAGGCTCTGCTGAAGTCCTGGAGGAGAGTTGAAGATGGTTGGAGAGATATTTGGTGATGTAGCTCAGAGCAGAGGTGTGCATGGCTTTCTAGGTTGATGATACTATCTAAGGGTGGAGGACACTGAGTGGAGGCCAGTGGAGGGATTGGCAGAGAGGGGTGGAGGACACTGAATGGAGACCAGTGGAGGGATTGGCAGAGAGGGGTGGAGGACACTGAATGGAGGCCAGTGGAGGGATTGGCAGAGAGGGGTGGAGGACACTGAATGGAGGCCAGTGGAGGGATTGGCAGAGAGGGGTGGAGGACACTGAATGGAGGCCAGTGGAGGGATTGGCAGAGAGGGGTGGAGGACACTGAATGGAGGCCAGTGGAGGGATTGGCAGAGAGGGGTGGAGGACACTGAGTGGAGGCCAGTGGAGGGATTGGCAGAGAGGGGTGGAGGACACTGATTGGTTGGTAAGTTGGAGGAGTCTGGCAGAGAGGAGTGGAGGACACTGATTGGTTGGTAAGTTGGAGGAGTCTGGCAGAAGCATTCATGGTAGGATGAAGGGAAGTGGTGATGGGCGAGGAGATAGATTTGGGTGGTTTTGGAACCCATGGGGGGTATCAGTGACCCGGGGGGAGGTGTGGATGGAGAAGAGAAGGGTCTCAGGACAGAACATTGGAGGACCTCTGCAGAATGAAGAGTAGAGGAGGCGGTAGAGAGGTAGGTGGAGGAGGTAAGTACCTTTAGATAAATTGGAGAGGACAGAGTCTTGAAGGCCAAAGGGGTGGATGTGAGGAGGAGCAGGCAATCTCCTGCACAAAGATGGCGGAAGGTCCCAGTAATACGAGGGCGGGGGTCTGGCCGTTGGTTCTAGCAGTTGGTTGGTCGGTAGGGGGTTTTAGGGGGGTGGTTTCTGTGGGGTGTTGGGTAAAAGTCAGACTGTAGGGGGTGGGAAAGGTGACCCCCAGTGAGGTGGGAGGTCACATTGGTGTCAGTGGGTGAGGAAAGAGGTCTGCTCGGCAGTGTGGGGGGAGGAGTTATATTCCGGACTAGCTGCTGAATGTAAACAAGGGGCGGAGTTAGTGGGTGACATCTTTTATGGTCTCCATCCCCCACCTTTGTTTACATCCAGCTGGGATCTGTCATTCAGTGTGAGTCTTCATCAGGAGAGGAGTTGGTGGGCGTCGCTGGGCGTCGCTGGAAGGCGGGACTGACATTGTGGGATCTGCATCAAGGTGTGTTGATTCTTTATTTACTGTCCTCATTGGCATGGGGGGAGGGGGCTTCACCAGGGGCCTGTGGCCTGGAATGGTGGGGGGAGGGGCTTTGCCAGGGGCCTGTGGCCTGGATTGGTGGGGGGAGGGGCTTCACCAGGGGCCTGTGGCCTGGAATGGTGGGGGGAGGGGCTTTGCCAGGGGCCTGTGGAATGAAATGGATGGGGGAGGGGCTTTGCCAGGGGCCTGTGGAATGAAATGGAGAGGGGAGGGGCTTTACCAGGGGCCTGTGGCCTAGAATGGAGGGGGAAGGGGGCTTCACCAGGGGCATGTGGCCTGAAATGGTGGGGGGAGGGGCTTTACCAGGGGCCTGTGGCCTGGAATGGTGGGGGGAGGGGCTTTACCAGGGGCCTGTGGCCTGGAATGGTGGGGGGAGGGACTTTACCAGGGGCCTGTGGCCTGGAATGGTGGAGGAGGGGCATTGCCAGGGGGCCCGTGGCCTGGAATGGTGGGGGAAGGGGCTTTTCCAGGGGGCCCGTGGCCTGGAATGGTGGGGGAGGGGCTTTGCCAGGGGGCCCGTGGCCTGGAATGGTGGGGGAGGGGCTTTGCCAGGGGGCCCATGGCCTGGAATGGTAGGGGAAGGGGGTACACATTCCTCTCTCCCCTTTCCTGGCTTGCCAAAATGTATGCTCCGATAAGGGTCTGGTGTGGATTTTTGGGGGACCCCCACATTTTTTATTAGGGTGACCCCACCCTGGACAATGTCACCCCATCATATGCTGATATCATTATAGAGGAATTGGGGTTACCCCACACCAGACAGTGTCACCCCTCCATCATACACTGATATCATTAGAGGGGTATTGGGGTGACCCCCCATTATACAGTGATATTAGAGGGGTATTGGAGTTACGCCCCCCAGTATACGGTGATATCATTAGAGGGGAATTCGGGTGACCCCCCCATTATACGGTGATATGATTAGAGGGGTATTGGGGTGCTCCCCATTATACGGTGACATCATTAGAGGGGTATTGGGGTGACCCCCCATTATACGGTGATATGATTAGAGGGGTATTGGGGTGCCCCCATTATAAGGTGATATCATTAGAGGGGTATTGGGGTGCTCCCCATTATACGGTGACATCATTAGGGGGGTATTGGGGTGACCCCCCATTATACGGTGACATCATTAGAGGGGTATTGGGGTGACCCCCCATTATACGGTGACATCATTAGAGGGGTATTGGGGTGACCCCCCATTGTACGGTGACATCATTAGAGGGGTATTGGAGTGACCCCCCATTATACGGTGATATGATTAGAGGGGTATTGGGGTGACCCCCCATTATACGGTGATATCATTAGAGGGGTATTGGGGTGACCCCCTCCATTATATGGTGATATCATTAGAGGGGTAGTGGGGTGACCCCCCATTATACGGTTATATGATTAGAGGGGTATTGGGGTGACCCCCCATTATACGGTGACATCATTAGAGGGGTATTGGAGTGACCCCCCATTATACGGTGATATGATTAGAGGGGTATTGGGGTGACCCCCTCCATTATATGGTGATATGATTAGAGGGGTAGTGGGGTGACCTCCCATTATACGGTGATATGATTAGAGGGGTATTGGGGTGACCCCCCATTATACGGTGACATGATTAGAGGGGTATTGGGGTGACCCCCCATTATACGGTGACATGATTAGAGGGGTATTGGGGTGACCCCCCATTATACGGTGACATGATTAGAGGGGTATTGGGGTGACCCCCCATTATACGGTGACATCATTAAAGGGGTATTGGGGTGCCCCCCTCCATTATACGGTGACATCATTAGAGGGGTATTGGGGTGCCCCCATTATACGGCGAGGATTGGGGTGCGGAGTATGATCCCAGTCGGTTGGGAATCCTGGGCTCAGCGATGTCACCTCCCAGCAGATGACAGAATGCAGGAAATTCTTCTTCCTGAACTCTGCGCTCATCATCCCCACAATTCCGGGATCTGCAGGAAGAGGGTCATAATCCTGTCATCTCCACCATGTGCTGCAGAGAGGTGAGATGTGCTGCAGAGAGGTGAGATGTGCTGCAGAGAGACATAGAGGGAATGTGCTGCAGAGAGGTGAGATGTGCTGCAGAGAGGTGAGATGTGCTGCAGAGAGGTGAGATGTGCTGCAGAGAGACATAGAGGGAATGTGCTGCAGAGAGGTGAGATGTGCTGCAGAGAGACATAGAGGGAATGTGCTGCAGAGAGGTGGGATGTGCTGCAGAGAGGTGAGATGTGCTGCAGAAAGACATAGAGGGAATGTGCTGCAGAGAGGAGGAATGTTCTGCAGACAGAGGAGGATGGGATGAGATGTTGATATCTGGGGGTCAGTGATAGTCCCGCCTCCTAATGGGGGACAGAAGAGGGATAACAATGTCACATAACATATTATTATTATTATACAGTATTTATAAAGCCCCCATAGTTGGCTCAGCGCTGTACATTACAGAGGGGACAGAACATGTGACAGAGCAATACCAATACAATGTGATACATGAGGGGATCGAGGGCCCTGATCCTGGGAGTTTACAATCTAGGAGGGGGGCCCTGATCCTGGGAGCTTACAATCTAGGAGGGAGGGATAATAATAATATAATACAATGTATATAATAATCTCCCTGACAGTCCGGCGCACAGAACGTATCCAATACATGATTGCTGTCGGAGGGAGGACATGGAGGGATGCAGAGTATATAGGAAGTATAATAGAGTGATGACATCATCAAGAGGACATTATCATTGTGTCATCTTACTGAATCAGCACCCCTCCCCTCCCCCCACACACATATCACGTTTTCCACCACTTGCCCCTCCCTTTAGAGTGTGAGCTCTTGTGCTGGCTTGGATCTGCACTGCCTCCCCTGAGCACACACTGCTGTGACTGCACACATGCTGAGCAGTGATGACAGTGAGGATGAGTGATCCTCGGGATGTACATTTCCTGACACTCGGACACGGGGGAGAAAAACAGGAGATTCAGCTGGAACACTGTGCAGGGGGGAAGGAAGGGATATTATATCATACATGAGAATATAATATATATATATATACTGTATAATAGGATATATATCACATATGACATGGAAGACAGTATATATATCTATCTAATACATGGAGTCCTGGGCAGAGCACAGAGTCCCCAGTACTATAATACATAATAATGGACGGAGTTGGGTGGTTGGGGAACATCGTCATACAATAAAGGGTAAAGTATGGTCATGGTGTCCCGGGGAGAGCACAGATAATGGACGGAGTTGGGTGGTTGGAGAACATCGTCATACAATAAAGGGTAAAGTATGGTCATGGTGTCCCGGGGAGAGTACAGATTATGGATGGAGTTGGGTGGTTGGAGAACATCGTCATACAATAAAGGGTAAAGTATGGTCATGGTGTCCCGGGGAGAGCACAGGTAATGGATGGAGTTGGGTGGTTGGAGAAGATCGTCATACAATAAAGGGTAAAGTATGGTCATGGTGTCCCGGGGAGAGCACAGATAATGGATGGAGTTGGGTGGTTGGAGAACATCGTCATACAATAAAGGGTAAAGTATGGTCATGGTGTCCCGGGGAGAGCACAGATTATGGATGGAGTTGGGTGGTTGGAGAACATCGTCATACAATAAAGGGTAAAGTACGGTCATGGTGTCCCGGGGAGAGCACAGAGTCCCGGTACTATAATACATAATAATGGACGGAGTTGGGTGGTTGGGGAACATCGTCATACAATAAAGGGTAAAGTATGGTCATGGTGTCCCGGGGAGAGTACAGATTATGGATGGAGTTGGGTGGTTGGAGAACATCGTCATACAATAAAGGGTAAAGTATGGTCATGGTGTCCCGGGGAGAGCACACATAATGGACGGAGTTGGGTGGTTGGGGAACATCGTCATACAATAAAGGGTAAAGTATGGTCATGGTGTCCCGGGGAGAGCACAGATAATGGACGGAGTTGGGTGGTTGGGGAACATCGTCATACAATAAAGGGTAAAGTATGGTCATGGTGTCCCGGGGAGAGCACACATAATGGATGGAGTTGGGTGGTTGGGGAACATCGTCATACAATAAAGGGTAAAGTATGGTCATGGTGTCCCGGGGAGAGCACAGATAATGGATGGAGTTGGGTGGTTGGAGAACATCGTCATACAATAAAGGGTAAAGTATGGTCATGGTGTCCCGGGGAGAGCACAGATAATGGATGGAGTTGGGTGGTTGGAGAACATCGTCATACAATAAAGGGTAAAGTATGGTCATGGTGTCCCGGGGAGAGCACAGATTATGGATGGAGTTGGGTGGTTGGAGAACATCGTCATACAATAAAGGGTAAAGTACGGTCATGGTGTCCCGGGGAGAGCACAGAGTCCCGGTACTATAATACATAATAATGGACGGAGTTGGGTGGTTGGGGAACATCGTCATACAATAAAGGGTAAAGTATGGTCATGGTGTCCCGGGGAGAGTACAGATTATGGATGGAGTTGGGTGGTTGGAGAACATCGTCATACAATAAAGGGTAAAGTATGGTCATGGTGTCCCGGGGAGAGCACACATAATGGACGGAGTTGGGTGGTTGGGGAACATCGTCATACAATAAAGGGTAAAGTATGGTCATGGTGTCCCGGGGAGAGCACAGATAATGGACGGAGTTGGGTGGTTGGGGAACATCGTCATACAATAAAGGGTAAAGTATGGTCATGGTGTCCCGGGGAGAGCACACATAATGGATGGAGTTGGGTGGTTGGGGAACATCGTCATACAATAAAGGGTAAAGTATGGTCATGGTGTCCCGGGGAGAGCACAGATAATGGATGGAGTTGGGTGGTTGGAGAAGATCGTCATACAATAAAGGGTAAAGTATGGTCATGGTGTCCCGGGGAGAGCACAGATAATGGATGGAGTTGGGTGGTTGGAGAACATCGTCATACAATAAAGGGTAAAGTATGGTCATGGTGTCCCGGGGAGAGCACAGATAATGGACGGAGTTGGGTGGTTGGGGAACATCGTCATACAATAAAGGGTAAAGTATGGTCATGGTGTCCCGGGGAGAGCACACATAATGGACGGAGTTGGGTGGTTGGGGAACATCGTCATACAATAAAGGGTAAAGTATGGTCATGGTGTCCCGGGGAGAGCACAGATAATGGATGGAGTTGGGTGGTTGGAGAACATCGTCATACAATAAAGGGTAAAGTATGGTCATGGTGTCCCGGGGAGAGTACAGATTATGGATGGAGTTGGGTGGTTGGAGAACATCGTCATACAATAAAGGGTAAAGTATGGTCATGGTGTCCCGGGGAGAGCACAGGTAATGGATGGAGTTGGGTGGTTGGAGAAGATCGTCATACAATAAAGGGTAAAGTATGGTCATGGTGTCCCGGGGAGAGCACAGATAATGGATGGAGTTGGGTGGTTGGAGAACATCGTCATACAATAAAGGGTAAAGTATGGTCATGGTGTCCCGGGGAGAGCACAGATTATGGATGGAGTTGGGTGGTTGGAGAACATCGTCATACAATAAAGGGTAAAGTACGGTCATGGTGTCCCGGGGAGAGCACAGAGTCCCGGTACTATAATACATAATAATGGACGGAGTTGGGTGGTTGGGGAACATCGTCATACAATAAAGGGTAAAGTATGGTCATGGTGTCCCGGGGAGAGTACAGATTATGGATGGAGTTGGGTGGTTGGAGAACATCGTCATACAATAAAGGGTAAAGTATGGTCATGGTGTCCCGGGGAGAGCACACATAATGGACGGAGTTGGGTGGTTGGGGAACATCGTCATACAATAAAGGGTAAAGTATGGTCATGGTGTCCCGGGGAGAGCACAGATAATGGACGGAGTTGGGTGGTTGGGGAACATCGTCATACAATAAAGGGTAAAGTATGGTCATGGTGTCCCGGGGAGAGCACACATAATGGATGGAGTTGGGTGGTTGGGGAACATCGTCATACAATAAAGGGTAAAGTATGGTCATGGTGTCCCGGGGAGAGCACAGATAATGGATGGAGTTGGGTGGTTGGAGAACATCGTCATACAATAAAGGGTAAAGTATGGTCATGGTGTCCCGGGGAGAGCACAGATAATGGATGGAGTTGGGTGGTTGGAGAACATCGTCATACAATAAAGGGTAAAGTATGGTCATGGTGTCCCGGGGAGAGCACAGATTATGGATGGAGTTGGGTGGTTGGAGAACATCGTCATACAATAAAGGGTAAAGTACGGTCATGGTGTCCCGGGGAGAGCACAGAGTCCCGGTACTATAATACATAATAATGGACGGAGTTGGGTGGTTGGGGAACATCGTCATACAATAAAGGGTAAAGTATGGTCATGGTGTCCCGGGGAGAGTACAGATTATGGATGGAGTTGGGTGGTTGGAGAACATCGTCATACAATAAAGGGTAAAGTATGGTCATGGTGTCCCGGGGAGAGCACACATAATGGACGGAGTTGGGTGGTTGGGGAACATCGTCATACAATAAAGGGTAAAGTATGGTCATGGTGTCCCGGGGAGAGCACAGATAATGGACGGAGTTGGGTGGTTGGGGAACATCGTCATACAATAAAGGGTAAAGTATGGTCATGGTGTCCCGGGGAGAGCACACATAATGGATGGAGTTGGGTGGTTGGGGAACATCGTCATACAATAAAGGGTAAAGTATGGTCATGGTGTCCCGGGGAGAGCACAGATAATGGATGGAGTTGGGTGGTTGGAGAAGATCGTCATACAATAAAGGGTAAAGTATGGTCATGGTGTCCCGGGGAGAGCACAGATAATGGATGGAGTTGGGTGGTTGGAGAACATCATCATACAATAAAGGGTAAAGTATGGTCATGGTGTCCCGGGGAGAGCACAGATAATGGACGGAGTTGGGTGGTTGGGGAACATCGTCATACAATAAAGGGTAAAGTATGGTCATGGTGTCCCGGGGAGAGCACACATAATGGACGGAGTTGGGTGGTTGGGGAACATCGTCATACAATAAAGGGTAAAGTATGGTCATGGTGTCCCGGGGAGAGCACAGATAATGGATGGAGTTGGGTGGTTGGAGAACATCGTCATACAATAAAGGGTAAAGTATGGTCATGGTGTCCCGGGGAGAGCACAGATAATGGATGGAGTTGGGTGGTTGGGGAACATCGTCATACAATAAAGGGTAAAGTATGGTCATGGTGTCCCGGGGAGAGCACAGATTATGGATGGAGTTGGGTGGTTGGGGAACATCGTCATACAATAAAGGGTAAAGTATGGTCATGGTGTCCCGGGGAGAGCACAGATAATGGATGGAGTTGGGTGGTTGGAGAACATCGTCATACAATAAAGGGTAAAGTATGGTCATGGTATCCCGGGGAGAGCACAGATAATGGATGGAGTTGGGTGGTTGGGGAACATCGTCATACAATAAAGGGTAAAGTATGGTCATGGTGTCCCGGGGAGAGCACAGATTATGGATGGAGTTGGGTGGTTGGGGAACATCGTCATACAATAAAGGGTAAAGTATGGTCATGGTGTCCCGGGGAGAGCACAGATAATGGATGGAGTTGGGTGGTTGGAGAACATCGTCATACAATAAAGGGTAAAGTATGGTCATGGTATCCCAGGGAGAGCACAGATTATGGATGGAGTTGGGTGGTTGGAGAACATCGTCATACAATAAAGGGTAAAGTATGGTCATGGTGTCCCGGGGAGAGCACAGATAATGGATGGAGTTGGGTGGTTGGGGAACATCGTCATACAATAAAGGGTAAAGTATGGTCATGGTGTCCCGGGGAGAGCACAGATTATGGATGGAGTTGGGTGGTTGGAGAACATCGTCATACAATAAAGGGTAAAGTATGGTCATGGTGTCCCGGGGAGAGCACAGATAATGGATGGAGTTGGGTGGTTGGGGAACATCGTCATACAATAAAGGGTAAAGTATGGTCATGGTGTCCCGGGGAGAGCACACATAATGGACGGAGTTGTGTGGTTGGGGAACATCGTCATACAATAAAGGGTAAAGTATGGTCATGGTGTCCCGGGGAGAGCACAGATAATGGATGGAGTTGGGTGGTTGGAGAACATCGTCATACAATAAAGGGTAAAGTATGGTCATGGTGTCCCGGGGAGAGCACAGATAATGGATGGAGTTGGGTGGTTGGGGAACATCGTCATACAATAAAGGGTAAAGTATGGTCATGGTGTCCCGGGGAGAGCACAGATAATGGATGGAGTTGGGTGGTTGGGGAACATCGTCATACAATAAAGGGTAAAGTATGGTCATGGTGTCCCGGGGAGAGCACAGATAATGGATGGAGTTGGGTGGTTGGAGAACATCGTCATACAATAAAGGGTAAAGTATGGTCATGGTGTCCCGGGGAGAGCACAGATTATGGATGGAGTTGGGTGGTTGGAGAACATCGTCATACAATAAAGGGTAAAGTATGGTCATGGTGTCCCGGGGAGAGCACACATAATGGATGGAGTTGGGTGGTTGGGGAACATCGTCATACAATAAAGGGTAAAGTATGGTCATGGTGTCCCGGGGAGAGCACACATAATGGACGGAGTTGTGTGGTTGGGGAACATCGTCATACAATAAAGGGTAAAGTATGGTCATGGTGTCCCGGGGAGAGCACAGATAATGGATGGAGTTGGGTGGTTGGAGAACATCGTCATACAATAAAGGGTAAAGTATGGTCATGGTGTCCCGGGGAGAGCACAGATAATGGATGGAGTTGGGTGGTTGGGGAACATCGTCATACAATAAAGGGTAAAGTATGGTCATGGTGTCCCGGGGAGAGCACACATAATGGACGGAGTTGTGTGGTTGGGGAACATCGTCATACAATAAAGGGTAAAGTATGGTCATGGTGTCCCGGGGAGAGCACAGATAATGGATGGAGTTGGGTGGTTGGAGAACATCGTCATACAATAAAGGGTAAAGTATGGTCATGGTGTCCCGGGGAGAGCACAGATAATGGATGGAGTTGGGTGGTTGGAGAACATCGTCATACAATAAAGGGTAAAGTATGGTCATGGTGTCCCGGGGAGAGCACACATAATGGATGGAGTTGGGTGGTTGGGGAACATCGTCATACAATAAAGGGTAAAGTATGGTCATGGTGTCCCGGGGAGAGCACACATAATGGATGGAGTTGGGTGGTTGGGGAACATCGTCATACAATAAAGGGTAAAGTATGGTCATGGTGTCCCGGGGAGAGCACACATAATGGATGGAGTTGGGTGGTTGGGGAACATCGTCATACAATAAAGGGTAAAGTATGGTCATGGTGTCCCGGGGAGAGCACAGATAATGGATGGAGTTGGGTGGTTGGAGAAGATCGTCATACAATAAAGGGTAAAGTATGGTCATGGTGTCCCGGGGAGAGCACAGATAATGGATGGAGTTGGGTGGTTGGAGAACATCGTCATACAATAAAGGGTAAAGTATGGTCATGGTGTCCCGGGGAGAGCACAGATAATGGACGGAGTTGGGTGGTTGGGGAACATCGTCATACAATAAAGGGTAAAGTATGGTCATGGTGTCCCGGGGAGAGCACACATAATGGACGGAGTTGGGTGGTTGGGGAACATCGTCATACAATAAAGGGTAAAGTATGGTCATGGTGTCCCGGGGAGAGCACAGATAATGGATGGAGTTGGGTGGTTGGAGAACATCGTCATACAATAAAGGGTAAAGTATGGTCATGGTGTCCCGGGGAGAGCACAGATAATGGATGGAGTTGGGTGGTTGGGGAACATCGTCATACAATAAAGGGTAAAGTATGGTCATGGTGTCCCGGGGAGAGCACAGATTATGGATGGAGTTGGGTGGTTGGGGAACATCGTCATACAATAAAGGGTAAAGTATGGTCATGGTGTCCCGGGGAGAGCACAGATAATGGATGGAGTTGGGTGGTTGGAGAACATCGTCATACAATAAAGGGTAAAGTATGGTCATGGTATCCCGGGGAGAGCACAGATAATGGATGGAGTTGGGTGGTTGGGGAACATCGTCATACAATAAAGGGTAAAGTATGGTCATGGTGTCCCGGGGAGAGCACAGATTATGGATGGAGTTGGGTGGTTGGGGAACATCGTCATACAATAAAGGGTAAAGTATGGTCATGGTGTCCCGGGGAGAGCACAGATAATGGATGGAGTTGGGTGGTTGGAGAACATCGTCATACAATAAAGGGTAAAGTATGGTCATGGTATCCCAGGGAGAGCACAGATTATGGATGGAGTTGGGTGGTTGGAGAACATCGTCATACAATAAAGGGTAAAGTATGGTCATGGTGTCCCGGGGAGAGCACAGATAATGGATGGAGTTGGGTGGTTGGGGAACATCGTCATACAATAAAGGGTAAAGTATGGTCATGGTGTCCCGGGGAGAGCACAGATTATGGATGGAGTTGGGTGGTTGGAGAACATCGTCATACAATAAAGGGTAAAGTATGGTCATGGTGTCCCGGGGAGAGCACAGATAATGGATGGAGTTGGGTGGTTGGGGAACATCGTCATACAATAAAGGGTAAAGTATGGTCATGGTGTCCCGGGGAGAGCACACATAATGGACGGAGTTGTGTGGTTGGGGAACATCGTCATACAATAAAGGGTAAAGTATGGTCATGGTGTCCCGGGGAGAGCACAGATAATGGATGGAGTTGGGTGGTTGGAGAACATCGTCATACAATAAAGGGTAAAGTATGGTCATGGTGTCCCGGGGAGAGCACAGATAATGGATGGAGTTGGGTGGTTGGGGAACATCGTCATACAATAAAGGGTAAAGTATGGTCATGGTGTCCCGGGGAGAGCACAGATAATGGATGGAGTTGGGTGGTTGGGGAACATCGTCATACAATAAAGGGTAAAGTATGGTCATGGTGTCCCGGGGAGAGCACAGATAATGGATGGAGTTGGGTGGTTGGAGAACATCGTCATACAATAAAGGGTAAAGTATGGTCATGGTGTCCCGGGGAGAGCACAGATTATGGATGGAGTTGGGTGGTTGGAGAACATCGTCATACAATAAAGGGTAAAGTATGGTCATGGTGTCCCGGGGAGAGCACACATAATGGATGGAGTTGGGTGGTTGGGGAACATCGTCATACAATAAAGGGTAAAGTATGGTCATGGTGTCCCGGGGAGAGCACACATAATGGACGGAGTTGTGTGGTTGGGGAACATCGTCATACAATAAAGGGTAAAGTATGGTCATGGTGTCCCGGGGAGAGCACAGATAATGGATGGAGTTGGGTGGTTGGAGAACATCGTCATACAATAAAGGGTAAAGTATGGTCATGGTGTCCCGGGGAGAGCACAGATAATGGATGGAGTTGGGTGGTTGGGGAACATCGTCATACAATAAAGGGTAAAGTATGGTCATGGTGTCCCGGGGAGAGCACACATAATGGACGGAGTTGTGTGGTTGGGGAACATCGTCATACAATAAAGGGTAAAGTATGGTCATGGTGTCCCGGGGAGAGCACAGATAATGGATGGAGTTGGGTGGTTGGAGAACATCGTCATACAATAAAGGGTAAAGTATGGTCATGGTGTCCCGGGGAGAGCACAGATAATGGATGGAGTTGGGTGGTTGGAGAACATCGTCATACAATAAAGGGTAAAGTATGGTCATGGTGTCCCGGGGAGAGCACACATAATGGATGGAGTTGGGTGGTTGGGGAACATCGTCATACAATAAAGGGTAAAGTATGGTCATGGTGTCCCGGGGAGAGCACAGATAATGGACGGAGTTTGGTGGTTGGGGAACATCGTCATACAATAAAGGGTAAAGTATGGTCATGGTGTCCCGGGGAGAGCACAGATAATGGATGGAGTTGGGTGGTTGG
Organism: Staurois parvus; assembly: GCF_062004578.1. Lineage (NCBI taxonomy): Eukaryota > Metazoa > Chordata > Amphibia > Anura > Ranidae > Staurois > Staurois parvus. Next base: position 215,898 of record NW_028317987.1, read on the forward strand.
AGAACATCGTCATACAATAAAGGGTAAAGTATGGTCATGGTGTCCCGGGGAGAGCACAGATTATGGATGGAGTTGGGTGGTTGGAGAACATCGTCATACAATAAAGGGTAAAGTATGGTCATGGTGTCCCGGGGAGAGCACAGATTATGGATGGAGTTGGGTGGTTGGGGAACATCGTCATACAATAAAGGGTAAAGTATGGTCATGGTGTCCCGGGGAGAGCACAGATAATGGATGGAGTTGGGTGGTTGGGGAACATCGTCATACAATAAAGGGTAAAGTATGGTCATGGTGTCCCGGGGAGAGCACAGATAATGGACGGAGTTGGGTGGTTGGGGAACATCGTCATACAATAAAGGGTAAAGTATGGTCATGGTGTCCTGGGGAGAGCACAGATAATGGATGGAGTTGGGTGGTTGGGGAACATCGTCATACAATAAAGGGTAAAGTACGGTCATGGAGTCCCGGGGAGAGCACACATAATGGACAGAGTTGGGTGGTTGGAGAAGATCATCGTATTATAAAAGGTATGGTGATGGTGTTACAGGGAGAACACAGAGCCCCAGTGCTGGCACTCCACATCCCTTGAAGGGTTAAGGATCCAGAGAGAGGCAGGAAGTTTTGGGAGGGGGATGGAAGACTTTCACCTCTCATCTCTCTCCTCCTCCCCCCTCTGAGGATGCTGGCTGGAGTGGGCTGTCCAGGGATGGTTTAAGGAGGCGAGAAGTCTGTGTGTGTGGGATCTACAGAGCTGGCAGAGGGAGACCAAGGTTGGCCTGGGTACCACAGACCAGGGGCTGGATGCTGGACATCCCGAGTGAACCTGGACACTGGGCCGGTGGGACATTCCAGGATTTGCATTGAGATTTTCCTGGCACTGACGTGGAATTCTAGCGTTGATTAGTCAGTTTCATGGATTTGGGGATTTCATGAGATGACACATGTGGGAACGTTTATCCTTGTATTGCGGAATTGTCTGCACCACAATTGGATTACCATTTACGGGATCCGCTATCCCACTACAAGCACTACAGAAACTTTAGGGGATCACCACAGCGACTGTATGATGTAATCGGTGTGGCCAGGAGCCAGCCAAGCCGTAGACCTGTGCTGTATCCTTCCATTTCTTGGATTATTGTGAATCCTGGGGGTCACCGAGCACCAGAATTCTCTAGAGGATTGAAGACTTCAGGAGTTGTCCCTACGTGAGGCCAGGAGTTATCCATACATGAGGCCACCACATCTCAACTAGTGTCTAGGAGTTGTGGGACCCCGGCTGGAGACGGGTTCTGGGCCCTTAAGGGAGAGACAAACTCTGTGGCTTCGTTGGTTGGGATGTCCTAGTCAGTTCGCAATCCGTCCTGTGGAATTTACGTCTATTCCAGATTTTCCTTTTACTTGATTGACCACTTGGATGACCATGGCAAAGTCATTGTGGTGTTTGTGCAGCTATGTACTATGTCTAAGTCTTGGTGGAAGCTACGCCACCAACTACCCGCCTCGATACAACCTCTACACAGGAGGGACGGCCCCACAAAGTCAGTTCATGACAGCACAAGGGGTAACACAAGCACAGAACGGCCTTCGGGCTGCCAGCAGGCACAGGTAGGTGGCCCGTGGAGGAGAAAGTACCAACCTTTACCCTGCCTATGGCTTGTAGATCACTCTCTGGAGGTGCTTTATGGTTGGGGAAGGAACCCCAAAGAGTCCTCTAATGCCTAAACTAGAAAAACACTTCTGTGGAAGGTGACCCATAATCTCATGAATTTGTGAGGGAACGTGGGGGGCGGGGAGGGGGATTGACATGAGTATTAGTCATAGTGACCTATGTATGACGTGAGGTGCAAGTAAAACATTCTTTACTGTCCATGAGGTGCACCTAGAACATTCTATACTGTCCATGAGGTGCACCTAGAACATTCTTTACAATCCGTGAGGTGCACCTAAACATTCTATACTGTCCGTGAGGTGCACCTTAAACATTCTATAATGTCCATGGGGTGCACCTAGAACATTATATAGTGTCCGTGAGGTGCACCTAGAACATTCTTTACTGTCCGTGAGGTGCACCTAAACATTCTATACTGTCCGTGAGGTGCACCTAGAACATTATATAGTGTCCGTGAGGTGCACCTAGAACATTCTTTACTGTCCGTGAGGTGCACCTAGAACAAACTATACCGTCCGTGAGGTGCACCTAGAACATTATATACTGTCCGTGCGGTGCACCTAGAACATTCTATACTGTCCGTAAGGTGCACCTAGAACATTCTATACTGTCCGTGAGGTGCACCTAGAACATTCTATACTGTCCATGAGGTGAACCTAGAACATTCTATACTGTCCGTGAGGTGCACCTAGAAGATTATATACTGTCCATGAGGTGCAATTAAACATTCTATACTGTCCGTGAGGTGCACCTAGAACATTCTATAATGTCCATGGGGTGCACCTAGAACATTATATAGTGTCCGTGAGGTGCACCTAGAACATTCTTGCTTGTCCGTGAGGTGCACCTAGAACAAACTATACCATCCGCGAGGTGCACCTAGAACATTCTATACTGTCCGTGAGGTGCACCTAGAACATTCTATACTGTCCATGAGGTGCACCTAGAACATTCTATACTGTCCATGAGGTGCACCAAGAACATTCTATACTGTCCGTGAGGTGCACCTAGAACATTCTATACTGTCCGTGAGGTGCACCTAGAACATTCTATACTGTCCGTGAGGTGCAATTAAACATTCTATACTGTCCGTGAGGTGCACCTAGAACATTCTATACTGTCCGTGAGGTGCACCTAGAACAATCTATACTGTCCGTGAGGTGCACCTAGAACATTCTATACTGTCCGTGAGGTGCAATTAAACAATCTATACTGTCCGTGAGGTGCAGCTAGAACATTCTATACTGTCCGTGGGGACTTTCCTTCATTTCTGGATGAATGTCCCCAGCTTTGCACCCAGCCTTTATATTCCCTACAGTCCAGGCATTATAGCTGCCATAACGACCAACTCTAAGGTGTTATCCCTACTATAATGTCCTCCATATCTGAGGTCCTATATCTACTATAATGTCCTCTATATCTGAGGTCCTATATCTACTATAATGTCCTCTATATCTGAGGTCCTATATCTACTATAATGTCCTCCATGTCTGAGGTCCTATATCTACTATAATGTCCTCCATGTCTGAGGTCCTATATCTACTATAATGTCCTCTATATCTGAGGTCCTATATCTACTATAATGTCCTCCATATCTGAGGTCCTATATCTACTATAATGTCCTCCATGTCTGAGGTCCTATATCTACTATAATGTCCTCCATGTCTGAGGTCCTATATCTACTATAATGTCCTCTATATCTGAGGTCCTATATCTACTATAATGTCCTCCATATCTGAGGTCCTATATCTACTATAATGTCCTCCATATCTGAGGTCCTATATCTACTATAATGTCCTCCATATCTGAGGTCCTATATCTACTATAATGTCCTCCATATCTGAGGTCCTATATCTACTATAATGTCCTCCATGTCTGAGGTCCTATATCTACTATAATGTCCTCCATATCTGAGGTCCTATATCTACTATAATGTCCTCCATATCTGAGGTCCTATATCTACTATAATGTCCTCCATGTCTGAGGTCCTATATCTACTATAATGTCCTCTATATCTGAGGTCCTATATCTACTATAATGTCCTCCATATCTGAGGTCCTATATCTACTATAATGTCCTCCATATCTGAGGTCCTATATCTACTATAATGTCCTCTATATCTGAGGTCCTATATCTACTATAATGTCCTCCATATCTGAGGTCCTATATCTACTATAATGTCCTCCATATCTGAGGTCCTATATCTACTATAATGTCCTCCATATCTGAGGTCCTATATCTACTATAATGTCCTCCATGTCTGAGGTCCTATATCTACTATAATGTCCTCCATATCTGAGGTCCTATATCTACTATAATGTCCTCTATATCTGAGGTCCTATATCTACTATAATGTCCTCCATATCTGAGGTCCTATATCTACTATAATGTCCTCTATATCTGAGGTCCTATATCTACTATAATGTCCTCCATATCTGAGGTCCTATATCAACTATAATGTCCTCCATATCTGAGGTCCTATATCTACTATAATGTCCTCCATATCTGAGGTCCTATATCTACTATAATGTCCTCCATATCTGAGGTCCTATATCTACTATACTGTCCTCCATGTCTGAGGTCCTATATCTACTATAATGTCCTCCATATCTGAGGTCCTATATCTACTATAATGTCCTCCATATCTGAGGTCCTATATCTACTATAATGTCCCCTATATCTGAGGTCCTATATCTACTATAATGTCCTCCATGTCTGAGGTCCTATATCTACTATAATGTCCTCCATATCTGAGGTCCTATATCTACTATAATGTCCTCCATGTCTGAGGTCCTATATCTAATATAATGTCCTCCATGTCTGAGGTCCTATATCTACTATAATGTCCTCCATATCTGAGGTCCTATATCTACTATAATGTCCTCCATGTCTGAGGTCCTATATCTACTATAATGTACTCCATATCTGAGGTCCTATATCTACTATAATGTCCTCCATGTCTGAGGTCCTATATCTACTATAATGTCCTCCATATCTGAGGTCCTATATCTACTATAATGTCCTCTATATCTGAGGTCCTATATCTACTATAATGTCCTCCATATCTGAGGTCCTATATCTACTATAATGTCCTCCATATCTGAGATCCTATATCTACTATAATGTCCTCCATATCTGAGGTCCTATATCTACTATACTGTCCTCCGTATCAGAGGTCCTATATCAACTATAATGTCCTCCATATCTGAGGTCCTATATCTACTATAATGTCCTCCATGTCAGAGGTCCTATATCAACTATAATGTCCTCCATATCTGAGGTCCTATATCTACTATAATGTCCTCTATATCTGAGGTCCTATATCTACTATAATGTCCTCCATGTCAGAGGTCCTATATCTACTATAATGTCCTCCATGTCTGAGGTCCTATATCTACTATAATGTCCTCCATGTCAGAGGTCCTATATCAACTATAATGTCCTCCATATCTGAGGTCCTATATCTACTATAATGTCCTCTATATCTGAGGTCCTATATCTACTATAATGTCCTCCATATCTGAGGTCCTATATCTACTATAATGTCCTCCATGTCTGAGGTCCTATATCTACTATAATGTCCTCCATATCTGAGGTCCTATATCTACTATAATGTCCTCCATGTCTGAGGTCCTATATCTACTATAATGTCCTCCATATCTGAGGTCCTATATCTACTATAACGTCCTCCATGTCTGAGGTCCTATATCTACTATAATGTCCTCCATATCTGAGGTCCTATATCGTCCTCCATATCTGAGGTCCTATATCTCCTATAATGTCCTCCATATCTGAGGTCCTATATCTACTATAATGTCCTCCATATCTGAGGTCCTATATCTACTATAATGTCCTCCATATCTGAGGTCCTATATCGTCCTCCATATCTGAGGTCCTATATCTCCTATAATGTCCTCCATATCTGAGGTCCTATATCTACTATAATGTCCTCCATATCTGAGGTCCTATATCTCCTATAATGTCCTCCATGTCTGAGGTCCTATATCTACTATAATGTCCTCCATATCTGAGGTCCTATATCTACTATAATGTCCTCCATGTCTGAGGTCCTATATCTACTATAATGTCCTCCGTATCTGAGGTCCTATATCTACTATAATGTCCTCCATATCTGAGGTCCTATATCTACTATAATGTCCTCCATGTCTGAGGTCCTATATCTACTATAATGTCCTCCATGTCTGAGGTCCTATATCTACTATAATGTCCTCCATATCTGAGGTCCTATATCTACTATAATGTCCTCCATGTCTGAGGTCCTATATCTACTATAATGTCCTCCATGTCTGAGGTCCTATATCTACTATAATGTCCTCCATATCTGAGGTCCTATATCTACTATAATGTCCTCCATATCTGAGGTCCTATATCTACTATAATGTCCTCTGTATCTGAGGTCCTATATCTACTATAATGTCCTCCATGTCTGAGGTCCTATATCTACTATACTGTCCTCCATATCTGAGGTCCTATATCTACTATAATGTCCTCTGTATCTGAGGTCCTATATCTACTATACTGTCCTCCATATCTGAGGTCCTATATCTACTATAATGTCCTCCATATCTGAGGTCCTATATCTACTATAATGTCCTCCATGTCTGAGGTCCTATATCTACTATAATGTCCTCCATATCTGAGGTCCTATATCTACTATAATGTCCTCCATATCTGAGGTCCTATATCTACTATAATGTCCTCCATGTCTGAGGTCCTATATCTACTATAATGTCCTCCATATCTGAGGTCCTATATCTACTATAATGTCCTCCATATCTGAGGTCCTATATCTACTATACTGTCCTCCATATCTGAGGTCCTATATCTACTATAATGTCCTCTGTATCTGAGGTCCTATATCTACTATACTGTCCTCCATATCTGAGGTCCTATATCTACTATAATGTCCTCCATATCTGAGGTCCTATATCTACTATAATGTCCTCCATGTCTGAGGTCCTATATCTACTATAATGTCCTCCATATCTGAGGTCCTATATCTACTATAATGTCCTCTGTATCTGAGGTCCTATATCTACTATAATGTCCTCCATGTCTGAGGTCCTATATCTACTATACTGTCCTCCATAACTGAGGTCCTATATCTACTATAATGTCCTCCATGTCTGAGGTCCTATATCTACTATAATGTCCTCCATGTCTGAGGTCCTATATCTACTATAATGTCCTCCATGTCTGAGGTCCTATATCTACTATAATGTCCTCCATGTCTGAGGTCCTATATCTACTATACTGTCCTCCATGTCTGAGGTCCTATATCTACTATAATGTCCTCCATGTCTGAGGTCCTATATCTACTATACTGTCCTCCATATCTGAGGTCCTATATCTACTATAATGTCCTCTATATCTGAGGTCCTATATCTACTATACTGTCCTCCATGTCTGAGGTCCTATATCTACTATAATGTCCTCCATGTCTGAGGTCCTATATCTACTATACTGTCCTCCATATCTGAGGTCCTATATCTACTATAATGTCCTCCATATCTGAGGTCCTATATCTACTATAATGTCCTCCATATCTGAGGTCCTATATCAACTATAATGTCCTCTATATCTGAGGTCCTATATCTACTATACTGTCCTCCATGTCTGAGGTCCTATATCTACTATAATGTCCTCCATATCTGAGGTCCTATATCTACTATAATGTCCTCCATATCTGAGGTCCTATATCTACTATACTGTCCTCCATATCTGAGGTCCTATATCTACTATAATGTCCTCCATATCTGAGGTCCTATATCTACTATAATGTCCTCCATATCTGAGGTCCTATATCTACTATAATGTCCTCCATGTCTGAGGTCCTATATCTACTATAATGTCCTCCATGTCTGAGGTCCTATATCTACTATAATGTCTAGTCCACAAGGTCAGTGCCAACCCCAGCCTAGAGTCCAGGAAACCAGTGCCAACCACAGCTGAGAGTCCAGAAGGTCAGTGCCAACCACAGCTGAGAGTCCAGAAGGTCAGTGCCAACCACAGCTGAGAGTCCAGAAGGTCAGTGCCAACCACAGTCTAGAGTCCAGAAGGTCAGTGCCAACCCCAGCCGAGAGTCCAGAAGGTCAGTGCCAACCACAGTCTAGAGTCCACAAGGTCAGTGCCAACCACAGTCTAGAGTCCACAAGGTCAGTGCCAACCCCAGTCTAGAGTCCACAAGGTCAGTGCCAACCACAGTCTAGAGTCCACAAGGTCAGTGCCAACCCCAGTCTAGAGTCCACAAGGTCAGTGCCAACCACAGCCGAGAGTCCAGAAGGTCAGTGCCAACCCCAGTCTAGAGTCCAGAAGGTCAGTGCCAACCACAGCCTAGAGTCCAGAAGGTCAGTGCCAACCACAGCCAAGAGTCCAGAAGGTCATTGCCAACCACAGTCTAGAGTCCAGGGATTATGGAAACCCTTCATAATGGGCACAGCGGGTGTACAGACTCAGGAACTCAGTACAGGGATGGTGGGAACCCCTCATAATGGGCACAGCGGGTGTACAGACACAGGAACTCAGTACAGGGATGGTGGGAACCCCTCATAATGGGCACAGAAGAGGGATGGTAGGAACCCCTCATAATGGGCAAAGCACAGGGATGGTGGGAACCCCTCATAATGGGCACAGCGGCTGTGCAGACCCGAGAAGTCAGCAGGGATGGTGGAACCCCTCATAATGGGCAAAGCACAGGGATGGTGGGAACCCCTAATAATGGGCACAGCACAGGGATGGTGGGAACCCCTCATAATGGGCACAGCTGGTGTACAGACTCAGGAACTCAGTACAGGGATGGTGGGAACCCCTAATAATGGGCACAGCACAGGGATGGTGGGAACCCCTCATAATGGGCACAGCGGGTGTACAGACTCAGGAACTCAGTACAGGGATGGTGGGAACCCCTCATAATGGGCACAGCACAGGGATGGTGGGAAACCCTCATATTAGGCACAGCACAGGGATGGTGGGAACCCCTCATAATAGACACAGGGATGGTGGGAACCCCTCATAATAGGCACAGGGATGGTGGGAACCCCTCATATTGGGCACAGCACAGGGATAGTGGGAACCCCTCATATTAGGCACAGCACAGGGATGGTGGGAACCCCACATAATAGGCACAGCACAGGGATGATGGAACCCCTCATAATGGGCAAAGCACAGGGATGGTGGGAACCCCTCATATTAGGCACAGCACAGGGATGGTGGGAACCCCTCATAATGGGCACAGCGGGTGTACAGACCCAGGAACTCAGCACAGGGATGGTGGGAACCCCTCATAATGGGCACAGCGGGTGTACAGACCCAGGAACTCAGCACAGGGATGGTGGGAACCCCTCATAATGGGCACAGCGGGTGTACAGACCCAGGAACTCAGCACAGGGATGGTGGGAACCCCTCATAATGGGAACAGCACAGGGATGGGGGGAACCTCTCATAATAGGCACAGGGATGGTGGGAACCCCTCATAATAGGCACAGGGATGGTGGGAACCCCTCATAATAGGCACAGCACAGGGATGGTGGGAACCCCTCATAATGGGCACAGCACAGCGATGGTGGGAACCCCTCATAATGGGCACAGGGATGGTGGGAACCCCTCAAAATGGGCACAGGACAGGGATGGTGGGAACCCCTCAAAATGGGCACAGCACAGGGATAGTGGGAACACCTCATATTAGGCACAGCACAGGGATGGTGGGAACCCCTCATAATGGGCACAGGGATGGTGGGAACCCCTCATAATAGGCACAGCACAGGGATGGTGGGAACCCCTCATAATGAGCACAGCACAGGGATGGTGGGAACCCCTCATAATAGGCACAGCACAGGGATGGTGGGAACCCCTCATAATAGGCACAGGGATGGTGGGAACCCCTCATAATAGGCACAGCACAGGGATGGTGGAAACTCCTCATATTAGGCACAGCACAGGGATGGTGGGAACTGCTAATAATGGGCACAGCACAGGGATGGTGGAAACTCCTCATAATGGGCACAGCACAGCGATGGTGGGAACCCCTCATAATGGGCACAGGGATGGTGGTAACCCCTCAAAATGGGCACAGCACAGGGATAGTGGGAACACCTCATATTAGGCACAGCACAGGGATGGTGGGAACCCCTCATAATAGGCACAGGGATGGTGGGAACTCCTCATAATGGGCACAGCATAGGGATGGTGGTAACCGCTAATAATGGGCACAGGACAGGGATGGTGGGAACCCCTCATAATAGGCACAGCACAGGGATGGTGGGAACCCCTCATAATAGGCACAGGGATGGTGGGAACCCCTCATAATAGGCACAGCACAGGGATGGTGGGAACCCCTCATAATGAGCACAGCACAGGGATGGTGGGAACCCCTCATAAAAGGCACAGCACAGGGATGGTGGTAACCGCTAATAATGGGCACAGGACAGGGATGGTGGGAACCCCTCATAATAGGCACAGCACAGGGATGGTGGGAACCCCTCATAATAGGCACAGGGATGGTGGGAACCCCTCATAATAGGCACAGCACAGGGATGGTGGGAACCCCTCATAATGAGCACAGCACAGGGATGGTGGGAACCCCTCATAAAAGGCACAGCACAGGGATGGTGGTAACCGCTAATAATGGGCACAGGACAGGGATGGTGGGAACCCCTCATAATAGGCACAGCACAGGGATGGTGGGAACCCCTCATAATAGGCACAGCACAGGGATGGTGGGAACCCCTCATAATGAGCACAGCACAGGGATGGTGGGAACCCCTCATAATGAGCACAGCACAGGGATGGTGGGAACCCCTCATAATGAGCACAGCACAGGGATGGTGGGAACCCCTCATAATGAGCACAGCACAGGGATGGTGGGAACCCCTCGTAATGAGCACAGCACAGGGATGGTGAGAACCCTTCATAAAGGGCACAGGACAGGGATGGTGGGAACCCCTCATAAAGGGCCAGGTAGGAGTGACCCTCTATGTACATCAAGTTGACTGTCACAATGCATAACAGAACATGTTGCTCGGGTGCAGATGAGGCATTGCAGCGATCACTACCCTAAGGGCCCCTAATATCCCTCTTCCTGATTGGTTCCTGCGGTCTCATTGAATTTAGAAGTGTATTGTGACTTCAGGGCGTGGCACCGCCTATGGCAGGATCCAGGCCACGCCTCCCCTATCGGAGTATCTGAAATAAGAACTGTCTGTGGCAGCAGCCAATCACAATCCTGCAGTGATCGGATTCTTCCTCTGATGTCATCGCTGGGTATTCTCTATGATGGGTTGTGTTGGCCTCCATAGTCCCGGACACACCCCAGGACCACAAATCCACCCTTTCTTCTGCCTGTAATCCATTTATCTCCATCATGCCCCTCATAGGTGTCAGTGGAAGGTCAGGTGACCTCTGGCTCTGTGGGGGCCGGCCTTGTAATCCCTCCTCAGTACTGGGTGCTGCAGTTCTCTGGTGCCATCTTGTGGCTGAAAATCATACTGCAGATCCATCCACACCTGGGACTGGGAAACTACCATGGGGGAGGGGGGTCATGTAGGGTCAGGTCCCCCCCACAGTTCATATACTACCATAGACCTGGGGGGTCATGTAGGGTCATGTCCCCCCACAGTTCATATAATACCATAGACCTGGGGGGGTCATGTAGGGTCATGTCCCCCCACAGTTCATATACTACCATAGACCTGGGGGAGGGGGGTCATGTAGGGTCATGTCCCCCCACAGTTCATATACTACCATAGACCTGGGGGAGGGGGGTCATGTAGGGTCATGTCCCCCCACAGTTCATATACTACCATAGACCCGGGGGGTCATGTAGGGTCATGTCCCCCCACAGTTCATATACTGCCATAGACCTGGGGGGGTCATGTAGGGTCATGTCCCCCCCAGTTCATATACTACCATAGACCTGGGGGGGTCATGTAGGGTCATGTCCCCCCACAGTTCATATACTACCATAGACCTGGGGGGGTCATGTAGGGTCATGTCCCCCCCACAGTTCATATACTACCATAGACCCGGGGGGTCATGTAGGGTCATGTCCCCCCACAGTTCATATAATACCATAGACCTGGGGGGGTCATGTAGGGTCATGTCCCCCCACAGTTCATATACTACCATAGACCTGGGGGAGGGGGGTCATGTAGGGTCATGTCCCCCCACAGTTCATATACTACCATAGACCTGGGGGAGGGGGGTCATGTAGGGTCATGTCCCCCCACAGTTCATATACTACCATAGACCCGGGGGGTCATGTAGGGTCATGTCCCCCCACAGTTCATATACTGCCATAGACCTGGGGGGGTCATGTAGGGTCATGTCCCCCCCAGTTCATATACTACCATAGACCTGGGGGGGTCATGTAGGGTCATGTCCCCCCCACAGTTCATATACTACCATAGACCTGGGGGGGTCATGTAGGGTCATGTCCCCCCCACAGTTCATATACTACCATAGACCCGGGGGGTCATGTAGGGTCATGTCCCCCCCACAGTTCATATACTACCATAGATCTAGGGGGGGTCATGTAGGGTCATGTCCCCCCACAGTTCATATACTACCATAGACCCGGGGGGTCATGTAGGGTCATGTCCCCCCACAGTTCATATACTGCCATAGACCTGGGGGGGTCATGTAGGGTCATGTCCCCCCACAGTTCATATACTGCCATAGACCTGGGGGGGTCATGTAGGGTCATGTCCCCCCCAGTTCATATACTACCATAGACCTGGGGGGGTCATGTAGGGTCATGTCCCCCCCACAGTTCATATACTACCATAGATCTAGGGGGGGGTCATGTAGGGTTATGTCCCCCCACAGTTCATATACTACCATAGACCTGGGGGGGTCATGTAGGGTCATGTCCCCCCACAGCTCATATACTACCATAGACCTGGGGGGGTCATGTAGGGTCATGTCCCCCACAGTTCATATACTACTATAGACCTGGGGGGGTCATGTAGGGTCATGTAGGGTCATGTTCCCCCACAGTTCATATACTACCAAAGACCTGGGGGGTCATGTAGGGTTATGTCCCCCCCCCCCACAGTTCATACACTACCATAGACCAGGGGGGGTCATGTAGGGTTATGTCCCCCCCACAGTTCATATACTACCATAGACCTGGGGGGGTCATGTAGTGTCATGTCCCCCCCACAGTTCATATACTACTATAGACCTGGGGGGGTCATGTAGGGTCATGTCCCCCCCACAGTTCATATACTACCATAGACCTGGGGGGGTCATGTAGGGTCATGTCCCCCACAGTTCATATACTACCATAGACCTGGGGGGGGGTCATGTAGGGTCATGTTCCCCCACAGTTCATATACTACCAAAGACCTGGGGGGGGGGGGGTAGGGTCATTTAGTGTCATGTCCCCCCCACAGTTCATATACTACCATAGACCTGGGGGGTCATGTAGGGATATGTCCCCCCCACAGTTCATATACTACCATAGACCTGGGGGGGTCATGTAGGGTCCTGTCCCCCCACAGTTCATATACTACCATAGACCTGGGGGGGGGTCATGTAGGGTCATGTCCCCCTACAGTTCATATACTACCATAGACCTGGGGGGGTCATGTAGGGTCATGTCCCCCCCACAGTTCATATACTACCATAGACCTGGGGGGGTCATGTAGGGTCATGTCCCCCCCACAGTTCATATAGTACATTAGACCTGGGGGGGTCATGTAGGGTCATCTCCCCCCAAAGTTCATATACTACCATAGACCTGGGGGGGTCATGTAGGGTCATGTCCCCCCAAAGTTCATATACTACCATAGACCTGGGGGGTCATGTAGGGTCATGTCCCCCCAAAGTTCATATACTACCATAGACCTGGGGGGGTCATGTAGGGTCATGTCCCCCCCACAGTTCATATACTACCATAGACCTTGGGGGGTCATGTAGGGTCATGTAGGGTCATGTAGGGTCATGTCCCCCACAGTTCATATACTACCATAGACCTGGGGGGTCATGTAGGGTCATGTAGGGTCATGTAGGGTCATGTCCCCCACAGTTCATATACTACCATAGACCTTGGGGGGTCATGTAGGGTCATGTCCCCCCAAAGTTCATATACTACCATAGACCTGGGGGGGTCATGTAGGGTCATGTCCCCCACAGTTCATATACTACCATAGACCTGGGGGGTCATGTAGGGTCATGTCCCCCCACAGTTCATATACTACCATAGACCTGGGGGGTCATGTAGGGTCATGTAGGGTCATGTAGGGTCATGTCCCCCACAGTTCATATACTACCATAGACCTGGGGGGTCATGTAGGGTCATGTCCCCCCAAAGTTCATATACTACCATAGACCTGGGGGGGTCATGTAGGGTCATGTCCCCCCAAAGTTCATATACTACCATAGACCTGGGGGGGTCATGTAGGGTCATGTCCCCCACAGTTCATATACTACCATAGACCTGGGGGGTCATGTAGGGTCATGTCCCCCCCACAGTTCATATACTACCATAGACCTGGGGGGGTCATGTAGTTGTCATGTCCCCCCACAGTTCATATACTACCATAGACCTGGGGGGGTCATGTAGTGTCATGTCCCCCCATAGTTCATATACTGCAAAAGACCTGGGGGGGGGGGGGGGTAGGGTCATTTAGTGTCATGTCCCCCCCACAGTTCATATACTACCATAGACCTGGGGGGTCATGTAGGGTCATGTCCCCCACAGTTCATATACTGCCATAGACCTGGGGGGGTCATGTAGGGTCATGTCCCCCACAGTTCATATACTACCATAGACCTGGGGGGGGTGGGGTCATGTAGGGTCATGTTCCCCCACAGTTCATATACTACCATAGACCTGGGGGGGCATGTAGTGTCATGTCCCCCCCACAGTTCATATACTACCATAGACCTGGGGGGGTCATGTAGGGTCATGTCCCCCCAAAGTTCATATACTACCATAGACCTGGGGGGGTCATGTAGGGTCATGTCCCCCACAGTTCATATACTACCATAGACCTGGGGGGTCATGTAGGGTCATGTCCCCCCCACAGTTCATATACTACCATAGACCTGGGGGGGGGGGGTCATGTAGTTGTCATGTCCCCCCACAGTTCATATACTACCATAGACCTGGGGGGTCATGTAGGGTCATGTCCCCCCACAGTTCATATACTACCATAGACCTGGGGGGGTCATGTAGTTGTCATGTCCCCCCACAGTTCATATACTACAAAAGACCTGGGGGGGGTAGGGTCATTTAGTGTCATGTCCCCCCCACAGTTCAGATACTACCATAGACCTGGGGGGGGGTCATGTAGGGTCATGTTCCCCCACAGTTCATATACTACCATAGACCTGGGGGGGTCATGTAGGGTCATGTCCCCCCCACAGTTCATATACTACCATAGACCTGGGGGGGTCATGTAGGGTCATGTCCCCCCACAGTTCATATACTACCATAGACCTGGGGGGGTCATGTAGGGTCATGTCCCCCCCACAGGTCATATACTACCATAGACCTGGGGGGGTCATGTAGGGTCATGCCCCCCCACAGTTAATATACTGCCATAGACCTGGGGGGGGGGGGGTAGGGTCATTTAGTGTTATGTCCCCCCCACAGTTCATATACTACCATAGACCTGGGGGGGTCATGTAGGGTCATGTCCCCCCCACAGTTCATATACTACCATAGACCTGGGGGGGTCATGTAGGGTCATGTCCCCCCCACAGTTCATATACTACCATAGACCTGGGGGGGTCATGTAGGGTCATGTCCCCCCCACAGTTCATATACTACTATAGACCTGGGGGGGTCATGTAGGGTAATGCCCCCCCCACAGTTCATATACTACCAAAGACCTGGGGGGGGGGGTAGGGTCATTTAGTGTTATGTCCCCCCCACAGTTCATATACTACCATAGACCTGGGGGGGTCATGTAGGGTCATGTCCCCCCACAGTTCATATACTACCATAGACCTGGGGGGGGTCAGGTAGGGTCATGTAGTGTCATGTCCCCCACAGTTCATATACTACCATAGACCTGGGGGGGGGTCATGTAGGGTCATGTCCCCCCACAGTTCATATAGTACATTAGACCTGGGGGGTCATGTAGGGTCACCTTCCTAGTATCCCGGGATTCCCCTGCCTCCATCCTAGTCTATTCGTGGTCCCCCTCCCAGGTCTGTCCCCTATTCCTGGCTCACCTTCCTAGTATCCCGGGATTCCCCTGCCTCCATCCTAGTCTATTCGTGGTCCCCCTCCCAGGTCTGTCCCCTATTCCTGGCTCACCTTCCTAGTCTCCCGGGATTCCCCTGCCTCCATCCTAGTCTATTCGTGGTCCCCCTCCCAGGTCTGTCCCCTATTCCTGGCTCACCTTCCTAGTCTTCCGGGATTCCCCTGCCTCCATCCTAGTCTATTCGTGGTCCCCCTCCCAGGTCTGTCCCCTATTCCTGGCTCACCTTCCTAGTCTTCCGGGATTCCCCTGCCTCCATCCTAGTCTATTCGTGGTCCCCCTCCCAGGCCTGTCCCCTATTCCTGGCTCACCTTCCTAGTATCCCGGGATTCCCCTGCCTCCATCCTAGTCTATTCCTGGTCCCCCTCCCAGGTCTGTCCCCTATTCCTGGCTCACCTTCCTATTATCCCGGGATTCCCCTGCCTCCATCCTAGTCTATTCGTGGTCCCCCTCCCAGGTCTGTCCCCTATTCCTGGCTCACCTTCCTAGTCTCCCGGGATTCCCCTGCCTCCATCCTAGTCTATTCGTGGTCCCCCTCCCAGGTCTGTCCCCTATTCCTGGCTCACCTTCCTAGTATCCCGGGATTCCCCTGCCTCTATCCTAGTCTATTCGTGGTCCCCCCTCCCAGGTCTGTCCCCTATTCCTGGCTCACCTTCCTAGTCTCCCGGGATTCCCCTGCCTCCATCCTAGTCTATTCGTGGTCCCCCTCCCAGGTCTGTCCCCTATTCCTGGCTCACCTTCCTAGTATCCCGGGATTCCCCTGCCTCCATCCTAGTCTATTCGTGGTCCCCCTCCCAGGTCTGTCCCCTATTCCTGGCTCACCTTCCTAGTCTCCCGGGATTCCCCTGCCTCCATCCTAGTCTATTCGTGGTCCCCCCTCCCAGGTCTGTCCCCTATTCCTGGCTCACCTTCCTAGTCTCCCGGGATTCCCCTGCCTCCATCCTAGTCTATTTGTGGTCCCCCTCCCAGGTCTGTCCCCTATTCCTGGCTCACCTTCCTAGTATCCCGGGATTCCCCTGCCTCCATCCTAGTCTATTCGTGGTCCCCCTCCCAGGTCTGTCCCCTATTCCTGGCTCACCTTCCTAGTATCCCGGGATTCCCCTGCCTCCATCCTAGTCTATTCGTGGTCCCCCTCCCAGGTCTGTCCCCTATTCCTGGCTCACCTTCCTAGTATCCCGGGATTCCCCTGCCTCCATCCTAGTCTATTCGTGGTCCCCCTCCCAGGCCTGTCCCCTATTCCTGGCTCACCTTCCTAGTCTCCCGGGATTCCCCTGCCTCCATCCTAGTCTATTCGTGGTCCCCCTCCCAGGTCTGTCCCCTATTCCTGGCTCACCTTCCTAGTCTTCCGGGATTCCCCTGCCTCCATCCTAGTCTATTCGTGGTCCCCCTCCCAGGTCTGTCCCCTATTCCTGGCTCACCTTCCTAGTCTCCCGGGATTCCCCTGCCTCCATCCTAGTCTATTCGTGGTCCCCCTCCCAGGTCTGTCCCCTATTCCTGGCTCACCTTCCTAGTATCCCGGGATTCCCCTGCCTCCATCCTAGTCTATTCGTGGTCCCCCTCCCAGGTCTGTCCCCTATTCCTGGCTCACTTTTCCAGTCTTTTCCTTAGTTTTTCTGCCCCGCCTGTATCCTATATCTAGTTCTACCCTTTGCCCTCCCAGTTCTCTGGGGCCAATTTCTCCTTCTGGCTCCTTCTCCTCCCAGGTGTTTCCCTAATTCCTGGCTCCTCCCCCAGTCCACCTCCTAGGTCTGTCCCCAATTCCCTCCCTAGTCTGTATCTGGATTCCCCTCCTTAGTCTACT
Organism: Staurois parvus; assembly: GCF_062004578.1. Lineage (NCBI taxonomy): Eukaryota > Metazoa > Chordata > Amphibia > Anura > Ranidae > Staurois > Staurois parvus. Next base: position 233,599 of record NW_028317987.1, read on the forward strand.
CCTGGTGTCCTCTGGAGACCTCCCCTCCCCCCATATCTAGGTGTGCAGTGTTTATATCAGACTTGAGCAGATTGCAGCCCCGGGGCCACATCCGGCCCCTTGTCTGTCCCTATCCGGCCCTCAATGTCTCTCAGAGAGGCTCACTGACAACCATTACTCCCCGAGTCCTCTATGTAATATTATTACGCCTCAGTCATGATGTCATCTCCTAGTGATGTCATCTCCTAGCGTCTCCTCTATATTATTACGCCTCAGTCATGATGTCATCTCCTAGCGTCTCCTCTGTATTATTACGCCTCAGTCATGATGTCATCTCCTAGCGTCTCCTCTATATTATCACGCCTCAGTCATGATGTCATCTCCTAGCGTCTCCTCTGTATTATCACGCCTCAGTCATGATGTCATCTCCTAGCGTCTCCTCTGTATTATTACACCTCAGTCATGATGTCATCTCCTAGCGTCTCCTCTGTATTATTACGCCTCAGTCATGATGTCATCTCCTAGCGTCTCCTCTGTATTATTACACCTCAGTCATGATGTCATCTCCTAGCGTCTCCTCTGTATTATTACGCCTCAGTCATGATGTCATCTCCTAGCGTCTCCTCTGTATTATTACACCTCAGTCATGATGTCATCTCCTAGCGTCTCCTCTGTATTATTACGCCTCAGTCATGATGTCATCTCCTGGCGTCTCCTCTATATTATTACACCTCAGTCATGATGTCATCTCCTAGCGTCTCCTCTGTATTATTACGCCTCAGTCATGATGTCATCTCCTAGCGTCTCCTCTATATTATTACGCCTCAGTCATGATGTCATCTCCTAGCGTCTCCTCTATATTATTACGCCTCAGTCATGATGTCATCTTCTAGCGTCTCCTCTATATTATTACGCCTCAGTCATGATGTCATCTCCTAGTGATGTCATCTCCTAGTGTCTCCGCTATATTATTACACCTCAGTCATGATGTCATCTCCTAGCATCTCCTCTGTATTATTACGCCTCAGTCAGATGTCATCTCCTAGCGTCTCCTCTATATTATTACACCTCAGTCATGATGTCATCGCCTAGCGTCTCCTCTGTATTATTACGCCTCAGTCATGATGTCATCTCCTAGCGTCTCCTCTATATTATTACACCTCAGTCATGATGTCATCTCCTAGCGTCTCCTCTGTATTATTACGCCTCAGTCATGATGTCATCTCCTAGCGTCTCCTCTATATTATTACACCTCAGTCATGATGTCATCTCCTAGCGTCTCCTCTGTATTATTACGCCTCAGTCATGATGTCATCTCCTAGCGTCTCCTCTATATTATTACGCCTCAGTCATGATGTCATCTCCTAGCGTCTCCTCTATATTATTACACCTCAGTCATGATGTCATCTCCTAGCATCTCCTCTGTATTATTACGCCTCAGTCATGATGTCATCTCCTAGCGTCTCCTCTATATTATTACACCTCAGTCATGATGTCATCTCCTAGCGTCTCCTCTGTATTATTACGCCTCAGTCATGATGTCATCTCCTAGCGTCTCCTCTATATTATTACACCTCAGTCATGATGTCATCTCCTAGCGTCTCCTCTATATTATTACACCTCAGTCATGATGTCATCTCCTAGCGTCTCCTCTATATTATTACACCTCAGTCATGATGTCATCTCCTAGTGATGTCATCTTCTAGTGTCTCCTCTATATTATTACACCTCAGTCATGATGTCATCTCCTAGCGTCTCCTCTATTATTACGCCTCAGTCATGATGTCATCTCCTAGTGATGTCATCTCCTAGCGTCTCCTCTATATTATTACGCCTCAGTCATGATGTCATCACCTAGTGATGTCATCTCCTAGCGTCTCCTCTATATTATTACGCTTTGGTTATGGTGTCACCTGTTTGTGTCTCCTCCAGGAACTGGTGTGCGTACATCATGACCCGGACCGTCACCTGTATAGTAGAAGATGGCGTTGAGACATACGTGAAGCCGGAGTACCAGCCGTGTGTGTGGGGGCAGCTACAATGTCCGCGCACTGTCATGTGAGTATCATACTCTAGATTGTGAGCTCTGAGGGTCAGAAATCTGCATTTTTATTGGGAATGTAAGAAAAGCTCCCAGTCCTTTCTGTTGTATTTATATTTGATGTTGTTATTATAGGTGGTATCCCATAGCTGAACTGTTCTTACTGGTGGGCTCTGTGTGACACTGGGATGGTCCAGGTGTATAGTTGGGTTGGTGGTGTCATTGGGAAAGCCTAGGTCTATAGTTGGGTTGGTGGTGTCATTGGGACAGGCTAAGTCTATAGTTGGGTTGGTGGTGTCATTGGGAAAGCCTAGGTCTATAGTTGGGTTGGTGGTGTCATCGGGACAGACTAGGTCTATAGTTGGGTTGGTGGTGTCATTGGGAAAGCCTAGGTCTATAGTTGGGTTGGTGGTGTCATTGGGACAGGCTAGGTCTATAGTTGGGTTGGTGGTGTCATTGGGACAGGCTAGGTCTATAGTTGGGTTGGTGGTGTCCTTGGGACAGACTAGGTCTATAGTTGGGTTGGTGGTGTCATTGGGAAAGCCTAGGTCTATAGTTGGATTGGTGGTGTCATTGGGAAAGCCTAGGTCTATAGTTGGGTTGGTGGTGTCATTGGGACAGGCTAGGTCTATAGTTGGGTTGGTGGTGTCATTGGGACAGGCTAGGTCTATAGTTGGGTTGGTGGTGTAATTGGGACAGGCTAGATCTATAGTTGGGTTGGTGGTGTCATTGGGACAGGCTAGGTCTATAGTTGGGTTGATGGTGTCATTGGGAAAGCCTAGGTCTATAGTTGGGTTGGTGGTGTCCTTGGGACAGACTAGGTCTATAGTTGGGTTGGTGGTGTCATTGGGAAAGCCTAGGTCTATAGTTGGGTTGGTGGTGTCATTGGGACAGGCTAGGTCTATAGTTGGGTTGGTGGTGTCATTGGGACAGGCTAGGTCTATAGTTGGGTTGGTGGTGTCATTGGGACAGGCTAGATCTATAGTTGGGTTGGTGGTGTCCTTGGGACAGACTAGGTCTATAGTTGGGTTGGTGGTGTCATTGGGAAAGCCTAGGTCTATAGTTGGGTTGGTGGTGTCATTGGGACAGGCTAGGTCTATAGTTGGGTTGGTGGTGTCATTGGGACAGGCTAGGTCTATAGTTGGGTTGGTGGTGTAATTGGGACAGGCTAGATCTATAGTTGGGTTGGTGGTGTCATTGGGAAAGCCTAGGTCTATAGTTGGGTTGGTGGTGTCATTGGGACAGGCTAAGTCTATGGTTGGGTTGGTGGTGTCATTGGGAAAGCCTAGGTCTAAAGTTGGGTTGGTGGTGTCAATGGGACAGGCTAGGTCTATAGTTGGGTTGGTGGTGTTATTGGAACAGGCTAGGTCTATAGTTGGGTTGGTGGTGTCATTGGGAAAGGCTAGGTCTATAGTTGGGTTGGTGGTGTCAATGGGACAGGCTAGGTCTATAGTTGGGTTGGTGGTGTTATTGGGACAGGCTAGGTCTATAGTTGGGTTGGTGGTGTCATTGGGACAGGCTAGGTCTATAGTTGGGTTGGTGGTGTCAATGGGACAGGCTAGGTCTATTGTTGGGTATGTGGTGTCATTGGGACAGGCTAGGTCTATAGTTGGGTTGGTGGTGTCTTTGGGATGGGCCCTCTATATGGTGGGGTCTGTATGACTGTGATGTCCTGGTTTATAGTTGGGTTGGTGGTGTCATTGGGACAGGCTAGGTCTATAGTTGGGTTGGTGGTGTCTTTGGGATGGGCCCTCTATATGGTGGGGTCTGTATGACACTGGGGTAGGTCTGGCTTACTGTTGGGTTGGTGGTGTTATTGGGATGGACCCTTTATTTGATGGGGCCTGTATGAGTCTGGGATAGGACTGATTTACTGTTGGGTTGGTGATGCCATTGGGACAGGCCCTTTATATGGTGGACACCCCACAGATCACACACTCTAGAAGGGATCACCCTAAGGACATCCCATCCTATTATGGACCCCCCACAGATCACACATTGTAGATGGGATCACCCTAAGGACATCCCATCCTACTATGGACCCCCCACAGATCACACATTGTAGATGGGATAACCCTAAGAACATCTCGTCTCACTATGGACCCCCACAGATCACACACTGTAGATGGGATCACCCTAAGAACATCTCATCCCACTATGGACCCCCACAGATCACACACTGTAGATGGGATCACCCTAAGAACATCTCATCCCACTATGGACACCCCACAGATCACACACTGTAGATAGGATCACCCTGAGAACATCTTTTCTCACTATGGACACCCCACAGATCACACAGTGTAGATGGGATCACCCTAAGAACATCTCTACCCACTATGGACCCCCCACAGATCACACACTGTAGATGGGATCACGCTAACAACATCTCGTCCTACTATGGACCCCCCACAGATCACACACTGTAGATGGGATCACCCTAAGAACATCCCATCCCACTATGGACACCCCACAGATCACACACTGTAGATGGGATCACCCTAAGAACATCCCATCCCACTATGGACACCCCACAGATCACACACTGTAGATGGGATCACCCTAAGAACATCCCGTCCCACTATGGACACCCCACAGATCACACATTGTAGATGGGATCACCCTAAGAACATCCCATCCCACTATGGACCCCCACAGATAAAACACTGTAGATGGGATCACCCTAAGAACATCCCATCCCACTATGGACAACCCACAGATCACACACTGTAGATGGGATCACCCTAAGAACATCTCATCCCACTATGGACCCCCCACAGATCACACACTGTAGATGGGATCACCCTAACAACATCCCATCCCACTATGGACCCCCCACAGATCACACACTGTAGATGGGATCACCCTAACAACATCCCATCCCACTATGGACCCCCCACAGATCACACACTGTAGATGGGATCACCCTAAGAACATCTCTACCCACTATGGACCCCCCACAGATCACACACTGTAGATGGGATCACCCTAAGAACATCCCATCCCACTATGGACACCCCACAGATCACACACTGTAGATGGGATCACCCTAAGAACATCCCGTCCCACTATGGACCCCCCACAGATCACACATTGTAGATGGGATCACCCTAAGAACATCTCGTCCCACTATGGACCCCCACAGATCACACACTGTAGATGGGATCACCCTAAGAACATCTCGTCCCACTATGGACACCCCACAGATCACACACTGTAGATGGGATCACCCTAAGAACATCTCGTCCCACTATGGACCCCCCACAGATCACACACTGTAGATGGGATCACCCTGAGAACATCTCGTCCCACTATGGACCCCCCACAGATCACACACTGTAGATGGGATGACCCTAAGAACATCCCATCCCACTATGGACACCCCACAGATCACACACTGTAGATGGGATCACCCTAAGAACATCCCATCCCACTATGGACACCCCACAGATCACACACTGTAGATGGGATCACCCTAAGAACATCCCGTCCCACTATGGACCCCCCACAGATCACACATTGTAGATGGGATCACCCTAAGAACATCTCGTCCCACTATGGACACCCCACAGATCACACATTGTAGATGGGATCACCCTAAGAACATCTCGTCCCACTATGGACCCCCCACAGATCACACACTGTAGATGGGATCACCCTGAGAACATCTTGTCCCACTATGGACCCCCCACAGATCACACACTTTAGAAGGGATCACCCTAAGGACATCCCATCCTACTATGGACCCCCCACAGATCACACATTGTAGATGGGATCACCCTAAGAACATCTTGTCCCACTATGGACCCCCACAGATCACACACTGTAGATGGGATCACCCTAAGAACATCTCGTCCCACTATGGACCCCCCACAGATCACACATTGTAGATGGGATCACCCTAAGAACATCTCGTCCCACTATGGACCCCCCACAGATCACACATTGTAGATGGGATCACCCTGAGAACATCTTTTCTCACTATGGACACCCCACAGATCACACACTGTAGATGGGATCACCCTAAGAACATCCCATCCCACTATGGACCCCCACAGATCACACATTGTAGATGGGATCACCCTAAGAACATCCCATCCCACTATGGACCCCCGCAGATAAAACACTGTAGATGGGATCACCCTAAGAACATCCCATCCCACTATGGACACCCCACAGATCACACATTGTAGATGGGATCACCCTAAGAACATCTCTACCCACTATGGACACCCCACAGATCACACATTGTAGATGGGATCACCCTAAGAACATCCCATCCCACTATGGACACCCCACAGATCACACACTGTAGATGGGATCACCCTAAGAACATCTCGTCCCACTATGGACACCCCACAGATCACACACTGTAGATGGGATCACCCTAAGAACATCCCATCCCACTATGGACCCCCACAGATCACACACTGTAGATGGGATCACCCTAAGAACATCCCATCCCACTATGGACCCCCCACAGATCACACACTGTAGATGGGATCACCCTAAGAACATCTCGTCCCACTATGGACCCCCACAGATCACACATTGTAGATGGGATCACCCTGAGAACATCCCATCCCACTATGGACCCCCCACAGATCACACACTGTAGATGGGATCACCCTAAGAACATCTTGTCCCACTATGGACCCCCACAGATCACACATTGTAGATGGGATCACCCTGAGAACATCCCATCCCACTATGGACCCCCCACAGATCACACATTGTAGATGGGATTACCCTAAGAACATCCCATCCCACTATGGACAACCCACAGATCACACATTGTAGATGGGATCACCCTGAGAACATCCCATCCCACTATGGACCCCCCACAGATCACACACTGTAGATGGGATCACCCTAAGAACATCTTGTCCCACTATGGACCCCCACAGATCACACATTGTAGATGGGATCACCCTGAGAACATCCCATCCCACTATGGACCCCCCACAGATCACACATTGTAGATGGGATTACCCTAAGAACATCCCATCCCACTATGGACACCCCACAGATCACACACTGTAGATGGGATCACCCTAAGAACATCCCGTCCCACTATGGACCCCCCACAGATCACACACTGTAGATGGGATCACCCTAAGAACATCCCGTCCCACTATGGACCCCCCACAGATCACACATTGTAGATGGGATCACCCTAAGAACATCTCGTCCCACTATGGACCCCCACAGATCACACACTGTAGATGGGATCACCCTAAGAACATCTCGTCCCACTATGGACCCCCACAGATCACACACTGTAGATGGGATCACCCTAAGAACATCTCGTCCCACTATGGACACCCCACAGATCACACATTGTAGATGGGATCACCCTAAGCACATCCCGTCCCACTATGGACACCCCACAGATCACACACTGTAGATGGGATCACCCTAAGAACATCTTGTCCCACTATGGACCCCCCACAGATCACACACTTTAGAAGGGATCACCCTAAGGACATCCCATCCTACTATGGACACCCCACAGATCACACATTGTAGATGGGATCACCCTAAGAACATCCCATCCCACTATGGACCCCCCACAGATCACACATTGTAGATGGGATCACCCTGAGAACATCTTTTCTCACTATGGACACCCCACAGATCACACACTGTAGATGGGATCACCCTAAGAACATCCCATCCCACTATGGACCCCCACAGATCACACATTGTAGATGGGATCACCCTAAGAACATCCCATCCCACTATGGAACCCCGCAGATAAAACACTGTAGATGGGATCACCCTAAGAACATCCCATCCCACTATGGACACCCCACAGATCACACATTGTAGATGGGATCACCCTAAGAACATCCCATCCCACTATGGACCCCCACAGATCACACATTGTAGATGGGATCACCCTAAGAACATCTTGTCCCACTATGGACCCCCACAGATAAAACACTGTAGATGGGATCACCCTGAGAACATCCCATCCCATTATGGACCCCCCACAGATCACACACTATAGATGGGATCACCCTAAGAACATCTTTTCTCACTATGGACCCCCCACAGATCACACATTGTAGATGGGATCACCATAAGAACATCTCGTCCCACTATGGACCCCCACAGATCATACATTTTAGATGGGATCACCCTAAGAACATCTCGTCCCACTATGGACCCCCACAGATCATACATTGTAGATGGGATCACCCTAAGAACATCCCATCCCACTATGAACCCCCCACAGATCACACACTGTAGATGAGATCACCCTAAGAACATCCCGTCCCACTATGGACACCCCACAGATCACACACTGTAGATGGGCTCACCTTAAGAACATCTCGTCCCACTATGAACCCCCCACAGATCACACACTGTAGATGGGATCACCATAAGAACATCTCGTCCCACTATGGACACCCCACAGATCACACACTGTAGATGGGATCACCCTAAGAACATCTTGTCCCACTATGGACACCCCACAGATCACACACGGTAGATGGGCTCACCCTAAGAACATACCATCCCACTATGGACCCCCACAGATCACACACTGTAGATGGGCTCACCCTAAGAACATCCCATCCCACTATGGACACCCCACAGATCACACATTGTAGATGGGATAACCCTAAGAACATCTCTACCCACTATGGACACCCCACAGATCACACATTGCAGATGGGATCACCCTAAGAACATCTTGTCCCACTATGGACCCCCCACAGATCACACATTGTAGATGGGATCACCCTAAGAACATCTTGTCCCACTATGGACCCCCCACAGATCACACACTGTAGATGGGATCACCCTAAGAACATCTCGTCCCACTATGGACACCCCACAGATCACACACTGTAGATGGGATCACCCTAAGAACATCTCGTCCCACTATGGACACCCCACAGATCACACATTGTAGATGGGATCACCCTAAGAACATCTTGTCCCACTATGGACCCCCCACAGATCACACACTGTAGATGGGATCACCCTAAGAACATCTCGTCCCACTATGGACCCCCCACAGATCACACACTGTAGATGGGATCACCCTAAGAACATCCCATCCCACTATGGACCCCCCACAGATCACATACTGTAGATGGGATCACCCTAACAACATCTTGTCCCACTATGGACCCCCCACAGATCACACATTGTAGATGGGATCACCCTAAGAACATCTTGTCCCACTATGGACCCCCCACAGATCACACATTGTAGATGGGATCACCCTAAGAACATCTCTACCCACTATGGACCCCCCACAGATCACACATTGTAGATGGGATCACCCTAAGAACATCTCGTCCCACTATGGACACCCCACAGATCACACATTGTAGATGGGATCACCCTAAGAACATCCCGTCCCACTATGGACCCCCCACAGATCACACATTGTAGATGGGATCACCCTAAGAACATCTCTACCCACTATGGACACCCCACAGATCACACATTGCAGATGGGATCACCCTAAGAACATCTTGTCCCACTATGGACCCCCCACAGATCACACATTGTAGATGGGATCACCCTAAGAACATCTTGTCCCACTATGGACCCCCCACAGATCACACACTGTAGATGGGATCACCCTAAGAACATCTCGTCCCACTATGGACCCCCCACAGATCACACATTGTAGATGGGATCATCCTAAGAACATCTCTACCCACTATGGACCCCCCACAGATCACACACTGTAGATGGGATCACCCTAAGAACATCCCATCCCACTATGGACCCCCACAGATCACACATTGTAGATGGGATCACCCTAAGAACATCTCGTCCCACTATGGACACCCCACAGATCACACATTGTAGATGGGATCACCCTAACAACATCCCATCCCACTATGGACCCCCCACAGATCACACACTGTAGATGGGATCACCCTAAGAACATCCCATCCCACTATGGACCCCCCACAGATCACATACTGTAGATGGGATCACCCTAACAACATCTTGTCCCACTATGGACCCCCCACAGATCACACATTGTAGATGGGATCACCCTAAGAACATCTTGTCCCACTATGGACCCCCCACAGATCACACATTGTAGATGGGATCACCCTAAGAACATCCGTCCCACTATGGACCCCCACAGATCACACACTGTAGATGGGATCACCCTAAGAACATCCCATCCCACTATGGACCCCCCACAGATCACACATTGTAGATGGGATCACCCTAAGAACATCTCGTCCCACTATGGACCCCCACAGATCACACACTGTAGATGGGATCACCCTAACAACATCTTGTCCCACTATGGACCCCCCACAGATCACACATTGTAGATGGGATCACCCTAAGAACATCTCGTCCCACTATGGACCCCCCACAGATCACACACTGTAGATGGGATCACCCTAACAACATCTTGTCCCACTATGGACCCCCCACAGATCACACATTGTAGATGGGATCACCCTAAGAACATCTCTACCCACTATGGACCCCCCACAGATCACACACTGTAGATGGGATCACCCTAAGAACATCTCGTCCCACTATGGACCCCCCACAGATCACACATTGTAGATGGGATCACCCTAAGAACATCCCGTCCCACTATGGACACCCCACAGATCACACATTGTAGATGGGATCACCCTAAGAACATCCCGTCCCACTATGGACACCCCACAGATCACACACTGTAGATGGGATCACCCTAAGAACATCCCATCCCACTATGGACCCCCCACAGATCACACACTGTAGATGGGATCACCCTAAGAACATCTCGTCCCACTATGGACCCCCACAGATCACACACTGTAGATGGGATCACCCTAAGAACATCTCGTCCCACTATGGACCCCCCACAGATCACACACTGTAGATGGGATCACCCTAAGAACATCCCTTCCCACTATGGACCCCCCACAGATCACACATTGTAGATGGGATCACCCTAAGAACATCTCGTCCCACTATGGACCCCCACAGATCACACACTGTAGATGGGAACACCCTAACAACATCTTGTCCCACTATGGACCCCCCACAGATCACACATTGTAGATGGGATCACCCTAAGAACATCCCATCCCACTATGGACCCCCCACAGATCACACACTGTAGATGGGATCACCCTAACAACATCTTGTCCCACTATGGACCCCCACCGATCACACATTGTAGATGGGATCACCCTAAGAACATCTCTACCCACTATGGACCCCCCACAGATCACACATTGTAGATGGGATCACCCTAAGAACATCTCGTCCCACTATGGACACCCCACAGATCACACATTGTAGATGGGATCACCCTAAGAACATCCCGTCCCACTATGGACCCCCCACAGATCACACATTGTAGATGGGATCACCCTAAGAACATCTCTACCCACTATGGACACCCCACAGATCACACATTGCAGATGGGATCACCCTAAGAACATCTTGTCCCACTATGGACCCCCCACAGATCACACATTGTAGATGGGATCACCCTAAGAACATCTTGTCCCACTATGGACCCCCCACAGATCACACACTGTAGATGGGATCACCCTAAGAACATCTCGTCCCACTATGGACACCCCACAGATCACACACTGTAGATGGGCTCATCCTAAGAACATCCCATCCCACTATGGACCCCCCACAGATCACACACTGTAGATGGGATCATCCTAAGAACATCTCTACCCACTATGGACCCCCCACAGATCACACATTGTAGATGGGATCACCCTAAGAACATCTCGTCCCACTATGGACACCCCACAGATCACACATTGTAGATGGGATCACCCTAAGAACATCTTGTCCCACTATGGACCCCCCACAGATCACACATTGTAGATGGGATCATCCTAAGAACATCTCTACCCACTATGGACCCCCCACAGATCACACATTGTAGATGGGATCAACCTAAGAACATCTTGTCCCACTATGGACCCCCCACAGATCACACATTGTAGATGGGATCACCCTAAGAACATCTCGTCCCACTATGGACACCCCACAGATCACACATTGTAGATGGGATCACCCTAAGAACATCTTGTCCCACTATGGACCCCCCACAGATCACACATTGTAGATGGGATCATCCTAAGAACATCTCTACCCACTATGGACCCCCCACAGATCACACATTGTAGATGGGATCAACCTAAGAACATCTTGTCCCACTATGGACCCCCCACAGATCACACATTGTAGATGGGATCACCCTAAGAACATCCGTCCCACTATGGACCCCCACAGATCACACACTGTAGATGGGATCACCCTAAGAACATCCCATCCCACTATGGACCCCCCACAGATCACACATTGTAGATGGGATCACCCTAAGAACATCTCGTCCCACTATGGACCCCCACAGATCACACACTGTAGATGGGATCACCCTAACAACATCTTGTCCCACTATGGACCCCCCACAGATCACACATTGTAGATGGGATCACCCTAAGAACATCCCATCCCACTATGGACCCCCCACAGATCACACACTGTAGATGGGATCACCCTAAGAACATCCCATCCCACTATGGACCCCCCACAGATCACACACTGTAGATGGGATCACCCTAACAACATCTTGTCCCACTATGGACCCCCCACAGATCACACATTGTAGATGGGATCACCCTAAGAACATCTCTACCCACTATGGACCCCCCACAGATCACACACTGTAGATGGGATCACCCTAAGAACATCTCATCCCACTATGGACACCCCACAGATCACACATTGTAGATGGGATCACCCTAAGAAAATCTCGTCCCACTATGGACCCCCCACAGATCACACATTGTAGATGGGATCACCCTAAGAACATCTCGTCCCACTATGGACACCCCACAGATCACACATTGTAGATGGGATCACCCTAAGAACATCCCGTCCCACTATGGACCCCCCACAGATCACACATTGTAGATGGGATCACCCTAAGAACATCCCGTCCCACTATGGACCCCCCACAGATCACACATTGTAGATGGGATCACCCTAAGAACATCCCATCCCACTATGGACACCCCACAGATCACACACTGTAGATGGGATCACCCTAAGAACATCTCGTCCCACTATGGACCCCCCACAGATCACACATTGTAGATGGGATCACCCTAAGAACATCCCATCCCACTATGGACCCCCACAGATCACACACTGTAGATGGGCTCACCCTAAGAACATCCCATCCCACTATGGACACCCCAGAGATCACACATTGTAGATGGGATAACCCTAAGAACATCTCTACCCACTATGGACCCCCCACAGATCACACATTGTAGATGGGATCACCCTAAGAACATCCCGTCCCACTATGGACCCCCCACAGATCACACACTGTAGATGGGATCACCCTAAGAACATCCCATCCCACTATGAACCCCCCACAGATCACACACTGTAGATGGGATCACCCTAGGAACATCCCGTCCCACTATGGACCCCCCACAGATAACACACTGTAGATGGGATCACCCTAAGAACATCCCGTCCCACTATGGACCCCCCACAGATCACACACTGTAGATGGGATCTTCATAAGAACATCCCATCCCACTATGGACCCCCACAGATCACACACTGTAGATGGGCTCACCCTAAGAACATCCCATCCCACTATGGACACCCCACAGATCACACATTGTAGATGGGATAACCCTAAGAACATCTCTACCCACTATGGACCCCCCACAGATCACACACTGTAGATGGGATCACCCTAAGAACATCTGGTCCCACTATGGACACCCCACAGATCACACATTGTAGATGGGATCACCCTAAGAACATCTTGTCCCACTATGGACCCCCCACAGATCACACATTGTAGATGGGATCATCCTAAGAACATCTCTACCCACTATGGACCCCCCACAGATCACACATTGTAGATGGGATCACCCTAAGAACATCTTGTCCCACTATGGACCCCCCACAGATCACACATTGTAGATGGGATCACCCTAAGAACATCCGTCCCACTATGGACCCCCACAGATCACACACTGTAGATGGGATCACCCTAAGAACATCCCATCCCACTATGGACCCCCCACAGATCACACATTGTAGATGGGATCACCCTAAGAACATCTCGTCCCACTATGGACCCCCACAGATCACACACTGTAGATGGGATCACCCTAACAACATCTTGTCCCACTATGGACCCCCCACAGATCACACATTGTAGATGGGATCACCCTAAGAACATCCCATCCCACTATGGACCCCCCACAGATCACACACTGTAGATGGGATCACCCTAAGAACATCTCGTCCCACTATGGACACCCCACAGATCACACATTGTACATGGGATCACCCTAAGAACATCTCGTCCCACTATGGACCCCCACAGATCACACACTGTAGATGGGATAACCCTAAGAACATCTCTACCCACTATGGACCCCCCACAGATCACACACTGTAGATGGGATCACCATAAGAACATCCCATCCCATTTATGGACCCCCCACAGATCACACACTGTAGATGGGATCACCCTAAGAACATCTTGTCCCACTATGGACCCCCCACAGATCACACACTGTAGATGGGATCACCCTAAGAACATCTCGTCCCACTATGGACCCCCCACAGATCACACATTGTAGATGGGATCACCCTAAGAACATCTCTACCCACTATGGACCCCCCACAGATCACACATTGTAGATGGGATCACCCTAAGAACATTCCGTCCCACTATGGACCCCCCACAGATCACACATTGTAGATGGGATCACCCTAAGAACATCTCGTCCCACTATGGACCCCCCACAGATCACACATTGTAGATGGGATCGCCCTAAGAACATCTCGTCCCACTATGGACCCCCACAGATCATACATTGTAGATGGGATCACCCTAAGAACATCCCGTCCCACTATGGACCCCCCACAGATCACACACTGTAGATGGGATCACCCTAAGAACATCCCATCCCACTATGAACCCCCCACAGATCACACACTGTAGATGAGATCACCCTAAGAACATCCCGTCCCACTATGGACACCCCACAGATCACACACTGTAGATGGGATCACCCTAAGAACATCTCGTCCCACTATGAACCCCCCACACATCACACACTGTAGATGGGATCACCATAAGAACATCTCGTCCCACTATGAACCCCCCACAGATCACACACTGTAGATGGGATCACCCTAAGAACATCTCTACTCTGGACCCCCCACAGATCACACATTGTAGATGGGATCATCCTAAGAACATCTCTACCCACTATGGACCCCCCACAGAACACACATTGTAGATGGGATCACCCTAAGAACATCTCGTCCCACTATGGACCCCCCACAGATCACACATTGTAGATGGGATCATCCTAAGAACATCTCTACCCACTATGGACCCCCCACAGATCACACATTGTAGATGGGATCACCCTAAGAACATCTTGTCCCACTATGGACCCCCCACAGATCACACATTGTAGATGGGATCACACTGAGAATATCCCATCCCACTATGGACCCCCCACAGATCACACATTGTAGATGGGATCACCATAAGAACATCCCATCCCACTATGGACACCCCACAGATCACACACTGTAGATGGGATAACCCTAAGAACATCCCATCCCAATATGGACACCCCACAGATCACACATTGTAGATGGGATCACCCTAAGAACATCTTGTCCCACTATGGATCCCCCACAGATCACACATTGTAGATGGGATCACCCTAAGAACATCCGTCCCACTATGGACCCCCACAGATCACACACTGTAGATGGTATCACCCTAAGAACATCCCTTCCCACTATGGACCCCCCACAGATCACACACTGTAGATGGGATCACCCTAACAACATCTTGTCCCACTATGGATCCCCCACAGATCACACACTGTAGATGAGATCACCCTAAGAACATCCCATCCCACTATGGACCCCCACAGATCACACACTGTAGATGGGATCACCCTAACAACATCTTGTCCCACTATGGACCCCCCACAGATCACACATTGTAGATGGGATCACCCTAAGAACATCTCGTCCCACTATGGACACCCCACAGATCACACATTGTAGATGGGATCACCCTAAGAACATCCCATCCCACTATGGACCCCCACAGATCACACACTGTAGATGGGATCACCCTAACAACATCTTGTCCCACTATGGACCCCCCACAGATCACACATTGTAGATGGGATCACCCTAAGAACATCTTGTCCCACTATGGACCCCCCACAGATCACACATTGTAGATGGGATCACCCTAAGAACATCTCGTCCCACTATGGACCCCCACAGATCACACACTGTAGATGGGATCACCCTAACAACATCTTGTCCCACTATGGACCCCCCACAGATCACACATTGTAGATGGGATCACCCTAAGAACATCCCATCCCACTATGGACCCCCCACAGATCACACACTGTAGATGGGATCACCCTAACAACATCTTGTCCCACTATGGACCCCCCACAGATCACACATTGTAGATGGGATCACCCTAAGAACATCCCATCCCACTATGGACCCCCACAGATCACACACTGTAGATGGGCTCACCCTAAGAACATCTCGTCCCACTATGGACACCCCACAGATCAAACATTGTAGATGGGATAACCCTAAGAACATCTCTACCCACTATGGACCCCCCACAGATCACACACTGTAGATGGGATCACCCTAAGAACATCTTGTCCCACTATGGACCCCCCACAGATCACACATTGTAGATGGGATCATCCTAAGAACATCTATACCCACTATGGACCCCCCACAGATCACACATTGTAGATGGGATCACCCTAAGAACATCTTGTCCCACTATGGACCCCCCACAGATCACACATTGTAGATGGGATCACCCTAAGAACATCCGTCCCACTATGGACCCCCACAGATCACACACTGTAGATGGGATCACCCTAAGAACATCACATCCCACTATGGACCCCCCACAGATCACACATTGTAGATGGGATCACCCTAAGAACATCTCGTCCCACTATGGACCCCCACAGATCACACACTGTAGATGGGATCACCCTAACAACATCTTGTCCCACTATGGACCCCCCACAGATCACACATTGTAGATGGGATCACCCTAAGAACATCCCATCCCACTATGGACCCCCCACAGATCACACACTGTAGATGGGATCACCCTAACAACATCTTGTCCCACTATGGACCCCCCACAGATCACACATTGTAGATGGGATCACCCTAAGAACATCTCGTCCCACTATGGACCCCCCACAGATCACACACTGTAGATGGGATCACCCTAAGAACATCTCGTCCCACTATGGACCCCCACAGATCACACACTGTAGATGGGATCACCCTGAGAACATCCCATCCCACTATGGACACCCCACAGATCAAACATTGTAGATGGGATAACCCTAAGAACATCTCTACCCACTATGGACCCCCCACAGATCACACATTGTAGATGGGATCATCCTAAGAACATCTATACCCACTATGGACCCCCCACAGATCACACATTGTAGATGGGATCACCCTAAGAACATCTTGTCCCACTATGGACCCCCCACAGATCACACATTGTAGATGGGATCACCCTAAGAACATCCGTCCCACTATGGACCCCCACAGATCACACACTGTAGATGGGATCACCCTAAGAACATCACATCCCACTATGGACCCCCCACAGATCACACATTGTAGATGGGATCACCCTAAGAACATCTCGTCCCACTATGGACCCCCACAGATCACACACTGTAGATGGGATCACCCTAACAACATCTTGTCCCACTATGGACCCCCCACAGATCACACATTGTAGATGGGATCACCCTAAGAACATCCCATCCCACTATGGACCCCCCACAGATCACACACTGTAGATGGGATCACCCTAACAACATCTTGTCCCACTATGGACCCCCCACAGATCACACATTGTAGATGGGATCACCCTAAGAACATCTTGTCCCACTATGGACCCCCCACAGATCACACACTGTAGATGGGATCACCCTAAGAACATCTCGTCCCACTATGGACCCCCACAGATCACACACTGTAGATGGGATCACCCTAAGAACATCTCGTCCCACTATGGACCCCCCACAGATCACACACTGTAGATGGGATCACCCTAAGAACATCTCGTCCCACTATGGACACCCCACAGATCACACACTGTAGATGGGATCACCCTAAGAACATCCCGTCCCACTATGGACCCCCCACAGATCACACACTGTAGATGGGATCACCCTAAGAACATCTCGTCCCACTATGGACACCCCACAGATCACACACTGTAGATGGGATCACCCTAAGAACATCCCATCCCACTATGGACCCCCCACAGATCACACACTGTAGATGGGATCACCCTAGGAACATCCCATCCCACTATGGACCCCCCACAGATCACACACTGTAGATGGGATCACCCTAGGAACATCCAATCCCACTATGGACCCCCCACAGATCACACATTGTAGAAATTCTAAAGCTTCAGAAGAAATATAAAATTTGATCTTCTCGGAGATCAATCCAGCAACAGAGGACATTTGAAGAAGACATTTCTGTAGACTGCTGAGCTTTCCTTAGAAGTGTTCAGCCTCATTCAGAGGGACACCTGGAGGAGACCAATGACGTCATTCCATTCCATAGATGATTCCACAAATCCTTCATTATTCCTTCTGTGAATGTTTCTCCAGGAGTCTCTACCTCTAATCTTCCACCTTGACCACCCCCACCCCCCAGCCATTATCCCTCCAGCAGCCCATTATTTTCCCAGGAACATCAAAGGCTCGAGAGGGTCTCAGCTCTCCAGTGGAGCCTCCCACCTCTCAGACTGGAACAAGAAGCTGTTGTGTTCTGGAGGTCTTTGTGTCCTCCTGACCTTCTTCTCTTTGAAGTTCCTTTCATCTTCACCTCCTGGAAGATAAGATCTGCCCTTCCTCAGATACACTTCCCCGTCCAGATAAAACCTCCATTCCAACCCCCCAGCCAGATAAAACCTCCATTCCAACCCCCCATCCAGATAAAACCTCCATTCCAACCCCCCAGCCAGATAAAACCTCCATTCCAACCCCCCAGCCAGATAAAACCTCCATCCCAACCCCCCAGCCAGATAAAACCTCCATTCCAACCCCCCATCAAGATAAAACCTCCATTCCAACCCCCCAGCCAGATAAAACCTCCATCCTGGGATCACTCAACCAGATAAAGCCTCTGCTCCCCCCATCCCTCCACCCTCCTGAAGGGGCTTCATAGTGGACATATAGAAGACCTCACCTGCAGAACACATAAAGTTGAGTGTTGGATCATGTGAAGCCAATTCTAGCGTGTAATCTTTGGCGAGTGTGGTGGTTGGTTGTTCGGTGCAGTGGCGGTTGGTTGTTCGGTGCAGTGGCTGTTGGTTGTTCGGTGCAGTGGCGGTTGGTTGTTCGGTGCAGTGGCGGTTGGTTGTTCGGTGCAGTGGCGGTTGGTTGGTCGGTGCAGTGGCTGTTGGTTGTTCGGTGCAGTGGCGGTTGGTTGTTCGGTGCAGTGGCGGTTGGTTGTTCGGTGCAGTGGCGGTTGGTTGTTCGGGGGATGGGTATTATTGTTATTTAGTTGCTTTGGTCAGAACAGATGAATATTTGATGAGTTTCTCCATTTGTAGTTTCGGCCGGAACATTGCCGGGAGTGTTCTGTGCAGTCAGCAAGAAAATGTCATACACACAAAACAATGCACAGAATTTGCTGCACTCATTACGAGGGATTCCCACCATCCCTGTGCTGAGTTCCCGGGTCTGTACACCCATTGTGCCCATTATGAGGGGTTCCCACCATCCCTGTGCTTTGCCCATTACGAGGGGTTCCCACCATCCCTGTGCTTTGCCCATTATGAGGGGTTCCCACCATCCCTGTGCTGAGTTGCAAGGTCTGTACTCCTGCTGTGCCCATTATGAGGGGTTCCCACCATCCCTGTGCTGAGTTCCTGGGTCTGAACACATGCTGTGCCCATTATGATGATCCCTGGTTAGTGGAGGACGGTTATTTGTAGATCTCATTAGTTATGGTCCATGTCCCTGGTTAGTAGAGGACGGGTATTTGTAGATCTCATTAGTTATGGTCCATGTTCTCGGTTAGGAGAGGACGGGTATTTGTAGATCTCATTAGTTATGGTCCATGTTCTCGGTTAGGAGAGGACGGGTATTTGTAGATCTCGTTAGTTATGGTCCATGTCCCTGGTTAGTGGAGGACGGGTATTTGTAGATCTCATTAGTTATGGTCCATGTCCGTGGTTAGAAGAGGACGGGTATTTGTAGATCTCATTAGTTATGGTCCATGTCCCTGGTTAGGAGAGGACGGGTATTTGTAGATCTCATTAGTTATGGTCCATGTTCTCGGTTAATAGAGGACGGGTATTTGTAGATCTCATTAGTTATGGTCCATGTTCTCGGTTAATAGAGGACGGGTATTTGTAGATCTCCTTAGTTATGGTCCATGTTCTCGGTTAGGAGAGGACGGGTATTTGTAGATCTTATTAGTTATGGTGCATGTTCTCGGTTAGTGGAGGACGGGTATTTGTAGATCTCCTTAGTTATGGTCCATGTCCGTGGTTAGAAGAGGATGGGTATTTGTAGATCTCGTTAGTTATGGTCCATGTCCGTGGTTAGAAGAGGATGGGTATTTGTAGATCTCGTTAGTTATGGTCCATGTCCCTGGTTAGTGGAGGACGGGTATTTGTAGATCTCCTTAGTTATGGTCCATGTCCGTGGTTAGAAGAGGATGGGTATTTGTAGATCTCGTTAGTTATGGTCCATGTCCCTGGTTAGTAGAGGAGGGTATTTGTAGATCTCGTTAGTTATGGTCCATGTCCCTGGTTAGTAGAGGAGGGTATTTGTAGATCTCGTTAGTTATGGTCCATGTCCCTGGTTAGTAGAGGAGGGTATTTGTAGATCTCGTTAGTTATGGTCCATGTCCGTGGTTAGAAGAGGATGGGTATTTGTAGATCTCGTTAGTTATGGTCCATGTCCCTGGTTAGTAGAGGAGGGTATTTGTAGATCTCGTTAGTTATGGTCCATGTCCGTGGTTAGAAGAGGATGGGTATTTGTAGATCTCGTTAGTTATGGTCCATGTCCCTGGTTAGTAGAGGAGGGTATTTGTAGATCTCGTTAGTTATGGTCCATGTCCGTGGTTAGAAGAGGATGGGTATTTGTAGATCTCGTTAGTTATGGTCCATGTCCGTGGTTAGAAGAGGATGGGTATTTGTAGATCTCGTTAGTTATGGTCCATGTCCCTGGTTAGTAGAGGAGGGTATTTGTA
This sequence comes from Staurois parvus, assembly GCF_062004578.1. Classification (NCBI taxonomy): domain Eukaryota; kingdom Metazoa; phylum Chordata; class Amphibia; order Anura; family Ranidae; genus Staurois; species Staurois parvus. Next base: position 254,963 of record NW_028317987.1, read on the forward strand.
GATCTCATTCCTGTTTGAAGGCTGAAGTTCCTGTCATCAGAATTTTGTCTGTCATGAGGCAGGGAAGGTCTCAGGTGAAGCCTCCTCAGATATTGCAGCCATATGAAAGCTCAGTGACATGTTCTTCATGTTGGACAATATGGACAGGAAGTGTCTGTCATCTTCATCCTGCTTCTCTTTTCTGTCTCAGGTATCGTAGCTTTGTGAGGCCCAGATACAAAGTGGCCTACAAGACAGTGTCAGACATGGAGTGGAAGTGCTGCCAGGGATATTCCGGAGATGACTGCATGGAAGGACCAGGGGGTGGTCTTCAGATCCCCACCAGCAGACCTCGGCCCCGACCCGTAAGGCCCCATATTTCTGGATCCAGTGGGGGGAATCATCTGACTGGATCTGGAGGGGAAGGTAAGTTCAGTCCTTTCATTTCTCAGAGTGAGATGTATTAACTGAAGAGAATGTGCCAGAAGGACCTTTATATTGGACAGTTCTTGTCCAATAATATCTGATGTCAGACAAGTCCATACACTCAGCAATTTCCTGTCACCAACCTGAAGACCAAGATTGCACAGAGCTCTGAAGTGGGACTTCTCACAACACATTTCATATCTGGGTCCCTGACCATCTGACACTTCCTGTAGGACTGTGTAGGAATCTCTAGGTACCTTAGTTAGCTGGGACCCTGATATCATCCGATTTGTACAGTGGGACTCTATGGGGACATTCTGGGAACCTCCCATATCCAGGTCCCTGACATCATCTGATTTGTACAGTGGGACTCTATGGGGACGTTCTGGGAACCTCCCATATCCAGGTCCCTGACATCATCTGATTTGTACAGTGGGACTCTATGGGGACGTTCTGGGAACCTCCCATATCCAGGTCCCTGACATCATCTGATTTGTACAGTGGGACTCTATGGGGACGTTCTGGGAACCTCCCATATCCAGGTCCCTGACATCATCTGATTTGTACAGTGGGACTCTATGGGGACGTTCTGGGAACCTCCCATATCCAGGTCCCTGACATCATCTGATTTGTACAGTGGGACTCTATGGGGACGTTCTGGGAACCTCCCATATCCAGGTCCCTGACATCATCTGATTTGTACAGTGGGACTCTATGGGGACGTTCTGGGAACCTCCCATATCCAGGTCCCTGACATCATCTGATTTGTACAGTGGGACTCTATGGGGACGTTCTGGGAACCTCCCATATCCAGGTCCCTGACATCATCTGATTTGTACAGTGGGACTCTATGGGGACGTTCTGGGAACCTCCCATATCCAGGTCCCTGACATCATCTGATTTGTACAGTGGGACTCTATGGGGACGTTCTGGGAACCTCCCATATCCAGGTCCCTGACATCATCTGATTTGTACAGTGGGACTCTATGGGGACATTCTGGGAACCTCCCATATCCAGGTCCCTGACATCATCTGATTTGTACAGTGGGACTCTATGGGGACGTTCTGGGAACCTCCCATATCCAGGTCCCTGACATCATCTGATTTGTACAGTGGGACTCTATGGGGACGTTCTGGGAACCTCCCATATCCAGGTCCCTGACATCATCTGATTTGTACAGTGGGACTCTATGGGGACGTTCTGGGAACCTCCCATATCCAGGTCCCTGACATCATCTGATTTTTCCAGTGGGACTCTATGGGGACGTTCTGGGAACCTCCCATATCCAGGTCCCTGACATCATCTGATTTGTACAGTGGGACTCTATGGGGACGTTCTGGGAACCTCCCATATCCAGGTCCCTGACATCATCTGATTTGTACAGTGGGACTCTATGGGGACGTTCTGGGAACCTCCCATATCCAGGTCCCTGACATCATCTGATTTGTACAGTGGGACTCTATGGGGACATTCTGGGAACCTCCCATATCCAGGTCCCTGACATCATCTGATTTGTACAGTGGGACTCTATGGGGACATTCTGGGAACCTCCCATATCCAGGTCCCTGACATCATCTGATTTGTACAGTGGGACTCTATGGGGACGTTCTGGGAACCTCCCATATCCAGGTCCCTGACATCATCTGATTTGTACAGTGGGACTCTATGGGGACATTCTGGGAACCTCCCATATCCAGGTCCCTGACATCATCTGATTTGTACAGTGGGACTCTATGGGGACGTTCTGGGAACCTCCCATATCCAGGTCCCTGACATCATCTGATTTGTACAGTGGGACTCTATGGGGACGTTCTGGGAACCTCCCATATCCAGGTCCCTGACATCATCTGATTTGTACAGTGGGACTCTATGGGGACATTCTGGGAACCTCCCATATCCAGGTCCCTGACATCATCCGATTTGTACAGTGGGACTCTATGGGGACATTCTGGGAACCTCCCATATCCAGGTCCCTGACATCATCCGATTTGTACAGTGGGACTCTATGGGGACGTTCTGGGAACCTCCCATATCCAGGTCCCTGACATCATCTGACACTTCTTTTAGGACTATGTGGGGAAAGTCAGGGGATCTGAGTTAGCTGGGACCCTGATATCATCCAATTTTTCCAGTGGGACTCTTCGGGGACATTCTGGGAACCTCCCATATCCAGGTCCCTGACATCATCTGATTTGTACAGTGGGACTCTATGGGGACGTTCTGGGAACCTCCCATATCCAGGTCCCTGACATCATCTGATTTGTACAGTGGGACTCTATGGGGACGTTCTGGGAACCTCCCATATCCAGGTCCCTGACATCATCTGATTTGTACAGTGGGACTCTATGGGGACGTTCTGGGAACCTCCCATATCCAGGTCCCTGACATCATCCGATTTGTACAGTGGGACTCTATGGGGACGTTCTGGGAACCTCCCATATCCAGGTCCCTGACATCATCCGATTTGTACAGTGGGACTCTATGGGGACGTTCTGGGAACCTCCCATATCCAGGTCCCTGACATCATCTGATTTGTACAGTGGGACTCTATGGGGACATTCTGGGAACCTCCCATATCCAGGTCCCTGACATCATCTGATTTGTACAGTGGGACTCTATGGGGACATTCTGGGAACCTCCCATATCCAGGTCCCTGACATCATCTGATTTGTACAGTGGGACTCTATGGGGACGTTCTGGGAACCTCCCATATCCAGGTCCCTGACATCATCTGATTTTTCCAGTGGGACTCTATGGGGACATTCTGGGAACCTCCCATATCCAGGTCCCTGACATCATCTGACACTTCTTTTAGGACTATGTGGGGAAAGTCAGGGGATCTGGGTTAGCTGGGACCCTGATATCATCCGATTTTTCCAGTGGGACTCTTCGGGGACATTCTGGGAACCTCCCATATCCAGGTCCCTGACATCATCTGATTTGTACAGTGGGACTCTTCGGGGACATTCTGGGAACCTCCCATATCCAGGTCCCTGATATCATCCGATTTTTCCAGTGGGACTCTTCGGGGACATTCTGGGAACCTCCCATATCCAGGTGCCTGACATCATCTGATTTGTACAGTGGGACTCTATGGGGACGTTCTGGGAACCTCCCATATCCAGGTCCCTGACATCATCTGATTTGTACAGTGGGACTCTATGGGGACGTTCTGGGAACCTCCCATATCAAGGTCCCTGACATCATCTGATTTGTACAGTGGGACTCTATGGGGACATTCTGGGAACCTCCCATATCCAGGTCCCTGACATCATCTGATTTGTACAGTGGGACTCTATGGGGACATTCTGGGAACCTCCCATATCCAGGTCCCTGACATCATCTGATTTGTACAGTGGGACTCTATGGGGACATTCTGGGAACCTCCCATATCCAGGTCCCTGACATCATCTGATTTGTACAGTGGGACTCTATGGGGACGTTCTGGGAACCTCCCATATCCAGGTCCCTGACATCATCTGATTTTTCCAGTGGGACTCTATGGGGACGTTCTGGGAACCTCCCATATCCAGGTCCCTGACATCATCTGATTTGTACAGTGGGACTCTATGGGGACATTCTGGGAACCTCCCATATCCAGGTCCCTGACATCATCTGATTTTTCCAGTGGGACTCTATGGGGACATTCTGAGAACCTCCCATATCCAGGTCCCTGACATCATCTGATTTGTACAGTGGGACTCTATGGGGACATTCTGGGAACCTCCCATATCCAGGTCCCTGACATCATCTGATTTGTACAGTGGGACTCTATGGGGACATTCTGGGAACCTCCCATATCCAGGTCCCTGACATCATCTGACACTTCTTTTAGGACTATGTGGGGAAAGTCAGGGGATCTGGGTTAGCTGGGACCCTGATATCATCCGATTTTTCCAGTGGGACTCTTCGGGGACATTCTGGGAACCTCCCATATCCAGGTCCCTGACATCATCTGATTTGTACAGTGGGACTCTTCGGGGACATTCTGGGAACCTCCCATATCCAGGTCCCTGATATCATCCGATTTTTCCAGTGGGACTCTTCGGGGACATTCTGGGAACCTCCCATATCCAGGTCCCTGACATCATCTGATTTGTACAGTGGGACTCTATGGGGACATTCTGGGAACCTCCCATATCCAGGTCCCTGACATCATCTGATTTGTACAGTGGGACTCTATGGGGACATTCTGGGAACCTCCCATATCCAGGTCCCTGACATCATCTGATTTGTACAGTGGGACTCTATGGGGACATTCTGGGAACCTCCCATATCCAGGTCCCTGACATCATCTGATTTGTACAGTGGGACTCTATGGGGACATTCTGGGAACCTCCCATATCCAGGTCCCTGACATCATCTGATTTGTACAGTGGGACTCTATGGGGACATTCTGGGAACCTCCCATATCCAGGTCCCTGACATCATCTGATTTGTACAGTGGGACTCTATGGGGACGTTCTGGGAACCTCCCATATCCAGGTCCCTGACATCATCTGATTTTTCCAGTGGGACTCTATGGGGACGTTCTGGGAACCTCCCATATCCAGGTCCCTGACATCATCTGATTTGTACAGTGGGACTCTATGGGGACATTCTGGGAACCTCCCATATCCAGGTCCCTGACATCATCTGATTTTTCCAGTGGGACTCTATGGGGACATTCTGAGAACCTCCCATATCCAGGTCCCTGACATCATCTGATTTGTACAGTGGGACTCTATGGGGACATTCTGGGAACCTCCCATATCCAGGTCCCTGACATCATCTGATTTGTACAGTGGGACTCTATGGGGACGTTCTGGGAACCTCCCATATCCAGGTCCCTGACATCATCTGATTTTTCCAGTGGGACTCTATGGGGACATTCTGGGAACCTCCCATATCCAGGTCCCTGACATCATCTGATTTGTACAGTGGGACTCTATGGGGACATTCTGGGAACCTCCCATATCCAGGTCCCTGACATCATCTGATTTGTACAGTGGGACTCTATGGGGACATTCTGGGAACCTCCCATATCCAGGTCCCTGACATCATCTGATTTGTACAGTGGGACTCTATGGGGACGTTCTGGGAACCTCCCATATCCAGGTCCCTGACATCATCTGATTTTTCCAGTGGGACTCTATGGGGACGTTCTGGGAACCTCCCATATCCAGGTCCCTGACATCATCTGATTTGTACAGTGGGACTCTATGGGGACGTTCTGGGAACCTCCCATATCCAGGTCCCTGACATCATCTGATTTGTACAGTGGGACTCTATGGGGACGTTCTGGGAACCTCCCATATCCAGGTCCCTGACATCATCTGATTTGTACAGTGGGACTCTATGGGGACGTTCTGGGAACTTCCCATATCCAGGTCCCTGACATCATCTGATTTGTACAGTGGGACTCTATGGGGACGTTCTGGGAACTTCCCATATCCAGGTCCCTGACATCATCTGATTTGTACAGTGGGACTCTATGGGGACATTCTGGGAACCTCCCATATCCAGGTCCCTGACTTCATCTGACACTTCTTTTAGGACTATGTGGGGAAAGTCAGGGGATCTGAGTTAGCTGGGACCCTGATATCATCCGATTTTTCAAGTGGGACTCTATGGGGACATTCTGGGAACCTCCCATATCCAGGTCCCTGACATCATCTGATTTGTACAGTGGGACTCTATGGGGACGTTCTGGGAACCTCCCATATCCAGGTCCCTGACATCATCCGATTTGTACAGTGGGACTCTATGGGGACATTCTGGGAACCTCCCATATCCAGGTCCCTGACATCATCCGATTTGTACAGTGGGACTCTATGGGGACGTTCTGGGAACCTCCCATATCCAGGTCCCTGACATCATCTGATTTGTACAGTGGGACTCTATGGGGACGTTCTGGGAACCTCCCATATCCAGGTCCCTGACATCATCTGATTTGTACAGTGGGACTCTATGGGGACGTTCTGGGAACCTCCCATATCCAGGTCCCTGACATCATCTGATTTGTACAGTGGGACTCTATGGGGACATTCTGGGAACCTCCCATATCCAGGTCCCTGACATCATCTGATTTGTACAGTGGGACTCTATGGGGACATTCTGGGAACCTCCCATATCCAGGTCCCTGACATCATCTGATTTGTACAGTGGGACTCTATGGGGACGTTCTGGGAACCTCCCATATCCAGGTCCCTGACATCATCTGATTTTTCCAGTGGGACTCTATGGGGACGTTCTGGGAACCTCCCATATCCAGGTCCCTGACATCATCTGATTTGTACAGTGGGACTCTATGGGGACATTCTGGGAACCTCCCATATCCAGGTCCCTGACATCATCTGATTTTTCCAGTGGGACTCTATGGGGACATTCTGGGAACCTCCCATATCCAGGTCCCTGACATCATCTGATTTGTACAGTGGGACTCTATGGGGACGTTCTGGGAACCTCCCATATCCAGGTCCCTGACATCATCTGATTTGTACAGTGGGACTCTATGGGGACGTTCTGGGAACCTCCCATATCCAGGTCCCTGACATCATCTGATTTGTACAGTGGGACTCTATGGGGACGTTCTGGGAACCTCCCATATCCAGGTCCCTGACATCATCTGATTTGTACAGTGGGACTCTATGGGGACGTTCTGGGAACTTCCCATATCCAGGTCCCTGACATCATCTGATTTGTACAGTGGGACTCTATGGGGACGTTCTGGGAACTTCCCATATCCAGGTCCCTGACATCATCTGATTTGTACAGTGGGACTCTATGGGGACATTCTGGGAACCTCCCATATCCAGGTCCCTGACTTCATCTGACACTTCTTTTAGGACTATGTGGGGAAAGTCAGGGGATCTGAGTTAGCTGGGACCCTGATATCATCCGATTTTTCAAGTGGGACTCTATGGGGACATTCTGGGAACCTCCCATATCCAGGTCCCTGACATCATCTGATTTGTACAGTGGGACTCTATGGGGACGTTCTGGGAACCTCCCATATCCAGGTCCCTGACATCATCCGATTTGTACAGTGGGACTCTATGGGGACATTCTGGGAACCTCCCATATCCAGGTCCCTGACATCATCCGATTTGTACAGTGGGACTCTATGGGGACGTTCTGGGAACCTCCCATATCCAGGTCCCTGACATCATCTGATTTGTACAGTGGGACTCTATGGGGACGTTCTGGGAACCTCCCATATCCAGGTCCCTGACATCATCTGATTTGTACAGTGGGACTCTATGGGGACGTTCTGGGAACCTCCCATATCCAGGTCCCTGACATCATCTGATTTGTACAGTGGGACTCTATGGGGACGTTCTGGGAACCTCCCATATCCAGGTCCCTGACATCATCTGATTTGTACAGTGGGACTCTATGGGGACGTTCTGGGAACCTCCCATATCCAGGTCCCTGACATCATCTGATTTGTACAGTGGGACTCTATGGGGACGTTCTGGGAACCTCCCATATCCAGGTCCCTGACATCATCTGATTTGTACAGTGGGACTCTATGGGGACATTCTGGGAACCTCCCATATCCAGGTCCCTGACATCATCCGATTTGTACAGTGGGACTCTATGGGGACGTTCTGGGAACCTCCCATATCCAGGTCCCTGACATCATCTGATTTGTACAGTGGGACTCTATGGGGACATTCTGGGAACCTCCCATATCCAGGTCCCTGACATCATCCGATTTGTACAGTGGGACTCTATGGGGACGTTCTGGGAACCTCCCATATCCAGGTCCCTGACTTCATCTGACACTTCTTTTAGGACTATGTGGGGAAAGTCAGGGGATCTGAGTTAGCTGGGACCCTGATATCATCCGATTTTTCAAGTGGGACTCTATGGGGACATTCTGGGAACCTCCCATATCCAGGTCCCTGACATCATCTGATTTGTACAGTGGGACTCTATGGGGACGTTCTGGGAACCTCCCATATCCAGGTCCCTGACATCATCCGATTTGTACAGTGGGACTCTATGGGGACATTCTGGGAACCTCCCATATCCAGGTCCCTGACATCATCCGATTTGTACAGTGGGACTCTATGGGGACGTTCTGGGAACCTCCCATATCCAGGTCCCTGACATCATCCGATTTGTACAGTGGGACTCTATGGGGACATTCTGGGAACCTCCCATATCCAGGTCCCTGACATCATCCGATTTGTACAGTGGGACTCTATGGGGACGTTCTGGGAACCTCCCATATCCAGGTCCCTGACATCATCTGATTTGTACAGTGGGACTCTATGGGGACGTTCTGGGAACCTCCCATATCCAGGTCCCTGATATCATCCGATTTGTACAGTGGGACTCTATGGGGACATTCTGGGAACCTCCCATATCCAGGTCCCTGACATCATCCGATTTGTACAGTGGGACTCTATGGGGACGTTCTGGGAACCTCCCATATCCAGGTCCCTGACATCATCTGATTTGTACAGTGGGACTCTATGGGGACATTCTGGGAACCTCCCATATCCAGGTCCCTGACATCATCTGATTTGTACAGTGGGACTCTATGGGGACATTCTGGGAACCTCCCATATCCAGGTCCCTGACATCATCTGATTTGTACAGTGGGACTCTATGGGGACATTCTGGGAACCTCCCATATCCAGGTCCCTGACATCATCTGATTTGTACAGTGGGACTCTATGGGGACGTTCTGGGAACCTCCCATATCCAGGTCCCTGACATCATCTGATTTTTCCAGTGGGACTCTATGGGGACATTCTGGGAACCTCCCATATCCAGGTCCCTGACATCATCTGACACTTCTTTTAGGACTATGTGGGGAAAGTCAGGGGATCTGGGTTAGCTGGGACCCTGATATCATCCGATTTTTCCAGTGGGACTCTTCGGGGACATTCTGGGAACCTCCCATATCCAGGTGCCTGACATCATCTGATTTGTACAGTGGGACTCTATGGGGACGTTCTGGGAACCTCCCATATCCAGGTCCCTGACATCATCTGATTTGTACAGTGGGACTCTATGGGGACGTTCTGGGAACCTCCCATATCCAGGTCCCTGACATCATCTGATTTGTACAGTGGGACTCTATGGGGACGTTCTGGGAACCTCCCATATCCAGGTCCCTGACATCATCTGATTTGTACAGTGGGACTCTATGGGGACATTCTGGGAACCTCCCATATCCAGGTCCCTGACATCATCTGATTTGTACAGTGGGACTCTATGGGGACATTCTGGGAACCTCCCATATCCAGGTCCCTGACATCATCTGATTTGTACAGTGGGACTCTATGGGGACGTTCTGGGAACCTCCCATATCCAGGTCCCTGACATCATCTGATTTTTCCAGTGGGACTCTATGGGGACGTTCTGAGAACCTCCCATATCCAGGTCCCTGACATCATCTGATTTGTACAGTGGGACTCTATGGGGACATTCTGGGAACCTCCCATATCCAGGTCCCTGACATCATCTGATTTTTCCAGTGGGACTCTATGGGGACATTCTGAGAACCTCCCATATCCAGGTCCCTGACATCATCTGATTTGTACAGTGGGACTCTATGGGGACATTCTGGGAACCTCCCATATCCAGGTCCCTGACATCATCTGATTTGTACAGTGGGACTCTATGGGGACGTTCTGGGAACCTCCCATATCCAGGTCCCTGACATCATCTGATTTTTCCAGTGGGACTCTATGGGGACATTCTGGGAACCTCCCATATCCAGGTCCCTGACATCATCTGATTTGTACAGTGGGACTCTATGGGGACATTCTGGGAACCTCCCATATCCAGGTCCCTGACATCATCTGATTTGTACAGTGGGACTCTATGGGGACATTCTTGGAACCTCCCATATCCAGGTCCCTGACATCATCTGATTTGTACAGTGGGACTCTATGGGGACGTTCTGGGAACCTCCCATATCCAGGTCCCTGACATCATCTGATTTTTCCAGTGGGACTCTATGGGGACGTTCTGGGAACCTCCCATATCCAGGTCCCTGACATCATCTGATTTGTACAGTGGGACTCTATGGGGACATTCTGGGAACCTCCCATATCCAGGTCCCTGACATCATCTGATTTTTCCAGTGGGACTCTATGGGGACATTCTGGGAACCTCCCATATCCAGGTCCCTGACATCATCTGATTTGTACAGTGGGACTCTTCGGGGACGTTCTGGGAACCTCCCATATCCAGGTCCCTGACATCATCTGATTTGTACAGTGGGACTCTATGGGGACGTTCTGGGAACCTCCCATATCCAGGTCCCTGACATCATCTGATTTGTACAGTGGGACTCTATGGGGACGTTCTGGGAACCTCCCATATCCAGGTCCCTGACATCATCTGATTTGTACAGTGGGACTCTATGGGGACATTCTGGGAACCTCCCATATCCAGGTCCCTGACATCATCTGATTTGTACAGTGGGACTCTATGGGGACGTTCTGGGAACCTCCCATATCCAGGTCCCTGACATCATCTGATTTGTACAGTGGGACTCTATGGGGACGTTCTGGGAACCTCCCATATCCAGGTCCCTGACATCATCTGATTTGTACAGTGGGACTCTATGGGGACGTTCTGGGAACCTCCCATATCCAGGTCCCTGACATCATCTGATTTGTACAGTGGGACTCTATGGGGACGTTCTGGGAACCTCCCATATCCAGGTCCCTGACATCATCTGATTTGTACAGTGGGACTCTATGGGGACATTCTGGGAACCTCCCATATCCAGGTCCCTGACATCATCTGATTTGTACAGTGGGACTCTATGGGGACGTTCTGGGAACTTCCCATATCCAGGTCCCTGACATCATCTGATTTGTACAGTGGGACTCTATGGGGACATTCTGGGAACCTCCCATATCCAGGTCCCTGACTTCATCTGACACTTCTTTTAGGACTATGTGGGGAAAGTCAGGGGATCTGAGTTAGCTGGGACCCTGATATCATCCGATTTTTCAAGTGGGACTCTATGGGGACATTCTGGGAACCTCCCATATCCAGGTCCCTGACATCATCTGATTTGTACAGTGGGACTCTATGGGGACGTTCTGGGAACCTCCCATATCCAGGTCCCTGACATCATCTGATTTGTACAGTGGGACTCTATGGGGACATTCTGGGAACCTCCCATATCCAGGTCCCTGACATCATCTGATTTGTACAGTGGGACTCTATGGGGACATTCTGGGAACCTCCCATATCCAGGTCCCTGACATCATCTGATTTGTACAGTGGGACTCTATGGGGACGTTCTGGGAACCTCCCATATCCAGGTCCCTGACATCATCTGATTTGTACAGTGGGACTCTATGGGGACATTCTGGGAACCTCCCATATCCAGGTCCCTGACATCATCTGATTTGTACAGTGGGACTCTATGGGGACATTCTGGGAACCTCCCATATCCAGGTCCCTGACATCATCTGATTTGTACAGTGGGACTCTATGGGGACATTCTGGGAACCTCCCATATCCAGGTCCCTGACATCATCTGACACTTCTTTTAGGACTATGTGGGGAAAGTCAGGGGATCTGAGTTAGCTGGGACCCTGATATCATCCGATTTTTCAAGTGGGACTCTATGGGGACATTCTGGGAACCTCCCATATCCAGGTCCCTGACATCATCTGATTTGTACAGTGGGACTCTATGGGGACATTCTGGGAACCTCCCATATCCAGGTCCCTGACATCATCTGATTTGTACAGTGGGACTCTATGGGGACGTTCTGGGAACCTCCCATATCCAGGTCCCTGACATCATCTGATTTGTACAGTGGGACTCTATGGGGACGTTCTGGGAACCTCCCATATCCAGGTCCCTGACATCATCTGATTTGTACAGTGGGACTCTATGGGGACGTTCTGGGAACCTCCCATATCCAGGTCCCTGACATCATCTGATTTGTACAGTGGGACTCTATGGGGACGTTCTGGGAACTTCCCATATCCAGGTCCCTGACATCATCTGATTTGTACAGTGGGACTCTATGGGGACGTTCTGGGAACCTCCCATATCCAGGTCCCTGACATCATCTGATTTTTCCAGTGGGACTCTATGGGGACGTTCTGGGAACCTCCCATATCCAGGTCCCTGACATCATCTGATTTGTACAGTGGGACTCTATGGGGACATTCTGGGAACCTCCCATATCCAGGTCCCTGACATCATCTGATTTTTCCAGTGGGACTCTATGGGGACATTCTGAGAACCTCCCATATCCAGGTCCCTGACATCATCTGATTTGTACAGTGGGACTCTATGGGGACATTCTGGGAACCTCCCATATCCAGGTCCCTGACATCATCTGATTTGTACAGTGGGACTCTATGGGGACGTTCTGGGAACCTCCCATATCCAGGTCCCTGACATCATCTGATTTTTCCAGTGGGACTCTATGGGGACATTCTGGGAACCTCCCATATCCAGGTCCCTGACATCATCTGATTTGTACAGTGGGACTCTATGGGGACATTCTGGGAACCTCCCATATCCAGGTCCCTGACATCATCTGATTTGTACAGTGGGACTCTATGGGGACGTTCTGGGAACCTCCCATATCCAGGTCCCTGACATCATCTGATTTGTACAGTGGGACTCTATGGGGACGTTCTGGGAACCTCCCATATCCAGGTCCCTGACATCATCTGATTTTTCCAGTGGGACTCTATGGGGACGTTCTGGGAACCTCCCATATCCAGGTTCCTGACATCATCTGATTTGTACAGTGGGACTCTATGGGGACATTCTGGGAACCTCCCATATCCAGGTCCCTGACATCATCTGATTTGTACAGTGGGACTCTTCGGGGACGTTCTGGGAACCTCCCATATCCAGGTCCCTGACATCATCTGATTTGTACAGTGGGACTCTATGGGGACGTTCTGGGAACCTCCCATATCCAGGTCCCTGACATCATCTGATTTTTCCAGTGGGACTCTATGGGGACGTTCTGGGAACCTCCCATATCCAGGTCCCTGACATCATCTGATTTGTACAGTGGGACTCTATGGGGACATTCTGGGAACCTCCCATATCCAGGTCCCTGACATCATCTGATTTTTCCAGTGGGACTCTATGGGGACATTCTGGGAACCTCCCATATCCAGGTCCCTGACATCATCTGATTTGTACAGTGGGACTCTTCGGGGACGTTCTGGGAACCTCCCATATCCAGGTCCCTGACATCATCTGATTTGTACAGTGGGACTCTATGGGGTTGTTCTGGGAACCTCCCATATCCAGGTCCCTGATATCATCCGATTTGTACAGTGGGACTCTATGGGGACATTCTGGGAACCTCCCATATCCAGGTCCCTGACATCATCTGATTTGTACAGTGGGACTCTATGGGGACGTTCTGGGAACCTCCCATATCCAGGTCCCTGACATCATCTGATTTGTACAGTGGGACTCTATGGGGACATTCTGGGAACCTCCCATATCCAGGTCCCTGACATCATCTGATTTGTACAGTGGGACTCTATGGGGACATTCTGGGAACCTCCCATATCCAGGTCCCTGACATCATCTGATTTGTACAGTGGGACTCTATGGGGACGTTCTGGGAACCTCCCATATCCAGGTCCCTGACATCATCTGATTTGTACAGTGGGACTCTATGGGGACGTTCTGGGAACCTCCCATATCCAGGTCCCTGACATCATCTGATTTGTACAGTGGGACTCTATGGGGACGTTCTGGGAACCTCTCATATCCAGGTCCCTGACATCATCTGATTTGTACAGTGGGACTCTATGGGGACGTTCTGGGAACCTCCCATATCCAGGTCCCTGACATCATCTGATTTGTACAGTGGGACTCTATGGGGACGTTCTGGGAACCTCCCATATCCAGGTCCCTGACATCATCTGATTTGTACAGTGGGACTCTATGGGGACGTTCTGGGAACCTCCCATATCCAGGTCCCTGACATCATCTGATTTGTACAGTGGGACTCTATGGGGACGTTCTGGGAACCTCCCATATCCAGGTCCCTGACATCATCTGATTTGTACAGTGGGACTCTATGGGGACGTTCTGGGAACCTCCCATATCCAGGTCCCTGACATCATCTGATTTGTACAGTGGGACTCTATGGGGACGTTCTGGGAACCTCCCATATCCAGGTCCCTGACATCATCTGATTTGTACAGTGGGACTCTATGGGGACGTTCTGGGAACCTCCCATATCCAGGTCCCTGACATCATCTGATTTGTACAGTGGGACTCTATGGGGACGTTCTGGGAACCTCCCATATCCAGGTCCCTGACATCATCTGATTTGTACAGTGGGACTCTATGGGGACGTTCTGGGAACCTCCCATATCCAGGTCCCTGACATCATCTGATTTGTACAGTGGGACTCTATGGGGACGTTCTGGGAACCTCCCATATCCAGGTCCCTGACATCATCTGATTTGTACAGTGGGACTCTATGGGGACGTTCTGGGAACCTCCCATATCCAGGTCCCTGACATCATCTGATTTGTACAGTGGGACTCTATGGGGACGTTCTGGGAACCTCCCATATCCAGGTCCCTGACATCATCTGACACTTCTTTTAGGACTATGTGGGGAAAGTCAGGGGATCTGAGTTAGCTGGGACCCTGATATCATCCAATTTTTCCAGTGGGACTCTTCGGGGACATTCTGGGAACCTCCCATATCCAGGTCCCTGACATCATCTGATTTGTACAGTGGGACTCTATGGGGACATTCTGGGAACCTCCCATATCCAGGTCCCTGACATCATCTGATTTTTCCAGTGGGACTCTATGGGGACGTTCTGGGAACCTCCCATATCCAGGTCCCTGACATCATCTGATTTGTACAGTGGGACTCTATGGGGACGTTCTGGGAACCTCCCATATCCAGGTCCCTGACATCATCTGATTTGTACAGTGGGACTCTATGGGGACGTTCTGGGAACCTCCCATATCCAGGTCCCTGACATCATCTGATTTGTACAGTGGGACTCTTTGGGGACGTTTTGGGAACCTCCCATATCCAGGTCCCTGACATCATCTGATTTGTACAGTGGAACTCTATGGGGACATTCTGGGAACCTCCCATATCCAGGTCCCTGACATCATCTGACACTTCTATTAGGACTATGTGGGGAACGTCAGGGGATCTGAGTTAGCTGGGACCCTGATATCATCTGATTCTTTCCAGTAGGATGGTACAGAATAGGGACATTCTGGGAACCTCGTATAGCTGGGTCCCTGACGTTATCTGACACTTCTGGTAGGACTATATGGGGACAAATGGGGATCTCGGTTAGCTTGGCCCCTGACATCATCTGATTTGTACAGTGGGACTCTATGGGGACGTTCTGGGAACCTCCCATATCCAGGTCCCTGACATCATCTGATTTGTACAGTGGGACTCTATGGGGACGTTCTGGGAACCTCCCATATCCAGGTCCCTGACTTCATCTGATTTGTACAGTGGGACTCTATGGGGACGTTCTGGGAACCTCCCATATCCAGGTCCCTGACATCATCTGATTTGTACAGTGGGACTCTATGGGGACATTCTGGGAACCTCCCATATCCAGGTCCCTGACATCATCTGATTTGTACAGTGGGACTCTATGGGGACATTCTGGGAACCTCCCATATCCAGGTCCCTGACTTCATCTGACACTTCTTTTAGGACTATGTGGGGAAAGTCAGGGGATCTGAGTTAGCTGGGACCCTGATATCATCCGATTTTTCCAGTGGGACTCTATGGGGACATTCTGGGAACCTCCCATATCCAGGTCCCTGACATCATCTGATTTGTACAGTGGGACTCTATGGGGACATTCTGGGAACCTCCCATATCCAGGTCCCTGACATCATCTGATTTTTCCAGTGGGACTCTATGGGGACATTCTGGGAACCTCCCATATCCAGGTCCCTGACATCATCTGATTTGTACAGTGGGACTCTATGGGGACGTTCTGGGAACCTCCCATATTCAGGTCCCTGACATCATCTGATTTGTACAGTGGGACTCTATGGGGACGTTCTGGGAACCTCCCATATCCAGGTCCCTGACATCATCTGATTTGTACAGTGGGACTCTATGGGGACGTTCTGGGAACCTCCCATATCCAGGTCCCTGACTTCATCTGACACTTCTTTTAGGACTATGTGGGGAAAGTCAGGGGATCTGAGTTAGCTGGGACCCTGATATCATCCGATTTTTCCAGTGGGACTCTATGGGGACATTCTGGGAACCTCCCATATCCAGGTCCCTGACATCATCTGATTTGTACAGTGGGACTCTATGGGGACATTCTGGGAACCTCCCATATCCAGGTCCCTGACATCATCTGATTTTTCCAGTGGGACTCTATGGGGACATTCTGGGAACCTCCCATATCCAGGTCCCTGACTTCATCTGACACTTCTTTTAGGACTATGTGGGGAAAGTCAGGGGATCTGAGTTAGCTGGGACCCTGATATCATCCGATTTTTCCAGTGGGACTCTATGGGGACATTCTGGGAACCTCCCATATCCAGGTACCTGACATCATCTGATTTGTACAGTGGGACTCTATGGGGACATTCTGGGAACCTCCCATATCCAGGTCCCTGACATCATCTGATTTTTCCAGTGGGACTCTATGGGGACATTCTGGGAACCTCCCATATCCAGGTCCCTGACATCATCTGACACTTCTATTAGGACTATGTGGGGAAAGTCAGGGGATCTGAGTTAGCTGGGACCCTGATATCATCCGATTTTTTCCAGTAGGATGGTACAGAATAGGGACATTCTGGGAACCTCGTATAGCTGGGTCCCTGACGTTATCTGACACTTCTGGTAGGACTATATGGGGACAAATGGGGATCTCGGTTAGCTTGGCCCCTGACATCATCTGATTTGTACAGTGGGACTCTATGGGGACATTCTGGGAACCTCCCATATCCAGGTCCCTGACATCATCTGATTTGTACAGTGGAACTGTATGGAGACATTCTGGGAACCTCCCATATCCAGGTCCCTGACAGCATCTGACACTTCCAATAGGACTATGTGGGGACAAACAGGGATCTCAGTTAGCTGGTCCCCTGACATCATCTGATATTTCCAGTAGGACAGTGAAGGGACATTCTAGGTATCTTGGTTAGCTGGGCCCCCAATGTCATCTGATACTTCCAGTATGACTATGTAGGGACATTCTAGGTATCTTGGTTAGCTGGGCCCCCAATGTCATCTGATATTTCCAGTAGGACAGTGAAGGGACATCCTAGGTATCTTGGTTAGCTGGGCCCCCGATGTCATCTGACACTTCCAGTAGGACTGTGAGGGAACATTCTAGGTGTCTTGATTAGCTGGGCCCCTGACATCATCTGATACTTCCAGTAGGACTGTGAGGGGACATTCGAGGTATCTTGGTTAGCTGGGCCCCCAATGTCATCTGATACTTCCAGTATGACTATGTAGGGACATCATAGGTATCTTGGTTAGCTGGGGCCCCGATGTCATCTGGCACTTACAGTAGGACTATGTAGGGACATTCTAGGTATCTTGCTTAGCTAGGCCCCTGGCATAATTTGATGCTTCCAGTAGAACTATGTGGGGACATTCGAGGTATCTTGGTTAGCTGGGCCCCTGACATCATCTGACACTTCCAGTAGGACTGTGAGGGAACATTCTAGGTATCTTGATTAGGTGGGCCCCTGACATCATCTTATACTTCCAGTAGGACTGTGAGGGGACATTCTAGGTATCTTGGTTAGCTGGGACCCTGTCATCATCCAATGTTTCCAGTAGGGCTGTGAGTTGACATTCTAGGTATCTTGGTAAGTTGGGCCCCTGCCATCATTTTGGTGTTTTCAGTTAGACTGTGAGGGGATATTCTAGGTATCTTGGTAAGTTGGGCCCCTGACATCATCTAGTGTTTCCAGTAGGACTGTGAGGAGACATTCTAGGTATCTTGGTAAGTTGGGCCCCTGGCATCGTCTGGTGTTTCCAGTAGGACTGTGAGGAGACATTCTAGGTATCTTGGTAAGTTGGGCCCCTGACATCGTCTGGTGTTTCCAGTAGGACTGTGAGGAGACATTCTAGGTATCTTGGTAAGTTGGGCCCCTGACATCATCTAGTGTTTCCACTAGGACTGTGAGGAGACATTCTAGGTATCTTGGTAAGTTGGGCCCCTGACATCGTCTGGTGTTTCCAGTAGGACTGTGAGGGGACATTCTAGGTATCTTGGTAAGTTGGGCCCCTGACATCGTCTGGTGTTTCCAGTAGGACTGTGAGGAGACATTCTAGGTATCTTGGTAAGTTGGGCCCCTGACATCGTCTGGTGTTTCCAGTAGGACTGTGAGGAGACATTCTAGGTATCTTGGTAAGTTGGGCCCCTGACATCGTCTGGTGTTTCCAGTAGGACTGTGAGGGGACATTCTAGGTATCTTGGTAAGTTGGGCCCCTGACATCGTCTGGTGTTTCCAGTAGGACTGTGAGGAGACATTCTAGGTATCTTGGTAAGTTGGGCCCCTGACATCGTCTGGTGTTTCCAGTAGGACTGTGAGGAGACATTCTAGGTATCTTGGTAAGTTGGGCCCCTGACATCGTCTGGTGTTTCCAGTAGGACTGTGAGGGGACATTCTAGGTATCTTGGTAAGTTGGGCCCCTGACATCGTCTGGTGTTTCCAGTAGGACTGTGAGGAGACATTCTAGGTATCTTGGTAAGTTGGGCCCCTGACATCATCTAGTGTTTCCAGTAGGACTGTGAGGAGACATTCTAGGTATCTTGGTAAGTTGGGCCCCTGACATCGTCTGGTGTTTCCAGTAGGACTGTGAGGAGACATTCTAGGTATCTTGGTAAGTTGGGCCCCTGACATCGTCTGGTGTTTCCAGTAGGACTGTGAGGAGACATTCTAGGTATCTTGGTAAGTTGGGCCCCTGACATCGTCTGGTGTTTCCAGTAGGACTGTGAGGAGACATTCTAAGTATCTTGGTAAGTTGGGCCCCTGACATCGTCTGGTGTTTCCAGTAGGACTGTGAGGAGACATTCTAGGTATCTTGGTAAGTTGGGCCCCTGACATCGTCTGGTGTTTCCAGTAGGACTGTGAGGAGACATTCTAGGTATCTTGGTAAGTTGGGCCCCTGACATCGTCTGGTGTTTCCAGTAGGACTGTGAGGAGACATTCTAAGTATCTTGGTAAGTTGGGCCCCTGACAACGTCTGGTGTTTCCAGTAGGACTGTGAGGAGACATTCTAGGTATCTTGGTAAGTTGGGCCCCTGACATCGTCTGGTGTTTCCAGTAGGACTGTGAGGGGACATTCTAGGTATCTTGGTAAGTTGGGCCCCTGACATCGTCTGGTATTTCCAGTAGGACTGTGAGGAGACATTCTAGGTATCTTGGTAAGTTGGGCCCCTGACATCGTCTGGTGTTTCCAGTAGGACTGTGAGGAGACATTCTAGGTATCTTGGTAAGTTGGGCCCCTGACATCGTCTGGTGTTTCCAGTAGGACTGTGAGGAGACATTCTAGGTATCTTGGTAAGTTGGGCCCCTGACATCGTCTGGTGTTTCCAGTAGGACTGTGAGGGGACATTCTAGGTATCTTGGTAAGTTGGGCCCCTGACATCGTCTGGTATTTCCAGTAGGACTGTGAGGGGACATTCTAGGTATCTTGGTAAGTTGGGCCCCTGACATCGTCTGGTGTTTCCAGTAGGACTGTGAGGAGACATTCTAGGTATATTGGTAAGTTGGGCCCCTGACATCGTCTAGTGTTTCCAGTAGGACTGTGAGGAGACATTCTAGGTATCTTGGTAAGTTGGGCCCCTGACATCGTCTGGTGTTTCCAGTAGGACTGTGAGGAGACATTCTAGGTATCTTGGTAAGTTGGGCCCCTGACATCGTCTGGTGTTTCCAGTAGGACTGTGAGGGGACATTCTAGGTATCTTGGTAAGTTGGGCCCCTGACATCGTCTGGTGTTTCCAGTAGGACTGTGAGGAGACATTCTAGGTATCTTGGTAAGTTGGGCCCCTGACATCGTCTAGTGTTTCCAGTAGGACTGTGAGGAGACATTCTAGGTATCTTGGTAAGTTGGGCCCCTGACATCGTCTGGTGTTTCCAGTAGGACTGTGAGGAGACATTCTAGGTATCTTGGTAAGTTGGGCCCCTGACATCGTCTGGTGTTTCCAGTAGGACTGTGAGGAGACATTCTAGGTATCTTGGTAAGTTGGGCCCCTGACATCGTCTGGTGTTTCCAGTAGGACTGTGAGGAGACATTCTAGGTATCTTGGTAAGTTGGGCCCCTGACATCGTCTGGTGTTTCCAGTAGGACTGTGAGGAGACATTCTAGGTATCTTGGTAAGTTGGGCCCCTGACATCGTCTGGTGTTTCCAGTAGGACTGTGAGGAGACATTCTAGGTATCTTGGTAAGTTGGGCCCCTGACATCGTCTGGTGTTTCCAGTAGGACTGTGAGGAGAAATTCTAGGTATCTTGGTAAGTTGGGCCCCTGACATCGTCTGGTGTTTCCAGTAGGACTGTGAGGGGACATTCTAGGTATATTGGTAAGTTGGGCCCCTGACATCGTCTGGTGTTTCCAGTAGGACTGTGAGGAGACATTCTAGGTATCTTGGTAAGTTGGGCCCCTGACATCGTCTGGTGTTTCCAGTAGGACTGTGAGGAGACATTCTAGGTATCTTGGTAAGTTGGGCCCCTGACATCGTCTGGTGTTTCCAGTAGGACTGTGAGGAGAAATTCTAGGTATCTTGGTAAGTTGGGCCCCTGACATCGTCTGGTGTTTCCAGTAGGACTGTGAGGGGACATTCTAGGTATATTGGTAAGTTGGGCCCCTGACATCGTCTGGTGTTTCCAGTAGGACTGTGAGGAGACATTCTAGGTATCTTGGTAAGTTGGGCCCCTGACATCGTCTGGTGTTTCCAGTAGGACTGTGAGGAGACATTCTAGGTATCTTGGTAAGTTGGGCCCCTGACATCGTCTGGTGTTTCCAGTAGGACTGTGAGGAGACATTCTAGGTATCTTGGTAAGTTGGGCCCCTGACATCGTCTGGTGTTTCCAGTAGGACTGTGAGGAGACATTCTAGGTATCTTGGTAAGTTGGGCCCCTGACATCGTCTGGTGTTTCCAGTAGGACTGTGAGGAGACATTCTAGGTATCTTGGTAAGTTGGGCCCCTGACATCGTCTGGTGTTTCCAGTAGGACTGTGATGAGACATTCTAGGTATCTTGGTAAGTTGGGCCCCTGACATCGTCTGGTGTTTCCAGTAGGACTGTGAGGAGACATTCTAGGTATCTTGGTAAGTTGGGCCCCTGACATCGTCTAGTGTTTCCAGTAGGACTGTGAGGGGACATTCTAGGTATCTTGGTAAGTTGGGCCCCTGACATCGTCTGGTGTTTCCAGTAGGACTGTGAGGGGACATTCTAGGTATCTTGGTAAGTTGGGCCCCTGACATCGTCTGGTATTTCCAGTAGGACTGTGAGGGGACATTCTAGGTATCTTGGTAAGTTGGGCCCCTGACATCGTCTGGTGTTTCCAGTAGGACTGTGAGGAGACATTCTAGGTATCTTGGTAAGTTGGGCCCCTGACATCGTCTGGTGTTTCCAGTAGGACTGTGAGGAGACATTCTAGGTATCTTGGTAAGTTGGGCCCCTGACATCGTCTGGTGTTTCCAGTAGGACTGTGAGGGGACATTCTAGGTATCTTGGTAAGTTGGGCCCCTGACATCATCTAGTGTTTCCAGTAGGACTGTGAGGAGACATTCTAGGTATCTTGGTAAGTTGGGCCCCTGACATTGTCTGGTGTTTCCAGTAGGACTGTGAGGAGACATTCTAGGTATATTGGTAAGTTGGGCCCCTGACATCGTCTGGTGTTTCCAGTAGGACTGTGAGGAGACATTCTAGGTATCTTGGTAAGTTGGGCCCCTGGCATCATTTTGGTGTTTTCAGATAGACTGTGAGGGGATATTCTAGGTATCTTGGTAAGTTGGGCCCCTGACATCATCTAGTGTTTCCAGTAGGACTGTGAGGAGACATTCTAGGTATCTTGGTAAGTTGGGCCCCTGACATCATCTAGTGTTTCCAGTAGGACTGTGAGGAGACATTCTAGGTATCTTGGTAAGTTGGGCCCCTGACATCGTCTGGTGTTTCCAGTAGGACTGTGAGGAGACATTCTAGGTATCTTGGTAAGTTGGGCCCCTGACATCGTCTGGTGTTTCCAGTAGGACTGTGAGGAGACATTCTAGGTATCTTGGTAAGTTGGGCCCCTGACATCGTCTGGTGTTTCCAGTAGGACTGTGAGGGGACATTCTAGGTATCTTGGTAAGTTGGGCCCCTGACATCGTCTGGTGTTTCCAGTAGGACTGTGAGGAGACATTCTAGGTATCTTGGTAAGTTGGGCCCCTGACATCATCTAGTGTTTCCAGTAGGACTGTGAGGAGACATTCTAGGTATCTTGGTAAGTTGGGCCCCTGACATCGTCTGGTGTTTCCAGTAGGACTGTGAGGAGACATTCTAGGTATCTTGGTAAGTTGGGCCCCTGACATCGTCTGGTGTTTCCAGTAGGACTGTGAGGAGACATTCTAGGTATCTTGGTAAGTTGGGCCCCTGACATCGTCTGGTGTTTCCAGTAGGACTGTGAGGAGACATTCTAAGTATCTTGGTAAGTTGGGCCCCTGACATCGTCTGGTGTTTCCAGTAGGACTGTGAGGAGACATTCTAGGTATCTTGGTAAGTTGGGCCCCTGACATCGTCTGGTGTTTCCAGTAGGACTGTGAGGAGACATTCTAGGTATCTTGGTAAGTTGGGCCCCTGACATCGTCTGGTGTTTCCAGTAGGACTGTGAGGAGACATTCTAAGTATCTTGGTAAGTTGGGCCCCTGACAACGTCTGGTGTTTCCAGTAGGACTGTGAGGAGACATTCTAGGTATCTTGGTAAGTTGGGCCCCTGACATCGTCTGGTGTTTCCAGTAGGACTGTGAGGGGACATTCTAGGTATCTTGGTAAGTTGGGCCCCTGACATCGTCTGGTATTTCCAGTAGGACTGTGAGGAGACATTCTAGGTATCTTGGTAAGTTGGGCCCCTGACATCGTCTGGTGTTTCCAGTAGGACTGTGAGGAGACATTCTAGGTATCTTGGTAAGTTGGGCCCCTGACATCGTCTGGTGTTTCCAGTAGGACTGTGAGGAGACATTCTAGGTATCTTGGTAAGTTGGGCCCCTGACATCGTCTGGTGTTTCCAGTAGGACTGTGAGGGGACATTCTAGGTATCTTGGTAAGTTGGGCCCCTGACATCGTCTGGTATTTCCAGTAGGACTGTGAGGGGACATTCTAGGTATCTTGGTAAGTTGGGCCCCTGACATCGTCTGGTGTTTCCAGTAGGACTGTGAGGAGACATTCTAGGTATATTGGTAAGTTGGGCCCCTGACATCGTCTAGTGTTTCCAGTAGGACTGTGAGGAGACATTCTAGGTATCTTGGTAAGTTGGGCCCCTGACATCGTCTGGTGTTTCCAGTAGGACTGTGAGGAGACATTCTAGGTATCTTGGTAAGTTGGGCCCCTGACATCGTCTGGTGTTTCCAGTAGGACTGTGAGGGGACATTCTAGGTATCTTGGTAAGTTGGGCCCCTGACATCGTCTGGTGTTTCCAGTAGGACTGTGAGGAGACATTCTAGGTATCTTGGTAAGTTGGGCCCCTGACATCGTCTGGTGTTTCCAGTAGGACTGTGAGGAGACATTCTAGGTATCTTGGTAAGTTGGGCCCCTGACATCGTCTGGTGTTTCCAGTAGGACTGTGAGGAGACATTCTAGGTATCTTGGTAAGTTGGGCCCCTGACATCGTCTGGTGTTTCCAGTAGGACTGTGAGGAGACATTCTAGGTATCTTGGTAAGTTGGGCCCCTGACATCGTCTGGTGTTTCCAGTAGGACTGTGAGGAGACATTCTAGGTATCTTGGTAAGTTGGGCCCCTGACATCGTCTGGTGTTTCCAGTAGGACTGTGAGGAGACATTCTAGGTATCTTGGTAAGTTGGGCCCCTGACATCGTCTGGTGTTTCCAGTAGGACTGTGAGGAGAAATTCTAGGTATCTTGGTAAGTTGGGCCCCTGACATCGTCTGGTGTTTCCAGTAGGACTGTGAGGGGACATTCTAGGTATATTGGTAAGTTGGGCCCCTGACATCGTCTGGTGTTTCCAGTAGGACTGTGAGGAGACATTCTAGGTATCTTGGTAAGTTGGGCCCCTGACATCGTCTGGTGTTTCCAGTAGGACTGTGAGGAGACATTCTAGGTATCTTGGTAAGTTGGGCCCCTGACATCGTCTGGTGTTTCCAGTAGGACTGTGAGGAGAAATTCTAGGTATCTTGGTAAGTTGGGCCCCTGACATCGTCTGGTGTTTCCAGTAGGACTGTGAGGGGACATTCTAGGTATATTGGTAAGTTGGGCCCCTGACATCGTCTGGTGTTTCCAGTAGGACTGTGAGGAGACATTCTAGGTATCTTGGTAAGTTGGGCCCCTGACATCGTCTGGTGTTTCCAGTAGGACTGTGAGGAGACATTCTAGGTATCTTGGTAAGTTGGGCCCCTGACATCGTCTGGTGTTTCCAGTAGGACTGTGAGGAGACATTCTAGGTATCTTGGTAAGTTGGGCCCCTGACATCGTCTGGTGTTTCCAGTAGGACTGTGAGGAGACATTCTAGGTATCTTGGTAAGTTGGGCCCCTGACATCGTCTGGTGTTTCCAGTAGGACTGTGAGGAGACATTCTAGGTATCTTGGTAAGTTGGGCCCCTGACATCGTCTGGTGTTTCCAGTAGGACTGTGATGAGACATTCTAGGTATCTTGGTAAGTTGGGCCCCTGACATCGTCTGGTGTTTCCAGTAGGACTGTGAGGAGACATTCTAGGTATCTTGGTAAGTTGGGCCCCTGACATCGTCTAGTGTTTCCAGTAGGACTGTGAGGGGACATTCTAGGTATCTTGGTAAGTTGGGCCCCTGACATCGTCTAGTGTTTCCAGTAGGACTGTGAGGGGACATTCTAGGTATCTTGGTAAGTTGGGCCCCTGACATCGTCTGGTATTTCCAGTAGGACTGTGAGGGGACATTCTAGGTATCTTGGTAAGTTGGGCCCCTGACATCGTCTGGTGTTTCCAGTAGGACTGTGAGGAGACATTCTAGGTATCTTGGTAAGTTGGGCCCCTGACATCGTCTGGTGTTTCCAGTAGGACTGTGAGGAGACATTCTAGGTATCTTGGTAAGTTGGGCCCCTGACATCGTCTGGTGTTTCCAGTAGGACTGTGAGGGGACATTCTAGGTATCTTGGTAAGTTGGGCCCCTGACATCATCTAGTGTTTCCAGTAGGACTGTGAGGAGACATTCTAGGTATCTTGGTAAGTTGGGCCCCTGACATTGTCTGGTGTTTCCAGTAGGACTGTGAGGAGACATTCTAGGTATATTGGTAAGTTGGGCCCCTGACATCGTCTGGTGTTTCCAGTAGGACTGTGAGGAGACATTCTAGGTATCTTGGTAAGTTGGGCCCCTGGCATCATTTTGGTGTTTTCAGATAGACTGTGAGGGGATATTCTAGGTATCTTGGTAAGTTGGGCCCCTGACATCATCTAGTGTTTCCAGTAGGACTGTGAGGAGACATTCTAGGTATCTTGGTAAGTTGGGCCCCTGACATCATCTAGTGTTTCCAGTAGGACTGTGAGGAGACATTCTAGGTATCTTGGTAAGTTGGGCCCCTGACATCGTCTGGTGTTTCCAGTAGGACTGTGAGGAGACATTCTAGGTATCTTGGTAAGTTGGGCCCCTGACATCGTCTGGTGTTTCCAGTAGGACTGTGAGGAGACATTCTAGGTATCTTGGTAAGTTGGGCCCCTGACATCGTCTGGTGTTTCCACTAGGACTGTGAGGAGACATTCTAGGTATCTTGGTAAGTTGGGCCCCTGACATCGTCTGGTGTTTCCAGTAGGACTGTGAGGAGACATTCTAGGTATCTTGGTAAGTTGGGCCCCTGACATCGTCTGGTGTTTCCAGTAGGACTGTGAGGAGACATTCTAGGTATCTTGGTAAGTTGGGCCCCTGACATCGTCTGGTGTTTCCAGTAGGACTGTGAGGGGACATTCTAGGTATCTTGGTAAGTTGGGCCCCTGACATCGTCTGGTATTTCCAGTAGGACTGTGAGGAGACATTCTAGGTATCTTGGTAAGTTGGGCCCCTGACATCGTCTGGTGTTTCCAGTAGGACTGTGAGGAGACATTCTAGGTATCTTGGTAAGTTGGGCCCCTGACATCGTCTGGTGTTTCCACTAGGACTGTGAGGAGACATTCTAGGCATCTTGGTAAGTTGGGCCCCTGACATCGTCTGGTGTTTCCAGTAGGACTGTGAGGAGACATTCTAGGTATCTTGGTAAGTTGGGCCCCTGACATCGTCTGGTGTTTCCAGTAGGACTGTGAGGAGACATTCTAGGTATCTTGGTAAGTTGGGCCCCTGACATCGTCTGGTGTTTCCAGTAGGACTGTGAGGAGACATTCTAGGTATCTTGGTAAGTTGGGCCCCTGACATCGTCTAGTGTTTCCAGTAGGACTGTGAGGAGACATTCTAGGTATCTTGGTAAGTTGGGCCCCTGACATCGTCTGGTGTTTCCAGTAGGACTGTGAGGAGACATTCTAGGTATCTTGGTAAGTTGGGCCCCTGACATCGTCTGGTGTTTCCAGTAGGACTGTGAGGAGACATTCTAGGTATCTTGGTAAGTTGGGCCCCTGACATCGTCTGGTGTTTCCAGTAGGACTGTGAGGAGACATTCTAGGTATCTTGGTAAGTTGGGCCCCTGACATCGTCTGGAGTTTCCAGTAGGACTGTGAGGAGACATTCTAGGTATCTTGGTAAGTTGGGCCCCTGACATCGTCTGGTGTTTCCAGTAGGACTGTGAGGGGACATTCTAGGGAATATTTATTACATGGAATGGTTTATCTTCCAGCACTGGATGTGTTTGGTTTGGCGGGATTGTCATAGAGGGTAATGATGTCAGAGCTGGTGAGCCGGCTGAGGCCGCAGATCATGGGAACAATCTGATAAGAAGGGACTTTGTTCTTGGTTGTCTCCTGATGTTCTTCATGAGTGACACTCCCAATAAGGGTGATGGTGATTCGCCAATCCGTCTCCATATGGAAATGATGAGGAATGGTTGATGTTCTTACTTCACAAACCCCTCACAGACCTAAATCCCCCCAAATTTCCCCCTCATCCCCTAGAGCCAGTCAGATCAGAAATATAGCACGACTCCTTCAAAAACTAGGTCTTGTATAGACTCGGAAAAATGAAATCCTGGGGGGGGGGGGGGGGGGGGATTTCCCTGTGACAGCAGGACAAGAGGCGAGGAGAGCGGTTGTCACTGGGACAAGAAGTCAGGCATTCTATCCCTCCCCATAATGTGTTACAGTCCGTGTCCTCGGGGGGAGAAACCTACCGTCATTTCCTGTACCAACCTATTGGGTCTACAATGACACAGACAGTTCAATAAAAACCTGGCAGGGGTTCTGTGCCTACAAAATCAGTTAAGTATTGCGGTTGAGTGGTTCCTCATCTTGATCCTGTATTGTGGTTGGGTGGATCCTCACCTTGATTCTGTATTGTGGTTGGATGAATCCTCACCTTGGTCTGGTATTCTGGTTGGGTGGGTCCTCACCTTGGTCCTGTATTGTGGTTGGGTGGATCCTCACCTTGATTCTGTATTGTGGTTGGATGAATCCTCACCTTGGTCTGGTATTCTGGTTGGGTGGGTCCTCACCTTGGTCCTGTATTGTGGTTGGGTGGATCCTCACCTTGATTCTGTATTGTGGTTGGATGAATCCTCACCTTGATTCTGTATTGTGGTTGGATGAATCCTCACCTTGGTCTGGTATTCTGGTTGGGTGGGTCCTCACCTAGGTCCTGTATTGTGGTTGGGTGGATCCTCACCTTGATCCTGTATTGTGGTTGGATGAATCCTCACCTTGGTCTGGTATTCTGGTTGGGTGGGTCCTCACCTTGATCCTGTATTGTGGTTGGGTGGATCCTCACCTTGGTCCCGTGTTGTGGTCGGGTGGGTCTCCATCTCAGTCCAGTATTGTGGTTGGGTGGCCCCTCACCTCGATTCTGTATTGGTTGGGTAAGTACTCACCCTAGTCTCATATTGTGGTTGGTCAGGGCCTCACCTCGACCCTGTATTGTGGCTGGATGGATCCTCATCTTGATCCTGTATTATGGTTGGGTGGATCCTCACCTTGATTCTGTATTGTGGTTGGGTGGATCCTCACCTTGATTCTGTATTGTGGTTGGATGAATCCTCACCTTGGTCTGGTATTCTGGTTGGGTGGGTCCTCACCTTGGTCCTGTATTGTGGTTAGGTGGGTCCTCACCTCAGTCCAGTATTGTTGGATGGGTTTTCACCTTTGTCCCATGTTGTGGTCAGGTGGGTCTCCATCTCAGTCCAGTATTGTGGTTGGGTGGTCTCTTACCTTGATTCTGTATTGGTTGGGTAAGTTCTCACCCCAGTCTTATATTGTGGTTGGGTAGGGCCTCACCTTGACCCTGTATTGTGGCTGGATGGATCCTCATCATGGTCCTGTATTGTGGTTGGGTGGAACTTCACCATGGCCCTGTATTGTGGTGGGGTGGATCCTCACCTTGGTCCCATATTGTAGTGGGTTGGAGCCTCACCTTGGTCTCATATTGTGGGTGAGTCCTCACCTCAGTCCAGTATTGTGGTTAAGTGTGTGTCCTCACCTTGGTCCTGTGTTGATGTTGGGTGGGTCTTCACCCCAGTCCAGTATTGCGGTTGGGTAGATCCTCACCTCAATCCTGTAATGTGGTTGAGCAGGCCTCACCTTTGCCCCATATTGTTGTTGGGTGGATCCTGACCTTGGCCTTTTATTGTGGTGGGGTGAATTCTCACTTTGATCCTCTTTTGTAGTTGGGTGGGTCCTCACCCCGATACTGTATTGTGGTGGGGTAGAGCCTCACCACAACTCTGTATTATGGTTGGGTGGGTCCTCACCTCGATTCCCATATGGTTGTTGGGTAGTTCCTCACCTCAGTCCTGTTTGCTCTCATATTGAAGTTTCTCCTCTTCTGTGTGTTTCTCTGTTTTTTCATTTTCTTTCTGTTTTCTGGTTCTCTGTACAAATTACTGTCTGTTTCTGTCTCACCCTTTGCAGCATCTCTTTGGGTCTATCTTCTCCTCTTCAGGGTCCCTGAACCTTCTCTCAGGTATTGCAGAGGTCTCATATTATTGGACATGTCTATTGTGTTTATGGTAACCAATCCCACCAATCTTTCTCAATAAGCCTCTAACATCTGACTTTTCCACACCTTCTTCAGGCCAAGCGGACTCAGAGAAAGTGAAGCAACTAGAGGACAAGGTGCAGCGCCTAACCAAGGAGCTCCAGACACTGCAATCTACACTACAAGGAATGAATGAGAAATTCCAGTCCGAAATTCGGCTGACCGTTGAGAACGTTTTAAATGGCAAACAGCCAGCAGACTCAGAACCAGGTCAGTCGGACATGTCCGAGAAACTGAACGACATTCAGACTCTTCTAACAAACCTGGACAAAAAGGTTAAAGACCATGACCAAGAGCTGGGCAACCTCAACAATGCAAACAACAAGCCCCATGGTGGCCCAGAAATTGTAGTGGGCCAAAAATTGACAGACCTGAAGGGAGACATCCTACAGGAGGTAGAGAAGAGGATGCAGCAATCTTGTTCGGCTTGTCTTGCAGGAGTGGACGGCTTCCGAAACCAGCAGAATGAGGACAGAGATCGCATTCGGGGATTAGAGAAATTCATCAATTCAGTGGACCAGCGTAACAGGGACATTGTGCAGAACATTCAGTCACGTATGGTGGAGCTCACTGCACGTGTGCCCAAGGATTGCTGCTCAGAAGTCACTGATCTGCGCAGAAGAATAATCGAGGCCGAGAAGAAATCCGACACCTTATCTGGCTCCGTTGTTGCTCTGACAGTGCGCCTGGACAGTGAATTAGGTGAAAATAGCAATGGTGCCATCAACAAAGTGGACAACCGTCTGTCAGATATTGAAGGCAGAATGAATACTACAAAACACACTCTGGAGGAACATTACTACCACTATCGTGATGAGATGCAGAACTTCTTCCAAGACGAGATCAAGAAACTGAGAGATGAACTCAAAAATCGCATCAATGGCAATGACCTCAAAATTACCCTTCTCCTAACGGAGCTTGGGAACAGCTCTGGATTCCGAGACCTGATGGACCAAAAGATAATGGGCCTATCTGATGACCTTGACTCTCTCAGGGATCAGGTGGAAAAGAACGAAGACCAGCTTAATAAAGTCGTTATAGATTTGGACGGTCTGAGAAACCAGGTGACGGACACCATGGACAGTTGTACCAATCAATGCAACGGTCATGGTTCAGACATGACAAAATTATATGAAGATTTAGACAAGAGGATGAAAGATAATGAAGATGAGATCCACAATGTCCACTCTGATGTAAACAACCTCAGAATATCTGGAAACTCAATGCAGGATACATTGATGGACCTGGATGGTGAGATGACAAATGTAAAAACGGTTGTGGATTCCAATGAAGAGACCTTCCGCAAGTCATTGTCTGATATCAAAGATGCGCAGGATAGATTTACATCCACCATCTTATCTGACCTGGATAGGTTCGATCTGAACATTGCTCAGTACCAGAATGACACCAATGGAAAAATATTGGATATGGAAAATGATATTAAATCCTTAAGGAAGATGATTGAGTTTGACTACAAGAGCTGTGGTCAAGTGTGCTCCAACCTGCAGGAGGAGGTGGGCAAATTAAAGGAGCAGGTAGGTGAGTGTACAGATACTTGCCAGTTTTTGAAGAAACCTGAGGATGAAACTGGCTCCAACAAACGTCTTGATGGTTTTGAGGTCTTTGGTGGAAGTAATACAGACCTGAAGGACCTACAAGGAGAAGTGTCCAACATTATTGTGACCTTCACTTCCCTGAATGACAGCGTCAAAGATCTCCAGGAGAGCATCGGACAACAGCAGACTGACATCCACGATCTGGCAACCACCAAACACAAGCTCATTTCTGAGATCAATAAAATCCAGGAGGAGTTGACGGAACATATTAAGGATAATGTGGAAAAGTTTGATGTGTTCCAAAAAGAGATCAGCAGATATGGAAGTACAGTGGTGGAGGAAACACGGGAGTGCAGAAGGTCTTCCAGTGGCTTGGAAGAAAGAGTTTCCAAGCTGGAGAGCATCTGTGTTAAGCTGGATTCCGTCTCTGGGAGCCTACACAAGATAAAGGAGAACCTGAACAAACACGTGTCGAGCCTGTGGAACTGTGTGCATGAGGTGAACAGTACCATCCAAACTCACAGCGCCTGGTTCGATAAACTTCATAACAGCCAACTCAATGGAATCAACCGTAGAATTAACAGCCTGAACACCTCCATGATTCTTCTGTCTTCTGAGTGGCAGAACTTCACTCTTCAGGACTTCATGGGTAAGCCCAGCACTAACCCAGGGGAAGGTGATCTACAGATGGGCCTAGGCCTAAGGCTATGTGTTCTACAGAGGGGTTCAGGCCTGGAGAGGGTGTTCTATAGAGGGGCTGAGGTCTGAGTAGAGTGTTCTACAGTGCGGCCTAAGCCTAGGGAGTGTGTTCTACAGGCAAGCCGAAGCCTGGGTAGGGTGTGATATAGAGGGCCAAGGTCTGGGGAGGGTGTTCTACATAGGGGCCCAAGCCTGGGGAGGGTGTTATACAGAGGCGTCCAAGCCTGGAGCGGTGGGCTGTTCTACAGAGGAGCCCGAGCCCGGGTAGGATGCTATATAAAGGGGCAAAGGCCTGAGAAGGGTGTTCTATGGAGGGCCCCAGGCCTAGGACTATGTGTTCTACAGAGGGGCCAAGGCCTAGGGAATGTGTTCTACAGAGGGGCCCAAGCCTGGAGAGTGTGTTCTATAGAGGGTCTGAGGTTTGGGTAGGGTGTTCTACAGAGGGGCTTAAGCCTAGGGAGTGTGTTTTACAGGGGGGGCCAAAGCCTGGGTAGGATGTTATATTGAAGGGCAGAGGTTTGGGGAGGGTGTTCTACAGAGGGGCCCAAGCCTGGAGAGGATGTTCTATAGAGAGGCTCAAGCCTTTTGAAGGGTGTTCTACAGAGGGGCCGAGGTCAGGGGAGGGTGTTCTATGGAGGGGACCAAGCCTAGGGAGTGTGTACTACAGGAGGGCCCAAGCTTGGGAAGGATGTTATATAAAGGGGCAGAGGTCTGGGGAAGGTGTTTTACAGAGGGACCCAAGCCTGGGGAGGGTGTTCTATGGAGGAATCCAAGCCTAGGGAGTAAGTGTGCTTTCCTACAGAGGGGCCCAAGCCTGGGGAGGGTGTTCTACAAAGGGAACCAGGCCTAGGGAGTGTCTTCTACAGAGTGGCCCAAGCCTGGAGAGGGGTGTTCAATAGAAGAGCTAAGGTCTGGGTAGAATGTTCTACAGAGATGCCCAGGCCTACAGAAGGTGGTCTACAGAGGGGACCCAGGCCTAAGGCATGTGTTCTACAGAGGGGCCCAACTCTGGAGAGGTTATTCTATAGAGTGGCTGAGGTCTGCGTAGGCTGTTGTACAGAGGGGCTGAAGCCTAGGGAGTGTGTTCTACAGGGAACCCCAAGCCTGGAGAGGGTGTTTTATAGAGGGGCCAAGGTCTACAGAGGGTGTTCTACAGAATGACTCAAGGCTAGGGAATGTGTTCTACAGAGGGGAGCAAGTCTAGGGAGGGTGCTCTACGGAGGGGCCAAGGTCAAGGGAGGGTGTTCTACAGAGGGACCCGAGCCTGGGGAAGGTGTTCTATAGAGGGGTTGAGGTCTGGGGAGGATGTTCTATAGAGGGGCCCAAGCCTGGGGTGGGTGTTTTACAGAGGGGCCCAGGCCTAGGAAGTGTGTTCTACAGAGGGGGCCCAAGCTTGGAGTAGGTGTGCTGTCCTATAGAGGGGCCAAGGTAAGGGGAGTGTGTTCTATGGAGGGACCCAAGCCTGGGGAAGGTGTTCTATAGAGGGGTTGAGGTCTGGGGAGGATGTTCTATGGAGGGACCCAAGCCTGGGGAGGGTGTTCTACAGAGGGGCCCAGGCCTGGGGCAGGTGTTTTACAGAGGGGCCCAGGCCTAGGAAGTGTGTTCTACAGAGGGGGCCCAAGCTTGGAGTAGGTGCGTTGTCCTATAGAGGGGCCGAGGTAAGGAGAATGTGTTCTATGGAGGGACCCAAGCCTGGGGAGGGTGTTCTACAGAGGGGCCCAGGCCTGGGGCAGGTGTTTTACAGAGGGGCCCAGGCCTAGGAAGTGTGTTCTACAGAGGGGGCCTAAGCTTGGAGTAGGTGCGTTGTCCTATAGAGGGGCCGAGGTAAGGAGAATGTGTTCTATGGAGGGACCCAAGCCTGGGGAGGGTGTTCTATAGAGGGGTTGAGGTCTGGGGAGGATGTTCTATAGAGGGGCCCAAGCCTGGGGTAGGTGTTTTACAGAGGGGCCCAGGCCTAGGAAGTATGTTCTACAGAGGGGGCCAAAGCTTGGAGTAGGTGTGTTGTCCTATAGAGGGGCCGAGGTAAGGGGAGTGTGTTCTATGGAGGGACCCAAGCCTGGGGAAGGTGTTCTATAGAGGGGTTGAGGTCTGGGGAGGATGTTCTATGGAGGGACCCAAGCCTGGGGAGGGTGTTCTACAGAGGGGCCCAGGCCTGGGGCAGGTGTTTTACAGAGGGGCCCAGGCCTAGGAAGTGTGTTCTACAGAGGGGGGCCAAGCTTGGAGTAGGTGTGCTGTCCTATAGAGGGGCCAAGGTAAGGGGTGGGCATTCTATGGAGGGACCCAAGCCTGGGGAGGGTGTTCTACAGAGGGGCCCAAGCCTGGGGTGGGTGTTTTGCAGAGGGGCCCAGGCCTAGGAAGTGTGTTCTACAGAGGGGACCCAAGCTTGGAGTAGGTGTGCTGTCCTATAGAGGGGCCGAGGTAAGGGGAGTGTGTTCTATGGAGGGACCCAAGCCTGGGGAGGGTGTTCTATAGAGGAGCCCAGGTCTTGGGTGTTCTACAGAACAGGCCCGGGGAGGGTGTCCTAGCCTGGATTGCTGTATGCAGGTTTTTTCCTTTGGGAAAGCAAGGGATTTTCCTGGAGGTACGTGACCCTGGAATGGGACCCAAGGAGGGGAACTGTATTGGTAAGGGGGGAGGTGCATTGAGATTGAGGACAAACTTTGGTACATCCCCGAGTGAAGATTGGACCCAGATAGTGATAATCCACAACAAAGACTTGGATAGAACGTTATAGGATCAGGAAATATCTATGGGGTTAGACATCTACTGTGCCCAACTGCACCTCTAAAGGGCCCATCCATCTAAAGCTGAAACCTCTGTTGGGTTTAGCAGTGGTGAGATCTCTGCTTTCGGGTTCAGAGGTCTGCAAGTCAGCCGTTACAAGGGGCTCCCACCACCTCTGTACGGTATTTTTTATTATAGGGAAAATCCAAAGGTTGGTTGGAAAACCAAATGTCTGAGGTTGGGCA
Source organism: Staurois parvus (assembly GCF_062004578.1). Lineage (NCBI taxonomy): Eukaryota > Metazoa > Chordata > Amphibia > Anura > Ranidae > Staurois > Staurois parvus. Next base: position 289,893 of record NW_028317987.1, read on the forward strand.
GGGACTATGGTGGAGGCCATATCACACCTACTGTGACTGAGAGATATCAGAAGCCAACAGTTGGCCCGACCCATCCAAACCGAGAGACTATCTCATGGTGACCCTTTATCACATCTTGTATTATTTCTGTAGTCAGGAGCTTTCTGAATCGTGATATTTAATATATATCGTACATCCTTTCTAACTTCTCACAGGACCTCCAGGCCTGCCAGGTCCACCTGGCCCAATTGGGAAGACTGGACCCCCTGGACCAAAAGGACCCACTGGGCCTCCTGGAAAAGATGGGCCAGCTGGAAATCAAGGGCCTATAGGACCACCAGGTGAGATCAGTTCTTCTGGATCCATACATAAATAATATCCTCGGTGAGCTATGATTGGTTCTGTCCTGTTGTCACTGGCCAAGGGAGGGGTTTGGATTTTAGGGCTCGGCCATCTTCTCTTCCGTATCCCTAGACTGAATCCCCTGGGCTCCATCCTGCTCCTTCTGACCTGAGAGACCCACCCGGCTGGCTGTAGAACACAGACTATGGAGATATCACATGGCGCTCTGTGCGGGGGAGGGGCAGCAGAGCTCGGCCAACCTTGGAGGAGCCATGACAGGAAGTGCAGAGAACGGCCTGAACCCACCAAGACAATGTTTCCTGTCCCTACTGTGATGATGTGCAGAGTAGAAGATCCCCACTGAGATGAGCAGCCGCTGAATGATTGTAGGCATAGGGCCAGGGCCCCCCACTGATGCACACAGGGCCCCCCACTGATATACAAAGAGACCCCCACTGATATACACAGGGCCCCCCACTGATATACAAAGAGCCCCCCACTGATATACACAGGGCCCCCCACTGATATACACAGAGCCCCCCACTGATATACACAGGGCCCCCCCACTGACATACACAGAGCCCCCCACTGATATACACAGAGCCCCCCACTGATATACACAGAGCCCCCCACTGATATACAAAGAGCCCCCCACCGATATACACAGGGCCCCCCACTGATATACACAGGGCTCCCCACTGATATACACAGGGCCCCCCACTGATATACACAGGGCCCCCCACTGATATACACAGAGCCCCCCACTGATATACACAGAGCCCCCCACTGACTTACACAGGGCCCCCCACTGACATACACAAAGCCCCCCACTGACATTCACAGGGCCCCCCACTGATATACACAGGGCTCCCCTCTGACACACACAGGGCCCTCCACTGATAAACACAGGGACCCCCACTGACTTACACAGGGACCCCCACTGACATACACAGGGCCCCCACTAACATACACAGGGACCCCCACTGATATACACAGAGCCCCCCAGTGACTTACACAGGGCCCCCCACTTATATACACAGAGCCCCCCACTGACATACACAGGGCCCCCCCACTGACATACACAGAGCCCCCCACTGACTTACACAGGGCTCCCCACTGACATACACAGGGCCCCCCCACTGACATACACAGGGCCCCCCACTGACTTACACAGGGCCCCCCACTGATATACACAGAGCCCCCCACTGACTTACACAGGGCCCCCCACTGACATACACAGAGCCCCCCACTGACATACACAGGGCCCCCCACTGATATACACAGGGCCCCCCACTGATATACACAGAGCCCCCCACTGACTTACACAGGGCCCCCCACTGACATACACAAAGCCCCCCACTGACATGCACAGGGCCCTCCACTGATAAACACAGGGACCCCCACTGACTTACACAGGGACCCCCACTGACTTACACAGGGACCCCCACTGACATACACAGGGCCCCCACTAACATAGACAGGGACCCCCACTGATATACACAGAGCCCCCCAGTGACTTACACAGGGCCCCCCACTTATATACACAGAGCCCCCCACTGACATACACAGGGCCCCCCCACTGACATACACAGAGCCCCCCACTGACTTACACAGGGCTCCCCACTGACATACACAGGGCCCCCCACTGACTTACACAGGGCCCCCCACTGATATACACAGAGCCCCCCACTGACTTACACAGGGCCCCCCACTGACATACACAAAGCCCCCCACTGACATGCACAGGGCCCCCCACTGATATACACAGGGCCCTCCACTGATAAACACAGGGACCCCCACTGACTTACACAGGGACCCCCACTGACATACACAGGGCCCCCACTAACATAGACAGGGACCCCCACTGATATACACAGAGCCCCCCAGTGACTTACACAGGGCCCCCCACTTATATACACAGAGCCCCCCACTGACATACACAGGGCCCCCCCACTGACATACACAGAGCCCCCCACTGACTTACACAGGGCTCCCCACTGACATACACAGGGCCCCCCACTGACATACACAGGGCCCCCCACTGACTTACACAGGGCCCCCCACTGATATACACAGAGCCCCCCACTGACTTACACAGGGCCCCCCACTGACATACACAGAGCCCCCCACTGACATACACAGGGCCCCCCACTGATATACACAGGGCCCCCCACTGATATACACAGAGCCCCCCACTGACTTACACAGGGCCCCCCACTGACATACACAAAGCCCCCCACTGACATTCACAGGGCCCCCCACTGATATACACAGGGCTCCCCTCTGACACACACAGGGCCCTCCACTGATAAACACAGGGACCCCCACTGACTTACACAGGGACCCCCACTGACATACACAGGGCCCCCACTAACATACACAGGGACCCCCACTGATATACACAGAGCCCCCCAGTGACTTACACAGGGCCCCCCACTTATATACACAGAGCCCCCCACTGACATACACAGGGCCCCCCCACTGACATACACAGAGCCCCCCACTGACTTACACAGGGCTCCCCACTGACATACACAGGGCCCCCCCACTGACATACACAGGGCCCCCCACTGACTTACACAGGGCCCCCCACTGATATACACAGAGCCCCCCACTGACTTACACAGGGCCCCCCACTGACATACACAGAGCCCCCCACTGACATACACAGGGCCCCCCACTGATATACACAGGGCCCCCCACTGATATACACAGAGCCCCCCACTGACTTACACAGGGCCCCCCACTGACATACACAGGGCCCCCCCACTGACATACACAGGGCCCCCCACTGACTTACACAGGGCTCCCCACTGACATACACAGGGCCCCCCAGTGACTTACACAGGGCCCCCCACTTATATACACAGAGCCCCCCACTGACATACACAGGGCCCCCCACTGACATACACAGAGCCCCCCACTGACTTACACAGGGCTCCCCACTGACATACACAGGGCCCCCCACTGACTTACACAGGGCCCCCCACTGATATACACAGAGCCCCCCACTGACTTACACAGGGACCCCCACTGACATACACAAAGCCCCCCACTGACATGCACAGGGCCCCCCACTGATATACACAGGGCCCTCCACTGATAAACACAGGGACCCCCACTGACTTACACAGGGACCCCCACTGACTTACACAGGGACCCCCACTGACTTACACAGGGACCCCCACTGACATACACAGGGCCCCCACTAACATAGACAGGGACCCCCACTGATATACACAGAGCCCCCCACTGACATACACAGGGCCCCCCCACTGACATACACAGAGCCCCCCACTGACTTACACAGGGCTCCCCACTGACATACACAGGGCCCCCCACTGACTTACACAGGGCCCCCCACTGATATACACAGAGCCCCCCACTGACTTACACAGGGCCCCCCACTGATATACACAGAGCCCCCCACTGACATACACAGGGCCCCCCACTGATATACACAGAGCCCCCCACTGTCTTACACAGAGCCCCCCACTGATATACACAGAGCCCCCCACTGACATACACAGGGCCCCCCACTGACATACACAGAGCCCCCCACTGATATACACAAAGCCTCCCACTGATATACACAGGGCTCCCCACTGACATACACAGGGCTCCCCACTGACATACACAGTGCTCCCCACTGACTTACACAGGGCCCCCCAATGATATACATAGGGCTCCCCACTGACATACACAGGGCCCCCCACTGACTTACACAGGGCTTCCCAATGATATACACAGGGCTCCCCACTGACATACACAGGGCCCCCCACTGACATACACAGGGCTCCCCAATGATATACACAGGGCCCCCCAATGATATACAGAGGGCTCCCCACTGACATACACCGAGCCCCCCCACTGATATACACAGGGACCCCCACTGACATACACAAAGCCCCCAACTGACTTACACAGGGCCCCCCACTGACTTACACAGGGCCCCCCACTGACATACACAGGGCCCCCCACTGACATACACAGGGCCCCCCACTGACATACACAGGGCCCCCCATTGACACACACAAGGCCCTCCACTGACACACACAGGGCCCCCCACTGACACAAAGGGCGGGGCCAACCCAATATTGAACCCTACGGACTGAGACTGGGAGGCCATTAAAGTCCATGTGCGTGGAAAGGCCGGCGGCCCCATACTTGGGGCAATATATCTCTTGGGGCTCATTTACTCGTCGTCCTTTCTTACCACCCCTCAGAGAAGTGATCTGCAGTGGCCGGGAGGTAATACCGCCCCCTTGAACCCTGACAGTTCCACCCCACATCCATGTGCGATGCATTCTGTATTACGGTCACACATTGCTGAGTGTGGATGAGATGTAATGATGACATTGCCTGTCAGAGGAGTAATTCGTTATCCTGTTTTCTGTTCTAGGACTGCGTGGGGAACAAGGTGAGACATTTCCCGCACATTTTATTCTCTGATCAGCCAGAGAGATGAACCACGAAGATCGGCTTTCTGGCCTTTGTACGGGCCGCTCCCTCCACTGGTGGTATGGGTGCAATAGACCACCGGGGATCCGACAACTCTTGTACCACTGATCCTCCATCTTGAGTCCTTATGATGGGGGGGGCTGGACAGTCAGCATGGTGGTCCCCAATGATAGGTGTGGTGAGGACCTGTCATTTCCAATAATTGTCATTTTACTGAGCTGGTGCTATTCTATTCAAAATTTGAATTTCAGAAGACAGTCATATTCTTTGTATTCTATTCTGTTCTATTCCTTTATATTCTATTCTTTTCTATTCCTTTATTTGCTACTCTTTTTTTATTCTATTCTTTTTAATTCTATTTTATTCTATTATTTTCTATTCTATTTTATTCTATTCTTTAATATTCTTTTATTTGCTATTCTTTTTTATTCTAGTTCATTATTTTCTATTCTGTTTTATTCATTTTTTTCATTTTCTATTTTATTTCAGTCCATTCTTAGCTTCAATTCTGATCTATTTTACTCTGTTTTTTCTATTCTTTTCAAAATTTGAATTTCAGAAGACTGCTCTATTCTATTCTTTGTTTTTATATTCTATTCATTTCTATTCTATTCTATTCTTTTCTATTCTATTCCTTTATGTTCCACATTGACACACACAGGGCTCACCACTGACATGCACAGAGTCCCCCACTGACATACAGCCCCCCCCCCCCACTGACATACAGAGCCCACCACTGAAACACACAGGGCCCCCCACTGAAACACAGGGCTTCCCACTGACATACACAGGGCCCCCCACTGACATACACAGGGCCCCCCACTGACACACAGGGCTCCCACTGACACACAGGGCCCCCCACTGACATACACAGGGCCCACCACTGACATACAGCACCCACCACTGACACACACAGGGCCCCCCACTGACATACACAGGGCCCACCACTGACAAACACAGGGCCCCCCACTGACATACACAGGGCCCCCCACTGACATACATAGGGCCCACCACTGATATACACAGGGCCCCCCACTGACATACACAGGGCCCCCCACTGACATACATAGGGCCCACCACTGATATACACAGAGCCCCCCACTGACACACACAGGGCCCCCCACTGACACACATGGCCTCCACTGACATACACAGGGCCCCTCACTGACATACACAGGGCCCCCATTGACATACACAGGGCCCACCACTGATATACACAGGGCCCCCCACTGACATACACATGGCCTCCACTGACATACACAAAGCCCCCACTGACACACAGGGCCCCTCACTGACATACACAGGGCCCCCTTTGACATACACAGCCCCCCCCCCCCACTGACATACAGAGCCCACCACTGAAATACACAGGGCCTACCACTGACATACAGGACGCACCACTGAAACACACAGGGCCCCCCACTGAAACACAGGGCTTCCCACTGATATACACATGGCCCCCCACTGACATACACAGGGCTTCCCACTGAAACACAGGGCCCCCCACTGACACACACAGGGCCCCCACTGACACACAGGGCCCCCACTGACATACACCGGTCCCCCCACTGACACTTTGTTACTATTGTAATTCAGGAATTCAGAATACATCCAAATCTACGAATAACGAAAATTTTGTCCGAATTTCAATTCAGAAGGAAAGGAACACGTTTAGTAATTTATGTTATAGGAGATATTTATGGGGCGCCACATTCAGGGGTCTCCCAGGCATAGCAGTGCAGACGGGTGTCATTATATAGAGAAAAGCTGCTTCTTATCACCCACCGTCTCCAAACTCCTCCTCCGTGACACCATCAGGGCAAGGGGTGGGGTTCCTGCTACCAGTGTAAGATTAGGGCTAGACTGGAGTCCATAGAGGATTATCGGGAGAAGAGAAGTCTTAGGGATTCGGTAAGACGATGGATACGCTGGAGGTACTGTGGGGTTAGTATAGAGCTTGAGATAAGGTTGTGGTTAGGGAGGGGCAGGGATAGGGTTGGGGGTTAGGGAGGGGCAGGGATAGGGTTAACGGTTAGGGAGGGGCAGGGATAGGGTTAAGGGTTAGGGAAGGGTTCAAGTAAGTTTAGTGTAGGGATAAAGCAGGGTTGGGGTTAGAATAGGGCAAGACTAGGGTAGGGTTGGGAGAAGGTATCAGTAGGGTTACCATTCAGAGTGAATTCAAAGTAGGACTAGGTTAGTAATTGGACTCGAGTCTAATAAGGGGTTGTGTAGGGTTAGTGTAGAGATGGGGAAGGTATCAGTAGGGTTGCCATTCAGAGTAAGAGTAGGACTAGGTTTCGTAGTTAGGATCTAGTTCAACATGGGGTTGTATAGGGTTAGAGTAGAGTTTACGAAGGGATGGGAGTTGGGAAAAAGTTAGAGTATGGTTGGGGTCAGAATAGAGTAAAGCTAGGAGCTAGGGTAGGGTTGGGTGAAGGTATCAGTAGGGTTACCATGCAAAGTGAATTCAGAGTAGGACTAGGTTAGTAATTAGACTCGAGTCTAATAAGGGGTTGTGAAGGGTTAGTGTAGAGATGGAGAAGGTATCAGTAGGGTTACCATTCAGAGTAAGAGAAAGACTAGGTTTCATAGTTAGGATCTAGTTCAAAATGGGGTTGTATAGGGTTAGAGTAGAGTTTACGAAGGGATAGGATTTGTTATAGTAGGTTTGGGGTTAGAATAGCTCGAGACTAGGGTAGGGTTGGGTGAAGATATCAGTACGGTTACCATTCAGAGTGAATTCAGAGTAGGACTAGGTTAGTAATTGGACTCGAGTCTAATAAGGGGTTGTGTATGGTTAGTGTAGAGATGGAGAAGGTATCAGTAGGGTTGCCATTCAGAGTAAGAGTAGGACTAGGTTTCGTAGTTAGGATCTAGTTTTAAAATGGGGTTGTATAGGGTTAAATTAGGGTTTACGAAGGGATGGGAGTTGGGAAAAAGTTAGAGTATGGTTGGGGTCAGAATAGAGTAAGGCTAGGAGCTAGGGTAGGGTTGGGTGAAGGTATCAGTACGGTTACCATGCAAAGTGAATTCAGAGTAGGACTAGGTTAGTAATTAGACTCGAGTCTAATAAGGGGGTGTGAAGGGTTAGTGTAGAGATGGAGAAGGTATCAGTAGGGTTATCATTCAGAGTAAGAGAAAGACTAGGTTTCGTAGTTAGGATCTAGTTTTAAAATGGGGTTGTATAGGGTTAGAGTAGAGTTTACGAAGGGATGGGAGTTGGGATAAAGTTAGAGTAGGGTTGGGGTTAGAATAGGGCAAGACTAGGGTAGGGTTGGGTGAAGGTATCAGTAGGGTTACCATTCAGAGTGAATTCAAAGTAGGACTAAGTTAGTAATTGGACTCGAGTCTAATAAGGGGTCGTGTAGGGTTAGTGTAGAGATGGAGAAGGTATCAGTAGGGTTGCCATTCAGAGTAAGAGTAGGACTAGGTTTCGTAGTTAGGATCTAGTTCAACATGGGGTTGTATAGGGTTAGAGTAGAGTTTACGAAGGGATGGGAGTTGGGAAAAAGTTAGAGTATGGTTGGGGTCAGAATAGAGTAAAGCTAGGAGCTAGGGTAGGGTTGGGTGAAGGTATCAGTAGGGTTACCATGCAAAGTGAATTCAGAGTAGGACTAGGTTAGTAATTAGACTCGAGTCTAATAAGGGGGTGTGTAGGGTTAGTGTAGAGATGGAGAAGGTATCAGTAGGGTTACCATTCAGAGTAAGAGAAAGACTAGGTTTCATAGTTAGGATCTAGTTCAAAATGGGGTTGTATAGGGTTAGAGTAGAGTTTATGAAGGGATAGGATTTGTTATAGTAGGTTTGGGGTTAGAATAGCTCGAGACTAGGGTAGGGTTGGGTGAAGGTATCAGTACGGTTACCATTCAGAGTGAATTCAGAGTAGGACTAGGTTAGTAATTGGACTCGAGTCTAATAAGGGGTTGTGTATGGTTAGTGTAGAGATGGAGAAGGTATCAGTAGGGTTACCAATCAGAATTGGAGTAGGACTAAGTTTCGTAGTTAGGATCTAGTTTCAACATGGGGTTGTATATGGTTAAATTAGGGTTTACGAAGGGATGGGAGTTGGGAAAAAGTTAGAGCAGGGTTGGAGTTACAATAGAGTAAGGCTAGGAGCTAGGGTAGGGTTGGGTTAAGGAATCAGTAGGGTTACCATGGAGAGTGAATTTAGAGTAGGACTAGGTTAGTAATTAGACTCAAGTCTAATAAGGGGGTGTGTAGGGTTAGTGTAGAGATGGAGAAGGTACCAGCAGGGTTGCCATTCAGAGTTAGAGTAGGACTAGGTTTTGTAGTTAGGATCTAGTTTCAAGACAGGGTTGTATAGGGTTGGAGTAGAGTTTACGAAGGGATGGGAGTTGGGATAAAGTTAGAGTAGGGTTAGCCTAGAGTTAAGATCGAGATAGTTTTCAGAGCTAAGGTAGAAATAAAACAAGGGTAGGTTTAGCTGTAAGGTAGGGGTAGTCTAGAAGTAGAATATGGATATTTGAGGGTTAGAGGAAGGTTTGGGGGTAGGGGTTAGGATGGGGGTTAGCAGTTGAAGCAGGGTAGGGTTTGGAGTTAAGGTAATATTGTGATTAGGGTAGTGATCGGGTTAGGTTAGAGTAAAGTTAGGAAAGGGTTAAGGAAGCTTTGAGGGTTTAGGGCTCCTGCCAGTAATCCCGCTTCGGATGGGATGGCTTCTTTCATATAGGAACTATCGGTATGCAGCCCTCATGATTATTAGATGAATGCACAGTATATAGTACCATACCACGTATGAGTCGATGACACAATGTAATGCCTCCTGCATATAACAACATTGCTTGCATCTTCAGGTCCTATTGGACTCACGCCTGAGGTTCCCCACATCTCCTTCTCTGCTGCTCTCACCATACCGATATTGGAGGCTGGAACCATTCCTTTTGATAAGATTTTGGTGAATGATGGACATGGCTATGATCCAGAAACAGGTGAGTGCAGATCTCTGAGTATAGTTATTCATCATCCTCCACAATTGAGGATAGTTAGCCATCATTCTAAAGACCCCTGAGGATCGTTAGCCATCATCCTTGAACTTTGAGGATAGTTATGCATCAATCTCCATATCTGAAGATAGCCATCATCCTTCACCTTTGAAGATAGTTACCTATCATTCTCTAGACCTTGAAGGATCATTAGCCATCATCCTGCAGACCTCTGAGGATAGTTAGCCATCATCCTCCAGACCTCTGAGGATAGTTAGCCATCATCCTCCAGACCTCTGAGGATAGTTAGCCATCATCCTCCAGACCTCTGAGGATAGTTATCCATCATCATCCAGACCTCTGAGGATAGTTAGCCATCATCCTCCAGACCTCTGAGGATAGTTAACCATCATCCTCCAGACCTCTGAGGATAGTTTGCCATCATCCTTCAGACCTCAATGGGTAGTTAGCCATCATCCTCCAGACCTCTGAGGATAGTTAGCCATCATCCTCCAGACCTCTGAGGATAGTTAGCCATCATCCTCCAGACCTCTGAGGATAGTTAGCCATCCTCTAACAAAGGTTTAGATCTTAGGTCTCCTGTCTGTAACAAAGGTTAGGTCTTAGGTCTCACGTCTCTAACAAATGTTTAGATCTTATATCTCCCGTCTCTAACAAAGGTTTTAGGTCTCAGGTCTCATGTCTCTAACAAAGGTCTTAGGTCTTAGGTCTCAGAGACTTGAGACTTAAGACCTAAAACCTTTGTTAGAGACTTAACAAAGGTTTTAGGTCTTATGTCTCCATCAGCAAAAAAGGTTTTAGGTCTCCTGTCTCTATAGGTTTTAGGTGTCAGGTCTCCTTTCTCTAAACAAAGGTTTTAGGTCTTAGGTCTCCCGTCTCTAACAAAGGTTTTAGGTCTCAGGTCTCCCGTCTCTAACAAAGGTTATAGGTCTTAGGTCTCCTTTCTCTAACAAAGGTTTTAGGTCTTAGGTCTCCTTTCTCTAACAAAGGTTTTAGGTCTTAGGTCTCCTGTCTCTAACAAAGGTTTTAGGTCTCCTGTCTCTAACAAAGGTTTTAGGTCTTAGGTCTCCTTCGATAACAAAGGTTTTAGGTCTTAGGTCTCCTGTCTCTAACATAGGTTTTAGGTCTTAGGTCTCCATCGATAACAAAGGTTTTAGGTCTTAGGTCTCACGTCTCTAACAAAGGTTTTAGGTCTTAGGTCTCCATCGATAACAAAGGTTTTAGGTCTCAGGTCTCATGTCTCTAACAAAGGTTTTAGGTCTTAGGTCTCAGAGACTTGAGACCTAAGACCTAAAACCTTTGTTAGAGACTTAACAAAGGTTTTAGGTCTTATGTCTCCATCAATAAAAAAGGTTTTAGGTCTCCTGTCTCTATAGGTTTTAGGTGTCAGGTCTCCTTTCTCTAAACAAAGGTTTTAGGTCTCAGCTCTCACATCTCTAACAAAGGTTTTAGGTCAAAAGGTCTCATGTCTCTAACAAAGGTTTTAGGTCTTAGGTCTCCCATCTCTAACATAGGTTTTAGGTCTCCGGTCTCCTGTCTGTAACAAAGGTTTTAGGTCTCAGGTCTCACGGTCTCTAACAAAGGTTTTAGGTCTCAGCTCTCACATCTCTAACAAAGGTTTTAGGTCTTAGGTCTCAGAGACTTGAGACGTAAGACCTAAAACCTTTGTTAGAGACTTAACAGAGGTTTTAGGTCTTATGTCTCCATCGATAACAAAGGTTTTAGGTCTCAGGTCTTCTTTCTCTAAGAAAGGTTTTAGATCTTAGGTCTCCCGTCTCTAACAAAGGTTTTAGTTCTTAGGTCTCCATCGATAACAAAGGTTTTAGGTCTTAGGTCTCCTGTCTCTATCAAAGGTTTTAGGTCTCAGGTCTCCTGTCTCTAACAAAGGTTTTAGGTCTCAGGTCTCCTGTCTCTAACAAAGGTTTTAGGTCTCAGGTCTCTTGTCTCTAACAAAGGTTTTAGGTCTTAGGTCTCCATCGATAACAAAGGTTTTAGGTCTCCTGTCTCTATAGGTTTTAGGTCTCAGGTCTCCTTTCTCTAACAAAGGTTTTAGGTCTCAGGTTTTCTGTCTCTAACAAATGTTTTAGTTCTTAGGTCTCCATCGATAACAAAGGTTTTAGGTCTTAGGTCTCCTGTCTCTAACGAAGATTTTAGGTTTCCTGTCTCTAACAAAGGTTTTAGGTCTCCTGTCTCTAACAAAGGTTTTAGGTCTCAGGTCTCCTGTCTCTAACAAAGGTTTTAGTTCTTAGGTCTCCATCGATAACAAAGGTTTTAGGTCTTAGGTCTCCTGTCTCTAACAAAGATTTTAGGTTTCCTGTCTCTAACAAAGGTTTTAGGTCTCCTGTCTCTAACATAGGTTTTAGGTCTCAAGTCTCTAACAGAGGTTTTAGGTCTTATGTCTCCATCGATAACAAAGGTTTTAGTTCTTAGGTCTCCATAGATAACAAAGGTTTTAGGTCTTAGGTCTCCTGTCTCTAACAAAGGTTGTAGGTCTTCCGTCTCTAACAAAGGTTTTAGGTCTCATGTCTCTAACAAAGGTTTTAGGTCCCCTGTCTCTAATAAAGGTTTTAGGTCTCACGTGTCTAAGAAAGGTTTAGGATCTTAGGTCTCCTGTCTCTAACAAAGGTTTTAGGTCTTAGGTCTCCCGTCTCTTACAAAGGTTTTAGGTCTCAGGTCTCCTGCCTCTAACAAAGGTTTTAGGTCTTAGGTCTCCATCGATAACAAAGGTTTTAGGTCTTAGGTCTCCTGTCTCTAACAAAGGTTTTAGGTCTCAGGTCTCCTGTCTCTAACATAGGTTTTAGGTCTCAGGTCTCCATCGATAACAAAGGTTTTAGGTCTTAGGTCTCCTGTCTCTAACAAAGGTTTTAGGTCTCAGGTCTCCTGTCTCTAACAAAGGTTTTAGGTCTCAGGTCTCCTGTCTCTAACAAAGGTTTTAGGTCTCAGGTCTCACGTCTCTAACAAAGGTTTTAGGTCTTAGGTCTCAGAGACTTGAGACCTAAGACCTAAAACCTTTGTTAGAGACTTAACAAAGGTTTTAGGTCTTATGTCTCCATCGATAAAAAAGGTTTTAGGTCTCACGTCTCTAACAAAGGTTTTAGGTCTTAGGTCTCCCATCTCTAACATAGGTTTTAGGTCTCAGGTCTCCTGTCTGTAACAAAGGTTTTAGGTCTCAGGTCTCACGGTCTCTAACAAAGGTTTTAGTTCTTAGGTCTCCATCGATAACAAAGGTTTTAGGTCTCAGGTCTCACGTCTCTAACAAAGGTTTTAGGTCTTAGGTCTCCCATCTCTAACATAGGTTTTAGGTCTCAGGTCTCCTGTCTGTAACAAAGGTTTTAGGTCTCAGGTCTCACGGTCTCTAACAAAGGTTTTAGGTCTCAGCTCTCACATCTCTAACAAAGGTTTTAGGTCTCAGGTCTCAGAGACTTGAGACCTAAGACCTAAAACCTTTGTTAGAGACTTAACAGAGGTTTTAGGTCTTATGTCTCCATCGATAACAAAGGTTTTAGGTCTCAGGTCTCCCGTCTCTAACAAAGGTTTTAGTTCTTAGGTCTCCATCGATAACAAAGGTTTTAGGTCTTAGGTCTTAGGTCTCCTGCCTCTAACAAAGGTTTTAGGTCTCAGGTCTCCTGTCTCTAACAAAGGTTTTAGATCTTACATCTCCCATCTCAAACAAGGTTTTAGGTCTCAGGTCTCCATCGATAACAAAGGTTTTAGGTCTTAGGTCTCCTGTCTCTAACAAAGGTTTTAGGTCTTATGTCTCCATCGATAACAAAGGTTTTAGGTCTCCTGTCTCTATAGGTTTTAGGTCTCAGGTCTCCTTTCTCTAATAAAGGTTTTAGGTCTCAGGTCTCCTGTCTCTAACAAAGGTTTTAGTTCTTAGGTCTCCATAGATAACAAAGGTTTTACGTCTTAGGTCTCCTGTCTCTAACAAAGATTTTAGGTTTCCTGTCTCTAACAAAGGTTTTAGGTCTCCTGTCTCTAACATAGGTTTTAGGTCTCAAGTCTCTAACAAAGGTTTTAGGTCTTATGTCTCCATCGATAACAAAGGTTTTAGGTCTCAGGTCTCCTGTCTCTAACATAGGTTTTAGGTCTCAGGTCTCCATAGATAACAAAGGTTTTAGTTCTTAGGTCTCCATAGATAACAAAGGTTTTAGGTCTTAGGTCTCTCGTCTCTAACAAAGGTTTTAGGTCTCATGTCTCTAACAAAGGTTTTAGGTCTCCTGTCTCTAATAAAGGTTTTAGGTCTCACGTCCCTAAGAAAGGTTTAGGGTCTCAGTTCTCCCGTCTCTAACAAAGGTTTTAGGTCTTAGGTCTCCCGTCTCTAACAAAGGTTTTAGGTCTTAGGTCTCCCGTCTCTAACAAAGGTTTTAGGTCTCAGGTCTCCTGTCTCTAACAAAGGTTTTAGGTCTTAGGTCTCCCGTCTCTAACAAAGGTTTTAGGTCTCAGGTCTCCTGTCTCTAACAAAGGTTTTAGGTCTCCTGTCTCTAACAAAGGTTTTAGGTCTCATGTCTCCAACAAAGGTTTTAGGTCTCCTGTCTCTAACAAAGGTTTTAGGTCTCAGGTCTCCTGTCTCTAACAAAGGTTTTAGGTCTTAGGTCTCCTGTCTCTAACAAAGGTTTTAGGTCTCAGGTCTCCTGTCTCTAACAAAGGTTTTAGGTCTTAGGTCTCCTGTCTCTAACAAAGGTTTTAGGTCTCAGGTCTCCCATCTCTAACAAAGGTTTTAGGTCTTAGGTCTCATGTCTCTAACAAATGTTTAGATCTTACATCTCCCGTCTCTAACAAAGGTTTTAGGTCTCAGGTCTCCCACCTCTAACAAAGGTTTTAGGCCTCAGGCTCCCGTCTCTAATAAAGGTTTTATGTCTCAGGTCTCCCGTCTCTAACAAAGGTTTTAGGCCTCAGGTCTCCCGTCTCTAACAAAGCTTTTAGGTCTCAGGTCTCTCGTCTCTAACAAAGGTTTTAGGTCTCATGTCTCTAACAAACGTTTTAGTTCTCAGGTCTCACGTCTCTAACAAAGGTTTTAGGTCTCAGGTCTTCCATCTCTAACTAGCCATGTTTGTTTTATTCCCAGGTATCTTCACTGCCCCAATAGAAGGCAGGTACTTCTTTAGTGCCATCTTGACTGGCTACAAAGATGAAAAGATTGAAGCTGTGCTTTCCAAATCCAACTTGGGCATTGCCAGGGTGGACTCTGAGGGCTACCAACCAGAAGGCCTGGAGAAGAAGCCCCTCGTAGAAAACAAGACCACCACCAGCTCACTTGGGGTCTTCAATATTATTCTACAGCTGAGTGCGGGTGACACCGTCTGCATTGACCTGGTGACCGGAAAGTTGGCCCATTCTGATGAGCCTCTGACAGTGTTCAGTGGCATCTTCCTGTACGAGGGGGAAGTGGACTTCTAGGGGGACTCAAACTACTCAACCTGTTGATTTTTTTGTACAATAAGAAGGGTGAAACCTCTTTATGGTGAATTTTGAGTCATTTTTCTGTTGTTAATATTATCTGGGGCCAGAAGAGTAATGAGTGAGTGTCTGAGGACAATCCTGGAAGATAAGAAAATATTTACCCACCAAGGGACATCTTCCTGGATGAGGGGCCCGGCAGCCATCTTGTATAAACATCTGCTCAGCAAGCCTATGAATGCACCTCACAGATCCAGCTATCCCCATTATAAAACCACTTAGCTTTTCAACAGTACCAAGGCTATCCCAGCACAAAGTCACCGGCACAAATTAAACAATCTTTATTGTATACGACAAGATATATCGATGATGTGACTGGACAGACGAGTTACATGGAGTCAGTTGTGTTGTGTTTATTAAATGGGGTCAGATCAGACCTCCGTCCACAATCAGAGTTGTCTGTTCCTTCTAACACACAATACATGACAATGATTTGTATCCTGGTGAATGGGTGTATGTGTGGGGGGTGGGGGGGGTTGTGGCCAGCTTACTACTCAGGGTGTAACCATAGGGGTAGGCTGGGCCAAGCAGATTTAAGTTACAAGTCGAGCCCAAAACATTAATTTTGGATGGAGTGGTGAAGGATTAGAACTCCTGTTAGGTTTTTACTATCCGGGGCTCCTTTGAGAGATTTCCCTTCACTTCCTGTCCTGCTGACAACTATTTACCAATCAGGAAGTCAGGGGAACCCTACAAGAAGGAGCAGACAGGGATAACAATCTGACAGGGGCTCTAGCTTTCTTCTAAGCTACTAAGGTATTTTCCTTTCTTGTCCATTGAGGGACACAGGAGGCAGGTTATACTGCCGCCTATGGGCAGGGTCATCTTTGCCCTGCTCGCTTTCAGGTGGAGCATGCTCATCGATGTCCGGAGACCAGGTGGAGATCGCAGTCGTGTGAAAAGTCAAACGCTAAGGCAGTTCCCCGACTTGGAGATGAACCTTCACTGAGTGCAGTAATTAAAGCACAAAGTTCCTCTGAAAAGCGACTTGTCTCATGACACTACATGCTGTATCTTGTATGTTGCATTAGGAGGGACGTGCTGAGCCTGTGCCCACTCCACCAGTCCAGTGTACCTCTGTTACCTCACTCCCAGTAACAGAATGGAGTCCCACCATGCACCTAGCATGGACCTCATGCATGCTCCTTCCTTCCCTTACCTCATGACCAGGACATAGATCTCTGTAATGTGGGTTTGGATCTCGTTTTTGCTGGATGCCGACCGCTAAAGAGGGAGCCAGACAATGAGCCCCTCGCTGCCAGAGGACATGTCACCTTACCAGGTACCACACCTAACAATTGGTTGCTTGTAGCTTGTTCCTTCACTTGGTTACCCATAACAACTATACTCCTCTCCTGGTCTTGCCGAGTTAACCCTTTTATAACAATGTCACTTTATACCCCACAGTGCGATACACACCCGAGTTCTTTAGATGCACCAGAACCAACACTATTCACCCCTTCAGACCAGGATCCTTCACTGAATGGGTTGCAGTGTACAGTTCAATATGAACAACATCTTTCCCCTAGCTATAACTATAGTAGTGTGGCTGCCCAGGCATACCTCTGTGAGGCAAGAGTCCATGGCGTTCATGGCTTGATGTCTCCAAAAGTCCCAGTGTCTTCAATGTGCTGCAGGGCTTGTACCAAATACCCGGGAAATGAGTTACAATAGGATTGGACACGAGCAAACAGAACACCTATAAGCCAGTCCCTGTGTAACCCCTTCTGCTCCCAGAAAGCTTCAGTTTTTTGCTATTAACTTAAGTGGTTGGATGCTTCAGCTCTGAAGAAAAAAGTCTACTTATTTTTTTGCTAGCTTTCTAACTTTGTGGAATTTTCTTCTTGGTGACATCAGTGATGCTACACTAATGGAGTTTTCTTTCTTGATGACAGCAATCAAGGTTCCTTGGTGAGCTCAATCAAGGTTCCTTGGTGACATCAATCAATCAAGTTTTCTTGGTGACACCAATCAAGGTTCCTTGATGACAGCAATCAAGGTTTCTTGGTGACATCAATCAAGGTTCCTTTGTGACATCAATCAATCAAGTTTTCTTGGTGACACCAATCAAGGTTCCTTGGTGACATCAATCAAGGTTTCTTGGTGACATCAAACAAGGTTCCTTGGTGACCTCAATCGTTTCCTTGGTGACATCAATCAATCAAGGTTTCTTGGTTGCATCAATCAAGGTTCCTTGGTGACATCAGTCACTCAAGGTTCCTTGGTGACTTCAACCAATCAAGGTTCCTTGGTGCCATCAATCAATCAAGGTTCTTTGGTAACATCAATCAAGGTTTCTTGGTGACCTCAATCAAGTTTTATTTGTGACACCAATCAAGGTTCTATGGTGACTTCAATCAAGGTTCCTTGATGACATCAGTCAATCAATCAAGGTTTCTTGGTTACCTCAATTAAGAATTCTTGCTGACCTTAATCAGCACTCCTTGGTGACTTCAATCAATCAAGTTTTCTTGGTGACACCAATCAAGGTTCCGTGGTGACCTCACTCTAGGTTCCTTGGTAACATCAATCAAGGTTCCTTGGTAACATCAATCAAGGTTTCTTGGAGACATCAATCAAGGTTTTCTTTGCGACCTCAATCAAGGTTCCTTGGTGACATCAATCAAGGTTCCTTGGTGACCTTAGTTGAGATTTCTTGCTGACCTTAATCAAGGTTCCTTAGTGACTTCAATCAATCAAGGTTTCTTGGTGACATCAATCAAGGTTTTCTTTGTGTCCTCAATCAAGGTTCCTTGGTTACATCAATCAATCTATCAAGGTTCTTTGGTGAACTCAGATGATCTTGATCAGGTATCCTGATCAGTGTTTTCTCAGCACTAGCTTTTGAGGCCGGACCCTCCTGGACTGTACATGTGAGACTAGCCTGGAATGTAACCTTTGGGCACTGGGCTTTTCATTGTGGTGCTCTCCAGGCCAGGGTGTACTGTGTTAGTTAGCTGAGGAGTGCTTTCAGGTCCAGAGTTGTGCTGCGGTCACAGGTCTGATCCTGTCTTTGAAGAATAACTTAGTGAGCAGTGCCAGTTGTGATATAGCACTGTGAGATACCTCATTGGTGTCCACCATTTTAAATTTCCCACCACTTTTTAACAGGGTGAGAGTTAAGGCCAAGGAATTGAGTGCTGATGGGATTCACTGGGTGGAGCTCTGACTTCTCTTTCTCTCTATTCAGCTTGGAGGAAGCATCGGTCTGCCATTGCTCTTGAAGCATCATATGGATCTCCCTTCCTACACTGACTTGGTCACCCCTGGCCACCTGAAACCCTCAGCCCGAGCTGCCTGGGTTTATGAGACTTAAAACCTTGCCTCACATTGGGCCTAGTTGAATTACCACTGTAAAAACACACCATGTCTTCACTAAGACAGCCAGGACTGTCCCACTGCCAAGGATGAACACGGCTTATAGTCCTAGAGTGCTTCTGTGCACATTTACCTTAGTTTTCCCAGAAGGAATTGACACCTGTAATTCAGAACCTTGGACCTCTATTGTCACTGGATCATCTTTATTGAAGTCTACCAAAGCTCTCCCGTGTGTGGCCAAGGTATCCCCCATGTCTACAGGGACTTCAGTCTCCACTTTGGACTTTCTGGCTGTTTTTGCTCAGATATTGGGGCACTCTACCCTCAAAGGCTCCACATGGTCCCCTGCAGATTATGTCTGTGATTGGCCTAAAACTTCTATTCATGCTGGCCATGTTGACCTTGTCACTGTCTCTGAGAATTCCAACAGTCTACCTCTGGTTGGGGTCATTTCAGTCTCCTGAAGTGGACACAGATTTACCGGGGTTGTTTCAAACCTTATAGATGTACTACCCGTCATCTGGAGAATCAGCCTCTTGTTCCAGGCCTTGGGGTTTTTAAAGGTCACTGTTGGTCAAGGTTGCTAATTTCCTTTAGGGTAGGGGTGTCACACCGGCGGCCCTCCAGCTGTTGCAAAACTACAAGTCCCATCATGCCTCTGCCTTTGGGAGTCATGCTTGTAGCTGTCAATCTTGCAATGCCTCATGGGACTTGATGTTTGGCAACAGTTGGAGGGTCATCAGTTTGACACCTGTGCTTTAGGGTTTTACTTCCTCTCCTTATAAGTCAGGATCAATCTCCCTTCCTCATCTTTCAGGGTGTGTAGGGTGCCAAGGGATTACACTCATAATTTAGACTCCTTTTTTCAATTGTAACTCAGTCCTTGTCATCAACCCCTCATGCCTGGGAGCCTGAACGTGGGGTGAAACATCCAAATGGTCTCTCTAGACCAAGTACTTCCAGATAATACCTGTCTGCCTTTTTGTCTGAAAGGAGTTTTTTCTTCCCTTCACCATGAAAGCCTTGGGGCTCCAATCTGTTTTCTGAGAACAGTTCCTGTCTCATCAAGCATCCCCTCCATGACTTGGTACTCTGACCTGAGCTCAACTGGAAATCCCTCACGTGTTGAAGAGTCTTCCCTTATGGAATGGTCTGGGAGTTTTCCCTGTGGCAGGTCTAGTGGCCTAGTCCCTATGCTGTACTACACTGAGAGTGTTACGTTTCACTATACTGTCCTCCTTGGAGATAAGAATTTGCCGTCTGGTTCTCTTCTGATTCAGTACCTGAAAGCTGTTGATTTCCCACCTGGCAGGAAGATTTAATTGCTGGATGGCCCTGTGCTCTCCACATTGTCAGCAAGAAGATCATGCTTGGGTCCTTCTGCTAGCTCCCCCAGCAGGTAGGGAGTCTGCCTGGAGACCTTTGTGGGACCTGGTCACTGGAGGGCAACTTATCATTTGATGACCGATGTGCAGTTCCTCCAGACTCCTTCCCTTGCTCCTGTTCCTAATCAGGTAGACAATCTAGGATCCCTTCCCCTCTCCTCAGCTGTGGATGCTTTGTTGGACCATGCTCCGTGATTAGATGTAGGCAGTTTGGAGGCAGTGGTGGGTGTTTAGGCACATGGGTCCCTGTGCATCCTTATGACCTGCTGGTGTTTTGTGCACCATATGGGTTGCGCCATATTTCTTCTCTCTGCTTACCCCTGTGGAGGTGTCTTGGCACTTTTTCTACTTCTAGTCAAGCCCTTAGGTACTCTTAGAGTTCTTTCCTACCAGCCTTCAAGAGCTGGCTGGCTGTCTGATATGAAAGATGGGACATTCTGAGTAGTCTGTCTCTCTCTGATATGAAGGATGAGACATTCTGAGTAGTCTGTCTCTCTCTGATATGAAGGATGAGACATTCTGAGTAGTCTGTCTCTCTCTGATATGAAGGATGAGACATTCTGGGTAGTCTGTCTCTCTCTGATATGAAGGATGGGACATTCTGGGTAGTCTGTCTCTCTCTCTGATATGAAGGATGGGACATTCTGGGTAGTCTGTTTCAGTCTCTGATATGAAGGACGGGACATTCTGGGTAGTCTGTCTCTCTCTCTGATATGAAGGATGGGACATTCTGGGTAGTCTGTCTCTCTCTGATATGAAGGACGGGACATTCTGGGTAGTCTGTCTCTCTCTGATATGAAGGATGGGACATTCTGGGTAGTCTGTCTCTCTCTGATATGAAGGATGGGAAATTCTGGGTAGTCTGTCTGTCTCTCTGATATGAAGGACGGGACATTCTGGGTAGTCTGTCTCTCTCTCTGATATGAAGGACGGGACATTCTGGGTAGTCTGTCTCTCTCTGATAGGAAGTATGGGACATTCTGGGTAGTCTGTCTCTCTCTGATATGAAGGATGGGACATTCTGGGTAGTCTGACTCTCTCTGATATGAAGGACGGGACATTCTGGGTAGTCTGTCTCTCTCTGATATGAAGGACGGGACATTCTGGGTAGTCTGTCTCTCTCTGATATGAAGGACGGGACATTCTGGGCCGTCTGTCTCTCTCTCTCTGATATGAAGGACGGGACATTCTGGGTAGTCTGTCTCTCTCTGATATGAAGGACGGGACATTCTGGGCCGTCTGTCTCTCTCTCTCTGATATGAAGGACGGGACATTCTGGGTAGTCTGTCTCTCTCTGATATGAAGGACGGGACATTCTGGATAGTCTGTCTCTCTCTGATATGAAGGACGGGACTATCTGGGTAGTCTGTCTCTCTCTCTCTGATATGAAGGACGGGACATTCTGGGTAGTCTGTCTCTCTCTCTGATATGAAGGACGGGACATTCTGGGTAGTCTGTCTCTCTCTGATATGAAGGACGGGACATTCTGGGTAGTCTGTCTCTCTCTGATATGAAGGACGGGACATTCCGGGTAGTCTGTCTCTCTCTGATATGAAGGACGGGACATTCTGGGTAGTCTGTCTCTCTCTCTGATATGAAGGACGGGACATTCTGGATAGTCTGTCTCTTTCTGATATGAAGGACGGGACATTCTGGGTAGTCTGTCTCTCTCTGATAGGAAGGACGGGACATTCTGGGTAGTCTGTCTCTCTCTGATATGAAGGACGGGACATTCTGGGTAGTCTGTCTCTCTCTCTGATATGAAGAACGGGACATTCTGGGTAGTCTGTCTCTTTCTGATATGAAGGACGGGACATTCTGGGTAGTCTGTCTCTCTCTGATAGGAAGGACGGGACATTCTGGGTAGTCTGTCTCTCTCTGATAGGAAGGAAGGGACATTCTGGGTCGTCTGTCTCTCTCTCTGATATGAAGGACGGGACATTCTGGGTCGTCTGTCTCTCTCTCTGATATGAAGGACGGGACATTCTGGGTAGTCTGTCTCTCTCTCTGATATGAAGGACGGGACATTCTGGATAGTCTGTCTCTCTCTCTGATATGAAGGACGGGACGTTCTGGATAGTCTGTCTCTCTCTCTGATATGAAGAACGGGACATTCTGGGTAGTCTGTCTCTCTCTCTGATATGAAGGACGGGACATTCTGGATAGTCTGTCTCTCTCTCTGATATGAAGGTCGGGACATTCTGGGTAGTCTGTCTCTGATATGAAGGACGGGACATTCTGGGTAGTCTGTCTCTCTCTGATATGAAGGACGGGACATTCTGGGTAGTCTGTCTCTCTCTCTGATATGAAGGACGGGACATTCTGGGTAGTCTGTCTCTCTCTCTGATATGAAGGATGGGACATTCTGGGTAGTCTGTCTCTCTCTCTGATATGAAGGACGGGACGTTCTGGGTAGTCTGTCTCTCTGATATGAAGGACGGGACATTCTGGGTAGTCGGTCTCTGATATGAAGGACGGGACATTCTGGGTAGTCTGTCTCTCTCTGATATGAAGGACGGGACATTCTGGGTAGTCTGTCTCTCTGATATGAAGGACGGGACATTCTGGGTAGTCTGTCTCTCTCTGATATGAAGGACGGGACATTCTGGGTAGTCTGTCTGTCTCTGATATGAAGGACGGAACATTCTGGGTAGTCTGTCTCTCTCTCTGATATGAAGGACGGGACGTTCTGGGTAGTCTGTCTCTCTGATATGAAGGACGGGACATTCTGGGTAGTCTGTCTCTCTGATATGAAGGACATGACATTCTGGGTAGTCTCTCTCTCTCTGATATGAAGGATGGGACATTCTGGGTAGTCTGTCTCTCTCTCTGATATGAAGGACGTGACATTCTGGGTAGTCTGTCTCTCTCTGATATGAAGGACGGGACATTCTGGGTAGTCTGTCTCTCTCTGATATGAAGGACGGGACATTCTGGGTAGTCTGTCTCTCTCTGATATGAAGGACGGGACATTCTGGGTAATCTGTCTCTCTCTGATATGAAGGACGGAACATTCTGGGTAGTCTGTCTCTCTCTCTGATATGAAGGATGGGACATTCTGGGTAGTCTGTCTCTCTGATATGAAGGACGTGACATTCTGGGTAGTCTGTCACTCTCTCCGATATGATGGACGGGACATTCTGGGTAGTCTGTCTCTCTCTCCGATATGAAGGACGGGACGTTCTGGGTAGTCTGTCTCTCTGATATGAAGGACGGGACGTTCTGGGTAGTCTGTCTCTCTGATATGAAGGACATGACATTCTGGGTAGTCTCTCTCTCTCTGATATGAAGGATGTGACATTCTGGGTAGTCTGTCTCTCTCTCTGATATGAAGGACGGGACATTCTGGGTAGTCTGTCTCTCTCTCTGATATGAAGGACGGGACATTCTGGGTAGTCTCTCTCTCTCTGATATGAAGGACGGGACATTCTGGGTAGTCTGTCTCTCTCTCTGATATGAAGGACGGGACATTCTGGGTAGTCTGTCTCTCTCTGATATGAAGGACGGGACATTCTGGATAGTCTGTCTCTCTCTCTGATATGAAGGACGGGACATTCTGGGTAGTCTGTCTCTCTCTCTGATATGAAGGATGGGACATTCTGGGTAGTCTGTCTCTCTGATATGAAGGACGTGACATTCTGGGTAGTCTGTCACTCTCTCCGATATGAAGGACGGGACATTCTGGGTAGTCTGTCTCTCTCTCCGATATGAAGGACGGGACGTTCTGGGTAGTCTGTCTCTCTCTGATATGAAGGACGGGACATTCTGGGTAGTCTGTCTCTCTCTGATATGAAGGACGGGACATTCTGGGTAGTCTGTCTCTCTCTCTGATATGAAGGACGGGACATTCTGGGTAGTCTGTCTCTCTCTGATATGGAGGACGGGACATTCTGGGTAGTCTGTCTCTCTCTCTGATATGAAGGAAGGGACATTCTGGGTAGTGTGTCTCTCTCTGATATGACGGATGGGACATTCTGGGTAGTCTGTCTCTCTGATATGAAGGACGGGACATTCTGGGTAGTCTGTCTCTCTGTGATATGAAGGACGGGACATTCTGGGTAGTCTGTCTCTCTCTGACATGAAGGATGGTACATTCTGGGTAGTCTGTCTCTCTGTGATATGAAGGACGGGACATTCTGGGTAGTCTCTCTCTCTCTGATATGAAGGACGGGACATTCTGGGTAGTCTGTCTCTCTCTGATATGAAGGACGGTACATTCTGGGTAGTCTGTCTCTCTCTGATATGAAGGACGGGACATTCTGGGTAGTCTGTCTCTCTCTCTGATATGAAGGACGGGACATTCTGGGTAGTCTGTCTCTCTCTCTGATATGAAGGACGGGACATTCTGGGTAGTCTGTCTCTCTCACTGATATGAAGGACGGGACATTCTGGGTAGTCTGTCTCTCTCTGATATGAAGGACGGGACATTCTGGGTAGTCTGTCTCTCTCTCTGATATGAAGGACGGGACATTCTGGGTAGTCTGTCTCTCTCTCTGATATGAAGGACGGGACATTCTGGGTAGTCTGTCTCTCTCTCTGATATGAAGGACGGGACATTCTGGGTAGTCTGTCTCTCTCTCTCTGATATGAAGGATGTGACATTCTAGGTAGTCTGTCTCTCTCTGATATGAAGGATGGGACATTCTGGGTAGTCTGTCTCTCTCTCTGATATGAAGGACGGGACATTCTGGGTTGTCTGTCTCTCTCTGATAGGAAGGACGGGACATTCTGGGTAGTCTCTCTCTCTCTGATATGAAGGATGGGACATTCTGGGTAGTCTCTCTCTCTGATATGAAGGACGGGACCTTCTGGGTAGTCTCTCTCTCTCTGATATGAAGGATGGGACATTCTGGGTAGTCTCTCTCTCTGATATGAAGGACGGGACACTCTGGGTAGTCTGTCTCTCTCTGATACGAAGGACGGGACATTCTGGGTAGTCTGTCTCTCTCTGATACGAAGGACGGGACATTCTGGGTAGTCTGTCTCTCTCTGATATGAAGGACGGGACATTCTGGGTAGTCTGTCTCTCTCTCTGATATGAAGGACGGGACATTCTGGGTTGTCTGTCTCTCTCTGATATGAAGGACGGGACATTCTGGGTAGTCTGTCTCTCTCTGATATGAAGGACGGGACATTCTGGGTAGTCTGTCTCTCTCTCTGATATGAAGGACGGGACATTCTGGGTAGTCTGTCTCTCTCACTGATATGAAGGACGGGACATTCTGGGTAGTCTGTCTCTCTCTGATATGAAGGACGGGACATTCTGGGTAGTCTGTCTCTCTCTCTGATATGAAGGACGGGACATTCTGGGTAGTCTCTCTCTCTCTGATAGGAAGGACGGGACATTCTGGGTAGTCTGTCTCTCTCTGATAGGAAGGACGGGACATTCTGGGTAGTCTGTCTCTCTCTCTGATATGAAGGACGGGACATTCTGGGTAGTCTGTCTCTCTCTCTGATATGAAGGATGGGACATTCTGGGTAGTCTCTCTCTCTGATATGAAGGACGGGACATTCTGGGTAGTCTGTCTCTCTCTCTGATATGAAGGACGGGACATTCTGGGTAGTCTGTCTCTCTCTCTGATATGAAGGACGGGACATTCTGGGTAGTCTGTCTCTCTCTCTGATATGAAGGACGGGACATTCTGGGTAGTCTGTCTCTCTCTGATATGAAGGACGGGACATTCTGGGTAGTCTCTCTCTCTCTGATATGAAGGACGGGACATTCTGGGTAGTCTGTCTCTCTCTCTGATATGAAGGACGGGACATTCTGGGTAGTCTGTCTCCCTCTGATATGAAGGACGGGACATTCTGGGTAGTCTGTCTCTCTCTGATATGAAGGATGGGACATTCTGGGTAGTCTGTCTCTCTCTGATATGAAGGACGGGACATTCTGGGTGGTCTGTCTGTCGCTGATATGAAGGACGGAACATTCTGGGTAGTCTGTCTCTCTGATATGAAGGACGGGACATTCTGGGTAGTCTGTCTCTCTCTGACATGAAGGATGGTACATTCTGGGTAGTCTGTCTCTCTCTGATATGAAGGACGGGACATTCTGGGAAGTCTGTCTCTCTCTCTGATATGAAGGACGGGACATTCTGGGTAGTCTGTCTCTCTCTGATATGAAGGACGGGACATTCTGGGTAGTCTGTCTCTCTCTGATATGAAGGACGGGACATTCTGGGTAGTCTGTCTCTCTCTCTGATATGAAGGACGGGACATTCTGGGTAGTCTGTCTCTCTCTCTGATATGAAGGACGGGACATTCTGGGTAGTCTGTCTCTCTCTCTGATATGAAAGACGGGACATTCTGGGTAGTCTGTCTCTCTCTGATATGAAGGACGGGACATTCTGGGTAGTCTGTCTCTCTCTGAAATGGAGGACGGGACATTCTGGGTAGTCTGTCTCTCTCTGATATGAAGGACGGGACATTCTGGGTAGTCTGTCTCTCTCTGATATGAAGGACGGGACATTCTGGGTAGTCTGTCTCTCTCTCTGATATGAAGGACGGGACATTCTGGGTAGTCTGTCTCTCTCTCTGATATGAAGGACGGGACATTCTGGGTAGTCTGTCTCTCTCTCTGATATGAAGGACGGGACATTCTGGGTAGTCTGTCTCTCTCTCTGATATGAAGGACGGGACATTCTGGGTAGTCTGTCTCTCTCTGATATGAAGGACGGGACATTCTGGGTAGTCTGTCTCTCTCTCTGATATGAAGGACGGGACATTCTGGGTAGTCTGTCTCTCTCTGATATGAAGGATGGGACATTCTGGATAGTCTGTCTCTCTCTCTGATATGAAGGACGGGACATTCTGGGTAGTCTGTCTGTCTCTCTCTGATATGAAGGATGGGACATTCTGGGTAGTCTGTCTCTCTCTGATATGAAGGACGGAACATTCTGGGTAGTCTGTCTCTCTCGCTGATATGAAGGATGGGACATTCTGGGTAGTCTCTCTCTCTGATATGAAGGACGGGACATTCTGGGTAGTCTTTCTCTCTCTCTGATATGAAGGACGGGACATTCTGGGTAGTCTGTCTCTCTCTGATAGGAAGGATGGGACATTCTGGGTAGTCTCTCTCTCTCTGATATGAAGGACGGGACATTCTGGGTAGTCTGTCTCTCTCTCTGATATGAAGGACGGGACATTCTGGGTAGTCTGTCTCCCTCTGATATGAAGGACGGAACATTCTGGGTAGTCTGTCTCTCTCTGATATGAAGGATGGGACATTCTGGGTAGTCTGTCTCTCTCTGATATAAAGGACGGGACATTCTGGGTGGTCTGTCTGTCGCTGATATGAAGGACGGAACATTCTGGGTAGTCTGTCTCTCTGATATGAAGGACGGGACATTCTGGGTAGTCTGTCTCTCTCTGACATGAAGGATGGTACATTCTGGGTAGTCTGTCTCTCTCTGATATGAAGGACGGGACATTCTGGGAAGTCTGTCTCTCTCTCTGACATGAAGGACGGGACATTCTGGGTAGTCTGTCTCTCTCTGATATGAAGGACGGGATATTCTGGGTAGTCTGTCTCTCTCTGATATGAAGGACGGGACATTCTGGGTAGTCTGTCTCTTTCTCTGATATGAAGGACGGGACATTCTGGGTAGTCTGTCTCTCTCTCTGATATGAAGGACGGGACATTCTGGGTAGTCTGTCTCTCTCTCTGATATGAAGGACGGGACATTCTGGGTAGTCTGTCTCTCTCTGATAGGAAGGACGGGACATTCTGGGTAGTCTCTCTCTCTCTGATATGAAGGATGGGACATTCTGGGTAGTCTCTCTCTCTGATATGAAGGACGGGACCTTCTGGGTAGTCTCTCTCTCTCTGATATGAAGGACGGGACATTCTGGGTAGTCTCTCTCTCTGATATGAAGGACGGGACACTCTGGGTAGTCTGTCTCTCTCTGATACGAAGGACGGGACATTCTGGGTAGTCTGTCTCTCTCTGATACGAAGGACGGGACATTCTGGGTAGTCTGTCTCTCTCTGATATGAAGGATGGGACATTGTGGGTAGTCTCTCTCTCTGATATGAAGGACGGGACATTCTGGGTAGTCTGTCTCTCTCTCTGATATGAAGGATGGGACATTCTGGGTAGTCTGTCTCTCTCTCTCTGATATGAAGGATGTGACATTCTAGGTAGTCTGTCTCTCTCTGATATGAAGGATGGGACATTCTGGGTAGTCTGTCTCTCTCTCTGATATGAAGGACGGGACATTCTGGGTTGTCTGTCTCTCTCTGATATGAAGGACGGGACATTCTGGGTAGTCTGTCTCTCTCTGATATGAAGGACGGGACATTCTGGGTAGTCTGTCTCTCTCTCTGATATGAAGGACGGGACATTCTGGGTAGTCTGTCTCTCTCACTGATATGAAGGACGGGACATTCTGGGTAGTCTGTCTCTCTCTGATATGAAGGACGGGACATTCTGGGTAGTCTGTCTCTCTCTCTGATATGAAGGACGGGACATTCTGGGTAGTCTGTCTCTCTCTCTGATATGAAGGACGGGACATTCTGGGTAGTCTGTCTCTCTCTCTGATATGAAGGACGGGACATTCTGGGTAGTCTGTCTCTCTCTCTGATATGAAGGACGGGACATTCTGGGTAGTCTGTCTCTCTCTCTGATATGAAGGACGGGACATTCTGGGTAGTCTGTCTCTCTCTCTCTGATATGAAGGATGTGACATTCTAGGTAGTCTGTCTCTCTCTGATATGAAGGATGGGACATTCTGGGTAGTCTGTCTCTCTCTCTGATATGAAGGACGGGACATTCTGGGTTGTCTGTCTCTCTCTGATAGGAAGGACGGGACATTCTGGGTAGTCTCTCTCTCTCTGATATGAAGGATGGGACATTCTGGGTAGTCTCTCTCTCTGATATGAAGGACGGGACCTTCTGGGTAGTCTCTCTCTCTCTGATATGAAGGATGGGACATTCTGGGTAGTCTCTCTCTCTGATATGAAGGACGGGACACTCTGGGTAGTCTGTCTCTCTCTGATATGAAGGACGGGACATTCTGGGTAGTCTGTCTCTCTCTGATATGAAGGACGGGACATTCTGGGTAATCTGTCTCTCTCTGATATGAAGGACGGGACATTGTGGGTAGTCTGTCTCTCTCTCTGATATGAAGGACGGGACATTCTGGGTAGTCTGTCTCTCTCTCTGATATGAAGGATGGGACATTCTGGGTAGTCTGTCTCTCTCTCTCTGATATGAAGGATGTGACATTCTAGGTAGTCTGTCTCTCTCTGATATGAAGGATGGGACATTCTGGGTAGTCTGTCTCTCTCTCTGATATGAAGGACGGGACATTCTGGGTTGTCTGTCTCTCTCTGATAGGAAGGACGGGACATTTTGGGTAGTCTGTCTCTCTCTGATAGGAAGGACGGGACATTCTGGGTAGTCTGTCTCTCTCTCTGATATGAAGGACGGGACATTCTGGGTAGTCTGTCTCTCTCTCTGATATGAAGGATGGGACATTCTGGGTAGTCTCTCTCTCTGATATGAAGGACGGGACATTCTGGGTAGTCTGTCTCTCTCTCTGATATGAAGGACGGGACATTCTGGGTAGTCTGTCTCTCTCTCTGATATGAAGGACGGGACATTCTGGGTAGTCTGTCTCTCTCTCTGATATGAAGGACGGGACATTCTGGGTAGTCTGTCTCTCTCTGATATGAAGGACGGGACATTCTGGGTAGTCTCTCTCTCTCTGATATGAAGGACGGGACATTCTGGGTAGTCTGTCTCTCTCTCTGATATGAAGGACGGGACATTCTGGGTAGTCTGTCTCCCTCTGATATGAAGGACGGAACATTCTGGGTAGTCTGTCTCTCTCTGATATGAAGGATGGGACATTCTGGGTAGTCTGTCTCTCTCTGATATGAAGGACGGGACATTCTGGGTGGTCTGTCTGTCGCTGATATGAAGGACGGAACATTCTGGGTAGTCTGTCTCTCTGATATGAAGGACGGGACATTCTGGGTAGTCTGTCTCTCTCTGACATGAAGGATGGTACATTCTGGGTAGTCTGTCTCTCTCTGATATGAAGGACGGGACATTCTGGGAAGTCTGTCTCTCTCTCTGATATGAAGGACGGGACATTCTGGGTAGTCTGTCTCTCTCTGATATGAAGGACGGGACATTCTGGGTAGTCTGTCTCTCTCTGATATGAAGGACGGGACATTCTGGGTAGTCTGTCTCTCTCTCTGATATGAAGGACGGGACATTCTGGGTAGTCTGTCTCTCTCTCTGATATGAAGGACGGGACATTCTGGGTAGTCTGTCTCTCTCTCTGATATGAAAGACGGGACATTCTGGGTAGTCTGTCTCTCTCTGATATGAAGGACGGGACATTCTGGGTAGTCTGTCTCTCTCTGATATGGAGGACGGGACATTCTGGGTAGTCTGTCTCTCTCTGATATGAAGGACGGGACATTCTGGGTAATCTGTCTCTCTCTGATATGAAGGACGGGACATTGTGGGTAGTCTGTCTCTCTCTCTGATATGAAGGACGGGACATTCTGGGTAGTCTGTCTCTCTCTCTGATATGAAGGATGGGACATTCTGGGTAGTCTGTCTCTCTCTCTCTGATATGAAGGATGTGACATTCTAGGTAGTCTGTCTCTCTCTGATATGAAGGATGGGACATTCTGGGTAGTCTGTCTCTCTCTCTGATATGAAGGACGGGACATTCTGGGTTGTCTGTCTCTCTCTGATAGGAAGGACGGGACATTCTGGGTAGTCTGTCTCTCTCTGATAGGAAGGACGGGACATTCTGGGTAGTCTGTCTCTCTCTCTGATATGAAGGACGGGACATTCTGGGTAGTCTGTCTCTCTCTCTGATATGAAGGATGGGACATTCTGGGTAGTCTCTCTCTCTGATATGAAGGACGGGACATTCTGGGTAGTCTGTCTCTCTCTCTGATATGAAGGACGGGACATTCTGGGTAGTCTGTCTCTCTCTCTGATATGAAGGACGGGACATTCTGGGTAGTCTGTCTCTCTCTCTGATATGAAGGACGGGACATTCTGGGTAGTCTGTCTCTCTCTGATATGAAGGACGGGACATTCTGGGTAGTCTCTCTCTCTCTGATATGAAGGACGGGACATTCTGGGTAGTCTGTCTCTCTCTCTGATATGAAGGACGGGACATTCTGGGTAGTCTGTCTCCCTCTGATATGAAGGACGGAACATTCTGGGTAGTCTGTCTCTCTCTGATATGAAGGACGGGACATTCTGGGTAGTCTGTCTCTCTCTGATATGAAGGACGGGACATTCTGGGTGGTCTGTCTGTCGCTGATATGAAGGACGGAACATTCTGGGTAGTCTGTCTCTCTGATATGAAGGACGGGACATTCTGGGTAGTCTGTCTCTCTCTGACATGAAGGATGGTACATTCTGGGTAGTCTGTCTCTCTCTGATATGAAGGACGGGACATTCTGGGAAGTCTGTCTCTCTCTCTGATATGAAGGACGGGACCTTCTGGGTAGTCTGTCTCTCTCTGATATGAAGGACGGGACATTCTGGGTCGTCTGTCTCTCTCTCTGATATGAAGGACGGGACATTCTGGGTAGTCTGTCTCTCTCTGATATGAAGGACGGGACATTCTGGGTAGTCTGTCTCTCTCTCTGATATGAAGGACGGGACATTCTGGGTAGTCTGTCTCTCTCTCTGATATGAAGGACGGGACATTCTGGGTAGTCTGTCTCTCTCTCTGATATGAAAGACGGGACATTCTGGGTAGTCTGTCTCTCTCTGATATGAAGGACGGGACATTCTGGGTAGTCTGTCTCTCTCTGATATGGAGGACGGGACATTCTGGGTAGTCTGTCTCTCTCTGATATGAAGGACGGGACATTCTGGGTAGTCTGTCTCTCTCTGATATGAAGGACGGGACATTCTGGGTAGTCTGTCTCTCTCTCTGATATGAAGGACGGGACATTCTGGGTAGTCTGTCTCTCTCTCTGATATGAAGGACGGGACATTCTGGGTAGTCTGTCTCTCTCTCTGATATGAAGGACGGGACATTCTGGGTAGTCTGTCTCTCTCTGATATGAAGGACGGGACATTCTGGGTAGTCTGTCTCTCTCTGATATGAAGGACGGGACATTCTGGGTAGTCTGTCTCTCTCTCTGATATGAAGGACGGGACATTCTGGGTAGTCTGTCTCTCTCTGATATGAAGGATGGGACATTCTGGATAGTCTGTCTCTCTCTCTGATATGAAGGACGGGACATTCTGGGTAGTCTGTCTGTCTCTCTCTGATATGAAGGATGGGACATTCTGGGTAGTCTGTCTCTCTCTGATATGAAGGACGGAACATTCTGGGTAGTCTGTCTCTCTCGCTGATATGAAGGATGGGACATTCTGGGTAGTCTCTCTCTCTGATATGAAGGACGGGACATTCTGGGTAGTCTGTCTCTCTCTGATAGGAAGGATGGGACATTCTGGGTAGTCTCTCTCTCTCTGATATGAAGGACGGGACATTCTGGGTAGTCTGTCTCTCTCTCTGATATGAAGGACGGGACATTCTGGGTAGTCTGTCTCCCTCTGATATGAAGGACGGAACATTCTGGGTAGTCTGTCTCTCTCTGATATGAAGGACGGGACATTCTGGGTAGTCTGTCTCTCTCTGATATGAAGGACGGGACATTCTGGGTGGTCTGTCTGTCGCTGATATGAAGGACGGAACATTCTGGGTAGTCTGTCTCTCTGATATGAAGGACGGGACATTCTGGGTAGTCTGTCTCTCTCTGACATGAAGGATGGTACATTCTGGGTAGTCTGTCTCTCTCTGATATGAAGGACGGGACATTCTGGGAAGTCTGTCTCTCTCTCTGACATGAAGGACGGGACATTCTGGGTAGTCTGTCTCTCTCTGATATGAAGGACGGGATATTCTGGGTAGTCTGTCTCTCTCTGATATGAAGGACGGGACATTCTGGGTAGTCTGTCTCTCTCTCTGATATGAAGGACGGGACATTCTGGGTAGTCTGTCTCTCTCTCTGATATGAAGGACGGGACATTCTGGGTAGTCTGTCTCTCTCTCTGATATGAAGGACGGGACATTCTGGGTAGTCTGTCTCTCTCTCTGATATGAAGGACGGGACATTCTGGGTAGTCTATCTCGGTCTCTGATATGAAGGACGGGACATTCTGGGTAGTCTGTCTCTCTCTGATATGAAGGACGGGACATTCTGGGTAGTCTGTCTCTCTCTCTGATATGAAGGACGGGACATTCTGGGTAGTCTGTCTCTCTCTGATATGAAGGATGGGACATTCTGGGTAGTCTGTCTCTCTCTCTGATATGAAGGATGGGACATTCTGGGTAGTCTGTCTCTCTCTGATATGAAGGACGGGACATTCTGGATAGTCTGTCTCTCTCTCTGATATGAAGGACGGGACATTCTGGGTAGTCTGTCTGTCTCTCTCTGATATGAAGGATGGGACATTCTGGGTAGTCTGTCTCTCTGATATGAAGGACGGGACATTCTGGGTAGTCTGTCACTCTCTCCGAAATGAAGGACGGGACATTCTGGGTAGTCTGTCTCTCTCTCCGATATGAAGGACGGGACGTTCTGGGTAGTCTGTCTCTCTCTGATATGAAGGACGGGACATTCTGGGTAGTCTGTCTCTCTCTCTGATATGAAGGACGGGACATTCTGGGTAGTCTGTCTCTCTCTCCGATATGAAGGACGGGACGTTCTGGGTAGTCTGTCTCTCTCTGATATGAAGGACGGGACATTCTGGGTAGTCTGTCTGTCTCTCTCTGATATGAAGGATGGGACATTCTGGGTAGTCTGTCTCTCTCTGATATGAAGGACGGAACATTCTGGGTAGTCTGTCTCTCTCTCTGATATGAAGGACGGGACATTCTGGGTAGTCTCTCTCTCTGATATGAAGGACGGGACATTCTGAGTAGTCTGTCTCTCTCTCTGATATGAAGGACGGGACATTCTGAGTAGTCTGTCTCTCTGATATGAAGGACGGGACATTCTGAGTAGTCTGTCTCTCTCTCTCTGATATGAAGGACGGGACATTCTGGGTAGTCTGTCTCTCTCTGATATGGAGGACGGGACATTCTGGGTAGTCTGTCTCTCTCTGATATGAAGGACGGGACATTCTGGGTAGTCTGTCTCTCTCTCTGATATGAAGGAAGGGACATTCTGGGTAGTGTGTCTCTCTCTCTGATATGAAGGACGGGACATTCTGGGTCATCTGTCTCTCTCTGATATGAAGGACGGGACATTCTGGGTAGTCTCTCTCTCTCTGATATGACGGATGGGACATTCTGGGTAGTCTGTCTCTCTGATATGAAGGACGGGACATTCTGGGTAGTCTGTCTCTCTGTGATATGAAGGACGGGACATTCTGGGTAGTCTGTCTCTCTCTGATATGAAGGACGGAACATTCTGGGTAGTCTGTCTCTCTCTGATATGAAGGACGGGACATTCTGGGTAGTCTGTCTGGGTCTCTGATATGAAGGACGGGACATTCTGGGTAGTCTGTCTCTCTCTGATATGAAGGACGGGACATTCTGGGTAGTCTGTCTCTCTCTCTGATAAGAAGGATGGGACATTCTGGGTAGTCTGTCTCTCTCTGACATGAAGGATGGTACATTCTGGGTAGTCTGTCTCTCTCTGATATGAAGGACGGGACATTCTGGGAAGTCTGTCTCTCTGATATGAAGGATGGTACATTCTGGGTAGTCTGTCTCTCTCTGATATGAAGGACGGGACATTCTGGGTAGTCTGTGTCTCTCTCTGATATGAAGGACGGGACATTCTGGGTAGTCTGTCTCTCTCTCTGATATGAAGGACGAGACATTCTGGGTAGTCTGTCTCTCTCTCTGATATGAAGGACGGGACATTCTGGGTAGTCTGTCTCTCTCTCTGATATGAAGGACGGGACATTCTGGGTAGTCTGTCTCTCTCTGATATGAAGGACGGGACATTCTGGGTAGTCTGTCTCTCTCTCTGATATGAAGGATGTGACATTCTAGGTAGTCTGTCTCTCTCTGATATGAAGGATGGGACATTCTGGGTAGTCTGTCTCTCTCTCTGATATGAAGGACGGGACATTCTGGGTTGTCTGTCTCTCTCTGATAGGAAGGACGGGACATTCTGGGTAGTCTCTCTCTCTCTGATATGAAGGACGGGACATTCTGGGTAGTCTCTCTCTCTGATATGAAGGACGGGACATTCTGGGTAGTCTCTCTCTCTGATATGAAGGACTGGACACTCTGGGTAGTCTGTCTCTCTCTGATATGAAGGACGGGACATTCTGGGTAGTCTGTCTCTCTCTGATATGAAGGACGGGACTTTCTGGGTAGTCTGTCTCTCTCTCTGATATGAAGGACGGGACATTCTGGGTAGTCTGTCTCTCTCTCTGATATGAAGGATGGGACATTCTGGGTAGTCTGTCTCTCTCTCTCTGATATGAAGGATGTGACATTCTAGGTAGTCTGTCTCTCTCTGATATGAAGGATGGGACATTCTGGGTAGTCTGTCTCTCTCTCTGATATGAAGGACGGGACATTCTGGATAGTCTGTCTCTCTCTGATATGAAGGACGGGACTATCTGGGTAGTCTGTCTCTCTCTCTGATATGAAGGACGGGACATTCTGGGTAGTCTGTCTCTCTCTCTGATATGAAGGACGGGACATTCTGGATAGTCTGTCTCTCTCTCTGATATGAAGGACGGGACATTATAGGTAGTCTGTCTGTCTCTGATATGAAGGACGGAACATTCTGGGTAGTCTGTCTGTCTCTGATATGAAGGACGGGACTTTCTGGGTAGTCTGTCTCTCTCTGATATGAAGGACGGGACATTCTGGGTAGTCTGTCTCTCTGATATGAAGGATGGGACATTCTGGGTAGTCTGTCTCTCTCTCTGATATGAAGGACGGGACATTCTGGGTAGTCTGTCTCTCTCTGATATGAAGGACGGGACATTCTGGGTAGTCTGTCTCTCTCTGATATGAAGGACGGGACATTCTGGGTAATCTGTCTCTCTCTGATATGAAGGACGGAACATTCTGGGTAGTCTGTCTCTCTCTGATATGAAGGACGGGACATTCTGGGTAGTCTGTCTCTCTCTCTGATATGAAGGACGGGACATTCTGGGTAGTCTGTCCCTCTCTGATATGAAGGACGGGACATTCTGGGTAGTCTGTCTCTCTCTCTGATATGAAGGATGGGACATTCTGGGTCGTCTGTCTCTCTGATATGAAGGACGGGACATTCTGGGTAGTCTGTCTCTCTCTGATATGAAGGACGGGACATTCTGGGTAGTCTGTCTCTCTCTCTGATATGAAGGACGGGACATTCTGGGTAGTCTGTCCCTCTCTGATATGAAGGACGGGACATTCTGGGTAGTCTGTCTCTCTCTCTGATATGAAGGATGGGACATTCTGGGTCGTCTGTCTCTCTGATATGAAGGACGGGACATTCTGGGTAGTCTGTCTCTCTCTGATATGAAGGACGGGACATTCTGGGTAGTCTGTCTGGGTCTCTGATATGAAGGACGGGACATTCTGGGTAGTCTGTCTGTCTCTGATATGAAGGATGGGACATTCTGGGTAGTCTGTCTCTCTCTCTGATATGAAGGACGGGACATTCTGGGTAGTCTGTCTCTCTCTGATATGAAGGACGGGACATTCTGGGTAGTCTGTCTCTCTCCCTGATATGAAGGACGGGACATTCTGGGTAGTCTGTCTCTCTCTCTGATATGAAGGACGGGACATTCTGGGTAGTCTGTCTCTTTCTGATATGAAGGACGGGACATTCTGGGTAGTCTGTCTCTCTCTGATATGAAGGACGGGACATTCTGGGTAGTCTGTCTCTCTCTGATATGAAGGACGGGACATTCTGGGTAGTCTGTCTCTCTCTCTGATATGAAGGATGTGACATTCTGGGTCGTCTGTCTCTCTCTGATATGAAGGATGGGACATTCTGGGTAGTCTGTCTCTCTCTCTGATATGAAGGACGGGACATTCTGGGTTGTCTGTCTCTCTCTGATAGGAAGGACGGGACATTCTGGGTAGTCTGTCTCTCTCTCTGATATGAAGGACGGGACATTCTGGGTAGTCTCTCTCTCTCTGATATGAAGGACGGGACATTCTGGGTAGTCTGTCTCTCTCTGATATGAAGGACGGGACATTCTGGGTAGTCTGTCTGTCTCTGATATGAAGGATGGGACATTCTGGGTAGTCTGTCTCTCTCTCTGATATGAAGGACGGGACATTCTGGGTAGTCTGTCTCTCTCTGATATGAAGGACGGGACATTCTGGGTAGTCTGTCTCTCTCCCTGATATGAAGGACGGGACATTCTGGGTAGTCTGTCTCTCTCTCTGATATGAAGGACGGGACATTCTGGGTAGTCTGTCTCTCTCTGATATGAAGGACGGGACATTCTGGGTAGTCTGTCTCTCTCTGATATGAAGGACGGGACATTCTGGGTAGTCTGTCTCTCTCTGATATGGAGGACGGGACATTCTGGGTAGTCTGTCTCTCTCTGATATGAACGACGGGACATTCTGGGTAGTCTGTCTCTCTCTGATATGAAGGACGGGACATTCTGGGTAGTCTGTCTCTCTCTCTGATATGAAGGACGGGACATTCTGGGTAGTCTGTCTCTCTCTGATATGAAGGACGGGGCATTCTGGGTAGTCTGTCTGTCTCTCTCTCTGATATGAAGGACGGGACATTCTGGGTAGTCTGTCTCTCTCTCTGGTATGAAGGACGGGACATTCTGGGTCGTCTGTCTCTCTGATATGAAGGACGGGACATTCTGGGTAGTCTGTCTCTCTCTGATATGAAGGACGGGACATTCTGGGTAGTCTGTCTCTCTCTCTGATATGAAGGACGGTACATTCTGGGTAGTCTGTCCCTCTCTGATATGAAGGACGGGACATTCTGGGTAGTCTGTCTCTCTCTGATATGAAGGACGGGACATTCTGGGTAGTCTGTCTCTCTCTCTGATATGAAGGATGGGACATTCTGGGTCGTCTGTCTCTCTGATATGAAGGACGGGACATTCTGGGTAGTCTGTCTCTCTCTGATATGAAGGACGGGACATTCTGGGTAGTCTGTCTGGGTCTCTGATATGAAGGACGGGACATTCTGGGTAGTCTGTCTGTCTCTGATATGAAGGATGGGACATTCTGGGTAGTCTGTCTCTCTCTCTGATATGAAGGACGGGACATTCTGGGTAGTCTGTCTCTCTCTGATATGAAGGACGGGACATTCTGGGTAGTCTGTCTCTCTCCCTGATATGAAGGACGGGACATTCTGGGTAGTCTGTCTCTCTCTCTGATATGAAGGACGGGACATTCTGGGTAGTCTGTCTCTCTCTGATATGAAGGACGGGACATTCTGGGTAGTCTGTCTCTCTCTGATATGAAGGACGGGACATTCTGGGTAGTCTGTCTCTCTCTGATATGAAGGACGGGACATTCTGGGTAGTCTGTCTCTCTCTCTGATATGAAGGATGTGACATTCTGGGTCGTCTGTCTCTCTCTGATATGAAGGACGGGACATTCTGGGTAGTCTGTCTCTCTCTCTGATAGGAAGGACGGGACATTCTGGGTAGTCTGTCTCTCTCTCTGATATGAAGGACGGGACATTCTGGGTAGTCTGTCTCTCTCTCTGATATGAAGGACGGGACATTCTGGGTAGTCTCTCTCTCTCTGATATGAAGGACGGGACATTCTGGGTAGTCTGTCTGTCTCTGATATGAAGGATGGGACATTCTGGGTAGTCTGTCTCTCTCTCTGATATGAAGGACGGGACATTCTGGGTAGTCTCTCTCTCTCTGATATGAAGGACGGGACATTCTGGGTAGTCTGTCTCTCTCTGATATGAAGGACGGGACATTCTGGGTAGTCTGTCTCTCTCTCTGATAGGAAGGACGGGACATTCTGGGTAGTCTGTCTCTCTCTCTGATAGGAAGGACGGGACATTCTGGGTAGTCTGTCTCTCTCTCTGATATGAAGGACGGGACATTCTGGGTAGTCTCTCTCTCTCTGATATGAAGGACGGGACATTCTGGGTAGTCTGTCTCTCTCTGATATGAAGGACGGGACATTCTGGGTAGTCTGTCTGTCTCTGATATGAAGGATGGGACATTCTGGGTAGTCTGTCTCTCTCTCTGATATGAAGGACGGGACATTCTGGGTAGTCTGTCTCTCTCTGATATGAAGGACGGGACATTCTGGGTAGTCTGTCTCTCTCTCTGATATGAAGGACGGGACATTCTGGGTAGTCTGTCTCTCTCTGATATGAAGGACGGGACATTCTGGGTAGTCTGTCTCTCTCTGATATGAAGGACGGGACATTCTGGGTAGTCTGTCTCTCTCTGATATGGAGGACGGGACATTCTGGGTAGTCTGTCTCTCTCTGATATGAAGGACGGGACATTCTGGGTAGTCTGTCTCTCTCTGATATGAAGGACGGGACATTCTGGGTAGTCTCTCTCTCTGATATGAAGGACGGGACATTCTGGGTAGTCTGTCTCTCTCTGATATGAAGGACGGGACATTCTGGGTAGTCTGTCTCTCTCTCTGATATGAAGGACGGCACATTCTGGGTAGTCTGTCTCTCTCTCTGATATGAAGGACGGGACATTCTGGGTAGTCTGTCTCTCTCTGATAGGAAGGATGGGACATTCTGGGTAGTCTGTCTCTCTCTGATATGAAGGATGGGACATTCTGGGTAGTCTCTCTCTCTGATATGAAGGACGGGACATTCTGGGTCGTCTGTCTCCCTCTGATATGAAGGACGGGACATTCTGGGTCGTCTGTCTCTCTCTGATATGAAGGACGGGACATTCTGGGTCGTCTGTCTCTCTCTGATATGAAGGACGGGACATTCTGGGTAGTCTGTCTCTCTCTGATATGAAGGACGGGACATTCTGGGTAGTCTGTCTCTCTCTGATATGAAGGACGGGACATTCTGGGTAGTCTGTCTCTCTGATATGAAGGACGGGACATTCTGGGTAGTCTGTCTCTCTCTGATATGAAGGACGGGACATTCTGGGTAGTCTGTCTCTCTCTGATATGAAGGACGGGACATTCTGGGTAGTCTGTCTCTCTCTGATATGAAGGACGGGACATTCTGGGTAGTCTGTCTCTCTCTGATATGAAGGACGGGACATTCTGGGTAGTCTGTCTCTCTCTGATATGAAGGACGGGACATTCTGGGTAGTCTGTCTCTCTCTCTAATATGAAGGACGGGACATTCTGGGTAGTCTGTCTCTCTCTGATATGAAGGACGGGACATTCTGGGTAGTCTGTCTCTCTCTGACATGAAGGACGGGACATTCTGGGTAGTCTGTCTCTCTCTGACATGAAGGACGGGACATTCTGGGTAGTCTGTCTCTCTCTGATATGAAGGACGGGACATTCTGGGTAGTCTGTCTCTCTCTGATATGAAGGACGGGACATTCTGGGTTGTCTGTCTCTCTCTGATAGGAAGGATGGGACATTCTGGGTAGTCTGTCTCTCTCTCTGATATGAAGGACGGGACATTCTGGGTAGTCTGTCTCTCTCTGATATGAAGGACGGGACATTCTGGGTAGTCTGTCTCTCTCTCTGATATGAAGAACGGGACATTCTGGGTAGTCTGTCTCTCTCTCTGATTTGAAGGACCGGACATTCTGGGTTGTCTATCTCTCTCTGATATGAAGGATGGGACATTCTGGGTAGTCTGTCTCTCTCTGATAGGAAGGACGGGACATTCTGGGTAGTCTGTCTCTCTCTGATAGGAAGGACGGAACATTCTGGGTAGTCTGTCTCTCTGATATGAAGGACGGGACATTCTGGGTAGTCTGTCTCTCTCTGATATGAAGGACGGGACATTCTGGGTAGTCTGTCTCTCTCTGATATGAAGGATGGGACATTCTGGGTCGTCTGTCTCTCTCTGATATGAAGGACGGGACATTCTGGGTCGTCTGTCTCTCTCTGATATGAAGGACGGGACATTCTGGGTAGTCTGTCTCTCTCTGATATGAAGGACGGGACATTCTGGGTAGTCTGTCTCTCTCTCTGATATGAAGGACGGGACATTCTGGGTTGTCTGTCTCTCTCTGATAGGAAGGATGGGACATTCTGGGTAGTCTGTCTCTCTCTCTGATATGAAGGACGGGACATTCTGGGTAGTCTGTCTCTCTCTGATATGAAGGACGGGACATTCTGGGTAGTCTGTCTCTCTCTGATATGAAGGACGGGACATTCTGGGTAGTCTGTCTCTCTCTGATATGAAGGACGGGACATTCTGGGTAGTCTGTCTCTCTCTCTGATATGAAGAACGGGACATTCTAGGTAGTCTGTCTCTCTCTCTGATTTGAAGGACCGGACATTCTGGGTTGTCTGTCTCTCTCTGATATGAAGGATGGGACATTCTGGGTAGTCTGTCTCTCTCTGATATGAAGGACGGGACATTCTGGGTAGTCTGTCTCTCTCTGTGATATGAAGGACGGGACATTCTGGGTAGTCTGTCTCTCTCTGATATGAAGGACGGGACATTCTGGGTAGTCTGTCTCTCTCTCTGATATGAAGGACGGGACATTCTGGGTAGTCTGTCTCTCTCTGTGATATGAAGGACGGGACATTCTGGGTAGTCTGTCTCTCTCTGATATGAAGGACGGGACATTCTGGGTAGTCTGTCTCTCTCTGATATGAAGGACGGGACATTCTGGGTAGTCTGTCTCTCTCTGATATGAAGGACGGGACATTCTGGGTAGTCTGTCTCTCTCTCTAATATGAAGGACGGGACATTCTGGGTAGTCTGTCTCTCTCTGATATGAAGGACGGGACATTCTGGGTAGTCTGTCTCTCTCTGACATGAAGGACGGGACATTCTGGGTAGTCTGTCTCTCTCTGACATGAAGGACGGGACATTCTGGGTAGTCTGTCTCTCTCTGATATGAAGGACGGGACATTCTGGGTTGTCTGTCTCTCTCTGATAGGAAGGATGGGACATTCTGGGTAGTCTGTCTCTCTCTCTGATATGAAGGACGGGACATTCTGGGTAGTCTGTCTCTCTCTGATATGAAGGACGGGACATTCTGGGTAGTCTGTCTCTCTCTCTGATATGAAGAACGGGACATTCTGGGTAGTCTGTCTCTCTCTCTGATTTGAAGGACCGGACATTCTGGGTTGTCTGTCTCTCTCTGATATGAAGGATGGGACATTCTGGGTAGTCTGTCTCTCTCTGATAGGAAGGACGGGACATTCTGGGTAGTCTGTCTCTCTCTGATATGAAGGACGGAACATTCTGGGTAGTCTGTCTCTCTCTCTGATATGAAGAACGGGACATTCTGGGTAGTCTGTCTCTCTCTCTGATTTGAAGGACCGGACATTCTGGGTTGTCTCTCTCTCTCTGATATGAAGGACGGGACATTCTGGGTAGTCTGTCTCTCTCTGATATGAAGGACGGGACATTCTGGGTAGTCTGTCTCTCTCTCTGATATGAAGAACGGGACATTCTGGGTAGTCTGTCTCTCTCTCTGATTTGAAGGACCGGACATTCTGGGTTGTCTGTCTCTCTCTGATATGAAGGATGGGACATTCTGTGTAGTCTGTCTCTCTCTGATAGGAAGGACGGGACATTCTGGGTAGTCTGTCTCTCTCTGATAGGAAGGACGGAACATTCTGGGTAGTCTGTCTCTCTGATATGAAGGACGGGACATTCTGGGTAGTCTGTCTCTCTCTGATATGAAGGACGGGACATTCTGGGTAGTCTGTCTCTCTCTGATATGAAGGACGGGACATTCTGGGTCGTCTGTCTCTCTCTGATATGAAGGACGGGACATTCTGGGTCGTCTGTCTCTCTCTGATATGAAGGACGGGACATTCTGGGTAGTCTGTCTCTCTCTGATATGAAGGACGGGACATTCTGGGTAGTCTGTCTCTCTCTGATATGAAGGACGGGACATTCTGGGTAGTCTGTCTCTCTCTGATATGAAGGACGGGACATTCTGGGTAGTCTGTCTCTCTCTCTGATATGAAGAACGGGACATTCCGGGTAGTCTGTCTCTCTCTCTGATTTGAAGGACGGGACATTCCGGGTAGTCTGTCTCTCTCTGATATGAAGGACGGGACATTCTGGGTTGTCTGTCTCTCTCTGATATGAAGGACGGGACATTCTGGGTAGTCTGTCTCTCTCTGATATGAAGGACGGGACATTCTGGGTAGTCTGTCTCGGTCTCTGATATGAAGGATGGGACATTCTGGGTAGTCTGTCTCTCTCTGATAGGAAGGACGGGACATTCTGGGTAGTCTGTCTCTCTCTCTGATATGAAGGACGGGACATTCTGTGTAGTCTGTCTCTCTCTGATATGAAGGACGGAACATTCTGGGTAGTCTGTCTCTCTGATATGAAGGACGGGACATTCTGGGTAGTCTGTCTCTCTCTGATATGAAGGACGGGACATTCTGGGTAGTCTGTCTCTCTCTGATATGAAGGACGGGACATTCTGGGTAGTCTGTCTCTCTCTGTGATATGAAGGACGGGACATTCTGGGTAGTCTGTCTCTCTCTCTGATATGAAGGATGGGACTATCTGGGTAGTCTGTCTCTCTCTGATATGAAGGATGGGACATTCTGGGTAGTCTCTCTCTCTGATATGAAGGACGGGACATTCTGGGTAGTCTGTCTCTCTCTCTGATATGAAGGACGGGACATTCTGGGTAGTCTCTCTCTCTCTGATATGAAGGATGGGACACTCTGGGTAGTCTGTCTCTCTCTCTGATATGAAGGACGGGACATTCTGGGTAGTCTCTCTCTCTCTG
Source organism: Staurois parvus (assembly GCF_062004578.1). Taxonomy (NCBI): domain Eukaryota; kingdom Metazoa; phylum Chordata; class Amphibia; order Anura; family Ranidae; genus Staurois; species Staurois parvus. The sequence continues at coordinate 333,591 of NW_028317987.1, forward strand.
ATATGAAGGACGGGACATTCTGGGTAGTCTCTCTCTCTCTGATATGAAGGACGGGACATTCTGGGTAGTCTGTCTCTCTCTGATATGAAGGACGGGACATTCTGGGTAGTCTGTCTCTCTCTGATATGAAGGACGGGACATTCTGGGTAGTCTCTCTCTCTCTGATATGAAGGATGGGACACTCTGGGTAGTCTGTCTCTCTCTGATATGAAGGACGGGACATTCTGGGTAGTGTTTCTGATTTTGGAGGTTTCTGTTTTATTATGTATACCTTTGTTTTTATCTTGTGTTCTGTGTCTTTAAGACTTTTCCAGCTGCAGTAAAATATCTTTTTTAAACAGTTGGTTGCATAAGAGTTAGGTTTATTGTTTCTTACTTTTTTTGTAGTTATTTTGGAACTTCCCTGATATCTCTGTAATGTAATACAATACAGGAATGGGTATTAGGGGACATTTCTCGGGGCTGCAGTTCCTCTGAACTCCACAAGATGGTGATCTCATTTCTACTAACCAGACAGGACTTCTCTATGGAATAAGGACAGGACAGACAGGAAGTGATGTCATGTACAGACAGGAAGTGATGTCAGGAACAGACAGGAAGGGATGTCAGGAACAGACAGGAAGTGATGTCAGGAACAGACAGGAAGTGATGTCAGGAACAGACAGGAAGTGATCTGGAATAAAGATAAGACGTTCCCTTTGGTCTGAAGGAGATCGGAGACGTTGGTGGACGTGACAGTAGAGGAGGTAATTATTATTATACAGGATTTATGGCGCCAACAGTGTCCTCAGCGCTGTACAATATAACAGGAGACAATACAGCAACAATACAAGAGGGGTAGGAGGGCCCTGATCCTGGGAGCTTACAATCTAGGAGGGAGGGGCTGATCCTGGGAGCTTACAATCTAAGAGGGAGGGCCCAGATCCTGGGAGCTTACAATCTAAGAGGGAGGGGCTGATCCTGGGAGCTTACAATCTAAGAGGGAGGGCCCAGATCCTGGGAGCTTACAATCTAGGAGGGAGGGGCTGATCCTGGGAGCTTACAATCTAAGAGGGAGGGGCTGATCCTGGGAGCTTACAATCTAGGAGGGAGGGGCTGATCCTGGGAGCTTACAATCTAAGAGGGAGGGCCCTGATCCTGGGAGCTTACAATCTAAGAGGGAGGGGCTGATCCTGGGAGCTTACAATCTAAGAGGGAGGGGCTGATCCTGGGAGCTTACAATCTAGGAGGGAGGGGCTGATCCTGGGAGCTTACAATCTAAGAGGGAGGGCCCTGATCCTGGGAGCTTACAATCTAGGAGGGAGGGGCTGATCCTGGGAGCTTACAATCTAGGAGGGAGGGGCTGATCCTGGGAGCTTACAATCTAAGAGGGAGGGCCCAGATCCTGGGAGCTTACAATCTAAGAGGGAGGGGCTGATCCTGGGAGCTTACAATCTAAGAGGGAGGGCCTGATCCTGGGAGCTTACAATCTAAGAGGGAGGGGCTGATCCTGGGAGTTTACAATCTAGGAGGGAGGGGCTGATCCTGGGAGCTTACAATCTAAGAGGGAGGGCCCTGATCCTGGGAGCTTACAATCTAAGAGGGAGGGGCTGATCCTGGGAGCTTACAATCTAAGAGGGAGGGGCTGATCCTGGGAGCTTACAATCTAGGAGGGAGGGGCTGATCCTGGGAGCTTACAATCTAAGAGGGAGGGGCTGATCCTGGGAGCTTACAATCTAAGAGGGAGGGCCCTGATCCTGGGAGCTGACAATCTAAGAGGGAGGGGCTGATCCTGGGAGCTTACAATCTAAGAGGGAGGGCTGATCCTGGGAGCTTACACTCTAAGAGGGAGGGGCTGATCCTGGGAGCTTACAATCTAAGAGGGAGGGGCTGATCCTGGGAGCTTACAATCTAAGAGGGAGGGGCTGATCCTGGGAGCTTACAATCTAAGAGGGAGGGGCTGATCCTGGGAGCTTACAATCTAAGAGGGAGGGGCTGATCCTGGGAGCTTACAATCTAAGAGGGAGGGGCTGATCCTGGGAGCTTACAATCTAGGAGGGAGGGGCTGATCCTGGGAGCTTACAATCTAGGAGGGAGGGGCTGATCCTGGGAGCTTACAATCTAGGAGGGAGGGCCTGATCCTGGGAGCTGACAATCTAGGAGGGAGGAGCTAGTGGTATAAAAGGTAGTAACTGTGGGGGATGGACTGGTTGGAAGAGTAGAGGATTCCAGTATTAGCTGAGGGCAGGATAGGCTTCCCTGAAGAGATCGGTTTTCAGAGATCACCTAAAAGTGAGCAGAGTAGGCGATAGTCTGATAAATTGGGGTAGAGAGTTTCAGAGGATGGGGGAAGCTCTGGAGAAGTCCTGAAGATGAGCATGGGAGGAGGAGACAAGGGAGCTAGAGAGTAGGAGGTCTTGCGAGGAGCAGAGAGGACGGTTTGGGTGATATTTGGAGACAAGATCGGTGATGTAATTTGGGGCGGAGTTATAAATGACTTTATATGTTATTGTTAATGTTTTAAATTGTATCCGTTGGGCAACGGGAAGCCAGTGGAGGGATTGGCAGAGAGGGGTGGAGGACACTGAGTGGAGGCCAGTGGAGGGATTGGCAGAGAGGGGTGGAGGACACTGAATGGAGGCCAGTGGAGGGATTGGCAGAGAGGGGTGGAGGACACTGAATGGAGGCCAGTGGAGGGATTGAGGACACTGAATGGAGGCCAGTGGAGGGATTGGCAGAGGGGGGTGGAGGACGCTGAGTGGAGGCCAGTGGAGGGATTGGCAGAGAGGGGTGGAGGACACTGATTGGAGGCCAGTGGAGGGATTGGCAGAGAGGGGTGGAGGACGCTGAGTGGAGGCCAGTGGAGGGATTGGCAGAGAGGGGTGGAGGACACTGAATGGAGGCCAGTGGAGGGATTGGCAGAGAGGGGTGGAGGACACTGAATGGAGGCCAGTGGAGGGATTGGCAGAGAGGGGTGGAGGACACTGAGTGGAGACCAGTGGAGGGATTGGCAGAGAGGGGTGGAGGACACTGAGTGGAGGCCAGTGGAGGGATTGGCAGAGAGGGGTGGAGGACACTGAATGGAGGCCAGTGGAGGGATTGGCAGAGAGGGGTGGAGGACACTGAATGGAGGCCAGTGGAGGGATTGAGGACACTGAATGGAGGCCAGTGGAGGGATTGGCAGAGGGGGGTGGAGGACGCTGAGTGGAGGCCAGTGGAGGGATTGGCAGAGAGGGGTGGAGGACACTGAATGGAGGCATTGGCAGAGAGGGGTAGAGGACACTGATTGGAGGCCAGTGGAGGGATTGGCAGAGGGGGGTGGAGGATGCTGAGTGGAGGCCAGTGGAGGGATTGGCAGAGATGGGTGGAGGACACTGAATGGAGGCCAGTGGAGGGATTGGCAGAGAGGGGTGGAGGACACTGAATGGAGGCCAGTGGAGGGATTGGCAGAGAGGGGTGGAGGACACTGAATGGAGGCCAGTGGAGGGATTGGCAGAGGGGGTTGGAGGACGCTGAGTGGAGGCCAGTGGAGGGATTGGCAGAGAGGGGTGGAGGACACTGAATGGAGGCCAGTGGAGGGATTGGCAGAGGGGGGTGGAGGACACTGAGTGAAGGCCAGTGGAGGGATTGGCAGAGGGGGGTGGAGGACACTGAGTGGAAGCCAATGGAGGGATTGGCAGAGAGGGGTGGAGGACACTGAATGGAGGCCAGTGGAGGGATTGGCAGAGAGGGGTGGAGGACACTGAATGGAGGCCAGTGGAGGGATTGGCAGAGAGGGGTGGAGGACACTGAGTGGAGGCCAGTGGAGGGATTGGCAGAGAGGGGTGGAGGACACTGAGTGGAGGCCAGTGGAGGGATTGGCAGAGAGGGGTGGAGGACACTGAATGGAGGCCAGTGGAGGGATTGGCAGAGAGGGGTGGAGGACACTGAATGGAGGCCAGTGGAGGGATTGGCAGAGAGGGGTGGAGGACACTGATTGGAGGCCAGTGGAGGGATTGGCAGAGAGGGGTGGCAGATACAGAATGGTTAGTAAGGTGGATGAGTCTGGCAGCAGCATTCATGATAGACTGAAGAGGGGATAGCCTGTGATGAGGTCGGCCAATGAGGAGGGAGTTACAATAGTCAAGGTGAGATATAACAAGGGAGTGAATAAGTTGCTTAGTGGTTTCCGAGGTTAGGAACGGGCGTATCTTGGAGATGTTGTGGAGGTGAAGTCTACAAGATTAGGACAGTGATTGGATTTGGGGGTGAAAGGACAGATGGGAGTCTAAGATTACACCTAGTGTCAGAGTCGGGGATTGAAACTGGTCCTTCTGCAGTGGGAGGCAATGTCTCTTCTCACTGAGCTATCTGGAACGCTGGACAGCTCCCTTGACAATTCTTGGATAATCCTGCCTTGTGCCTTGATTACTCTTGAACCTTGAACTCCTTGCTCCTCCCATGAACTTCCTTATAAAAGCCATGTCCTTGGACTTCCTCCTTGCCAGATTATTGTGCCTTCCCTGCCAATATCCCGCTTACTGTTCCTGCTGCTGTCTACACCTCCGCTACTGACCTTTGGCTTGTTCCTGACCACGATTTCGTCTCATCCTAACGTACTACGATTGATCTGCTACCATTTGTGACCGACCCTTGGCTTGTACTGACTCTGCTTTCATCTGATCCCTAACCAGTTGATCCGCTATTGGTTCCCAGTCTGCTCATTCCCTGGTGGGGGGATCCTGAGATCTGCGACCCGGTATTAACACGCAGCCCAATCCATCTCCACCATTAGGAGCTCTGGGGAAGACCGGTTAATACTTAGACCCCGCACCTCAGGTGAGCCTGCGTCATTCCCAGGGGGATCCGCTGGTGTACCTATCCTGCTGGTTTCAGGTAAACCTTTTACTGCTATAGCAACTGGTCTCTGAACCTGACCTTATATCATGACACCTAGTACCCTGGCATGAGGGGAGGGACTGATGGTTGTGTTATTGATCTTGATGGAGAAGTCAGGGGAGGGGCACGGGCTGGAGGGAATACTAAGAGCTCAGTTTTGGAAAGATTGAGTTTGAGGAAGTGGAGTGACATCCATGCCGATATGTCACTTAGTAAGTTAGTAATGCGAGAGGAGACTGAAGGGGTGAGGAGGAGACTGAAGGGGTGAGGTGAGGAGGAGACTGAAGGGGAGAGGAGGAGACTGAAGGGGTGAGGTGAGGAGGAGACTGAAGGGGAGAGGTGAGGAGGAGACTGAAGGGGTGAGGTGAGGAGGAGACTGAAGGGGTGAGTTGAGGAGGAGACTGAAGGGGTGAGGTGAGGAGGAGACTAAAGGGGTGAGGTGAGGAGGAGACTGAAGGGGTGAGGTGAGGAGGAGACTGAAGGGGCGAGGTGAGGAGGAGACTGAAGGGGCGAGGTGAGGAGCAGACTGAAGGGGCGAGGTGAGGAGCAGACTGAAGGGGCGAGGTGAGGAGCAGACTGAAGGGGCGAGGTGAGGAGGAGACTGAAGGGGTGAGGTGAGGAGGAGACTGAAGGGGTGAGGTGAGGAGGAGACTGAAGGGGTGAGGTGAGGAGGAGACTGAAGGGGTGAGGTGAGGAGGAGACTGAAGGGGTGGGGTGAGGAGGAGACTGAAGGGGAGGAGACTGAAGGGGTGAGGTGAGGAGGAGACTGAAGGGGTGAGGTGAGGAGGAGACTGAAGGGGTGAGGTGAGGAGGAGACTGAAGGGGCGAGGTGAGGAGGAGACTGAAGAGGTGAGGAGAAGACTGAAGGGGTGAGGTGAGGAGCAGACTGAAGGGGCGAGGTGAGGAGGAGACTGAAGGGGTGAGGTGAGGAGGAGACTGAAGGGGTGAGGTGAGGAGGAGACTGAAGGGGTGGGGTGAGGAGGAGACTGAAGGGGAGGAGACTGAAGGGGTGAGGTGAGGAGGAGACTGAAGGGGTGAGGTGAGGAGGAGACTGAAGGGGTGAGGTGAGGAGGAGACTGAAGGGGCGAGGTGAGGAGGAGACTGAAGAGGTGAGGAGGAGACTGAAGGGGCGAGGTGAGGAGGAGACTGAAGGGGCGAGGTGAGGAGGAGACTGAAGGGGCGAGGTGAGGAGGAGACTGAAGGGGCGAGGTGAGGAGGAGACTGAAGGGGCGAGGTGAGGAGGAGACCGAAGGGATGAGGTGAGAGGTAGACAGATAGATTTGTGTGTCATCAGCATAGAGATGGTACTTAAAGCCATGGGAGGTTATCAAGTGACCAAGGTAGGAGGTGTAGATGGAGAAGAGAAGGGGTCCAAGGACAGAGCCTTGAGAAACCCCTACAGAGAGAGGGAGTGAAGAGGAGGAGGCGGGGTTATAGGTAACACTGAAGGAGCGCTGCAATAGGTAGGAGGAGAACCAGGAGAGAGCAGAGTCTCTGAGGCCAAGAGAGTGGTGTTTTTTGAGGAGGAGGGGATGGTCAATAGTATCAAAAGCCACAGAGAGGTCAAGTAGTAAGAGTATGGAGTAGTGGCCATTGGTTGGGATGAGTACGGAGTAGTGGCCATTGGTTGGGATGAGTACGGAGTAGTGACCATTGGTTGGGATGAGTACGGAGTAGTGACCATTGGTTGGGATTAGTACGGAGTAGTGGTCATTGGTTGGGATTAGTACGGAGTAGTGGCCATTGGTTGGGATGAGTACGGAGTAGTGACCATTGGTTGGGATTAGTACGGAGTAGTGGCCATTGGTTGGGATTAGTACGGAGTAGTGACCATTGGTTGGGATGAGTATGGAGTAGTGGCCATTGGTTGGTATGAGTATGGAGTAGTGACCATTGGTTGGGATTAGTACGGAGTAGTGACCATTGGTTGGGATGAGTATGGAGTAGTGGCCATTGGTTGGTATGAGTATGGAGTAGTGACCATTGGTTGGGATGAGTATGGAGTAGTGGCCATTGGTTGGAATGAGTACGGAGTAGTGGTCATTGGTTGGGAGGAGTACGGAGTAGTGGTCATTGGTTGGGATGAGTACGGAGTAGTGGCCATTGGTTGGGATGAGTACGGAGTAGTGACCATTGGTTGGGATGAGTACGGAGTAGTGACCATTGGTTGGGATGAGTACGGTGTAGTGACCATTGGTTGGGATGAGTACGGAGTAGTGACCATTGGTTGGGATGAGTACGGAGTAGTGACCATTGGTTGGGATGAGTACGGTGTAGTGACCATTGGTTGGGATGAGTACGGAGTAGTGACCATTGGTTGGGATGAGTACGGAGTAGTGGCCATTGGTTGGGATGAGTATGGAGTAGTGACCATTGGTTGGGATGAGTACGGAGTAGTGGCCATTGGTTGGGATGAGTACGGAGTAGTGGCCATTGGTTGGGATGAGTACGGAGTAGTGGCCATTGGTTGGGATGAGTATAGAGTAGTGGCCATTGGTTGGGATGAGTACGGAGTAGTGGCCATTGGTTGGGATGAGTACGGAGTAGTGGCCATTGGTTGGGAGGAGTACGGAGTAGTGGCCATTGGTTGGGATGAGTACGGAGTAGTGGCCATTGGTTGGGAGGAGTACGGAGTAGTGGCCATTGGTTGGGAGGAGTACGGAGTAGTGGCCATTGGTTGGGAGGAGTACGGAGTAGTGGCCATTGGTTGGGAGGAGTACGGAGTAGTGGCCATTGGTTGGGATGAGTACGGAGTAGTGGCCATTGGTTGGGATGAGTACGGAGTAGTGGCCATTGGTTGGGAGGAGTACGGAGTAGTGGCCATTGGTTGGAATGAGTACGGAGTAGTGGTCATTGGTTGGGAGGAGTACGGAGTAGTGGTCATTGGTTGGGATGAGTACGGAGTAGTGGCCATTGGTTGGGATGAGTACGGAGTAGTGGCGATTGGTTGGGAGGAGTACGGAGTAGTGGCCATTGGTTGGGAGGAGTACGGAGTAGTGGCCATTGGTTGGGAGGAGTACGGAGTAGTGGCCATTGGTTGGGATGAGTACGGAGTAGTGACCATTGGTTGGGATGAGTACTGAGTAGTGGCCATTGGTTGGGAGGAGTACGGAGTAGTGGCCATTGGTTGGGAGGAGTACGGAGTAGTGGCCATTGGTTGGGATGACTACGGAGTAGTGGCCATTGGTTGGGATGAGTATGGAGTAGTGGCCATTGGTTGGGATGAGTACTGAGTAGTGGCCATTGGTTGAGATGAGTACGGAGTAGCGGCCATTGGTTGGGATGAGTACGGAGTAGTGGCCATTGGTTGGGATGAGTACGGAGTAGTGACCATTGGTTGGGATGAGTACGGAGTAGTGGCCATTGGTTGGGATGAGTATGGAGTAGTGGCCATTGGTTGGGATGAGTACTGAGTAGTGGCCATTGGTTGAGATGAGTACGGAGTAGCGGCCATTGGTTGGGATGAGTACGGAGTAGTGGCCATTGGTTGGGATGAGTACGGAGTAGTGGCCATTGGTTGGGATGAGTACTGAGTAGTGGCCATTGGTTGAGATGAGTACGGAGTAGCGGCCATTGGTTGGGATGAGTACGGAGTAGTGGCCATTGGTTGGGATGAGTACGGAGTAGTGGCCATTGGTTGGGATGAGTACGGAGTAGTGGCCATTGGTTGGGAGGAGTACGGAGTAGTGGCCATTGGTTGGGATGAGTACGGAGTAGTGGCCATTCTTTGGGATGAGTACAGAGTAGTGGCCATTGGTTGGGATCAGTACAGAGTAGTGGCCATTGGTTGGGATGAGTATGGAGTGTGGCCATTGGTTGGGATGAGTACGGAGTAGTGGTCATTGGTTGGGATGAGTACGGAGTATTGGCCATCGGTCGGGATGAGTACGGAGTGGTGGCCATTGGTTGGGATGAGTACGGAGTAGTGGCCATTGGTTGGGATGAGTACGGAGTAGTGGTCATTGGTTGGGATGAGTACGGAGTAGTGGCCATCGGTCGGGATGAGTACAGAGTAGTGGCCATTGGTTTTAGCAGTTAGTAGATCATTAGTGAGGTTTAGTAGGGCGGTGTCAGTGGAGTGTAGTGAGTGAAAGCCAGACTGTGAAGGGTGAAGAAGGTTGTTGTCGGTGAGGTGGGAGGAGCTCAGGCGATTGTAGACTAAGCGTTCTAGGAGTTTATAGGTAAATGGCAGCAGGGAGATGGGTCTTAAGTAGTTCAGGTTGGTGGGGTCCAGGGAGGGCTTGTTAAGTATGGGAGTGATGTGCGCATGCTTTAGAGGGGAGGGGAAGGCACCGTTAGAGAGGGAGAGATTGAAAATGTGAGTGAGGGAGCATAGATGGGAGAAAACAAGGTCTAATGTATTCCCATCAGAGTGAGCGGAGGACGGCGTCCGTCAGAGTGAGTGGAGGACGGCGTCCGTCAGAGTGAGTGGAGGACGGCGTCCGTCAGAGTGAGTGGAGGACGGCGTCCGTCAGAGTGAGTGGAGGACGGCGTCCGTCAGAGTGAGTGGAGGACGGCGTCCGTCAGAGTGAGTGGAGGACGGCGTCCGTCAGAGTGAGTGGAGGACGGCGTCCGTCAGAGTGAGTGGAGGACGGCGTCCGTCAGAGTGAGTGGAGGACGGCGTCCGTCAGAGTGAGTGGAGGACGGCGTCCGTCAGAGTGAGTGGAGGACATCCATCAGAGTGAGCCGAGGACGGCGTCGGTCAGAGTGAGCGGAGGACGGCGTCGGTCAGAGTGAGCGGAGGACGGCGTCGGTCAGAGTGAGCGGAGGACGGCGTCGGTCAGAGTGAGCGGAGGACGGCGTCGGTCAGAGTGAGCGGAGGACGGCGTCGGTCAGATTGAGCGGAGGACGGCGTCGGTCAGAGTGAGCGGAGGACGGCGCCGGTCAGAGTGAGCGGAGGACGGCGTCCGTCAGAGTGAGCGGAGGACGGCGTCCGTCAGAGTGAGCGGAGGACGGCGTCCGTCAGAGTGAGCGGAGGACGGCGTCCGTCAGAGTGAGCGGAGGACGGCGTCCGTCAGAGTGAGCGGAGGACGGCGTCCGTCAGAGTGAGCGGAGGACGGCGTCCGTCAGAGTGAGCGGAGGACGGCGTCCATTGTGTTAATGTAAAAGATGAGGTTATGTTGAAGAGTTGGGATGTAGCCGGGTTGTTGACATTAATGGGGATGGTAAAATCTCAGAGAATGATAGCGGGTAGTTCAGAGGAGAGAAAGTAGGGTGTCCAGGAGGAGAAATCATCAAGAAAGCGGGACACGGGTCCAGGAGGCCGATAGATCACTGCAATCCTCAGAGAGATCGGAGAGAACAGCCGGATGCAGTGAGTCTGGGAAGAAGAGTAATTCCTAGTAGGTTAAGGGAGCCGGAGACAAAAAGGTCATGGACAGAGGTGAGATTATTACAGACAGAGCGGGCATTCCAGAACGCACATGAAAGAGGGAGGGTGGTTTTTGGGAGCACGGGGGACTGATATTAAATTGAGGGGATTGCGACTATTCCATGGAAGAAAGAGGATATCTGGTGAGGGGGTGAGATAGTGGAGGACCAGGGTTTGGGGAGATATCCCCAGAGGTTAGGAGAAGGAGGGTGCCTGGTGTGGGGGTGAGATAGTGGAGGACCAGGGTTTGGGGAGATATTCCCAGAGGTTAGGAGAAGAAGGAGGGTGCCTGGTGTGGGGGTGAGATAGTGGAGGACCAGGGTTTGGGGAGATATCCCCAGAGGTTAGGAGAAGAAGGAGGGTGCCTGGTGTGGGGGTGAGATAGTGGAGGACCAGGGTTTGGAGAGATACCCCCAGAGGTTAGGAGAAGGAGGGTGCCTGGTGTGCGGGAGAGATAGTGGAGGACCAGGGTTTGGGGAGACATCCCCAGAGGTTAGGAGGAGGATGCCTGGTGTGGGGGTGAGATAGTGGAGGACCAGGGTTTGGGGAGATATTCCCAGAGGTTAGGAGAAGAAGGAGGATGCCTGGTGTGGGGGTGAGATAGTGGAGGACCAGGGTTTGGGGAGATACCCCCAGAGGTTAGGAGAAGAAGGAGGGTGCCTGGTGTGGGGGTGAGACAGTGGAGGACCAGGGTTTGGAGAGATACCCCCAGAGGTTAGGAGAAGGAGGGTGCCTGGTGTGGGGGTGAGATAGTGGTGGACCAGGGTTTGGGGAGATATCTCCAGAGGTTAGGAGAAGGAGGGTGCCTGGTGTGGGGGTGAGATAGTGGAGGACCAGGGTTTGGGGAGATATCTCCAGAGGTAAGGAGAAGAAGGAGGGTGCCTGGTGAGGGGGTGAGATAGTGGAGGACCAGGGTTTGGGGAGATACCCCCAGAGGTTAGGAGAAGGAGGGTGAGGATAGTAAGATGGGGCGGGATGTACACGAGCGCACATGACTTCCAGTCCTGGTGTTTGGGTCAGCAGGAGGTGATGAGAGCAGTAGTAGGGAGATGGTAGCAGTGAGGGGGAGATGTACAAGTTTTGGGGTGGAGCAGAGGGGTAAAGAAGTGAGATTTTTGGAAAGTAATCTGAGAAGGAGGAGTAGAGGGGACATATGAAAGGTACACGGAGTGGGACTCAGACTTGTAGGAGATGTTTCCCGGGGTGTTTGCTTGCAGTCTGTCCAGCATGCAGGAGAGTTTCTTGTTGTATCTTCCTGCTGCTTGAGTTCTCCTGCTTTAGTTCAATGCAGCACTCACTGAAAAGCTGCACCCCATCAGTGACTGTGCCCCCCCATCAGTGATCTCCCCCCATCAGTGACTGTGACCCCCATCAGTGCCTGTGCCCCCCCATCAGTGATCTCCTCCCATCAGTGACTGTGCCCCCCCATCAGTGATCTCCTCCCATCAGTGACTGTGCCCCCCCATCAGTGATCTCCTCCCATCAGTGACTGTGCCCCCCCCATCAGTGATCTCCTCCCATCAGTGACTGTGCTCCCCCATCAGTGATCTCCTCCCATCAGTGACTGTGCCTCCCCATCAGTGATCTCCCCCCATCAGTGATCTCCCCCCATCAGTGACTGTGCCCCCCATCAGTGCCTGTGCCCCCCCCATCAGTGATCTCCCCCCATCAGTGACTGTGCCCCCCCATCAGTGATCTCCTCCCACCAGCTGATTTAAATTTATAGGGAGATGGCCAAATGAGCACTCATCTCCACCCCAATTAGGAACTGATAAGGATTACATGAATGGGGGGGATGATTCTCAAACAGACCAGACACAGACTACAGTCATAAAACGGTAATAAGATGTTCTATTTACACCCAGTAACCCCCCGTCATGTCCGTCCTCTTCCTCCATAATCTTGTCCATCCTCTTCCTCCATAGTCATATCTGTCCTCTTCCTCCATAGTCATGTCCATCCTCTCCCTCCATAGTCACTGTGATGTCTTTTATCTCCAGCAGATGATGATACACATCAATATTTAGAAGGACACCAGGATCTCTACAAGGACGTCATGATGGACAATCAGCCGCCCCTCACATCACCGGGTAAGAGGAGACTTTATTGTAAAGGAGAGAGCAGTACGGAGGATCCACCTAGATCCCCCATCATCTGATAAACACATAGAAACAATGGATTCAGTCAGTGTGTGTGTTTCCTACAGATGGATCCAGTCATGGGAACCCACCAGAGAGATGTCCCCGTCCTCTGTATTCCCGGGATTCCACACAGGAAGGTCACACCATCCCTCACCATCATCAGGTAGATGATGACAATTATTGGTAGTTGTGATTTATACACAGCATGTTTGTTACAATGAATGTTTTATTATATCTTTCAGAGTGGAATCCTCGGGGATGAGAATATTGATGTTAAAGAAGAGTATAAAGAGGAGGATGAGGAGTATGGAGTGATGGAGGAGTTTTCAGAAGGACACAAGGATATGATGGAGCCACCTAATACCAGGAACCCACCAGAGAGATGTCCCCGTCCTCTGTATTCCCGGGATTCCACACAGGAAGGTCACACCATCCCTCAGTATTGCAAGGTCAGTGGGATGGAGCATCTAGAACATGGACTTGTGGAGACAATGTGTGGAGTTCTTTTCTGTGACCTTATATTTTACAGATGATATTTTCTCTCATTTCCTTGATTTAGAGTGGAGATCCAATCGATATAGAATTTGAGGTGAAAGCAGAAGAAGAAGAGGCGTATGTGAGGGATGATCAGCAGTCTATGGAGGAGGATGGAATAACGGGGACATTTATAGAGGAGGACACTCCTACAGAGATCAGCACAGGTGGGTCATGAACACTAAATCCATTCCTCCACCCATACTGCTCACTGATTGGTCCAGAGTAGGGCGGGGACTGGGTGATATCAGCCTGTAATCCCCTGGTCACTTTCCTGAGCTGTGTTCTCCATCTTGCCTGATGTGGGCGGAGTCCTGGTTTGGGGGAACCAATCCGCTCCTGTCTAGTAATCCTCTTTGTCTTTGTATTTTAGTCCATGGCCGGGAGATGAGGAAAACCTCCGAGGATTGTCTCACTTTGTCTCCAGACTGGAAAGTAGAAGATGAGGACATCACACAGTATAGTCCAGGAGAAAACCCGGCTCCCTCCAATATCCATCCGGCACCACCCAGTGTAGATGGACCATCGGATTCCTCGTATCCTGAGGAACCTCAGACTGTGCGGGAGCGGGCCGGCCTTCCAACAGGGAAGAGGTTCTCCTGTACTGAGTGCGGGAAGGGTTTTTCAAAGAAGTCCAAACTATACACACATCAGAGATCTCACACAGGGGAGAAGCCGTATTCCTGTCCTGAGTGCGGGAAATGTTTTTCATTGAAGTCCAATCTTCATAGTCATCAGAGATCTCACACGGGGGAGAAGCCGTATTCCTGTCCTGAGTGCGGGAAATGTTTTTTACATAAGTCCAGTCTTTCCAAACATCAGAGAACTCACACGGGGGAAAAGCCGTATTCCTGTCCTGAGTGTGGGAAATGTTTTTCATTGAAATCCAGTCTTTACAAACATCAGAGATCTCACACGGGGGAAAAGCCGTATTCCTGTCCTGAGTGTGGGAAATGTTTTTCAGAAAAGTCCAGTCTGCATACACATCAGAGATCTCACACGGGGGAAAAGCCATATTCCTGCCCTGAGTGTGGGAAATGTTTTTCAGATAAATCCTGTCTGTACACACATCAGAGATCTCACACGGGGGAAAAGCCGTATTCCTGTCCTGAGTGTGGGAAATGTTTTTCAGACAAGTCCCATGTTTCCAGACATCAGAGATCTCACACGGGGGAGAAGCCATATTCCTGTCCTGAGTGCGGGAAATGTTTTTCACAGAAGTCCGATCTTTACAGACATCAGATATCTCACACGGGGGAGAAGCCATGTTCCTGTCCTGAGTGTGGGAAATGTTTTTCAGAGAAGTCCAGTCTGCGCAAACATCAGAGATCTCACACTGGGGAGAAGCCGTATTACTGTCCTGAGTGTGGGAAATGTTTTTCAGTGAAATCCAGTCTCTACAAACATCAGAGATCTCACACGGGTGAAAAGCCGTATTCCTGTCCTGAGTGTGGGAAATGTTTTTCAGATAAGTCCAGTCTGCACACACATCAGAGATCTCACACGGGGGAAAAGCCGTATTCCTGTCCTGAGTGTGGGAAATGTTTTTCAGAGAAGTCCTATCTTTACAGACATCAGAGATCTCACACGGGGGAAAAGCCGTATTCCTGCCCTGAGTGTGGGAAATGTTTTTCAGATAAGTCCAGTCTGCACACACATCAGAGATCTCACACGGGGGAGAAGCCGTATTCCTGTCCTGAGTGTGGGAAATGTTTTTCAGATAAGTCCCATCTTTACAGACATCAGAGATCTCACACGGGGGAGAAGCCATATTCCTGTCCTGTGTGTGGGAAATGTTTTTCACAGAAGTCCGATCTTTCCAGACATCAGAGATCTCATACGGGGAAGAAGCCGTATTCCTATCCTGAGTGAGGGAAATGTTCCTCACTGAAGTCCTGTCTTCCTGTACATCAGGGGTCCCACACAACCCTGGAGGTGTATTAGTGCCTTGAGTGCAGGAAATGTCTTCTAGATGAATGTTGCTGGACATCCCAGCTCTCATGTGGGGAAGAAGCACACCCTGATATACACCTCAGATATACTCCATGGCTGATCTTCATCATGGAAGGAACAGTTCATAAGGAGATCAGAGGCCTCCAAAGACATGGATGAAGTGTGGGACCGGGTTGGTCATTGATAGCAGGGTAAGAATAAAAATGGAGTCCTGACCTAGAGCACTGGGCTGACTTCTCATTGGGGTGCAGCCTATATACTAGAGATGGTTTGCACCTACATGGAAGGGGGTCTGCTGTGCTGGGGGAGGGGTTTATGGGAAGGCTGGAGGACTATATAAACTAGGATGGAGGGGGAGGGAGAATTCAATTATAACGGGGTAGACAGATCAGACCGGGGTCAGTACTTATTGGGGGGTGGAATGGGGAAAGATGGGGGAGGGCTATGGCAGATGATAAGAAGGTTCCCATGTTACAAACAACCAGTGGAATTGGTACCATTTGTATGAAAATAAAAAATACACAAAATTTGTGTGAACAAGGTGTCAGTGAATGAACAAGGCGTCGGTGAACGGATGAGGCGTCGGTGAATGAACAAGGTGTCAGTGAATGGACAAGGTGTCGGTGAACGGATGAGGCGTCGGTGAATGAACAAGGTGTCAGTGAATGGACAAGGTGTCGGTGAACGGATGAGGCGTCGGTGAATGAAGGAGGTGTCAGTGAATGGAAGTGTTTGTTCCCCAATGTCAGAAGTGTGCCCAGCACAATGGGTGAGTTGGAATCGGTGGATTTGATGTCAATCCTAGTTTTCTCCATAGACTAATTCTTCTGGTATAACTTTAATATACAAGTAGATGAAGATTTTTAGAATAACAACTTTTTATATTAGTTTTTTTTCTCCCCAGTTTAATAGGTTAATCATTCATATTTGGACAACTTTTCTGTTACTTAGGAAGGAGAAAAATAATCATTTTATTAATAATAACAATGTAAATAGATTTATTCATCTGAAACATTCCAGCAGATGTGATTTTCCATCCATGTTTGGGAACTAATTTGGCTAAACAAAATATATACATTTGTGTTCACAATAATATCCGTGTGATGAGAAAAGTGAGTAAAGCTGCAAATCCTTCTAATCCTTTTATTTCCATCCACACAAATGCATTGGGAACACGACACATTCTATTCCAAATCACAACATGAAGAAAAATACATCAAATTTGTGTTGTTCCTCTAAAAAAAATGGAAGAAAAGTGAATATTAGACGGTTCAAAAAAATGGCCGTGTTTGTATTCTTCTTTCCAAACTCCAACATTCACTATATAAACTGAGAAATGTTTGAAGATTTTGCTTTCCTTTGAATGACTTCATGAATATTTGGTTGTAGTCGCACTGTTTCTGAGAACTGCTGTACATCTGTGTTGCATGGAGTCCCCCAACTTCTGGCCCCTGTGATCAGGTATTCCAGCCCAGGATGATTGGACCACTTTCCACAGTTCTTCTCGATTTCTTGGTTTGGCCTCAGAAACGGCATTTTTGATGTCACCCCACAAGTTTTCTATTGGATGAAGATCCGGGGATTGGGCTGGCCACTCAATAACGTCCATCTTGTTGGTCTGGAACCAAGATGTTGCCCGTTTACTGGTGTGTTTGGGGTGGTTGTCTTGTTGGAACACCCATTTCAAGGGCATTTCCTCTGCAGCATAAGGCAGCATGACCTTGTGATGGATTTGGTAAAATGCCTATTTCGTTTCCTATTGAATATATATATATATATACGCTATTTCTATAAGTTTTATAAATATTTACTTTTATACTTTAATACATATGTTGTGTGAATATTTTCTGCCTGCTGGGCTTTGTGGTACTATAAGAAATCCTTGCTTAAGAAATGTCTGCTCACACATACTGCCCCCCTCCCACCGTGTGATTTGGAAGACAAAAGAATGTTTTCCTAAAAGATAAGGCCTGGAAGCAGATCACACCTATACCATGAGGGAGATTGTTTTCGTGTGGAAATGACCAATCAAAGACTAATATAATGCTTATGCTGTTGTCACATGACTCTCGCATCATTCTGCATATATAAGTTCACTTCTCATTATAATAAACTAGAAGTGTTCATAGACTGAACTTGTGTGTCAGCGTGAGTCTCTTCCAATGTGCGCACATTCCAAAGCTAGTGTCATAAATTAGGACAGGAACAGATAAGCACCGGACATATTTAGTCCTTGACTAAATCAGCTGATGCCGAAATCCGGGACTCCGGGTCATTAACCTGCAGCCAGCCGACCTGAAAGGGCGTTAGGTGTCAGTCAAACTGGACGGGACGGAGATTGATCACCTCTCGGAGCATGGTAAGATATATTTTGTTATCTTACCATTGCTTATCCTGTCTTTGTTGTTGATTCATTCCTGTGCCTAGTACGGCTGCTAAAGGTCACTAAAGGCAGGTAACATTGCTTGCCCGGAGTTTATTTCATTTTTACCTGCATGTGCTTATCTGTTACCTGGGTCTCTGTTGTATGTTTTTATGTATCAGTCTTGCGGTGGAAGAGGAGTGGATATACTGAGGGTTTTGACACATAATTTATCTTGGGTGTGGTAACCTTGTGTGTTTACCACAAGAGGAGGTGTCGGGTACGCGTCATGGTAGTGTGGCAGCGGGGTGCCTTAGTCATGTTTGGGGCTAGGAAGAGTTACTCAGTGATCTGTACTCATAGCCCACCGAGATAGACTGCTATGTTATGTCCTAAATGTGTGTCTGTGAGTTAATGTTTGCCATTCATAACAGAAGGTTGGGGTTTGTTAAGGGTTAAGGAAAGTCTGGACAGCAGCCTGTGAAGTGTCTTGGATTTCTGTTAGGAAGGACAGAGGAGGGGGGAGGAGATGGGTCAGACTCTGATAAGACCCCTAGAAAGGAATGTTAGCACGTGACCTGGTTGCACAGAGAGAAGAGGAAAAAAAAACAAGAGAAGAAAGATGTCTTAGTTGACAAATATTTGCTAAAGACAGCAAGAAGTTTGGTATAATGTAGCCAAAGTTATCCACAAAGAGCAGTGGACAGAACAGGTATTGCTACAGGAAACAAAAAACTGTTTATGTGTTAAACATATTGAAAAGGATTACTGGCATGTCATATTGTGAAGAGGAGAGAAGGAAGTGAAGCAGTTAAAAAGTTATCTAAAGTAGCAAAAGTTTGTAAGCTGAAGGTCAGGACTGGCATAAATCATTGTAGGAACAGAGAGGAATTTTATGTGATAAAGGTTTGCTGAACGTGACAGAAGCTCGGTAAAAAAAAACAAAAAACTGCAGAAGCGTTGCATAAAGAAGGATGGTTGGAAGAAATTCAATAAAATGGCGATTGTATAATGTATGTGTATCATAAAATTGTAAATGGAAGTGTGCTAAAACCACCGCCCTACAATGATAGAATCCAGAACAAAGGAGCCCAGGAACAGTCCTGCCCAGCCCAGTGCACTTCCTGATGGCAGCCATCTTGCTGCACCTGCTTTGTCCCTTCCTGCCCAGCCCAGTACACTTCCTGTTGGCAGCCATCTTGCTGCACCTGCTTTGTCCCTTCCTGCCCAGCCCAGTACACTTCCTGGAGGCGGCCATATTGGTACACCAAATTAGACAACTGGAAGGCCAACGCCTCGAGTGAGCCGCCTCTACCCAGTGTGTCTGGTCTTACAAGTCAATGGTACATTCTACGTGGCACCGGATGTGCTGAGCAGAATCCCAAGTTGTCTATGGTCCACAGGACCCGAAGATATTGGACGTTTAAAAGGTACCCCCAATTATGGTGGAACTGAAGCCTGGAGCTCCCCTACCCAGGAAACCACAGTACCCACTGAAACCAGCGCAATCCAAGGCCATTTCGAAGCAGGTCAAGTCCCTTGTGGCAAATGGTGCACTCATACCTTCTACCTCTCCATGTAATACACTTTTGTTCCCGATAAAAAAAGAAGACACCCAAGGAGAACCAGAGAAGTACAGGATGGTACAGGACCTCCGAGCAGTGAATGAAGCCACTGTCTTAGAGACACCCATCGTTCCAAATCCCCACACTTTACTCACAGGGGTACCTCCAACAGCAAAGTATTTCACCGTGGTGGACCTGGCAAATGCATTCTTCAGCGCTCCCTTGTATCCTCCCTGCAGATACTTCTTCATTTTTATTCATGAGGGGCAGCAATACACCTGGGCAGTTATGCCACAAGGGGGCGCAAAATTCCCTGAGCCAGTTTGCCAAAGCCATGACCACCACACTGGGCACATGGCAAAAGGAACATTCGGCAGTGGTCCTTCTTCAATATGTGGATGACTTTCTCCTCTGTGCTGATGACCTGCCCACGGCTGAAGAAGCCTCAGAGAGTTTACTATGTTACTTGGCACACCAAGGCTGTAAGGCTTCTAAACCGAAGTTGTAATGGTGCTCTACAACAGTCGTGTTCTTCGGCCACTGCCTCTCACATGGAACAAGGCATCTTACGGAGGAAAGAGTTAAGCCCATGCAGGACTTGCCACTGCCATTAGGCCAGAAGCCACTCCACGCATTTCTTGGCCTCATATCCTAATGCAGGTCATGGATTCCTGATGTTTCTTGGTTTATGCAACCACTCTACGATGCTCTCAAGTCTGAGCCCTTCCATCTGTCCGAAGAGGCCAACTCCAACTTTTTTTTTGGCTCTAACATGTTTACTTTCTTCAGCCCCAGCCCTAGGTCTACCAGACTACGAGAAATTGTTTCAAACTGTTCGTGTCTGAACGCCAAGGCCATGGCACAGGAGTATTGGCCCAGTCCCACGGAGACTGCCTACGATCCGTAGGCTACTACTAATGCCGTTTGGACCCAATGGCTAGAGGAGCACCCTCGTGTCTGCGTGCAGTTTTTGCTGCTCCAGCTCTGCTGGATAAGACCTCTGATATTGTACTGGGACATGAACTTGTTCTTCTGGCACCGTATGCCATTGCTGCCATTTTAAACCAAGTCCAACCTAAACATTTGTCCACAGTGAGGCATCTTGGACTACAGTGTTCCCTCCAACTTCCTGATAACGTCACTCTCCTACGTTGCCAAACCCTGAATCCGGCCACTCTCCTAATTGCTGAGGGGGGTAATGAAGGTAATGCAGAAAGTGGAGAGGATGATGGAGCCACTGAGCCTCATAATTGTCTTGAAGTGATGAAAATGGAAATCTTCCATCTCCCCACAGTGAGTGAAACACCTCTGCAGGATCCAGACTTTACTTTCTTTGTTGATGGTTCCAGATATGCAGATGAAGGAGGCAAATATTATACAGGATTTGCGGTCACTACTGAAGACACAGTCCTACAGGCAAGAGCCCTATCGCCAGCAATATCTGCACAGGGAGCTGAACTTCAAGCACTCACAACAGCATGCCAGATGATGGAAGGAAAAAGGGCCAATATCTACACAGACTCCAGATATGCCTTTGGGATGGCCCATGACTTTGGACCCATATGGAAGGCAAGAGGATTTATGACTGCGGCAGGTACGTCCATAAGACATGGAGCAGCCATTGGACGACTGCTGGAAGCACTCCTTCTACCCATTCAAGTGGCTATTCTGAAGGTAAAAGCTCATGGGAAATTAAACTCCCGAGAAGCCAAAGACAATAATCTGGCAGATTTGGCGGCAAAACGAGCGGCCATAGGACCACCAGAAATGGAAGGAGAGGTGACCGGAGAGTGGGAACCAATATTCACCTTACAGACCTTACCTGTGGACAGAAGCTACCTCAAGGAACTCCAAGAAGCAGCAAGTCCAGAAGAGAAAGAGAGCTGGAGATGGAGAGGAGCTATTCTCAAAGACGGTCTGTTTGAGTGCAACAAGAGGCTTTGTTTACCCAAGAATATGTTTCCAGCTGTAGTCCAGTGGGCACACGGAGCAGCCCATCTGTCAAAGAGCCTCATGAACTCTTTTATCAACAAGTACTATATAGCGCCTGGAATCACCACATTGACGAACAATTTTTGCAGAACATGTGCCATCTGTGCAAAATGCAATCCGGGACGCACAGAGAAGACACCACAGAAACACTTGGCCAAACCCCTATACCCTTTTCAAAGGATACAAATTGATCATATCCAGATGCCAAAGAGTGGGCGGTTGAGTACGCCCTAGTGGTGTTGGACATGTTTTCCAGTTGGCCAGAGGACTTTGCTGTAACTAACAGGACTGCTAAAACCACTGTGAAGAAACTCCCCACTGAGGTTGTATGCAGATATGGGCTTCCAGAGGTGATAGAGAGTGACCAGGGCCCCGCCTTCACAGCTTCAGTAACCAAAGAAATATGGGCGACATTAGGAGTCACTCTGGCGTTCCATACCCCCTATCACCCCCAAAGTAGTGGGAAAGTAGAAAGAATGCTAAAAGTAGCCCAAGAGACTGGCATGAGTTGGCCAGACAGTCTGCCTATTGCCCTATTTAGTGTCAGATACACACCAAGAGGAGAACATGCCCTGTCCCCTTATGAGATTTTGTTTAGCTCAGCCCCAGACTTGGTTGTTATTTTCCACAACAGTTGCAATTACAATCTGATGTGTTAACTGATTATGTGACTGTATTATTACGTGAATTAACCCGTATCCATGTCCAAGTGTTTTCTCCATTCCAGATTCTGAGTCAGATACAGGAACTCACAGCCTATTACCCGGAGATTGGGTATTAGTAAAGACATTTATGAGGAAACATTCCTTTGAGCCAAGATATGATGGTCCATTCCAGGTTATGCTGACCACAGCCACTTCTGACAAGGTGACCGGGAAGAACACTTGGATACACGCCTCCCACTGCAAGAAAGTCCCGAACCCTGAGGGAAAGGAGTCATCTACACCATGACAACTATGTTGTATATCCTTTTTCTAATGAGTCTGACAGAGGCTCAACAGGTGGATATCACCGAAATAGGTGACACCACTATATTTTGGTACAACTCATCCAACACTCATGTAGCTATTTACACCTTTGATTTCTGTAGTACAGATCCCATGTGGTGCTATGACCGTAATCTATATGATCTTGACACAACGAGCATGTTCCGATAGTAGTGACCAGGTATACATATGTGTCATGGATGATTACTGGGGACCAAAAGATTAGAATCAGATTGGAAGGGATTTGGACTGGTGAGTGTGCTCTTGCAAAGGCCATTATGCCTCTCCACATCCTAGCAGAAAATACCCCTGACCCAACGCCTGGCCGTAGGAGGAAACGAAAAGCTCCTTCTGGCAGTTTTGACCCACATGTGTATATAGATGCCATTGGAGTCCCAAGGGGGGTGCCTAATAAATTTAAAGCCAGAGACCAAGTAAAGCAGGTTTTGAATCCCTGATTCCCATGATAACTGTTAATAAAAATGTAGATTGGATAAATTACATATACTACAACCAACAGAGGTTTGTGAATTACACCAGGGATGCCCTTCAAGGAATCGTTGACCAGTTAGCCCCTACATCCTACATGACATTCCAGAATAGGATGGCTCTGGACATGATTTTAGGGGAAAAAGGAGGTGTCTGTAAAATGATAGAAGGAACCGGAACATGTTGTACATATATTCCTGACAATACTGGCCTGAATGGTAAGGTTACTCTGACTATAAAGAAATTAGAAGACCTGTCAGTTGAGTTGAAAAAGAATTCAGGGATCACAGACTTGTGGGATCAATATTTCAGTTGGATGAGTGGGTGGCAAAAGATACTTGCCCAAATAGGGGTAATTGTACTAATAATTCTGATTCTCCTGGTCCTGGTTGTATGCTGTGTTATACCATGTGTGAGGAAATTGATGAGCAAAGCTGTAGACAACAGAACACCTACCTTCCTGAACCAGGAGCAAGAGGATCTCCATATGATAGATGAAGGAAAACCTTACACCCCGTTACGGTCCCTCCCCGCCAATAATAATCTCACAATTTTGTAGGGATAGCATCTGACTTCCTTATGTACAAAGTCTGTGGCAAGGGGGGTGATGAAATAGTCATTGTGACGAATTGTCCCTTTGTGATACCATTTTGCCCTTTCTGTTCTGGTTTTTCTCCCCTTTGTAAAGCTGGACATGTTTCACAGACATTCTACACTGTTTGTTTAGGAAAATTTGACCTTGTAGTCTTTCACTTCTATAGAGTTCCTAGGTATTGTTGTATTGTATGGTTTGTTGTGGGTGGGGAAAACCTGGTGCCAGTCTGTCTGGTGGGGGTGGGGTGAAGTTGTATATACTGAGCTGTGTTTAATAAAGATTGTCAGTTTCACCCTACACGAAGTTCTGACTTGTGTTTTTGGCTATAATACCTGCCTTGGGAGAATGCTGGAAGACTTGCCGGAAATGAGGACCATTGGGTGAGACGCACTGCTCCGCACGAGGAAGCCCAGGCGGAACGGTTCCGCCACAATTGGTGGCAGCAGTGGGATCTTTCCTCATTGCGGAGAAAGTCCAAACCACCAACCGGGACCCCATCTTTTTCACGGAGACATCCCTGCTCAGCCAGATGGATATACGGGACCTCCGGAAGCCAGCCCTCCAAAGCATGCTTGTCGCTCGGGGAGGTATCACTGGCTCCAAGACCAGAGAGGAACTGTTGGACGAGATTATGGCCCTGGACCAAGCGGATGCGCACTCCACTTCACCTGATGCACACTACGCTACGCTTAAAGCGAACACTGCTTTGCCAGAAGTGAACTCTGCTTCACAGGAGGAGTTGGAGGAACAGAGCAGCTCATCGGCCCCTGAAACACCAGGCCCACTTAGCACCGTACGGAGACCCCTATACCATTCGGATTTACGACAAGAGGTGGAGTGGCGTTTGGCTTTGTTCGGCAGCGCTCCCACCCCTGAACAGATTTCCAAGGCCCTGAACGATGCCACCCAACTGCGGCTTAGTCACGCCCAGTCATCAACCGAGGACTCGGTCTGGGAGAGGATTACCTCCTGCCTTCTCCAGACTGCAACCGGACCAAAGAAAATTCCCTACGCTGCTTTTAAAACTTTCTCAGAGGTGGATGGGGACATTGACAGCTTTCTTCAGGACTTTGAACGTTTGTGCACCATCCATGGTGTGGCAACCCAAGACCGGGTCCCCATTTTGAGCAGCAAGCTAACCGGTCGGGCTGCAGACGCATTCAGGACTGTACCCAACAGCTACTGCTTGGATTACGATTATGTTAAGGAACACTTGCTGGCCCGCTACGCTCTCACCCCAGAGGTGTACCGCTTAAAGTTCCGGACACTCAAGAAGAAACCCCAGGACACCTTCACTGAATGGGGACATCAGTTACAACACACTGCCAGCAGCTGGGTCCGAGGGTGTCAGATCACCAAGCTGGAGGAACTGTTACAACTGCTGTTACTGGTGCTGTTTTACAATGGACTTCCAGGGGATGTTAGACA
This sequence comes from Staurois parvus, assembly GCF_062004578.1. Taxonomy (NCBI): domain Eukaryota; kingdom Metazoa; phylum Chordata; class Amphibia; order Anura; family Ranidae; genus Staurois; species Staurois parvus. The sequence goes on from NW_028317987.1 coordinate 357,864, forward strand.
TTGGGTCCGGGACAAACACCCCCTAACCTTAGCCGACGCTAGTCACTGGGCAGATGAGTACCTGGACAACAAGAGGCTAACAGAGCCCACCATTCCCCCTGCACCTCGTCCACAACCAGTGGTGCCCACTCTGGTCACCCGAGAATGCCTCAGACCACCCACACCTTCTGACCCAAAGCGGTCTGGCCCATGCTGTTATGGCTGCAACGAAACAGGGCACATCAGCATTCATTGCCCATGGAATCCACCAAGGGTCCAGAGCAGCCAACCCCCTCGGGGCACTTCCAACCGACCTACCACTCCCTATGGCCGAGCCTCTGCCTACTCTCTACAGGACCACCCAAGTGACACCGCCTCTTCATGGAGGAATTTTACCACCGAGGATGAGGACATCGAGGTCTTTCATGAGGCTAACCCTCTCCAGGCTGCCACCCCGGACAATCGCCGACACCACCAACAGGTTGTCCATGTTAACGGCCGTCAGGCCCAAGGATTACGGGACACTGGAGCCACACTCACCCTAGTCCAACCTCAACTGGTACCAGACTGGGCCAAGACCGGGCGATCTGTGGCGTTACGGGTAGCGGGAGGCCATGTCTACCGGATTCCTACCGCAAGGCTTCATCTGGATTGGGGGGCTGGGGTCAGGGATGTTGAAATTGGAGTAATGCAGAACTTGCCAGCTGAGGTTCTCCTTGGAAATGATCTGGGAGTCCTGGTCTCCACTTTTTGGCACCGAGACCCCTGCTGAAGCTCAATCAGTACCGATCGGGGAAGCAAAACACCAATGCAGATGGGTTGTCCCGGCAAGCCGAGTTGGAGAAGTGAACCTCTGAACCGACCAGCCCCAAGCGGACCTGTTTGAAGGTCTCGCCGGGTCTGGCAGGTGTTACACAACGGGGGAGCCTTGTGACGAATTGTCCCTTTGTGATACCATTTTGCCCTTTCTGTTCTGGTTTTTATCCCCTTTGTAAAGCTGGACATGTTTCACAGACATTCTACACTGTTTGTTTAGGAAAATGTGACCTTGTAGTCTTTCACTTCTATAGAGTTCCTACGTATTGTTGTATTGTATGGTTTGTTGTGGGTGGGGAAAACCTGGTGCCAGTCTGTCTGGTGGGGGTGGGGTGAAGTTGTATATACTGAGCTGTGTTTAATAAAGATTGTCAGTTTCACCCTACACGAAGTTCTGACTCGTGTTTTTGGCTATAATACCTGCCTTGGGAGAATGCTGGAAGACTTGCTGGAAATGAGGACCATTGGGTGAGACGCACTGCTCCGCACGAGGAAGCCCAGGCGGAACGGTTCCGCCACAGTCATCACCTGTCTAACGTGCAGCATAAAAGAGTTCCAAGGTACATAAGGACAGATGAGCGAGGTCTTATAGGGACAGATGAGCGAGGTCTTATAGGGACAGATGAGCGAGGTCTTATAGGGACAGAGGAAAATAGTCATTTTAAGGGGGGACTGTGATGGATTTGGTAAAATGCCTATTTCATTTCCTATTGAATATATATATATATACGCTATTTCTATAAGTTTTAAAAATATTTACTTTTATACTTTAATACATATGTTGTGTGAATATTTTCTGCCTGCTGGGCTTTGTGGTACTATAAGAAATCCTTGCTTAAGAAATGTCTGCTCACACATACTGCCCCCCTCCCATCGTGTGATTTGGAAGACAAAAGAATGTTTTCCTATAAGATAAGGCCTGGAAGAAGATCACACCTATACCATGACGGAGATTGTTTTCGTGTGGAAATGACCAATCAGAGACTAATATAATGCTTATGCTGTTGTCACATGACTCTCGCATCATTCTGCATATATAAGTTCACTTTCTCATTATAATGAACTAGAAGTATTCATAGACTGAACTTGTGTGTCAGCGTGAGTCTCTTCCAATGTGCGCACATTCCAAAGCTAGCGTCATAAATTAGGACAGGAACAGATAAGCACCGGACATTTTTAGTCCTCTACTAAATCAATATGAAGGACGGGATATTCTGGGTAGTCTGTCTCTCTCTGATATGAAGGATGGGACATTCTGGGTAGTCTGTCTCTCTCTGATATGAAGGATGGGACATTCTGGGTAGTCTGTCTCTCCCTGATATGAAGGACGGGACATTCTGGGTAGTCTGTCTCTCTCTCTGATATGAAGGACGGGACATTCTGGGTAGTCTGTCTCTCTCTGATATAAAGGACGGGACATTCTGGGTAGTCTGTCTCTCTCTGATATGAAGAACGGGACATTCTGAGTAGTCTGTCTCTCTTTGATATGAAGGAGGGGACATTCTGGGTAGACTGTCTCTCTTGGTCTCTGATATGAAGGATGGGACATTCTGGGTAGTCTGTCTCTCTTTGATATGAAGAATGTGACATTCTGGGTAGTCTGTCTCTCTCTCTGATATGAAGGAGGGGATATACTTTGTAGTCTGTCTCTCCCTCTGAAAAGAAGGATGGGACGTTCTGGGTAGTTTGTCTCTCTCTTTGATAAGAATGAAAGGATATTCTGGGTAGTCTGTCTTTCTCTGATATGATGGACGGGACATTCTGGGTAGTCTGTCTCTCTCTGATATGAAGGACGGGACATTCTGGGTAGTCTCTCTTGGTCTCTGATGTGAAGGACGGGACATTCTGGGTAGTCTGTCTCTCTCTCTCTGATATGAAGGACGGGACATTCTGCGTAGTCTGTCTCTCTCTGATATGAAGGATGGGACATTCTGGGTTGTCTGTCTCTCTTTGATATGAAGAATGGGACATTCTGGGTAGTCTGTCTCTCTTTCATATGAAGGACGGAACATTCTCGGTAGTTTGTCTCTCTCTGATATGAAGGGTGGGACATTCTGGGTAGCCTGTCTCGGTCTCTGATATGAAGGAGGGGATATACTTTGTAGTCTGTCTCTCCCTCTGAAAAGAAGGATGGGACATTCTGGGTAGTCTGTCTCTCTCTTTGATAAGAAAGAAAGGACATTTTGGGTAGTCTGTCTCTTTCTGATATGAAGGACGGGACATTCTGGGTAGTCTGTCTCTCTCTGATATGAAGGACGGGACATTCTGGGTAGTCTGTCTCTCTTTGATATGAAGGACGGGACATTCTGGGTAGTCTGTCTCTCTCTGATATGAAGGACGGGACATTCTGGGTAGTCTGTCTCAGTCTCTGATATGAAGGATGGGACGTTCTGAGTAGACTGTCTTGGTCTCTGATATGAAGGACGGGACATTCTGGGTAGTCTGTCTATCTCTCTGATATGAAGGACAGGACATTCTGAGTAGACTGTCTTGGTCTCTGATATGAAGGACAGGACATTCTGGGTAGTCTGTCTCTCTCTGATATGAAGGACGGGACATTCTGGGTGGTCTGTCTCTCTCTAATATGAAGGACGGGACATTCTGGGTAGTCTGTCTCTCTCTCTGATATGAAGGACGGGACATTCTGGGTAGTCTGTTTCTCTCTCTGATATGAAGGACGGGACATTCTGGGTAGTCTGTCTCTCTCTGATATGAAGGACGGGACATTCTGGGTAGTCTGTCTCTCTCTGATATGAAGGACGGGACATTCTGGGTAGTCTGTCTCTCTCTCTGATATGAAGGACGGGACATTCTGGGTAGTCTGTCTCTCTCTGATATGAAGGACGGGACATTCTGGGTAGTCTGTTTCTCTCTCTGATATGAAGGACGGGACATTCTGGGTAGTCTGTCTCTCTCTGATATGAAGGACGGGACATTCTGGGTAGTCTGTCTCTCTATGATATGAAGGACGGGACATTCTGAGTAGACTGTCTTGGTCTCTGATATGAAGGACGGGACATTCTGGGTAGTCTGTCTCTCTCTCTGATATGAAGGATGGGACATTCTGGGTAGTCTGTCTCTCTCTCTGATATGAAGGACGGGACATTCTGGGTAGTCTGTCTCTCTCTGATATGAAGGATGGGACATTCTGGGTAGTCTGTTTCTCTCTCTGATATGAAGGACGGGACATTCTGGGTAGTCTGTCTCTCTCTGATATGAAGGACGGGACATTCTGGGTAGTCTGTCTCTCTCTGATATGAAGGACGGGACATTCTGAGTAGACTGTCTTGGTCTCTGATATGAAGGACGGGACATTCTGGGTAGTCTGTCTCTCTCTCTGATATGAAGGATGGGACATTCTGGGTAGTCTGTCTCTCTCTCTGATATGAAGGACGGGACATTCTGGGTAGTCTGTTTCTCTCTCTGATATGAAGGACGGGACATTCTGGGTAGTCTGTCTCTCTCTGATATGAAGGACGGGACATTCTGGGTAGTCTGTCTCTCTCTCTGATATGAAGGACGGGACATCCTGGGTAGTCTGTCTCTCTCTCTGATATGAAGGACGGGACATTCTGGGTAGTCTGTCTCTCTCTGATATGAAGGATGGGACATTCTGGGTAGTCTGTCTCTCTCTGATATGAAGGACGGGACATTCTGGGTAGTCTGTCTCTCTCTCTGATATGGAGGACGGGACATTCTGGGTAGTCTGTCTCTCTCTCTGATATGAAGGATGGGACATTCTGGGTAGTCTCTCTCTCTCTGATATGAAGGACGGGACTTTCTGGGTAGTCTGTCTCTCTCTGATATGAAGGACGGGACATTCTGGGTAGTCTGTCTCTCTCTGATATGAAGGACGGAACATTCTGGGTAGTCTGTCTTATTTTGGAGGTCTCTGTTTTATTATGTATACCTTTGTTTTTATCTTGTGTTCTGTGTCTTTAAGACTTTTCTATCTGTAGTAAAATATCTTTTTTAAACAGTTGGTTGCATAAGAATTAGGTTTATTGTTTCTTACATTTTTTTAGGTATTTTGGCTCCTCCCTGATATCTCTGTAAGGTAATACAATGCAGGAATGGGTATTAGGGGACATCTCTCGGGGCTGCAGTTCCTCTGAACTCCACAAGATGGTGATCTCATTTCTACTACCCAGACAGGACTTCTCTATGGAATAAGGAAAGGACAGACAGGAAGTGATGTTAAGAACAGACAGGAAGTGATGTCAGGAACAGACAAAAAGTGATTTCAGGATCAGACAGGAAGTGATCTGGAATAAAGATAAGAAGTTCTGAAGGAGATCGGAGATGTTGCTGGACGTGGCAGTAGAGGAGGTAATTATTATTATACAGGATTTATGGCGCCAACAGTGTGCTCAGCGCTGTACAATATAACGGGAGACAATACAGCAACAATACAGATCAATACAAGAGGGATAGGAGGGCCCTGATCCTGGGAGCTTACAATCTAAGAGGGAGGGGCTTATCCTGGGAGCTGACAATCTAAGAGGGAGGGCCTGATCCTGGGAGCTTACAATCTAGGAGGGAGGGCCTGATCCTGGGAGCTTACAATCTAAGAGGGAGGGGCTGATCCTGGGAGCTTACAATCTAAGAGGGAGGGGCTGATCCTGGGAGCTGACAATCTAAGAGGGAGGGCCTGATCCTGGGAGCTTACAATCTAAGAGGGAGGGCCTGATCCTGGGAGCTTACAATCTAGGAGGGAGGGCCTGATCCTGGGAGCTTACAATCTAAGAGGGAGGGCCTGATCCTGGGAGCTTACAATCTAAGAGGGAGGGGTGATCCTGGGAGCTTACAATCTAGGAGGGAGGGGGCTGATCCTGGGAGCTGACAATCTAAGAGGGAGGGGCTGATCCTGGGAGCTTACAATCTAAGAGGGAGGGGCTGATCCTGGGAGCTTACAATCTAAGAGGGAGGGGCTGATCCTGGGAGCTTACAATCTAGGAGGGAGGGGCTAGTGGTACAAAAGGTAGTAACTGTGGGGGATGGACTGGTAGGAGGAGTAGAAGATTCCAGTATTAGCTGAGGGCGGGATAGGCTTCCCTGAAGAGATCGGTTTTCAGAGATCACCTAAAAGTGAGCAGAGTAGGCGATAGTCTGATAAACTGGGGTAGAGAGTTCCAGAGGATGGGGGAAGCTCTGTAGAAGTCCTGGAGATGAGCATGGGAGTAGGAGACAAGGGAGCTAGAGAGTAGGAGGTCTTGTGAGGAGCGGAGAGGAAGGTTTGGGTGATATTTAGAGACAAGATCGGTGATGTCATTTGGGGCGGAGTTATAAATGGCTTTATATGTTATTGTTAGTGTTTTAAATTGTATCCGTTGGGCAACGGGAAGCCAGTGGAGGGATTGGCAGAGAGGGGTGGAGGCCAGTGGAGGGATTGGCAGAGAGGGGTGGAGGCCAGTGGAGGGATTGGCAGAGAGGGATGGAGGACACTGAGTGGAGGCATTGGTAGAGAGGGGTGGAGGACACTGAGTGGAGGCCAGTGGAGGGATTGGCAGAGAGGGGTGGAGGCAATGTCTCTTCTCACTGAGCTATCTGGAACGCTGGACAGCTGCCTTGACAATTCTTGGATAATCCTGCCTTGTGCCTTGTTTGCTCTTGAACCTTGAACTCCTTGCTCCTCCCATGAACTTCCTATATAAGCCATGTCCTTGGACTTCCTCCTTGCCAGATTATTGTGCCTTTCCAGCCAATATCCCGCTACTGTTCCTGCTGCTGTCTACACCTCCGCTACTGACCTTTGGCTTGTTCTTGACCACGATTTCGTCTCATCCTAACGTACTACGATTGATCTGCTACCATTGGTGACCGACCCTTGGCTTGTACTGACTCTGCTTTCATCTGATCCCTAACCTGTTGATCCGCTATTGGTTCCCAGTCTGCTCTTTCCCTGGTGGGGTGATCCTGAGATCTGCGACCTGGTATTAACACGCAGCCCAATCCATCTCCACCATTAGGAGCTCTGGTGAATACCGGTTAATACTTAGACCCCGCACCTCAGGTGAGCCTGCGTCATTCCCAGGGGGACCCGCTGGTGTACCTATCCTGCTGTTTGTCTCAGGTAAGCCTTACAACTGCTGTAGCAACTGGTCTCTGAACCTGACCCAGACCGTGACAGAATAATCTGGCCCAAAACATGGAGGCCGCTATAGCAAGTGTTGTGAATCCTCTTAGGCAGCAAATTGCTGAGCTGCAGGAATTTGGGGTGACCCATCAGGAAAAAGTTGCCAAACTGGAAAGCATTGTGGATAGGCAACAGGGAGAGATTCAGGCTCTGCAGAGGCAACTGCTGAACCGTGATGATCCTAGCTCACAGATGCCCCAACCATCTAAGTGTAATGTAGACCGCCGCCACTACAGGGGTTTCCTTAATCAATGTTGTATATATTTCCAGATGTACCCTGCTGAGTTTCCTTCAGAGAAAAAGAAGGTATTGTTCATTATTGGGCTTCTGACTGGGGAAGCTCTAGCTTGGGCCTCCCCTTATATAGAGGAAAACCATGGCACTCTGAATAATCTGGATTCCTTTTTGACCACGATGAATCAGGTTTTTGATGATCCCAACCGTTGTGCTTCTGCCGAAGCAAAGTTGCATAGTCTGCGGCAGGGTAGACGCTCGGTCGCTGAATACAGAGCCGAGTTCAGAAGTTGGGTTGCAGATACCACTTGGAACCCTGCAGCACAAAAAAGCCAGTTCCACCAAGGGCTTTCTGAACAGGTAAAGGATGAGCTCGCCAGAGGTGATACTCCTAATGATCTTGAGGAATTCATCCAATTGTGTATCCGAATCGATCAAAGGCTTACAGAAAGGAGGAAGGAGAGGCTGGGAATGTTTGGAGGTAATAGGGCCATGCATCTCTCTGCTAGTCCATTTGTTCAGCAGGATTCAGGAGTCTCTCTGGGTTCTAACACTCCTGAGCCTATGCAGGTTGATGCCATCAAGAGATCCATTTCCATTCTGAAGAGTGAAGACGTTCAGAGAACTTGTGTCTATATTGGGGGGATTCTGGTCATTATGCTATTAATTGTCCTAACAAAGTTAGAAGAACAATTGCTGTGACTGATGTGATTGGCCGGAACACATAAACTCCATAAGCCTGTCTGTCTCCCGCTGATTCCTGAAGAGAATAAAGTGAACTCCCTGCTTTCTCATTTTGTTATCCCCATTAAACTGGTATCTGAGGGCCGTGAAATCTCCTGCTCAGCTATGCTGGATTCCGGGGGGGGGGGGGAACTTTATGGATATGGAGTTTGCTCACAACCATGGTATTCAAGGCAGAAACACATTTACCCCTATTGATATGGAGACAGTTGATGGGTCACCCTTATCTTCAGGACCTGTTACCCATAAAACGGTTCCCCTGGTACTGCTGTTTGAGGCTGACCATTGTGAGACCATCAGCTGATTACGTCACCCAAGTTTCCCATCATCCTGGGCATTCCTTGGTTCTCCACTCACAATCCTTCCATCAACTGGGGAGCACGGACTATAGATTTTACGTCCCCCACTGTGAAAAACATTGCAAAAGACTTTGCCGACCAAGTTCATCACCGACCAAGGAAGCGCAAGGTGACATAGTGGCTACCCAGTCATATGACAACTTGCCCACACATTACCATGAGTTCCGGGATGTCTGTGACAAGAAGAATGCAGATCTATTACCCCCTCATCGCCCATATGATTGCCCCATTGAGCTGCTCCCAGGGGCAGAAATACCTTTCGGTCGCCTTTTCAATCTGTCGGAACCTGAATTAAAAGTACTCAGGGTGTGGATCAATGAGAACTTGGAGAAGGGCTTTATTAGACACTCAGCTTCTCCAGCGGGGGCAGCCCTGTTCTTCGTTGAAAAGAAAGACTCCACCTTGCGTCCATGCATTGACTACAGAGACATGAATAAAATCACTATAAAGAACTGCTGTCCATTACCCTTGATCTCTGAAATGTTGGAAAGACTTCGCTCTGCCAAGATCTTTACCAAGCTTGATCTACGAGGGGCATATAACCTTCTCCGCATTCCTCAAGGAGACGAATGGAAGACCGCCTTCAGAACTAGGTATGGGCATTTCGAATCCTTGGTGATGCCGTTTGGACTTTGCAACGTTTCAGAATTTTATCAATGATGTTTTTCGTGATCTGTTGGACCAATTTGTAATTGCCTATCTGGATGATATCCTTATCTTTTCCAATAAGTGGGAGGAGCACCGCAAACATGTTTGCACAGTCTTTGAAAGATTAAGGAGGAATAGACTTTACATCAAATTGGAGAAATGTGAGTTTGAACAAACCCAGATCCAGATCTTAGGCTATATAATTTCTCCAGAGGGAGTGAGCATGGATCCCAAGAAGATCAAAGCAGTGGTAGATTGGTCAGCACCTGGAAATGTTAAGGAGATTCGACGTTTCGTCGGGTTTGCCAATTTCTACAGAAAATTCATAAGAAACTTTTCTAAAGTAATAGCTCCAATCACACAGCTGACAAAAAAAGGGGTACCCTTCGTGCGGACTGAGGCACAGGCTGCATTTGAAAAGCTGGAGACTCTGTTCACTTCTGCACCAATTTTGGTACATCCCGACCCTGAACTACCCTTTATAGTGGAAGTGGATGCTTCCAATTCTGCCGTGGGAGCGATCCTGTCTCAGCGAAGTGGTGAAAAGATGCAGCTTCATCCTTGTGCCTAATTTTCCTGTTTGATGTCCTCAGCCGAAAGAAATTATGACATTGGGAATAAAGAGCTACTGGCAATTAAGGAAGCCTTTTCTGAATGGAGGCATCTGCTAGAAGGAGCCAATCCTCCTGTAACTGTTCTCACTGACCATAAAAATCTGGAATTCATTCGCTCGGCCAAGAGATTGTCTTCCAGACAAGCATGCTGGTCTTTATTCTTTTCAAGATTCAATTTTGTTATATCATATCGACCTGGATCGAGGGATGGTAAGACTGATGCCTTATCAAGGATGCTGTCTGAGCCTCCCCAGGAGGACAATTCCGAATGTTCAATCCTAACGCAAAAGAACTTCCTGGGGGCCACAAGTGCAAAGACATTCTTGAGTCTCCTCAAGGAGGGGTATGAGAATGATCCACTTCTCAGGGATCCTCCTAAGGACATAAACCTTGAGTAGAAGAACGGCTTTTGGACTCTAGCACATCGTCTCTATGTACCTGAGTCTGCTCGGGTGGAAGTCCTCAAATTAGTTCATGACTCCAAACTGGCAGGACACTTTGGGATTTCAAAGACTGATGACCTTCTGTCACGTTCCTTCTGGTGGCCCAGTTACAAGAAGGATATCAAACGCTACGTGGCCTCTTGTCTGACGTGCGCACGTCATAAGACACCCCTGAGCTTCTCCTTTGGGGTTACTCCAGCCACTTCCTGTTCCATCGAGACCTTGGGGGTCAATTTCTATGGACTTTGTGGTCGAATTGCCTCCCTCAAAAGAAATGACTACTATCTTGGTAGTCGTTGACCGCCTTACTAAAATGGCTCATTTTATACCTGTCAAGGGGCTACCTTCTGCCGAACAGACTGCAGAGTTGATGGTTCGAGATGTTTTTAAATTACATGGAATTCCTGATGACGTGGTATCTGATAGAGGAGTACAGTTTACATCGAAATTTTGGAAAAGCTTTTGTTCAGCCTTAGGGGTAACAGTTAACCTGTCCTCTGCTTTTCATCCACAGTCTAATGGTCAGAGAGGACCAATCAAACTTTGGAACAGTACCTTCGGTGTTTTGTCAGTTATCATCAGGATGACTGGGTGGACTATCTACCTACGGCAGAGTTTGCCTATAACAATGCTAAACATAGCTCCACTTCCCAAAGCCCCTTTTTCCTCAATACGGGGTATCATCCAGTTTTTATTCCTGATCTCCCTATCACAGTTCAAATTCCTGCTGTTGCCAACAGATTAACTACCTTGCAGGAGGCTCAAGCGAAGTTGATGGAGACCTTGGGGGAGGCTCAGGAATGTTATAAAAGGGCTGCCGACAGTCATCGCAGATCACTTCCTACCTTTCATGTGGGTGACAAGGTTTGGCTATCTACTAAAAATCTGAAGGTTCATGTTCCATCTGCAAAGTTGGGCCAAACGTTTGTGGGACCTTTGCAGATTTCTGCTCAGATTAACCCAGTTACCTTTCGCTTAAACCTTCCTGACAGTATGAAGATTCACCCTGTGTTTCATGTATCACTTTTCAAACCATTTCATGAAAATCCTTTCTCTGGAAGAATTCTTCCTCCTCCTCCTCCTGTTGAGGTACAGGGTGAAGAAGAATATGTGGTAGAGAATATTCTTGACTCTAGGATGTTTAGAGGAAAATTGCAATATCTTGTCCAATGGGAAGAATATGGGCAAGAGGAAAATTCCTGGGAGCCTGAGGAAAACGTCCATGCTCCTAGATTGACAAAAGAATTTCACCAGAGGTTTCCTCACAAGCCTGGTCCTAAGACATCCAGGGGACGTCCTGTGAGGAGGGGAGTACTGTCAGAGCCTGGGATCGAACCTGGTCCTTCTGCAGTGGGAGGCAATGTCTCTTCTCACTGAGCTATCTGGAATGCTGGACAGCTCCCTTGACAATTCTTGGATAATCCTGCCTTGTGCCTTGATTACTCTTGAACCTTGAACTCCTTGCTCCTCCCATGAACTTCCTTATAAAAGCCATGTCCATACACTTCCTCCTTGCCAGATTATTGTGCCTTTCCAGCCAATATCCCGCTACTGTTCCTGCTGCTGTCTACACCTCCGCTACTGACCTTTGGCTTGTTCCTGACCACGATTTCGTCTCATCCTAACGTACTACGATTGATCTGCTACCATTTGTGACCGACCCTTGGCTTGTACTGACTCTGCTTTCATCTGATCCCTAACCTGTTGATCCGCTATTGGTTCCCAGGCTGCTCATTCCCTGGTAGGGTGATCCTGAGATCTGCAACCTGGTATTAACACGCAGCCCAATCCATCTCCACCATTAGGAGCTCTGGTGAATACCGGTTAATACTTAGACCCCGCACCTCAGGTGAGCCTGCGTCATTCCCAGGGGGATCCGCTGGTGTACCTATCCTGCTGGTCTCAGGTAAGCCTTTTACTGCTATAGCAACTGGTCTCTGAACCTGACCTTATATCGTGACACCTAGTACCCTGGCATGAGGGGAGGGACTGATGATTGTGTTATTGATCTTGATGGAGAAGTTGGGGAAGGGGACACGGGCTGGGGGGAATACTAAAAGCTCAGTTTTGGAAAGATTGAGTTTGAGGAAGTGGAGTGACATCCATGCCGAAATGTCACTTAGTAGGTTAGTAATGCGAGAGGAGACTGAAGGGGTGAGGAGGAGACTGAAGGGGTGAGGTGAGGAGGAGACTGAAGGGGAGAGGTGAGGAGGAGACTGAAGGGGCGAGGTGTGGAGGAGACTGAAGGGGCGAGGTGTGGAGGAGACTGAAGGGGCGAGGTGTGGAGGTGACTGAAGGGGCGAGGTGAGGAGGAGACTGAAGGGGCGAGGTGAGGAGGAGACTGAAGGGGCGAGGTGAGGAGGAGACTGAAGGGGCGAGGTGAGGAGGAGACTGAAGGGGCGAGGTGAGGAGGAGACTGAAGGGGCGAGGTGAGGAGGAGACTGAAGGGGCGAGGTGTGGAGGAGACTGAAGGGGCGAGGTGAGGAGGAGACTGAAGGGGCGAGGTGAGGAGGAGACTGAAGGGGCGAGGTGAGGAGGAGACTGAAGGGGCGAGGTGAGGAGGAGACTGAAGGGGCGAGGTGAGGAGGAGACTGAAGGGGCGAGGTGAGGAGGAGACTGAAAGGGCGAGGTGAGGAGGAGACCGAAGGGGTGAGGTGAGAGGTAGACAGATTTGTGTGTCATCAGCATAGAGATGGTACTTAAAGCCATGGGAGTTTATCAAGTGACCAAGGTAGGAGGTGTAGATGGAGAAGAGAAGGGGTCCAAGGACAGAGCCTTGAGGGACCCCTACAGAGAGAGGGAGTGAAGAGGAGGAGACAGAGTTATAGGTAACACTGAAGGAGCGCTGCGATAGGTAGGAGGAGAACCAGGAGAGAGCAGAGTCTCTGAGGCCAAGAGAGTGGTGTATTTTGAGGAGGAGGGGATGGTTAACAGTATCAAAAGCCACAGAGAGGTCAAGTAGTAAGAGTATGGAGTAGTGGCCATTGGTTGGGATGAGTATGGAGTAGTGGCCATTGGTTGGGATTAGTACGGAGTAGTGACCATTGGTTGGGATGAGTACGGAGTAGTGGCCATTGGTTGGGATGAGTACGGAGTAGTGGCCATTGGTTGGGATGAGTACGGAGTAGTGGCCATTGGTTGGGATGAGTACGGAGTAGTGGCCATTGGTTGGGATGAGTACGGAGTAGTGGCCATTGGTTGGGATGAGTACGGAGTAGTGGCCATTGGTTGGGATGAGTACGGAGTAGTGGCCATTGGTTGGGATGAGTACGGAGTAGTGGCCATTGGTTGGGATGAGTACGGAGTAGTGGCCATTGGTTGGGATGAGTACGGAGTAGTGGCCATCGGTCGGGATGAGTACGGAGTAGTGGCCATCGGTCGGGATGAGTACGGAGTAGTGGCCATCGGTCGGGATGAGTACGGAGTAGTGACCATCGGTCGGGATGAGTACGGAGTAGTGACCATCGGTCGGGATGAGTACGGAGTAGTGACCATTGGTTGGGATGAGTATGGAGTAGTGGTCATTGGTTGGGATGAGTACGGAGTAGTGGTCATTGGTTGGGATGAGTACGGAGTAGTGGTCATTGGTTGGGATGAGTACGGAGTAGTGGTCATTGGTTGGGATGAGTACGGAGTAGTGGTCATTGGTTGGGATGAGTATGGAGTAGTGGCCATTGGTTGGGATGAGTACGGAGTAGTGGCCATTGGATTTAGCAGTTAGTAGATCATTAGTGAGTTTTAGTAGGGCGGTGTCAGTGGAGTATAGTGAGTGAAAGCCAGACTGTAAAGGGTGAAGAAGGTTGTTGTCAGTGAGGTGGGAGCTCAGGCGATTGTAGACTAAGAGTTCTAGGAGTTTAGAGGTAAATGGCAGCAGGGAGATGGGTCTTAAGTTGTTCAGGTTGGTGGGGTCCAGGGAGGGCTTGTTAAGTATGGGAGTGATGTGCGCATGCTTTAGAGGGGAGGGGAAGGCACCAGTAGAGAGGGAGAGATTGAATATGTGTGTGAGGGAGCATAGGATGGGAGAAAACAAGGTCTAATGTATTCCCATCAGAGTGAGCGGAGGACGGCGTCCGTCAGAGTGAGTGGAGGACGGCGTCCGTCGGAGTGAGTGGAGGACGGTATACATTGTGTTAATGTAAAAGATGAGGTTATGTGGAAGAGTTGGGATGTAGTCGGGTTGTTGACATTAATGGGGATGGTAAAATCTCAGAGAATGATAGCGGGTAGTTCAGAGGAGAGAAAGTAGGGTAGCCAGGTGGAGAAATCATCAAGAAAGCAGGACACGGGTCCAGGAGGCCGATAGATCACTGCAATCCTCAGAGAGATCGGAGAGAACAGCCGGATCCAATGAGTCTCGAAAGAAGAGTAATTGCTGGTAGGTTAAGGGAGCGGGAGACAAAAAGGTCATGGACAGAGGTGAGCTTTTTACAGACAGAGCGAGCATTCCAGAGCACACATGAAAAAGGGAGGGTGGTTTTTGGGAGCACAGGGACTGATATTAAATTGAGGGGATTGCGACTATTCCATGGAAGAAAGAGGATACCTGGTGAGGGGGTGAGATAGTGGAGGACCAGGGTTTGGGGAGATATCCCCAGAGGTTAGGAAAAGAAGGAGGATGCCTGGTGTGGGGGTGAGATAGTGGTGGACCAGGGTTTGGGGAGATGCCCCCAGAGGTTAGGAAAAGAAGGAGGATGCCTGGTGTGGGGGTGAGATAGTGGTGGACCAGGGTTTGGGGAGATATCTCCAGAGGTTAGGAGAAGGAGGGTGCCTGGTGCGGGGGTGAGATAGTGGAGGACCATGGTTTGGGGAGATATCCCCAGAGGCTAGGTGAAGAAGGAGGGTGCCTGGTGAGGGGGTGAGATCCTGGAGGACCAGGGTTTGGGGAGATATCCCCAGAGGTTAGGAGAAGAAGGGTGAGGAAAGTAAGATGGGAGCGGGATGTACACAAGCGCACATGCCTTCCAGTCCTGGTGTTTGGGTTAGCAGGGGAGTGAAGTATCAGCAGGAGGTGATGAGAGCAGTAGTAGGGAGATGGTAGCAGTGAGGGGGAGATGTACAAGTTTTGGGGTGGAGCAGAGGGGTAAAGAAGTGAGATTTTGGGAACGCATGATAGTAATCTGAGAAGGAGGAGTAGAGGGGACATATGAAAGGTACACGGAGTGGGACTCAGACTTGTAGGAGATGTTTCCCGGGGTGTTTGCTTGCAGTCTGTCCAGCATGCAGGAGAGTTTCTTGTTGTATCTTCCTGCTGCTTGAGTTCTCCTGCTTTAGTTCAATGCAGCACTCACTGAAAAGATGCACCCTATCAGTGATCTCCTCCCATCAGTGACTGTGCCCCCCCATCAGTGATCTCCCCCCATCAGTGACTGTGCCCCCCCCACCAGTGATCTCCCCCCATCAGTGACTGTGCCCCCCCATCAGTGATCTCCCCCCATCAGTGACTGTGCCCCCCCCCATCAGTGATCTCCTCCCATCAGTGACTGTGCCCCCCCATCAGTGATCTCCTCCCATCAGTGACTGTGCCCCCCCATTAGTGATCTCCCCCCATCAGTGACTGTGCCCCCCATCAGTGATCTCCTCCCATCAGTGACTGTGCCCCCCATCAGTGATCTCCTCCCATCAGCTGATTTAAATTTATAGGGAGATGGCCAAATGAGCACTCATCTCCACCCCAATTAGGAACTGATAAGGATCACATGAATGGGGGGGATGATTCTCAAACAGACCAGACACAGACCACAGTCATAAAACGGTAATAAGATGTTATGTTCTATTTACACCCAGTAACCCCCCGTCATGTCCGTCCTCTTCCTCCATAGTCATGTCCATCCTCTTCCTCCATAGTCCTGTCCGTCCTTTTCCTCCATAATCTTGTCCGTTTTCTTCCTCCATAGTCACTGTGATGTCTTTTATCTCCAGCAGATGATGATACACATCAATATTTAGAAGGACACAAGGATCTCTACAAGGACGTCATGATGGACAATCAGCCGCCCCTCACATCACCGGGTAAGAGGAGACTTTATTGTAAAGGAGAGAGCAGTACGGAGGATCCACCTAGATCCCCCATCATCTGATAAACACATAGAAACAATGGATTCAGTCAGTGTGTGTGTTTCCTACAGATGGATCCAGTCATGGGAACCCACCAGAGAGATGTCCCCGTCCTCTGTATTCCCGGGATTCCACACAGGAAGGTCACACCATCCCTCACCATCATCAGGTAGATGATGACAATTATTGGTAGTTGTGATTTATACACAGCATGTTTGTTACAATGAATGTTTTATTATATCTTTCAGAGTGGAATCCTCGGGGATGAGAATATTGATGTTAAAGAAGAGTATAAAGAGGAGGATGAGGAGTATGGAGTGATGGAGGAGTTTTCAGAAGGACACAAGGATATGATGGAGCCACCTAATACCAGGAACCCACCAGAGAGATGTTCCCGTCCTCTGTATTCCCGGGATTCCACACAGGAAGGTCACACCATCCCTCACTATTGCAAGGTCAGTGGGACAGAGTAACTAGAACATGGACTCATAGAGACAATGTGTGGATATTTTATGTGACCTTACATTTTACAGATGATATTTTCTCTCATTTCCTTGATTTAGAGTGGAGATCCAATCGATATAGAATTTGAGGTGAAATCAGAAGAAGAAGAGGCGTATGTGAGGGATGATCAGCAGTCTATGGAGGAGGATGGAATAACGGGGACATTTATAGAGGAGGACACTCCTACAGAGATCAGCACAGGTGGGTCATGAACACTAAATCCATTCCTCCACCCATACTGCTCACTGATTGGTCCAGAGTAGGGCGGGGACTGGGTGATATCAGCCTGTAATCCCCTGGTCACTTTCCTGAGCTGTGTTCTCCATCTTGCCTGATGTGGGCGGAGTCCTGGTTTGGGGGAACCAATCAGCTCCTGTCTAGTAATCCTCTTTGTCTTTGTATTTTAGTCCATGGCCGGGAGATGAGGAAAACCTCCGAGGATTGTCTCACTTTGTCTCCAGACTGGAAAGTAGAAGATGAGGACATCACACAGTATAGTCCAGGAGAAAACCCGGCTCCCTCCAATGTCCATCCGGCACCACCCAGTGTAGATGGACCATCAGATTCCTCGTATCCTGAGGAACCTCAGACTGTGCGGGACTGGGCCGGCCTTCCAACAGGGAAGAGGTTCTCCTGTCCTGAGTGCGGGAAGGTTTTTTCAAAGAAGTCCAATCTGTACACACATCAGAGATCTCACACAGGGGAGAAGCCGTATTCCTGTCCTGAGTGCGGGAAATGTTTTTCATTGAAGTCCAATCTTCATAGTCATCAGAGATCTCACACGGGGGAGAAGCCATATTCCTGTCCTGAGTGCAGGAAATGTTTTTTACATAAGTCCAGTCTTTCCAAACATCAGAGAACTCACACGGGGGAGAAGCCATATTCCTGTCCTGAGTGTGGGAAATGTTTTTCATTGAAATCCAGTCTTTACAAACATCAGAGATCTCACACGGGGGAAAAGCCGTATTCCTGTCCTGAGTGTGGGAAATGTTTTTCAGAAAAGTCCAGTCTGCATACACATCAGAGATCTCACACGGGGGAAAAGCCATATTCCTGCCCTGAGTGTGGGAAATGTTTTTCAGATAAATCCTCTCTGTACACACATCAGAGATCTCACACGGGGGAAAAGCCGTATTCCTGTCCTGAGTGTGGGAAATGTTTTTCAGACAAGTCCCATGTTTCCAGACATCAGAGATCTCACACGGGGGAGAAGCCATACTCCTGTCCTGAGTGCGGGAAATGTTTTTCACAGAAGTCCGATCTTTACAGACATCAGATATCTCACACGGGGGAGAAGCCATGTTCCTGTCCTGAGTGTGGGAAATGTTTTTCAGAGAAGTCCAGTCTGCGCAAACATCAGAGATCTCACACTGGGGAGAAGCCGTATTACTGTCCTGAGTGTGGGAAATGTTTTTCAGTGAAATCCAGTCTCTACAAACATCAGAGATCTCACACGGGTGAAAAGCCGTATTCCTGTCCTGAGTGTGGGAAATGTTTTTCAGATAAGTCCAGTCTGCACACACATCAGAGATCTCACACGGGGGAAAAGCCGTATTCCTGCCCTGAGTGTGGGAAATGTTTTTCAGAGAAGTCCTATCTTTACAGACATCAGAGATCTCACACGGGGGAAAAGCCGTATTCCTGCCCTGAGTGTGGGAAATGTTTTTCAGATAAGTCCAGTCTGCACACACATCAGAGATCTCACACGGGGGAGAAGCCGTATTCCTGTCCTGAGTGTGGGAAATGTTTTTCAGATAAGTCCCATCTTTACAGACATCAGAGATCTCACACGGGGGAGAAGCCATATTCCTGTCCTGTGTGCGGGAAATGTTTTTCACAGAAGTCCGATCTTTCCAGACATCAGAGATCTCACACGGGGAAGAAGCCGTATTCCTATCCTGAGTGAGGGAAATGTTCCTCACTGAAGTCCTGCCTTCCTGTACATCAGGGGTCCCACACAACCCTGGAGGTGTATTAGTGCCTTGAGTGCAGGAAATGTCTTCTAGATGAATGTTGCTGGACATCCCAGCTCTCATGTGGGGAAGAAGCACACCCTGATACACCTCAGATATACTCCATGGCTGATCTTCATCATGGAAGAAACAGTTCATCAGGAGATCAGAGGTCCCCAAAGACATGGATGAAGTGTGGGACCGGGTTGGTCATTGCTGGCAGGAGAAGAATAAAAATGGAGTCCTGACCTAGAGCACTGGGCTGACTCTCATTGGGGTGCAGCCTATATACTATAGATGGTTTGCACCTACATGGAAGGGGGTCTGCTGTGCTGGGGGAGGGGTTTATGGGAAGGCTGGAGGAGTTTATAAACTAGGATGGAGGGGGGAGGGAGAATTCAATTATAACGGGGTAGACAGATCAGACGGGTCAGTACTTATTGGGGGGTGGAATGGGGAAAGATGGGGGGAGGGCTATGGCACATGATAAGAAGGTTCCCATGTTACAAACAACCAGTGGAATTGGTACCATTTGTATGAAAATAAAAAATACACAAAATTTGTGTGAACAAGGTGTCGGTGAATAGACAAGGTGTCAGTAAATGAACAAGGCGTTGGTGAATGAACGAGGCGTCGGTGAATGGACAAGGTGTAAGTGAATGAACGAGGTGCCGGTGAACGGACAAGGTGTCGGTGAACGGACGAGGTGTCGGTGAACGGATGAGGTGTCGGTGAACGGACGAGGCGTCGGTGAATGAAGGAGGTGTCAGTGAATGGAAGTGTTTGTTCCCCAATGTCAGAAGTGTGCCCAGCACAATCGGTGAGTTGGAATCGGTGGATTTGATGTCAATCCTAGTTTTCTCCATAGACTGATTCTTCTGGTATAACTTTAATATACAAGTAGATGAAGATTTTTAGAATAACAACTTTTCATATTAGTTTTTTTCTCCCCAGTTTAATAGGTTAATCATTCATATTTGGACAACTTTTCTGTTACTTAGGAAGGAGAAAAATAATCATTACCTTAATAATAACAATGTAAATAGATTTATTCATCTGAAACAACAACATTCCGGCAGATGATATTTTCCATCCATGTTTGGGAACTAATTTGGCTAAACAAAATATATACATTTGTGTTCACAATAATATCCGTGTGATGAAAAAAGTGAGTAAAGCTGAAAATCCTTCTAATTGCTTTTATTTCCATCCGCACAAATGCATTGGGAACACGACACATTCTATTCCAAATCACAACATGAAGAAAAATACATCAAATTTGTGTTTTTTCTTCAAAATTTTTAGAGGAACGTGAATATTAGACGGTTCAAAAAAATGGCCATGTTTGTATTCTTCTTTCCAAACTCCAACATTCACTATATAAACTGAGAAATGTTTGAAGATTTTGCTTTCCTTTGAATGACTTCATGAATATTTGGTTGTAGTCGCACTGTTTCTGAGAACTGCTGTACATCTGTGTTGCATGGAGTCACCCAACTTCTGGCCCCTGTGATCAGGTATTCCAGCCCAGGATGATTGGACCACATTCCACAGTTCTTCTCTATTTCTTGGTTTTGCCTCAGAAACTGCATTTTTGATGTCACCCCACAAGTTTTCTATTGGATGAAGATCCGCGGAATGGGCCGGCCGCTCCATAACGTCCATCTTGTTGGTCTGGAACCAAGATGTTGCCCGTTTACTGGTGTGTTTGGGGTGGTTGTCTTGTTGGAACCCCCATTTCAAGGGCATTTCCTCTGCAGCATAAGGCAGCATGACCTTGTGATGGATTTGGTAAAATGCCTATTTCGTTTCCTATTGAATATATATATATATACGCTATTTCTATAAGTTTTATAAATATTTACTTTTATACTTTAATACATATGTTGTGTGAATATTTTCTGCCTGCTGGGCTTTGTGGTACTATAAGAAATCCTTGCTTAAGAAATGTCTGCTCACACATACTGCCCCCCTCCCACCGTGTGATTTGGAAGACAAAAGAATGTTTTCCTAAAAGATAAGGCCTGGAAGCAGATCACACCTATACCATGAGGGAGATTGTTTTCGTGTGGAAATGACCAATCAAAGACTAATATAATGCTTATGCTGTTGTCACATGACTCTCGCATCATTCTGCATATATAAGTTCACTTCTCATTATAATAAACTAGAAGTGTTCATAGACTGAACTTGTGTGTCAGCGTGAGTCTCTTCCAATGTGCGCACATTCCAAAGCTAGTGTCATAAATTAGGACAGGAACAGATAAGCACCGGACATATTTAGTCCTTGACTAAATCAGCTGATGCCGAAATCCGGGACTCCGGGTCATTAACCTGCAGCCAGCCGACCTGAAAGGGCGTTAGGTGTCAGTCAAACTGGACGGGACGGAGATTGATCACCTCTCGGAGCATGGTAAGATATATTTTGTTATCTTACCATTGCTTATCCTGTCTTTGTTGTTGATTCATTCCTGTGCCTAGTACGGCTGCTAAAGGTCACTAAAGGCAGGTAACATTGCTTGCCCGGAGTTTATTTCATTTTTACCTGCATGTGCTTATCTGTTACCTGGGTCTCTGTTGTATGTTTTTATGTATCAGTCTTGCGGTGGAAGAGGAGTGGATATACTGAGGGTTTTGACACATAATTTATCTTGGGTGTGGTAACCTTGTGTGTTTACCACAAGAGGAGGTGTCGGGTACGCGTCATGGTAGTGTGGCAGCGGGGTGCCTTAGTCATGTTTGGGGCTAGGAAGAGTTACTCAGTGATCTGTACTCATAGCCCACCGAGATAGACTGCTATGTTATGTCCTAAATGTGTGTCTGTGAGTTAATGTTTGCCATTCATAACAGAAGGTTGGGGTTTGTTAAGGGTTAAGGAAAGTCTGGACAGCAGCCTGTGAAGTGTCTTAGATTCCTGTTAGGAAAGACCAGAGACAGGAGGAGATGGGTCAGACGCTGATAAGACCCCTAGAAAGGAATGTTAGCACGTGACCTGGTTGCACAGAGAGAAGAGGAAAAAAAAACAAGAGAAGAAAGATGTCTTAGTTGACAAATATTTGCTAAAGACAGCAAGAAGTTTGGTATAATGTAGCCAAAGTTATCCACAAAGAGCAGTGGACAGAACAGGTATTGCTACAGGAAAAAAAAAACTGTTTATGTGTTAAATATATTGAAAAGGATTACTGGCATGTCATATTGTGAAGAGGAGAGAAGGAAGTGAAGCAGTTAAAAAGTTATCTAAAGTAGCAAAAGTTTGTAAGCTGAAGGTCAGGACTGGCATAAATCATTGTAGGAACAGAGAGGAATTTTATGTGAAAGGTTTGCTGAACGTGACAGAAGCTTGGTAAAAAAAAACAAAACTGCAAAAGCGTTGCATAAAGAAGGATGGTTGGAAGAAATTCAATAAAATGGCGATTGTATAATGTATGTGTATCATAAAATTGAAAATGGAAGTGTGCTAAAACCACCGCCCTACAATGATAGAATCCAGAACAAAGGAGCCCAGGAACAGTCCTGCCCAGCCCAGTGCACTTCCTGATGGCAGCCATCTTGCTGCACCTGCTTTGTCCCTTCCTGCCCAGCCAAGTACACTTCCTGATGGCAGCCATCTTGCTGCACCTGCTTTGTCCCTTCCTGCCCAGCCCAGTACACTTCCTGGAGGCGGCCATATTGGTACACCAAATTAGACAACTGGAAGGCCAACGCCTCGAGTGAGCCGCCTCTACCCAGTGTGTCCGGTCTTACAAGTCAATGGCACATTCTACGTAGCGCCGGATGTGCTGAGCAGAATCCCAAGTTGTCTATGGTCCACAGGACCCGAAGATATTGGACGTTTAAAAGGTACCCCCAATTATGGTGGAACTGAAGCCTGGAGCTCCCCTACCCAGGAAACCACAGTACCCACTGAATCCAGCGCAATCTAAGGCCATTTCGAAGCAGGTCAAGTCCCTTGTGGCAAATGGTGCACTCATACCTTGTACCTCTCCATGTAATACACTTTTGTTCCTGATAAAAAAAGAAGACACCCAAGGAGAACCAGAGAAGTACAGGATGGTACAGGACCTCCGAGCAGTGAATGAAGCCACTGTCTTAGAGACACCTATCGTTCCAAATCCCCACACTTTACTCACAGGGGTACCTCCAACAGCAAAGTATTTCACCGTGGTGGACCTGGCAAATGCATTCTTCAGCGCTCCCTTGTATCCTCCCTGCAGATACTTCTTCATTTTTATTCATGAGGGGCAGCAATACACCTGGGCAGTTATGCCACAAGGGGGCGCAAAATTCCCAGAGCCAGTTTGCCAAAGCCATGACCACCACACTGGGCACATGGCAAAAGGAACTTTCGGCAGTGGTCCTTCTTCAATATGTGGATGACTTTCTCCTCTGTGCTGATGACCTGCCCACGGCTGAAGAAGCCTCGGAGAGTTTACTATGTTACTTGGCACACCAAGGCTGTAAGGCCTCTAAACCGAAGTTGCAATGGTGCTCTACAACAGTCGTGTTCTTGGGCCACTGCCTCTCACATAGAACAAGGCATTTTATGGAGGAAAGAGTTAAGGCCATCCAGGACTTGCCACTGCCGTTAGGCCAGAAGCCACTCCACGCCTGTCACGATCTGGGTCAGGTTCAGAGACCAGTTGCTACAGCAGTTGCAAGGCTTACCTGAAACCAGCAGGATTGGTACACCAGCGGCCCACCCTGGGAATGACGCAGGCTCACCTGAGGTGCGGGGTCTAAGCATCCATCGGTCTTCCCCAGAGCTCCTAATGGTGGAGATGGATTTGGCTGCGTGTGAATGCCAGGTCGCAGATCTCAGGATCACCCCACCAGGGAATGAGTAGGCTGGAAACCAAAAGCGGATCAAACAGTTCAGGGATCAAACAGAAGCGGAGTCAGTCACAAGCCAAGGGTCGGTCACCAATGGTAGTAGATAGGATGAGGCAGAATCGTAGTCAGTAGCAAGCCAAAGGTCGGTAACGTAGGTGAAGACAGCAGCAGGAACAGTAAGCGGGATATTGGCTGGTAAGGCACAATAATCTGGCAACCAGGAAGTGCAGAGACATGGCTTTTATAGGAAGTTCATGGGAGGAGCAAGGAGTTCAAGGTTCAAGACAAAACAGGGCAAAGGCAGGATCATCCAAAGAATTGTCAAGGGAGCTGTCCAGCATTCCAGGTGGCTCAGTGAGAAGAAACACTGTCTCTCACCGCAGAAGGCCCAGGTTTGACTCCAGGTTCTGACAACGCCTTTCTTGGCCTCATATCCTACTGTAGGTCATGGATTCCTGATGCTTCTTGATTTATGCAACCACTCTACGATGCTCTCAAGTCTGAGCCCTTCCATCTGTCCGAAGAGGCGACTCCAACTTTTTTTTTGGCTCTAAAATGTTTACTTTCTTCAGCCCCAGCCCTAGGTCTACCAGACTATGAGAAATTTTTTCAAACTGTTCGTGTCTGAACGCCAAGGCCATGCCACAGGAGTATTGGCCCAGTCCTATGGCGACCGCCTATGACCTGTAGGCTCCTACTCATGCCGTTTAGACCCAGTGGCTAGAGGAGAACCCTCGTGTCTGCGTGCAGTTTTCACTGCTCCAGCTCTGCTGGATAAGACCTCTGATATCGTACTGGGACATGAACTTGTTCTTCTGGCACCGTATGCCATTGCTGCCATTTTAAACCAGGTCCAACCTAAACATTTGTCCACAGCGAGGCATCTTAGACTACAGTGTTCCCTCCAACTTCCTGATAACGTCACTCTCCTACGTTGCCAAACCCTGAATCCGGCCACTCTCCTCCCAATTGCTGAGGGGGGTAATGAAGGTAATGCAGAAAGTGGAGAGGATGATGGAGCCACTGAGCCTCATAATTGTCTTGAAGTGATGAAAATGGAAATCTTCCATCTCCCCACAGTGAGTGAAACACCTCTGCAGGATCCAGACTTTACTTTCTTTGTTGATGGTTCCAGATATGCAGATGAAGGAGGCAAATATTATACAGGATTTGCGGTCACTACTGAAGACACAGTCCTACAGGCAAGAGCCCTATCACCAGCAATATCTGCACAGGGAGCTGAACTTCAAGCACTCACAACAGCATGCCGGATGAATTAAGGAAAAAGGGCCAATATCTACACAGACTCCAGATATGCCTTTGGGATGGCCCATGACTTTGCACCCACATGGAAGGCAAGAGGATTTATGACTGCGGCAGGTACGTCCATAAGACATGGAGCAGCCATTGGACGACTGCTGGAAGCACTCCTTCTACCCATTCAAGTGGCTATTCTGAAGGTAAAAGCTCATGGGAAATTAAACTCCCGAGAAGCCAAAGACAATAATCTGGCAGATTTGGCGGCAAAACGAGCGGCCATAGGACCACCAGAAATGGAAGGAGAGGTGACCGGAGAGTGGGAACCAATATTCACCTTACAGACCTTACCTGTGGACAGAATCTACCTCAAGGAACTCCAAGGAGCAGCAAGTCCAGAAGAAAAAGAAAGCTGGAGACGGAGAGGAGCTATTTTCAAAGACGGTCTGTTTGAGTGCAACAAGAGGCTTTGTTTACCCAAGAATATGTTTCCAGCTGTAGTCCAGTGGGCACACGGAGCAGCCCATCTGTCAAAGAGCCTCATGAACTCTCTCATCAACAAGTACTATATAGCGCCTGGAATCACCACATTGACTAACAATTTTTGCAGAACATGTGCCATCTGTGCAAAATGCAATCCGGGACGCACAGAGAAGACACCACAGAAACACTTGGCCAAACCCCTATACCCTTTTCAAAGGATACAAATTGATCATATCCAGATGCCAAAGAGTGGGCGGTTGAGTACACCCTAGTGGTGTTGGACATGTTTTCCAGTTGGCCAGAGGCCTTTGCTGTAACTAACAGGACTGCTAAAACAACTGCGAAGAAACTCCCCACTGAGGTTGTATGCAGATATGGGCTTCCAGAGGTGATAGAGAGTGACCAGGGCCCCGCCTTCACAGCTTCAGTAACCAAAGAAATATGGGCGGCATTAGGAGTCACTCTGGCGTTCCATACCCCCTATCACCCCCAAAGTAGTGGGAAAGTAGAAAGAATGCTAAAAGTAGCCCAAGAGACTGGCATGAGTTGGCCAGACAGTCTGCCTATTTCCCTATTTAGTGTCAGATACACACCAAGAGGAGAACATGCCCTGTCCCCTTATGAGATTTTGTTTAGCTCAGCCCCCAGACTTGGCTGTTACTTTCCGCAACAGTTGCAATTACAATCTGATGTGTTAACTGATTATGTGACTGTATTATCACGTGAATTAACCCGTATCCATGTCCAAGTGTTTTCTCCATTCCAGATTCTGAGTCAGATACAGGAACTCACAGCCTATTACCCGGAGATTGGGTATTAGTAAAGACATTTATGAGGAAACATTCCCTTGAGCCAAGATATGATGGTCCATTCCAAGTTCTGCTGACCACAGCCCCTTCTGACAAGGTGGCCGGGAAGAACACTTGGATACACGCCTCCCACTGCAAGAAAGTCCCGAACCCTGAGGAAAAGGAGTCATCTACACCATGACAACTATGTTGTATATCCTTTTTCTAATGAGTCTGATAGAGGCTCAACAGGTGGATATCACCGAAATAGATGACACCACTATATTTTGGTACAACTCATCCAACACTCATGTAGCTATTTACACCTTTGATTTCTGTAGTATAGATCCCATGTGGTGCTATGACCATAATCTATATGATCTTGACACAACGAGCATGTTCCGATAGTAGTGAGTAAATATACATATGTGTCATGGATGATTACTGGGGACCAAAAGATTAGAATCAGATTGGAAGGGATTTGGACTGGTGAGTGTGCTCTTGCAAAGGCCATTATGCCTCTCCACATCCTAGCAGAAAATACCCCTGACCCAACGCCTGGCCGTAGGAGGAAACGAAAAGCTCCTTCTGGCAGTTTTGACCCACATGTGTATATAGATGCCATTGGAGTCCCAAGGGGGGTGCCTAATGAATTCAAAGCCAGAGACCAAGTAAAAGCAGGCTTTGAATCCCTGATTCCCATGATAACTGTTAATAAAAATGTAGATTGGATAAATTACATATACTACAACCAACAGAGGTTTGTGAATTACACCAGAGATGCCCTCCAAGGAATCGTTGACCAGTTAGCCCCTACATCCTACATGACATTCCAGAATAGGATGGCTCTGGACATGATTTTAGCGGAAAAAGGAGGTGTCTGTAAAATGATAGAAGGAACCGGAACATGTTGTACATATATTCCTGACAATACTGGCCCGAATGGTAAGGTTACTCTGTCTATAAAGAAATTAGAAGACCTGTCAGTTGAGTTGAAAAAGAATTCAGGGATCACAGACTTGTGGGATCAATATTTCAGTTGGATGAGTGGGTGGCAAAAGATACTTGCCCAAATAGGGGTAATTGTACTAATAATTCTGATTCTCCTGGTCCTGGTTGTATGCTGTGTTATACCATGTGTGAGGAAATTGATGAGCAAAGCTGTAGACAACAGAACACCTACCTTCCTGAACCAGGAGCAAGAGGATCTCCATATGATAGATGAAGAAAAACCTTACACCCCATTACGGTCCCTCCCCGCCAATAGTATTATTTATTTATTTATTTATTTATCGAGTTTATATAGCGCCAAAGGGTTTGCTCAGCGCTGTACAATAGAGGGGGGGACAATACATGAAACAGAACAGTATCATCAAACAGCACACGAGGGGTTAGAGGGCCCTACTCTTTCGAGCGTACAATCTAGGAGGGAGGGGGTAGAGGCACAGGAGGAAACGGCTGTGGGGGATGGAGTGGTAGGAGGAGGGAAGGGCAGCGGCTGTTAGGTGAGGGTGGGGGTAGTGGTACAGGAGGAAGTGGCTGTGGGGGATGGAGTGGTAGGAGGAATGAAGGAGAACGGCTGTTAGGTGAGGGTGGGGTAGGCTTCCCTGAAGAGGTGGGTTTTCAGGGAGCGCCTGAAGGTGAGGAGGGAAGGTGACAGTCTGATGGATTGGGGTAGTGAGTTCCAGAGGATGGGGGAGGACCTGGAGAAGTCTTGCAGTCGTGCGTGGGAGGAGGAGACCAGGGAGCAAGATAGAAGGAGGTCCTGTGAAGAGCGAAGGGTACGGGTAGGGTGGTACCTGGGAATCAGGTCGGTGAGGTAGTTAGGGGCAGTGTTGTGAATGGCCTTATAGGTCAGGGTGAGCAATTTAAATTTAATGCGTTGGGCAATGGGGAGCCAGTGGAGGGAGAGGCAGAGGGGGGTGGCAGAGGTGGAGCGGCTGGTGAGGTGGATGAGTCTGGCCGCTGAGTTCAGGATGGTCTGAAGCGGGGAGAGCCTGCACTTGGGTAGGCCAGTGAGGAGGGAGTTGCAGTAGTCCAGGCGTGAGATAATCAGGGAGTGTACTAGTAGTTTAGTGGTGTCTGGGGTAAGGAAGGAGCGTATCTTGGCGTATCTTGGAGTAATCTCACAATTTTGTAGGGATAGCATCTGACTTCCTTATGTACAAAGTCTGTGGCAAGGGGGGTGATGAAATAGTCATTGTGACGAATTGTCCCTTTGTGATACCATTTTGCCCTTTCTGTTCTGGTTTTTATCCCCTTTGTAAAGCTGGACATGTTTCACAGACATTCTACACTGTTTGTTTAGGAAAATGTGACCTTGTAGTCTTTCACTTCTATAGAGTTCCTAGGTATTGTTGTATTGTATGGTTTGTTGTGGGTGGGGAAAACCTGGTGCCAGTCTGTCTGGTGGGGGTGGGGTGAAGTTGTATATACTGAGCTGTGTTTAATAAAGATTGTCAGTTTCACCCTACACGAAGTTCTGACTTGTGTTTTTGGCTATAATACCTGCCTTGGGAGAATGCTGGAAGACTTGCCGGAAATGAGGACCATTGGGTGAGACGCACTGCTCCGCACGAGGAAGCCCAGGCGGAACGGTTCCGCCACAATTGATGGCAGCAGTGGGATCTTTCCTCATTGCGGAGAAAGTCCAAACCACCAACCGGGACCCCATCTTTTTCACGGAGACATCCCTGCTCAGCCAGATGGATATACGGGACCTCCGGAAGCCAGCCCTCCAAAGCATGCTTGTCGCTCGGGGAGGTATCACTGGCTCCAAGACCAGAGAGGAACTGTTGGACGAGATTATGGCCCTGGACCAAGCGGATGCGCACCCCACTTCACCTGATGCACACTTCGCTACGCTTAAAGCGAACACTGCTTTGCCAGAAGTGAACTCTGCTTCACAGGAGGAGTTGGAGGAACAGAGCAGCTCATCGGCCCCTGAAACACCAGGCCCACTTAGCACCGTACAGAGACCCCTATACCATTCGGATTTACGACAAGAGGTGGAGTGGTGTTTGGCTCTGTTCGGCAGCGCTCCCACCCCTGAACAGATTTCCAAGGCCCTGAACGATGCCACCCAACTGCGGCTTAGTCACTCCCAGTCATCAACCGAGGACTCGGTCTGGGCGAGGATTACCTCCTGCCTTCTCCAGACTGCAACCGGACCAAAGAAAATTCCCTACGCTGCTTTTAAAACTTTCTCAGAGGTGGATGGGGACATTGACAGCTTTCTTCAGGACTTTGAACGTTTGTGCACCATCCATGGTGTGGCAACCCAAGACCGGGTCCCCATTTTGAGCAGCAAGCTAACCGGTCGGGCTGCAGACGCATTCAGGACTGTACCCAACAGCTACTGCTTGGATTACGATTATGTTAAGGAACACTTGCTGGCCCGCTACGCTCTCACCCCAGAGGTGTACCGCTTAAAGTTCCGGACACTCAAGAAGAAACCCCAGGACACCTTCACTGAATGGGGACATCAGTTACAACACACTGCCAGCAGCTGGGTCCGAGGGTGTCAGATCACCAAGCTGGAGGAACTGTTACAACTGCTGTTACTGGTGCTGTTTTACAATGGACTTCCAGGGGATGTTAGACATCGGGTCCGGGACAAACACCCCCTAACCTTAGCCGACGCTAGTCACTGGGCAGATGAGTACCTGGACAACAAGAGGCTAACAGAGCCCACCATTCCCCCTGCACCTCGTCCACAACCAGTGGTGCCCACTCTGGTCACCCGAGAATGCCTCAGACCACCCACACCTTCTGACCCAAAGCGGTCTGGCCCACGCTGTTATGGCTGCAACCAAACAGGGCACATCCGCATTCATTGCCCACGGAATCCACCAAGGGTCCAGAGCAGCCAACCCCCTCGGGGCACTTCCAACCGACCTACCACTCCCTATGGCCGAGCCTCTGCCTACTCTCTACAGGACCACCCAAGTGACACCGCCTCTTCATGGAGGAATTTTACCACCGAGGATGAGGACATCGAGGTCTTTCATGAGGCTAACCCTCTCCAGGCTGCCACCCCGGACAATCGCCGACACCACCAACAGGTTGTCCATGTTAACGGCCGTCAGGCCCAAGGATTACGGGACACTGGAGCCACACTCACCCTAGTCCAACCTCAACTGGTACCAGACTGGGCCAAGACCGGGCGATCTGTGGCGTTACGGGTAGCGGGAGGCCATGTCTACCGGATTCCTACTGCAAGGCTTCATCTGGATTGGGGGGCTGGGGTCAGGGATGTTGAAATTGGAGTAATGCAGAACTTGCCAGCTGAGGTTCTCCTTGGAAATGATCTGGGAGTCCTGGTCTCCACTTTTTGGCACCGAGACCCCTGCTGAAGCTCAATCAGTACCGATCGGGGAAGCAAAACACCAATGCAGATGGGTTGTCCCGGCAAGCCGAGTTGGAGAAGTGAACCTCTGAACCGACCAGCCCCAAGCGGACCTGTTTGAAGGTCTCGCCGGGTCTGGCAGGTGTTACACAACGGGGGAGCCTTGTGACGAATTGTCCCTTTGTGATACCATTTTGCCCTTTCTGTTCTGGTTTTTATCCCCTTTGTAAAGCTGGACATGTTTCACAGACATTCTACACTGTTTGTTTAGGAAAATGTGACCTTGTAGTCTTTCACTTCTATAGAGTTCCTAGGTATTGTTGTATTGTATGGTTTGTTGTGGGTGGGGAAAACCTGGTGCCAGTCTGTCTGGTGGGGGTGGGGTGAAGTTGTATATACTGAGCTGTGTTTAATAAAGATTGTCAGTTTCACCCTACACGAAGTTCTGACTCGTGTTTTTGGCTATAATACCTGCCTTGGGAGAATGCTGGAAGACTTGCTGGAAATGAGGACCATTGGGTGAGACGCACTGCTCCGCACGAGGAAGCCCAGGCGGAACGGTTCCGCCACAGTCATCACCTGTCTAACGTACAGCATAAAAGAGTTCCAAGGTACATAAGGACAGATGAGCGAGGTCTTATAGGGACAGATGAGCGAGGTCTTATAGGGACAGATGAGCGAGGTCTTATAGGGACAGATGAGCGAGGTCTTATAGGGACAGATGAGCGAGGTCTTATAGGGACAGATGAGCGAGGTCTTATAGGGACAGAGGAAAATAGTCATTTTAAGGGGGGACTGTGATGGATTTGGTAAAATGCCTATTTCGTTTCCTATTGAATATATATATATATATACGCTATTTCTATAAGTTTTAAAAATATTTACTTTTATACTTTAATACATATGTTGTGTGAATATTTTCTGCCTGCTGGGCTTTGTGGTACTTTAAGAAATCCTTGCTTAAGAAATGTCTGCTCACACATACTGCCCCCCTCCCATCGTGTGATTTGGAAGACAAAAGAATGTTTTCCTATAAGATAAGGCCTGGAAGAAGATCACACCTATACCATGACGGAGATTGTTTTCCTGTGGAAATGACCAATCAAAGACTAATATAATGCTTATGCTGTTGTCACATGACTCTCGCATCATTCTGCATATATAAGTTCACTTTCTCATTATAATGAACTAGAAGTATTCATAGACTGAACTTGTGTGTCAGCGTGAGTCTCTTCCAATGTGCACACATTTCAAAGCTAGCATCATAAATTAGGACAGGAACAGATAAGCACCGGACATTTTTAGTCCTCTACTAAATCAATATGAAGGACGGGATATTCTGGGTAGTCTGTCTCTCCCTCTGAAAAGAAGGATGGGACGTTCTGGGTAGTTTGTCTCTCTCTTTGATAAGAATGAAAGGATATTCTGGGTAGTCTGTCTCTCTCTGATATGAAGGACGGGACATTCTGGGTAGTCTCTCTTGGTCTCTGATGTGAAGGACGGGACATTCTGGGTAGTCTGCCTCTCTCTCTGATATGAAGGACGGGACATTCTGCGTAGTCTGTCTCTCTCTGATATGAAGGATGGGACATTCTGGGTTGTCTGTCTCTCTTTGATATGAAGAATGGGACATTCTGGGTAGTCTGTCTCTCTCTGATATGAAGGACGGAACATTCTCGGTAGTTTGTCTCTCTCTGATATGAAGGGTGGGACATTCTGGGTAGCCTGTCTCGGTCTCTGATATGAAGGAGGGGATATACTTTGTAGTCTGTCTCTCCCTCTGAAAAGAAGGATGGGACATTCTGGGTAGTCTGTCTCTCTCTTTGATAAGAAAGAAAGGACATTTTGGGTAGTCTGTCTCTTTCTGATAAGAAGGATTTGACATTCTGGGTAGTCTGTCTCTCTCTGATATGAAGGACGGGACATTCTGGGTAGTCTGTCTCTCTCTGATATGAAGGACGGGACATTCTGGGTAGTCTGTCTCTCTCTGATATGAAGGACGGGACATTCTGGGTAGTCTGTCTCAGTCTCTGATATGAAGGATGGGACGTTCTGAGTAGACTGTCTTGGTCTCTGATATGATGGACGGGACAATCTGGGTAGTCTGTCTCTCTGATATGAAGGACGGGACATTCTGGGTAGTTTGTTTCTCTCTGATATGAAGGATGGGACATTCTGGGTAGTCTGTCTATCTCTCTGATATGAAGGACGGAACATTCTGGGTAGTCTGTCTCTCTCTGATATGAAGGACGGGACATTCTGGGTAGTCTGTTTCTCTCTCTGATATGAAGGACGGGACATTCTGGGTAGTCTGTCTCTCTCTGATATGAAGGATGGGACATTCTGGGTAGTCTGTCTCTCTCTGATATGAAGGACGGGACATTCTGGGTAGTCTGTCTCTCTCTCTGATATGAAGGACGGGACATTCTGGGTAGTCTGTCTCTCTCTGATATGAAGGACGGGACATTCTGGGTAGTCTGTCTCTCTCTGATATGAAGGACGGGACATTCTGGGTAGTCTGTCTCTCTCTGATATGAAGGATGGGACATTCTGGGTAGTCTGTCTCTCTCTGATATGAAGGACGGGACATTCTGAGTAGACTGTCTTGGTCTCTGATATGAAGGACGGGACATTCTGGGTAGTCTGTCTCTCTCTCTGATATGAAGGATGGGACATTCTGGGTAGTCTGTCTCTCTCTCTGATATGAAGGACGGGACATTCTGGGCAGTCTGTCTCTCTCTGATATGAAGGACGGGACATTCTGGGTAGTCTGTTTCTCTCTCTGATATGAAGGACGGGACATTCTGGGTAGTCTGTCTCTCTCTGATATGAAGGACGGGACATTCTGGGTAGTCTGTCTCTCTCTGATATGAAGGACGGGACATCCTGAGTAGTCTGTCTCTCTCTCTGATATGAAGGACGGGACATTCTGGGTAGTCTGCCTCTCTCTGATATGAAGGACGGAACATTCTTGATAGTCTGTCTCTCTCTCTGATATGAAGGAGGGACATTCTGGGTAGTCTGTCTCTCTGATATGAAGGACGGGACATTCTGGGTAGTCTGTCTCTCTCTGATATGAAGGACGGGACATTCTGGGTAGTCTGTCTCTCTCTGATATGAAGGATGGGACATTCTGGGTAGTCTGTCTCGGTCTCTGATATGAAGGACGGGACATTCTGGGTAGTCTGTCTCTCTCTGATATGAAGGATGGGACATTCTGGGTAGTCTGTCTCGGTCTCTGATATGAAGGACGGGACATTCTGGGTAGTCTGTCTCTCTCTCTGATATGGAGGACGGGACATTCTGGGTAGTCTGTCTCTCTCTGATATGAAGGATGGGACATTCTGGGTAGTCTGTCTCTCTCTGATATGAAGGATGGGACATTCTGGGTAGTCTGTCTCTCTCTGATAGGAAGGACGGAACATTCTGGGTAGTCTGTCTGATTTTGGGGGGTCTCTGTTTTATTATGTATACCTTTGTTTGTATCTTGTGTTCTGTGTCTTTAAGACTTTTCTATCTGTAGTAAAATATCTTTTTTAAACAGTTGGTTGCATAAGAATTAGGTTTATTGTTTCTTACTTTTTTTTAGGTATTTTGGAACTTCCCTGATATCTCTGTAAGGTAATACAATGCAGGAATGGGTATTAGGGGACTTTTTCTGGGGGCTGCAGTTCCTCTTAACTCCACAAGATGGTGATCTTATTTCTACTACCCAGACAGGACTTCTCTATGGAATACGGACAGGACAGACAGGAAGTGATGTTAGGAACAGACAGGAAGTGATGTCAGGAACAGGCAGGAAGTGATCTGGAATAAAGATAAGACGTTCCCTTTGGTCTGAAGGAGATCGGAGAGGTTGCTGAACGTGGCAGTAGAGGAGGTAATTATTATACAGGATTTATGGCGCTAACAGTTTGCTCAGCGCTGTACAATATAACAGGAAACAATACAGATCAATACAAGAGGGATAGGAGGGCCTGATCCTGGGAGCTTACAATCTAAGAGGGAGGGGCTGATCCTGGGAGCTTACAATCTAGGAGGGAGGGGCTAGTGGTACAATAGGTAGTAACTGTGGGGGATGGACTGGTAGGAGGAGTAGAAGATTCCAGTATTAGCTGAGGGCAGGATAGGCTTCCCTGAAGAGATCGGTTTTCAGAGATCGCCTAAAAGTGAGCAGAGTAGGCGATAGTCTGATAAATTGGGGTAGAGAGTTCCAGAGGATGGGGGAAGCTCTGTAGAAGTCCTGGAGACGAGCATGGGAGGAGGAGACAAGGGAGCTAGAGAGCAGGAGGTCTTGTGAGGAGCGGAGAGGAAGGTTTGGGTGATATTTAAAGACAAGATCGGTGATGTAATTTGGGGCGGAGTTATAAATGGCTTTATATGTTATTGTTAATGTTTTAAATTTTATCCGTTGGGCAACAGGAAGCCAGTGGAGGGATTGGCAGAGAGGGGTGGAGGACACTGAGTGGAGGCCAGTGGAGGGATTGGCAGAGAGGGGTGGAGGACACTGTGTGGAGGCCAGTGGAGGGATTGGCAGAGAGGGGTGGAGGACACTGAGTGGAGGCCAGTGGAGGGATTGGCAGAGAGGGGTGGAGGACACTGAGTGGAAGCCAGTGGAGGGATTGGCAGAGAGGGATGGAGGACACTGAGTGGAGGCCAGTGGAGGGATTGGCAGAGAGGGGTGGAGGACACTGAGTAGAGGCCGGTGGAGGGATTGGCAGAGAGAGGTGGAGGACACTGAGTAGAGGCCAGTGGAGGGATTGGCAGAGAGGGGTGGAGGACACTGAATGGAGGCCAGTGGATGGATTGGCAGAGAGGGGTGGAGGACACTGAGTGGAGGCCAGTGGAGGGATTGGCAGAGAGGGATGACAGATACAGGACGGTTAGTAAGGTGGATGAGTCTGGCAGCAGCATTCATGATAGACTGAAGAGGGGATAGCCTGCGATGAGGTCAGCCAATGAGGAGGGAGTTACAAGTCAAGGCGAGATACAAAAAGGAGTGAATAAGTTGCTTAGTGGTTTCCGAGGTTAGGAACGGGCGTATCGTGGAGATGTTGTGGAGGTGAAGTCTACAAGATTTGGACAGTGATTGGATTTGGGGTTGAAAGGACAGATGGGAGTCTAGGATGACACTGAGTACCCTGGCATGAGGGGAGGGACTGATGATTGTGTTATTGATCTTGATGGAGAAGTCGGGGGAGGGGGCACGGGCTGGGGGGGAATACTAAGAGCTCAGTTTTGGAAAGATTTAGTTTGAGGAAGTGGAGTGACATCCATGCCGATATGTCACTTAGTAGGTTAGTAATGCGGGAGGAGACTGAAGAGGTGAGGAGAAGACTGAAGGGGCGAGGTGAGGAGACTGAAGGGGCGAGGTGAGGAGGAGACTGAAGGGGCGAGGTGAGGAGGAGACTGAAGGGGCGAGGTGAGGAGGAGACTGAAGGGGCGAGGTGTGGAGGAGACTGAAGGGGCGAGGTGTGGAGGAGACTGAAGGGGCGAGGTGTGGAGGAGACTGAAGGGGCGAGGTGTGGAGGAGACTGAAGGGGTGAGGTGAGGGGTAGAAAGATAGATTTGTGTGTCATCAGCATAGAGATGGTACTTAAAGCCATGGGAGGTTATCAAGTGACCAAGGGAAGAGGTGTAGATGGAGAGGGAGTGAAGAGGAGGAGGCGGAGTTATAGGTAACACTGAAGGAGCGCTGCAATAGGTAGGAGGAGAACCAGGAGAGAGCGGAGTCTCTGAGGCCAAGAGAGTGGTGTTTTTGAGGAGGAGGGGATGGTCAATAGTATCAAAAGCCACAGAGAGGTCAAGTAGTAAGAGTATGGAGTAGTGGCCATTGGCTGGGATGAGTACGGAGTAGTGACCATTGGTTGGGATTAATACAGAGTAGTGGCCATTGGTTGGGATGAGTACGGAGTAGTGACCATCGGTTGGGATGAGTACGGAGTAGTCACCATCGGTTGGGATTAGTACGGAGTAGTGACCATCGGTTGGCATGAGTACGGAGTAGTGGCCATCGGTTGGGATGAGTACGGAGTAGTGACCATTGGTTGGGATGAGTACGGAGTAGTGGCCATTGGTTGGGATGAGTACGGAGTAGTGGCCATTGGTTGGGATGAGTACGGAGTAGTGGCCATTGGTTGGGATTAGTATGGAGTAGTGGCCATTGGTTGGGATGAGTACGGAGTAGTGACCATTGGTTGGGATGAGTACGGAGTAGTGGCCATTGGTTGGGATGAGTATGGAGTAGTGGCCATTGGTTGGGATGAGTACGGAGTAGTGGCCATTGGTTGGGATTGGTATGGAGTAGTGGCCATTGGTTGGGATGAGTACGAAGTAGTGGCCATTGGTTGGGATGAGTACGGAGTAGTGACCATTGGTTGGGAGGAGTATGGAGTAGTGGCCGTTGGTTGGGATGAGTACGGAGTAGTGGCTGTTGGTTGGGATTAGTATGGAGTAGTTGGCCATTGGTTGGGATTAGTATGGAGTAGTGGCCATTGGTTGGGATTAGTATGGAGTAGTGGCTGTCGGTTGGGATGAGTACGGAGTAGTGACCATTGGTTGGGATTAGTATGGAGTAGTGACCATTGGTTGGGATGAGTACGGAGTAGTGGCCATTGGTTGGGATTGGTATGGAGTAGTGGTCATTGGTTGGGATGAGTACGGAGTAGTGACCATTGGTTGGGATGAGTACGGAGTAGTGGCCATTGGTTGGGATGAGTATGGAGTAGTGGCCATTGGTTTTAGCAGTTAGTAGATCATTAGTGAGGTTTAGTAGGGCGGTGTCAGTGGAGTGCAGTGAGTGAAAGCCAGACTGTGAAGGGTGAAGGAGGTTGTTGTCGGTGAGGTGGGAGCTCAGGCGATTGTAGACTAAGCGTTCTAGGAGTTTAGAGGTAAATGGCAGCAGGGAGATGGGTCTTAAGTTGTTCAGGTTGGTGGGGTCCAGGGAGGGCTTGTTAAGTATGGGAGTGATGTGCGCATGCTTTGGAGGGGAGGGGAAGGCACCAGTAGAGAGGGAAAGATTGAAGATGTGAGTGAGGGAGCATAGGATGGAAGAAGAGGGTGACCGTAGTAGTTGTGAGGGGACAGGATCCAGGGGGCAGGTGGTGAGACGGGCTTCTGAGGAAACCTTAGTGACCTCTTCAGTAGTAGAGAGGTCAGAAGAGGAAAGTGTTGAGGGAGGTTTAGTATAAGGTATGCTAAGTGGGATGGATGTCTGTGCAGTGGAGATGTCCCTACGAATTGCGTCAATCTTCTTTTTGAAATGATTTGCAATCTCGTGAGCAGTGAGTGAGGTGCTGGGTGAAGGTGGGGGTGAGATAGTGGAGGACCAGGGTTTGGGGAGATATCTCCAGAGGTTAGGAGAAGAAGGGTGAGGAAAATAAGATGGGGCGGGATGTACACGAGCGCACATGACTTCCAGTCCTGGTGTTTGGGTCAGCAGGAGGTAATGAGAGCAGTAATAGGGAGATGGTCTTCCTCCATAGTCACTGTGATGTCTTTTATCTCCAGCAGATGATGATACACATCAATATTTAGAAGGACACAAGGACCTCTACAAGGACGTCATGATGGACAATCAGCCGCCCCTCACATCACCGGGTAAGAGGAGACTTTATTGTAAAGGAGAGAGCAGTACGGAGGATCCACCTAGATCCCCCATCATCTGATAAACACATAGAAACAATGGATTCAGTCAGTGTGTGTGTTTCCTACAGATGGATCCAGTCATGGGAACCCACCAGAGAGATGTCCCCGTCCTCTGTATTCCCGGGATTCCACACAGGAAGGTCACACCATCCCTCACCATCATCAGGTAGATGGTGACAATTATTGGTAGTTGTGATTTATACACAGCATGTTTGTTACAATGAATGTTTTATTATATCTTTCAGAGTGGAATCCTCGGGGATGATAATATTGATGTTAAAGAAGAGTATAAAGAGGAGGATGAGGAGTATGGAGTGATGGAGGAGTTTTCAGAAGGACACAAGGATATGATGGAGCCACCTAATACCAGGAACCCACCAGAGAGATGTCCCCGTCCTCTGTATTCCCGGGATTCCACACAGGAAGGTCACACCATCCCTCACTATTACAAGGTTGGTGGGATGGAGCATCTAGAACATGGACTTGTAGAGACAATGTGTGGATATTTTATGTGACCTTACATTTTACAGATGATATTTTCTCTCATTTCCTTGATTTAGAGTGGAGATCCAATCGATATAGAATTTGAGGTGAAAGCAGAAGAAGAAGAGGCGTATGTGAGGGATGATCAGCAGTCTATGGAGGAGGATGGAATAACGGGGACATTTATAGAGGAGGACACTCCTACAGAGATCAGCACAGGTGGGTCATGAACACTAAATCCATTCCTCCACCCATACTGCTCACTGATTGGTCCAGAGTAGGGCGGGGACTGGGTGATATCAGCCTGTAATCCCCTGGTCACTTTCCTGAGCTGTGTTCCCCGTCCTGTATTCCTGGATTTCTCTCGGATAATCTTCCTTCTCTGTGCTGCAGACACAATTTATGTCTCTAGACTGGATTTATGGAGGTTCTGGGGTTCAGCTGGCAGCAAAATGTTGATTTTTACTCTAAGCATTGCATAATGTAGGCACCCAGGACATGTGACTGGGGTCTCCTGCCTTGTGCCTGACTCCTCCAGGGGACCTTCTCTGTTATCTGCTGGCTGTGCCGGGTGGAGGGATATGTCTGTAGTGTCTCAGACCCAAGTCACTGAGTGCAGTCTCAGGAGATGGGAGGCAGCGGTGTGGGACCTACATAGTTACATAGTTAGTCTGGCTGAAAAAAGACATTCATCTAGTTGTACCATTAATAATAAAAGTTATAATCCGACACCCACAGCTGATCCACCAGAAGGCAAAAACCCAGCAAAGCACGATCCGATCTGCTCCTGCAGGGGAAACATTCCTTCCTGACCCCCCCGAGAGGCAATCGGATATTCCCTGGATCAACTTTCCCTATAAATGTTATATCCAGTTATATTCTGTGTATCCAAGAAAGAATCCAGGACTTTCCTACAGCAACCCCCCTTATGTATTATACATGGAGATCATATCCCCCCTTATGTATTATACATGGAGATCATATCCCCCCTTATGTATTATACATGGAGATCATATCCCCCCTTATGTATTATACATGGACATCATATCCCCCTTATGTATTATACATGGAGATCATATCCCCCCTTATGTATTATACATGGTGATCATATCCCCCCCTTATGTATTATACATGGAGATCATATCCCCCCCTTATGTATTATACATGGAGATCATATCCCCCTTATGTATTATACATGGAGATCATATCCCCCCTTATGTATTATACATGGAGATCATATCCCCCCTTATGTATTATACATGGTGATCATATCCCCCCTTATGTATTATACATGGAGATCATATCCCCCCTTATGTATTATACATGGAGATCATATCCCCCTTATGTATTATACATGGAGATCATACCCCCCCTTATGTATTATACATGGAGATCATATCCCCCCCTTATGTATTATACATGGAGATCATATCCCCCTTATGTATTATACATGGAGATCATATCCCCCTTTATGTATTATACATGGAGATCATATCCCCCCTTATGTATTATACATGGAGATCATATCCCCCCCTTATGTATTATACATGGAGATCATATCCCCCCTTATGTATTATACATGGAGATCATATCCCCCCCTTATGTATTATACATGGAGATCATATCCCCCCTTATGTATTATACATGGAGATCATATCCCCCCCCTTATGTATTATACATGGAGACCATATCCCCCCTTATGTATTATACATGGAGATCATATCCCCCCTTATGTATTATACATGGAGATCATATCCCCCCTTATGTATTATACATGGAGATCATATCCCCCCTTATGTATTATACATGGAGATCATATCCCCCCTTATGTATTATACATGGACATCATATCCCCCTTATGTATTATACATGGAGATCATATCCCCCCTTATGTATTATACATGGTGATCATATCCCCCCCTTATGTATTATACATGGAGATCATATCCCCCCCTTATGTATTATACATGGAGATCATATCACCTCTTTATGTATTATACATGGAGATCATATCCCCCCTTATGTATTATACATGGTGATCATATCCCCCTTATGTATTATACATGGAGATCATATCCCCCCTTATGTATTATACATGGAGATCATATCCCCCTTATGTATTATACATGGAGATCATACCCCCCCTTATGTATTATACATGGAGATCATATCCCCCCCTTATGTATTATACATGGAGATCATATCCCCCCTTATGTATTATACATGGAGATCATATCCCCCCTTATATATTGTACATGGAGATCATATCCCCCCTTATGTATTATACATGGAGATCATATCCCCCTTATGTATTATACATGGAGATCATATCCCCCTTTATGTATTATACATGGAGATCATATCCCCCCTTATGTATTATACATGGAGATCATATCCCCCCTTATGTATTATACATGGAGATCATATCCCCCCTTATGTATTATACATGGAGATCATATCCCCCTTATGTATTATACATGGAGATCATATCCCCCTTTATGTATTATACATGGAGATCATATCCCCCCTTATGTATTATACATGGAGATCATATCCCCCCTTATGTATTATACATGGAGATCATATCCCCCCCTTATGTATTATACATGGAGATCATATCCCCCCTTATGTATTATACATGGAGATCATATCCCCCCTTATGTATTATACATGGAGATCATATCCCCCCTTATGTATTATACATGGAGATCATATCCCCCCTTATGTATTATACGTGGAGATCATATCCCCCTTATGTATTATACATGGAGATCATATCCCCCTTATGTATTATACATGGAGATCATATCCCCCCTTATGTATTATACATGGAGATCATATCCCCCCTTTATGTATTATACATGGAGATCATATCCCCCCTTATGTATTATACATGGAGATCATATCCCCCCTTATGTATTATACATGGAGATCATATCCCCCCTTTATGTATTATACATGGAGATCATATCCCCCCTTATGTATTATACATGGAGATCATATCCCCCCTTATGTATTATACATGGTGATCATATCCCCCTGTCACAGTATGGGAGCCTGCCAATTATTAATCCCCTTATTAATGCCTTGTATCACATGCCCTCAGTGTCCTGCTCTGTATTGTTCCAATTGTCCCCTGTGTCACTAGGCCAAATGGCCATATCAAATTACTCTGGCCCCCCTCCCTCCTGGCCAGCTGGCTGGGAGCTCTTTGCACACCTCCCAACTTGCTTTTCATCTATGCAGACAGCGTCCCTGCCCCCCCAGGATGTCCCTGTCACCAGCCTGATTCTCCCTGGGGTCTAGTGTTCCCTTCCCCCTCCCGGTTGCCAAGGTGACCGGGAAGCGTCCTGCAGCAGTTTAAGAGGTGGATGCTGGGAGCTCCTATCCATTCTGTTGTGTAGTCTGCAAGGGATCTCAAGCTTCGGCGAGACCTTTGTGCCTAGGCTCTGCAAGTCTTCTCCCCAGCCTCACAGAGACCCCACAGGAAGGAAGAGACAACCAGAGAAAGCCTGCCTGCGATTGCGAGAGACCCCACAGAAGGGGGAGAGACTACCACAGCCCATCTGCCAGAGCCAGAGGCCACCCGCCTGATCCGGACTCCACAGGTACCTGCGTTCTGCTTCTACCCCTGGGAGACCAGGCACCCTGTTGGATCCGGGAGTACCTGCTTCCCCACTGTGTTACCTGAACTGTTGCGGTGGTGACTCCTCGCACCCCTCTCCTGTGTCGGACTACCCCTGTTACAGGGACACCCCCTTGGCTCTCCTAGTAGACTATAAGTGGGTGGGGCCCCCTCGTTACCATTTAGTGTCAAATCCACCCTCTCTGCCACCCCCCGTATTGAAGGACTGCCGTCTGTTTGTCTCAATAAAGCTTTGTGCGTCTGTCATCCTCTCTGTGTGTTCTGTCCTGCCTTTCCTCCGTCACATACTGGTTGGCAGCGGTGGGATCAGGACACTGAGGAGATGGCAGACAGCGAAAGCCAGCGGATGCAGGAACAGGCCCGGCCCAGCGAATACAGGAAGTGGACTGTGGCATGTCTGCAGGAGAGGGCTGAGGAGCTGGCCCTTTCCTGGAGGGGCCTAGCCAAAGAGGATCTGATCACCGCCATTGAGGAGGCGGACCCCCTAGACGCCCCAGGAAAAAGCAGATCCTCCCCAGCACGCAAGGATCCAGGGCCCAAGAGCCCCTGGCTTACTCGGGTGGAGGAAGAGATGGCCCTCCTGGGGTCAGACGCCACAGCAGAGGACAAGCGAGAGGCTATCCGGAGGGCGCATGAAAGAGAGAGCCAAGGGAGCCACCGTGACCTAAGCTGCCC
Organism: Staurois parvus; assembly: GCF_062004578.1. NCBI lineage: Eukaryota > Metazoa > Chordata > Amphibia > Anura > Ranidae > Staurois > Staurois parvus. The sequence continues at coordinate 400,504 of NW_028317987.1, forward strand.
GTCCAGCCCCAGGGCCGCGGGATACCCCCCTCCCCGGGTCAGCCGCAAGGACTTTAAACCCTTCAACGAAGCCGCCGGGGATTTAGAGGGGTTCTTTCAGGACTTTGAGCAGCAGTGCCAGCTCATGGAGGTGCCAAGCATGGATTGGATACGGCACCTCGTGGGTCTGTTAGAAGGGGGTGCAGCTGCGGCCTACCGCACTCTGGACTATGTGGATGGCCGGGATTACGCCCGGGTCAAACAGACTGTGTTGGAATATTATGCGGTGACCCCAGAAGTGCACCGGGCGCGCTTCCGTGACCTTCCCTGCCATGCGGAACCGTCCTATAGGATGTATGCGCACAAGATGTCGCAGTCCTGTCGGAGGTGGCTAGAGGGGGAACAGGCCCGCACCGCAGAAGATATCATTCAAGCATTTCTGAAGGAGCAATTCTACAACCAATGCCCGGCTGAGGTGCGCAGATGGGTAAGAGAGAAAGCCCCTACCACCCTTGCAAAGGCCGCTTCCCTGGCTGATGAGATCCTGGCCATCAAGCCACACTGGAAACGGCGGGCCCCTGAGCCGTCAAGGGCCCTGCCCCCCACCACCTCTGCCAAAATGGGCCCCTCACCTACCACTGCCAATCCCGCAGGGCCACCCCCCCAGAGCCCGGTTCGCAGGGCCCCCCATGGAGCGCCACTGCTACGGATGCAACCAGCCAGGGCACCTCCAAGCCAACTGCCCCACCTCTTGAAGCCGGCGCTTTACCCGTCCGGTTCAGTACCTGGATCTCCATCCCGCAGAAGAACCACTGCCCCCGCCTCCCAGTGAATGGATGAGCCCCCAAGACGCCAACCAACCCTGGGGGGTTTACAGTGTCCACCCCCCGGGGGCTACATACTCCACCCAGAAACAACGCCACCTGCAGGCCGTGCAGGTAGACGGGCAACCCGCCACCGGTTTTCGGGATACGGGGGCCTTCCTGACCATCGCTGATCCCCGAGTGATCCGGCCGGAAGCCATCCAACCCGGCCCTGGATTCGCCATCGAGCTGGCGGGAGGAGCCAGACATCACATCCCCAGGGCATCCGTGCAGCTCGATTATGGGTTTGGGGAGCAACAGTGCCAGATCGGCGTCATGGGTGGCCTCCCGGCGGATGTCCTACTCGGCAATGACTTAGGGGAGCTACGATGCCAGTATGTCGGGGCGGTGACCCGGCGCCAAGCAGGTCGAGGTCCTCCTGCAGATGAAGCCACCACGGGATCTTCCCCCAGCATGGACTCGGTGAGTGAACCCCTACCTGACGCAGACCTTCCCCTGACCTGGGATCGGGAGACCTTTAAGCGGGAGGTTGCCACAGACCCAACCTTGACTAAGTTTAGGACCTAGGCTGCTGCAGGGTGGCAGGAGGGGGATGGGGCCAGCTTTGGTGGGAGCAGGGGTTGTTGTACCACACAGCAGGCCCAAGCCGCCCGGGTCAACCCTCTGCTAGCCCCACACAACTGATAGTGCCCAGACGATTCCGGTTCCCGCTACTCCAGATAGCACACGACATTCCAGTAGCTGGCCACCTGGGCAAGAGGAAAACGGGGCTTCGGCTGACCCAAGCCTTCTACTGGCCAGGTATTACCCAGGACTTAGCCCACTTCTGTCAGACCTGTGATATCTGTCAGAGGAGGGGACGCCCAGGGGACCACCCAAGGGCCCGGCTCCGCCCCTTACCCATCATTGACGAGCCCTTTCAGCGGGTAGCTGTAGACATCCTGGGGCCCCTGACCCGGCCCAGTAAGGCCGGCAAGCGGTACATCCTCACGGTAGTGGATTATGCCACCCGCTACCAAGAGGCTGTCCCCCTGTCCAGCATCTCCGCCCCCAAAGTAGCCGAGGCCCTAGTCACCGTTTTCTCCCGGGTGGGTTTCCCCAGCGAGATCCTGACGGACCAGGGTACCCAGTTCATGTCCGAGGTGGTCCAATCTCTCTGGCGCACGTGCGGGGTACGGGCGATCCGGACCACTCCCTATCACCCCCAAACCAATGGCCTCTGCGAGCGCTTCAATGGCACACTGAAGAGCATGCTGAGGTCCTTCATTGATGGGGAGGTGGACTGGGAGAAGCTCCGTCCACACCTGCTGTTTGCATATTGGGAGGTACCGCAAGAGTCAACGGGGTTCTCCCCCTTCGAACTCCTGTACGGGCGGAAGGTCCGCGGTCCCCTATCCCTGCTCTGGGAACATTGGGAAGGGCAGATAGAGGACACAGGTACCCCCGTCGTTCCCTACGTTCTCGAGTTATGGGAAAGGCTGACCCGCCTGGCCACCATGGCCCACAGCCACCTCCAGGCAGCCCAGACACGTCAGAAGGTCTGGTACGACCGCAAGGCACGCGGCCGTGAGTTCACTGACGGGCAGCAGGTGCTCAAGATCATCCCCAACCCACAGAACAAACTCCAGCACATCTGGGAAGGACCCTACAAGGTCCTCCGCAAGATAGATGAGACTAGTTACGTAATTGGTCTCGACGCCCGCAACCGCCAACAGCGCACGGTCCACATCAACATGATGAAAGAGTACCATGACCGGGCTCTGCCAGTGCTCGCTGTCTGCCCCGCCTCCTCGATCTCCTGCAAGCCACCAAGGTCACCACTCCCCTAGATCAGATTCCTACGGGGGCTCGGCTGAACCCCCGCCAGACGGCCCAGATGCGGGCCATGATAGCAGACTGGGCCGCCGCCTTCTCGGCCACCTCAGGCCGCACCGGGTTAGCCCTCCACCACGTGGAGACCCACAGTCAGAAACCCATCCAGCAGGCCCCATACCGAGTCCCCGAATCCGTGAAGGCGGCCATACGGGCAGAACTCTCCGAGATGCTCCAGCTGGGTATCATCCGACCCTCCCGCAGTCCTTGGGCCTCCCCGGTGGTGCTCGTGCCAAAGAAGGATGGGACCACCCGCTTTTGCGTGGATTACTGGAGGTTGAATGACTACACTGTCAGTGATGCCTACCCCATGCCCCGCATAGACGACCTGCTGGACCGTCTGGCCAAAGCCCGCTACGTTAGCACCCTAGGGCTATTGGCAAATCACTCTCACAAAAGAGGGCGTTGAGCGCTCCGCCTTCATTACCCTGTTCAGCCTGTATGAATTCCTCGTCATGCCCTTCGGCATGAAAAACGCCCCTGCCACCTTTCAACGGGTCGTGGATCAGCTACTGGAGGGATGCCAAGAGTTCGCGTGCGCTTACCTAGATGACATAGCGATCTTTAGCGACACGTGGGAGGAGCACCTGGCCCACGTGGGGGCCATCCTAGACCGCATCTGCAGGGCCGGGCTTACACTGAGACCAGACAAGTGCCAGTTGGGAATGGCGGAGGTACAGTACCTTGGGCACCGAGTAGGGGGGGGGACACTGAAACCTGAGCCAGCTAAGGTTCAGGCCATTTATGACTGGCCCACTCCCCAGACCAAGAAGCAAGTGATGGCATTCCTCGGCACTGCCGGCTATTACCGTAAATTTGTACCTAATTTCAGCTCCATGGCCCAACCCCTGACCGACCTGACCCGGAAGAACAGTTCCCGGATGGTGACCTGGACCTCGGCCTGTGAATCCGCCTTCCATGCCCTCAAATCCGTCCTGGCGAGCAACCCCATCCTGGCAGCCCCTGACCACAACAGGCGATTCCTCATGCAGACAGATGCCTCCACCTACGGCCTAGGGGCTGTCCTCAGCCAAGTCAACGAAGCTGGGGGAGGAACACCCCGTTGCCTTCCTCAGCCGCAAACTACTGGACCGGGAAGTTGCCTATGCTACAGTGGAGGAGTGTCTGGCCATAGTCTGGTCCCTGAAGAAGCTACAGCCCTACCTGTACGGCCGGGAGTTCACCATCGTCACCGACCACAACCCCCTCACATGGCTGAACCGGGTGTCTGTGGACAATGGGCGCCTCCTTAGGTGGAGCCTCGCCCTCCAGCCCTACAACTTTACCATTCGATACAGGCGGGGAAGCCAGCACCAAAACGCTGATGGCCTTTCCCGCCAACAAGACCCACAGTAGCTAGGCCCCACAAGTGCCTTCCAGGGAACCCGGGTGGCTCCCCCTTATTGGCACTTGTGAAAAGGAAGGGGGAGGAGTGTTACGGTATGGGAGCCTGCCAATTATTAATCCCCTTATTATTGCCTTGTATCACATGCCCTCAGTGTCCTGCTCTGTATTGTTCCAATTGTCCCCTGTGTCACTAGGCCAAATGGCCATATCAAATTACTCTGGGCCCCCTCCCTCCTGGCCAGCTGGCTGGGAGCTCTCTGCACACCTCCCAACCTGCTTTTCATCTCTGCAGAAAGCATCCCTGCCCCCCCAGGATGTCCCTGTCACCAGCCTGATTCTCCCTGGGGTCTAGTGTTCCCTTCCCCCTCCCGGTTGCCAAGGCGACCGGGAAGCGTCCTGCAGCAGTTTAAGAGGTGGATGCTGGGAGCTCCTATCCATTCTGTTGTGTAGTCTGCAAGGGATCTCAAGCTTCGGCGAGACCCTTGTGAAAAGACTCTGCAAGCCTACCCCAGCCTCACGGAGACCCCACAGGAGGGAAGAGACAACCAGAGAAAGCCTGCCTGCGATTGCGAGAGACCCAACAGAAGGGGGAGAGACTACCACAGCCCGTCTGCCAGAGCCAGAGGCCACCCGCCTGATCCGGACTCCACAGGTACCTGCGTTCTGCTTCTACCCCTGGGAGACCAGGCACCCTGTTGGATCCGGGAGTACCTGCTTCCCCACTGTGTTACCTGAACTGTTGCGGTGGTGACTCCTCGCACCCCTCTCCTGTGTCGGACTACCCCTGTTACAGGGAAACCCCCTTGGCTCTCCTAGTGGACTATAAGTGGGTGGGGCCCCCTCGTTACCCTTTAGTGGCAATTCCACCCTCTCTGCCACCCCCCTATTGAAGGACTGCCGTCTGTTTGTCTCAATAAAGCTTTGTGCGTCTGCCATCCACTCTGTGTGTTCTGTCCTGCCTTTCCTCTGTCACACCCCCTTATGTATTATACATGGAGATCATATCCCCCCTTATGTATTATACATGGAGATCATATCCCCCCTTATGTATTATACATGGAGATCATATCCCCCCCTTATGTATTATACATGGAGATCATATCCCCCCTTATGTATTATACATGGTGATCATATCCCCCCTTATGTATTATACATGGAGATCATATCCCCCCCTTATGTATTATACATGGAGATCATATCCCCCCCTTATGTATTATACATGGAGATCATATCCCCCTTATGTATTATACGTGGAGATCATATCCCCCCCTTATGTATTATACATGGAGATCATATCCCCCCCTTATGTATTATACATGGAGATCATATCCCCCCCTTATGTATTATACATGGAGATCATATCCCCCCTTATGTATTATACATGGAGATCATATTCCCCCCTTATGTATTATACATGGTGATCATATCCCCCCTTATGTATTATACATGGAGATCATATCCCCCCTTATGTATTATACATGGAGATCATATCCCCCCTTATGTATTATACATGGAGATCATATCCCCCTTATGTATTATACATGGAGATCATATCCCCCTTATGTATTATACATGGAGATCATATCCCCCTTATGTATTATACATGGTGATCATATCCCCCCTTATGTATTATACATGGAGATCATATCCCCCCTTATGTATTATACATGGAGATCATATCCCCCCTTATGTATTATACATGGTGATCATATCCCCCCTTATGTATTATACATGGAGATCATATCCCCCCCTTATGTATTATACATGGAGATCATATCCCCCCCTTATGTATTATACATGGAGATCATATCCCCCTTATGTATTATACGTGGAGATCATATCCCCCCCTTATGTATTATACATGGAGATCATATCCCCCCCTTATGTATTATACATGGAGATCATATCCCCCCCTTATGTATTATACATGGAGATCATATCCCCCCTTATGTATTATACATGGAGATCATATTCCCCCTTATGTATTATACATGGAGATCATATCCCCCCTTATGTATTATACATGGAGATCATATCCCCCCTTATGTATTATACATGGAGATCATATCCCCTTATGTATTATACATGGAGATCATATCCCCCCTTATGTATTATACATGGAGATCATATCCCCCCTTATGTATTATACATGGTGATCATATCCCCCCTTATGTATTATACATGGAGATCATATCCCCCCCTTATGTATTATACATGGAGATCATATCCCCCCCTTATGTATTATACATGGAGATCATATCCCCCTTATGTATTATACGTGGAGATCATATCCCCCCCTTATGTATTATACATGGAGATCATATCCCCCCCTTATGTATTATACATGGAGATCATATCCCCCCCTTATGTATTATACATGGAGATCATATCCCCCCCTTATGTATTATACATGGAGATCATATCCCCCCTTATGTATTATACATGGAGATCATATTCCCCCCTTATGTATTATACATGGTGATCATATCCCCCCTTATGTATTATACATGGAGATCATATCCCCCCTTATGTATTATACATGGAGATCATATCCCCCCTTATGTATTATACATGGAGATCATATCCCCCTTATGTATTATACATGGAGATCATATCCCCCCTTATGTATTATACATGGAGATCATATCCCCCTTATGTATTATACATGGTGATCATATCCCCCCTTATGTATTATACATGGAGATCATATCCCCCTTATGTATTATACATGGAGATCATATCCCCCTTATGTATTATACATGGTGATCATATCCCCCCTTATGTATTATACATGGAGATCATATCCCCCCTTATGTATTATACATGGAGATCATATCCCCCCTTATGTATTATACATGGAGATCATATCCCCCCTTATGTATTATACATGGAGATCATATCCCTTCTTATGTATTATACATGGAGATCATATCCCCCCTTATGTATTATACATGGAGATCATATCCCCCCTTATGTATTATACATGGAGATCATATCCCCCTTATGTATTATACATGGAGATCATATCCCCCTTATGTATTATACATGGAGATCATATCCCCCCTTATGTATTATACATGGAGATCATATCCCCCCTTATGTATTATACATGGAGATCATATCCCCCCTTATGTATTATACATGGAGATCATATCCCCCCTTATGTATTATACATGGAGATCATATCCCCCCTTATGTATTATACATGGAGATCATATCCCCCTTATGTATTATACATGGAGATCATATCCCCCTTATGTATTATACATGGTGATCATATCCCCCTTATGTATTATACATGGTGATCATATCCCCCCTTATGTATTATACATGGAGATCATATCCCCCCTTATGTATTATACATGGAGATCATATCCCCCCCTTATGTATTATACATGGAGATCATATCCCCCTTATGTATTGTACATGGAGATCATATCCCCCCCCTTATGTATTATACATGGAGATCATATCCCCCTTATGTATTATACATGGAGATCATATCCCCCCTTATGTATTATACATGGAGATCATATCCCCCCTTATGTATTATACATGGTGATCATATCCCCCCTTATGTATTATACATGGAGATCATATCCCCCCTTATGTATTATACATGGAGATCATATCCCCCCTTATGTATTATACATGGAGATCATATCCCCCTTATGTATTATACATGGAGATCATATCCCCCCTTATGTATTATACATGGTGATCATATCACCCCTTATGTATTATACATGGAGATCATATCCCCCCTTATGTATTATACATGGAGATCATATCCCCCCCTTATGTATTATACATGGAGATCATATCCCCCCCCCTTATGTATTATACATGGAGATCATATCCCCCCCCCTTATGTATTATACATGGAGATCATATCCCCCCCCCCTTATGTATTATACATGGAGATCATATCCCCCCCCCTTATGTATTATACATGGAGATCATATCCCCCCCCCCTTATGTATTATACATGGAGATCATATCCCCCCCTTATGTATTATACATGGAGATCATATCCCCCCCCCCTTATGTATTATACATGGAGATCATATCCCCCCCCTTATGTATTATACATGGAGATCATATCCCCCCCCTTATGTATTATACATGGAGATCATATCCCCCCCTTATGTATTATACATGGAGATCATATCCCCCCCTTATGTATTATACATGGAGATCATATCCCCCCCTTATGTATTATACATGGAGATCATATCCCCCCCTTATGTATTATACATAGAGATCATTTCCCCCCTTATGTATTATACATGGAGATCATATCCCCCCCCCCTATGTATTATACATAGAGATCATTTCCCCCCTTATGTATTATACATGGAGATCATATCCCCCCCTTATGTATTATACATGGAGATCATATCCCCCCTTATGTATTATACATGGAGATCATATCCCCCCTTATGTATTATACATGGAGATCATATCCCCCCCTTATGTATTATACATGGAGATCATATCCCCCCCTTATGTATTATACATAGAGATCATTTCCCCCCTTATGTATTATACATGGAGATCATATCCCCCCCTTATGTATTATACATAGAGATCATTTCCCCCCTTATGTATTATACATGGAGATCATATCCCCCCCTTATGTATTATACATGGAGATCATATCCCCCCCTTATGTATTATACATGGAGATCATATCCCCCCTTATGTATTATACATGGTGATCATATCCCCCTTATGTATTATACATGGAGATCATATCCCCCTTATGTATTATACATGGAGATCATATCCCCCTTATGTATTATACATGGAGATCATATCCCCCCTTATGTATTGTACATGGTGATCATATCCCCCTTATGTATTATACATAGAGATCATTTCCCCCCTTATGTATTATACATGGTGATCATATCCCCCTTATGTATTATACATAGAGATCATTTCCCCCCTTATGTATTATACATGGTGATCATATCCCCCCCTTATGTATTATACATGGAGATCATATCCCCCCCTTATGTATTATACATGGAGAGCATATCCCCCCTTATGTATTATACATGGAGATCATATCCCCCTTATGTATTATACATGGAGATCATATCCCCCCCTTATGTATTATACATGGAGATCATATCCCCCCCCCTTATGTATTATACATGGAGATCATATCCCCCCTTATGTATTATACATGGAGATCATATCCCCCCCTTATGTATTATACATGGAGAGCATATCCCCCCTTATGTATTATACATGGAGATCATATCCCCCTTATGTATTATACATGGAGATCATATCCCCCCCTTATGTATTATACATGGAGAGCATATCCCCCCTTATGTATTATACATGGAGATCATATCCCCCTTATGTATTATACATGGAGATCATATCCCCCCCTTATGTATTATACATGGAGATCATATCCCCCCCCCCTTATGTATTATACATGGAGATCATATCCCCCCTTATGTATTATACATGGAGATCATATCCCCCCTTATGTATTATACATGGAGATCATATCCCCCCTTATGTATTATACATGGAGATCATATCCCCCCCTTATGTATTATACATGGAGATCATATCCCCCCTTATGTATAATACATGGAGATCATATCCCCCCTTATGTATTATACATGGAGATCATATCCCCCTTATGTATTATACATGGAGATCATATCCCCCCCTTATGTATTATACATGGAGATCATATCCCCCCTTATGTATTATACATGGAGATCATATCCCCCCCTTATGTATTATACATGGAGATCATATCCCCCTTATGTATTATACATGGAGATCATATCCCCCCTTATGTATTATACATGGAGATCATATCCCCCCTTATGTATTATACATGGAGATCATATCCCCCCCTTATGTATTATACATGGAGATCATATCCCCCTTAATCTCCTCTTCTCAGTAGAGAATACATTCAGTTCCTCTAATCTTTCCTCATAGCTGATCTCCTCCATGCCTCGTATCAGTTTGGTTGCCCTTCTCTGCACTTTCTCCAGTTCCCCAATGTTCTTTCTGTGAATTGGATCCCAAAACTGAAATGCATATTCCAGATGAGGTCTTACTAATGATTTGTACCGGGGGGGGGGGGGGGTGATATCTCTCTCTCTGGAGTCTATACCTCTCCTAATACAAGAGAGGATTTTGATCCCCCCAGATCCTTCTCCACCATTGATCCCCCCAGATCCTTCTCCACCATTGACCCCGCCTAGATCCTTCTCCACCATTGACCCACCCCAGATCCTTCTCCACCATTGACACCCCCCCCACAGATCCTTCACCACTGACCCCCCCAGATTCTTCTCCACCATTGACCCCCCCAGATTCTTCTCCACCATTGACCACCCCAGATTCTTCTCCATTATTGACCCCCCAGATCCTTTTCCACCATTGACCACCCCAGATTTTTCTCCACCATTGACCCCCCCCCCAGATCCTTCACCATTGACCACCCCCTGATATTTCTCCACCATTGACCCCCCCAGATTTTTCTCCACCATTGACCACCCCAGATCCTTCTCCCCCATTGACCCCCCACAGATCCTTCTCCAGCATTGTCTCCTAGATCATTCTCCACGATTGACTCCTCTGGATCCTTCTCCATTGACCCCCCCAGATCATTCTCCACCATTGACCCCCCCAGATCATTCTCCACCATTGACCCCCCCAGATCTTTCTCCATCATTGCCCCCCTCCAGTTGTACCCCCCTAGTATATATGATGCATATTCTTAGCCCCCAAGTGCAGGACCTTACATTTATCACCATTAGCCCTCATTGGCCCCATAGTCCCCCAATTACACAGAGCATTGAGGTCGGCTTGTAAGTTGGAGACATCCTGTAAGGACGTTATTCCCCGGCACAGCTTGGTGTCATCTGCAAACTGAGATCCCCGACACCATATTGTGTATATAGATTACAGAGTGAGGGTCCCAACACTGAGCCTTGGGGTACCCCACTAATAACACTGAGCCTTGGGGTACCCCACTAATAACACTGAACCTCGGGGTACCCCACTAATAACACTGAGCCTTGGGGTACCCCACTAATAACACTGAACCTCGGGGTACCCCACTAATAACACTGAACCTTGGGGTACCCCACTAATAACACTGAACCTTGGGGTACCCCACTAATAACACTGAGCCTTGGGGTACCCCACTAATAATGCTGAACCTTGGGGTACCCCACTGACACTGAACCTTGGGGTACCCCACTAATAATGCTGAACCTTGGGGTACCCCACTAATAACACTGAACCCTGGGGTACCCCACTAATAACACTGAACCTTGGGGTACCCCACTAATAACACTGAACCCTGGGGTACCCCACTAATAACACTGAACCTTGGGGTACCCCACTAATAACACTGAACCTTGGGGTAAACCACTAATAAAACTGAACCCTGGGGTACTCCACTGACACCCCCAGACCATTCAGAGTATGAATCATTACCCACTACTCTCTGAATACGATCTTTTATCCAGTTTTCTATCCATTTACATTCAGATTTTTCCATCCCGTAGACTTTACCTTACACATTAGCCGTGTGTGGGGAACTGTGTCCAAGTATACCACGTCCACCACCACCCCTCTGTCCAAGTATACCACGTCCACCGCCACCCCTCTGTCCAAGTATACCACGTCCACCGCCACCCCTCTGTCCAAGTATACCACGTCCACCGCCACCCCTCTGTCCAAGTATACCACGTCCACCGCCACCCCTCTGTCCAAGTATACCACGTCCACCGCCACCCCTCTGTCCAAGTATACCACGTCCACCGCCACCCCTCTGTCCAAGTATACCACGTCCACCGCCACCCCTCTGTCCAAGTATACCACGTCCACCGCCACCTCTCTGTCCAAGTATACCACGTCCACCGCCACCCCTCTGTCCATGTATACCACGTCCACCGCCACCCCTCTGTCCAAGTATACCACATCCACCGCCACCCCTCTGTCCAAGTATACCACGTCCACCGCCACCCCTCTGTCCAAGTATACCACGTCCACCGCCACCCCTCTGTCCATGGATTTGGTCACCTCCAATCTAACCGGTTTCATGATGGTTTAATCCCAACTCACCTCTACATGTTGTCTACAGTAAACATTTAAGCTTCCACTGATTACAGAATACTAATACTGAGAGTCCTGACCCTTATACTATATAACTTGTACATTACGTACTCCTGACCCCTGCACTATATACTCTATGTTGTACATTACATACTCCTGACCCCTGCACTATATACTCTATGTTGTACATTACATACTCCTGACCCCTGCACTATATACTCCGTGTTGTACATTACATACTCCTGACCCCTGCACTATATACTCCATGTTGTACATTACACACTCCTGACCCCTGCACTATATACTCCATGTTGTACATTACACACTCCTGACCCCTGCACTATATACTCTATGTTGTACATTACATACTCCTGACCCCTGCACTATATACTCTGTGTTGTACATTCCATCCTCCTGACCCCTGCACTATATACTCTATGTTGTACATTACATACTCCTGACCCCTGCACTATATACTCTATGTTGTACATTACATTCTCCTGACCCCTGCACTATATACTCTATGTTGTACATTACATTCTCCTGACCCCTGCACTATATACTCTATGTTGTACATTACATACTCCTGACCCCTGCACTATATACTCTGTGTTGTACATTCCATCCTCCTGACCCCTGCACTATATACTCCGTGTTGTACATTCCATCCTCCTGACCCCTGCACTATATACTCCATGTTGTACATTACATACTCCTGACCCCTGCACTATATACTATATAGTGTACATTACATACTCCTGACCCCTGCGCTATATACTTTATGTTGTACATTACATACTCCTGACCCCTGCACTATATACTCTATGTTGTACATTACATACTCCTGACCCCTGCACTATATACTCTGTTGTACATTACATACTCCTGACCCCTGCACTATATACTCTATGTTGTACATTACATACTCCTGACCCCTGCACTATATACTCTGTTGTACATTACATACTCCTGACCCCTGCACTATATACTCTATGTTGTACATTATATACTCCTGACCCCTGCACTATATACTCTGTGTTGTACATTACATCCTCCTGACCCCTGCACTATATACTCTATGTTGTACATTACATACTCCTGATCCCTGCACTATATACTCTGTTGTACATTACATACTCCTGACCCCTGCACTATATACTCTATGTTGTACATTATATACTCCTGACCCCTGCACTATATACTCTGTGTTGTACATGACATCCTCCTGACCCCTGCACTATATACTCTGTGTTGTACATTACATCCTCCTGACCCCTGCACTATATACTCTATGTTGTACATTACATACTCCTGACCCCTGCACTATATACTCTATGTTGTACATTACATACTCCTGACCCCTGCACTATATACTCTATGTTGTACATTACATACTCCTGATCCCTGCACTATATACTCCATGTTGTACATTACATCCTCCTGACCCCTGCACTATATACTCTGTTGTACATTACATACTCCTGACCCCTGCACTATATACTCTATGTTGTACATTACATCCTCCTGACCCCTGCACTATATACTCTATGTTGTACATTACATCCTCCTGACCCTTACACTATATAACTTGTACATTACATCCTCCTGACCCCTGCACTATATACTCTATGTTGTACATTACATACTCCTGACTTCTGCACTATATACTCCATGTTGTACATTACATACTCCTGACCCCTGCACTATATACTCTATGTTGTACATTACATACTCCTGACCCCTGCACTATATACTCTATGTTGTACATTACATACTCCTGACCCCTGCACTATATACTCTATGTTGTACATTACATACCCCTGACCCCTGCACTATATACTCTATGTTGTACATTACATACTCCTGACCCCTGCACTATATACTCTATGTTGTACATTCCATACTCCTGACTTCTTCTCTCCCCCTCCCCCCACTGCTATATATACACATAATATGGTTTCTCTTTTGTTCCCCCCATTTCCTCCCAGCTGGACATTTTATATCGGATGATGTGATTGGAGCACAGACTTTTACATGGTGATAATAATGTGATAACATCCTCCAACTTTGGACCCTTAAACAGAAAGTGATAATGAGGGAGGAGTCAATACCCCAATGATGGTGGTCTTCAGGATCAGTCCAGTCTTCATCTTGGTTGTTCTCCCCCCATCCTCACTCTCTGACCTCTGGTGGGGCTCAGCCCCGCTGTTCTTCATGACTAAATCATGGACTAAATAAGGAAGTGCAGTACTTCTTGTGTTGGGAAGATGGCGATGAGTGATAGAGGGGGTGGGGACCCTCGTCCTATAATCCCCTCATCACTGTCCCTCCTATAAAAGACAGTTCTGGTTGTTTCCTCACTCTCTGACTAAGGTCCATGGATAAAGAAATGACCTGGTAGGAGATCAGAGGAGCCATTTCCTAGTTCCCTTGAGGGTGGAATTGTAAGCTCCTCAGAGACCAAGCTGCCTGATGTGGGCGGAGTCCTGGTTTGGGGGAACCAATCAGCTCCTGTCTAGTAATCCTCTTTGTGTTTGTATTTTAGTCCATGGCCGGGAGATGAGGAAAACCTCCGAGGATTGTCTCACTTTGTCTCCAGACTGGAAAGTAGAAGATGAGGACATCACACAGTATAGTCCAGGAGAAAACCCGGCTCCCTCCAATGTCCATCCGGCACCACCCAGTGTAGATGGACCATCGGATTCCTCGTATCCTGAGGAACCTCGGACTGTGCGGGACCGGGCCGGCCTTCCAACAGAGAAGAGGTTCTCCTGTGCTGAGTGCGGGAAATGTTTCCATTGTAAATTCCATCTTGATGAGCATAACAGATCTCACTCAGGTGAAAAACCATATTCCTGTCCTGAGTGCGGGAAGAGTTTACGTTATAAATGCAGTCTTAATAGGCATAAAAGATCTCACATGGAGGAGAAGCCGTATTCCTGTCCTGAGTGCGGGAAATGTTTTTCATATAAGTGCAATCTTTACACACATCAGACATCTCACACAGGGGAGAAGCCGTATTCCTGTCCTGTGTGCGGGAAATGTTTTTCACTAAAGTCCGATCTTTACATACATCAGAGATCTCACACGGGGGAGAAGCCGTATTCCTGTCCTGAGTGTGGGAAATGTTTTTCAGTGAAATCCTATCTTTCCAAACATCAGAGATCTCACACAGGGGAGAAGCCATATTCCTGTCCTGAGTGCGGGAAATGTTTTTCAGTGAAATCCAGTCTTAACAAACATCAGAGATGTCACACAGGGGAGAAGCCGTATTCCTGTCCTGAGTGCGGGAAATGCTTTTTGGCGATTTCCAATCTTCATACTCATAAGAGATGTCATACGGGAGAGAAGCCGTATTCTTGCTCTGAGTGCGGGAAATGTTTTTTAGATAAGTCCGGTCTTTCCAACCATCAGAGATCTCACACGGGAGAGAAGCCATATTTCTGTTCTGAGTGTGGGAAATGTTTTTTAGATAAGTCCGGTCTTTCCAGACATCAGAGATCTCACACGGGGGAGAAGCCGTATTCCTGCTCTCAGTGTGGGAAATGTTTTTCATTGAAGCCCATTCTTTCCAAACATCAGAGATCTCACACGGGGGAGAAGCCGTATTCCTGTCCTGAGTGTGGGAAATGTTTTTCACAGAAGTCCCATCTTTCCAAACATCAGAGATCTCACACGGGGGAGAAGCCGTATTCCTGTCCTGAGTGTGGGAAATGTTTTTCACAGAAGTCCCATCTTTCCAAACATCAGAGATCTCACACGGGGGAGAAGCCGTATTCCTGTCCTGAGTGTGGGAAATGTTTTTCACAGAAGTCCCATCTTTCCAAACATCAGAGATCTCACACGGGGGAGAAGCCGTATTCCTGTCCTGAGTGTGGAAAATGTTTTTCACAGAATTCTCATCTTTCCAAGCATCAGAGATCTCACACGGGGGAGAAGCTACTTTCTTGTCCTGAGTGAAGGTAATTTTTTTCACAGAAGTCCTATCTATATAAACATCAGAGATCTCACACGGGGGAACAGACATATTCCTGTCCTGAGTGCGGGAAATGTTTTTCACAGCAGTCCTATCTTTCCAGACATCAGAGATCTCACGCGGGGGAGAAGCCACTTTCCTGTCCTGAGTGCGGGAAATGTTCCTCACTGAAGTCCTATGTTCCTGTACATCAGGGGTCCCACACAACCCTGGAGGTGTATTAGTGCCTTGAGTGCGGGAAATGTCTTCTAGATGAATGTTGCTGGACATCCCAGCTCTCATGTGGGGAAGAAGCACACCCTGATATACACCTCAGATATACTCCATGGCTGAGCTTCATCATGGAAGAAACAGTTCATTAGGAGATCAGAGGTCCCCAAAGACATGGATGAAGTGTGGGACCGGGTTGGCCATTGATGGCAGGAGAAGAATAAAAATGGAGTCCTGTCCTAGAGCACTGGGCTGACTTCTCATTGGGGTGCAGCCTATATACTAGAGATGGTTTGCACCTACATGGAAGGGGGTCTGCTGTGCTGGGGGAGGGGTTATGGGAAGGCTGGAGGAGTATATAAACTAGGATGGAGGGGGAGGGAGAATTTGATTATAACGGGGTAGACAGATCAGACCGGGGTCAGTACTTATTGGGGGTGGAATGTGGAAAGATGGGGGGAGGTCTATAGTAGATGTTAAGAAGGTTCCCATGTTACAACCAGTGGAATTGGTACCATTTGTATGAAAATAAAATATACACAAAATCCGTGTGAACAAGGTGTCAGTGAATGAACAAGGTGTCAGTGAATGAACAAGGTGTCAGTGAATGGACAAGGTGTCGGTGAATGAACAAGGTGTCGGTGAATGAACAAGGTGTCGGTGAATGGACAAGCTGCCGGTGAATGGACAAGGTGTCGGTGAACGGACGAGCTGTCCGTGAATGAACAAGGTGTCAGTGAATGAAGGAGGCGTCGGTGAATGAACAAGGCGTCGGTGAATGGACAAGGCGTCGGTGAATGAACGAGGCGTCGGTGAACGGACGAGGCGTCGGTGAACGGACGAGGCGTCGGTGAACGGACAAGGTGTCGGTGAACGAACAAGGCGTCAGTGAATGGACAAGGCGTCGGTGAATGAACATGGTGTCGGTGAATGAAGGAGGCGTCGGTGAATGGACAAGGCGTCGGTGAACGGACAAGGCGTCGGTGAACGGACAAGGTGTCGGTGAACGAACAAGGCGTCAGTGAACGAAGAAGGCGTCAGTGAATGGACAAGGCGTCGGTGAATGAATATGGTGTCGGTGAATGAATATGGTGTCGGTGAATGAACATGGTGTCAGTGAATGAAGGAGGCGTCGGTGAATGAACAAGGCGTCGGTGAATGGACAAGGCGCCGGTGAATGAACAAGGTGTCGGTGAATGAACAAGGTGTCGGTGAATGAACAAGGTGTCAGTGAATGAAGTGTTTGCTCACCAATGCCAGAAGTGTGCCCAGCGCAATAGGTGAGTTGGAAGGTTTGGTGAATGAAGAGAACTAGGATTGGATTGGTATTGCTGAATCTTGGCTTCATTCCTCACATGACTGGGCCATTCATATTCCTGGCTAGGTTCTCTTTCGGAGAGATGGGGGAAATAGGAAAGGGGGTGGAGTCTGTCTGGAATAGGAAAGGGGGTGGAGTCTGTCTGGAATAGGAAAGGGGGTGGAGTCTGTCTGGAACAGGAAAGGGGGTGGAGTCTGTCTGGAATAGGAAAGGGGGTGGAGTCTGTCTGGAACAGGAAAGGGGGTGGAGTCTGTCTGGAACAGGAAAGGGGTGGAGTCTGTCTAGAAAGGGGTGGAGTCTGGAACAGGAAAGGGGGTGGAGTCTGTCTCTATGTGAGAAGTGATCTCAGAGTGAGTGTGAAAGAGGACCTAGTTGATGGAGAGTGTGATGAGGCTGAAGTATTATGGGTGGAGCTGCACATGGGGGGCGGTACTACAAAGGTCATCATTGGAGTTTGTTATAGGCCTCCCAGTGTTAATGAGGAGGTGGAGACTCAGCTCCTCCCACAGATGGAAAGGGCTGGGACAGTGATAATAATGGGGGGTGGTAACGACCCGGAAAGTGACTGGAGTAATGGTACTGCGGGTGTAAACACAAAACAACCCCTCCTGCCCTCTGGCCCAGAACAAGGGTGGATAGATGGACCCGGAACTTGAAGAAATTCCCCACCAAGGCATCAAAGGTTGTGCGGCTCTAAACAAGGCTGGGGAAGCCCCACCAATACTGGAAAGTGAAACAAGAAGCGCGCCAACCTTGTGCATTACCTCAGTAAAATGTGATTTTATTGGATGTGAAAATCTCACAGAGAAGTATCAGAAGCGTGTAAAGTCCTTGGTGAGACTTGACCAATCAGAGACCAGCGCCAGTCTAAACACGAGGGACGTTTCTCGGAGTCGACGCGTTTCGAGTCCCTTCTTCATCAGAGCTGACTTGGCAATGACAGTCCTCTTCAATATATAACAAAATAAATCCGTGACTCCGAAACTAAATCCCACCAAAAAGTCACACTTTCTCCCCAGAAAGTACAATATAATAAAAGACCTTTTTCTGTAAAATACAATAAAAATAATTACAAATGATCACCAAATACAATCATAAAATGTCCGATTCAAATGTGTCCAACAAAATCCAAAAGTCCAAATTGCAGACTTCCCTCCAGTAAGAAGGATAATAATCCTAATTGTTCCACCAAAAACCTCAAAACAAAGAAAGAAACGATATAGTGCATTCCCCTCATATACATAAATATCCTCTAATTCCTGCAAATCACAAACACTCAAAATGTGCAAAAACACACAAAATATATATATATAATACAGAAATTGTGTGCACTCCGTGACCGTTCCACCGCTGTGTGCGCTCCGTGACCGTTCCACCACTGTGTGCGCTCCGTGACCGTTCCATCACTGTGTGCGCTCCGTGACCGTCCCAACACTGTGTGCGCTCCGTGACCGTCCCAACACTGTGTGCACTCCGACCATTCCACCACTGTGTGCGCTCCGTGACCATTCCAACACTGTGTGCACTCCGACCATTCCACCACTGTGTGCGCTCCATGACCATTCCAACACTGTGTGCACTCCGACCATTCCATCACTGTGTGCGCTCCGTGACCGTTCCAACACTGTGTGCACTCCGACCATTCCATCACTGTGCGTGCTCCGTGACCATTCCAACACTGTGTGCACTCCGACCATTCCATCACTGTGTGCGCTCCGTGACCGTTCCAACACTGTGTGCACTCCGACCATTCCATCACTGTGTGCACTCCGTGACCATTCCACCACTGTGAGCACTCCGTGACCATTCCAACACTGTGAGCACTCCGACCATTCCATCACTGTGTGCGCTCCGTGACCGTTCCAACACTGTGTGCACTCCGACCATTCCATCACTGTGTGCACTCCGTGACCATTCCACCACTGTGCGCGCTCCGTGACCATTCCAACACTGTGAGCACTCCGACCATTCCATCACTGTGCGCGCTCCGTGACCATTCCAACACTGTGTGCGCTCCGTGACCGTTCCACCACTGTGTGCACTCCGTGACCGTTCCAACACTGTGTGCGCTCCGTGAGCGTTCCATCAATGTGTGCGCTCCGTGACTGTTCCATCACTGTGTGCGCTCCGTGACCGTCCCAACACTGTGTGCGCTCCGTGACCATTCCAACACTGTGAGCACTCCGACCATTCCATCACTGTGCGTGCTCCGTGACCATTCCAACACTGTGTGCACTCCGACCATTCCATCACTGTGCGTGCTCCGTGACCATTCCAACACTGTGTGCACTCCGACCATTCCAACACTGTGTGCGCTCCGTGACCATTCCAACACTGTGTGCACTCCGACCATTCCATCACTGTGCGTGCTCCGTGACCATTCCAACACTGTGTGCACTCCGACCATTCCATCACTGTGTGCGCTCCGTGACCGTTCCAACACTGTGTGCACTCCGACCATTCCATCACTGTGTGCACTCCGTGACCGTTCCACCACTGTGAGCACTCCGTGACCATTCCAACACTGTGCGCGCTCCGTGACCATTCCAACACTGTGAGCGCTCTGACCATTCCATCACTGTGCGCGCTCCGTGACCATTCCAACACTGTGAGCACTCCGACCATTCCAACACTGTGCGCGCTCCGTGACCATTCCAACACTGTGCGCGCTCCGTGACCGTTCCAACACTGTGTGCACTCCGACCATTCCATCACTGGGTGCGCTCCGCGACCATTCCAACACTGTGTGCGCTCCATGACCATTCCAACACTGTGCGCGCTCCGCGACCGTTCCAACACTGTGCGCGCTCCGCGACCGTTCCAACACTGTGTGCACTCTGTGACCGTTCCAACACTGTGTGCACTCTGTGACCGTTCCAACACTGTGCACTCCGTGACCCAACAAACAATAGTATTTGTACGCTTATTGAATACTATGGAATGAAAACTCCTCCCATTCCTTCATTCCGGGATGAGACTTCCAAGGTCCTCACAAAGATCAGAAGACTCTTTTAGACGGATCACCAAGGCAACGGGACACATTTATCAGCAACTTACATCTGAAAAAGGAACTTCCAGCTCTTTCAGTAGCTCTCTAATATAACCAGCAATCAATGGCTGAAAACCATATGTTTCAAACCAACAAAATGGCCGCGGCGACACTTCCGGTTAGCGTGTGTGCGTCTTGACGTCACATCCCCTAACGCGTTTCGTCTCTTCCGGACTTCATCTGAAGGGATACGGACGTCTCTTCAGCCGCTCTTTTATTTGAATGCCTCTCAATAGCCGGAGGCCATGTCCGCCATTTTCAATAAGGGCAAAACCGTCCTTATACGTTCCTTTCTCAAACGCGTTTTAAACAACAATGTAACAAACCTTTCTGGATCGGTAACAACGTCATCACATGATAGGAAACATAGACATTAGCCACACAGAAAACATGAAATCACATGAATTATAGAACATCCTCTTCTCAGCCCAAAACGTTCCGTTACATATTGTGACAGTGTGGCGATCTGTCACCCAGGATTCTCAACAAGGCAGGTTGAGGGGCTCCGGGGTAAGTGTTTGATGCGGAGGGAAGGGGCTTTTCACTTTCCTCCTTTGTTTGTAAGGTCTGTTTTGGGATCTGGAGCCGGGAGATTTCGAAGAGATCTGGGAGGGATGAAATCTCCAATCCTGGGACCAGGTTTTGGGAATGGCCAGGAGACTGATTGCACAGGTGTGTGCAGGGCTTTTCAGAGAGTCAGGATCAGAGTTCTGGGCTCCACCCCGGCAGACGGGAGTCAGGAGGGCTCCACCCCGGCAGACGGGAGTCAGGAGGGCTCCACCCCGGCAGACGGGAGTCAGGAGGGCTCCACCCCGGCAGACGGGAGTCAGGAGGGCTCCACCCCGGTAGACGGGAGTCAGTAGGGCTCCACCCCGGCAGACGGGAGTCAGTAGGGCTCCACCCCGGCAGACGGGAGTCAGGAGGGCTCCACCCCGGCAGATGGGAGTCAGGAGGGCTCCACCCCGGCAGACGGGAGTCAGGAGGGCTCCACCCCGGCAGACGGGAGTCAGGAGGGCTCCACCCCGGCAGACGGGAGACAGGAGGGCTCCACCCCGGCAGACGGGAGTCAGGAGGGCTCCACCCCGGCAGACGGGAGTCCGGAGGGCTCCACTTGGAAGACAGGAGGTCACTGCCTGGAAGTCAGGTGGGCTTCACCTAGGAGAGGTGGAAGCCAAAAGCAGCAAGGGGCTGCTAGAGGTCAGCGGTGTGCTAGAGGCCAGCGGTGTGCTAGAGGCCAGCGGTGTGCAAGTGCCATATTTTTGGGAAGAAGTCTGCAGGAGACAGACAGCAAGCTGAGTGTAAGCCAGGAGGCTGAACCGTTGTTTTGTGGATGATCGATACCCCTGTGTGGGAAACTTCTGTTTGAACTTTCATTTAAATAAAAGTGGGCTAAAAAGGCCCTGAAAAAGAAAGCGAGTAGCTGTTTGCGTTTAAAAGCTCTACCACGTTGAAGCGAATTCCCACAATATATACCTCCATATATCCTATACCATATACTTCTATTAATAGTCCCCATTAACATCATTCACATTATGACACCTGCCCCATCCTCTACTGCCCTCTACTGGTCATTAACCCCTCACCTACCGGGCACTTCTACCCCCTTCCTGCCTACCGGACACTTCTACCCCCTTCCTGCCTACTGGGCACTTCTACCCCCTTCCTGCCCGCCGGACACTTCTACCCCCTTCCTGCCTACTGGGCACTTCTACCCCCTTCCTGCCTACCGGACACTTCTACCCCCTTCCTGCCTACTGGGCACTTCTACCCCCTTCCTGCCTACAGGGCACTTCTACCCCCTTCCTGCCTACAGGGCGCTGCTACCCCCTTCCTGCCTACAGGACGCTTCTACCCCCTTCCTGCCTACAGGGCACTTCTACCCCCTTCCTGCCTACAGGACGCTTCTACCCCCTTCCCGCCTA
Source organism: Staurois parvus (assembly GCF_062004578.1). Classification (NCBI taxonomy): domain Eukaryota; kingdom Metazoa; phylum Chordata; class Amphibia; order Anura; family Ranidae; genus Staurois; species Staurois parvus. The sequence goes on from NW_028317987.1 coordinate 423,113, forward strand.
CAGGACGCTTCTACCCCCTTCCTGCCTACAGGGCACTTCTACCCCCTTCCTGCCTACAGGGCACTTCTACCCCCTTCCTGCCTACAGGACACTTCTACCCCCTTCCTGCCTACAGGGCACTTCTACCCCCTTCCTGCCTACCGGGCACTTCTACCCCCTTCCTGCCTACAGGACACTTCTACCCCCTTCCTGCCTACAGGGCACTTCTACCCCCTTCCTGCCTTATTCCAAATCCTCTACTCCCCTCTACTGGTCATTAACCACTTGAGCTCCAGAGAATTTACCCCCCTTAACCTCCTTAGCGGTATTCCCGAGTGTAGCTCGGGGTAAAATTTGAGTACCAAGAGCGGTAACCTCGAGCTACACTCGGGCTTACCATGCGGCGTTCTCCGGGGGTCCCTGCAGCACTTACCTTGTCCTTCGCTCCCGCGATGTGTCCCGGCTTCCGTGTTCCGGTCCCTGTGATGTCGGAACGTACGGAACCGGCGGGAAATTTGAAATTTTTTAAAAATGTCATTTTTGCTGTCATTTCTGTTTCAAACCATTTCACATACATGTTGTCCCGAGTGCTTTGTCCTGTCCCCTGCCTGCATTTTTACCGCCCTTTCTGACTGGAAACTGTGAAACGTCCACGGCGTCCAAAAAGCGTCCCTTTAGGTCAGACGTGGTTTTAGAGCGGCTAGAGAACAGCGATAGTAAATCAGAACCACTTGCAGAATTGAGTGATAATGATTGGTGGGGGAAATTCCTCATCAGACACTGAAAACGATTCTGCGACTGAGCTCAGCGATGTGCGAACTTGGCGCCATATTTCACATTTCAGTGTTTTTGGTTTGGTTATATTATTGAATTACATTTATTATATTATTATTATTATTTTTTATGATTATTTATTAAATTATAATTTCTGATTTTGTGTTTCATGTTTTATCCTCCCCGGGATGTTTACTAGACTTTTGTCCGGACAGATTTCAGGGAGTTATTCCTAAAAATTACAGCCTACAATAAAAAACTACATATTTCCATGCAAAATAATGTACCGCTTTCAGCACAAAAAATCGGAAAGAATCAGACCGCCAGGGAGGTTAATGACCACGCCTCTTTTTGCTACTCAGCGCTGCACTAATTCAACTGATAATTGCGCGGTCATGCAACGCTGCACCCAAACAAAATTTACGTCTTTTTTTCACACAAATAGAGCTTTCTTTTGGTGGTATTTGATCACCTGTGCGCTTTTTCTGTCTCTCTCTGATATGAAGGACGGGACATTCTGGGTAGTCTGTCTCTCTCTCTCTCTGATATGAAGGACGGGACATTCTGGGTAGTCTGTCTCTCTCTGATATGAAGGACGGGACATTCTGGGTAGTCTGTCTCTCTCTGATATGAAGGACGGGACATTCTGGGTAGTCTGTCTCTCTCTGATATGAAGGACGGGACATTCTGGGTAGTCTGTCTCTCTCTCTGATATGAAGGATGGGACATTCTGGGTAGTCTCTCTCTCTCTGATATGAAGGACGGGACATTCCGGGTAGTCTGTCTCTCTCTTATATGAAGGATGGGACATTCTGGGTAGTCTCTCTCTCTCTGATATGAAGGACGGGACATTCTGGGTAGTCTGTCTCTCTCTGATATGAAGGACGGGACATTCTGGGTAGTCTGTCTCTCTCTCTGATATGAAGGACGGGACATTCTGGGTAGTCTCTCTCTCTCTGATATGAAGGACGGGACATTCCGGGTAGTCTGTCTCTCTCTTATATGAAGGATGGGACATTCTGGGTAGTCTCTCTCTCTCTGATATGAAGGACGGGACATTCTGGGTAGTCTGTCTCTCTCTGATATGAAGGACGGAACATTCTGGGTAGTCTGTCTCTCTCTGATATGAAGGACGGGACATTCTGGGTAGTCTGTCTCTCTCTGATATGAAGGATGGGACATTCTGGGTAGTCTGTCTCTCTCTGATATGAAGGACGGGACATTCTGGGTCGTCTGTCTCTCTCTGATATGAAGGACGGGACATTCTGGGTCGTCTGTCTCTCTCTGATATGAAGGACGGGACATTCTGGGTAGTCTGTCTCTCTCTGATATGAAGGACGGGACATTCCGGGTAGTCTGTCTCTCTCTGATATGAAGGACGGGACATTCCGGGTAGTGTGTCTCTCTCTGATATGAAGGACGGGACATTCCGGGTAGTCTGTCTCTCTCTGATATGAAGGACGGGACATTCTGCGTAGTGTGTCTCTCTCTGATATGAAGGACGGGACATTCTGGGTAGTCTGTCTCTCTCTCTGATATGAAGGACGGGACATTCCGGGTAGTCTCTCTCTCTCTGATATGAAGGACGGGACATTCTGGGTAGTCTGTCTCTCTCTGATATGAAGGACGGGACATTCTGGGTAGTCTGTCTCTCTCTCTCTGATATGAAGGATGGGACATTCTGGGTAGTCTGTCTCTCTCTGATATGAAGGACGGGACATTCTGGGTAGTCTCTCTCTCTCTGATATGAAGGACGGGACATTCTGGGTAGTCTGTCTCTCTCTGATATGAAGGACGGGACATTCCGGGTAGTCTCTCTCTCTCTGATATGAAGGACGGGACATTCTGGGTAGTCTCTCTCTCTCTGATATGAAGGACGGAACATTCTGGGTAGTCTGTCTCTCTCTGATATGAAGGACGGGACATTCTGGATAGTCTGTCTCTCTCTGATATGAAGGACGGGACATTCTGGGTAGTCTGTCTCTCTCTGATATGAAGGACGGGACATTCTGAGTAGTCTGTCTCTCTCTGATATGAAGGACGGGACATTCTGCGTAGTCTGTCTCTCTCTCTGATATGAAGGACGGGACATTCCGGGTAGTGTGTCTCTCTCTGATATGAAGGACGGGACATTCTGGGTAGTCTGTCTCTCTCTCTCTGATATGAAGGATGGGACATTCTGGGTAGTCTGTCTCTCTGATATGAAGGACGGGACATTCTGCGTAGTCTGTCTCTCTCTCTGATATGAAGGACGGGACATTCTGGGTAGTCTGTCTCGGTCTCTGATATGAAGGACGGGACATTCTGGGTAGTCTGTCTCTCTCTGATATGAAGGACGGGACATTCTGGGTAGTCTGTCTCTCTCTGATATGAAGGACGGGACATTCTGAGTAGTCTGTCTCTCTCTGATATGAAGGACGGGACATTCTGCGTAGTCTGTCTCTCTCTCTGATATGAAGGACGGGACATTCCGGGTAGTGTGTCTCTCTCTGATATGAAGGACGGGACATTCTGGGTAGTCTGTCTCTCTCTCTCTGATATGAAGGATGGGACATTCTGGGTAGTCTTTCTCTCTGATATGAAGGACGGGGCATTCTGGGTAGTCTGTCTCTCTCTCTGATATGAAGGACGGGACATTCTGCGTAGTCTGTCTCTCTCTCTGATATGAAGGACGGGACATTCTGGGTAGTCTGTCTCTCTCTCTGATATGAAGGACGGGACATTCTGGGTAGTCTGTCTCTCTCTCTGATATGAAGGATGGGACATTCTGGGTAGTCTGTCTCTCTCTCTGATATGAAGGACGGGACATTCTGGGTAGTCTGTCTCTCTCTGATATGAAGGACGGGACATTCTGGGTCGTCTGTCTCTCTCTGATATGAAGGACGGGATATTCTGGGTAGTCTCTCTCTCTCTCTGATATGAAGGACGGGACATTCTGGGTAGTCTGTCTCTCTCTCTGATATGAAGGACGGGACATTCTGGGTAGTCTGTCTCTCTCTGATATGAAGGACGGGATATTCTGGGTAGTCTGTCTCTCTCTCTGATATGAAGGACGGGACATTCTGGGTAGTCTGTCTCTCTCTGATATGAAGGACGGGACATTCTGGGTAGTCTGTCTCTCTCTGATATGAAGGACGGGACATTCTGGGTAGTCTGTCTCTCTCTGATATGAAGGACGGAACATTCTGGGTAGTCTGTCTCTCTCTGATATGAAGGACGGGACATTCTGGGTAGTCTGTCTGATTTTGGGGGGTCTCTGTTTTATTATGTATACCTTTGTTTTTATCTTGTGTTCTGTGTCTTTAAGACTTTTCTATCTGCAGTAAAATATCTTTTTTAAACAGTTGGTTGCATAAGAGTTAGTTTTATTGTTTCTTACTTTTTTTTAGTTATTTTGGCTCTTCCCTGATATCTCTGTAAGGTAATACAATGCAGGAATGGGTATTAGGGGACATCTCTCGGGGCTGCAGTTCCTCTGATCTCCACAAGATGGTGATCTCATTTCTACTAACCAGACAGGACTTCTCTATGGAATAAGGACACGACAGATAGGAAGTGATGTCAGGAACAGACAGGAAGTGATGTTAGGAACAGACAGGAAGTGATGTCAGGAACAGACAGGAAGTGATCTGGAATAAAGATAAGACGTTCCCTTTGGTCTGAAGGAGATCTGAGAGGTTGCTGGACATGGCAGTAGAGGAGGTAATTATTATTATTATACAGGATTTATGTCGCCAACAGTGTCCTCAGCGCTGTACAATATAACGGGAGACAATACAGCAACAATACAGATCAATACAAGAGGGATAGGAGGGCCTGATCCTGGGAGCTTACAATCTAAGAGGGAGGGGCTAGTGGTACAAAAGGTAGTAACTGTGGGGGATGGACTGGTAGGAGGAGTAGAAGATTCCAGTATTAGCTGAGGGCAGGATAGGCTTCCCTGAAGAGATCGGTTTTCAGAGATCACCTAAAAGTGAGCAGAGTAGGCGAAAGTCTGATAAATTGGGGTAGAGAGTTCCAGAGGATGGGGGAAGCTCTGTAGAAGTCCTGGAGACGAGCATGGGAGGAGGAGACAAGGGAGCTAGAGAGCAGGAGGTCTTGTGAGGAGCGGAGAGGAAGGTTTGGGTGATTTGGGGCGGAGTTATAAATGGCTTTATATGTTATTGTAATGTTTTAAATTTTATCCGTTGGGCAACAGGAAGCCAGTGGAGGGATTGGCAGAGAGGGGTGGAGGACACTGAATGGAGGCCAGTGGAGAGATTGGCAGAGAGGGGTGGAGGATACTGAGTGGAGGCCAGTGGAGAGATTGGCAGAGAGGGGTGGAAGCCACTGGAGGGATTGGCAGAGAGGGATGGAGGACACTGAGTAGAGGCCGGTGGAGGGATTGGCAGAGAGGGGTGGAGGACACTGAATGGAGGCCAGTGGAGGGATTGGCAGAGAGGGATGACAGATACGTTAGTAAGGTGGATGAGTCTGGCAGCAGCATTCATGATAGACTGAAGAGAGGATAGCCTGCGATGAGGTCGGCCAATGAGGAGGGAGTTACAATAGTCAAGGCGAGATACAAAAAGGAGTGAATAAGTTGCTTAGTGGTTTCCGAGGTTAGGAACGGGCGTATCTTGGAGATGTTGCGGAGGTGAAGTCTACAAGATTTGGACAGTGATTGGATTTGGGGGTGAAAGGACAGATGGGAGTCTAGGATTACACCTCGTACCCTGGCATGAGGGGAGGGACTGATGATTGTGTTATTGATCTTGATGGAGAAGTCGGGGGAGGGGGCACGGGCTGGGGGGAATACTAAGAGCTCAGTGTTGGAAAGAATGAGTTTGAGGAAGTGGAGTGACATCCATGCCGATATGTCACTTAGTAGGTTAGTAATGTGAGAGGAGACTGAAGGGGTGAGGAGACTGAAGGGGTGAGGTGAGGAGGAGACTGAAGGGGCGAGGTGAGGAGGAGACTGAAGGGGCGAGGTGTGGAGGAGACTGAAGGGGTGAGGTGAGGGGTAGAAAGATAGATTTGTGTGTCATCAGCAAAGAGATGGTACTTAAAGCCATGGGAGTTTATCAAGTGACCAAGGGAAGAGGTGTAGATGGAGAGGGAGTGAAGAGGAGGAGGCGGAGTTATAGGTAACACTGAAGGAGCGCTGCAATAGGTAGGAGGAGAACCAGGAGAGAGCAGAGTCTCTGAGGCCAAGAGAGTGGTGTTTTTTGAGGAGGAGGGGATGGTCAATAGTATCAAAAGCCACAGAGAGGTCAAGTAGTAAGAGTATGGAGTAGTGGCCATTGGCTGGGATGAGTACGGAGTAGTGACCATTGGTTGGGATTAATACAGAGTAGTGGCCATTGGTTGGGATGAGTACGGAGTAGTGGCCATTGGTTGGGATGAGTACGGAGTAGTGACCATTGGTTGGGAGGAGTACAGAGTAGTGGCTGTTGGTTGGGATGAGTATGGAGTAGTGGCCATTGGTTGGGATGAGTATGGAGTAGTGACCATTGGTTGGGATGAGTACGGAGTAGTGACCATTGGTTGGGATGAGTACGGAGTAGTGACCATTGGTTGGGATGAGTACGGAGTAGTGACCATTGGTTGGGATGAGTACGGAGTAGTGGCCATTGGTTGGGATGAGTACGGAGTAGTGACCATTGGTTGGGATTAATACAGAGTAGTGGCCATTGGTTGGGATGAGTATGGAGTAGTGGCCATTGGTTGGGATGAGTATGGAGTAGTGACCATTGGTTGGGATTAATACAGAGTAGTGGCCATTGGTTGGGATGAGTACGGAGTAGTGGCCATTGGTTGGGATTAGTATGGAGTAGTTGGCCATTGGTTGGGATGAGTATGGAGTAGTGGCCATTGGTTGGGATGAGTATGGAGTAGTGGCCATTGGTTGGGATGAGTACGGAGTAGTGACCATTGGTTGGGATGAGTACGGAGTAGTGGCCATTGGTTGGGATGAGTACGGAGTAGTGGCCATTGGTTGGGATGAGTATGGAGTAGTGGCCATTGGTTGGGATGAGTACGGAGTAGTGACCATTGGTTGGGATGAGTACGGAGTAGTGACCATTGGTTGGGATGAGTACGGAGTAGTGGCCATTGGTTGGGATGAGTACGGAGTAGTGACCATTGGTTGGGATTAATACAGAGTAGTGGCCATTGGTTGGGATGAGTACGGAGTAGTGACCATTGGTTGGGAGGAGTACAGAGTAGTGGCTGTTGGTTGGGATTAGTATGGAGTAGTTGGCCATTGGTTGGGATGAGTATGGAGTAGTGGCCATTGGTTGGGATGAGTACGGAGTAGTGACCATTGGTTGGGAGGAGTACAGAGTAGTGGCTGTTGGTTGGGATTAGTATGGAGTAGTTGGCCATTGGTTGGGATGAGTATGGAGTAGTGACCCATTGGTTGGGATTGGTATGGAGTAGTGGCCGTTGGTTGGGATGAGTACGGAGTAGTGACCATTGGTTGGGAGGAGTACGGAGTATTGGCCATTGGTTTTAGCAGTTAGTAGATCATTAGTGAGTTTTAGTAGGGCGGTGTCAGTGGAGTGTAGTGAGTGAAAGCCAGACTGTGAAGGGTGAAGAAGGTTGTTGTCAGTGAGGTGGGAGCTCAGACGATTGTAGACTAAGCGTTCTAGGAGTTTAGAGGTAAATGGCAGCAGGGAGATGGGTCTTAAGTTGTTCAGGTTGGTGGGGTCCAGGGAGGGCTTGTTAAGTATGGGAGTGATGTGCGCATGCTTTAGATGGGTGGGGAAGGCACCAGTAGAGAGGGAAAGATTGAAGATGTGAGTGAGGGAGCATAGGATGGAAGAAGAGGGTGACCGTAGTAGTTGTGAGGGGACAGGATCCAGGGGGCAGGTAGTGAGACGGGCTTCTGAGAAAACCTTAGTGACCTCTTCGGTAGTAGAAGGTCAGAAGAGGAAAGTGTTGAGGGAGGTTTAGTATGAGGTATGCTAAGTGGGATGGATGTCTGTGCAGTGGAGATGTCCCCACAAATTGCATCAATCTTGTTTTTGAAATGATTTGCAATCTCGTGAGCAGTGAGTGAGGTGCTGGGTGGAGGTGGAGAAAGTAGAGAGTTAAAAGTAGAGAAGAGACGACGAGGACTGGATGACAAGGTATTGATGAGAGTGACAAAGTCGTCTTGTTTGGCAGCATGGAGGGAGGAATTGTATGTGAAGAAAGCAGATTTATATCGGGTGAATGCTTGCTGGGATTTGGTTTTGCGCCACAATCGCTCCAGCGCACGACTATGTCACGACGGCGTCCGTCAGAGTGAGCGGAGGATGATATACATTGTGTTAATGTAAAAGATGAGGTTATGTTGAAGAGTTGGGATGTAGCCGGGTTGTTGACATTAATGGGGATGGTAAAATCTCTGAGAATGATAGCGGGTAGTTCAGAGGAGAGAAAGTAGGGTGTCCAGGTGGAGAAATCATCAAGAAAGCGGGACACGGGTCCAGGAGGCCGATAGATCACTGCAATCCTCAGAGAGATCGGAGAGAACAGCCGGATGCAGTGAGTCTGGAAAGAAGAGTAATTGTTAGTAGGTTAAGGGAGCGGGAGACAAAAAGGTCATGGACAGAGGTGAGATTATTACAGACAGAGCGGGCATTCCAGAGCGCACATGGAAAAGGGAGGGTGGTTTTTGGGAGCACGGGGACTGATATTAAATTGAGGGGATTGCGGCTATTCATGGAGGAAACGGTGCCTGGTGTGGGGGTGAGATAGTGGAGGACCAGGGTTTGGGGAGATATCCCCAGAGGTTAGGAGAAGGAGGGTGCTTGGTGTGGGGGTGAGATAGTGGAGGACCAGGGTTTGGGGAGATATCCCCAGAGGATAGGAGAAGGAGGGTGCCTGGTGTGGGGTGAGATAGTGGAGGACCAGGGTTTGGGGAGATATCCCCAGAGGATAGGAGAAGGAGGGTGCCTGGTGTGGGGTGAGATAGTGGAGGACCAGGGTTTGGGGAGATATCCCCAGAGGATAGGAGAAGGAGGGTGCCTGGTGTGGGGGTGAGATGGTGGAGGACCAGGGTTTGGGGAGATACCCCCAGAGGTTAGGAGAAGGAGGGTGAGGAAAGTAAGATGGGAGCGGGATGTACACGAGCGCACATGCCTTCCAGTCCTGGTGTTTGGGTCAGCAGGAGGTGATGAGAGCAGTAGTAGGGAGATGGTAGCAGTGAGGGGGAGATGTACATGTTTTGGGGTGGAGCAGAGGGGTAAAGAAGTGAGATTTTGGTAACGCAGGAAAGTGATATGAGAAGGAGGAGTAGAGGGGACATATGAAAGGTACACGGAGTGGGACTCAGACTAGTAGGAGATGTTTCCCGGGGTGTTTGCTTGCAGTCTGTCCAGCATGCAGTAGAGTTTCTTGTTGTATCTTCCTGCTGCTTGAGTTCTCCTGCTTCTTAGCACTCCATCAACGCAGCACTCAAACGCAGCACCCCATCAGTGACTGTGCCCCCCCATCAGTGATCTCCCCCCATCAGTGCCTGTGCCCCCCCATCAGTGATCTCCCCCCATCAGTGACTGTGCCCCCCCATCAGTGATCTCCCCCCATCAGTGCCTGTGCCCCCCCATCAGTGATCTCCCCCCATCAGTGACTGTGCCCCCCCATCGGTGATCTCCCCCCCTCAGTGACTGTGCCCCCCCCTCAGTGACTGTGCCCCCCCATCAGTGATCTCCCCCCATCAGTGACTGTGCCCCCCCCTCAGTGACGGTGCCCCCCCATCAGTGATCTCCCCCCATCAGTGACTGTGCCCCCCCCCATCAGTGATCTCCCCCCATCAGCTGATCTAAATTTATAGGGAGATGGCCCAATGAGCACTCATCTCCACCCCAATTAGGAACTGATAAGGATCACATGAATGGGGGGGATGATTCTCAAACAGACCAGACACAGACCACAGTCATAAAACGGTAATAAGATGTTATGTTCTATGTACACCCAGTAACCCCCCGTCATGTCCGTCCTCTTCCTCCATAGTCCTGTCCGTCCTCTTCCTTCATAGTCTTGTCCGTCCTCTTCCTCCATAGTCCTGTCCGTCCTCTTCCTCCATAGTTATGTATGTCCTCTTCCTCCATAGTCCTGTCCGTCCTCTTTCTCCGTAGTCCTGTCCGTCCTCTTCCTCCATAGTCCTGTCCGTCCTCTTCCTCCATAGTCCTGTCCGTCCTCTTCTTCCATAGTCCTGTCCGTCCTCTTCTTCCATAGTCCTGTCCGTCCTCTTCCTCTGTAGTCCTATCCATCCTCTTCCTCCGTAGTCCTGTCCGTCCTCTTCCTCCGTAGTCATGTCCGTCCTCTTTCTCCATAGTCACTGTGATGTCTTTTATCTCCAGCAGATGATGATACACATCAATATTTAGAAGGACACAAGGATCTCTACAAGGACGTCATGATGGACAATCAGCCGCCCCTCACATCACCGGGTAAGAGGAGACTTTATTGTAAAGGAGAGAGCAGTACGGAGGATCCACCTAGATCCCCCATCATCTGATAAACACATAGAAACAATGGATTCAGTCAGTGTGTGTGTTTCCTACAGATGGATCCAGTCATGGGAACCCACCAGAGAGATGTCCCCGTCCTCTGTATTCCCGGGATTCCACACAGGAAGGTCACACCATCCCTCACCATCATCAGGTAGATGATGACAATTATTGGTAGTTGTGATTTATACACAGCATGTTTGTTACAATGAATGTTTTATTATATCTTTCAGAGTGGAATCCTCGGGGATGAGAATATTGATGTTAAAGAAGAATATAAAGAGGAGGATGAGGAGTATGGAGTGATGGAGGAGTTTTCAGAAGGACACAAGGAGATGATGGAGCCACCTAATACCAGGAACCCACCAGAGAGATGTCCCCGTCCTCTGTATTTCCGGGATTCCACACAGGAAGGTCACACCATCCCTCACTATTACAAGGTTGGTGGGATGGAGCATCTAGAACATGGACTGATGAAGACAATGTGTGGATATTTTATGTGACCTTATATTTTACAGATGATATTTTCTCTCATTTTCTTGATTTAGAGTGGAGATCCAATTGATATAGAATTTGAGGTGAAAGCAGAAGAAGAAGAGGCGTATGTGAGGGATGATCAGCAGTCTATGGAGGAGGATGGAATAACGGGGACATTTATAGAGGAGGACACTCCTACAGAGATCAGCACAGGTGGGTCATGAACACTAAATCCATTCCTCCACCCATACTGCTCACTGATTGGTCCAGAGTAGGGCGGGGACTGGGTGATATCAGCCTGTAATCCCCTGGTCACTTTCCTGAGCTGTGTTCCCCGTCCTGTATTCCTGGATTTCTCTCGGATAATCTTCCTTCTCTGTGCTGCAGACACAATTTATGTCTCTAGACTGGATTTATGGAGGTTCTGGGGTTCAGCTGGCAGCAAAATGTTGATTTTTCCTCTAAGCATTGCATAATGTAGCACCCAGGACATGTGACTGGGGTCTCCTGCCTTGTGCCTGACTCCTCCAGGGGACCTTCTCTGTTGTCTGCTGGCTGTGCCGGGTGGAGGGATATGTCTGTAGTGTCTCAGACCCAAGTCACTGAGTGCAGTCTCAGGAGATGGGAGGCAGCGGTGTGGGACCTACATAGTTACATAGTTAGTCTGGCTGAAAAAAGACATCCATCTAGTTGTACCATTAAACATAAAAGTTATAATCCGACACCCACAGCTGATCCACCAGAAGGCAAAAACCCAGCAAAGCACGATCCAATCTCCTCCTGCAGGGGAAAAATTCCTTCCTGACCCCCCGAGAGGCAATCGGATATTCCCTGGATCAACTTTCCCTATAAATGTTATATCCAGTTATATTCTGTGTATCCAAGAAAGAATCCAGGACTTTCCTACAGCAATCCCCCCTTATGTATTATACATGGAGATCATATCCCCCCTTATGTATTATACATGGAGATCATATCCCCCTTATGTATTATACATGGAGATCATATCCCCCCTTATGTATTATACATGGTGATCATATCCCCCTTATGTATTATACATGGAGATCATATCCCCCCCTTATGTATTATACATGGAGATCATATCCCCCCTTATGTATTATACATGGAGATCATATCCCCCCTTATGTATTATACATGGAGATCATATCCCCCCCTTATGTATTATACATGGTGATCATATCCCCCCTTATGTATTATACATGGAGATCATATCCCCCCTTATGTATTATACATGGAGATCATATCCCCCTTATGTATTATACATGGAGATCATATCCCCCCTTATGTATTATACATGGAGATCATATCCCCCCCTTATGTATTATACATGGTGATCATATCCCCCTGTCACGGTATGGGAGCCTGCCAATTATTAATCCCCTTATTATTGCCTTGTATCACATGCCCTCAGCGTCCTGCTCTGTATTGTTCCAAGTGTCCCCTGTGTCACTAGGCCAAATGGCCATATCAAATTACTCTGGGCCCCCTCCCTCCTGGCCAGCTGGCTGGGAGCTCTCTGCACACCTCCCAACTTGCTTTTCATCTATGCAGACAGCATCCCTGCCCTCCCAGGATGTCCCTGTCACCAGCCTGATTCTCCCTGGGGTCTAGTGTTCCCTTCCCCCTCCCGGTTGCCAAGGTGACCGGGAAGCGTCCTGCAGCAGTTTAAGAGGTGGATGCTGGGAGCTCCTATCCATTCTATTGTGTAGTCTGCAAGGGATCTCAAGCTTCGGCGAGACCTTTGTGCCTAGGCTCTGCAAGTCTACTCCCCAGCCTCACAAAGACCCCACAGGAGGGAAGAGACAACCAGAGAAAGCCTGCCTACGATTGCGAGAGACCCCACAGAAGGGGGAGAGACTACCACAGCCCATCTGCCAGAGCCAGAGGCCCCCCGCCTGATCCGGACTCCACAGGTACCTGCGTTCTGCTTCTACCCCTGGGAGACCAGGCACCCTGTTGGATCCGGGAGTACCTGCTTCCCCACTGTGTTACCTGAACTGTTGCGGTGGTGACCCCTCGCACCCCCCTCCTGTGTCGGACTACCCCTGTTACAGGGACACCCCCTTGGCTCTCCTAGTGGACTATAAGTGGGTGGGGCCCCCTCGTTACCCTTTAGTGGCAATTACACCCTCTCTGCCACCCCCCTATTGAAGGACTGCCGTCTGTTTGTCTCAATAAAGCTTTGTGCGTCTGCCATCCACTCTGTGTGTTCTGTCCTGCCTTTCCTCTGTCACACCCCCCTTATGTATTATACATGGAGATCATATCCCCCCTTATGTATTATACATGGAGATCATATCCCCCCTTATGTATTATACATGGAGATCATATCCCCCCTTATGTATTATACATGGAGATCATATCCCCCTTATGTATTATACATGGAGATCATATCCCCCCCTTATGTATTATACATGGAGATCATATCCCCCCTTATGTATTATACATGGAGATCATATCCCCCCCTTATGTATTATACATGGAGATCATATCCCCCCTTATGTATTATACATGGAGATCATATCCCCCCTTATGTATTATACATGGTGATCATATCCCCCCTTATGTATTATACATGGTGATCATATCCCCCCCCCTTATGTATTATACATGGAGATCATACCCCCCCTTATGTATTATGCATGGAGATCATATCCCCCCTTATGTATTATACATGGAGATCATATCCCCCCCTTATGTATTATACATGGAGATCATATCCCCCCTTATGTATTATACATGGAGATCATATCCCCCCTTATGTATTATACATGGAGATCATATCCCCCCCTTATGTATTATACATGGAGATCATATCCCCCCCTTATGTATTATACATGGAGATCATATCCCCCCTTATGTATTATACATGGTGATCATATCCCCCCTTATGTATTATACATGGAGATCATATCCCCCCTTATGTATTATACATGGAGATCATATCCCCCTTATGTATTATACATGGAGATCATATCCCCCCCTTATGTATTATACATGGAGATCATATCCCCCCCTTATGTATTATACATGGAGATCATATCCCCCCTTATGTATTATACATGGAGATCATATCCCCCTTATGTATTATACATGGAGATCATATCCCCCCCTTATGTATTATACATGGTGATCATATCCCCCTTATGTATTATACATGGTGATCATATCCCCCCTTATGTATTATACATGGAGATCATACCCCCCCTTATGTATTATACATGGAGATCATATCCCCCCTTATGTATTATACATGGAGATCATATCCCCCCTTATGTATTATACATGGAGATCATATCCCCCCCTTATGTATTATACATGGAGATCATATCCCCCCCTTATGTATTATACATGGAGATCATATCCCCCCTTATGTATTATACATGGAGATCATATCCCCCCTTATGTATTATACATGGAGATCATATCCCCCCCTTATGTATTATACATGGAGATCATATCCCCCCCTTATGTATTATACATGGAGATCATATCCCCCTTATGTATTATACATGGTGATCATATCCCCCCCTTATGTATTATACATGGAGATCATATCCCCCCTTATGTATTATACATGGAGATCATACCCCCCTTATGTATTATACATGGAGATCATATCCCCCCTTATGTATTATACATGGAGATCATATCCCCCCTTATGTATTATACATGGAGATCATATCCCCCCTTATGTATTATACATGGAGATCATATCCCCCCTTATGTATTATACATGGAGATCATATCCCCCCTTATGTATTATACATGGAGATCATATCCCCCTTATGTATTATACATGGAGATCATATCCCCCTTATGTATTATACATGGAGATCATATCCCCCCTTATGTATTATACCTGGAGATTATATCCCCCTTATGTATTATACATGGAGATCATATCCCCCCTTATGTATTATACATGGAGATCATATCCCCCCTTATGTATTATACATGGAGATCATATCCCCCCTTATGTATTATACATGGAGATCATATCCCCCCCTTATGTATTATACATGGAGATCATATCCCCCCTTATGTATTATTCATGGAGATCATATCCCCCCCCCTTATGTATTCTACATGGAGATCATATCCCCCCCCTTATGTATTATACATGGAGATCATATCCCCCCTTATGTATTATACATGGAGATCATATCCCCCCTTATGTATTATACATGGAGATCCTATCCCCCCTTATGTATTATACATGGAGATCATATCCCCCCCTTATGTATTATACATGGAGATCATATCCCCCCTTATGTATTATACATGGAGATCATATCCCCCTTATGTATTATACATGGTGATCATATCCCCCTTATGTATTATACATGGAGATCATATCCCCCCTTATGTATTATACATGGAGATCATATCCCCCCTTATGTATTATACATGGAGATCATATCTCCCCCTTATGTATTATACATGGTGATCATATCCCCCCCTTATGTATTATCCATGGAGATCATATCCCTCCTTATGTATTATACATGGAGATCATATCCCCCCCCTTATGTATTATACATGGAGATCATATCCCCCCCTTATGTATTATACATGGAGATCATATCCCCCCCCCCCTTATGTATTATACATGGAGATCATATCCCCCCTTATGTATTATACATGGAGATCATATCCCCCCTTATGTATTATACATGGAGATCATATCCCCCCTTATGTATTATACATGGAGATCATATCCCCCCCTTATGTATTATACATGGAGATCATATCCCCCCTTATGTATTATTCATGGAGATCATATCCCCCCCCTTATGTATTCTACATGGAGATCATATCCCCCCCCTTATGTATTATACATGGAGATCATATCCCCCCTTATGTATTATACATGGAGATCATATCCCCCCTTATGTATTATACATGGAGATCCTATCCCCCCTTATGTATTATACATGGAGATCATATCCCCCCCTTATGTATTATACATGGAGATCATATCCCCCCTTATGTATTATACATGGAGATCATATCCCCCTTATGTATTATACATGGAGATCATATCCCCCCTTATGTATTATACATGGAGATCATATCCCCCTTATGTATTATACATGGAGATCATATCCCCCTTATGTATTATACATGGTGATCATATCCCCCTTATGTATTATACATGGAGATCATATCCCCCCTTATGTATTATACATGGAGATCATATCCCCCCTTATGTATTATACATGGAGATCATATCTCCCCCTTATGTATTATACATGGTGATCATATCCCCCCCTTATGTATTATACATGGAGATCATATCCCCCTTATGTATTATCCATGGAGATCATATCCCTCCTTATGTATTATACATGGAGATCATATCCCCCCCCTTATGTATTATACATGGAGATCATATCCCCCCCTTATGTATTATACATGGAGATCATATCCCCCCCCCCTTATGTATTATACATGGAGATCATATCCCCCCCCCCCTTATGTATTATACATGGAGATCATATCCCCCCCTTATGTAATATACATGGAGATCATATCCCCCCTTATGTATAATACATGGAGATCATATCCTCCCTTATGTATTATACATGGAGATCATATCCCCCCCTTATGTATTATACATGGAGATCATATCCCCCCTTATGTATTATACATGGAGATCATATCCCCCCCTTATGTATTATACATAGAGATCATATCCCCCCCTTATGTATTATACATGGAGATCATTTCCCCCCCTTATGTATTATACATAGAGATCATATCCCCCCCTTATGTATTATACATGGAGATCATATCCCCCCTTATGTATTATGTATGTATGTATTATACATGGAGATCATATCCCCCCTTATGTATTATACATGGAGATCATATCCCCCCCCCTTATGTATTATACATGGAGATCATATCCCCCCTTATGTATTATACATGGAGATCATATCCCCCCCTTATGTATTATACATGGAGATCATATCCCCCCCTTATGTATTATACATGGAGATCATATCCCCCCCTTATGTATTATACATGGAGATCATATCCCCCCTTATGTATTATACATGGAGATCATATCCCCCCTTATGTATTATACATGGAGATCATATCCCCCCTTATGTATTATACATGGAGATCATATCCCCCCTTATGTATTATACATGGAGATCATATCCCCCCTTATGTATTATACATGGAGATCATATCCCCCCCTTATGTATTATACATGGAGATCATATCCCCCCCCTTATGTATTATTCATGGAGATCATATCCCCCCCCTTATGTATTCTACATGGAGATCATATCCCCCCCCTTATGTATTATACATGGAGATCATATCCCCCCTTATGTATTATACATGGAGATCATATCCCCCCCTTATGTATTATACATGGAGATCATATCCCCCCTTATGTATAATACATGGAGATCATATCCCCCCTTATGTATTATACATGGAGATCATATCCCCCCTTATGTATTATACATGGAGATCATATCCCCCCTTATGTATTATACATGGAGATCATATCCCCCTTATGTATTATACATGGAGATCATATCCCCCCCCCTTATGTATTATACATGGAGATCATATCCCCCCCCCTTATGTATTATACATGGAGATCATATCCCCCCCTTATGTATTATACATGGAGATCATATCCCCCTTATGTATTATACATGGAGATCATATCCCCCCCTTATGTATTATACATGGAGATCATATCCCCCCTTATGTATTATACATGGAGATCATATCCCCCCCCTTATGTATTATACATGGAGATCATATCCCCCTTATGTATTATACATGGAGATCATATCCCATCCTTATGTATTATACATGGAGATCATATCCCCCCCTTATGTATTATACATGGAGATCATATCCCCCCCTTATGTATTATACATGGAGATCATATCCCCCCTTATTATGTATTATACATGGAGATCATATCCCCCCTTATGTATTATACATGGAGATCATATCCCCCCTTATGTATTATACATGGAGATCATATCCCCCCTTATGTATTATACATGGAGATCATATCCCCCCTTATGTATTATACATGGAGATCATATCCCCCTTATGTATTATACATGGAGATCATATCCCCCTTATGTATTATACATGGAGATCATATCCCCCTTATGTATTATACATGGAGATCATATCCCCCTTATGTATTATACATGGAGATCATATCCCCCCTTATGTATTATACCTGGAGATTATATCCCCCTTATGTATTATACATGGAGATCATATCCCCCTTATGTATTATACATGGAGATCATATCCCCCTTATGTATTATACATGGAGATCATATCCCCCCTTATGTATTATACATGGAGATCATATCCCCCCTTATGTATTATACATGGAGATCATATCTCCCCCTTATGTATTATACATGGAGATCATATCCCCCCTTATGTATTATACATGGAGATCATATCCCCCCTTATGTATTATACATGGAGATCATATCCCCCTTATGTATTATACATGGAGATCATATCCCCCCCTTATGTATTATACATGGAGATCATATCCCCCCCTTATGTATTATACATGGAGATCATATCCCCCCTTATGTATTATACATGGAGATCATATCCCCCTTATGTATTATACATGGAGATTATATCCCCCCTTATGTATTATACATGGAGATCATATCCCCCCTTATGTATTATACATGGAGATCATATCCCCCCTTATGTATTATACATGGAGATCATATCCCCCCTTATGTATTATACATGGAGATCATATCCCCCCCTTATGTATTATACATAGTGATCATATCCCCCCCTTATGTATTATACATAGTGATCATATCCCCCCTTATGTATTATACATGGAGATCATATCCCCCCTTATGTATTATACATGGAGATCCTATCCCCCCTTATGTATTATACATGGAGATCATATCCCCCCCTTATGTATTATACATGGAGATCATATCTCCCCCTTATGTATTATACATGGTGATCATATCCCCCCCTTATGTATTATACATGGAGATCATATCCCCCTTATGTATTATCCATGGAGATCATATCCCTCCTTATGTATTATACATGGAGATCATATCCCCCCCCTTATGTATTATACATGGAGATCATATCCCCCCCTTATGTATTATACATGGAGATCATATCCCCCCCCCCTTATGTATTATACATGGAGATCATATCCCCCCCCCCTTATGTATTATACATGGAGATCATATCCCCCCCCCCCTTATGTATTATACATGGAGATCATATCCCCCCCTTATGTATTATACATGGAGATCATATCCCCCCTTATGTATAATACATGGAGATCATATCCTCCCTTATGTATTATACATGGAGATCATATCCCCCCCTTATGTATTATACATGGAGATCATATCCCCCCTTATGTATTATACATGGAGATCATATCCCCCCCTTATGTATTATACATAGAGATCATATCCCCCCCTTATGTATTATACATGGAGATCATATCCCCCCCTTATGTATTATACATGGAGATCATATCCCCCCTTATGTATTATGTATGTATGTATTATACATGGAGATCATATCCCCCCTTATGTATTATACATGGAGATCATATCCCCCCCCCTTATGTATTATACATGGAGATCATATCCCCCCTTATGTATTATACATGGAGATCATATCCCCCCCTTATGTATTATACATGGAGATCATATCCCCCCCTTATGTATTATACATGGAGATCATATCCCCCCCTTATGTATTATACATGGAGATCATATCCCCCCTTATGTATTATACATGGAGATCATATCCCCCCTTATGTATTATACATGGAGATCATATCCCCCCTTATGTATTATACATGGAGATCATATCCCCCCTTATGTATTATACATGGAGATCATATCCCCCCTTATGTATTATACATGGAGATCATATCCCCCCCTTATGTATTATACATGGAGATCATATCCCCCCCCTTATGTATTATTCATGGAGATCATATCCCCCCCCTTATGTATTCTACATGGAGATCATATCCCCCCCCCCTTATGTATTATACATGGAGATCATATCCCCCCTTATGTATTATACATGGAGATCATATCCCCCCCTTATGTATTATACATGGAGATCATATCCCCCCTTATGTATAATACATGGAGATCATATCCCCCCTTATGTATTATACATGGAGATCATATCCCCCCTTATGTATTATACATGGAGATCATATCCCCCCTTATGTATTATACATGGAGATCATATCCCCCCTTATGTATTATACATGGAGATCATATCCCCCCTTATGTATTATACATGGAGATCATATCCCCCCTTATGTATTATACATGGAGATCATATCCCCCCCCCTTATGTATTATACATGGAGATCATATCCCCCCCCCTTATGTATTATACATGGAGATCATATCCCCCCCTTATGTATTATACATGGAGATCATATCCCCCCTTATGTATTATACATGAAGATCATATCACCCCTTATGTATTATACATGGAGATCATATCCCCCCTTATGTATTATACCTGGAGATCATATCCCTCCTTATGTATTATACATGGAGATCATATCCCCCCTTATGTATTATACATGGAGATCATATCCCCCCCTTATGTATTATACATGGAGATCATATCCCCCCTTATGTATTATACATGGAGATCATATCCCCCCCTTATGTATTATACATGGAGATCATATCCCCCCCCTTATGTATTATACATGGAGATCATATCCCCCTTATGTATTATACATGGAGATCATATCCCCCCTTATGTATTATACATGGAGATCATATCCCCCCTTATGTATTATACATGGAGATCATATCCCCCCTTATGTATTATACATGGTGATCATATCCCCCTTATGTATTATACATGGTGATCATATCCCCTCTTATGTATTATACATGGAGATCATATCCCCCCCTTATGTATTATACATGGAGATCATATCCCCCCTTATGTATTATACATGGTGATCATATCCCCCTTATGTATTATACATGGAGATCATATCCCCCTTATGTATTATACATGGAGATCATATCCCCCCTTATGTATTATACATGGAGATCATATCCCCCCTTATGTATTATACATGGAGATCATATCCCCCCTTATGTATTATACATGGAGATCATATCCCCCCTTATGTATTATACATGGAGATCATATCCCCCTTTATGTATTATACAAGGAGATCATATCCCCCCTTATGTATTATACATGGAGATCATATCCCCCCTTATGTATTATACATGGTGATCATATACCCCCTTATGTATTATACATGGAGATCATATCCCCCCTTATGTATTATACATGGAGATCATATCCCCCCCTTATGTATTATACATGGAGATCATATCCCCCCTTATGTATTATACATGGAGATCATATCCCCCCTTATGTATTATACATGGAGATCATATCCCCCCTTATGTATTATACATGGAGATCATATCCCCCCTTATGTATTATACATGGAGATCATATCCCCCCCTTATGTATTGTACATGGAGATCATATCCCCCCCTTATGTATTATACATGGAGATCATATCCCCCCCTTATGTATTGTACATGGAGATCATATCCCCCCCTTATGTATTATACATGGAGATCATATCCCCCTTATGTATTATACATGGAGATCATATCCCCCTTAATCTCCTCTTCTCAGTAGAGAATACATTCAGTTCCTCTAATCTCTCCTCATAGCTGATCTCCTCCATGCCTCGTATCAGTTTGGTTGCCCTTCTCTGTACTTCCTCCAGTTCCCCAATGTTCTTTTTGTGAATTGGAGCCCAAAACTGAACTGCATATTCCAGATGAGGTCTTACTAATGATTTGTACCGGGGGGGGGGGGGGGGTGATATCTCTCTCTCTGGAGTCTATACCTCTCCTAATACAAGAGAGGATTTTGATCCCCCCAGATCCTTCACCATTGATCCCCCCAGATCCTTCTCCACCATTGATCCCCCCAGATCCTTCTCCAGCATTGATCCCCCCAGATCCTTCTCCACCATTGACCCCGCCTAGATCCTTCTCCACCATTGACCCACCCCAGATCCTTCTCCACCATTGACACCCCCCCCACAGATCCTTCACCACTGACCCCCCCAGATTCTTCTCCACCATTGACCCCCCCAGATTCTTCTCCACCATTGACCCCCCCAGATTCTTCTCCACCATTGACCACCCCAGATTCTTCTCCATTATTGACCCCCCAGATCCTTTTCCACCATTGACCACCCCAGATTTTTCTCCACCATTGACCCCCCCCCCCCAGATCCTTCACCATTGACCACCCCCTGATATTTCTCCACCATTGACCCCCCCAGATTTTTCTCCACCATTGACCACCCCAGATCCTTCTCCCCCATTGACCCCCCACAGATCCTTCTCCAGCATTGTCTCCTAGATCATTCTCCACGATTGACTCCTCTAGATCCTTCTCCTCCATTGACCCCCCCAGATCATTCTCCACCATTGACCCCCCCAGATCTTTCTCCATCATTGCCCCCCTCCAGTTGTACCCCCCTAGTATATATGATGCATATTCTTAGCCCCCAAGTGCAGAACCTTCTATTTATCACCATTAGCCCTCATTGGCCCCATAGTCCCCCAATTACACAGAGCATTGAGGTCGGCTTGTAAGTTGGAGACATCCTGTAAGGACGTTATTCCCCGGCACAGCTTGGTGTCATCTGCAAACTGAGATCCCCGACACCATATTGTGTATATAGATTACAGAGTGAGGGTCCCAACACTGAGCCTTGGGGTACCCCACTAATAACACTGAGCCTTGGGGTACCCCACTAATAACACTGAGCCTTGGGGTACCCCACTAACACTGAACCTTGGGGTACCCCACTAATAACACTGAGCCTTAGGGTACCCCACTAATAATGCTGAACCTTGGGGTACCCCACTGACACTGAACCTTGGGGTACCCCACTAATAACACTGAGCCTTGGGGTACCTGACTAATCACACTGAACTTTGGGGTACCCCACTAATAACACTGAACTTTGGGGTACCCCACTAATAACACTGAACCCTGGGGTACCCCACTGACACCCCCAGACCATTCAGAGTATGAATCATTAACCACTACTCTCTGAATACGATCTTTTAGCCAGTTTTCTATCCATTTACATTCAGATTTTTCCAGCCCATAGACTTTACCTTACACATTAGCCGTGTGTGGGGAACTGTGTCCAAGTATACCACGTCCACCGCCACCCCTCTGTCCAAGTATACCACGTCCACCGCCACCCCTCTGTCCAAGTATACCACGTCCTCCGCCACCCCTCTGTCCAAGTATACCACATCCACCGCCACCCCTCTATCCAAGTATACCACGTCCACCTCCACCCCTCTGTCCAAGTATACCACGTCCACCGCCACCCCTCTGTCCAAGTATACCACGTCCACCGCCACCCCTCTGTCCATGGATTTGGTCACCTCCAATCTAACCGGTTTCATGATGGTTTAATCCCAGCTCACCTCTACATGTTGTCTACAGTAAACATTTAAGCTTCCACTGATTACAGAATACTAATACTGTGAGTCCTGACCCCTTATACTATATAACTTGTACATTACATACTCCTGACCCCTGCACTATATACTC
This sequence comes from Staurois parvus, assembly GCF_062004578.1. Taxonomy (NCBI): domain Eukaryota; kingdom Metazoa; phylum Chordata; class Amphibia; order Anura; family Ranidae; genus Staurois; species Staurois parvus. Next base: position 446,524 of record NW_028317987.1, read on the forward strand.
CATGTTGTACATTACATACTCCTGACTCCTGCACTATATACTCTATGTTGTACATTACATACTCCTGACCCTTGCACTATATACTCTATGTTGTACATTACATACTCCTGACTCCTGCACTATATACTCTATGTTGTACATTACATACTCCTGACCCCTGCACTATATACTCTATGTTGTACATTACATACTCCTGACCCCTGCACTATATACTCTATGTTGTACATTACATACTCCTGACCCCTGCACTATATACTCTATGTTGTACATTACATACTCCTGACCCCTGCACTATATACTCCATGTTGTACATTACATACTCCTGACCCCTGCACTATATACTCTGTTGTTTATTACATCCTCCTGACCCCTGCACTATATACTCTGTTGTACATTACATACTCCTGACCCCTGCACTATATACTCTATGTTGTACATTACATACTCCTGACCCCTGCACTATATACTCTGTGTTGTACATTACATACTCCTGACCCCTGCACTATATACTCCATGTTGTACATTACATACTCCTGACCCCTGCACTATATACTCTATGTTGTACATTACATACTCCTGACCCCTGCACTATATACTCTATGTTGTACATTACATACTCCTGACCCCTGCACTATATACTCTATGTTGTACATTACATACTCCTGACTTCTGCTCTCCCCCTCCCCCCACTGCTATATATACACATAATATGGATTCTCTTTTGTTCCCCCCATTTCCTCCCAGCTGGACATTTTATATCGGATGATGTGATTGGAGCACAGACTTTTACATGGTGATAATAATGTGATAACATCCTCCAACTTTGGACCCTTAAACAGAAAGTGATAATGAGGGAGGAGTCAATACCCCAATGATGGTGGTCTTCAGGATCAGTCAAGTCTTCATCTTGGTTGTTCTCCCCCCATCCTCACTCTCTGACCTCTGGTGGGGCTCAGCCCCGCTGTTCTTCATGACTAAATCATGGACTAAATAAGGAAGTGCAGTACTTCTTGTGTTGGGAAGATGGTGATGAGTGATAGAGGGGGTGGGGACCCTCGTCCTATAATCCCCTCATCACTGTCCCTCCTATAAAAGACAGTTCTGGTTGTTTCCTCACTCTCTGACTAAGGTCCATGAATAAAGAAATGACCTGGTAGGAGATCAGAGGAGCCATTTCCTAGTTCCCTTGAGGGTGGAATTGTAAGCTCCTCAGAGACCAAGCTGCCTGATGTGGGCGGAGTCTTGGTTTGGGGGAACCAATCAGCTCTTGTCTAGTAATCCTCTTTGTCTTTGTATTTTAGTCCATGGCCGGGAGATGAGGAAAACCTCCGAGGATTGTCTCACTTTGTCTCCAGACTGGAAAGTAGAAGATGAGGACATCACACAGTATAGTCCAGGAGAAAACCCGGCTCCCTCCAATGTCCATCCGGCACCACCCAGTGTAGATGGACCATTGGATTCCTCGTATCCTGAGGAACCTCAGACTGTGCGGGACCAGGCCGGCCTTCCAACAGGGAAGAGGTTCTCCTGTGCTGAGTGCGGGAAATGTTTCCATTGTAAATTCCATCTTGATGAGCATAACAGATCTCACTCAGGTGAAAAACCATATTCCTGTACTGAGTGCGGGAAGAGTTTACGTTATAAATGCAGTCTTAATAGGCATAAAAGATCTCACATGGAGGAGAAGCCGTATTCCTGTCCTGAGTGCGGGAAATGTTTTTCATATAAGTGCAATCTTTACACACACCAGACATCTCACACAGGGGAGAAGCCGTATTCCTGTCCTGTGTGCGGGAAATGTTTTTCACTAAAGTCCGATCTTTACATACATCAGAGATCTCACACGGGGGAGAAGCCGTATTCCTGTCCTGAGTGTGGGAAATGTTTTTCAGTGAAATCCTATCTTTCCAAACATCAGAGATCTCACACAGGGGAGAAGCCATATTCCTGTCCTGAGTGCGGGAAATGTTTTTCAGTGAAATCCAGTCTTAACAAACATCAGAGATGTCACACAGGGGAGAAGCCGTATTCCTGTCCTGAGTGCGGGAAATGCTTTTTGGCGATTTCCAATCTTCATACTCATAAGAGATGTCATACGGGAGAGAAGCCGTATTCTTGCTCTGAGTGCGGGAAATGTTTTTTAGATAAGTCCGGTCTTTCCAACCATCAGAGATCTCACACGGGAGAGAAGCCATATTTCTGTTCTGAGTGTGGGAAATGTTTTTTAGATAAGTCCGGTCTTTCCAGACATCAGAGATCTCACACGGGGGAGAAGCCGTATTCCTGCTCTCAGTGTGGGAAATGTTTTTCATTGAAGCCCATTCTTTCCAAACATCAGAGATCTCACACGGGGGAGAAGCCGTATTCCTGTCCTGAGTGTGGGAAATGTTTTTCACAGAAGTCCCATCTTTCCAAACATCAGAGATCTCACACGGGGGAGAAGCCGTATTCCTGTCCTGAGTGTGGGAAATGTTTTTCACAGAAGTCCCATCTTTCCAAACATCAGAGATCTCACACGGGGGAGAAGCCGTATTCCTGTCCTGAGTGTGGGAAATGTTTTTCACAGAAGTCCCATCTTTCCAAACATCAGAGATCTCACACGGGGGAGAAGCCGTATTCCTGTCCTGAGTGTGGGAAATGTTTTTCACAGAAGTCCCATCTTTCCAAACATCAGAAATCTCACACGGGGGAGAAGCCGTATTCCTGTCCTGAGTGTGGAAAATGTTTTTCACAGAATTCTCATCTTTCCAAGCATCAGAGATCTCACACGGGGGAGAAGCTACTTTCTTGTCCTGAGTGAAGGTAATTTTTTTCACAGAAGTCCTATCTATATAAACATCAGAGATCTCACACGGGGGAACAGACATATTCCTGTCCTGAGTGCGGGAAATGTTTTTCACAGCAGTCCTATCTTTCCAGACATCAGAGATCTCACGCGGGGGAGAAGCCACTTTCCTGTCCTGAGTGCGGGAAATGTTCCTCACTGAAGTCCTATGTTCCTGTACATCAGGGGTCCCACACAACCCTGGAGGTGTATTAGTGCCTTGAGTGCGGGAAATGTCTTCTAGATGAATGTTGCTGGACATCCCAGCTCTCATGTGGGGAAGAAGCACACCCTGATATACACCTCAGATATACTCCATGGCTGATCTTCATCATGGAAGAAACAGTTCATAAGGAGATGAGAGGTCCCCAAAGACATGGATGAAGTGTGGGACCGGGTTGGCCATTGATGGCAGGAGAAGAATAAAAATGGAGTCCTGACCTAGAGCACTGGGCTGACTTCTCATTGGGGTGCAGCCTATATACTAGAGATGGTTTGCACCTACATGGATGGGGGTCTGCTGTGCTGGGGGAGGGGTTTATGGGAAGGCTGGAGGAGTATATAAACTAGGATGGAGGGGGAGGGAGAATTTGATTATAACGGGGTAGACAGATCAGACCGGGGTCAGTACTTGTTGGGGGTGGAATGTGGAAAGATGGGGGGAGGTCTATAGTAGATGTTAAGAAGGTTCCCATGTTACAACCAGTGGAATTGGTACCATTTGTATGAAAATAAAATATACACAAAATCCGTGTGAACAAGGTGTCAGTGAATGAACAAGGTGTCAGTGAATGGACAAGGTGTCGGTGAATGAACAAGGTGTCGGTGAATGAACAAGGTGTCGGTGAATGGACAAGCTGCCGGTGAATGGACGAGCTGTCGGTGAACGAACAAGGCGTCGGTGAACGGACGAGCTGTCCGTGAATGAACAAGGTGTCAGTGAATGAAGGAGGCGTCGGTGAATGAACAAGGCGTCGGTGAATGGACAAGGCGTCGGTGAATGAACGAGGCGTCGGTGAACGGACGAGGCGTCGGTGAACGGACGAGGCGTCGGTGAACGGACAAGGTGTCGGTGAACGAACAAGGCGTCAGTGAATGGACAAGGCGTCGGTGAATGAACATGGTGTCGGTGAATGAAGGAGGCGTCGGTGAATGGACAAGGCGTCGGTGAACGGACAAGGCGTCGGTGAACGGACAAGGCGTCGGTGAATGGACAAGGCGTCGGTGAATGAACAAGGCGTCGGTGAATGAACAAGGCGTCGGTGAATGGACAAGGCGTCGGTGAATGAACAAGGCGTCGGTGAATGAACAAGGTGTCGGTGAATGAAGTGTTTGTTCCCCAATACCAGAAGTGTGCCCAGCACAATAGGTGAGTTGGAAGATTTGGTGAATGAAGAGAACTAGGATTGAATTGGTATTGCTGAATCTTGGCTTCATTCCTCACATGACTGGGCCATTCATATTCCTGGCTAGGTTCTCTTTTGGAGAGACGGGGGAATAGGAAAGGTGGTGGAGTCTGTCTGGAATAGGAAAGGGGGTGGAGTCTGTCTGGAATAGGAAAGGGGGTGGAGTCTGTCTGGAACAGGAAAGGGGGTGGAGTCTGTCTGGAATAGGAAAGGTGGTGGTGTCTGTCTGGAATAGGAAAGGTGGTGGAGTCTGTCTGGAATAGGAAAGGGGGTGGAGTTTGGAACAGGAAAGGGGGTGGAGTCTGTCTGGAATAGGAAAGGGGGTGGAGTCTGTCTGGAATAGGAAAGGGGGTGGAGTCTGTCTGGAACAGGAAAGGCGGTGGAGTCTGTCTGGAACAGGAAAGGGGTGGAGTCTGTCTAGAAAGGGGGTGGAGTCTGGAACAGGAAAGGGGGTGGAGTCTGTCTCTATGTGAGAAGTGATCTCAGAGCGAGTGTGAAAGAGGACCTAGTTGATGGAGAGTGTGATGAGGCTGAAGTATTATGGGTGGAGCTGCACATGGGGGGCGGTACTACAAAGGTCATCATTGGAGTTTGTTATAGGCCTCCCAGTGTTAATGAGGAGGTGGAGACTCAGCTCCTCCCACAGATGGAAAGGGCTGGGACAGTGATAATAATGGGGGGTGGTAACGACCCGGAAAGTGACTGGAGTAATGGGACTGCGGGTGTAAACACAAAACAACCCCTCCTGCCCTCTGGCCCAGAACAAGGGTGGATAGATGGACCCGGAACTTGAAGAACTTCCCCACCAAGGCATCAAAGGTTGTGCGGCTCTAAACAAGGCTGGGGAAGCCCCACCAATACTGGAAAGCGAAACAAAAAGCACACCAACCTTGCGCATTACCTCAGTAAAATGTGATTTTATTGGATGTGAAAATATCCTCACAGAGAAGTATCAGAAGCGTGTAAAGTCCTTGGTGAGACTTGACCAATCAGAGACCAGCGCCAGTCTAAACACGAGGGAAGGTTCTCGGAGTCGACGCGTTTCGAGTCCCTTCTTCATCAGAGCTGACTTGGCAATGACAGTCCTCTTCAATATATAACAAAATAAATCCGTGACTCCGAAACTAAATCCCACCAAAAAGTCACACTTTCTCCCCAGAAAGTACAATATAATAAAAGACCTTTTTCTGTAAAATACAAATACAATAAAAATAGTTACAAATGATCACCAAATACAATCATAAAATGTCCAATTCAAATGTGTCCAACAAAATCCAAAAGTCCAAATTGCAGACTTCCCTCCAGTAAGAAGGATAATAATCCTAATTGTTCCACCAAAAACCTCAAAACAAAGAAATAAACGATATAGTGCATTCCCCTCATTTACATAAATATCCTCTAATTCCTGCAAATCACTCAAAATGTGCAAAAACACACAAAATATATATATATAATACAGAAATTGTGTGCACTCCGTGACCGTTCCACCACTGTGTGCGCTCCGTGACCGTTCCACCGCTGTGTGCGCTCCGTGACCGTTCCACCGCTGTGTGCGCTCCGTGACCGTTCCACCGCTGTGTGCGATCCGTGACCGTTCCACCGCTGTGTGCGCTCCGTGACCGTTCCACCGCTGTGTGCGCTCCGTGACCGTTCCAACGCTGTGTGCGCTCCGTGACCGTTCCACCGCTGTGTGCGATCCGTGACCGTTCCACCGCTGTGTGCGCTCCGTGACCGTTCCACCGCTGTGTGCGCTCCGTGACCGTTCCAACGCTGTGTGCGCTCCGTGACCGTTCCAACGCTGTGTGCGCTCCGTGACCGTTCCAACGCTGTGTGCGCTCCGTGACCGTTCCACCGCTGTGTGCGCTCCGTGACCGTCCCACCACTGTGTGCACTCTGTGACCGTTCCACCACTGTGTGCACTCCGTGACCGTTCCAATGCTGTGTACACTCCGTGATCATTCCACCACTGTGTGCACTCCGTGACCGTTCCAATGCTGTGTACACTCCGTGATCATTCCACCACTGTGTGCTCCGTGATCTTTCCAACACTGTGTGCACTCCGTGACCGTTCCAATGCTGTGTACACTCCGTGATCATTCCACCACTGTGTGCTCCGTGATCATTCCACCACTGTGTGCACTCCGTGACCGTTCCAACACTGTGAGCACTCTGTGACCGTTCCAACACTGTGTGCACTCCGTGACCGTTCCACCACTGTGAGCACTCCGTGACCGTTCCACCACTGTGAGCACTCCGTGACCGTTCCACCACTGTACACTCCGTGACTGTTCCACCACTGTGTGCACTCCGTGACCGTTCCACCACTGTGTGCACTCCGTGACCGTTCCACCACTGTGTGCACTCCGTGACCGTTCCACCACTGTGTGCACTCCGTGACCGTTCCAATGCTGTGTACACTCCGTGATCATTCCACCACTGTGTGCACTCCGTGACCGTTCCAATGCTGTGTACACTCCGTGATCATTCCACCACTGTGTGCACTCCGTGACCGTTCCAACACTGTGAGCACTCTGTGACCGTTCCAACACTGTGTGCACTCCGTGACCGTTCCACCACTGTGAGCACTCCGTGACCGTTCCACCACTGTGAGCACTCCGTGACCGTTCCACCACTGTACACTCCGTGACTGTTCCACCACTGTGTGCACTCCGTGACCGTTCCACCACTGTGTGCACTCCGTGACCGTTCCACCACTGTGTGCACTCCGTGACCGTTCCACCACTGTGTGCACTCCGTGACCGTTCCAATGCTGTGTACACTCCGTGATCATTCCACCACTGTGTGCACTCCGTGACCGTTCCAATGCTGTGTACACTCCGTGATCATTCCACCACTGTGTGCTCCGTGATCATTCCAACACTGTGTGCACTCCGTGACCGTTCCAATGCTGTGTACACTCCGTGATCATTCCACCACTGTGTGCACTCCGTGACCGTTCCAATGCTGTGTACACTCCGTGATCATTCCACCACTGTGTGCACTCCGTGACCGTTCCAATGCTGTGTACACTCCGTGATCATTCCACCACTGTGTGCTCCGTGATCATTCCAACACTGTGTGCACTCCGTGACCGTTCCAATGCTGTGTACACTCCGTGATCATTCCACCACTGTGTGCACTCCGTGACCGTTCCAATGCTGTGTACACTCCGTGATCATTCCAACACTGTGTGCACTCTGTGACTGTTCCAACACTGTGTGCACTCCGTGACCGTTCCACCACTGTGAGCACTCCGTGACCGTTCCACCACTGTGAGCACTCCGTGACCGTTCCACCACTGTACACTCCGTGACTGTTCCACCACTGTGTGCACTCCGTGACCGTTCCACCACTGTGTGCACTCCGTGACCGTTCCACCACTGTGTGCACTCCGTGACCGTTCCACCACTGTGTGCACTCCGTGACCGTTCCACCACTGTGTGCACTCCGTGACCGTTCCACCACTGTGAGCACTCCGTGACCGTTCCACCACTGTGAGCACTCCGTGACCCAACAAACAATAGTATTTGTACGCTTATTGAATACTATGGAATGAAAACTCCTCTCATTCCTTCATTCCGTGATGAGACTTCCAAGGTCCTCACAAAGATCAGAAGACTCTTTTAGACGGATCACCAAGGCAACGGGACACATTTATCAGCAACTTACATCTGAAAAAGGAACTTCCAGCTCTTTCAGTAGCTCTCTAATATAACCAGCAATCAATGGCTGAAAACCATATGTTTCAAACCAACAAAATGGCCGCGGTGACACTTCCGGTTAGCGTGTGTGCGTCTTGACGTCACATCCACTAACGCGTTTCGTCTCTTCCGAACTTCATCTGAAGGGATACGGACGTCTCTTCAGCCGCTCTTTTATTTGAATGCCTCTCAATAGCCGGAGGCCATGTCCGCCATTTTCAATAAGGGCAAAACCGTCCTTATAAGTTCCTTTCTCAAACGCATTTTAAACAACAATGTAACAAACCTTTCTGGATCGGTAACAACCGCATCACATGATAGAAAACATAGACATTAGCCACACAGAAAACATGAAATCACATGAATTATAGAACATCCTCTTCTCAGCCCAAAACGTTCCGTTACATATTGTGACAGTGGGGCGATCTGTCATCCAGGATTCTGAACAAGGCAGGTTGAGGGGCTCCGGGGTAAGTGTTTGATGCGGAGGGAAGGGGCTTTTCACTTTCCTCCTTTGTTTGTAAGGTCTGTTTTGGGATCTGGAGCCGGGAGATTTCGAAGAGATCTGGGAGGGATGAAATCTCCAATCCTGGGACCAGGTTTTGGGAATGGCCAGGAGACTGATTGCACAGGTGTGTGCAGGGCTTTTCAGAGAGTCAGGATCAGAGTTCTGGGCTCCACCCCGGCAGACGGGAGTCAGGAGGGCTCCACCCCGGCAGACAGGAGTCAGGAGGGCTCCACCCCGGCAGACAGGAGTCAGGAGGGCTCTACCCCGGCAGACAGGAGTCAGGAGGGCTCCACCCCGGCAGACGGGAGTCAGGAGGGCTCCACCCCGGCAGACGGGAGTCAGGAGGGCTCCACCCCGGCAGACGGGAGTCAGGAGGGCTCCACCCCGGCAGACGGGAGTCAGGAGGGCTCCACCCCGGCAGACGGGAGTCTGGAGGGCTCCACCCCGGCAGACGGGAGTCAGGAGGGCTCCACCCCGGCAGACGGGAGTCAGGAGGGCTCCACCCCGGCAGACGGGAGTCAGGAGGGCTCCACCCCGGCAGACGGGAGTCTGGAGGGCTCCACCCCGGCAGACGGGAGTCAGGAGGGCTCCACCCCGGCAGACGGGAGTCAGGAGGGCTCCACCCCGGCAGACAGGAGTCAGGAGGGCTCCACCCCGGCAGATAGGAGTCAGGAGGGCTCCACCCCGGCAGATAGGAGTCAGGAGGGCTCCACTTGGAAGACAGGAGGTCACTGCCTGGAAGTCAGGTGGGCTTCACCTAGGAGAGGTGGAAGCCAAAAGCAGCAAGGGGCTGCTAGAGGTCAGCGGTGTGCTAGAGGCCAGCGGTGTGCTAGAGGCCAGCGGTGTGCTAGAGGCCAGCGGTGTGCAAGTGCCATATTTTTGGGAAGAAGTCTGCAGGAGACAGACAGCAAGCTGAGTGTAAGCCAGGAGGCTGAACCGTTGTTTTGTGGATGATCGATACCCCTGTGTGGGAAACTTCTGTTTGAACTTTCATTTAAATAAAAGTGGGCTAAAAAGGCCCTGAAAAAGAAAGCGAGTAGCTGTTTGCGTTTAAAAGCTCTACCACGTTGAAGCGAATTCCCACAATATATACCTCCATATATCCTATACCATATACTTCTATTAATAGTCCCCATTAACATCATTCACATTATGACACCTGCCCCATCCTCTACTGCCCTCTACTGGTCATTAACCCCTCACCTACCGGGCACTTCTACCCCCTTCCTGCCTACCGGACACTTCTACCCCCTTCCTACCTATAGGGCACTTCTACCCCCTTCCTGCCTACCGGGCACTTCTACCCCCTTCCTGCCTACAGGACACTTCTACCCCCTTCCTGCCTACAGGGCACTTCTACCTCCTTCCTGCCTACAGGACACTTCTACCCCCTTCCTGCCTACAGGACACTTCTACCCCCTTCCTGCCTACCGGGCACTTCTACCCCCTTCCTGCCTACAGGGCACTTCTACCCCCTTTCTGCCCACCGGGCACTTCTACCCCCTTCCTGCCTTATCCCAGATCCTCTACTGCCCTCTACTGGTCATTAACCCCTCGCCTACCGGGCACTTCTACCCCCTTCCTGCCCACCGGGCACTTCTACCCCCTTCCTGCCTACAGGACACTTCTACCCCCTTCCTGCCTACAGGACACTTCTACCCCCTTCCTGCCTACCGGGCACTTCTACCCCATTCCTGCCCACCGGGCACTTCTACCCCCTTCCTGCCTACCGGGCACTTCTACCCCCTTCCTGCCTACAGGGCACTTCTACCCCCTTCCTGCCTACCGGGCACTTCTACCCCCTTCCTGCCTACCGGGAACGTCTACCCCCTTCCTGCCTACCGGACACTTCTACCCCCTTCCTGCCTACCGGACACTTCTACCCCCTTCCTGCCTACCGGGCACTTCTACCCCCTTCCTGCCTACAGGACACTTCTACCCCCTTCCTGCCTACAGGGGACCGTCTACCCCCTTCCTGCCTACCGGGCACTTCTACCCCCTTCCTGCCTACCGGGCACTTCTACCCCCTTCCAGTCTACCGGGCACTTCTACACCCTTCCAGCCTACCGGGCACTTCTACCCCCTTCCTGCCTGCCGGGCACTTCTACCCCCTCCCTGCCCGCCGGACACTTCTACCCCCTTCCTGCCTACAGGGCACTTCTACCCCCTTCCTGCCTACAGGACACTTCTACCCCCTTCCTGCCTACAGGACATTTCTACCCCCTTCCTGCCTACAGGGCACTTCTACCCCCTTCCCGCCTACAGGCCACTTCTACCCCCTTCCTTCCTACAGGGCACTTCTACCCCCTTCCTGCCTACAGGACACTTCTACCCCCTTCCTGCCTACAGGGCACTTCTACCCCCTTCCTGCCTACAGGGCACTTCTACCCCCTTCCTGCCTACAGGACACTTCTACCCCCTTCCTGCCTACCGGGCACTTCTACCCCCTTCCTGCCTACAGGGCACTTCTACCCCCTTCCTGCCTACTGGGCACTTCTACCCCCTTCCTGCCTACAGGACACTTCTACCCCCTTCCTGCCTACCGGGCACTTCTACCCCCTTCCTGCCTACAGGACACTTCTACCCCCTTCCTGCCTACAGGGCACTTCTACCCCCTTCCTGCCTTATCCCAGATCCTCTACTGCCCTCTACTGGTCATTAACCCCTCGCCTACCGGGCACTTCTACCCCCTTCCTGCCCACCGGGCACTTCTACCCCCTTCCTGCCTACAGGACACTTCTACCCCCTTCCTGCCTACAGGACACTTCTACCCCCTTCCTGCCTACCGGGCACTTCTACCCCATTCCTGCCCACCGGGCACTTCTACCCCCTTCCTGCCTACCGGGCACTTCTACCCCCTTCCTGCCTACAGGGCACTTCTACCCCCTTCCTGCCTACCGGGCACTTCTACCCCCTTCCTGCCTACCGGGAACGTCTACCCCCTTCCTGCCTACCGGGCACTTCTACCCCCTTCCTGCCTACCGGACACTTCTACCCCCTTCCTGCCTACCGGGCACTTCTACCCCCTTCCTGCCTACAGGACACTTCTACCCCCTTCCTGCCTACAGGGGACCGTCTACCCCCTTCCTGCCTACCGGGCACTTCTACCCCCTTCCTGCCTACCGGGCACTTCTACCCCCTTCCAGTCTACCGGGCACTTCTACACCCTTCCAGCCTACCGGGCACTTCTACCCCCTTCCTGCCTACAGGGGACCGTCTACCCCCTTCCTGCCTACCGGGCACTTCTACCCCCTTCCTGCCTACCGGGCACTTCTACCCCCTTCCAGTCTACCGGGCACTTCTACACCCTTCCAGCCTACCGGGCACTTCTACCCCCTTCCTGCCTGCCGGGCACTTCTACCCCCTCCCTGCCCGCCGGACACTTCTACCCCCTTCCTGCCTACAGGGCACTTCTACCCCCTTCCTGCCTACAGGACACTTCTACCCCCTTCCTGCCTACAGGACATTTCTACCCCCTTCCTGCCTACAGGGCACTTCTACCCCCTTCCCGCCTACAGGCCACTTCTACCCCCTTCCTTCCTACAGGGCACTTCTACCCCCTTCCTGCCTACAGGACACTTCTACCCCCTTCCTGCCTACAGGGCACTTCTACCCCCTTCCTGCCTACAGGGCACTTCTACCCCCTTCCTGCCTACAGGACACTTCTACCCCCTTCCTGCCTACCGGGCACTTCTACCCCCTTCCTGCCTACAGGGCACTTCTACCCCCTTCCTGCCTACTGGGCACTTCTACCCCCTTCCTGCCTACAGGACACTTCTACCCCCTTCCTGCCTACCGGGCACTTCTACCCCCTTCCTGCCTACAGGACACTTCTACCCCCTTCCTGCCTACAGGGCACTTCTACCCCCTTCCTGCCTTATTCCAAATCCTCTACTCCCCTCTACTGGTCATTAACCACTTGAGCTCCAGAGAATTTACCCCCCTTAACCTCCTTAGCGGTATTCCCGAGTGTAGCTCGGGGTAAAATTTGAGTACCAAGAGCGGTAACCTCGAGCTACACTCGGGCTTACCATGCGGCGTTCTCCGGGGGTCCCTGCAGCACTTACCTTGTCCTTCGCTCCCGCGATGTGTCCCGGCTTCCGTGTTCCGGTCCCTGTGATGTCGGGACGTACGGAACCAGTGGGAAATTTGAAATTTTTTAAAAATGTCATTTTTGCTGTCATTTCTGTTTCAAACCATTTCACATACATGTTGTCCCGAGTGCTTTGTCCTGTCCCCTGCCTGCATTTTTACCGCCCTTTCTGACTGGAAACTGTGAAACGTCCATGGCGTCCAAAAAGCGTCCCTTTAGGTCAGACGCGGTTTTAGAGCGGCTAGAGAACAGCGATAGTAAATCAGAACCACTTGCAGAATTGAGTGATAATGATTGGTGGGGAAATTCCTCATCAGACACTGAAAACGATTCTGCGACTTTGCTCAGCGATGGGCCAACTTGGCGCTCTATTTCACATTTCAGTGTTTTCGGTTTGGTTATATTATTGAATTACATTTATTATTATTATATTATTATTTTTTATGATTATTAAATTATAATTTATGATTTCGTGTTTCATGTTTTATCCTCCCCGGGATGTTTACTAGACTCTTGTCCAGACAGATTTCAGGGAGTTATTCCTAAAAATTACAGCCTACAATAAAAAACTACATATTTCCATGCAAAATAATGTACCGCTTTCAGCACAAAAAATCGGAAAGAATCAGACCGCCAGGGAGGTTAATGACCACGCCTCTTTTTGCTACTCAGCGCTGCACTAATTCAACTGATAATTGCGCGGTCATGCAATGCTGCACCCAAACAAAATTTACGTCTTTTTTTCACACAAATAGAGCTTTCTTTCGGTGGTATTTGATCACCTGTGCGCTTTTTCTGTCTCTCTCTCTGATATGAAGGACGGGACATTCTGGGTAGTCTGTCTCGGTCTCTGATATGAAGGACGGGACATTCTGGGTAGTCTGTCTCTCTCTGATATGAAGGACGGGACATTCCGGGTAGTCTGTCTCTCTCTGATATGAAGGACGGGACATTCTGGGTAGTGTGTCTCTCTCTGATATGAAGGACGGGACATTCTGCGTAGTCTGTCTCTCTCTCTGATATGAAGGACGGGACATTCCGGGTAGTCTGTCTCTCTCTGATATGAAGGACGGGACATTCTGGGTAGTCTGTCTCTCTCTGATATGAAGGACGGGACATTCTGGGTAGTCTGTCTCGGTCTCTGATATGAAGGACGGGACATTCTGGGTAGTCTGTCTCTCTCTGATATGAAGGACGGGACATTCTGGGTAGTCTGTCTCTCTCTCTGATATGAAGGACGGGACATTCCGGGTAGTCTGTCTCTCTCTGATATGAAGGACGGGACATTCTGGGTAGTCTGTCTCTCTCTGATATGAAGGATGGGACATTCTGGGTAGTCTGTCTCTCTGATATGAAGGACGGGACATTCTGGGCAGTCTGTCTCTCTCTCTGATATGAAGGACGGGACATTCTGGGCAGTCTGTCTCTCTCTCTGATATGAAGGACGGGACATTCTGGGTAGTCTGTCTCTCTCTCTGATCTGAAGGACGGGACATTCTGGGTAGTCTGTCTCTCTCTCTGATATGAAGGAAGGGACATTCTGGGTCGTCTGTCTCTTTCTCTGATATGAAGGACGGGACATTCTGGGTAGTCTGTCTCTCTCTGATATGAAGGACGGGACATTCTGGGTCGTCTGTCTCTCTCTGATATGAAGGACGGGACATTCTGGGTAGTCTGTCTCTCTCTGATATGAAGGACGAGACATTCTGGGTAGTTTATCTCTCTGATATGAAGGACGGGACATTCTGGGTAGTCTGTCTCTCTCTGATATGAAGGACGGGACATTCTGGGTAGTCTGTCTCTCTCTCTGATATGAAGGATGGGACATTCTGGGCAGTCTGTCTCTCTCTCTGATATGAAGGACGGGACATTCTGGGTAGTCTGTCTCTCTCTGATATGAAGGACGGGACATTCTGGGTCGTCTGTCTCTCTCTGATATGGAGGATGGGACATTCTGGGTCGTCTGTCTCTCTCTGATATGAAGGACGGGACATTCTGGGTAGTCTGTCTCTCTCTCTGATATGAAGGATGGGACATTCCGGGAAGTCTGTCTCTCTGATATGAAGGACGGGACATTCTGGGTAGTCTGTCTCTCTCTGATATGAAGGACGGGACATTCTGGGTCGTCTGTCTCTCTCTGATATGAAGGACGGGACATTCTGGGTAGTCTCTCTCTCTCTGATATGAAGGACGGGACATTCTGGGTAGTCTGTCTCTCTCTCTGATATGAAGGACGGGACATTCTGGGTAGTCTGTCTCTCTCTGATATGAAGGATGGGACATTCTGGGTAGTCTGTCTCTCTCTGATATGAAGGACGGGACATTCTGGGTAGTCTGTCTCTCTCTGATATGAAGGACGGGACATTCTGGGGAGTCTGTCTCTCTCTGATATAAAGGACGGGACATTCTGGGTAGTCTGTCTCTCTCTGATATGAAGGACGGGACATTCTGGGTAGTCTGTCTCTCTCTCTGATATGAAGGACGGGACATTCTGGGTAGTCTGTCTCTCTCTCTGATATGAAGGACGGGACATTCTGGGTAGTCTGTCTCTCTCTCTGATATGAAGGACGGGACATTCTGGGTAGTCTCTCTCTCTCTGATATGAAGGATGGGACATTCTGGGTAGTCTGTCTCTCTCTGATATGAAGGACGGGACATTCTGGGTAGTCTGTCTCTCTCTGATATGAAGGATGGGACATTCTGGGTAGTCTGTCTCTCTCTGATATGAAGGATGGGACATTCTGGGTAGTCTGTCTCTCTCTGATATGAAGGATGGGACATTCTGGGTAGTCTGTCTCTCTCTGATATGAAGGATGGGACATTCTGGGTAGTGTGTCTGATTTTGGAGGTCTATGTTTTATTATGTATACCTTTGTTTGTATCTTGTGTTCTCTGTCTTTAAGACTTTTCTATCTGCAGTAAAATATCTTATTTAAACAGTTGGTTGCATAAGAGTTAGTTTTATTGTTTCTTACTTTTTTTTGTAGTTATTTTGGCTCCTCCCTGATATCTCTGTAAGGTAATACAATGCAGGAATGGGTATTAGGTGACATCTCTCGGGGCTGCAGTTCCTCTGATCTCCACAAGATGGTGATCTCATTTCTACTAACCAGACAGGACTTCTCTATGTAATACAGACAGTACAGACAGGAAGTGATGTCAGGAACAGACAGGAAGTGATGTTAGGAACAGACAGGAAGTGATGTCAGGAACAGACAGGAAGTGATGTTAGGAACAGACAGGAAGTGATAGGGAATAAAGGGAAGAAGTTGCATGCGGTGTGAAGGAAATCAGAGACGTTGGTGGACGTGGCAGTAGAGGAGGTAATTATTATACATGATTTATGGCGCCAACAGTGTCCTCAGCGCTGTACAATATAACGGGAGACAATACAGCAACAATACAGTTCAATACAAGAGGGATAGGAGGGCCTGATCCTGGGAGCTTACAATCTAGGAGGGAGGGGCTAGTGGTACAAAAGGTAGTAACTGTGGGGGATGGACTGGTTGGAAGAGTAGAAGATTCCAGTATTAGCTGAGGGCAGGATAGGCTTCCCTGAAGAGAGAGGTTTTCAGAGATCACCTAAAAGTGAGCAGAGTAGGCGATAGTCTGATGGATTGGGGTAGAGAGTTTCAGAGGATGGGGGAAGCTCTGGAGAAGTCCTGGAGACGAGCATGGGAGGAGGAGACAAGGGAGCTAGAGAGTAGAAAGTCTTGCGAGGAGCGGAGAGGACGGTTTGGGTGATATTTGGAGACAAGATCGGTGATGTAATTTGGGGCGGAGTTATAAATGGCTTTATATGTTATTGTTAGTGTTTTAAATTTTATCCGTTGGGCAACGGGAAGCCAGTGGAGGGATTGGCAGAGAGGGGTGGAGGGATTGGCAGAGAGGGGTGGAGGTTAGTGGAGGGATTGGCAGAGAAGGGTGGAGGCCAGTGGAGGGATTGGCAGAGGGGGGGGGAGGACACCGAATGGAGGCCAGTGGAGGGATTGGCAGAGAGGGGTGGAGGCCAGTGGAGGGATTGGCAAAGAGGGGTGGAGTTCAGTGAATGGAGGCCAGTGGAGGGTGTCAAGGTCCTACCTTTTCCCAGAGGTTATGTTACTCCATGTACTGGCATCCATCTTGGATTTCTGCTGAGCATGGTGGGAATCTTTTATGCCTTCAGGTCTCTGAGGTCCATCCCCCAGAGGGGTGTGGCTGAGTACATATAAGCCTGGGATCCGCACATGCTCTTTGCACTTGTGTCTTTGTCTTGCTACAGCTCTGTGTATACTCTCGTGACTCTTCTGGTATCTGACTCGGCTTGTGACTAAGACCATTCTCTGTGTTTTCCTTCGATCTGACCTTCCGTTGCTGAACCCGGCCCGTGACCTGTTATTCTCTGTCTACTGTTCTGTACTGTTTTGTCCCGTTGTTGTCGACTCGGCTTGCCTGACTACGCTATTGTCATTGTCACCAGCTACACGCCATTGGCGGCGGCCATTACCGCAGCCGGGGTGTCTCGGGGGCCGCGACCTGGTTCCTGGCTGCGTCAAGTCCATCCCCACCATCAGGGGCCCTGGTGAAGGGCAGCCTGGGACTTAGACTCCGCGCCCTGAGGGACTTCGGTCTGTTGGTGGTGGTTGTCGTCAGCCAGTGCGTTACCCTGCCACTAGGCCTACCTGTCCGTTCCACAGCCCTGCCCTGACATTACACAAGTGCCATGAACCCTGACGGTGCAGGTACGCCTTCGCTTCCAATGTTGGTCGCCAGACTGGATCAACAGGATCTCCTGTTGGATCAGTTCGCTCAGGTGTTGCAAACTCTGCTGGCACGCACCGCGCACCTTACTCCTGGTGTTATTAGGCCGGTTGTCACTCCGGTGGTCGCTCCCGCTGCTGTTCCGCTTGTTGCGCCTAGAGGTGCCCAGAGGTATGACTGGTTCTGCCCCTCTTCCACAGCGCTTTGGGGGTGAGCCGAGTCAGTGTCGTGGGTTCCTCAACCAGGTGGGGATTTACTTCGAATTAATACCCCACGCTTTTCCGACTGAGAGGTCAAAGGTGGGTTTCCTAATCTCGCTGCTCTCAGACAAGGCCTTGGCCTGGGCAAATCCCTTATGGGAGAGGAACGACCCGGTGATTCACGAGTTTTCCGATTTTGTCGATGCCTTCCGTAGGGTATTCGACGTACCGGCTCGCTCCGCCTCGGCTGCCAAGCTGCTCGTGACCATGCATCAGGGTTCACGGACCGTGGCCGAGTACGCCATAGAGTTTCGTACCCTGGCAGCAGAGGTGGGTTGGAACAATGAGGCTCTGGTGGCTGCGTTTTCTCAGGGTCTTTCTGATGTATTGAAGGATGAGATCGCAGCCAAGGAATTGCCTGTGGAGCTGGAAGCACTAATTTCCTTCCTGATCCTGATTGATACCAGGCTCAGGGAGAGGCCTTCACTCAAGGAACGCCTGCGGAGGCCTTCCAATCGACTGGCACCTGCGTTTTCTGTCCCACCCATTCCTCCCTCTCCTCCCACGCCTCCTGGGGATAGATTGTCTGGTGGTGAGCCCATGCAGCTGGGGTTTGCTCGCCTTTCCGAGGGAGAGCGGGCCGCTCGGCGTCGGGAGGGTCGCTGCCTGTACTGTGGCCTTGGTGGGCACTTTCGGCAGTCCTGTCCGGTCCGTCCGGGAAACGCTCGCACCTGAGATCCTGTCGGGGACAGATCTTGGGTGGAGTCTCCTCGTCCCCGGTGTTCCGCAGAGATAAGCCACTGATCACCATTGTCCTCTCTTGGGCGGAGGGCTCGGTGACGGCCCAGGCGTTGGTAGATTCTGGGGCCGGCGGGTTGTTTATGGACAGCTCGTTTCATGCCCAGCACTCCATTCCCCTGCAGGCTCGAGTTACCCCATTGGTTCTCGAGGCGATAGATGGCAGGCCCCTGCAACCACCGCAGGTTACCCACGAGACTATGCCAGTTGAAGTAGCTATTGGGGCTGTTCACAGGGAGTTGGCCTGTTTCCAGGTGATTTCTTCTCCGCACTATTCGGTGGTTTTGGGGTATCCCTGGCTCCAGACGCACAATCCAACCTTCAATTGGCAAACAGCCGAGATTCTCTCGTGGTCTCCACAGTGTGGGGCCGGGTGCATCCGTGGGCCGGTCAAGGTGTTGTGTGCCTCCTCGGACTCTGCGTTGCCCACTGATTATGGGGAGTACCAGGACGTGTTTGATAAGGTACGCGCTGGTGCCTTACCTGCTCATCGTCCTTACGACTGCGCCATATCCTTGCAACCCGGTGCCACTCCTCCGCGTGGCAGGGTGTATCCTCTCTCGGTTGCGGAGAATAAGGCCATGGAGGAGTACGTTGCGGATGCGCTTTCCCGGGGGCACATTCGTAAGTCTACTTCCCCAGCAGGAGCGGGCTTTTTCTTTGTAAAGAAGAAGGGTGGTGAATTGAGGCCTTGCATCGATTATAGGGGTCTCAATCGAATCACCACTAAGAATGCCTACCCGATTCCCTTGATTACTGAGTTGTTCGACCGCCTTAAGGGGGCAACAGTCTTTACCAAACTTGACCTTAGGGTGGCGTACAACCTCGTACGGATCAGACAGGGGGATGAGTGGAAGACCGCGTTTAACACCAGAACCGGTCACTACGAATACCTGGTGATGCCCTTCGGGTTGTGTAACGCGCCCGCAGTTTTTCAGGAATTCATAAATGATGTCCTTCGTGACTTGTTGCAACAGTGCGTGGTGGTTTACTTGGATGACATCCTGGTTTACTCTGCCTCCATGGAGTCCCATATCCAGGATGTCAAGCAGGTGCTGCAACGATTACGTGAGAACGAACTTTTTTGTAAACTTGAGAAGTGCGAATTCCATCGATCCCAAGTTGCCTTTTTAGGCTACATCATTTCTGCGGAGGGATTCTCCATGGACCCTCAGAAGGTTTTGGCGGTTCTGCAGTGGCCTCGTCCCAATGGTCTTCGGCCCATTCAGCGCTTTTTGGGTTTTGCCAACTACTATCGGAAGTTCATCAGGAACTTCTCCACGCTGGCAAAGCCTCTCTCAGACCTAACCAAGAAGGGCAGTAATCCTCACGAGTGGCCATCCGAGGCCATCGTAGCTTTCGAGGCTCTGAAATCCGCCTTTGCTTCGGCTCCAATACTGTCTCATCCCAATCCTGGATTGCCCTTCGTCCTTGAGGTTGATGCATCCGAGACGGGAGTAGGCTCTCTCCTGTCTCAGCGTCGGTCGCCCGAGGGACCCCTACTTCCCTGTGGGTTCTACTCCAGGAAGCTTTCCTCTGCAGAGTGCAACTACCAGATTGGAGATAGGGAGTTGTTGGCAATCATTCTGGCTCTCAAGGAATGGAGGCACCTGCTCGAGGGCTCCGCGGTTTCGGTCCTCATTCTTACCGATCATAAGAACCTGACTTATCTTTCGGAGGCCAAGAGATTGACACCCCGTCAGGCCAGATGGGCCTTGTTCTTGTCGCGGTTCAACTATGTGGTCTCCTATTTGCCTGGTTCCAAGAATGTCAGGGCTGATGCGTTATCACGGCAATACTCTGAGTTGTCCAGGGAGGACTCTGAGCCAACCTCGGTCATACCTCCGGATCAGATCCTGGCTGCCATTCGCACCAGTCTGACTTCTCCCCTTGGGGAGCAGATTTTGGCGGCTCAAACTGACGCTCCTCCCGAGAGACCAGAGGGTAGATGTTTTGTACCCGAGGGGTTGCGCACCCGTCTGCTGCGTACCTACCATAACTCCAAAACTGCTGGGCATCCGGGGAGGAACCAGTTGTCTTGGGTCGTCTCTCTGTTGTTCTGGTGGCCAACTCTCCGTGCCGACATCGCCTCTTATGTAGCGGCATGTTCGATCTGTGCCCAGAATAAATCTCCACGGCATCTTCCAATGGGTCTTCTGCAACCCATTCCCAATGGGGAGCGTTCTTGGTCACACCTGGGCATGGACTTTATTGTAGACCTCCCTGTGTCTCGGGGTCATACGGTCATTCTCATGGTCGTCGATCGTTTTTCCAAAATGTGCCATTGTATTCCACTCAGGAAATTACCAACAGCGCAAGAACTGGCCACGGTCTTTTCCAGGGAGATTTTTCGCCTGCATGGGTTGCCCAAGGTGAATGTCTCGGACCGCGGGAGTCAGTTTGTGTCCAAATTCTGGCGCGCCTTTTGCTCCCAGTTGGGTATTAGTCTTTCCTTTTCTTCAGCCTACCACCCGCAGTCCAATGGGGCTGCAGAGCGTTCCAATCAGGCCTTAGAACAATTCCTTCGGTGTTATATCTCAGACCATCAGGACGATTGGGCCGATCTCCTGCCTTGGGCAGAGTTTGCCAGGAACTCAGCGGTCAACTCCTCCTCCGGGATGTCTCCCTTCATGGCCAACTATGGGTACCAACCCGTGGTATTACCTGAGAGGTTCTCACCACAGGACATTCCGGCTGTGGAGAACCATCTTGCTGCCCTGCGTTCTTCATGGGGGCAGATCCAGAGGGCTTTGAGGGACTCAGCTCAGCGTCAGAAGTTCCAGGCTGATCGCAGACGGTTGCCCGCTCCTTCATACCAGGTCGGCGATCGGGTGTGGTTGTCTACTCGTAACCTCAATCTTTGGGTGCCCACACCCAAACTAGCTCCCTGTTTTGTCGGTCCTTTTCGCATTCTCCACAAGGTGAATCCAGTGGCCTATGCCCTTGCCCTTCCACCTGGGATGCGGATCTCCAATATCTTTCATGTATCACTGTTGAAACCTCTGATCTGCAATCGCTTCACTACCTCTCTGCCTCGGCCCCGTCCCATTCGGGTTGACGGTCATGAGGAGTATGAGGTGAGCCGGATCCTGGACTCTCGATTGGTGCGCGGTCGATTTACAGTTCCTGGTTCATTGGCGCGGTTATGGTCCCGAGGAGCGTTCCTGGGTTCCTTCCACGGATGTCCATGCTCCTGCCCTCCTCCGCGTTTTCATACCCGCTTTCCTCAGAAACCTTTTGTTGAGCCGTGGAGGGGGAGGGGCCCTTGAGGAGGAGGTACTGTCAAGGTCCTACCTTTTCCCAGAGGTTATGTTACTCCATGTACTGGCATCCATCTTGGATCTCTGCTGAGCATGGTGGGAATCTTTTATGCCTTCAGGTCTCTGAGGTCCATCCCCCAGAGGGGTGTGGCTGAGTACATATAAGCCTGGGATCTGCACGTGCTCTTTGCTCTTGTGTCTTGTGTCTTTGTCTTGCTACAGCTCTGTGTATACGCTCGTGACTCTTCTGGAATCTGACTCGGCTTGTGACTAAGACCATTCTCTTTGTTTTCCTTCGATCTGACCTTCCGTTGCTGAACCCGGCCCGTGACCTGTTATTCTCTGTCTACTGTTCTGTACCGTTTTGTCCCGTTGTTGTCGACCCGGCTTGCCTGACTACGCTATTGTCATTCTCACCAGCTACACGCCATTGGCGGCGGCCATTATCGCAGCCGGGGTGTCTCGGGGGGCCGCGACCTGGTTCCTGGCTGCGTCAAGTCCATCCCCACCATCAGGGGCCCTGGTGAAGGGCAGCCTTGGACTTAGACTCCGCGTCCTGAGGGACTTCGGTCTGTTGGTGGGGGTTGTCGTCAGCCAGTGCGTTACCCTGCCACTAGGCCTACCTGTCCATTCCACAGCCCTGCCCTGACAGAGGGATTGGCAGAGAGGGGTGGAGGACACTGAATGGAGGTCAGCGGAGGGATTGGCAGAGGGGGGTGGAGGACACTGAATGGAGGTCAGCGGAGGGATTGGCAGAGAGGGTTGGAGGACACTGAATGGAGGTCAGCGGAGGGATTGGCAGAGAGGGGTGGAGGACACTGAATGGAGAGCAGTGGAGGGATTGGCAGAGAGGGATGGAGGACACTGAATGGAGACCAGTGGAGGGATTGGCAGAGAGGGGTGGAGGACACTGAATGGAGGTCAGCGGAGGGATTGGCAGAGAGGGGTGGAGGACACTGAGTGGAGGCCAGCGGAGGGATTGGCAGAGAGGGGTGGAGGACACTGAATGGAGAGCAGTGGAGGGATTGGCAGAGAGGGATGGAGGACACTGAATGGAGACCACTGGAGGGATTGGCAGAGAGGGGTGGAGGACACTGAATGGAGAACAGTGGAGGGATTGGCAGAGAGGGGTGGAGGACACTGAATGGAGGCCAGTGGAGGGATTGGCAGAGAGGGGTGGCAGATACAGAACGGTTGGTAAGGTGGATGAGTCTGACAGCAGCATTCATGATAAACTGAAGAGGGGATTGCCTGCGATGAGGTCAGCCAATAAGGAGGGAGTTACAATAGTCAAGGTGAGATATAAAAAGGGAGTGAATAAGTTGCTTAGTGGTTTCCGAGGTTAGGAACGGGCATATCTTGGGGATGTGTGGAGGTGAAGTCTACAAGATTTGGACAGTTGATTTAGTCAAGGACTGAATCATCCAATGCTTATCTGTTCCTGTCCTAATTTATGACGCTAGCTTTGGAATGTGCGCACATTGGAAGAGACTCACGCTGACACACAAGTTCAGTCTATGAACACTTCTAGTTTATTATAATGAGAAAGTGAACTTATATATGCAGAATGATGCGAGAGTCATGTGACAACAGCATAAGCATTATATTAGTCTTTGATTGGTCATTTCCACACGAAAACAATCTCCGTCATGGTATAGGTGTGATCTTCTTCCAGGCCTTATCTTATAGGAAAACATTCTTTTGTCTTCCAAATCACACGGTGGGAGGGGGTCTGTGTGTGTGAGCAGACATTTCTTAAGCAAGGATTTCTTATAGTACCACAAAGCCCAGCAGGCAGAAAATATTCACACAACATATGTATTAAAGTATAAAAATAAATATTTATAAAACTTATAGAAATAGCGTATATATATATATATATTCAATAGGAAACGAAATAGGCATTTTACCAAATCCATCACACAGTGATTGGATTTGGGGGTGAAAGGACAGATGGGAGTCTAGGATTACACCTAGTACCCTGGCATGAGGGGAGGGACTGATGGTTGTATTATTGATCTTGATGGAGAAGTCAGGGGAGGGCGCACGGGCTGGGGGAATACTAAGAGCTCAGTTTTGGAAAGATTGAGTTTGAGGAAGTGGAGTGACATCCATGCCGATATGTCACTTAGTAGGTTAGTAATGGGAGATGAGACTGAAGGGGTGAGGAGGAGACTGAAGGGGTGAGGAGGAGACTGAAGGGGTGAGGTGAGGAGGAGACTGAAGGGGTGAGGTGAGGAGGAGACTGAAGGGGTGAGGTGAGGAGGAGACTGAAGGGGCGAGGTGTGGAGGAGACTGAAGGGGCGAGGTGTGGAGGAGACTGAAGGGGCGAGGTGTGGAGGAGACTGAAGGGGCGAGGTGAGGAGACTGAAGGGGCGAGGTGAGGAGGAGACTGAAGGGGCGCGAGGTGAGGAGGAGACTGAAGGGGCGAGGTGAGGAGGAGACTGAAGGGGTCAGGTGAGGGGTAGAAAGATAGATTTGTGTGTCATCAGCATAGAGGTGGTACTTAAAGCCATGGGAGTTTATCAAGTGACCAAGGGAGGAGGTGTAGATGGAGAAGAGAAGGGGTCCAAGGACAGAACATGGAGGGACCCCTACAGAGAGAGGGAGTGAAGAGGAGGAGGCAGAGTTATAGGTTTACACTGAAGGAGCGCTGCAATAGGTAGGAGGAGAACCAAGAGAGAGCGGAGTCTCTGAGGCCAAGAGAGTGGTGTTTTTTGAGGGGGAGGGGATGGTCAATAGTATCAAAAGGCGCAGAGAGGTCAAGTAGTAAGAGTATGGAGTAGTGGCCATTGGTTGGGATGAGTACGGAGTAGTGACCATTGGTTGGGATTAGTACGAAGTAGTAGCCATTGGTTGGGATGAGTACGGAGTAGTGGCCATTGGTTGGGATGAGTACGGAGTAGTGACCATCGGTTGAGATGAGTACGGAGTAGTGGCCATCGGTTGGGATGAGTACGGAGTAGTGACCATCGGTTGAGATGAGTACGGAGTAGTGGCCATCGCTTGGGATGAGTACGGAGTGGTGGCCATTGGTTGGGATGAGTACGGAGTTGTGGCCATTGGTTGGGATGAGTACGGAGTGGTGGCCATTGGTTGGGATGAGTACGGAGTAGTGGCCATTGGTTGGGATGAGTACGGAGTAGTGACCATCGGTTGAGATGAGTACGGAGTAGTGGCCATCGGTTGGGATGAGTACGGAGTAGTGGCCATCGGTTGGGATGAGTACGGAGTAGTGACCATCGGTTGGGATGAGTACGGAGTAGTGACCATCGGTTGAGATGAGTACGGAGTGGTGGCCATTGTTTGGGATGAGTACGGATTATGGCCATTGGTTGGGATGAGTACAGAGTGGTGGCCATTGGTTGAGATGAGTACGGAGTTGTGCCCATTGGTTGAGATGAGTACAGAGTGGTGGCCATTGGTTGAGATGAGTACAGAGTGGTGGCCATTGGTTGAGATGAGTACGGAGTGGTGGCCATTGGTTGGGATGAGTACGGAGTAGTGGCCATTGGTTGGGATGAGTAAGAAGTAATGACCATTGGTTGGGATGAGTACGGAGTAGTGGCCATTGGTTGGGATGAGTACGGAGTAGTGGCCATTGGTTGGGATGAGTGAGTACGGAGTGGTGGCCATTGGTTGGGATGAGTACGGAGTAGTGGCCGTTGGTTGGGATGAGTAAGGAGTGGTGGCCATTGGTTGGGATGAGTAAGGAGTGGTGGCCATTGGTTGGGATGAGTACGGAGTGGTGGCCATTGGTTGGGATGAGTACGGAGTGGTGGCCATTGGTTGGGATGAGTACGGAGTGGTGGCCATTGGTTGGGATGAGTACGGAGTGGTGGCCATTGGTTGGGATGAGTACGGAGTGGTGGCCATTGGTTGGGATGAGTACGGAGTGGTGACCATTGGTTGGGATGAGTACGGAGTGGTGGCCATTGGTTGGGATGAGTACGGAGTGGTGGCCATTGGTTGGGATGAGTACGGAGTGGTGGCCATTGGTTGGGATGAGTACGGAGTGGTGGCCATTGGTTGGGATGAGTACGGAGTTGTGGCCATTGGTTGGGATGAGTACGGAGTGGTGGCCATTGGTTGGGATGAGTACGGAGTAGTGGCCATTGGTTGGGATGAGTACGGAGTGGTGGCCATTGGTTGGGATGAGTACGGAGTGGTGGCCATTGGTTGGGATGAGTAAGGAGTGGTGGCCATTGGTTGGGATGAGTAAGGAGTGGTGGCCATTGGTTGGGCTGAGTACGGAGTGGTGGCCATTGGTTGGGCTGAGTACGGAGTGGTGGCCATTGGTTGGGCTGAGTACGGAGTGGTGGCCATTGGTTGGGCTGAGTACGGAGTGGTGGCCATTGGTTGGGATGAGTACGGAGTGGTGGCCATTGGTTGGGATGAGTACGGAGTAGTGGCCATTGGTTATACAGTAGCAGTTAGTAGATCATTAGTGAGTTTTAGTAGGGCGGTGTCAGTGGAGTGTAGTGAGCGGAAGCCAGACTGTAAAGGGTGAAGAAGGTTGTCGGTGAGGTGGGAGGAGCTCAGGCGATTGTAGACTAAGCATTCTAGGAGTTTAGAGGTAAATGGCAGCAGGGAGATGGGTCTTAAGTTGTTCAGGTTGGTGGGGTCCAGGGAGGGCTTGTTAAGTATGGGAGCGATGTGCGCATGCTTTAGATGGGAGGGGAAGGCACCAGTAGAGAGGAAAAGATTGAAGATGTGAGTGAGGGAGCATAGGATGGAAGAAGAGGGTGACCGTAGTAGTTGTGAGGGGACAGGATCCAGGGGGCAGGTGGTGAGACGGGCTTCTGAGAAAACCTTAGTGACCTCTTCGGTAGTAGCGAGGTCAGAAGAGGAAAGTGTTGAGGGAGGTTTAGTATAAGGTATGGTAAGTGGGATGGATGTCTGTGCAGTGGAGATGTCCCTAAGAATTGCATCAATCTTGTTTTTGAAATGATTTGCAATCTCATGAGCAGTGAGTGAGGTACTGGGTGGAGGTGGAGAAAGTAGAGAGTTAAAAGTAGAGAAGAAACAACGAGGACTGGATGACAAGGTATTGATGAGAGTGACAAAGTCGTCTTGTTTGGCAGCATGGAGGGAGGAATTGTACGTGAAGAAAGCAGATTTATATTAGGTGAATGCTTGTTGGGATTTGGTTTTACACCACAATTGCTCCATTGCACGACTATGTCGTTTTAGATGTCTGGTGTGGTCAGTCTGCCACGGATAATGGTCGGGGCCGGATGCTTCCTGTTGTTAGAGGAACAAGTGAGTCTAATGTGAATGATAGTGAACTGTTATAGACAGCAGTGGCCAGGTCAGGGCAGGACAGGGGAGAGATTCTGTCATAGAGTTGGTCAGTTGCAGAGTGGAAAGGATCCGGGTTCAAGTTGTGAAGGTTTCTGCGGGTAATTGTTGGCTGCTTGGAGGGATAGGTGTTTGAAGATGAGGAGACTGTGAAGGTGATGAGATTGTGATCAGAGAGAGGAAAGGGGGTGTTTGTGAGGTTGTAGGGAGTGCAAAGATGGGAGAAAACAAGGTCTAATGTATTCCCATCAGAGTGAGTGGAGGACGGCGTCCGTCAGAGTGAGCGGAGGACGGCGTCCGTCAGAGTGAGCGGAGGATGATATACATTGTGTTAATGTAAAAGATGAGGTTATGTTGAAGAGTTGGGATGTAGTCGGGTTGTTGACATTAATAGGAATGGTAAAATCTCCAAGAATGATAGCGGGTAGTTCAGAGAAGAGAAAGTAGGGTGTCCAGGTGGAGAAATCATCAAGAAAGCAGGACACGGGTCCAGGAGGCCGATAGATCACTGCAATCCTCAGAGAGATCGGAGAGAACAGCCGGATGCAGTGAGTCTGGAAAGAAGAGTAATTCCTAGTAGGTTAAGGGAGCGGGAGACAAAAAGGTCATGGACAGAGGTGAGATTATTACAGACAGAGCGGGCATTCCAGAGCGCACATGAAAAAGGGAGGGTGGTTTTTGGGAGCACGGGGGACTGATATTAAATTGAGGGGATTGGGGCTATTCATGGAGGAAATGGTGCCTGGTGTGGGGGTGAGATAGTGGAGGACCAGGGTTTGGGGAGATATCTCCAGAGGTTAGGAGAACGAGGGTGCCTGTTGTGGGGGTGAGATAGTGGAGGACCAGGGTTTGGGGAGATACCCCCAGAGGCTAGGAGAAGGAGGGTGCCTGGTGTGGGGTGAGATAGTGGAGGACCAGGGTTTGGGGAGATATCCCCAGAGGTTAGGAGAAGGATGCCTGGTGTGGGGGTGAGATAGTGGAGGACCAGGGTTTGGGGAGATATCCCCAGAGGTTAGGAGAAGGAGGGTGCCTGGTGTGGGGGTGAGATAGTGGAGGACCAGGGTTTGGGGAGATATCTCCAGAGGTTAGGAGAACGAGGGTGCCTGGTGTGGGGGTGAGATAGTGGAGGACCAGTGTTTGGGGAGATATCCCCAGAGGTTAGGAGAAGGAGGATGCCTGGTGTGGGGGTGAGATAGTGGAGGACCAGGGTTTGGGGAGATACCCCCAGAGGTTAGGAGAAGGAGGGTGCCTGGTGTGGGGTGAGATAGTGGAGGACCAGGGTTTGGGGAGATATCCCCAGAGGTTAGGAGAAGGATGCCTGGTGTGGGGGTGAGATAGTGGAGGACCAGGGTTTGGGGAGATATCCCCAGAGGTTAGGAGAAGAAGGAGGGTGCCTGGTGTGGGGGTGAGATAGTGGAGGACCAGGGTTTGGGGAGATACCCCCAGAGGTTAGGAGAAGGAGGGTGCCTGGTGTGGGGTGAGATAGTGGAGGACCAGGGTTTGGGGAGATATCCCCAGAGGTTAGGAGAAGGATGCCTGGTGTGGGGGTGAGATAGTGGAGGACCAGGGTTTGGGGAGATATCCCCAGAGGTTAGGAGAAGGAGGGTGCCTGGTGTGGGGGTGAGATAGTGGAGGACCAGGGTTTGGGGAGATATCCCCAGAGGTTAGGAGAAGGAGGGTGCCTGGTGTGGGGGGGAGATAGTGGAGGACCAGGGTTTGGGGAGATATCCCCAGAGGATAGGAGAAGGAGGGTGCCTGGTGTGGGGGTGAGATAGTGGAGGACCAGGGTTTGGGGAGATATCCCCAGAGGTTAGGAGAAGGAGGGTGCCTGGTGTGGGGGTGAGATAGTGGAGGACCAGGGTTTGGGGAGATATCCCCAGAGGTTAGGAGAAGAAGGAGGGTGCCTGGTGTGGGGGTGAGATAGTGGAGGACCAGGGTTTGGGGAGATATCCCCAGAGGTTAGGAGAAGGAGGGTGCCTGGTGTGGGGGGGAGATAGTGGAGGACCAGGGTTTGGGGAGATATCCCCAGAGGATAGGAGAAGGAGGGTGCCTGGTGTGGGGGTGAGATAGTGGAGGACCAGGGTTTGGGGAGATATCCCCAGAGGTTAGGAGAAGGAGGGTGCCTGGTGTGGGGGTGAGATAGTGGAGGACCAGGGTTTGGGGAGATACCCCCAGAGGTTAGGAGAAGGAGGGTGAGGAAAGTAAGATGGGAGCGGGATGTACACGAGCGCACATGCCTTCCAGTCCTGGTGTTTGGGTCAGCAGGAGGTGATGAGAGCAGTAGTAGGGAGATGGTAGCAGTGAGGGGGAGATGTACAAGTTCTGGGGTGGAGCAGAGGGGTAAAGAAGTGAGATTTTGGGAACGCATGAAAGTAATCTGAGAAGGAGGAGTAGAGGGGACATATGAAAGGTACACAGAGTGGGACTCAGACTAGTAGGAGATGTTTCCCGGGGTGTTTGCTTGCAGTCTGTCCAGCATGCAGTAGAGTTTCTTGTTGTATCTTCATGCTGCTTGAGTTCAACTGCTTTAGTTCAATGCAGCACTCACTGAAAAGCTGCACCCCATCAGTGACTGTGCCCCCCATCAGTGATCCCCCCATCAGTGACTGTGCCCCCCCATCAGTGATCTCCCCCCATCAGTGACTGTGCCCCCCATCAGTGACTGCGCCCCCTATCAGTGATCTCCCCCCATCAGTGACTGTGCCCCCCCATTAGTGATCTCCCCCCATCAGTGATCTCCTCCCATCAGCTGTGCTAAATTTATAGGGAGATGGCCCAATGAGCACTCATCTCCGCCCCAATTAGGAACTGATAAGGATCACATGAATGGGGGGGATGATTCTCAAACAGACCAGACACAGGCCACAGTCATAAACCGGTAATAAGATGTTATGTTCTATTTACACCCAGTAACCCCCCGTCATGTCCGTCCTCTTCCTCCATAGTCATGTCCATCCTCTTCCTCCATAGTCATGTCCATCCTCTTCCTCCATAGTCATGTCCATCCTCTTCCTCCATAGTCATGTCCATCTTCTTCCTCCATAGTCCTCTCCGTCCTCTGCCACCATAGTCCTGTCTGTCCTCTTCCTCCATAGTCCTGTCTGTCCTCTTCCTCCATAGTCCTGTCTGTCCTCTTCCTCCATAGTCCTGTCTGTCCTCTTCCTCCATAGTCCTGTCTGTCCTCTTCCTCCATAGTCCTGTCTGTCCTCTTCCTCCATAGTCCTGTCTGTCCTCTTCCTCCATAGTCCTGTCTGTCCTCTTCCTCCATAGTCCTGTCTGTCCTCTTCCTCCATAGTCATGTCTGTCCTCTTCCTCCATAGTCATGTCTGTCCTCTTCCTCCATAGTCATGTCTGTCCTCTTCCTCCATAGTCATGTCTGTCCTCTTCCTCCATTGTCATGTCTGTCCTCTTCCTCCATTGTCATGTCCGTCCTCTTTCTCCATAGTCACTGTGACGTCTTTTATCTCCAGCAGATGATACACATCAATATTTAGAAGGACACAAGGATCTCTACAAGGACGTCATGATGGACAATCAGCCGCCCCTCACATCACCGGGTAAGAGGAGACTTTATTGTAAAGGAGAGAGCAGTACGGAGGATCCACCTAGATCCCCCATCATCTGATAAACACATAGAAACAATGGATTCAGTCAGTGTGTGTGTTTCCTACAGATGGATCCAGTCATGGGAACCCACCAGAGAGATGTCCCCGTCCTCTGTATTCCCGGGATTCCACACAGGAAGGTCACACCATCCCTCACCATCATCAGGTAGATGATTGACAATTATTGGTAGTTGTGATTTATACACAGCATGTTTGTTACAATGAATGTTTTATTATATCTTTCAGAGTGGAATCCTCGGGGATGATAATATTGATGTTAAAGAAGAGTATAAAGAGGAGGATGAGGAGTATGGAGTGATGGAGGAGTTTTCAGAAGGACACAAGGATATGATGGAGCCACCTAATACCAGGAACCCACCAGAGAGATGTCCCCGTCCTCTGTATTCCCGGGATTCCACACAGGAAGGTCACACCATCCCTCAGTATCACAAGGTTGGTGGGATGGAGAATCTAGAACATGGACTTATAGGGGTGATGTGTGGATTTTTTAGGTGATATTTTCTCTCATTTCCTTGATTTAGAGTGGAGATCCAATCGATATAGAATTTGAGGTGAAAGCAGAAGAAGAAGAGGCGTATGTGAGGGATGATCAGCAGTCTATGGAGGAGGATGGAATAACGGGGACATTTATAGAGGAGGACACTCCTACAGAGATCAGCACAGGTGGGTCATGAACACCAAATCCATTCCTCCACCCATACTGCTCACTGATTGGTCCAGAGTAGGGCGGGGACTGGGTGATATCAGCCTGTAATCCCCTGGTCACTTTCCTGAGCTGTGTTCCCCGTCCTGTATTCCTGGATTTCTCTCGGATAATCTTCCTTCTCTGTGCTGCAGACACAATTTATGTCTCTAGACTGGATTTATGGAGGTTCTGGGGTTCAGCTGGCAGCTGATTTTTACTCTAAGCATTGCATAATGTAGCACCCAGGACATGTGACTGGGGTCTCCTGCCTTGTGCCTGACTCCTCCAGGGGACCTTCTCTGTTATCTGCTGGCTGTGCCGGGTGGAGGGATATGTCTGTAGTGTCTCAGACCCAAGTCACTGAGTGCAGTCTCAGGAGATGGGAGGCAGCGGTGTGGGACCTACATAGTTACATAGTTAGTCTGGCTGAAAAAAGACATTCCATCTAGTTGTACCAATAATAATAAAAGTTATAATCCGACACCCACAGCTGATCCACCAGAAGGCAAAACCCAGCAAAGCGCGATCCAATCTCCTCCTGCAGGGGAAAAAAATCCTTCCTGACCCCCCGAGAGGCAATCGGATATTCCCTGGATCAACTTTCCCTATAAATGTTATATCCAGTTATATTCTGTGTATCCAAGAAAGAATCCAGAACTTTCCTACAGCAACCCCCCCTTATGTATTATACATGGAGATCATATCCCCCCCTTATGTATTATACATGGAGATCATATCCCCCCTTATGTATTATACATGGAGATCATATCCCCCCTTATGTATTATACATGGAGATCATATCCCCCCTTATGTATTATACATGGAGATCATATCCCCCCTTATGTATTATACATGGAGATCATATCCCCCTTATGTATTATACATGGAGATCATATCCCCCCTTATGTATTATACATGGAGATCATATCCCCCCCTTATGTATTATACATGGAGATCATATCCCCCTTATGTATTATACATGGAGATCATATCCCCCCTTATGTATTATACATGGAGATCATACCCCCCCTTATGTATTATACATGGAGATCATATCCCCCCTTATGTATTATACATGGAGATCATATCCCCCTTATGTATTATACATGGAGATCATATCCCCCCCTTATGTATTATACATGGAGATCATACCCCCCCTTATGTATTATACATGGAGATCATATCCCCCCTTATGTATTTTACATGGAGATCATATCCCCCCTTATGTATTATACATGGAGATCATATCCCCCCTTATGTATTATACATGGAGATCATACCCCCCCTTATGTATTATACATGGAGATCATATCCCCCCTTATGTATTATACATGGAGATCATATCCCCCCTTATGTATTATACATGGAGATCATATCCCCCCTTATGTATTATACATGGAGATCATATCCCCCCTTATGTATTATACATGGAGATCATATCCCCCCTTATGTATTATACATGGAGATCATACCCCCCCCTTATGTATTATACATGGAGATCATATCCCCCTTATGTATTATACATGGAGATCATATCCCCCCCTTATGTATTATACGTGGAGATCATATCCCCTCCCTTATGTATTATACATGGAGATCATATCCCCCCCTTAATCTCCTCTTCTCAGTAGAGAATACATTCAGTTCCTCTAATCTCTCCTCATAGTTGATCTCCTCCATGCCTTGTATCAGTTTGGTTGCCCTTCTCTGTACTTCCTCCAGTTCCCCAATATTCTTTTTGTGAATTGGAGCCCAAAACTGAACTGCATATTCCAGATGAGGTCTTACTAATGATTTGTACCGGGGGGGGGGGGGGGGGGTGATATCTCTCTCTCTGGAGTCTATACCTCTCCTAGTACAAGAGAGGATTTTTCTCGCTTTAGAACCCGCAGCTTTGCATTGCATGTGATCTACCAGAACCCCCAGATCTCCACCATTGATCTCCACCAGATCCTTCTTCACCATTGACCCCCCAGATCCTTCTCCACCATTGACCCCCCCAGATTCTTCTCCACCATTGACCCTCATCAGATCCTTCTCCACCATTGACCCCCCACAGATCCTTCTCCACCATTGACCCCCCAGATCCTTCTCCACCATTGACCCTCATCAGATCCTTCTCCACCATTTACCCCCCACAGATCCTTCTCCACCATTGACCCCCCCCAGATCCTTCTCCACCATTGACCCCCCACAGATCCTTCTCCACCATTGACCCTCCCTGATCCTTCTCCACCATTGACCCTCCCAGATTCTTCTCCCCCATTGACCCCCCACAGATCCTTCTCCACCATTGACCCCCCCCAGATCCTTCTCCACCATTGACCCTCATCAGATCCTTCTCCACCATTGACCCCCCACAGATTCTTCTCCACCATTGACCCCCCACAGATTCTTCTCCACCATTGACCCCCCACAGATCCTTCTCCACCATTGACCCCCCCACAGATTCTTCTCCACCATTGACCCCCCACAGATTCTTCTCCACCATTGACCCCCCACAGATTCTTCTCCACCACTGTCCCTGTCAAACACCGCCTGGCAGTACCTCTAGCAGTCCCCAGGACAGGATTCCCCGGAGCGCGGAGTCTAAGTCCCAGTCTGCTTGTTCACCAGGGCCCCTGATGGTGGGGATGGACTTGGAGCAGACAGTGACCAGGTCGCGGCCCCTGAGTACACCCGCCCGTGGTAGAGGGATCCGCCAGAGGTATATGCAGGTAGAGAGCCTGACGTCAAGAGGTTGGAAGGCTGGAGCCGTGATGACTGGATCTGTGCAGGATGGATGGATGGCAGAGTAGTGAGCGTGGTCAGATGGGCCGGATCGGTAACAGTGGGGTCAGCGTGGTACAAGGCAGCAGGCAAAGAGTAGTCGGGTCACTCGCCGGGTTCAGTAACAGGAGTTCAGATCAAATAGGGATATCCAGGAGAGAAGTCAAATGAGCCAGAGGTCAGAGCAGGAGAAGTCAGCAGAGGTCAGAGCAGGAGAAGTCAGCAGAGAGGTCAGAGCAGGAGAAGTCAGCGGAGGTCAGAGAAGGAGAAGTCGGCAGAGGTCAGAGCAGGAGAAGTCAGCAGAGGTCAGAGAAGGAGAAGTCGGCAGAGGTCAGAGCAGGAGAAGTCAGCAGAGGTCAGAGCAGGAGAAGTCAGCAGAGGTCAGAGCAGGAGAAGTCAGCAGAGGTCGGGATCAGGAGAAGTCAGCAGAGGTCGGGATCAGGAGAAGTCAGCGGTCAGGATAAGGAGAAGTCGGCAGAGGTCAGAGCAGGAGAAGTCAGCAGAGGTCAGAGCAGGAGAAGTCGGCAGAGGTCAGAGCAGGAGAAGTCGGCAGAGGTCAGAGCAGGAGAAGTCGGCAGAGGTCAGAGCAGGAGAAGTCGGCAGAGGTCAGAGCAGGAGAAGTCGGCAGAGGTCAGAGCAGGAGAAGTCGGCAGAGGTCAGGATAAGGAGAAGTCGGCAGAGGTCAGAGCAGGAGAAGTCGGCAGAGGTCAGAGCCAGGAGAAGTCAGCAGAGGTCAGAGCCAGGAGAAGTCAGCAGAGGTCAGAGCCAGGAGAAGTCAGCAGAGGTCAGAGCCAGGAGAAGTCAGCAGAGGTCAGAGCAGGAGAAGTCAGCAGAGGTCAGAGCAGGAGAAGTCAGCAGAGGTCAGAGCAGGAGAAGTCAGCAGAGGTCAGAGCAGGAGAAGTCGGCAGAGGTCAGAGCAGGAGAAGTCGGCAGAGGTCAGGATCAGCAGAAGTCGGCAGAGGTGAGGATCAGGAGAAGCCGGCAGAGGTCAGGATCAGGAGAAGCCGGCAGAGGTGAGGATCAGGAGAAGCCAGCAGAGGTGAGGATCAGGAGAAGCCAGCAGAGGTGAGGATCAGGAGAAGCCAGCAGAGGTGAGGATCAGGAGAAGCCAGCAGAGGTGAGGATCAGGAGAAGCCGGCAGAGGTGAGGATCAGGAGAAGCCGGCAGAGGTGAGGATCAGGAGAAGCCGGCAGAGGTGAGGATCAGGAGAAGCCGGCAGAGGTGAGGATCAGGAGAAGCCGGCAGAGGTGAGGATCAGGAGAAGCCGGCAGAGGTCAGGATCAGGAGAAGCCGGCAGAGGTCAGGATCAGGAGAAGCCGGCAGAGGTCAGGATCAGGAGAAGCCGGCAGAGGTGAGGATCAGGAGAAGCCGGCAGAGGTGAGGATCAGGAGAAGCCGGCAGAGGTGAGGATCAGGAGAAGCCGGCAGAGGTGAGGATCAGGAGAAGCCGGCAGAGGTGAGGATCAGGAGAAGCCGGCAGAGGTGAGGATCAGGAGAAGCCGGCAGAGGTGAGGATCAGGAGAAGCCGGCAGAGGTCAGGATCAGGAGAAGCCGGCAGAGGTCAGGATCAGGAGAAGCCAGCAGAGGTCAGGATCAGGAGAAGCCAGCAGAGGTCAGGATCAGGAGAAGCCAGCAGAGGTCAGGATCAGGCAGGGTCGGTAACAAGTCAATCAGCAGATACACAGGAACAGGAACACAGGATACAAGACCATACGGCAATGAGAGTCTGTGGAGGGCAGGTTTAAATACCGCGCCCTGTCATTGGTGCCAGGCGAGCGTCCGCGATCAGGAGTGTATATGTGCGGCCACCTAGGTCATAGTGCCTGCTGGCTAGAATGAATCGGCGTTCCGCGCATGAGCAGACCCGCTTGCCGCCACGATCCCTGACAGTCCCTCATATCCTTTTTCACCATTGACCCCCCCCCCAGATCCTTCTCCCCCATTGACTCCTCCAGATCCTTCTCCCCCATTGACTCCTCCAGATCCTTCTCCCCCATTGACTCCTCCAGATCCTTCTCCCCCATTGACTCCTCCCGATCCTTCTCCACCATTGACCCCCCCCCAGATCCTTCTCCCCCATTGACCCCCCACAGATTCTTCTCCATCATTGACCTCAACAGATCCTTCTCCTCCAAATCCTTCTCCACCATTGACCCCCCCACAGATCCTTCTCCAGCATTGTCTCCTAGATCCTTCTCCACGATTGACTCCTCCAGATCCTTCTCCACCATTGACTCCTCCTGATCCTTCTCCACCATTGACCCCTTCAGATCCTTCATCATTGACTGCCCAGATCCTTCTCCACCATTGACCCCCCAGTTGTACCCCCCTAGTATGTATGATGCATATTCTTAGCCCCCCCAAGTGCAGAACCTTACATGTATCACCATTAGCCCTCATTGGCCCCATAGCCCCCCATTGAGGTCGGCTTGTAAGTTGGAGACATCCTGTAAGGACGTTATTCCCCGGCACAGCTTGGTGTCATCTGCAAACTGAGATCCCCGACACCATATTGTGTATATAGATTACAGAGTGAGGGTCCCAACACTGAACCCTGGGGTACCCCACTAATAACACTGAACCCTGGGGTGCCCCACTAATAACACTGAACCCTGGGGTACCCCACTAATAACACTGAACCCTGGGGTGCCCCACTAATAACACTGAACCTTGGGGTACCCCACTAATACTGAACCTCGGGGTACACCACTAATAACACTGATCCCTGGGGTACCCCACTAATAACACTGAACCTTGGGGTACCCCACTAATAACACTGAACCCTGGGGTACCCCACTAATAACACTGAACCTTGGGGTACCCCACTAATAACACTGAACCCTGGGGTACCCCACTAATAACACTGAACCCTGGGGTACACCACTAATAACACTGAACTCTTGGGGTACCCCACTAATAACACTGATCCCTGGGGTACACCACTAATAACACTGAACCTTGGGGTACACCACTAATAATACTGAACCTTGGGGTACCCCACTAATAACACTGAACCTTGGGGTACTCCACTAATACTGACCCTTGGAGTACCCCACTAATAACACTGAACCTTGGGGTACCCCACTAATAACACTGAACCTTGGGGTACCCCACTAATAACACTGAACCCTGGGGTACACCACTAATAACACTGAACCTTGGGGTACCCCACTAATAACACTGAACCTTGGGGTACCCCACTAATAACACTGAACTCTTGGGGTACCCCACTAATAACACTGATCCCTGGGGTACACCACTAATAATACTGAACCTTGGGGTACCCCACTAATAACACTGAACCTTGGGGTACTCCACTAATACTGACCCTTGGAGTACCCCACTAATAACACTGAACCTTGGGGTACCCCACTAATAACACTGAACCTTGGGGTACCCCACTAATCACACTGAACCTTGGGGTACCCCACTAATCACACTGAACCTTGGGGTACCCCACTAATCACACTGAACCTTGGGGTACCCCACTAATAATACTGAACCTTGGGGTACCCCACTAATAAAACTGAACCTTGGGGTGCCCCACTAATAACACTAAACCCTGGGGTACCCCACTAATAACACTGAACCCTGGGGTACCCCACTAATAACACTGAACCCTGGGGAACCCCACTAATAACACTGAGCCTTGGGGTACCCCACTAATAACACTGAACCCTGGGGTGCCCCACTAATCACACTGAACCCTGGGGTGCCCCACTAATCACACTGAACCCTGGGGTACCCCACTAATAACACTGAACCTTGGGGTACCCCACTAATCACACTGAACCTTGGGGTACCCCACTAATCACACTGAACCTTGGGGTACCCTACTAACAACACTGAACCTTGGGGAACCCCACTAATAACACTGAACCTTGGGGTACCCCACTAATAACACTGAGCCTTGGGGTACCCCACTAATAACACTGAACCCTGGGGTGCCCCACTAATCACACTGAACCCTGGGGTGCCCCACTAATCACACTGAAGCCTGGGGTACCCCACTAATAACACTGAAACTTGGGGTACCCCACTAATAATACTGACCTTTGGGGTACCCCACTAATAATACTGAACCTTGGGGTACCCCACTAATAACACTGACCCTTGGGGTACCCCACTAATAATACTGAACCTTGGGGTACCCCACTAATAACACTGAACCTAGGGTACCCCACTAATAACACTGAACCTAGGGTACCCCACTAATAACACTGAACCTTGGGGTACCCCACTAATAACACTGAACCTTGGGGTACCCCACTAATAACACTGAGCCTTGGGGTACACCACTGACACCCCCAGACCAGTCAGAGTATGAATCATTAACCACTACTCTCTGAATACGATCTTTCAGCCAGTTTTCTATCCATTTACATTCAGATTTTTCCAGCCCATAGACTTTACCTTACACATTAGCTGTGTGTGGGGAACTGTGTCCAAGTATACCACGTCCACCGCCACCCCTCTGTCCAAGTATACCACGTCCACCGCCACCCCTCTGTCCAAGTATACCACGTCCACCGCCACCCCTCTGTCCAAGTATACCACGTCCACCGCCACCCCTCTGTCCAAGTATACCACGTCCACCGCCACCCCTCTGTCCAAATATACCACGTCCACCGCCACCCCTCTGTCCGAGTATACCACGTCCACCGCCACCCCTCTGTCCGAGTATACCACGTCCACCGCCACCGCTCTGTCCAAGTATACCACGTCCACCGCCACCCCTCTGTCCAAGTATACCACGTCCACCGCCACCCCTCTGTCCAAGTATACCACGTCCACCGCCACCCCTCTGTCCAAGTGTACCACGTCCACCGCCACCCCTCTGTCCAAGTATACCACGTCCACCGCCACCCTTCTATCCAAGTATACCACGTCCACCGCCACCCCTCTGTCCAAGTATACCACGTCCACCGCCACCCCTCTGTCCAAGTATACCACGTCCACCACCACCCCTCTGTCCAAATATACCACGTCCACCACCACCCCTCTGTCCAAGTATACCACGTCCACCCCTCTGTCCAAGGATTTGCTCACCTCCAATCTAACCTGTTTCTTGATGGTATAATCCCAGCTCACCTCTACATGTTGTCTACAGTAAACATTTAAGCTTCCACTGATTACAGAATACTAATACTGTGAGTCCTGACCCTTATACTATATAACTTGTACATTACATCCTCCTGACCCCTGCACTATATACTCTATGTTGTACATTACATACTCCTGACCCCTGCACTATATACTCTATGTTGTACATTACATACTCCTGACCCCTGTACTATATACTCTATGTTGTACATTACATACTCCTGACCCCTGCACTATATAATCTATGTTGTACATTACATACTCCTGACCCCTGCACTATATACTCTATGTTGTACATTACATACTCCTGACCCCTGCACTATATACTCTATGTTGTACATTACATACTCCTGACCCCTGCACTATATACTCTATGTTGTACATTACATACTCCTGACCCCTGCACTATATACTCTATGTTGTACATTACATACTCCTGACCCCTGCACTATATACTCTATGTTGTACATTACATCCTCCTGACCCCTGCACTATATACTCTGTTGTACATTACATACTCCTGACCCCTGCACTATATACTCTATGTTGTACATTACATACTCCTGACCCCTGCACTATATACTCTGTGTTGTACATTCCATACTCCTGACCCCTGCACTATATACTCTATGTTGTACATTACATCCTCCTGACCCCTGCACTATATACTCTATGTTGTACATTACATCCTCCTGACCCCTGCACTATATACTCTATGTTGTACATTACATCCTC
Organism: Staurois parvus; assembly: GCF_062004578.1. NCBI lineage: Eukaryota > Metazoa > Chordata > Amphibia > Anura > Ranidae > Staurois > Staurois parvus. Next base: position 486,272 of record NW_028317987.1, read on the forward strand.
CTGACCCCTGCACTATATACTCTATGTTGTACATTACATACTCCTGACCCCTGCACTATATACTCTATGTTGTACATTACATCCTCCTGACCCCTGCACTATATACTCTATGTTGTACATTACATCCTCCTGACCCCTGCACTATATACTCTATGTTGTACATTACATACTCCTGACCCCTGCACTATATACTCTATGTTGTACATTACATACCCCTGACCCCTGCACTATATACTCTATGTTGTACATTACATACTCCTGACCCCTGCACTATATACTCTGTTGTACATTACATACTCCTGACCCCTGCACTATATACTCTATGTTGTACATTACATACTCCTGACCCCTGCACTATATACTCTGTGTTGTACATTACATACTCCTGACCCCTGCACTATATACTCTATGTTGTACATTACATACTCCTGACCCCTGCACTATATACTCTGTGTTGTACATTACATACTCCTGACCCCTGCACTATATACTCTGTGTTGTACATTACATACTCCTGACCCCTGCACTATATACTCTGTGTTGTACATTACATACTCCTGACCCCTGCACTATATACTCTATGTTGTACATTACATACACCTGACCCCTGCACTATATACTCTATGTTGTACATTACATCCTCCTGACCCCTGCACTATATACTCTATGTTGTACATTACATACTCCTGACCCCTGCACTATATACTCCATGTTGTACATTCCATACTCCTGACTTCTGCTCTCCCCCTCCCCCCACTGCTATATATACACATAATATGGATTCTCTTTTGTTACACCCATTTCCTCCCAGCTGGACATTTTATATCGGATGATGTGATTGGAGCACAGACTTTTACATGGTGATAATAATGTGATAACATCCTCCAACTTTGGACCCTTAAACAGAAAGTGATAATGAGGGAGGAGTCAATACCCCAATGATGGTGGTCTTCAGGATCAGTCCAGTCTTCATCTTGGTTGTTCTCCCCCCATCCTCACTCTCTGACCTCTGGTGGGGCTCAGCCCCGCTGTTCTTCATGACTAAATCATGGAGTAAATAAGGAAGTGCAGTACTTCTTGTGTTGGGAAGATGGTGATGAGTGATAGAGGCGGTGGGGACCCTCGTCCTATAATCCCCTCATCACTGTCCCTCCTATAAAAGACAGTTCTGGTTGTTTCCTCACTCTCTGACTAAGGTCCATGAATAAAGAAATGACCTGGTAGGAGATCAGAGGAGCCATTTCCTAGTTCCCTTGAGGGTGGAATTGTAAGCTCCTCAGAGACCAAGCTGCCTGATGTGGGCGGAGTCCTGGTTTGGGGGAACCAATCAGCTCCTGTCTAGTAATCCTCTTTGTCTTTTAGTCCATAGCCGGGAGATGAGGAAAACCTCCGAGGATTGTCTCACTTTGTCTCCAGACTGGAAAGTAGAAGATGAGGACATCACACAGTATAGTCCAGGAGAAAACCCGGCTCCCTCCAATGTCCATCCAGCACCACCCAGTGTAGATGGACCATCGGATTCCTCGTATCCTGAGGAACCTCAGACTGTGCGGGACCGAGCCGGCCTTCCAACAGGGAAGAGGTTCTCCTGTACTGAGTGCGGGAAGGGTTTTTCAAAGAAGTCCAATCTGTACGCACATCAGAGATCTCACACAGGGGAGAAGCCGTATTCCTGTCCTGAGTGCGGGAAATGTTTTTCGATCAAGTCAACTCTTTACACACATCAGAGAACTCACACGGGGGAGAAGCCTTATTCCTGTCCTGAGTGCGGGAAATGTTTTTCAGACAGGTCAAGTCTTTACACACATCAAAGATCTCACACGGAGAAGAAGCCGTATTTCTGCCCTGAGTGCGGAAAATGTTTTTCAAGGAAGTCCAATCTGTACACACATCAGAGATCTCACACGGGGGAGAAGCCGTATTTCTGCCCTGAGTGTGGGAAATGTTTTTCAGACAAGTCCAGTCTTTACACACATCAGAGATCTCACACGGGGGAGAAGCCTTATTCATGTCCTGAGTGTAGGAAATGTTTTTCAACGAAGTCCAATCTGTACAAACATCAGAGATCTCACACCAGGGAGAAGCCATATTCCTGTCCTGAGTGTGGGAAATGTTTTTTACATAGGTCCAGTCTTAACATACATCAGAGATCACACACGGGGGAGAAACTGTATTTCTGTTCTGAGGGTGGGAAATGTGTTTCAGGCAAGTCCAGTCTTAACATACATCAGAGATCTCACACAGGGGAGAAGCCGTATTCTTGTCCTGTGTGTGGGAAATGTTTTCAAAAGAAGTCTGATCTTTACACACATCAGAGATTGCACACAGGGGGGAAGCCGTATAACTGTCCTGAATGTGGGAAATGTTTTTCAGACAAGTCCAGTCTTAACATACATCAGAGATCTCACACAGGAGAGAAGGTATATCCCTGTCCTGAGTGTGGGAAATGTTTTTCAGTGCAGTCTAGGCTTAACACACATCAGAGAACTCACACGGGGGAGAAGCCATATTCCTGTCCTGAGTGCGGGAAATGTTTTTTAGGCAAGTCCAGTCTTAACATACATCTGAGATCTCACACAGGAGAGAAGGTATATCCCTGTCCTGAGTGTGGGAAATGTTTTTCAGTGAAGTCCAGGCTTAACACACATCAGAAATCTCACACGGGGGAGAAGCCTTATTCCTGTCCTGAGTGTGGGAAATGTTTTTCACAGAAATGGCATCTTATCGCACATCAGAGCTTTCACACAGGGGAGAAGCCGTATACCTGTCCTGAGTGCGGGAAATGTTTTTCACGGAAGTCCATTCTTTCCAAACATCAAAGATCTCACACGGGGGAGAATCCGTATTCTTGTTCTGAGTGTGGAAAATGTTTTTCAGAGATGTCTTGTTTTCATAAACATCAGAGATCTCACACGGGGGAGAAGCCATATTCCTGTCCTGAGTGTGGGAAATGTTTTTCACGGAAGTCCCATCTTCACACACATCAGAGATCTCACACAGGGGAAAAGCCATATTTCTGTCTGGAGTGCGGGAAATGTTTTTCACAAAATTCCCACCTTTACAGACATCAGAGATCTCACAAAGGGAAGAATCCACTTTCCTGTCCTGAGTGAGGGAAATGTTCCTCACTGAAGTCCTGTCTTCCTGTACATTAGGGGTCCAACACAACCCTGGAGGTGTATTAGTGCCTTGAGTGCGGGAAATGTCTTCTAGATGAATGTTGCTGGACATCCCAGCTCTCATGTGGGGAAGAAGCACACCCTGATATACACCTCAGATATACTCCATGGCTGATCTTCATCATGGAAGAAACAGTTGATAAGGAGATGAGAGGCCCCCAAAGACATGGATGAAGTGCAGTAAATGTCGGGGTGCAGAGTGGTCAGTAGATCCTGGAAATGAAGGACACAACTTCAGCCCTTCTTGGGTGTCGGAGTTGCGTTTCCTGATAATGATATAGCGGGTTACAGAGCTAGAAGCCGGGAGAGCCCAGATCTCGTTATCGGGGAACTTTACACAGACAACAAGAACTTCTGAAGTTGATGTCCTTCATTTCAAGGCTCTACAGAACAGTGGTGACCCCGAAGCGTCTCTCTGTCTTCAGTCCATCCTTCTCCCATCCCCCAACAGGAGGGAAGGAGAACTCCGCCCCAAACTAGGGGGGAACTTTCCTCTCATTATTTCCCTTGGCTTCTGTGTGGGTTTGGGTGGTTGGAGGAGTGCGGCACGAGAGGGAACACAGCTTGTTCTATGTCTACATATGGGGTCTGGGTAGAGGGGATCCACCGGAAAATATTTCTACTCTTTGATTTTGTGCAAATCGTTTCTGTTTTCACTTTGAAGGGCGATATTATGTGTGGTTTGTAAAAGGGATTGGCCCAATAGATACCACCCCACTTAGAGAATAGATGAACTACTATGACCAGCATTCATTCAGCCAGTAATCTATAGATATGAGAATCATGAGAAGATCCCTAGATGGATCCATAGACATGGAGGAGGGTGTGCAGCTTTGTAGAGTTGTCATTCCTACTATAGTCCATGATGTGGGACTTCTCTTGTCCTCATTACATTTTTAGAACAGAAACTCTTCCATTGTGATGTTTATTCCCAAGCTCTCCCTGTGGCAAATATGCTCATCCTTGTTGGAGCGGAGTTCTCCTTCAACTCTTTTTCGTGTTCTGTCTGTTTACTTGAGGCATTCCTCAGCCTCATTCCTACCCTCCTCCCTTCCTGAGAGGCAAAGTATCTTCTGGCAGATGGTGTGGGGGTCAACCAGGTTAGGACATCCTGCGTCCAGCAGTCGATAAAGGCTGTAAAGTGTACTTCCTCCCCCATCTTACTCAAGATAAGATAATTGCACATTCCTCAGGTGAACTGTATGCTCTATATCATGGGGGATGAGTTGTAGTTAGTTTAGTTTCCCAATGACCACTCCCAAAACGTGTAGTAAGAGCCCCCCCTCCCCTTTGAGAGGGACGTTTAAGAGAGACAAGTGAGTTACACACACAGAGATCTCCGAGGTAACATCGTAACAGAGGAGATCAAAGAACCTTTCTGCTCTGCACTTGGATCTGCAAACCCAGGCATATGGGCAAGTAACTTAACCCTGTAATCTTCTTCCTAATTATCTCTTTGCTGTGTCTTTATATACATATATATATATTTTTGTGACATCTCTTTGTAAATATTGTATCGCACCTGTTTGACTCTTTTAGTAATAAATCTTTCTTTCTGAAAGTGTTAAACTGTTTCTAAGCGCTTACTTGCAATTCACGAATCCCTGCCTTTGAAGAGACGCTACTGTTTGTATATCTCTGTATAGTAGGTCCGCGGGCCGTGCTATATAGATCAATATTTCAATCATTACAGTGTATATTTGATAACGGGAGTTTCCCCGTCTCCGACAAAAGTGGTGGTGGCAGTAGAGGGTTAGTTGCGTAATTAACCCGACCCAGTAACAAGCGCATTCAGGCTGCAGGCACCGATTGTAGTCCATTAGCTGGGCAATCACTGTGCTGGGTGCAGCTGGGTGGGGCCTTGTTACGCGCGTCACACCGCGGTTTTAGATTGGCCGGTCCTTTGGTCACGAGTTTGGTGAGAAGGTCTGGGGTGTGACGTATTACTGTTAGTCGCGGTCGTGCAATTGTCCCCCTGTTGGAGGGCGGCGGCCGCGGGTCGTGACACTCCCAGAATCCCTCAGCTTGGAATAATGGCCGCTGTGTCTGCAGAAACGTAGAGAATACTTCCATATACCGCGTCTCTTCATCTTGTTCATCCTTCTCGTTGGCAGAACAATGACATCTCAGCTAGACTGGAGGATGTGGGGACCACCACGGGATTATTTGGTGTTTGTAATCACCTCCCCCCTTGTTCCTGCACTGAGGGGTTCCATTCCTTCTCTATACACAGAACTAAATACTTCAGTTGGGGAGAAGTTTGTCCCTTGTGGGACTTGAGACCTGAAAATGACCCTCGTCTATTATTTGGTATAATAACTCCCATGGTTCAACCCGGGGAAACGATGAAAATATGATCTTCCTCATAGAAATTCTAACAAAAGGCAACATTTTCCATTTCAGGTCAAATATCATTTTAAATTGTTCCCCATTCACACAGAAGGAATGTACATGTTTTGTCACTGAGCGCTCTGCTAGACAAAGGGTTTATCAATAGACCCCTAAATGTCAGGAGATGTATTGTATCGTATTGTATCATATTGTGTCGTATTGTATTGTTTTATATTGTATTATATCATATTGTATTGTATTGTATTATATTGTATTGTATTATATCATATTGTATTGTATTATATTGTATTGTATTATATCATATTGTATTATATTGTATTGTATTCTATTATATCATATTGTATCATATTGTATTGTATTATATTATAAAGACGGGAAGTATGGAGCAGATAACTGAACAGACCTCCCAGCAATGTCATTACCAGGCTGCAGCTAGGGGGAGCTCTAATGTTTAGAGTCGACCACAGGAGAGTGATTCCTTCTAGCTCATATAGACATACAACAATTATAGTGAAGTGAGACTTTTGAGACACAACATTATACATTGTAGCGCCCTCCTAGTACAGCCAGGGGGAGCTACACCCTAATGGTGTGATAGCCAGAGGGGTCAAATTGTGGTCAGGGCTGAGGGACTCTGCAGGCAGCCCCTCTGGAATTTCCCTGTTTTGAACCTTTTGGAAGAGGACCTTGGAGGAAGTGGGCGGATCTGAGGAGCCAGCCAGGCTGCACTCTTCAGAGATTTCAGCCAATCCCCAACTGAAGGCTTGACAAGGGGCTGGGACTCCCTTAATAGTGTAAGAGCCTACTCAGGAGTGGGGAGTGGAGTGTGAGCAGTCAGGTGGAAGATGTGAGGCTGGAGGAAGGAGGCCTAGTGGGATGGGGCCTGCCTGCAAGCCTGGAGTTGGAGAGGAGGAAAGTTTGGACCCCTGAGAGAGGACCACCTGTATGGCAGGGATGGAGCAGCCCAGCTGATAGGACTGGTAGTAGCAGCCAACCCACAAGGTGTACAGGAGAGGATCTGAGTGAGTTCACCTGCACCCCCTGGGCAGATATGAGAAGCACTCTGGTGGTTATCCAGATTAGCCCCCTACTAGTGACTGTTCACCTGAATTAAAGGGACAGGAGCCACATCCCTTCTCAGGAAGAAGTCCCCAGATTGCTGGGGGAAGAGGAGTTCATCTAGGGTCCAGGGTGGGACAACTGGCCAGCTCTCCAACAGAGACGGTGTTTCTAAAGAAGGAGAAGCTTGTGAATAGTTCAGGAAGTTGTCCTCAGATTTCGGTTCCCTTGGGTGTCCTATACCCCCCCTTACCCCATCCAAGTTATAATCCCCTCAATAAATACCCAAACCAACAGTCGAGGACTGGTTTCTGTCTCCGGATGTGAGCTTGTGTGGAAAATGCTGAATGACTGGCTGTGCAGGACTATAGGGGGACCCAAATTCCTCAGCAATCCCTATGAGGGTAGTGCTACAACATAAAAAATATATTTTTATATCATTCATATTCATATAAATATTATTCTAGAAAAATCCATTCCCATGACATGTAACATGCTGCGGCACCAAACTTCACAGTTCTAAGAACATCTCAATAATCTAGTGCGTGATATCCAGAAGAAGTCATTCTCAGTTTCCTGGACATAGTCCACTTCTTCAAGAGACAATATATACACCAGATGTTCTAGAACAATGATATAGTGAGTGATATCCAGAAGAAGTCATTCTCAGTGTCCCGACACGTTTCCAGGACATAGTCCACTTCTTCAGGACCCAATATATACACCAGATGTTGTAGAACAATGATATAGTGTGTGATATCCAGAAGAAGGCATTCTCAGTGTCCCGGCACGTTTCCTAGACATAGTCCACTTCTTCAGGAGTCAATATATGCACCAGATGTTCTAGAACAATGATATAGTGCGTGATATCCAGAAGAAGGCATTCTCAGTGTCCCGACACGTTTCCTAGACATAGTCCACTTCTTCAGGAGTCAATATATGCACCAGATGTTCTAGAACAATGATATAGTGCGTGATATCCAGAAGAAGTCATTCTCAGTTTCCTGGACATAGTCCACTTCTTCAGGAGTCAATATATGCACCAGATGTTCTAGAACAATGATATAGTGCGTGATATCCAGAAGAAGGCATTCTCAGTGTCCCGACATGTTTCCTGGACATAGTCCACTTCTTCAGGAGCCAATATATGCACCAGATGTTCTAGAACAATGATATAGTGCGTGATATCCAGAAGAAGGAATTCTCAGTGTCCCGACACATTTCCTGGACATAGTCCACTTCTTCAGGAGCCAATATATGCACCAGATGTTCTAGAACAATGATATAGTGCGTGATATCCAGAAGAAGTCATTCTCAGTTTCCTGGACATAGTCCACTTCTTCAGGAGTCAATATATACACCAGATGTTCTAGAACAATGATATAGTGCGTGATATCCAGAAGAAGGCATTCTCAGTGTCCCGACATGTTTCCTGGACATAGTCCACTTCTTCAGGAGACAATATATGCATCAGATGTTCTAGAACAATGATAATGTTCCTAATGATTACAATACAACATCCCGCTGTATAGATAGTAATTAGGGACCTAGAACGCCAGGAGGAGGCGGGATCAGGAATGGGATCATCAGTGAGAAGTCTGAATACATCCAGAAGTCCCCCCTAATGTTCTGTATATCCCAAAAGAGATTCTGTAGTCTCAGTCTACCGTTACTACTGGAAGCCCCCTAAGACTAGAGGCTCCATCATCCAGCTCCATCTACCCCATACCCAATGATCCCCCATGGGAGAATGTCCCTCCCATTCAAGGGGTTAACAGTGCCCCATACCCAATGATCCCTGGTGGGAGAACTCCTTTCCCCTTCAAGGGGTCAGCAGTGCCCCATACCCAATGATCCCTGGTGGGAGAACGCCTCTCCCCTTCAAGGGGTCAGCAGTGCCCCATACCCAATGATCCCTGGTGGGAGAACTCCTTTCCCCTTCAAGGGGTCAGCAGTGCCCCATACCCAATGATCCCTGGTGGGAGAACGCCTCTCCCCTTCAAGGGGTCACCAGTGCCCCATACCCAATGATCCCCAGTGGGAGAACGCCTCTCCCCTTCAAGGGGTCACCAGTGCCCCATACCCAATGATCCCCGGTGGGATAACGCCTCTCCCCTTCAAGGGGTCACCAGTGCCCCATACCCAATGATCCCCAGTGGGAGAACGCCTCTCGCCTTCAAGGGGTCACCAGTGCCCCATACCCAATGATCCCTGGTGGGAGAACGCCTCTCCCCTTCAAGGGGTCACCAGTGCCCCATACCCAATGATCCCTGGTGGGAGAACGTCTCTCCCCTTTAAGGGGTCAGCAGTACCCCACACCCAATGATCCCTGGTGGGAGAACGCCCCTACCCTTCAAGGGGTCAGCGGCACCCCCCATGTACATAAGTTTTCCCAGCCCCCCCATGTACATAAGTATTCCCAGCCCCCCATGTACATAAGTATTCCCAGCCCCCCTCATGTACATAAGTATTCCCAGCCCCCCCATGTACATAAGTATTCCCAGCCCCCCATGTACATAAGTATTCCCAGCCCCCCATGTACATAAGTATTCCCAGCCCCCCCATGTACATAAGTATTCCCAACCCCCCCATGTACATAAGTATTCCCAGCCCCCTCATGTACATAAGTATTCCCAGCCCCCCCATGTACATAAGTATTCCCAGCCCCCCCATGTACATAAGTATTCCCAGCCCCCCATGTACATAAGTATTCCCAGCCCCCCCATGTATATAAGTATTCCCAGCCCCCAATGTACATAAGTATTCCCAGCCCCCCCCTTGTACATAAGTATTCCCAGCCCCCCCATGTACATAAGTATTCCCAGCCCCCCATGTACATAAGTATTCTCAGCCCCCCCATGTACATAAGTATTCCCAGCCCCTCCATTTACATAAGTATTCCCAGCCCCCCCATGTACATAAGTACATAAGTATTCCCAGCCCCCCATGTACATAAGTATTCCCAGCCCCCCCATGTACATAAGTATTCCCAGCCCCTCCATTTACATAAGTATTCCCAGCCCCCCATGTACATAAGTACATAAGTATTCCCAGCCCCCCATGTACATAAGTATTCCCAGCCCCCCCATGTACATAAGTATTCCCAGCCCCCCATGTACATAAGTATTCCCAGCCCCCCCATGTATATAAGTATTCCCAGCCCCCAATGTACATAAGTATTCCCAGCCCCCCCCTTGTACATAAGTATTCCCAGCCCCCCCATGTACATAAGTATTCCCAGCCCCCCATGTACATAAGTATTCCCAGCCCCCCCATGTACATAAGTATTCCCAGCCCCCCCATGTACATAAGTATTCCCAGCCCCCCATGTACATAAGTATTCCCAGCCCCCCCATATACATAAGTATTCCCAGCCCCCCATGTACATAAGTATTCCCAGCCCCCCATGTACATAAGTATTCTCAGCCCCCCCCATGTACATAAGTATTCCCAGCCCCCCATGTACATAAGTATTCCCAGCCCCCCCATGTACATAAGTATTCCCAGCCCCTCCATTTACATAAGTATTCCCAGCCCCCCATGTACATAAGTACATAAGTATTCCCAGCCCCCCATGTACATAAGTATTCCCAGCCCCCCCATGTACATAAGTATTCCCAGCCCCCCATGTACATAAGTATTCCCAGCCCCCCCATGTATATAAGTATTCCCAGCCCCCAATGTACATAAGTATTCCCAGCCCCCCCCTTGTACATAAGTATTCCCAGCCCCCCCATGTACATAAGTATTCCCAGCCCCCCATGTACATAAGTATTCCCAGCCCCCCCATGTACATAAGTATTCCCAGCCCCCCCATGTACATAAGTATTCCCAGCCCCCCATGTACATAAGTATTCCCAGCCCCCCCATATACATAAGTATTCCCAGCCCCCCATGTACATAAGTATTCCCAGCCCCCCCATGTACATAAGTATTCCTAGCCCCCCATGTACATAAGTATTCCCAGCCCCCTCATGTACATAAGTATTCCCAGCCCCCCATGTACATAAGTATTCCCAGCCCCCCATGTACATAAGTATTCCCAGCCCCCCATGTACATAAGTATTCCCAGCCCCCCATGTACATAAGTATTCGCAGCCCCCCATGTACATAAGTATTCCCAGCCCCCCCATGTATATAAGTATTCCCAGCCCCCGCCCAATCCTTTGTTGAAGCCCCTTTAGCCCCCATTCCGGCCTCGAGTAGTTTGGAGGATGATGCTACAAGCCTGGACACCTATTTTGGGGCGATTTCTCCCGTTCTTCTTTGCAGGACCTCTCCAGCTCCATCAGGTTGGATGGGGGGTGTCGGTGCTCAGCCATTGTCAGATCTCTCCAGAGATGTTCAATCGGGTTCAAGTCTGGGCTCTGGCTGGGCCACTCCAGGACATTCCCATCGTTGGCCCGTAGCCACTCCTCTGTGATGTGGGCCGTGTGCTGAGGGTCGTTGTCCTGTTGTTGATGAACCGTCTCCCCAGTCTGAGGTCCAGGGTGCTCTGGAACAGGTTCTCATCAAGGATGTCTCTGTACATTTCTGCATTCATATTTCCTTCCATCCTGACTAGTCTCCCTGTTCCATCCCCGCAGCATGATGCTTCCACCACCATGCTTCACAGTAGGGATGGTGTGACGAACAGCAGAAATATTCTTTTTTTGTGTGTTGCCTGAAGTTCCTGGGCCTCACAGGGGGGAGGGGAAATGGGATGTATCTCCATATAGAACAAAGTCAGCATGGCTCTGTGTGGCTGGGGAAGTCCAGGCCACTTCTTAGCAGGAAGTTGTGGGTGGGGACAATTGCAGGGCCATGTGGACTCGTTGTTCGGAGAGCTGGAGTCATGATGGACAGGGCTACTCCTGCCTGAGCCTTTACTAGGAGATGCTTGGAGCTGTACTTGGCTATGTACACTTCTGGCTGGTGAGTCCCGGGATGGCTACCCTGTGACCTGCCCTCTGCTGAGTGCCCGGACCTCCTGCCTGCCAGAGCTACCTTCTGCTGAGTGCCCTCTCCTGCCTGCCTGAATTGCCCTCTGCTGTGCCCGGACCTCCTGCCTGCCAGAGCTACCTTCTGCTGTGGGCCCTCTCCTGCCTGCCTGAATTGCCCTCTGCTGTGCCCGGACCTCCTTCCTGCCAGAGCTACCTTCTGCTGTGGGCCCTCTCCTGCCTGCCTGAATTGCCCTCTGCTGTGCCCGGACCTCCTTCCTGCCAGAGCTACCTTCTGCTGAGTGCCCTCTCCTGCCTGAACAGCCCTCTGCTGTGCCCGGACCTCCTTCCTGCCAGAGCTACCTTCTGCTGAGTGCCCTCTCCTGCCTGCCTGAATTGCCCTCTGCTGTGCCCGAACCTCCTTCCTGTCAGAGCTACCTTCTGCTGTGGGCCCTGCTTACCTTGCCTGCCTGAATTGCCCTCTGCTGTGCCCGGACCTCCTTCCTGCCAGAGCTACCTTCTGCTGTGGGCCCTCTCCTGCCTGCCTGAATTGCCCTCTGCTGTGCCCGGACCTCCTTCCTGCCAGAGCTACCTTCTGCTGAGTGCCCTCTCCTGCCTGCCTGAATTGCCCTCTGCTGTGCCCGGACCTCCTTCCTGCCAGAGCTACCTTCTGCTGTGGGCCCTGCTTACCTTGCCTGCCTGAATTGCCCTCTGCTGTGCCCGGACCTCCTTCCTGCCAGAGCTACCTTCTGCTGTGGGCCCTGCTTACCTTGCCTGCCTGAATTGCCCTCTGCTGTGCCCGGACCTCCTTCCTGCCAGAGCTACCTTCTGCTGTGGGCCCTGCTTACCTTGCCTGCCTGAATTGCCCTCTGCTGTGCCCGGACCTCCTTCCTGCCAGAGCTACCTTCTGCTGTGGGCCCTGATTACCTTGCCTGCCTGAATTGCCCTCTGCTGTGCCCGGGCTTTCTTTGCCTTAACTGCCCCTCGGCTGTGTGCTAGAACTACCCGCTGTTGCTGTGTGCTGAGCAGGGTCACCGCTGTTGCCGTCCGCTGTGAACCAGGACATCCCTGTCGGACCCGTGAGTTTATGCTCTCCTGTTTTCCCTGAACTGTTCTTGTACTCCCACTCCACCTACCTGTTGGATTACAACTACTACAGAGACTCACAGCGCCCCCTGTTGGATTACAACTACTACAGAGACTCCCACCACCCCCCTGTTGGATTACAACTACTACAGAGACTCCCACCACCCCCCTGTTGGATTACAACTACTACAGAGACTCACAGCGCCCCCTGTTGGATTACAACTACTACAGAGACTCACACCACCCCCTGTTGGATTACAACTACTACAGAGACTCACAGCGCCCCCTGTTGGATTACAACTACTACAGAGACTCACACCTCCCCCTGTTGGATTACAACTACTACAGAGACTCACACCACCCCCCTGTTGGATTACAACTACTACAGAGACTCACAGCGCCCCCTGTTGGATTACAACTACTACAGAGACTCACACCTCCCCCTGTTGGATTACAACTACTACAGAGACTCACACCACCCCCCTGTTGGATTACAACTACTACAGAGACTCACAGCGCCCCCTGTTGGATTATAAACTGCTGTAGAGACTTTAACTTTAATAAAGCTTTAAGTGTTTGCCGTCTGCCTTGTGTGTTCTGACCCGCTTACCCTCCATCCCAGATGGTATTGGCCAGGTGATGAGCGGTGCCTGCTTTCCTCCAGACATGACGGTTGGCAGATAAATCAGAGTTTTCACACAGGGGAAAAGCCGTATTCCTGTCCTGGGTGCGGGAAATGTTTTTCAGAGCAGTCCAATCTTTACACACATCAGAGATGTCACACGGGGAGAGGCCGTATTCCTGTCCTGAGTGCGGGAAATGTTTTTCAGAGAAGTTCAATCTTTACACACATCGGAGATGTCACACGGGGAGAGGCCGTATTCCTGTCCTGAGTGCGGGAAATGTTTTTCAGAGAAGTTCAATCTTTACACACATCGGATATGTCACACGAGGAAGAGGCCGTATTCCTATCTTGAGTGCGGGAAATCTTTTCCTAATAAGTCATATCTTTACATACATCAGAGATCTCACACAAGGGAGAAGCCGTATTCCTGACCTAAGTGCGGGAAATGTTTTTCATTGAAGTCCGATCTTTACAAACATCAGAGATCTCACACAGGAGAGAAGGCGTATTCCTATCCTGAGTGCGGGAAATGTTTTTCATGGAAGTTCAGCATTTACACACATCAGAGATCTCATACAGAGAGAAGCCGTATTCCTGTCCTGAGTGAGGGAAATGTTCCTCACTGAAGTCCTGTCTTCCTGTACATCAGGGGTCCCACACAACCCTGGAGGTATATTAGTGCCTTGAGTGCAGGAAATGTCTTCTAGATGAATGTTTCTGGACATCCCAGCTCTCATGTGGGGAAGAAGCACACCCTGATATACACCTCAGATATACTCCATGGCTGATCTTCATCATGGAAGAAACAGTTGATAAGGAGATGAGAGGCCCCCAAAGACATGGATGAAGTGCAGTAAATGTCGGGGTGCAGAGTGGTCAGTAGATCCTGGAAATGAAGGACACAACTTCAGCCCTTCTTGGGTGTCGGAGTTGCGTTTCCTGATAATGATATAGCGGGTTACAGAGCTAGAAGCCGGGAGAGCCCAGATCTGGTTATCGGGGAACTTTACACAGACAACAAGAACTTCTGAAGTTGATGTCCTTCATTTCAAGGCTCTACAGAACAGTGGTGACCCCGAAGCGTCTCTCTGTCTTCAGTCCATCCTTCTCCCATCCCCCAACAGGAGGGAAGGAGAACTCCGCCCCAAACTAGGGGGGAACATTCCTCTCATTATTTCCCTTGGCTTCTGTGTGGGTTTGGGTGGTTGGAGGAGTGCGGCACGAGAGGGAACACAGCTTGTTGTTCTATGTCTACATATGGGGTCTGGGTAGTAGATGGGCCACTGGAAAATATTTCTACTCTTTGATTTTGTGCAAATCGTTTCTGTTTTCACTTTGAAGGGCAATATTATGTGTGGTTTGTAAAAGGGATTGGCCCAATAGATACCACCCCACTTAGAGAATAGATGAACTAATATGACCAGCATTCATTCAGCCATGTCACATGTTGGTCTTTTCATACAGAGATTTCCTGTGATCATTGGCTCCATCTAGTGGTCATAATGTGGTATGGAACTGTTTTTCCTGATTGAGGTATTTTGGAAGTAGTACATCATCATGGCCACTAGAGGGAGCTGACAATTATAGGAAATCACTGAGTTTATTAAAATACGAACAGATATGAATGCGGTTTCTGAAATGAAGGATGGGACATTCTGGGTAGTCTGTCTCTCTGATATGAAGGGTGGGAAATTCTGGGTAGTCTGTCTCTCTCTGATATGAAGGGTGGGAAATTCTGGGTAGTCTGTCTTGGTCTCTGATATGAAGGACGGGAAATTCTGGGTAGTCTGTCTGATTTTAGAGGTCTCTGTTTTATTATGCATTTTGTTTTTATCTTGTGTTCTGTGTCTTTAAGACTTTTCTATCTGTAATAAAATATCTTTTTTTAAACAGTTGGTTGCATAAGAATTAGGTTTATTGTTTCTTACTTTTTTTAGTTGTTTTTGAACTTCCCTGGTATCTCTGTAAGGTAGATACAATGCAGGAATGGGTATTAGGGGACATTTCTCGGGGCTGCAGTTCCTCTGAACTCCACAAGATGGTGATCTCATTTCTACTACCCAGACAGGACTTCTCTATGGAATACAGACAGGAAGTGATGTTAGGAACAGACAGGAAGTGATCTGGAATAAAGATAAGACGTTCCCTTTGGTCTGAAGGAGATCGGAGAGGTTGCTGGACGTGGCAGTAGAGGAGGTAATTATTATACAGGATTTATGGCACCAACAGTGTCCTCAGCGCTGTACAATATAACTGGAGACAATACAGCAACAATACAGATCAATACAAGAGGGATAGGAGGGGCTGATCCTGGGAGCTTACAATCTAGGAGGGAGGGGCTAGTGGTACAAAAGGTAGTAACTG
This sequence comes from Staurois parvus, assembly GCF_062004578.1. NCBI lineage: Eukaryota > Metazoa > Chordata > Amphibia > Anura > Ranidae > Staurois > Staurois parvus. The sequence continues at coordinate 501,856 of NW_028317987.1, forward strand.
TGGGGGATGGACTGGTAGGAGGAGTAGAAGATTCCAGTATTAGCTGAGGGCAGGATAGGCTTCCCTGAAGAGAGAGGTTTTCAGAGATCACCTAAAAGTGAGCAGAGTAGGCGATAGTCTGATAAATTGGGGTAGAGAGTTCTAGAGGATGGGGGAAGCTCTGGAGAAGTCCTGGAGACGAGCATGGGAGGAGGAGGAGACAAGGGAGCTAGAGAGTAGGAGGTCGTGGGAGGAGCGGAGAGGATGGTTTAGGTCAGGGGTGGGCAAACTTTTTGACTTGAGGGCCGCAATGGGTTCATATATTGGACCCGGGGGCCGGACCAAGAGTAGATGAATGATGTGTATGTGTCATCCATAGTAAGTATAGTAATATTCCCCCATAGTAAGCATAGTAATTCATCCCCCATATAGTAATTCATCCCCCATATAGCAATTCATCCCCCATATAGTAATTCATCCCCCCATATAGTAATTCATCCCCCATATAGCAATTCATCCCCCATATAGCAATTCATCCCCCATATAGTAATTCATCCCCCATATAGTAATTCATCCCCCATAGTAATTCATCCCCCACATAGTAATTCATCCCCCATATTAATTCATCCCCCATATAGTAATTCATCCCCCATATAGTAATTCATCCCCCATAGTAATTCATCCCCCACATAGTAATTCATCCCCCACATAGTAATTCATCCCCCACATAGTAATTCATCCCCCATATAGTAATTCATCCCCCATATAGTAATTCATCCCCCATATAGTAATTCATCCCCCATATAGTAATTCATCCCCCATATAGTAATTCATCCCCCATATAGTAATTCATTCCCCATATAGTAAGTCCCCCATATAGTAATTCATCCCCCATATAGTAAGTCCTCCATATAGTAATTCATCCCCATATAGTAAGTCCCCCATATAGTAAGTCCCCCATATAGTAAGTCCCCCATATAGTAATTCATTCCCCATATAGTAAGTCCCCCATATAGTAATTCATTCCCCATATAGTAAGTCCCCCCCCATATAGTAAGTCCCCCCCCATATAGTAAGTCCCCCCCCATATAGTAAGTCCCCCCCCATATAGTAAGTCCCCCCTATAGTAATTCATCCCCCATATAGTAAGTCCCCCCCTGTGTCAATTCACTTACCTTTGCTCCGCGCGTTCCTCTCGTATTCCCGCGCCGTTCTGGTCTTCAGGGAGGACTGTGAGAGAAGAGTTCGTCACGCTGCCCCGCCTACATCCTGGCTGCCCCGCCTACATCGTGACAGCTGCAGAGTCCTGACGCCCAAGAGGAGGGAGGGGGCGGCCATCCGAGAGGGGGGGCGGCCATCCGAGAGGAGGGGAGGGGAGAGGAGGAGAGGAGGCCGCCCGCCCGCCCGAGAGGAGGGAGGGGAGCGGGCGCCCGGCACACAGGAGCTGCGGCTTGCCGACCACTGGCCTTGCGGGAGCCTAGCTCCGCGGGCCGGATTAAAAGGTCCGGCGGGCCGTAGTTTGCCCATTGCTGGTTTAGGTAATATTTAGAGACAAGATTGGTGATGTAATTTGGGGCGGAGTTATAAATGGCTTTATATGCTATTGTTAATGTTTTAAATTTTATCCGTTGGGCAACGGGAAGCCAGTGGAGGGATTGGCAGAGAGGGGGGGAGGACACTGAATGGAGGCCAGTGGAGGGATTGGCAGAGAGGGGTGGAGGTTAGTGGAGGGATTGGCAGAGAAGGGTGGAGGCCAGTGGAGAGATTGGCAGAGAGGGGTGGAGGCCAGTGGAGGGATTGGCAGAGAGAGGTGGGGGCCAGTGGAGGGATTGGCAGAGAGGGGTGGAGGACACTGAATGGAGGCCAGTAGAGGGATTGGTAGAGAGGGGTGGAGAACACTGATTGGAGGCCAGTGGAGGGATTGGCAGAGAGGGGTGGAGGCCAGTGGAGGGATTGGCAGAGAGGGGTGGAGGCCAGTGGAGGGATTGGCAGAGAGAGGTGGGGGCCAGTGGAGGGATTGGCAGAGAGGGGTGGAGGACACTGAATGGAGGCCAGTGGAGGGATTGGTAGAGAGGGGTGGAGAACACTGATTGGAGGCCAGTGGAGGGATTGGCAGAGAGGGGTGAAGAACACTGATTGGAGGCCAGTGGAGGGATTGGCAGAGAGGGGTGAAGAACACTGATTGGAGACCAGTGGAGGGATTGGCAGAGAGGGGTGGAGGATACTGAGTGGAGGCCTGTGGAGGGATTGGCAGAGGGGGGTGGAGGACACTGAATGGTCCTACCATCTCCCTACTACTGCTCTCATCACCTCCTGCTGATACTTCACTCTCCTGCTGACCCAAACACCAGGACTGGAAGGCCTGTGCGCTCGTGTACATCCCGCTCCAATCTTACTTTCCTCACCCTCCTTCTCCTAATCTCTGGGGATATCTCCCCAAACCCTGGTCCTCCACTATCTCACCCCCACACCAGGCATCCTCCTCCTTCTCCTATCCTCTGGGGATATCTCTCCAAACCCTGGTCCTCCACTATCTCACCCCCACACCAGGCACCTTCCTTCTCCTAACCTCTTCTACTAGCAATTACAGAAACCTGACTCCAAGCAGCAGATTCTGCTTCCCCCGCAGCACTTCCCTATGGAGGCCTCCTCTGGACCCACTCACCCAGACCCAGTGGTCAGAAAGGTGTTGGGGTTGGTTTGCTTCTATCCCCACTGAGCACCTTTCAAGTCCCCCCTAACCCTCCCTCTCTATCCTTCTCTTCTTTCCAGACTCACTGCATCCGGCTGTTTTCTCCCATTTCTCTGAGGATTGCAGTGATCTATAGGCCTCCTGGACCCGTGTCCCGCTTTCTTGATGATTTCTCCTCCTGGCTACCCTACTTTCTCTCCTCTGAACTACAAACTATCATTCTCAGAGATTTTACCATCCCCATTAATGTCAACAACCCGACTACATCCCAACTCTTCAACATAACCTCATCTTTTACATTAACACCATGTATACCGTCCTCCGCTCACTCTGACGGACGCCGTCCTCCGCTCACTCTGACGGACGCCGTCCTCCGCTCACTCTGACGGACGCCGTCCTCCGCTCACTCTGACGGACGCCGTCCTCCGCTCACTCTGACGGACGCCGTCCTCCGCTCACTCTGACGGACGCCGTCCTCCGCTCACTCTGATGGGAATACATTAGACCTTGTTATCTCCCATCTTTGCACTCCCTACAACCTCACAAACACCCCCTTTCCTCTCTCTGATCACAATCTCATCACCTTCACAGTCTCCTCGTCTTCAAACACCTATCCCTCCAAGCAGCCAACAATTACCCGCAGAAACCTTCACAACTTGAACCCGGCTCCTTTCCACTCTGCAACTGACCAACTCTATGACAGAATCTCTCCCCTGTCCTGCCCTGACCTGGCCACTGCTGTCTACAACAGTTCACTGTCATCCACACTGGACTCACTTGGTCCTCTAACAACACGAAGCATCAGGCTCCGACCATTACAACCTTGGCAGACTGACCACACCAGACATCTTAAGTGACATAGTTGTGCGCTGGAGCGATTGTGGTGTAAAACCAAATCCCAGCAAGCATTCACCCGATATAAATCTGCTTTCTGCACATACAATTCCTCCCTCCATGCTGCCAAACATGCTTTGTCACTCTCATCAATACCTTGTCATCCAGTCCTCGTCGTCTCTTCTCTACTTTTAACTCTCTACTTTCTCCACCTCCAACCAGCACCTCACTCACCCCCACCCAGTACCTCACTCACTGCTCATGAGATTGCAAAATATTTCAAAAACAAGATTGATGCAATTCGTAGGGACATCTCCACTGCACAGACATCCATCCCACTTAGCATACCTTATACTAAACCTCCCTCAACACTTTCCTCTTCTGACCTTCTACTACTGAAGAGGTCACTAAGGTTTTCTCAGAAGCCCATCTCACCACCTGCCCCCTGGATCCTGTCCCCTCACAACTACTACGGTCACCCTCTTCTTCCATCCTATGCTCCCTCACTCACATCTTCAATCTTTCCCTCTCTACTGGTGCCTTCCCCTCCCCTCTAAAGCATGCGCACATCACTCCCATACTTAACAAGCCCTCCCTGGACCCCACCAACCTGAACAACTTAAGACCCATCTCCCTGCTGCCATTTACCTCTAAACTCCTAGAACGCTTAGTCTACAATCGCCTGAGCTCCTCCCACCTCACCGACAACAACCTTCTTCACCCTTCACAGTCTGGCTTTTGCTCACTACACTCCACTGACACCGCCCTACTAAACCTCACTAATGATCTACTAACTGCTATAACCAATGACCTCTACTCTGTACTCATTCCAGCCAATGACCACTGCTCCATACTCCTCCCAACCAATGGCCACTACTCCGTACTCACCCCAACCAATGGCCACTACTCCGTACTCATCCCAACCAATGGCCACTACTCCGTACTCATCCCAACCAATGGCCACTACTCCGTACTCCTCCCAACCAATGGCCACTACTCCGTACTTATCCCAACCAATGGCCACTACTCGATACTCATCCCAACCAATGGCCACTACTCCGTACTCATCCCAACCACTGGCCACTACTCCGTACTCATCCCAACCAATGGTCACTACTCCGTACTCATCCCAACCAATGGCCACTACTCCGTACTCATCCCAACCAATGGCCACTACTCCATACTAATCCCAGCCATTGGCCACTACTCCGTACTCATCCCAGCCATTGGCCACTACTCCGTACTCATCCCAGCCATTGGCCACTACTCCGTACTCATCCCAGCCATTGGCCACTACTCCGTACTCATCCCAGCCATTGGCCACTACTCCGTACTCATCCCAGCCATTGGCCACTACTCCGTACTCATCCCAGCCATTGGCCACTACTCCGTACTCATCCCAGCCAATAACCACTACTCCGTACTCATCCCAACCAATGGCCACTACTCCGTACTCATCCCAACCAATGGCCACTACTCCGTACTCTTCCCAGCCATTGGCCACTACTCCGTACTCATCCCAGCCATTGGCCACTACTCCGTACTCATCTCAGCCATTGGCCACTACTCCGTACTCATCTCAGCCATTGGCCACTACTCCGTACTCATCCCAGCCATTGGCCACTACTCCGTACTCATCCCAGCCATTGGCCACTACTCCGTACTCATCCCAGCCATTGGCCACTACTCCGTACTCATCCCAGCCATTGGCCACTACTCCGTACTCATCCCAGCCATTGGCCACTACTCCGTACTCATCCCAGCCATTGGCCACTACTCCGTACTCATCCCAGCCATTGGCCACTACTCCGTACTAATCCCAACCGATGGCCACTAATCTGTACTCTTACTACTTGACACCTCTGCGACTTTTGATATGGTTGACCACCCCCTCCTCCTTAAAAAACTCCACTCTCTTGGCCTCCTAGACTCTGCTCTCTCCTGGTTCTCCTCCTACCTATCGCAGCGCTCCTTCAGTATTACCTATAACTCTGCCTCCTCCTCTTCACTCCCTCTCTCTGTAGGGGTCCCTCCATGTTCTGTCCTTGGACCCCTTCTCTTCTCCATCTACACCTCCTCCCTTGGTCACTTGATAAACTCCCATGGCTTTAAGTACCATCTCTATGCTGATGACACACAAATCTATCTTTCTACCCCTCACCTTGCCCCTTCAGTCTCCTCCTCACCTCGCCCCTTCAGTCTCCTCCACACCTCACCCCTTCAGTCTCCTCCTCACCTCGCCCCTTCAGTCTCCTCCTCACCTCGCCCCTTCAGTCTCCTCCACACCTCGCCCCTTCAGTCTCCTCCACACCTCGCCCCTTCAGTCTCCTCCACACCTCGCCCCTTCAGTCTCCTCCACACCTCGCCCCTTCAGTCTCCTCCACACCTCGCCCCTTCAGTCTCCTCCACACCTCGCCCCTTCAGTCTCCTCCACACCTCGCCCCTTCAGTCTCCTCCACACCTCGCCCCTTCAGTCTCCTCCACACCTCGCCCCTTCAGTCTCCTCCTCACCTCGCCCCTTCAGTCTCCTCCACACCTCGCCCCTTCAGTCTCCTCCTCACCTCGCCCCTTCAGTCTCCTCCTCACCTCGCCCCTTCAGTCTCCTCCTCACCTCGCCCCTTCAGTCTCCTCCTCACCTCGCCCCTTCAGTCTCCTCCACACCTCACCCCTTCAGTCTCCTCCTCACCTCGCCCCTTCAGTCTCCTCCACACCTCACCCCTTCAGTCTCCTCCTCACCTCGCCCCTTCAGTCTCCTCTCACATTACAAACCTACTAAGTGACATATCGGCATGGATGTCACTCCACTTCCACAAACTCAATCTTTCCAAAACTGAGCTCTTAGTATTCCCTCCAGCCTGCGCCCCTCCCCCGACTTCTCCATCAAGATCAATAACACAATCATCAGTCCCTCCCCTCATGCCAGTGAGGGGGAGATGTACAAGTTTTGGGGTGGAGCAGAGGGGTAAAGAAGTGAGATTTTGGGAACGCATGATAGTAATATGAGAAGGAGGAGTAGAGGGGACATGTTAGAGGTACACGGAGTGGGACTCAGACTTGTAGGAGATGTTTCCCGGGGTGTTTGCTTGCAGTCTGTCCACCATGCAGTAGTTTCTTGTATCTTCCTGCTGCTTGAGTTCTCCTGTTTTAGTTCAACTGCTTCTTAGCACTCCATCAACACAGCACTCACTGAAAAGCAGCCCCCCCTCAGTGCCTGTGCCCCCCCATCAGTGATTTCCCCCCATCAGTGACTGTGCCCCCCCATCAGTGATTTCCCCCCATCAGTGACTGTGCCCCCCCATCAGTGATCTCCCCCCATCAGTGACTGTGCCCCCCCATCAGTGATCTCCTCCCATCAGTGACTGTGCCCCCCCCATCAGTGATCTCCTCCCATCAGTGACTGTGCCCCCCATCAGTGATCTCCCCCCATCAGAAGATTTAAATTTATAGGGAGATGGCCCAATGAGCACTCATCTCCGCCCCAATTAGGAACTGATAAGGATCACATGAATGGGGGGGATGATTCTCAAACAGACCAGACACAGACCACAGTCATAAAACGGTAATAAGATGTTATGTTCTATGTACACCCAGTAACCCCCCGTCATGTCCGTCGTCTGCCTCCATAGTCCTGTCCGTCCTCTGCCTCCATAGTCCTGTCCGTCCTCTGCCTCCATAGTCCTGTCCGTCCTCTGCCTCCATAGTCCTGTCCGTCCTCTGCCTCCATAGTCCTGTCCGTCCTCTTCCTCCATAGTCCTGTCCGTCCTCTTCCTCCATAGTCCTGTCCGTCCTCTTCCTCCATAGTCCTGTCCGTCCTCTTCCTCCATAGTCCTGTCCGTCCTCTTCCTCCATAGTCCTGTCCGTCCTCTTCCTCCATAGTCATGTCCATCCACTTCCTCCATAGTCACTGTGATGTCTTTTATCTCCAGCAGATGATGATACACATCAATATTTAGAAGGACACCAGGATCTCTACAAGGACGTCATGATGGACAATCAGCCGCCCCTCACATCACCGGGTAAGAGGAGACTTTATTGTAAAGGAGAGAGCAGTACGGAGGATCCACCTAGATCCCCCATCATCTGATAAACACATAGAAACAATGGATTCAGTCAGTGTGTGTGTTTCCTACAGATGGATCCAGTCATGGGAACCCACCAGAGAGATGTCCCCGTCCTCTGTATTCCCGGGATTCCACACAGGAAGGTCACACCATCCCTCACCATCATCAGGTAGATGATGACAATTATTGGTAGTTGTGATTTATACACAGCATGTTTGTTACAATGAATGTTTTATTATATCTTTCAGAGTGGAATCCTCGGGGATGATAATATTGATGTTAAAGAAGAGTATAAAGAGGAGGATGAGGAGTATGGAGTGATGGAGGAGTTTTCAGAAGGACACAAGGATATGATGGAGCCACCTAATACCAGGAACCCACCAGAGAGATGTCCCCGTCCTCTGTATTCACAGGATTCCACACAGGAAGGTCACACCATCCCTCACTATTACAAGGTTGGTGGGGCAGAGAGTATGGACTTGGGACAATATATGGATTTTTTATGTGAGTTTATATTTTACAGGTGACCTCTTCTATCATTTTCTTGGTTTAGAGTGAAGATCTGATAGACATCAAAGTTGAGGTTAAAGAAGAAGAAGAGGCGTATGTGAGGGATGATCAGCAGTCTATGGAGGAGGATGGAATAACGGGGACATTTATAGAGGAGGACACTCCTACAGAGATCAGCACAGGTGGGTCATGAACACTAAATCCATTCCTCCACCCATACTGCTCACTGATTGGAAAACATTCCTTCCTGATCCCCCCGAGAGGCAATCGGATATTCCCTGGATCAACTTTCCCTATAAATGTTATATCCAGTTATATTCTGTGTATCCAAGAAAGAATCCAGGACTTTCCTACAGCAATCCCCCCTTATGTATTATACATGGAGATCATATCCCCCCCTTATGTATTATACATGGAGATCATATCCCCCCTTATGTATTATACATGGAGATCATATCCCCCCTTATGTATTATACATGGAGATCATATCCCCCCTTATGTATTATACATGGAGATCATATCCCCCCCTTATGTATTATACATGGAGATCATATCCCCCCCTTATGTATTATACATGGAAATCATATCCCCCTTATGTATTATACATGGAGATCATATCCCCCCTTATGTATTATACATGGAGATCATATCCCCCCTTATGTATTATACATGGAGATCATATCCCCCCTTATGTATTATACATGGAGATCATATCCCCCCCTTATGTATTATACATGGAGATCATATCCCCCCCTTATGTATTATACATGGAAATCATATCCCCCTTATGTATTATACATGGAGATCATATCCCCCCTTATGTATTATACATGGAGATCATATCCCCCCTTATGTATTATACATGGAGATCATATCCCCCCCTTATGTATTATACATGGAGATCATATCCCCCTTATGTATTATACATGGAGATCATATCCCCCCTTATGTATTATACATGGAGATCATATCCCCCCCTTATGTATTATACATGGAGATCATATCCCCCCCTTATGTATTATACATGGAGATCATATCCCCCCTTATGTATTATACATGGAGATCATATCCCCCCTTATGTATTATACATGGAGATCATATCCCCCCCTTATGTATTATACATTGTGATCATATCCCCCCTTATGTATTATACATGGAGATCATATCCCCCCCTTATGTGTTATACATGGAGATCATATCCCCCCCCCTTATGTGTTATACATGGAGATCATATCCCCCCTTATGTATTATACATGGAGATCATATCCCCCCCTTATGTATTATACATGGAGAGCATATCCCCCCTTATGTATTATACATGGAGATCATATCCCCCCTTATGTATTATACATGGAGATCATATCCCCCTTATGTATTCTACATGGAGATCATATCCCCCCTTATGTATTATACATGGTGATCATATCCCCCCTTATGTATTATACATGGAGATCATATCCCCCCTTATGTATTATACATGGAGATCATATCCCCCCTTATGTATTATACATGGAGATCATATCCCCCCCTTATGTATTATACATGGAGATCATATCCCCCTTATGTATTATACATGGAGATCATATCCCCCCTTATGTATTATACATGGAGATCATATCCCCCCCTTATGTATTATACATGGAGATCATATCCCCCCCTTATGTATTATACATGGAGATCATATCCCCCCTTATGTATTATACATGGAGATCATATCCCCCCTTATGTATTATACATGGAGATCATATCCCCCCCTTATGTATTATACATTGTGATCATATCCCCCCTTATGTATTATACATGGAGAGCATATCCCCCCCCCCCTTATGTATTATACATGGAGATCATATCCCCCCCCCTTATGTATTATACATGGAGATCATATCCCCCCTTATGTATTATACATGGAGATCATATCCCCCCTTATGTATTATACATGGAGATCATATCCCCCCTTATGTATTATACATGGAGATCATATCCCCCCTTATGTATTATACATGGAGATCATATCCCCCTTATGTATTATACATGGAGATCATATCCCCCCTTATGTATTATACATGGAGATCATATCCCCCCCTTATGTATTATACATGGAGATCATATCCCCCCTTATGTATTATACATGGAGATCATATCCCCCCTTATGTATTATACATGGAGATCATATCCCCCCCTTATGTATTATACATTGTGATCATATCCCCCCTTATGTATTATACATGGAGAGCATATCCCCCCCCCCTTATGTATTATACATGGAGATCATATCCCCCCCTTATGTATTATACATGGAGATCATATCCCCCTTATGTATTATACATGGAGATCATATCCCCCCTTATGTATTATACATGGAGATCATACCCCCCCTTATGTATTATACATGGTGATCATATCCCCCCTTATGTATTATACATGGAGATCATATCCCCCCCTTATGTATAATACATGGAGATCATATCCCCCCCCCTTATGTATTATACATGGAGATCATATCCCCCCTTATGTATTATACATGGAGATCATATCCCCCCTTATGTATTATACATGGAGATCATATCCCCCCTTATGTATTATACATGGTGATCATATCCCCCCTTATGTATTATACATGGAGATCATATCCCCCCTTATGTATTATACATGGAGATCATATCCCCCCTTATGTATTATACATGGAGATCATATCACCCCTTATGTATTATACATGGAGATCATATCCCCCCTTATGTATTATACATGGAGATCATACCCCCCCCTTATGTATTATACATGGAGATCATATCCCCACTTATGTATTATACATGGAGATCATACCCCCCCCTTATGTATTATACATGGAGATCATATCCCCCCTTATGTATTATACATGGAGATCATATCCCCCCCCCTTATGTATTATACATGGAGATCATATCCCCCCCCCCTTATGTATTATACATGGAGATCATATCCCCCCTTATGTATTATACATGGAGATCATATCCCCCTTATGTATTATACATGGAGATCATATCCCCCTTATGTATTATACATGGAGATCATATCCCCCTTATGTATTATACATGGAGATCATGTCCCCCCTTATGTATTATACATGCAGATCATATCCCCCTTATGTATTATACATGGAGATCATATCCCCCCTTATGTATTATACATGGAGATCATATCCCCCCTTATGTATTATACATGGAGATCATATCCCCCCTTATGTATTATACACGGAGATCATATCCCCCCCTTATGTATTATACACGGAGATCATATCCCCCCTTATGTATTATACATGGAGATCATATCCCCCCCCTTATGTATTATACATGGAGATCATATCCCCCCTTATGTATTATACATGCAGATCATATCCCCCCTTATGTATTATACATGCAGATCATATCCCCCCTTATGTATTATACATGGAGATCATATCCCCCCCTTATGTATTATACATGGAGATCATGTCCCCCCTTATGTATTATACATGCAGATCATATCCCCCTTATGTATTATACATGGAGATCATATCCCCCCCTTATGTATTATACATGGAGATCATATCCCCCCCTTATGTATTATACATGCAGATCATATCCCCCTTATGTATTATACATGGAGATCATATCCCCCCTTATGTATTATACATGGAGATCATATCCCCCCTTATGTATTATACATGGAGATCATATCCCCCCTTATGTATTATACATGGAGATCATATCCCCCCTTATGTATTATACATGGAGATCATATCCCCCCTTATGTATTATACACGGAGATCATATCCCCCCTTATGTATTATACTTGGAGATCATATCCCCCCTTATGTATCATACATGGAGATCATATCCCCCCCTTATGTATTATACACGGAGATCATATCCCCCCTTATGTATCATACATGGAGATCATATCCCCCCCTTATGTATTATACACGGAGATCATATCCCCCCCTTATGTATTATTCATGGAGATCATATCCCCCCCTTATGTATTATACATGGAGATCATATCCCCCCCTTATGTATTATACATGGAGATCATATCCCCCCTTATGTATTATACATGGAGATCATATCCCCCCTTATGTATTATACATGGAGATCATATCCCCCCTTATGTATTATACATGGAGATCATATCCCCCTTATGTATTATACATGGAGATCATATCCCCCTTATGTATTATACATGGAGATCATATCCCCCCCTTATGTATTATACATGGAGATCATATCCCCCCCTTATGTATTATACATGGAGATCATATCCCCCCCTTATGTATTATACATGGAGATCATATCCCCCCTTATGTATTATACATTGAGATCATATCCCCCCTTATGTATTATACATGGAGATCATATCCCCCCTTAATCTCCTCTTCTCAGTAGAGAATACATTCAGTTCCTCTAATCTCTCCTCATAGCTGATCTCCTCCATGCCTCGTATCAGTTTGGTTGCCCTTCTCTGTACTTCCTCCAGTTCCCCAATGTTCTTTTTGTGAATTGGAGCCCAAAACTGAACTGCATATTCCAGATGAGGTCTTACTAATGATTTGTACCCGGGGGGGGGGGGTGATATCTCTCTCTGGAGTCTATACATCTCCTAATACAAGAGAGGATTTTGCTCGCTTTAGAACCCGCAGCTTTGCATTGCATGTAATCTACCAGAACCCCCAGATCTCCACCATTGATCTCCTCCAGATCCTTCTCCACCATTGACCCGCCACAGATCCTTCTCCCCCATTGACTCCTCCAGATCTTTCTCCACCATTGACCCCCCCACAGATCCTTCTCCACCATTGACCCCCCCACAGATCCTTCTCCACCATTGACCCCCCACAGATCCTTCTCCACCATTGACCCCCCCACAGATCCTTCTCCACCATTCACCCTCCCAGATCCTTCTCCACCATTGACCCCCCCACAGATTCTTCTCCACCATTGACCCCCCCACAGATTCTTCTCCACCATTGACCCCCCCACAGATTCTTCTCCACCATTGACCCCCCCCACAGATTCTTCTCCACCATTGACCCTCCCAGATCCTTCTCCACCATTGACCCCCCACAGATTCTTCTCCACCATTGACCCCCCCACAGATCCTTCTCCACCATTGACCCTCCCAGATCCTTCTCCACCATTGACCCCCCACAGATTCTTCTCCACCATTGACCTTCATCAGATTCTTCTCCACCACTGTCCCCCCACAGATCCTTCTCCACCATTGACCCCCCACAGATCCTTCTCCACCATTGACCCCCCACAGATTCTTCTCCACCATTGACCCTCCCAGATTCTTCTCCACCATTGACCCCCCACAGATCCTTCTCCACCATTGACCCCCCACAGATTCTTCTCCACCATTGACCCTCCCAGATTCTTCTCCACCATTGACTCCCCCCACAGATCCTTCTCCACCATTGACCCCCCACAGATCCTTCTCCACCATTGACCCTCCCAGATTCTTCTCTACCACTGTTCCTGTCAAACACCGCCTGGCAGTACCTCTAGCAGTCCCCAGGACAGGATTCCCAGGAGCGTGGAGTCTAAGTCCCAGTCTGCTTGTTCACCAGGGCCCCTGATGGTGGGGATGGACTTGGAGCAGACAGTGACCAGGTTGCGGCCCCTGAGTACACTCGCCCATGGTAGAGGGATCCGCCAGAGGTATATGCAGGTAGAGAGCCTGACGTGAAGAGGTTGGAAGGCTGGAGACGTGATGACTGGATCTGTGCAGGATGAATGGATGGCAGAGTAGTGAGCGTGGTCAGATGGGCCGGATCGGTAACAGTGGGGTCAGCGTGGTACAAGGCAGCAGGCAAAGAGTAGTCAGGTCACTCCCCGGGTTCAGTAACAGGAGGTCAGATCAGTAGGAGTATCCAGGAGAGAAGTCAAATGAGCCAGAGGTCAGAGCAGGAGAAGTCAGCAGAGGTCAGAGCAGGAGAAGTCGGCAGAGGTCAGAGCAGGAGAAGTCGGCAGAGGTCAGAGCAGGAGAAGTCGGCAGAGGTCAGAGCAGGAGAAGTCGGCAGAGGTCAGAGCAGGAGAAGTCGGCAGAGGTCAGAGCAGGAGAAGTCGGCAGAGGTCAGAGCAGGAGAAGTCGGCAGAGGTCAGAGCAGGAGAAGTCGGCAGAGGTCAGAGCAGGAGAAGTCGGCAGAGGTCAGAGCAGGAGAAGTCGGCAGAGGTCAGAGCAGGAGAAGTCGGCAGAGGTCAGGATCAGGAGAAGCCGGCAGAGGTCAGAGCAGGAGAAGCCGGCAGAGGTCAGGATCAGGAGAAGCCGGCAGAGGTCAGAGCAGGAGAAGCCGGCAGAGGTCAGAGCAGGAGAAGCCGGCAGAGGTCAGAGCAGGAGAAGCCGGCAGAGGTCAGGATCAGGAGAAGCCGGCAGAGGTCAGGATCAGGAGAAGCCGGCAGAGGTCAGGATCAGGAGAAGCCGGCAGAGGTCAGGATCAGGAGAAGCCGGCAGAGGTCAGGATCAGGAGAAGCCGGCAGAGGTCAGGATCTGGAGAAGCCGGCAGAGGTCAGGATCAGGAGAAGCCGGCAGAGGTCAGGATCAGGAGAAGCCGGCAGAGGTCAGGATCAGGAGAAGCCGGCAGAGGTCAGGATCAGGAGAAGCCGGCAGAGGTCAGGATCAGGAGAAGCCGGCAGAGGTCAGGATCAGGAGAAGCCGGCAGAGGTCAGGATCAGGAGAAGCCGGCAGCGGTCAGGATCAGGAGAAGCCGGCAGCGGTCAGGATCAGGAGAAGCCGGCAGAGGTCAGGATCAGGAGAAGCCGGCAGAGGTCAGGATCAGGAGAAGCCGGCAGAGGTCAGGATCAGGAGAAGCCGGCAGAGGTCAGGATCAGGAGAAGCCGACAGAGGTCAGGATCAGGAGAAGCCGGCAGCGGTCAGGATCAGGAGAAGCCGGCAGCGGTCAGGATCAGGAGAAGCCGGCAGAGGTCAGGATCAGGAGAAGCCGGCAGAGGTCAGGATCAGGAGAAGCCGGCAGAGGTCAGGATCAGGAGAAGCCGGCAGCGGTCAGGATCAGGAGAAGCCGGCAGCGGTCAGGATCAGGAGAAGCCGGCAGAGGTCAGGATCAGGAGAAGCCGGCAGAGGTCAGGATCAGGAGAAGCCGGCAGAGGTCAGGATCAGGAGAAGCCGGCAGAGGTCAGGATCAGGAGAAGCCGGCAGAGGTCAGGATCAGGCAGGGTCGGTAACAAGTCAATCAGCAGATACACAGGAACAGGAACACAGGATACAAGACCATACGGTAATGAGAGTCTGTGGAGGGCAGGTTTAAATACCGCGCCCTGTCATTGGTGCCAGGCGAGCGTCTGCGATCGCGAATGTGCGTGCGCGGCCATCACTGCCCAGGTCCTAGTGCCCGCCGGCTAGAATGAATCGGCGTTCTGCACATGCGCAGACCCGCGTGCCGCCGCAATCCCTGACATTGCCCCCCTCCGGATGCCCAACCAATCTCTCCTCCGTGGGTGGCTACGAGAGAACTCCCGGACAAGTCTGGGGGTGTGAACATTCTGGGCCGGCTCCCACGAATTCTCCTCAGGACCATAGTCCTTCCACTTAATCAGGAACTGTGTCTGGCCGCCTCTTTTCCTGCAATCTCTGATTGCTTCAACCTCAAATTCTTGTTCATTAATGGTTATGGCCTCCGGAGGTCCGGACCTTCGGGAAGGGATCTGGTACTGCTGGCTTCAGTAGCGACACGTGGAAAAGCGGGTGAATCTTAAAAGTTCCTGGAAGTGCCAGTTCATACGCCGCTTCATTGATTTTCCGCTTCACCCGGAATGGACCCATAAATTTCGGCCCCAGTTTTTTCGAAGGACAAGACATCCTCAAATTGGAAGTGGCTAGCCAGACCTGGTCCCCCGGTTGCAGACGTAGCTCACCTCTTCTTCTCCTGTCGGAAGCCCTTTTACTGTCCTCCTGGGCCTTTGCAACAGCTTCTTGAAGCACCTTGTTATTGGCAGAAAACAAATCCAGCATATTTTGCGTAGCAGGGACTGGGCTTTCAGGAATCAGGTCAGGTAAAAACGTGGGGTGACACCCGTAATTGGCAAAAAATGGGGATTGCCCCGAAGTGGAATGATTCGTGTTATTCTACGTGAATTCAGCCAATGGCAAGAGTGCCAGCCAGTCATCCTGTGTAAGTTACCATACACATTATCCGTGTGTGGGGAACTGTGTCCAAGTGTACCACGTCCTCCGCCACCCCTCTGTCCAAGTATACCACGTCCACAGCCACCCCTCTGTCCAAGTGTACCACGTCCTCCGCCACCCCTCTGTCCAAGTATACTACGTCCTCCGCCACCCCTCTGTCCAAGTATACCACGTCCACCGCCACCTCTCTGTCCAAGTGTACCACGTCCCCCGCCACCCCTCTGTCCAAGTGTACCACGTCCTCCGCCACCCCTCTGTCCAAGTGTACCACTTCCTCCGCCACCCCTCTGTCCAAGTGTACCACGTCCCCCTCCACCCCTCTGTCCAAGTGTACCACATCCACCGCCCCCCCTCTGTCCAAGTGTACCACGTCCTCCGCCACCCCTCTGTCCAAGTATACTACGTCCTCCGCCACCCCTCTGTCCAAGTATACCACGTCCACTGCCACCTCTCTGTCCAAGTGTACCACGTCCCCCGCCACCCCTCTGTCCAAGTGTACCACGTCCTCCGCCACCCCTCTGTCCAAGTGTACCACTTCCTCCGCCACCCCTCTGTCCAAGTGTACCACGTCCCCCTCCACCCCTCTGTCCAAGTGTACCACATCCACCGCCCCCCCTCTGTCCAAGTGTACCACGTCCACCGCCACCCCTCTGTCCAAGTGTACCACGTCCACCGCCACCCCTCTGTCCAAGTGTACCACGTCCACCGCCACCCCTCTGTCCAAGTGTACCACGTCCACCGCCACCCCTCTGTCCAAGTGTACCACGTCCACGTCCACCCCTCTGTCCAAGTGTACCACGTCCACGTCCACCCCTCTGTCCAAGAGTACCACGTCCACCGCCGCCCCTCTATCCAAGTGTACCTCGTCCACAGCCGCCCCTCTGTCCAAGTGTACCTCGTCCACAGCCGCCCCTCTGTCCAAGTGTACCACGTCCACAGCCGCCCCTCTGTCCAGGTATACCCCGTCCACCGCCACCCCTCTGTCCAAGTAAACCACGTCCCCCGCCACCCCTCTGTCCAAGTGTACCACGTCCCCCTCCACCCCTCTGTCCAAGTGTACCACATCCCCCTCCACCCCTCTGTCCAAGTGTACCACGTCCACAGCCACCCCTCTGTCCAAGGATTTGCTCACCTCCAATTTAACCTGTTTCTTGATGGTTTAATCCCAGCTCACCTCTACATGTTGTCTACAGTAAACATTTAAGCTTCCACTGATTACAGAATACTAATACTGAGAGTCCTGACCCTTATACTATATAACTTGTACATTACATACTCCTGACCCCTGCACTATATACTCCATGTTGTACATTACATACTCCTGACCCCTGCACTATATACTCCATGTTGTACATTACATACTCCTGACCCCTGCACTATATACTCCATGTTGTACATTACATACTCCTGACCCCTGCACTATATACTCTATGTTGTAGATTACATACTCCTGACCCCTGCACTATATACTCTATGTTGTAGATTACATACTCCTGACCCCTGCACTATATACTCTATGTTGTACATTACATCCTCCTGACCCCTGCACTATATACTCTATGTTGTACATTACATACTCCTGACCCCTGCACTATATACTCTATGTTGTACATTACATCCTCCTGACCCCTGCACTATATACTCTATGTTGTACATTACATACTCCTGACCCCTGCACTATATACTCTATGTTGTACATTACATACTCCTGACCCCTGCACTATATACTCTATGTTGTAGATTACATACTCCTGACCCCTGCACTATATACTCTATGTTGTAGATTACATACTCCTGACCCCTGCACTATATACTCTATGTTGTAGATTACATACTCCTGACCCCTGCACTATATACTCTATGTTGTAGATTACATACTCCTGACCCCTGCACTATATACTCTATGTTGTACATTACATAGTCCTGACCCCTGCACTATATACTCTATGTTGTAGATTACATACTCCTGACCCCTGCACTATATACTCTATGTTGTACATTACATACTCCTGACCCCTGCACTATATACTCTATGTTGTACATTACATACTCCTGACCCCTGCACTATATACTCTATGTTGTACATTACATACTCCTGACCCCTGCACTATATACTCTATGTTGTACATTACATACTCCTGACCCCTGCACTATATACTCTATGTTGTACATTACATACTCCTGACTTCTGCTCTCCCCCTCCCCCCACTGCTATATATACACATAATATGGATTCTCTTTTGTTCCCCCCATTTCCTCCCAGCTGGACATTTTATATCGGATGATGTGATTGGAGCACAGACTTTTACATGGTGATAATAATGTGATAACATCCTCCAACTTTGGACCCTTAAACAGAAAGTGATAATGAGGGAGGAGTCAATACCCCAATGATGGTGGTCTTCAGGATCAGTCCAGTCTTCATCTTGGTTGTTCTCCCCCCATCCTCACTCTCTGACCTCTGGTGGGGCTCAGCCCCGCTGTTCTTCATGACTAAATCATGGACTAAATAAGGAAGTGCAGTACTTCTTGTGTTGGGAAGATGGCGATGAGTGATAGAGGGGGTGGGGACCCTCGTCCTATAATCCCCTCATCACTGTCCCTCCTATAATAGACAGTTCTGGTTGTTTCCTCACTCTCTGACTAAGGTCCATGAATAAAGAAATGACCTGGTAGGAGATCAGAGGAGCCATTTCCTTGTTCCCTTGAGGGTGGAATTGTAAGCTCCTCAGAGACCAAGCTGCCTGATGTGGGCGGAGTCCTGGTTTGGGGGAACCAATCAGCTCCTGTCTAGTAATCCTCTTTGTCTTTGTATTTTAGTCCATGGCCGGGAGATGAGGAAAACCTCCGAGGATTGTCTCACTTTGTCTCCAGACTGGAAAGTAGAAGATGAGGACATCACACAGTATAGTCCAGGAGAAAACCCGGCTCCCTCCAATGTCCATCCGGCACCACCCAGTGTAGATGGACCATCGGATTCCTCGTATCCTGAGGAACCTCAGACTGTGCGGGACCGGGCCGGCATTCCAACAGGGAAGAGCTTCTCCTGTACTGAGTGCAGGAAATGTTTCAGTTATAAATCCTATCTTAATAGACATAAAAGATCTCACACGGGGGAGAAGCCGTATTCCTGTCCTGAGTGCGGGAAATGTTTTTCAACTAAGTCCTATCTTTCTATACATCAGAGATCTCACATGGGAGAGAAGCTGAATTCCTGTCCTGAGTGCGGGAAATGTTTTTCAACTAAGTACTATCTTTACACACATCAGAGATCTCACACGGGGGAGAATCCGTATTCCTGTCCTGAGTGCGGGAAATGTTTTTCAGCTAAGTCCTATCTTTCTATACATCAGAGATCTCACACGGGAGAGAAGCCGTATTCCTGTCCTGAGTGCGGGAAATGTTTTTCAATTAAGTCCCATCTTTCCATACATCAGAGATCTCATACAGGGGAGAAGCCGTATTCCTGTCCTGAGTGCGGGAATTGTTTTTCAACTAAGTCCCATCTTTCCATACATCAGAGATCTCACACAGGGGAGAAGCCGTATTCCTGTCCTGAGTGCGGGAATTGTTTTTCAACTAAGTCCCATCTTTCCATACATCAGAGATGTCACACAGGGGAGAAGAAATTTTCCTGTCCTGAGTGCGGGAAATGTTTTTCAGAGAAGTCCAGTCTTTCCAAACATCAGAGATCTCACACGGGGGAGAAGCCATATTCCTGTCCTGACTGCGGGAAATGTTTTTCAGAGAAGTCCAATCTTTACACACATCAGAGATGTCACACGGGGGAGAAGAAATTTTCCTGTCCTGAGTGTGGGAAATGTTTTTCACAGAAGTCCAGTCTTTACAAACATCAGAGATCTCACACGGGGGAGAAGCCGTATTCCTGTCCTGAGTGCGGGAAATGTTTTTCACAGATGTCCCATCTTTACACACATCAGAGATCTCACACGGGGGAGAAGCCATATTCCTGTCCTGAGTGCGGGAAATGTTTTTCAGATAAGTCCTATCTTAACAGACATCAGAGATCTCACACGGGGGAGAAGCCGTATTCCTGTCCTGTGTGCGGGAAATGTTTTTCACAGAAGTCCCATCTTTCCACACATCAGAGGTCTCACATGGGGGAGAAGCCACTTTCCTGTCCTGAGTGAGGGAAATGTTCCTCACTGAAGTCCTGTCTTCCTGTACATCAGGGGTCCTACACAACCCTGGAGGTGTATTAGTGCCTTGAGTGCGGGAAATGTCTTCTAGATGAATGTTGCTGGACATCCCAGCTCTCATGTGGGGAAGAAGCACACCCTGATATACACCTCATATACTCCATGGCTGATCTTCATCTTGGAAGAAACAGTTGATAAGGAGATGAGGCCCCCAAAGACATGGATGAAGTGCAGTAAGTGTCGGGGTGCAGAGTGGTCAGTAGATCCTGGAAATGAAGGACACAACTTCAGCCCTTCTTGGGTGTCGGAGTTGCGTTTCCTGATAATGATATAGCGGGTTACAGAGCTAGAAGCCGGGAGAGCCCAGATCTCGTTATCGGGGAACTTTACACAGACAACAAGAACTTCTGAAGTTGATGTCCTTCATTTCAAGGCTCTACAGAACAGTGGTGACCCCGAAGCGTCTCTCTGTCTTCAGTCCATCCTTCTCCCATCCCCCAACAGGAGGGAAGGAGAACTCCGCCCCAAACTAGGGGGGAACTTTCCTCTCATTATTTCCCTTTGCTTCTGTGTGGGTTTGGGTGGTTGGAGGAGTGCGGCACGAGAGGGAACACAGCTTGTTGTTCTATGTCTACATATGGGGTCTGGGTAGAGGGGATCCACCGGAAAATATTTCTACTCTTTGATGTTCTGCAAATCGTTTCTGTTTTCACTTTGAAGGGCGATATTATGTGTGGTTTGTAAAAGGGATTGGCCCAATAGTTACCACCCCACTTAGAGAATAGATGAACTAATATGACCAGCATTCATTCAGCCATGTCACATGTTGGTCTTTTCATACAGGGATTTCCTATGATCATTGGCTCCATCTAGTGGCCATAATGTGGTATTAAACTGTTTTTCCTGATTGAGGTATTTTGGAAGTAATACATCATTATGGCCACTAGAGGGAGCTGATGATTATAGGAAATCACTGAGTTTATTAAAATATGGCCAGAATTTGTTACAGCTGGACACATACTTGTCTCACTCCCCCAATATATTTTTTGCATAGACCCCTTAGTTTACTATGTTAGGGGTAATTTCGCACAAATACCTGAGATCATACATTTTCAAACATTGAAGATATAAATTACATAAAACCACAGAATTAAACCAACCATTGATTTAAAACCAAAAATGCCTCATTTGGCCTTTAGATGACGCTAAGTATCCTAGCAATTACCACCATCTAGTGTCCAAATTGTCAGGGAACACCTGAACAATTGATTTAGCTGACTAAATCAATTGTTCAGGTGTTCCCTGACACTTTGGACACTAGATGGTGCTAATTGCTTGGATACTTAGCGTCATCTAAAGGCCAAATGAGGTATTTTTGGTTTTAATCACAGTGTCTCCAATACAAAAAATGATTTATAAAAATAACTTAATCTGAAAAATTGTTTAGGAACTCAAACAAGATCTGTGTAGGTATAGACTGCAGAGTATGAAAATCAATATTTATGTACATAATTCACTTACAAACACCATAAACAATATTCAGATTGTGATTTACACTGACACTAAGATGTTTCTGTAAAAATTCTAATATAGAGTGAAATAAATTCAATAATCAGTCTCCCTGTAAACATCATAACCAATGAAAACGGACAATAATCTGTCTCCTGCAGAAGGAATAAACTGCAGAATAGTCCACCAGTATGGCCTAAGAACAGGAACATTTTTATAAATGACTGAACTTGAAGTGATGTTACCATGGGGAGAGTTATTAGGTTACTGTCAGGGCGGGGCTGTGGAACGGACAGGCAGGCCTAGTGGCAGGGTAACGCACTGGCTGACGACAACCACCACCAACAGACCGAAGTCCCTCAGGGCGTGGAGTCTAAGTCCCAAGCTGCCCTTCACCAGGGCCCCTGATGGTGGGGATGGACTTGACGCAGCCAGGAACCAGGTCGCGGCCCCCGAGACACCCCGGCTGCGGTAATGGCCGCCGCCAATGGCGAGTAGCTGGTGAGAATGACAATAGCGTAGTCAGGCAAGCCGAGTCGACAACAACGGGACAAAACAGTACAGAACAGTAGACAGAGAATAACAGGTCACGGGCCGGGTTCAGCAACGGAAGGTCAGATCGAAGGAAAACACAGAGAATGGTCTTAGTCACAAGCCGAGTCAGAATACCAGAAGATATGTATCACAGTAATAGGTGCAGCGCTAATAAATATATGGATATATTATATATACTGTATAATACAATATCAGCAAGTGCAAAATGAATATCACTTAATGGTGATTATTAGTGACTGAACAGTTCAAAGTGATAAAATGGTGTGGATCCTGAGGGATCACAATTTCAGGTGCACGGATGTCTTGGTCCAGAAGTGATAGGTGATGTGACTCAAATGAATGAAATACGCACTCACCAGAAGTGCGTTTAAAATACGCAATATGAAATCCTGCATCAAGCAATGAGAAGGTCATCTGTTTCCAGGTCAGATCACATCATAAATCACCATCCAGGTACATCAGCGTGTAGGATTCCCTGGTCCGTTAGCATGTATCACCCTCTAGGATCATCTATTGTTGTATGGGCACTGCGAATGAAGGCACTCACACGGAGAGCCCAATAAGTCCTTATTGCTGTAAGCTAACCCCCTATGACTACGTGCCTTCGCACGAAACGCGCCAGGGAGCGGCTACAGCGGTGTGACGTCACGCCGACCGGCGCCACGAGGGCCCCAGCAGCCATTTGCTAAACCTATGTATGGTCAGTATCTTTCCTGCCCCTGCTTGTATCGTGATTTTTTGGGAATAAATACCCCTTGCCATTAAGGTATCACACTATTTGGCCTCCTTTTGTTCTTTGGGCTCCGGTGGGAGCCTTTTACGTCTGCAGAGCGGCCTTTTTTCATCTATGTGTGGCAACACTATCAAGTGGCGAGGGGCTTTGTGACCAGATCTGACCAGATCCATATGAGGACCCTAGGATTATCTGTTCTGAATGCGCATTTGGATTGCGTATCTGGTGAGTGCGCAATCTTTATACCTTTATCACCTCATCCACGAATCCAGTCATTGGAGTTCTTTGAAGACTCTCTTGGGTTTTGATCACGTTATGGACTATACTCATCATCTATAGTCACCTTTTTATTGCACTTTATCAGCACCTTAACATTGGTTTATATGAATGTGTATTTATTAAGTTAGCGCTGCACCTCCCTTTTTATGCATTCTGATTATTTTGAAGGTTTATACGGTACCTTTTTTGGTGTTCAGCTGCTATTGTCTCATTTTTATTTATTAATTTATCAATTTTAGAATCTAATTTAAGCGCTCACTTGCCCTGAGATTTACTGTTTACTATTGGGAACTGTAATCGACCGCGCACCAATCGAGAGTCCAGGATCCGACTCACCTCATACTCTTCATGACCGTCAACCCGAATGGGACGGGGCCGAGGCAGAGAGGTAGTGAAGCGATTGCAGATCAGAGGTTTCAACAGTGATACATGAAAGGTATTGGAGATCCGCATCCCAGGTGGAAGGGCAAGGGCATAGGCCACCGGATTCACCTTGCGGAGAATGCGAAAAGGACCGACAAAACAGGGAGCTAGTTTGGGTGTGGGCACCCGAGGATTGAGGTTACGAGTAGACAACCACACCCGATCGCCGACCTGGTATGAAGGAGCGGGCAACTGTCTGCGATCAGCCTGGAACTTCTGACGCTGAGCCGAGTCCCTCAAAGCCCTCTGGATCTGCCCCCATGAAGAACGCAGGGCAGCAAGATGGTTCTCCACAGCCGGAATGTCCTGTGGTGAGAACCTCTCAGGTAATACCGCGGGTTGGTACCCATAGTTGGCCATGAAGGGAGACATCCCGGAGGAGGAGTTGACCGCTGAGTTCCTGGCAAACTCTGCCCAAGGCAGGAGATCGGCCCAATCGCCCTGATGGTCCGAGACATAACACCTAAGGAATTGTTCTAAGGCCTGATTGGAACGCTCCGCAGCCCCATTGGACTGCGGGTGGTAGGCTGAAGAAAAGGAGAGACTAATACCCAACTGGGAGCAGAAGGCGCGCCAGAATCTGGACACGAACTGACTACCACGGTCCGAGACAATCACCTTGGGCAACCCATGCAGGCAAAAAATCTCCCTGGAAAAGACCGTGGCCAGTTCTTGCGCTGTTGGTAACTTCCTGAGTGGAATACAATGGCACATTTTGGAAAAACGATCGACGACCATGAAAATGACCGTATGACCCCGAGACACAGGGAGGTCTACAATAAAGTCCATGCCCAGGTGTGACCAAGGACGCTCCCCATTGGGAATGGGTTGCAGAAGACCCATTGGAAGATGCCGTGGAGATTTATTCTGGGCACAGATCGAACATGCCGCTACATAAGAGGCGATGTCGGCACGGAGAGTTGGCCACCAGAACAACAGAGAGACGACCCAAGACAACTGGTTCCTCCCCGGATGCCCGGCAGTTTTGGAGTTATGGTAAGTACGCAGCAGGAGGGTGCGCAACCCCTCGGGTACAAAACATCTACCCTCTGGTCTCTCGGGAGGAGCGTCAGTTTGAGCCGCCAAAATCTGCTCCCCAAGGGGAGAAGTCAGACT
This sequence comes from Staurois parvus, assembly GCF_062004578.1. Classification (NCBI taxonomy): domain Eukaryota; kingdom Metazoa; phylum Chordata; class Amphibia; order Anura; family Ranidae; genus Staurois; species Staurois parvus. The sequence continues at coordinate 526,864 of NW_028317987.1, forward strand.
GGTGCGAATGGCAGCCAGGATCTGATCCGGAGGTATGACCGAGGTTGGCTCAGAGTCCTCCCTGGACAACTCAGAGTATTGCCGCGATAATGCATCAGCCCTGACATTCTTGGAACCAGGCAAATAGGAGACCACATAGTTGAACCGCGACAAGAACAAGGCCCATCTGGCCTGACGGGGTGTCAATCTTTTGGCCTCCGAAAGATAAGTCAGGTTCTTATGATCGGTAAGAATGAGGACCGGAACCGCAGAGCCCTTGAGCAGGTGCCTCCATTCGTTGAGAGCCAGAATGATTGCCAACAACTCCCTATCTCCAATCTGGTAGTTGCACTCTGCAGAGGAAAGCTTCCTGGAGTAGAACCCACAGGGAAGTAGGGGTCCATCGGGTGACTGACGTTGAGACAGGAGAGCGCCTACTCCTGTCTCGGATGCATCGACCTCAAGGATGAAGGGCAATCCAGGATTGGGATGAGACAGTATCGGAGCCGAAGCGAAGGTGGATATCAGAGCCTCGAAAGCTACAATGGCCTCGGATGGCCACTCATGAGGATTACTGCCCTTCTTGGTTAGGTCTGAGAGAGGCTTTGCCAGCGTGGAGAAGTTCCTGATGAACTTCCGATAGTAGTTGGCAAAACCCAAAAAGCGCTGAATGGGCCGAAGACCATTGGGACGAGGCCACTGCAGAACCGCCGAAACCTTTTGAGGGTCCATGGAGAATCCCTCCGCAGAAATGATGTAGCCTAAAAAGGCAACTTGGGATCGATGGAATTCGCACTTCTCGAGTTTACAAAAGAGTTCGTTCTCCCGTAATCGTTGCAGCACCTGCTTGACATCCTGGATATGGGACTCCATGGAGGTAGAGTAAACCAGGATGTCATCCAGGTAAACCACCACGAACTGCTGCAACAAGTCACGAAGGACATCATTTATGAATTCCTGAAAAACTGCGGGCGCGTTACACAACCCGAAGGGCATCACCAGGTATTCGTAGTGACCGGTTCTGGTGTTAAACGCGGTCTTCCACTCATCCCCCTGTCTGATCCGTACGAGGTTGTACGCCGCCCTAAGGTCGAGTTTGGTAAAGACTGTTGCCCCCTTAAGGCGGTCGAACAACTCAGTAATCAAGGGAATTGGGTAGGCATTCTTAGTGGTGATTCGATTAAGACCCCTATAATCGATGCAAGGCCTCAATTCACCACCCTTCTTCTTTACAAAGAAAAAGCCCGCTCCTGCTGGGGAAGTAGACTTACGAATGTGCCCCCGGGAAAGCGCATCCGCAACGTACTCCTCCATGGCCTTATTCTCCGCAACCGAGAGAGGATACACCCTGCCACGTGGAGGAGTGGCACCGGGTTGCAAGGATATGGCGCAGTCGTAAGGACGATGAGCAGGTAAGGCACCAGCGCGTACCTTATCAAACACGTCCAGGTACTCCCCATAGTCGGTGGGAAACGCAGAGTCCAAGGAGGCACACAACACCTTAACCGGCCCACGGATGCACCCGGCCCCACACTGTGGAGACCACGAGAGAATCTCAGCAGTTTGCCAATTGAAGGTTGGATTGTGCATCGGGAGCCAGGGATACCCCAAAACCACCGAATAGTGTGGAGAAGAAATCACCTGGAAACAGGCCAACTCCCTGTGAACAGCCCCAATAGCTACCTCAACTGGCATAGTCTCGTGGGTAACCTGCGGTGGTTGCAGGGGCCTGCCATCTATTGCCTCGAGAACCAATGGGGTAACTCGAGCCTGCAGGGGAATGGAGTGCTGGGCAGCAAACGAGCTGTCCATAAACAACCCGCCGGCCACAGAATCTACCAACGCCTGGGCCGTCACCGAGCCCTCCGCCCAAGAGAGGACAACGGTGATCAGTGGCTTATCTCTGCGATACGCCGGGGACGAGGAGACTCCACCCAAGATCTGTCCCCGACAGGATCTAAGGTGCAAGCGTTTCCCGGACGGACCGGACAGGACTGCCGAAAGTGCCCACCAAGACCACAGTACAGGCAGCGACCCTCCCGACGCCGAGCGGCCCGCTCTCCCTCGGAAAGGCGAGCAAACTCCAGCTGCATGGGCTCACCACCAGACAATCTATCCCCAGGAGGCGTGGGAGGAGAGGGAGGAATGGGTGGGACAGAAAACGCAGGTGCCAGTCGATTGGAAGGCCTCCGCAGGCGTTCCTTGAGTGAAGGCCTCTCCCTGAGCCTGGTATCAATCAGGATCAGGAAGGAAATTAGTGCTTCCAGCTCCACAGGCAATTCCTTGGCTGCGATCTCGTCCTTCAATACATCAGAAAGACCCTGAGAAAACGCAGCCACCAGAGCCTCATTGTTCCAACCCACCTCTGCTGCCAGGGTACGAAACTCTATGGCGTACTCGGCAACGGTCTGTGAACCCTGATGCATAGACATGAGCAGCTTGGCAGCCAAGGCGGAGCGAGCCGGTATGTCGAATACCCTACGGAAGGCTTCGACAAAACCGGAAAACTCGTGAATCACCGGGTCGTTCCTCTCCCATAAGGGATTTGCCCAGGCCAAGGCCTTGTCTGAGAGTAGCGATATTAGGAAACCCACCTTTGACCTCTCAGTCGGAAAAGCGTGGGGTATTAATTTGAAGTAAATCCCCACCTGGTTGAGGAACCCACGACACTGACTCGGCTCACCCCCAAAGCGCTGTGGAAGAGGGGCTGAACCAGTCATACCTCTGGGCGCCGCGGGTGCCGCAGCAGTCGCGGCGGTAGGCGCAACAAGCGGAACAGCAGCGGGAGCGACCACCGGAGTGACAACCGGCCTAATAACACCAGGAGTAAGGTGCGCGGTGCGTGCCAGCAGAGTTTGCAACGCCTGAGCGAGCTGATCCAACAGGAGATCCTGTTGATCCAGTCTGGCGACCAACATTGGAAGTGAAGGCGTACCTGCACCGTCAGGGTTCATGGCACTTGTGTAATGTCAGGGCAGGGCTGTTGAACGGACAGGTAGGCCTAGTGGCAGGGTAACGCACTGGCTGACGACAACCACCACCAACAGACCGAAGTCCCTCAGGGCACGGAGTCTAAGTCCCAGGCTGCCCTTCACCAGGGTTTCTGATGGTGGGGATGGACTTGACGCAGCCAAGTACCAGGTCGCGGCCCCCGAGACACCCCGGCTGCGGTAATGGCCGCCGCCAATGGCGTGTAGCTGGTGAGAATGACAATAGCGTAGTCAGGCAAGCCGAGTCGACAACAACAGGACAAAACAGTACAGAACAGTAGACAGAGAATCACAGGTCACGGGCCGGGTTCAGCAACGGAAGGTCAGATCAAAGGGAAACACAGAGAATGGTCTTAGTCACAAGCCGAGTCAGAATACCAGAAGAGTCACGAGTGTATACACAGAGCTGTAGCAAGACAAAGACACAAGTGCAAAGAGCATGTGCGGATCACAGGCTTATATGTACTCAGCCACACCCTTCTGGGGGATGGACCTCAGAGACCTGATGGCATAAAAGCTTCCCACCATGCTCAGCAGAAATCCAAGATGGATGCCAGCACATGGAGTAACATAACCTCTGGGAAAAGGTAGGACCTTGACAGTTACACAAAGGAATGTGGCAATTGACTTACTAGTCTAAGCAAGCAAAATCAACAGAAAATATATAATTACCCTCCAAGTATCAGGTCATCTTTTTGGAGAACTGATGATCAGACTCAAAGATGGCTGCCAATTAATGGTTGGGATTGAGCTTCCACAAAATGGTGTCTCTTCTTCAGTTGATGAGTGTCTTTAGATGATCTGAGTGTGAGATGATGTCTACCTTCCAGATGGCTGTGTAGATGATCCTCCCTCTGTGAGTGTTCCTGCCGGTTTTATCTAGTTATGACTAATAGATTCATCAAATCTGAATAAACCTGACCAGGAGGTGGAACCTTCTCTGTGATTGGGGAATCTGATTATCTAACCCATGTTTACTCAAGCATTACCTCCCATGGCCACTGGGTGTCATCCTTGGATAAGAATTGTCTGGTCTGAGTTTATTTGGGGAAAGAAGTAACTAATCTGTGATCGGGAAAAATGAATATTTCACTATAACAAATTGTCCCTTGTGAAATCTATAGAATGCCTTGGAGAGTAGATATTATTCCTCATTTACAATCATTACGTTTTGGTGTAACAGTGATTAAATGGAGAATTGTAACTATCAGGAGGTTGGATTACATAAAGCGATTAGAATAATAGTTGTACACACAGAGGAGAGATAATAAAAAGAATAATTTGTATACTGATCTACTGATTGATTACGGCTTTGGTAGCATGCATACAATATTCCTAACAATACCGATAAACTCCAACACACTAAATATATATCATGGGATTACAAATCAGCAAACATACCATAATATACAGGGTGCAGCAACATAACTTCCTTTTTTCAAAACGCAATAAAACACATTTTATGAATCAGAATTGTTTTTATTGTCTTTACCCATTTCCATACCGGGCAATTTTACCCCCTTCCTGCCCAGGCCATTTTTCAGGTTTCAGCGCTCTCACACTTTGAATGACAATTGCGCGGTCATACAACATTGTATCCAAACTAAAATTTTTATCATTTTCTTCACACAGCTAGAGCTTTCTTTTGGTGGTATTTAATCACCGCTGGAGTTTTTATTTTTTGCTAAATTAACAAAAAAAACCAAAAGTTTTGAAAAAAAAAACACGTTTTTCTTTGTTTCTGTTATAAAAGTTTTTACAAATAAATAATTGTTCTTCATAAATTTAGGCCGAGATGTATTCTGCTACATGTCTTTGGTGAAAATAACCCAAATTAGGATGGATTTTTTAGTTTGTAGGGAAGTTATAGAGTTCACAAACTATGGTATAGATCTGAATATTGATCAATCCTGAAGTACTGACAGCCAATCTCATTTCTTGAGGTCCGAGAATGTCAGAACAGTACAGATATCCCCCAAATGTCAGGACGGTACAGATATCCCCCAAATGTCAGGACGGTACAGATATCCCCCAAATGTCAGGACGGTACACATATCCCCCAAATGTCAGATCAGTACAGATATCCCCCAAATGTCAGGACGGTACAGATATCCCCCAAATGTCAGGACGGTACAGATATCCCCCAAATGTCAGGACGGTACAGATATCCCCCAAATGTCAGGACAGTACAGATATCCCCCAAATGTCAGGACGGTACAGATATCCCCCAAATGTCAGAACGGTACAGATATCCCCCCAAATGTCAGGACGGTACAGATATCCCCCAAATGTCAGGACAGTACAGATCCCCCAAATGTCAGGACGGTACAGATATCCCCCAAATGTCGGGACGGTACAGATATCCCCCAAATGTCAGAACGGTACAGATATCCCCCAAATGTCAGGACGGTACAGATATCCCCCAAATGTCAGGACAGGACAGATATCCCCCAAATGTCAGGACGGTACAGATATCCCCCAAATGTCAGGACGGTACAGATATCCCCCAAATGTCAGGACGGTACAGACATCCCCCAAATGTCAGAACGGTACAGACATCCCCCAAATGTCAGGACGGTACAGAGATCCCCCAAATGTCAGGACGGTACAGATATCCCCCAAATGTCAGGACGGTACAGATATCCCCCAAATGTCAGGACAGTACAGATATCCCCCAAATTACCCCTTTTTGCAGAGTAGACAGTCCGACGTACTTCATAAAAGGAATGGCGAGTTTTTTGAAGTATTTTTTTTGTCATTTTTCGGAAAATGAAAAAATTAAAATTATTTTCACTATTTTTTTTTACATCCTGTCACCAGTGCAGTACAGCGTCATCATATAACTGGCATGGCGGTGATCAGGGACACTGACTGGTGACAGTATGAAAAAAAAAAAAATATATATTTTTTTTATTATTATTTTTAATTTATTTATTTTCATATTTTACTATGACCAAAGTACTACAATGTTACCGTAGTAACATTGTACTACTTTGGGGAAGTGATCAGTAGTTTTTTTTACACAATTTGCTTATAGCAAAGAATTACTTTCCTATAAGCAAGCATTTACCTGAATGACATCGATTCAGTCAGATTTTTTTTTTTTTGTGCTTAGCTGTGATTTGGTCACAGCTAATCACATGACATGTGCATGTGACCTGTGTGACCATTCACAGCTAGACACTAGTATAGAGTGGATGGCATGAATGAAGCCATCCATTGTATACAACTGTCATGTGACCTGCTGTGATTGGTCACAGCAGGTCACATGGTACCAGCAACGGGGGCCGGTACTCAGATCTGTCATCGGCCGTGTCCGAGGTACACAGCCGGTGACAGATCGAGCCGCGGCTCTGCAGGAGCGCAAACTGCGCATGTGCGGGAGGACGCCAAAGGGCGTGCACCTGGAATGCCGAAGCGCTTTTGCAGCTGCCAAACGTCCATTGGCCGGGCGGCAAATGGTTAATAATGTAGGTACATATCTAAAGTTCTGTTTTACACAGTTTTGAAAATCATATCAGGTAGGTGACGCCCCCCATTGTCCGTACACTGAATAAGCCGATTTCTGGCGTTTTTCATGGCCCTTACCAGCATAGCAGCGGGTATGTTGGCAATTTCTGCGCGGATGTTGGCCTTCAGGTCTTGTAGGGTCCTTGTTTACATAAACGCGAGATTTAAAAAAAAACCCACAAAAAAAGTCGCAAGGGGCCAAATCGGGGGAGCGGGGCTGGCCACTCCAAATCGCCCCTTATTGAGATGAGGCGCTCCGGGAAGTGTTCCCTTAAAACAGCCATTGATGCTCTTGAAGTGTGAGCCGTCGCTCCATCCTGTTGGAACCAAATGTCCCCATCAAGTTCAATTCATCAAGTCGTGGAAAAACAAATTCCTCCAACATGTTCACATACCGGTCTGAATTCACTGTCACTGTGACCTCATTTTCTTCAAAGAACCCGGGACCAATAATCCCACCTGAGGCAATTGCACACCACACTGCGACTTTAGATGAATGCGAAGGCCTTGGATGCGATTCTCGAGGATTGGTGTCGGCCCAGTAGCGCATGTTCTGTTTGTTGACGCATCCAGTCAAGTGAAAATGGGCTTCATCGCTGTAAAACACAATTGCGTCCTCAGGGACGTTTTCGAGTACTGCTGTCAGGGACTGTCGCGGCGCCTTCCCCGATGCACACGCACTAGCGGCAGTCCGCGCCGGGATGCAAGCACCAGGTCCCGGCGGGCCGCGGCTGACAGGAATTCACGCATGCGCAGTGGGAGCCGCGGGCGTGCCCTGGGTGGCCAATGACAGCCAGGGGCGCGTCCTGGGCGGCCAATGACAGTGCAGGGTGCGATATTTAAAGATGCCCTGCACTGTCACAGATTGCCGCAAGGTCTATCTGTGATCCTGAATTCCTGAACCTGTAATATTGACCCGGATTGTCCTGACTACGCTGCCTTCTCCTGTGTTTGACCCGGATTGTCCTGACTACTCTGCCTTCTCCTGTGTTTGACCCGGATTGTCCTGACTACGCTGCCTTCTCCTGTGTTTGACCCGGATTGCCCTGACTACGCTGCCTTCTCCTGTGTTTGACCCGGATTGCCCTGACTACGCTGCCTTCTCCTGTGTTTGACCCGGATTGTCCTGACTACGCTGCCTTCTCCTGTGTTTGACCCGGATTGTCCTGACTACGCTGCCTTCTCCTGTGTTTGACCCGGATTGTCCTGACTACGCTGCCTTCTCCTGTGTTTGACCCGGATTGTCCTGACTACGCTGCCTTCTCCTGTGTTTGACCCGGATTGTCCTGACTACTCTGCCTTCTCCTGTGTTTGACCCGGATTGTCCTGACTACGCTGCCTTCTCCTGTATTTGACCCGGATTGTCCTGACTACACTGCCTTCTCCTGTGTTTGACCCGGATTGTCCTGACTACGCTGCCTTCTCCTGTGTTTGACCCGGATTGCCCTGACTACGCTGCCTTCTCCTGTGTTTGACCCGGATTGCCCTGACTACGCTGCCTTCTCCTGTGTTTGACCCGGATTGCCCTGACTACGCTGCCTTCTCCTGTGTTTGACCCGGATTGTCCTGACTACGCTGCCTTCTGTGTTTGACCCGGATTGTCCTGACTACGCTGCCTTCTCCTGTGTTTGACCCGGATTGTCCTGACTACGCTGCCTTCTCCTGTGTTTGACCCGGATTGTCCTGACTACGCTGCCTTCTGTGTTTGACCCGGATTGTCCTGACTACGCTCCCTTCTCCTGTGTTTGATCCGGATTGCCCTGACTACGCTGCCTTCTCCTGTGTTTGACCCGGATTGTCCTGACTACGCTGCCTTCTCCTGTGTTTGACCCGGATTGCCCTGACTAAGCTGCCTTCTCCTGTGTTTGACCCGGATTGTCCTGACTACTCTGCCTTCTCCTGTGTTTGACCCTGATTGTCCTGACTACGCTGCCTGCCCCTGTGTTTGACCCGGATTGTCCTGACTACGCTGCCTTCTCCTGTGTTTGACCCGGATTGCCCTGACTACTCTGCCTTCTCCTGTGTTTGACCCGGATTGCCCTGACTACGCTGCCTTCTCCTGTGTTTGACCCGGATTGTCCTGACTACGCTTCCTTCTCCTGTGTTTGACCCGGATTGCCCTGACTACGCTGCCTTCTCCTGTGTTTGACCCGGATTGTCCTGACTACGCTGCCTTCTCCTGTGTTTGACCCGGATTGTCCTGACTACGCTGCCTTCTCCTGTGTTTGACCCGGATTGTCCTGACTACGCTGCCTTCTCCTGTGTTTGACCCGGATTGTCCTGACTACGCTGCCTTCTCCTGTGTTTGACCCGGATTGTCCTGACTACGCTGCCTTCTCCTGTGTTTGACCCGGATTGTCCTGACTACGCTGCCTTCTCCTGTGTTTAACCCGGATTGTCCTGACTACGCTGCCTTCTCCTGTGTTTGACCCGGATTGCCCTGACTACGCTGCCTTCTCCTGTGTTTGACCCGGATTGCCCTGACTACGCTGCCTTCTCCTGTGTTTGACCCGGATTGTCCTGACTACGCTGCCTTCTCCTGCCCTGACCCGGATTGTCCTGACTACTCTGCCTTCTCCTGTGTTTGACCCGGATTGCCCTGACTACGCTGCCTTCTCCTGTGTTTGACCCGGATTGTCCTGACTACGCTGCCTTCTCCTGTGTTTGACCCGGATTGTCCTGACTACGCTGCCTTCTCCTGTGTTTGACCCGGATTGTCCTGACTACTCTGCCTTCTCCTGTGTTTGACCCGGATTGTCCTGACTACGCTGCCTTCTCCTGTGTTTGACCCGGATTGTCCTGACTACGCTGCCTTCTCCTGTGTTTGACCCGGATTGTCCTGACTACGCTGCCTTCTCCTGTGTTTGACCCGGATTGCCCTGACTACACTGCCTTCTCCCGTGTTTGACCCGGATTGTCCTGACTACGCTGCCTTCTCCTGTGTTTGACCCGGATTGTCCTGACTACGCTGCCTTCTCCTGTGTTTGACCCGGATTGTCCTGACTACGCTGCCTTCTCCCGTGTTTGACCCGGATTGCCCTGACTACGCTGCCTTCTCCCGTATTTGACCCGGATTGTCCTGACTACGCTGCCTTCTCCCGTGTTTGACCCGGATTGCCCTGACTACGCTGCCTTCTCCTGTGTTTGACCCGGATTGCCCTGACTAAGCTGCCTTCTCCTGTGTTTGACCCGGATTGTCCTGACTACGCTGCCTTCTCCTGTGTTTGACCCGGATTGCCCTGACTACTCTGCCTTCTCCTGTGTTTGACCCGGATTGCCCTGACTACGCTGCCTTCTCCTGTGTTTGACCCGGATTGTCCTGACTACGCTGCCTTCTCCTGCCCTGACCCGGATTGTCCTGACTACTCTGCCTTCTCCTGTGTTTGACCCGGATTGTCCTGACTACGCTGCCTTCTCCTGTGTTTGACCCGGATTGTCCTGACTACGCTGCCTTCTCCTGTGTTTGACCCGGATTGTCCTGACTACTCTGCCTTCTCCTGTGTTTGACCCGGATTGTCCTGACTACGCTGCCTTCTCCTGTGTTTGACCCGGATTGTCCTGACTACGCTGCCTTCTCCTGTGTTTAACCCGGATTGTCCTGACTACGCTGCCTTCTCCTGTGTTTGACCCGGATTGCCCTGACTACGCTGCCTTCTCCTGTGTTTGACCCGGATTGTCCTGACTACGCTGCCTTCTCCTGTGTTTGACCCGGATTGCCCTGACTACACTGCCTTCTCCCGTGTTTGACCCGGATTGTCCTGACTACGCTGCCTTCTCCTATGTTTGACCCGGATTGTCCTGACTACGCTGCCTTCTCCTGTGTTTGACCCGGATTGTCCTGACTACGCTGCCTTCTCCTGTGTTTGACCCTGATTGTCCTGACTACTCTGCCTTCTCCTGTGTTTGACCCGGATTGTCCTGACTACGCTGCCTTCTCCTGTGTTTGACCCGGATTGCCCTGACTACGCTGCCTTCTCCTGTGTTTGACCCGGATTGCCCTGACTACTCTGCCTTCTCCTGTGTTTGACCCGGATTGTCCTGACTACGCTGCCTTCTCCTGTGTTTGACCCGGATTGCCCTGACTACGCTGCCTTCTCCTGTGTTTGACCCGGATTGCCCTGACTTCTCTGCTTTCTCCTCTCCTGATCCTCGGCTTGTTTGACCTCTCTGCGGACTGACTTATCCTGCTGACCCTGCGTGTGACCTGACTACTCTCCACCTGCCGATTCTGTACCTCGCTTACCCCACGGGACCACTACTCGTGACCCGGCCTCCTCACATCTGGCTCTCCCGGTACCTAAACATCCCCGGAGGTTCCCTCTGCCACTGGTGGGCCTGCTCAGAGGTCTTGACCTGGTCCTGGTCTGTTACAAGTCCATCCCCACCATCAGGGGCCCTGGTGAAAGCACAGACCGGGACTTAGACTCCACGCTTTGGGTAGGTCTGTCAGGTGGGCTGCCAGAGGCACCACCTGGCGGATCATAACAACTGCCTCACATGCGTTCCTCCAAGAATTGAAGTCGCGTTCGGAGAGTTCCTGCACAATCGCCAACTTGTACGGATGGTAATGAAGGTCATCGTGAAGAATTTGCCTCACTGAACGATCCGAAAGTCCAAGGGCAGACGCATGTTTGCGCGCAGAACGCTGCGGGGATCGCAAGATTGAAGCTCTCACTGCTTCGATGTTCTCAGGTGATCTGATGGGTCGACTCCAGCTCTTCGTCTTGTCGTACTCGCGATTTGTCTGAACGTAGTGACCCACGTAAAAAGAGAACAAAAACTTTAGAACTACGCCTGTCGCCTGAGACCACTCCCGCCCCGCTATGGCCGCTACAGCCTGAATGGCACGCATTTCAAAAAAGGAAGTTATGTTGCCGCACCCTGTACTTCCTACATTCTTAGGAGACAATCTGGTATTTTATCCCGATCCGGTCTTTTCGTATAATCTGAAATACAGCGGGGCAAAAAAGTATGTAGTCCCCACCAATGGTGCAAGTTCTCCCACTTACAGAGATGAGTGAGGCCTGTAATTGGCATCATAGGGAGACCTCAACTATGAGAGACAAAATGAGAAAACAAATCCAGACAATCTCATTGGCTGATCTGGAAAGAATTTATTTGCAGATTATGGTGGAAAATAAGTATTTGGTGAATATGAAAAGTTCATGTCAACACTTTGTTATATATCCTTTGTTGGCAATGACAGAGGTCAGACGTTTCCTGGAAGTCCTCACAAGGTTGGCACACACTGTTGCTGGTATGTTGGCCCATCCTCCATGCAGATCTCCTCTAGAGCAGTGATGTTTTGGGGCTGTCGCTGGACAACACGGACTTTCAACTCCCTCCAAAGGTTTTCTATGGGGTTGAGATCTGGGGACTGGCTAGGCCCCTCCAGGACCTTGAAATGCTTCTTACGAAGCCCCTCCTTCGTTGCCCGGGCGGTATGTTTGGGATCATTGTCATGTTGGAAGACCCAGCCACGTTTCATCTTCAATGCCCTTGCTGATGGAAGGAGGTTTGCACCCAAAATCTCACGATACATGGCCCCATTCATTCTGTCCTGTACATGGATCAGTCGTCCTGGTCCCTTTGCGGAGAAACAGCCCCAAAGCATGATGTTGCCACCCCCCATGCTTCACAGTTGGTATGGTGTTCTTTGGAAGCAACTCAGCATTCTCTCTCCTCCAAACACAACGAGTTGTGTTTCTACCAAACAGTTGTATTTTGGTTTCATCTGACCATATGACATTCTCCCAATCCTCTTCTGGATCATCCAAATGCTCTCTAGCGAACTTCGGACGGGCCCCGGACATGTACTGGCTTAAGCAGGGGGACACGTCTGGCACTGCAGGATCTGAGTCCCTGGCGGCGTAGTGTGTTACTGATGGTAGCCTTTGTTACGTTGGTCCCAGCTCTCTGCAGGTCATTCACTAGGTCCCCCCGTGTGGTCCTGGGATTTTTGCTCACCGTTCTTGTGATCATTTTGACCCCACGGGGTGAGATCTTGCATGGAGCCCCAGATCGAGGGAGATTATCGGTGGTCTTGTATGTCTTCCATTTTCTAATTATTGCTCCCACAGTTGATTTGTTCACACCAAGCTGCTTGCCTATTGCAGATTCAGTCTTCCCAGCCTGGTGCAGGTCTACCATTTTGTTTCTGGTGTCCTTCGACGGCTCTTTGGTCTTCACCATAGTGGAGTTTGGAGTGTGACTGTTTGAGGTTGTGGACAGGTGTCTTTTATACTGATAACAAGTTCAAACAGGTGCCATTGATACAGGTAATGAGTGCAGGACAGAGGAGCCTCTTAGAGAAGAAGGTCCAGGTCTGTGAGAGCCAGAAATCTTGCTTGTTTGTAGGCGACCAAATACTTATTTTCCACCATAATTTGCAAATAAATTCTTTCCAGATCAGCCAATGAGATTGTCTGGATTTGTTTTCTCATTTTGTCTCTCATAGTTGAGGTCTCCCTATGATGCCAATTACAGGCCTCTCTCATCTTTGTAAGTGGGAGAACTTGTACCATTGGTGGGGACTAAATACTTTTTTGCTCCACTGTATATGGAAACATGGAGGTTCCTTTTTGTACCTTTTCACCAAAAACGAAATGAGTCTCCGCAGTGTTACTGGAGTCACCGTGTTACATAGTTACAGAGATCATCTGGATGGAAAAAAGACACCAATCCATCCAGTCCAACCAACATAAAGAACAAAACACACAAATAGAACATTACATGAGGAAATGCACATCTTACTGTAAAGGGCTCAGTAATCTATAAACAGAAGAATCCAGAAAAGAACTCTCACAGATCTGCAGCTTTGTAGAGTTAGCATTCATAATACACGGCTCAAAAAATGAAAGAAAGACTTATTAATCAGAGTCTAGCATCAAGTCCATGAGACTCCTGAGATATGGATCTGGTCAGTGAAGTCGCAGAGGGGGTTGTTCATCAGTTTCAGCCTTTGGTGTTAATGAAATTATCAACAGGTGCACTAGATGGGCAACAATGAGACAACCCTCAAAACAGGAATTTACAGGTGGAGGCCACTGACATTTTTTCCTACTCATCTTTTCTGACTGTTTTTCACTAGTTTTGCATTTGGCTAGGGTCAGTGTCACTACTGGTACCATGAGGCCATACCTGGACCCTACAGAGGTTGCACAGGCAGTCCAACTCCTCCAGGATGGCCCATCAATACCTGCCATTGACAGAAGGTTTGCTGTGTCTCCCAGCACAGTCTGAAGAGCATGGAGGAGATTCCGGGAGACGAGAGCACGGAGGAGATTCCAGGAGACGAGAGCACGGAGGAGATTCCGGGAGACGAGAGCACGGAGGAGATTCCGGGAGACGAGAGCACGGAGGAGATTCCGGGAGACGAGAGCACTGAGGAGATTCCGGGAGACGAGAGCACGGAGGAGATTCCGGGAGACGAGAGGACGGAGGAGATTCCGGGAGACGAGAGGACGGAGGAGATTCCGGGAGACGAGAGGACGGAGGAGATTCCGGGAGACGAGAGCACGGAGGAGATTCCGGGAGACGAGAGCACGGAGGAGATTTCGGGAGACGAGAGCACGGAGGAGATTCCGGGAGACGAGAGCACGGAGGAGATTCCAGGAGACGAGAGCACGGAGGAGATTTCAGGAGACGAGAGCACGGAGGAGATTCTGGGAGACGAGAGCACGGAGGAGATTCTGGGAGACGAGAACACGGAGGAGATTCCAGGAGACAAGAGCACGGAGGAGATTCCAGGAGACAAGAGGACGAAGGAGATTCCAGGAGACAAGAGCACGGAGGAGATTCCGGGAGACGAGAGCACGGAGGAGATTCCAGGAGACAAGAGCACGGAGGAGATTCCGGGAGACGAGAGCACGGAGGAGATTCCAGGAGACGAGAGCACGGAGGAGATTTCAGGAGACGAGAGCACGGAGGAGATTCTAGTAGACGAGAGCGTGGAGGAGATTCCGGGAGACGAGGGCACGGAGGAGATTCCAGGAGACGAGAGCACAGAGGAGATTCCAGGAGACGAGAGCATGGAGGAGATTCCAGGAGACGAGAGCACGGAGGAGATTCCAGGAGACGAGAGCACGGAGGAGATTCCGGGAGACGAGAGCACGGAGGAGATTCCGGGAGACGAGAGCACGGAGGAGATTCCGGGAGACGAGAGGACGGAGGAGATTCCGGGAGACGAGAGGACGGAGGAGATTCCGGGAGACGAGAGCACGGAGGAGATTCCGGGAGACGAGAGCACGGAGGAGATTCCGGGAGACGAGAGCACGGAGGAGATTCCGGGAGACGAGGGCACGGAGGAGATTCCGGGAGACGAGGGCACGGAGGAGATTCCGGGAGACGAGGGCACGGAGGGGATTCCGGGAGACGAGGGCACGGAGGGGATTCCGGGAGACGAGAGCACGGAGGAGATTCCGGGAGACGAGAGCACGGAGGAGGTTCCGGGAGACGAGAGCACGAAGGAGGTTCCGGGAGACGAGAGCACGGAGGAGATTCCGGGAGACAAGAGCACGGAGGAGATTCTAGTAGACGAGAGCACGGAGGAGATTCCGGGAGACGAGAGCACGGAGGAGATTCCGGGAGATGAGAGCACGGAGGAGATTCCGGGAGACGAGAGCACGGAGGAGATTCCGGGAGACGAGAGCACGGAGGAGATTCCGGGAGACGAGAGCACGGAGGAGATTCCGGGAGACGAGAGCACGGAGGAGATTCCGGGAGACGAGAGCACGGAGGAGATTTCGGGAGACGAGAGCATGGAGGAGATTCCGGGAGACGAGAGCACGGAGGAGATTCCGGGAGACGAGAGCACGGAGGAGATTCCGGGAGACGAGAGCACGGAGGAGATTCCGGGAGACGAGAGCACGGAGGAGATTCCGGGAGACGAGAGCACGGAGGAGATTCCGGGAGACGAGAGGACGGAGGAGATTCCGGGAGACGAGAGGACGGAGGAGATTCCGGGAGATGAGAGCACGGAGGAGATTCTGGGAGAGGGGAGCACGGAGGAGATTCCGGGAGACGAGAGGACGGAGGAGATTCCGGGAGACGACAGCATGGAGGAGATTCCAGGAGACGTGAGCACGGAGGAGATTCCAGGAGACGGGAGCACGGAGGAGATTCCGGGAGACGAGGGCACAGCACCAGATCACCGGGAAATGAAGTAGCCAGTTATCGGCTGCAATTTCCTCACGCTGTCACAGTGTGAAGAAAGTACTGCCAATAACCAGCAATTGTCAGAGGAGGGATCGGCACCGATCATCAGGGCACTGATGATCAGTGCCCAGCAGTGCCACCTACCAGTGCCTCCCAGCAGTGTCGTCACTCAGTAGTGCTGCCAGTCAGTTCCCAGCAGTGCCACCAGGCAGTGCTGCCTATCAGTGCTCACCAGTGTGTCCTATCAGTGCCCAACATTGTTGCATATCAGTGCAGTATCATCAGTGCCGCTTCATCACTGACGCCTATCAGTGCTGCCTATTTGTGCCACCTCATCAGTGCTACCTATCAGTGCCCATCAGTGCTGCCTATCAGTGCAGCCTCATCAACGCACATCAGTGAAGGAGAAAAATTACCTGTTTGCAAAATTGTATAACAAAAAAAAAGAAAAACTTTTTTTTCCACATTTTTGCTGTTTTTTTGTTTAGAGCACAAAAAATAAAACCCCCAGCGGGGAGTAAATACCACCAAAAGAAAGCTCTGTTTGTGTGAAAAAAATGATAAAAATGTCATATGGGTATAATGTTGCATGACCGCGCAATTGTCATTTAAATTGAGACAGCAATGAAAGCTGAAAATTGTCCTGGTCAGGAAGGGGATAGAACTGCTCGGTAGGCGAGGGGTTACGTGTCTTACTTCTATGCTGTTAGCAGCGAGAATCACTATGGCGAGGGGGACGGCGAGGGGGACGGCGAGGGGGACGGCTGCCATTCTGTGCGCAAAGTACGCATTACGGCGATAAGTACATCGCACTTCCAACACGGCAACAATGGAACATCCCAACATCATCTCTCCTCTGATCTCCAGGTAACCACTGCTTCCATCGCCCTCTGAAACTTCCTGCTCTAACTGCAACTGACAACTGCCTCCTGTTGCCCCCGGTAACCACTGCTTCCATCGCCCTCTGAAACTTCCTGCTCTAACCGCAACTGACAACTGCCTCCTGTTGCCCCCGGTAACCACTGCTTCCATCGCCCTCTGAAACTTCCTGCTCTAACCGCAACTGACAACTGCCTCCTGTTGCCCCCGGTAACCACTGCTTCCATCGCCCTCTGAAACTTCCTGCTCTAACCGCAGCTGACAACTGCCTCCTGTTGTCCCCGGTAACCACTGCTTCCATCGCCCTCTGAAACTTCCTGCTCTAACCGCAGCTGACAACTGCCTCCTGTTGTCCCCGGTAACCACTGCTTCCATCGCCCTCTGAAACTTCCTGCTCTAACCGCAGCTGACAACTGCCTCCTGTTGTCCCCGGTAACCACTGCTTCCATCGCCCTCTGAAACTTCCTGCTCTAACTGCAACTGACAACTGCCTCCTGTTGCCCCCGGTAACCACTGCTTTCACTGCTCTCTCAATCGCTAAGCTACTTTGCATGCCTGAAATGATCTACATTGTTAGATTGTTTCTGTTTTCTTTGTAACTATTGTGTATACTTCCTGTATGACGTGACCTGAGCCTCATAGAGCCACATAGAGCCTCATAGAGCCTCAGCTGAGATCAGACACCTCGCCTTACCTTGTGTCCATCCTGCCTGTATATTGTGAAGGGCACAACCCCTCCCCCGTGTGTCATTTATTAGTTCTTAATTGAAGGATTGCCTAACCTCCCCCCTCCATCCAAGTATAAATTCAGTGCGGTCCGGGGGGGGCGGCTGACGAGGGAGAGGCGGGCATTCCTTACACAAAGTACGCATTACGGCGCTAAGTACATCGCACTTCAACACGGCACTTTAACTAAGGCAAGTACAAACATTAGTGCTCCACCCCAAGTAGATTGCATGTGCTCTTCCCTCTCTTCCCTCTCCTCCCTCTCTTCCCTCTCTTCCCTCTCCTCCCCCTCTTCCTTCTTCCCTCTCCTCCCTCTCTTCCCCTCCTCCCTCTCTTCCCTCTCCTCCCCCTCTTCCCTCTCTTACCTCTCGTCCCTCTCTTCCCTCTCCTTCCTCTCTTCCCTCTCCTCCCTCTCTTCCCTCTCATCCCTCTCTTCCCTCTCCTCCCTCTCTTACCTCTCTTACCTCTCTTCCCTCTCCTCCCTCTCTTACCTCTCTTCCCTCTCCTCCCTCTCTTCCCTCTCCTCCCTCTCCTCCCTCTCCTCCCCCTCTTCCTTCTTCCCTCTCCTCCCTCTCTTCCCCTCCTCCCTCTCTTCCCTCTCCTCCCCCTCTTCCCTCTCCTTCCTCTCTTCCCTCTCCTCCCTCTCCTCCCTCTCTTCCCTCTCCTCCCCCTCTTCCTTCTTCCCTCTCCTCCCTCTCTTCCCCTCCTCCCTCTCTTCCCTCTCTTCCCTCTCCTCCCTCTCCTCCCTCTCTTCCCTCTCCTCCCTCTCCTCCCTCTCTTCCCTCTCCTCCCTCTCCTCCCTCTCCTTCCTCTCGTCCCTCTCCTCCCTCTCCTCCCTCTCTTCCCTCCCCTCCCTCTCTTCCCTCCCCTCCCCCTCTTCCTTCTTCCCTCTCCTCCCTCTCTTCCCCTCCTCCCTCTCTTCCCTCTCTTCCCTCTCCTCCCTCTCCTTCCTCTCGTCCCTCTCTTCCCTCTCCTCTCTCTCTTCCCTCTCCTCCCTCTCTTCCCTCTTCCCTCTCCTCCCCCTCTTCCCTCTCTTACCTCTCCTCCCCCTCTTCCCTCTCTTACCTCTCCTCCCTCTCTTCCCTCTCTTACCTCTCCTCCCTCTCTTACCTCTCCTCCCTCTCTTCCCTCTCCTCCCCCTCTTCCCTCTCCTCCCCCTCTTCCCTCTCTTACCTCTCCTCCCTCTCTTCCCTCTCCTCCCCCTCTTTCCTCTCTTACCTCTCCTCCCTCTCTTCCCTCTCCTTCCTCTCTTCCCTCTCCTTCCTCTCTTCCCTCTCCTTCCTCTCTTCCCTCTCCTTCCTCTCTTCCCTCTCCTCCCTCTCCTCCCTCTCTTCCCTCTCCTCCCTCTCCTCCCTCTCTTCCCTCTCTTCCCTCTCCTCCCTCTCTTCCCCTTGTCATGGAAATTTTGTATTGTTGGTCGAACTTTAAATGTGTCATGTATTCGTGTTATTCATATGTCTCTCGTGTGGCTTAATTAAAGCTCTGAAGGCTGCAATTGGGCCATGCGCATGTACAATGTATGTATTACAGTACTCAGCTTGGTAATGGATGAGATGGCAGATCTGCGCTTATAGACCGGCGTGTATACCACCACGGCATTCCATGCGAATGCTGCTGTCAGTAGACCGTGGGCCTGTATCCGCATATCAGCAGCATGGTACCACGTGGGCTTCATAACGCAATGCGCAAGCGGTGTGAACTCCACGTGTAGGCTTATGCATATCTTACAACCCATTACCAACTTGAAACTGTATCTTGGATGGATGTGTTTTAATAAAGATCGTATCGGGCCCATCCAGGTACAGACTGATATTTTTAGGGAGTGCTTGTGCAGAGAATTTTGCATACCAATAGAAGCTAGTAGGACAGGAAATATGACCTCAGATGGCTCATAGGGGGGAAGGGGAGGAAGTCTGCTGACCTCAGAAGACTCATGGGGGAGGACCAGTGATAGATAATAGCAAAGGCTATGCTCCAATTGGAATGTACATCCTCTGTATAAGCAATCCCCATTGTATTGTTCGGTGGGAGGGATTGACTTTATTCATGTGGGGGGCATGTGTGTATTCTTAATAAAAACAGAGAGCTGAGCCTAAAGCCGGCCCTTATGTGGATTGCAACCAGCCTTAGAGTGTCGTGTGATCATTCTAGGGTAACGGAGCTCCAATCACCCGCAAATTCAACAGAACCAAAGTATTTGGATGGGCAGGAATCGTGTAGTTTGGCTGCAGTCGTGGTAAGCGAGATTCGCACAGCTTTATGGGGGATTTCTGCGCATCCAACTGCGAGTACTCACGGTAAGGAGAAATTCGTTAAAGCGAATTTCCAAGACACCCTCCTCCCTCTCTTCCCTCTCCTCCCTCTCTTCCTTCTCCTCCCCTCTTCCTTCTTCCCTCTCCTCCCTCTCTTCCCTCTCCTCCCTCTCTTCCCTCTCCTCCCCCTCTTCCTTCTTCCCTCTCCTCCCTCTCTTCCCCTCCTCCCTCTCTTCCCTCTCCTCCCTCTCCTCCCTCTCCTCCCTCTCTTCCCCTCCTCCCTCTCTTCCCTCTCCTCCCTCTCTTCCCTCTCCTCCCCTCTTCCTTCTTCCCTCTCCTCCCTCTCTTCCCTCTCCTCCCTCTCTTCCCTCTCCTCCCCCTCTTCCTTCTTCCCTCTCCTCCCTCTCTTCCTTCTCCTCCCCTCTTCCTTCTTCCCTCTCCTCCCTCTCTTCCCTCTCCTCCCTCTCTTCCCTCTCCTCCCCCTCTTCCTTCTTCCCTCTCCTCCCTCTCTTCCCCTCCTCCCTCTCTTCCCTCTCTTCCCTCTCCTCCCTCTCCTCCCTCTCTTCCCCTCCTCCCTCTCTTCCCTCTCCTCCCTCTCTTCCCTCTCCTCCCCTCTTCCTTCTTCCCTCTCCTCCCTCTCTTCCCTCTCCTCCCTCTCTTCCCTCTCCTCCCCCTCTTCCTTCTTCCCTCTCCTCCCTCTCTTCCCCTCCTCCCTCTCTTCCCTCTCTTCCCTCTCCTCCCTCTCTTCCCCTCCTCCCTCTCTTCCCTCTCTTCCCTCTCCTCCCTCTCCTTCCTCTCGTCCCTCTCCTCCCTCTCTTCCCTCTCCTCCCTCTCCTCCCTCTCCTCTCTCTCTTCCCTCTCCTCCCTCTCTTCCCTCCCCTCCCCCTCTTCCTTCTTCCCTCTCCTCCCTCTCTTCCCCTCCTCCCTCTCTTCCCTCTCCTCCCTCTCCTTCCTCTCGTCCCTCTCTTCCCTCTCCTCCCTCTCCTCCCTCTCCTCTCTCTCTTCCCTCTCCTCCCTCTCTTCCCTCTTCCCTCTCCTCCCCCTCTTCCCTCTCCTCCCTCTCCTCCCTCTCCTCTCTCTCTTCCCTCTCCTCCCTCTCTTCCCTCTTCCCTCTCCTCCCCCTCTTCCCTCTCCTCCCTCTCTTCCCTCTCCTCCCCCTCTTCCCTCTCTTACCTCTCCTCCCTCTCCTTCCTCTCTTCCCTCTCCTTCCTCTCTTCCCTCTCTTCCCCTCCTCCCTCTCTTCCCTCTCCTTCCTCTCTTCCCTCTCCTTCCTCTCTTCCCTCTCCTCCCTCTCCTCCCTCTCTTCCCTCTCCTTCCTCTCTTCCCTCTCCTTCCTCTCTTCCCTCTCCTTCCTCTCTTCCCTCTCCTCCCCCTCTTCCCTCTCCTCCCTCTCTTCCCTCTCCTCCCCCTCTTCCCTCTCTTCCCTCTCCTTCCTCTCTTCCCTCTCCTCCCTCTCTTCCCTCTCCTCCCTCTCTTCCCTCTCCTCCCTCTCTTCCCTCTCCTCCCTCTCCTCCCTCTCTTCCCTCTTCCCGTCTGCCTTCCTTTGTTATCTCTCCTCTCTCCAGCATGCTCTCGCTAGCTCTCTCTGTTGCTATAATGCCCTCTCTTCTCAAACTCTCTCTTGTTTACCCCCCCACCCCCCACAACCTGTACATATCACCCTCACTCCTGCCCTCTCCATATCACTGCACTTATCTCCTGCCCTCTCCATATCACTGCACTTATCTCCTGCCCTCTCCATATCACTGCACTTATCTCCTGCCCTCTCCATATCACTGCACTTATCTCCTGCTCTCTCCATATCATTGCACTTATCTCCTGCCCTCTCCATATCACTGCACTTATCTCCTGCCCTCTCCATATCACTGCACTTATCTCCTGCCCTCTCCATATCACCGCACTTATCTCCTGCTCTCTCCATATCATTGCACTTATCTCCTGCCCTCTCCATATCACCGCACTTATCTCCTGCTCTCTCCATATCATTGCACTTATCTCCTGCCCTCTCCATATCACCGCACTTATCTCCTGCTCTCTCCATATCACTGCACTTATCTCCTGCCCTCTCCATATCACCGCACTTATCTCCTGCTCTCTCCATATCATTGCACTTACCTCCTGCCCTCTCAATATCACCGCACTTATCTCCTGCCCTCTCCATATCACTGCACTTATCTCCTGCCCTCTCCATATCACTGCACTTATCTCCTGCCCTCTCCATATCACTGCACTTATCTCCTGCTCTCTCCATATCACTGCACTTATCTCCTGCCCTCTCCATATCACTGCACTTATCTCCTGCCCTCTCCATATCACTGCACTTATCTCCTGCCCTCTCCATATCACTGCACTTATCTCCTGCTCTCTCCATATCACTGCACTTATCTCCTGCTCTCTCCATATCACCGCACTTATCTCCTGCTCTCTCCATATCACTGCACTTATCTCCTGCTCTCTCCATATCACCGCACTTATCTCCTGCTCTCTCCATATCACCGCACTTATCTCCTGCTCTCTCTTGGTCCACATAATGTCACCGCTACAAAAGCACTGCGACATCTTCCCTCATATAAATCTCACTCCCACCTCACCTCCCTCACCCTCCTATTACTACTAACTTCTGGAGACATTGCCCCAAACCCTGGTCCTCCACCATCAAACTCCAACCCACAGAAGCAGCAGCCTCCCCTCTTCGGCCACAGCTGCAACCCTCACTCTCTCATCTCAATCCCCCTGCTTCCAAGCACCAACCCCTCTCTCCTATGTGCCCTCTGGAATGCCCGCTCAGCCTCTCTACTATCAATGACCTCTTCCTCTCCCACTCCCTCAACCTACTTGCTATTACTGAAACCTTGCTCCAGGATTCCGACTCTGTCTCCTCAGCTGCACTCTCCCATAGTGGCCTCCTCTGGACTCACTCACCCAGACCCAGAGGATGAAAAGGGGGTGGAGTCGGACTTCTTCTTTCCCCACAAAGCACATTCTAGGTTCTTCCTGCGCCTCCGTCTCTGTCCCTCCGCTCTTTTGAAGTGCACTGTATTCGTCTCTTTTCTGCTGTTTGAGGATCGCTGCATCTACCGGCCCCCGGGCCCAGTGCCACACTTTCTCAATCACTTTTCAGCATGGCTTTCTCTCCTCTCCGGTGCCCGCCATCATCCTCGGTGACTTTAACATCCCAGTCAATGTTCACACCCCTGCCACCTCTCAACTACTCAACCTAACTTCCTCATTATACCTAACACAATGGTCACAATCCACCACCCACTCCAATGGCAACACCCTTGACCTTGTATTCACCCACCTATGTACTCCCTGTAACCTCTCTGACACCCCTTTCCTCTGTCTGATCACAACTTTATCAGCTTCACACTCTCCCTACCTCCTACCTCCCTGCCTCCTACTTCCCATGCCTCCTACCTCCCATGCCTCCTACCTCCCTGCCTCCTACCTCCCTGCCTCCTACCTCCCTGCCTCCTACTTCCCTGCCTCCTACCTCCCATGCCTCCTACTTCCCATGCCTCCTACCTCCCATGCCTCCTACCTCCCATGCCTCCTACTTCCCATGCCTCCTACCTCCCTGCCTCCTACTTCCCTGCCTCCTACCTCCCATGCCTCCTACTTCCCATGCCTCCTACCTCCCATGCCTCCTACCTCCCTGCCTCCTACTTCCCTGCCTCCTACCTCCCATGCCTCCTACTTCCCATGCCTCCTACTTCCCTGCCTCCTACCTCCCATGCCTCCTACCTCCCATGCCTCCTACCTCCCATGCCTCCTACTTCCCATGCCTCCTACTTCCCATGCCTCCTACCTCCCATGTCTCCTACCCCCCATGCCTCCAACCCTCACATGCCTCCTACCTCCCATGCCTTCAACCAGAAAACCGTTACCTGTAGAAACCTCCATCACCTCAGCCCTGACCTTCTTCACTCTGCTACTGAGGGCCTTCATGATGGAATTGCACCCCTGTCCTGCCCAGAGCTGCCCACATCTGCCTACAACAACTATCTATCATCCTCCCTGGATGCTCTTGCTCCTCTCTCTACACGCCAAACCAGGCCTCACCTGTCACAACCCTGGCAAACAGATGACACCAGAAGTCTCAAGAGACGCAGCAGCACTCTTGAATGAGCATGGCGTAAAACTAAATTCCTGAAATCCGCTCTTCTCAAATACATCTCCAGCCTCCACGCTGCTAAGCCAACCTACTATAACACTCTCATCAAGACCCTCTCATCCAATCCTCGTCAACTCTTCTCTACCTTAATTCCATACTCCCCCCTCCACTGCCTCCACCCACCAACTTACTGCACAGGAGATTGCCAGTCACTTCATAAGAAGATCAACACAATTCGTGATGAGATCTCCAGTGTCAAGCTTCCTCCTCTAACCAACATACCAGGCCCAACACCAAACTCTACACTATCCTCCTTTGACCCTGTTACCACCAAGGAAGTTACCAAACTCCTTTCCAAGGCCCACTTCACCGCCTGTCCCCTGGATCCTGTCCCCTCACGACTGTTGAAGCCTCCTTCCTGCTCTTTCCTAAACTCTCTAACCCACATCTTCAACCTTTCACTCTCCATGGGCACCTTTCCCTCCCCGCTCAAACATGCACTGGTTACCCCCATCCTCAAAAAACCCTCGCTGGACCCTACCTGTTTGTAAAACTTAAGACCCATCTCCCTGCTCCCATTTGCTTCCAAGCTTCTCGAGCGCCTTGTTCACAAATATATACACTGCTACCTCACCGACAACAACCTTCTTGATCCCCGACAGTCTGGCTTCTGCCCACAATATTCCACAGAAACTGCCCAACTAAAACTCACTAATGACCTACTAACTGCTAAAACCAACGGCCACTACTCCATACTCATCCCAACCAATGGCCATTACTCCGTACTCATCCCAACCAATGGTCACTACTCCATACTCATCCCAACCAATGGCCACTACTCCATACTCATCCCAACCAATGGCCACTACTCCATACTCATCCCAACCAATGGCCACTACTCCATACTCCTCCCAACCAATGGCCACTACTCCATACTCATCCCAACCAATGGCCATTACTCCATACTCATCCCAACCAATGGCCACTACTCCATACTCATCCCAACCAATGGTCACTACTCCATACTCCTCCCAACCAATGGCCACTACTCCATACTCATCCCAACCAATGGCCACTACTCCATACTCATCCCAACCAATGGCCACTACTCCGTACTCATCCCAACCAATGGCCATTACTTCATACTCATCCCAACCAATGGTCACTACTCCATACTCCTCCCAACCAATGGCCACTACTCCATACTCCTCCCAACCAATGGTCACTACTCCGTACTCATCCCAACCAATGGCCACTACTCCGTACTCATCCCAACCAATGGCCACTACTCCATACTCATCCCAACCAATGGTCACTACTCCGTACTCATCCCAACCAATGGTCACTACTCCGTACTCATCCCAACCAATGGCCACTACTCCGTACTCATCCCAACCAATGGCCACTACTCCGTACTCCTCCCAACCAATGGTCACTACTCCGTACTCATCCCAACCAATGGCCACTACTCCGTACTCATCCCAACCAATGGCCACTACTCCGTACTCATCCCAACCAATGGTCACTACTCCGTACTCATCCCAACCAATGGTCACTACTCCGTACTCATCCCAACCAATGATCACTACTCCGTACTCCTCCCAACCAATGGCAACTACTCCATACTCATCCCAACCAATGGTCACTACTCCGTACTCCTCCCAACCAATGGCCACTACTCCATACTCATCCCAACCAATGGTCACTACTCCGTACTCCTCCCAACCAATGGCCACTACTCCGTACTCATCCCAACTAATGGCCACTACTCCATACTCATCTCAACCAATGGTCACTATTCCGTACTCCTCCCAACCAATGGCAACTACTCCATACTCATCCCAACCAATGGCCAATACTCCGTACTCCTCCCAACCAATGGCAACTACTCCATACTCATCCCAACCAATGGTCACTACTCCGTACTCCTCCCAACCAATGGCCACTACTCCTTACTCATCCCAACCAATGGTCACTACTCCGTACTCCTCCCAACCAATGGCCACTACTCCGTACTCATCCCAACCAATGGCCACTACTCCGTACTCATCTCAACCAATGGTCACTATTCCGTACTCATCCCAACCAATGGCCACTACTCCGTACTCATCCCAACCAATGGCCACTACTCCATACTCATCTCAACCAATGGTCACTATTCCGTACTCATCCCAACCAATGGCCACTACTCCGTACTCCTCCCAACCAATGGCAACTACTCCATACTCATCCCAACCAATGGCCAATACTCCGTACTCATCCCAACCAATGGTCACTACTCCATACTAATCCCAACCAATGGCCACTACTCCATACTCATCCCAACCAATGGCCATTACTCCATACTCATCCCAACCAATGGCCATCACTCCATACTCATCCCAACCAATGGCCATTACTCCATACTCATCCCAACCAATGGCCATTACCCCATACTCATCCCAACCAATGGTCACTACTCCATATTAATCCCAACCAATGGTCACTACTCCATACTCATCCCAACCAATGGCCATTACTCCATACTCATCCCAACCAATGGCCATTACCCCATACTCATCCCAACCAATGGTCACTACTCCATATTAATCCCAACCAATGGTCACTACTCCATACTCATCCCAACCAATGGTAACTACTCCATACTCATCCCAACCAATGGCCACTACTCCATACTCATCCCAACCAATGGCCGCTACTCCGTACTCATCCCAACCAATGGCCACTACTCCATACTCATCCCAACCAATGGCCACTACTCCGTACTCATCCCAACCAATGGCCACTACTCCATATTAATCCCAACCAATGGTCACTACTCCATACTAATCCCAACCAATGGCCACTACTCCGTACTCATCCCAACCAATGGTCACTACTCCATATTAATCCCAACCAATGGTCACTACTCCATACTAATCCCAACCAATGGCCATTACTCCATACTCATACTCCTTGACCTTTCCACTGCCTTTGACACAGTCCAACCACCCGCTCCTCCTCAGTAAACTCCACTCCATTGGCCTCCATGACTCTGTTCTCTCCTGGTTCTCCTCTTACCTTTCTCAGCGGACTTTCAGTGTCACATACAACTCCTCCTCCTCTGATCCTCTTCCTGTTGGGGTACCCCAAGGTTCTGTTCTTGGGCCCCTCCTTTTCTCTCTCTATACCTCCTCCCTGGGCCAACTGATAACCTCCCATGGCTTCCAATACCACCTCTATGCTGATGACACCCAGATCTATCTCTCCACTCCCCAGCTCACCCCCTCAATCACCTCACGTATCACAAATCTACTGAGCGACATATCAGCATGGATGTCACTTCACTACCTTAGACTCAATCTTTCCAAAACTGAGCTGTAATATTACCTCCCTCCTACCCCACTCATGACTTTACCATCAAGATCAACAGAACAACCATTGGTCCTTCCCCTCATGCCAGGGTGCTGGGCGTAATCCTAGACTATGACCTCTCCTTTGGGCCCCACATCCACTCACTGGCTAAATCCTGCCGCCTCAACCTTCGGAACATTTCCAATATCTGCCCCTTCCTGACCAATGACACCACAAAACAACTTATCCACGCCTTGGTTATATCCCGCCTCGATTACTGCAGCTCCCTCCTCACTGGTCTACAGTTACAGAGGCCACGCCCCCTTCAGTCTATTATGAATGCTGCTGCTAGACTCATACACCTTACCAACCGATCAGCGACTGCTGCTAGACTCATACACCTTACCATCCGATCAGTGACTGCTGCTAGACTCTTACACCTTACCAACCGATCAGCGACTGCCGCTAGAGTCATACACCTTACCAACCGATCAGCGACTGCCGCTAGACTCATACACCTTACCAACCGATCAGCGACTGCCGCTAGACTCATATACCTTACCAACCGATCAGCGACTGCCGCTAGACTCATACACCTTACCAACTGATCAGCGACTGCCGCTAGACTCATACACCTTACCAACCGATCAGTGACTGCCGCTAGACTCTTACACCTTACCAACCGATCAGCAACTGCTGCTAAACTCATACACCTTACCAACCAATCAGCGACTGCCGCTAGACTCATACACCTTACCAACCGATCAGTGACTGCTGCCAGACTCATACACCTTACCAACCGATCAGCGACTGCCGCTAGACTCATACACCTTACCAACCGATCAGCGACTGCTGCTAGACTCATACACCTTACCAACCGATCAGTGACTGCCGCTAGACTCATACACCTTACCAACCGATCAGCGACTGCCGCTAGACTCATACACCTTACCAACCGATCAGTGACTGCTGCTAGACTCATACACCTTACCGACCGATCAGCGACTGCTGCTAGACTCATACACCTTACCAACCGATCAGCGACTGCCGCTAGACTCATACACCTTACCAACCGATCAGTGACTGCTGCTAGACTCATACACCTTACCGACTGATCAGTGACTGCCGCTAGACTCATACACCTTACCAACCGATCAGTGACTGCTGCTAGACTCATACACCTTACCAACCAATCAGTGACTGCCGCTAGACTCATACACCTTACCAACCGATCAGGGACTGCTGCTAGACTCATACACCTTACCAACCGATCAGCGACTGCCGCTAGACTCATACACCTTACCAACCAATCAGCGACTGCTGCTAGACTCATACACCTTACCAACCGATCAGCGACTGCTGCTAGACTCATACACCTTACCAACCGATCAGCGACTGCTACTAGACTCATACACCTTACCAACCAATCAGCGACTGCCGCTAGACTCATACACCTTACCAATCGATCAGCGACTACTGCTAGACTCATACACCTTACCAACCGATCAGCGACTGCTGCTAGACTCATACACCTTACCAACCGATCAGCGACTGCTGCTAGACTCATACACCTTACCGACCGATCAGAGACTGCCGCTAGACTCATACACCTCACCAACTGATCATCGACTGCTGCCCCTCTCTGCCAATCCCTCCACTGGCTTCCACTAACCCAACATATAAAATTCAAAATACTAACCACAACTTACAAAGCCATCCACAACACTGCCCCTAGCTACATCAACAATGTGATAACACATGGGATCCATGGATTCCATACATCTCCATGCCCTAGTACTTCCTGATTTGGCTCCCCTCTCCTCTCCTCCCCTCTCCTTTCCTCCTCCTCCTCCTCTCCTCCCCTCTCCTCTCCTCTCCTCCCCTCTCCTCTCCTTTCCTCCTCCTTCTGCCCTCTCCTCTCCTCTTCACTCTCCTCTCCTCCTCTTCCCCTCCCCTCTCCTCTCCTCCTCTTCCCCTCCCCTCTCCTCTCCTCCTTCCCTACCCTCTCCTCTCTTCCTCCTCCTCTCTCCCCTCCCCTCTCTTCCCCCTCCTCCCCTCCTCCTCTCTCCTCCCTCCTCCCCTCCTCCTCTCTCCTCCTCTTCCCCTCCCCTCTCCTCTCTTCCTCCTCCTCTCTCCCCTCTTCTCTCCTCTTCTCTTCTCCCCTCTCCCCTCTCCTTTCTCCTCTCCTCCTCCTCCCCTCTCCTCCTCCTCCTCTCCTCTCCTTTCCTCCTCCTTCTGCACTCTCCTCCCCTCTTCACTCTCCTCTCCTCCTCTTCCCCTCCCCTCTCCTCTCCTCCTTCCCTACCCTCTCCTCTCTTCCTCCTCCTCTCTCCCCTCCCCTCTCTTCCCCCTCCTCCTCCCCTCCTCTCTCCTCCTCTTCCCCTCCCCTCTCCTCTCTTCCTCCTCCCCTCTTCTCTCCTCTTCTCCCCTCTCCTCCTCCTCTCCTCCTCCTCCCCTCCTCTCCTCCCCTCTCCTCCCCTCTCCTCCTCCTCTCCTCCCCTCCCCTCTCCTCCTCCCCTCTCCTCCCCTCTCCTCCTCCCTTCCTCTCCTCCTCTCCCCTCCCCTCTCCTCTCCCCTCCTCTCTCCTCCTCCTCCCCTCTCTCCTCTCATTACTGTTACCCTCCTTTCTTCCTTTCTGCTGTCTCTTTTATTTCCCATGTTCTGGTGCTAGTGTAGTTCCATGTTGTATGTGTTGTGCACTATGTGTGGTGTGTATGATGAATGCTCTGTGTGATCCATATGTCTCCTATTATTGCTTCCCCTGTACAAGGTGGACTTAATGCTGGGAATGTTCTATGTGACGTCTCCAGTCATTATTGCACACATTTCCTGCTTCCTGCGGGATGTCTGTTGTTTATTCATCCGCCTGTTTGTTGGGGAGATTTCATACCTTATAACATGACACTTGTCTATTACATTTTCTGTAACTTCAAACATTTCAATAAAAATATTGGAAAATAAATAGTTGGTTGCATAAGAGATAGATTTATTTTTTCTCAGTTTTTTTTAGTTATTTTTGATCTTTCATGGAAACCACAGGAATGGATATTTTAATGTTTCTCGGGGCTGCAGTTCCTCTGAACTCCACAAGGTGGTGATCTCACTTCTATCCAGAAAGGAAGTTATTGTAGAACAGAGGCAGGAAGTGATGTCAGGCACAGACAGGAAGTGATGTCAGGCACAGACAGGAAGTGATGTCTGGTAAAGACAGGAAGTGATGTCAGGCACAGACAGGAAGTCAACTGTAATAAAGACAGAAAGTTCCATGTGGCACAAAGAAGAGGAGATGTTGCTGGAAGTGGCAGCAGAGGAGGTAATAAGATGTTATGTTCTATTTATACCCAGTAACCCCCATCATGTCTGTCCTCTTCCTCCATAGCCACGTCCGTCCTCTTCCTCCATAGCCACGTCCGTCCTCTTCCTCCATAGTCACGTCGGTCCTCTTCCTCCATGGTCACGTCGGTCCTCTTCCTCCATGGTCACGTCGGTCCTCTTCCTCCATGGTCACGTCCGTCCTCTTCCTCCATGGTCACGTCGGTCCTCTTCCTCCATGGTCACGTCGGTCCTCTTCCTCCATGGTCACGTCGGTCCTCTTCCTCCATGGTCACGTCGGTCCTCTTCCTCCATGGTCACGTCGGTCCTCTTCCTCCATGGTCACGTCGGTCCTCTTCCTCCATAGCCACGTCCGTCCTCTTCCTCCATAGCCACGTCCGTCCTCTTCCTCCATAGTCACGTCGGTCCTCTTCCTCCATGGTCACGTCGGTCCTCTTCCTCCATGGTCACGTCCGTCCTCTTCCTCCATAGTCACATCCGTCCTCTTCCTCCATAGTCACATCCGTCCTCTTCCTCCATAGTCACATCCGTCCTCTTCCTCCATAGTCACGTCCGTCCTCTTCCTCCATAGTCACGTCCGTCCGTCCTCTTCCTCCATAGTCACGTCTGTCCGTCCTCTTCCTCCATAGTCATGTCCGTCCGTCCTCTTCCTCCATAGTCATGTCCGTCCGTCCTCTTCCTCCATAGTCACGTCTGTCCTCTTCCTCCATAGTCCATCCTCTTCCTCCATAGTCATGTCTGTCCTCTTCCTCCATAGTCCATCCTCTTCCTCCATAGTCACATCCGTCCTCTTCCTCCATAGTCACATCCGTCCTCTTCCTCCATAGTCACATCCGTCCTCTTCCTCCATAGTCACGTCCGTCCGTCCTCTTCCTCCATAGTCACGTCCGTCCGTCCTCTTCCTCCATAGTCACGTCCGTCCGTCCTCTTCCTCCATAGTCACGTCCGTCCGTCCTCTTCCTCCATAGTCACGTCCGTCCGTCCTCTTCCTCCATAGTCACGTCCGTCCGTCCTCTTCCTCCATAGTCACGTCCGTCCGTCCTCTTCCTCCATAGTCACGTCCGTCCGTCCTCTTCCTCCATAGTCACGTCCGTCCGTCCTCTTCCTCCATAGTCACGTCCGTCCGTCCTCTTCCTCCATAGTCACGTCCGTCCGTCCTCTTCCTCCATAGTCACGTCCGTCCGTCCTCTTCCTCCATAGTCACGTCCGTCCGTCCTCTTCCTCCATAGTCACGTCCGTCCGTCCTCTTCCTCCATAGTCACGTCCGTCCGTCCTCTTCCTCCATAGTCACGTCCGTCCGTCCTCTTCCTCCATAGTCACGTCCGTCCGTCCTCTTCCTCCATAGTCACGTCCGTCCGTCCTCTTCCTCCATAGTCACGTCCGTCCGTCCTCTTCCTCCATAGTCACGTCCGTCCGTCCTCTTCCTCCATAGTCACGTCCGTCCGTCCTCTTCCTCCATAGTCACGTCCGTCCGTCCTCTTCCTCCATAGTCCTGTCCGTCCTCTTCCTCCATAGTCCTGTCCGTCCTCTTCCTCCATAGTCCTGTCCGTCCTCTTCCTCCATAGTCCTGTCCGTCCTCTTCCTCCATAGTCCTGTCCATCCTCTTCCTCCATAGTCCTGTCCGTCCTCTTCCTCCATAGTCACATCCGTCCTCTTCCTCCATAGTCACATCCGTCCTCTTCCTCCATAGTCACATCTGTCCTCTTCCTCCATAGTCCATCCTCTTCCTCCATAGTCCATCCTCTTCCTCCATAGTCCATCCTCTTCCTCCATAGTCACGTCCGTCCTCTTCCTCCATAGTCACGTCCGTCCTCTTCCTCCATAGTCACGTCCGTCCTCTTCCTCCATAGTCACGTCCGTCCTCTTCCTCCATAGTCACGTCTGTCCTCTTCCTCCATAGTCCATCCTCTTCCTCCATAGTCACGTCCGTCCTCTTCCTCCATAGTCCATCCTCTTCCTCCATAGTCCATCCTCTTCCTCCATAGTCCATCCTCTTCCTCCATAGTCCGTCCTCTTCCTCCATAGTCCGTCCTCTTCCTCCATAGTCCGTCCTCTTCCTCCATAGTCCGTCCTCTTCCTCCATAGTCCGTCCTCTTCCTCCATAGTCACGTCCGTCCTCTTCCTCCATAGTCCGTCCTCTTCCTCCATAGTCACGTCCGTCCTCTTCCTCCATAGTCCATCCTCTTCCTCCATAGTCCATCCTCTTCCTCCATAGTCCGTCCTCTTGCTCCATAGTCCGTCCTCTTGCTCCATAGTCCGTCCTCTTGCTCCATAGTCCGTCCTCTTGCTCCATAGTCACGTCCGTCCTCTTGCTCCATAGTCACGTCCGTCCTCTTGCTCCATAGTCACGTCCGTCCCCTTGCTCCATAGTCACGTCCGTCCCCTTGCTCCATAGTCACGTCCGTCCCCTTCCTCCATAGTCACGTCCGTCCCCTTCCTCCATAGTCACGTCCGTCCTCTTCCTCCATAGTCACGTCCGTCCTCTTCCTCCATAGTCACGTCCGTCCTCTTCCTCCTTAGTCACGTCCGTCCTCTTCCTCCATAGTCACGTCCGTCCCCTTGCTCCATAGTCACGTCCGTCCCCTTCCTCCATAGTCACGTCCGTCCCCTTCCTCCATAGTCACGTCCGTCCTCTTCCTCCATAGTCACGTCCGTCCTCTTCCTCCTTAGTCACGTCCGTCCTCTTCCTCCATAGTCACGTCCGTCCTCTTCCTCCATAGTCACGTCCGTCCTCTTCCTCCATAGTCACGTCCGTCCTCTTCCTCCATAGTCACGTCCGTCCTCTTCCTCCATAGTCACGTCCGTCCTCTTCCTCCATAGTCACGTCCGTCCTCTTCCTCCATAGTCACGTCCGTCCTCTTCCTCCCTAGTCACGTCCGTCCTCTTCCTCCATAGTCACGTCCGTCCTCTTCCTCCCTAGTCACGTCCGTCCTCTTCCTCCATAGTCACGTCCGTCCTCTTCCTCCCTAGTCACGTCCGTCCTCTTCCTCCATAGTCACGTCCGTCCTCTTCCTCCCTAGTCACGTCCGTCCTCTTCCTCCCTAGTCACGTCCGTCCTCTTCCTCCCTAGTCACGTCCGTCCTCTTCCTCCATAGTCACGTCCGTCCTCTTCCTCCATAGTCACGTCCGTCCTCTTCCTCCATAGTCACGTCCGTCCTCTTCCTCCATAGTCATGTCCGTCCTCTTCCTCCATAGTCACGTCCGTCCTCTTCCTCCATAGTCACGTCCATCCTCTTCCTCCATAGTCACTGTGACGTCTTTTATCTCCAGCAGATGATGATACACACATATATAGTGTGGGAACCCAGATAAACCCCTTCAGGGGCAGAACATTCCCCCACTTCCGGGGCCGGAACATTCTCCTCATTGTGGAGATAAATTCTAGTAATATGGTCCTCTAAACAAACAGCACTGACAATAAATAGACAAGACAAGGACCATCCTGACCATACATGGCCTACAAAGGGCAATGATGACACTACACAGGCAGCCAATGGGCAATCATTACACTATGCAGCCAACACAATGATGGAGTGCCGGGGTCAGGAGTATGGAGCATAGAGCCCCTTACATTGCTGCTCAGGAGGAAGGAAACATTCCCCAGCCGGCCATGAAGAATATGTTCCATCATTGGTGTCAGAGGGAGGGAAATACTGAGGAGTCTGAGGGAAGTAGAGGAGCTGAGGGGTCTCTCAGGTTACTGAGGATGAGAGACTTTGGGGCCCCTGAGGGGATAGTGAAGTTAAAGGGTTTTGAGGGGGTAGCGTAGCTGAAGGGATCTGGGTTGGCGGGGAGCAGGGCTCTGAGGAAGGAAAAGTTTGTCAGGCTCAGGGGGACACTGAGGCAGGGAGGGGGGCTCTTGGTCTCTGATTGTCCTCTTACCTGCACTTACTTTCCAGACCTCCTTACAGAACTCCTACCAGGAAAGGAAGGCAACCTTCACCTTCTTACCATCTCATTGGTCAAATACTGTATTCCAAGATACCAAATAGAATGCAGAAGGACAATCCTTCACCCCTTGGTGGGCACTTATACTTAGAGGAGGTCTGTTGGTACATTATTGACTAAAAGGTAGTCAGGGGTCAGTGCTGAACATCTTCAGGAGACACTCCAATACCTCCCATGACACAGGCTCTGGCAGTGCCCGGTGCTGGAATTCAGAGCCCCAGGAACCCACCACCACTCTGTACAATGTCCTGGATATTACAGTATACTTGGGAACCAAAGCCCTCCCCCTCCTGTCCTCCTTCTACCCACACTAGGCTGTCATTGGAGGGAAGAGAATAGGCTCCTTCCTCACAGCTCTCTACTCCACCAGCACCATCCTCCTGCTATCCCATCCAATCCCTTCTCTTACTGCAGAGAGTGACAGTGACATCACTCCTGTCAGTCAGCAGGCTGCCACAGATTGGAGCCTTGCAGCCGGAGTTATGGCAATTGTCCTGATTAGCCAGCAACTCCGGCCAAAAGTCATCAAGTTCCCCTTCCTGGACATTATGATGAGCCGACATTGACCTCACAGCACTGCCTCAGAGCAAACAAGTCATAGGAAGGATCAGATTTATCATTCCTTGTCTGCAGATCTAATACTCATCAAAACCAGTTCAGAGACCAAACAAACCCAACAGAGAAAAGGGGCCCCGGACCTCAAAATTGTAGTAAACACTAAACAGTCCAAACAAAATATCTTCCCATGGGGGGAGTAGTCCTTCAATGTGCATCAACCCTCCTATTCCCCCCTCACATCCACATCCTATTATTGTGTGACCAATACCATCCAAATCATTCTTACTTTCATTTCCCAAAGTTATCCGTCTACAAGGAGACCTGTATAGATCACATGATGGCACCAATGAGGATGGAGGAGGACCGGAGTCACATGACTGAGAAGATACTAAACCTCACCCTGGAGATCATCTACCTGCTGACCGGAGAGGTGAGGAGGATTCTGGGAGGTCACATGACATCACTCTCATCTCTATTAATAAAACACAGACCTGACCGGAGAGGTGAGGAGGATTCTGGGAGGTCACATGACATCACTCTCATCTCTATTAATAAAACACAGACCTGACCGGAGAGGTGAGGAGGATTCTGGGAGGTCACATGACATCACTCTTCTATTAATAATACACAGACCTGACCAGAAAGGTGAGGAGGATTCTGGGAGGTCACATGACATCACACAGACCTGACCGGAGAGGTGAGGAGGATTCTGGGAGGTCACATGACATCACTCTCATCTCTATTAATAAAACACAGACCTGACCGGAGAGGTGAGGAGGATTCTGGGAGGTCACATGACATCACTCTCATCTGTATTAATAAAACACAGACCTGACCGGAGAGGTGAGGAGGATTCTGGGAGGTCACATGACATCACTCTCATCTCTATTAATAAAACACAGACCTGACCGGAGAGGTGAGGAGGATTCTGGGAGGTCACATGACATCACTCTTCTATTAATAAAACACAGACCTGACCGGAGAGGTGAGGAGGATTCTGGGAGTCTAACATGATATTCATATTGGATCCCCAATACAGAGATTTCCTCTTCTGAAGTCAGGTGATCATATGACCATCACAGTGCCTCCATGTGACTCCCTAAACCCTGAGAGACACAACATGCAGAAGATTCTAGAAGTCACCAAGAAGATGATGGAGCTGCTGACAGGAGAGGTGAGCGGTGCCGGGAATTCTGGGACATTCTCCAGTAACAGACAAGGGATGTGTCTGGATGGTGACTGTATCATTGTGTGTGTCAGGTTCCTATAAGGTGTCAGGGTGTCACTGTCTATTTCTCCATGGAGGAGTGGGAGTATTTAGAAGGACACAAGGATCTCTACAAGGACGTCATGATGGACAATCAGCCGCCCCTCACATCACCGGGTAAGAGGAGACTTTATTGTAAAGGAGAGAGCAGTACGGAGGATCCACCTAGATCCCCCATCATCTGATAAACACATAGAAACAATGGATTCAGTCAGTGTGTGTGTTTCCTACAGATGGATCCAGTCATGGGAACCCACCAGAGAGATGTCCCCGTCCTCTGTATTCCCGGGATTCCACACAGGAAGATCACAACTATGCAGAACATCATCAGGTAGATGTGTATAAATCATAACTATTAGTGATTGTTCCTCAAGGGTGTTTGTTACATTGAATTTCTTTTTGAATGTTCAGAGTGGAATCCTCGGGGATGATAATATTGATGTTAAAGAAGAGTATAAAGAGGAGGATGAGGAGTATGGAGTGATGGAGGAGTTTTCAGAAGGACACAAGGATATGATGGAGCCACCTAATACCAGGAACCCCCCAGCGGGATGTCCCCGTCCTCTGTATTCCCGGGATTCCACACAGGAAGGTCACACCATCCCTCACTATTACAAGGTTGGTGGGATGGAGCATCTAGAACATGGAGTCATAGAGACAATGTGTGGATTCTTTATATGACCTTACATTTTACAGATGATATTTTCTCTCATTTCCTTGATTTAGAGTGGAGATCCAATCGATATAGAATTTGAGGTGAAAGCAGAAGAAGAAGAGGCGTATGTGAGGGATGATCAGCAGTCTATGGAGGAGGATGGAATAACGGGGACATTTATAGAGGAGGACACTCCTACAGAGATCAGCACAGGTGGGTCATGAACACTAAATCCATTCCTCCACCCATACTGCTCACTGATTGGTCCAGAGTAGGGCGGGGACTGGGTGATATCAGCCTGTAATCCCCTGGTCACTTTCCTGAGCTGTGTTCCCCGTCCTGTATTCCTGGATTTCTCTCGGATAATCTTCCTTCTCTGTGCTGCAGACACAATTTATGTATCTAGACTGGATTTATGGAGGTTCTGGGGTTCAGCTGGCAGAAAAATGTTCATTTTTACTATAAGCATTGCATTGCTACATATCTGCCTTCCACACCTACACCTCCTCCCTCCACACTGCCAAACAAGCCTACTTCCTGACCCTCATCAAGACCCTCTCCTCCAATCCTCGCCGGCTCTTCTCCACCTTCAACTCTCTACTCTCTCCACCCCAACCCCCACCCAGCACCTCACTCACTGCCCATGAGATTGCCAATCACTTTAAAAACAAGATTGACACAATTTGCAAAGACATCGCAGCTCCTCAAACTCTCTCCAACCCCCTTCACCCTCACACAGCTTCCTCCTCATCACCCCTCTCCTTCGGCCCCACCACTGCTCTGACCTCCACCCCACCCAACATTCCTCACACTGAAGCCCCCTCAACACTCGACACCTTTGACCTTACTACCATCGAGGAAGTATCCAAGTTCCTCTCTGATGCCCGCCTCACCACCTGCCCCCTTGACCCTATCCCCTCACAACTCCTACGACCTCCCTCCCCTTCCATCCTACGCTCCCTCACCCACATCTTTAATCTTTCCCTCTCCTCAGGCACTTTCCCCTCCCCTCTGAAACATGCACACATCACCCCCATACTTAAAAAGCCCTCCCTGGACCCCAATGACCCCAACAACCTCAGACCCATCTCCCTGCTCCCATTTACATCTAAACTCCTCGAGCGCCTAGTCTACACCCGCCTATGCTCTCACCTCAACGACAACAACCTCCTCGATCCCCTACAGTCCGGCTTCCGTCCCCTACACTCCACCGAAACCGTCCTACACTCCACCGAAACCGTCCTACACTCCACCGAAACCACCCTACACTCCACCGAAACTGCCTTACTCAAACTCTCCAACGACCTGCTAACCGCCAAAGCTAATGGCCACTATTCAGTGCTCCTACTCCTTGACCTCTCTGCGGCCTCCGACACAGTCGACCACCCCCTCCTCCTCAAAAAACTACACTCCCTCAGCCTCAGAGATTCTGCTCTCTCCTGGCTCTCATCCTACCTGTCACAACGCTCCTTCAGCGTTACCTATAATGCTACCACCTCCCCCTCACTCCCCCTCTCTGTTGGGGTCCCTCAAGGCTCTGTCCTCGGGCCCCTTCTCTTCTCCATCTACACCTCCTCCCTTGGCCAACTCATACACTCTTACGGCTTCAACTACCACCTCTATGCCCACGACACACAAATCTATCTCTCCGCCCCCCACCTCACCCCCTCGGTCTCCGCCCCCCACCTCACCCCCTCGGTCTCCGCCCCCCACCTCACCCCCTCGGTCTCCGCATCACACCTCACCCCCTCGGTCTCCGCCCGAATCACACACCTACTGAGCGACATATCAGACTGGATGTCGCTCCACTTCCTTAAACTGAACCTTTCCAAAACTAAGCTCCTAGTCTTCCCCCCCCAGCCCGGACACCACCCCCCATTGACTTCTCCATCACATCCAACAACGCTGCCATCAAACCCGCCCCACAGGCCAGAGGACTTGGTGCCATTCTGGACTCCAGTCTATCCTTCCAGCCCCAAGTCCAATCTTTAACAGACTCGTGCCGACTCCACCTCCGCAACATGCAGACTCCGCCTCCGCAACATGCAGACTCCGCCTCCGCAACATGCAGACTCCGCCTCCGCAACATGCAGACTCCGCCTCCGCAACATGCAGACTCCGCCTCCGCAACATGCAGACTCCGCCTCCGCAACATGCAGACTCCGCCTCCGCAACATGCAGACTCCGCCTCCGCAACATGCAGACTCTGCCTCCGCAACATGCAGACTCCGCCTCCGCAACATGCAGACTCCACCTCCGCAACATCGCCAAAATCCGCACGTTCCTAACCCCAGAAACCACTAAACAGCTCATCCACTCCCTCATCATATCACGACTCGACTACTGCAACTCCCTCCTCACTGGCCTGCCTCGCCGCTGGCTATCCCCGCTTCAGTCCATCCTGAATACGGCTGCCAGACTCATTCACCTTTCCAACCGCTCCATCTCCGCCACCCCCCTCTGCCAATCCCTCCACTGGCCTCCACTCAGTGTCCTCCACCCCCCTCTGCCAATCCCTCCACTGGCCTCCACTCAGTGTCCTCCACCCCTCTCTGCCAATCCCTCCACTGGCCTCCACTCAGTGTCCTCCACCCCCCTCTGCCAATCCCTCCACTGGCCTCCACTCAGTGTCCTCCACCCCCCTCTGCCAATCCCTCCACTGGCCTCCACTCAGTGTCCTCCACCCCCCTCTGCCAATCCCTCCACTGGCCTCCGATTGCGCAACGGATCAAATTCAAAATCCTAACGCTGACGTACAAAGCCGTCCACCATACTGCCCCGAACTACATCACTGACCTAATATCCAAGTACCGCCCAACACGCACACTCCGCTCCTCACAAGACCTCCTTCTCTCTAGTTCCCTGGTCTCCTCCTCCCATGCCCACCTCCAGGACTTCTCCAGGGTGTCACCCATCCTCTGGAACTCCCTGCCCCAACCCATCAGATTATCACCTACTCTCCTCTCCTTTAGGCGCACCCTGAAAACTCATCTCTTCAGGGAAGCCTACCCCACCCCCTGCTAACCTGCTGACCTCCTCCACTCTTCCTACCACTCCATCCCCCACAGCTATCTCCTCCTGTACCTCCATCCCCTCCCTCCTAGATTGTAAGCTCCAAGGAGCAGGGCCCTCGATCCCCTCATGTATCACATTGTATTGTATTGTTCTGTCACATGTTCTGTCCCCCTTTGTAATGTACAGCGCTGAGCCAACTATAAATACTGTATAATAATAATAATGTAGGCACCCAGGACATGTGACTGGGGTCTCCTGCCTTGTGCCTGACTCTTCCAGGGGACCTTCTCTGTTATCTGCTGGCTGTGCCGGGTGGAGGGATATGTCTGTAGTGTCTCAGACCCAAGTCACTGAGTGCAGTCTCAGTGATGGGAGGCAGCGGTGTGGGATCTCTGCAACTTGTCTACAGTAAACATTTAAAGTGGTTGTAAACCCTCCATATACTCCAATGACTGGCCTCAGGTGATACACAGAGATACAACAAATCCTCCTACATACGTTGTACCTGTTTATCTATAGCACTCATTTCTCTATATTTGTTCAAAGTCCAGAATTTATACAGCTTGTCTGAGAAGTCAGAAAAAAGGGGGCAGAGAGCTGAAGTCACTCTCTTCACAGCTCTGTGAAGTGAGCTCTGAGAGATGATTGATGGGAAGGGACACACTTCCTTCACACAGGAACAGAGCTGAGGCTGTCAATCACAGGCTGTGTGCTGGAGCTCCCTCCCCTGTCATCTTTTTTTTCTCCTGGTGTCAGGAAGACTTGTCAGAAGGGACTCAGCTGCTGATCGCAGAGGAAGGAGACAGCAGACAGAAATGGCTCTTATTGCTCTGGAGTGAGACAAGTACACACTGTAGAGGGATATGTTTGTTCATATTCCATGTCTGAGGGTTACAACCCCTGTAAGTGATCTCTGATTACTAAACACCAATTTGCTGTGATCCTTACACTATGTATTAGTATCGCCCCCCTTGTCCTGAATAGAGGTACTATGTGGGTGTTAGTTTGTGGCTGGGCTGTACTTGGCTCAGGCTGATTGTATAGTTCTTCACTTGGTTTCTCCCTAAGTTTAGGTTGTCCTGTGATGTCTCACTGTGGCCAGTAGATGTCACTGCTATCACTGGACATAGGATGAGGTGGCGGCTGCATTCCATTTCTTTGGCTTTTTTCCCTGTTTTCACCTGGTGATCTGTCCAGTAACACACCTTCTGTATTAGAGCGCCCCCACTGTGGAGGCAGCAGCATGGTCAGTCTGGGGGGAGGGCATGTTAGATGTACTAGCAGATATAAAAACAGTAACTAATTGAAGCCAAACTCCAGATCACACTTCATACTCAGTTTCATCAAACTGTTTTTACCTTTTGGGATAAACTTTTTACATGAATAAATAAAAGCTGATCATTGTAAGCCCCCTGTCAGTGGTAAATGGTCTTTATAAAACAACAGATTTACTGGCTAGATCACCAGATAAATATAGAAGAAAACTAATACTGTATAGTCCTAACTTTTGTATCCTATATAATAGGTTGTACATTACATCGGCCTTACTTCTTTCACTCCCATTTCCTACCAGCTGGACATTTTATATCGGATGATGTGATTGGAGCACAGACTTTTACATGGTGATAATAATGTGATCACATCCTCCAACTTTGGACCCTTAAACAGAAAGTGATAATGAGGGAGGAGTCAATACCCCAATGATGGTGGTCTTCAGGATCAGTCCAGTCT
Organism: Staurois parvus; assembly: GCF_062004578.1. Lineage (NCBI taxonomy): Eukaryota > Metazoa > Chordata > Amphibia > Anura > Ranidae > Staurois > Staurois parvus. The sequence goes on from NW_028317987.1 coordinate 568,310, forward strand.
TCATCTTGGTTGTTCTCCCCCCATCCTCACTCTCTGACCTCTGGTGGGGCTCAGCCCCGCTGTTCTTCATGACTAAATCATGGAGTAAATAAGGAAGTGCAGTACTTCTTGTGTTGGGAAGATGGCGATGAGTGATAGAGGGGGTGGGGACCCTCGTCCTATAATCCCCTCATCACTGTCCCTCCTATAAAAGACAGTTCTGGTTGTTTCCTCCCTCTCTGACTAAGGTCCATGAATAAAGAAATGACCTGGTAGGAGATCAGAGGAGCCATTTCCTAGTTCCCTTGAGGGTGGAATTGTAAGCTCCTCAGAGACCAAGCTGCCTGATGTGGGCGGAGTCCTGGTTTGGGGGAACCAATCAGCTCCTGTCTAGTAATCCTCTTTGTCTTTGTATTTTAGTCCATGGCCGGGAGATGAGGAAAACCTCCGAGGATTGTCTCACTTTGTCTCCAGACTGGAAAGTAGAAGATGAGGACATCACACAGTATAGTCCAGGAGAAAACCCGGCTCCCTCCAATGTCCATCCGGCACCACCCAGTGTAGATGGACCATCGGATTCCTCGTATCCTGAGGAACCTCAGACTCAGAACCTCAGAAACCGGGCCGACCTTCCAACAGGGAAGAGCTTCTCCTGTACTGAGTGCGGGAAATGTTTCCATTTTAAATCCCATCTAAATAGACATAAAAGATCTCACACGGGGGAGAAGCCGTATTCCTGTCCTGAGTGCGGGAAATGTTTTTCAAAGAAGTCCAATCTGTACAAACATCAGAGATCTCACACGGGAGAGAAGCCGTATTCCTGTCCTGAGTGCGGGAAATGTTTTTCAACTAAGTACTATCTTTGCACACATCAGAGATCTCACACGGGTGAGAAGCCGTATTCCTGTCCTGAGTGCGGGAAATGTTTTTCAGATAAGTCCTATCTTTCCATACATCAGAGATCTCACACAGGAGAGAAGCTGTATTCCTGTCCTGAGTGCGGGAAATGTTTTTCAACTAAGTACTATCTTTACACACATCAGAGATCTCACACGGGAGAGAAGCTGAATTCCTGTCCTGAGTGTGGGAAATGTTTTTCAACTAAGTACTATCTTCACACACATCAGAGATTGCACACGGGGGAGAATCCGTATTCCTGTTCTGAGTGCGGGAAATGTTTTTCATGCAAGTCCCATCTTTCCATACATCAGAGGTCTCACACAGGGGAAAAGCCGTATTCTTGTCCTGAGTGCGGGGTATGTTTTACAGTGAAGGCCAGTCTTCAAAAACATCAGAGATCTCACACAGGGGAAAAGCCATATTCGTGTCCTGAGTGCGGGAAATGCTTTTCAATTAAGTCCCATCTATACATACATCAGAGATCTCACACGGGGGAGAAGCCGTATTCCTGTCCTGAGTGCGGGAAATGTTTTTCAGACAAGTCCAGTCTTAACACACATCAGAGATCTCACACGGGGGAGAAGCCTTATTCCTGTTCTGAGTGCGGGAAATGTTTTTCAAACAAGTCCAGTCTTAACACACATCAAAGATATCACACGGGGGAGAAGCCGTATTCCTGTTCTGAGTGCGGGAAATGTTTTGCAGAAAAATCAAAACTTGTCAGACATCAGAAGCTTCATGTGGTTGAAAAAGCCAGTTTCCTGTCCTGAGTGAGGGAAATGTTCCTGTTAGAAGCCTTCCATATCCTAATATCTGCCTATTGACATTACTAACTTATGTATGAATGTGTTGGATCTTAATAAAGTAATTGATTTATTGTATTTCTATTTGTTCTAGATTGGGAAAAGGGAGATAAACAGACTATTGTTAGTCTATGTGAATACATATGTATATGGATAAATATCTTGGGTTTGTTCTCTACATTCTAGTAACATGTGGTAGTAATTAGTCATGAAATGGTTAGCTGGCTTCCCTCCCCCATCTCTGTGGGGAGGAGCTAAAGTTTTACTAAGAGGAGAATTGTAAGAATCTATTTCATACATGGTAAGCATACACATTTTATACTGTAATATTTCTTGATTAGGATATTTATATATGATATAACTTTTATATTAATATTACATTTTATATATATATATATATATATCTCTGTATAGTATATATGTGTAACACATCCCATCCCCCCCGACTGATGGAATGTCAGTGAAGGTTTGATTAGAGGTCCCAAGGATTCATTTTCAGCCTCTCTCCTAGACTGAAGGTTTGTTCTATACATCTGTCACCAGATATTATTGTGGGACTATAAGAACCAGAGAGGACAACCAGCCAGGAGAAGGTGGGGGCTGCATTGCTCCTTATAGAGCAGAACAAAGACTTTTTGGTGGCACACTTTTTAGAAGCTGGGCTGAGGAGACTACAGATTCACACAAACAAGTTTTACATACAATTTGTATCTCAAGAACATAACTATATATTTTTGGACATTATCTAAACATTCTGAATTCCAATATTTTAGTTATAATTTTATGCAATATTATTATTGAACACATTTTTGAGGTCATGTAAGAGTTGGAAGGACTTTCTATTTTGGACTTTTCTCATCAATACAAGTTTTAACCACTTGCCTACCGGGCACTTCTACCCCCTTCCTGCCCCCCGGGCACTTCTACCCCCTTCCTTACCAGGCCAATTTTCAGCTTTCAGCGCTGCCGCACTTTGATTGACAATTGCGCGGTCATGCAACATTGTACCCATATGAAATTTTGATCATTTTTTTCTCACAAATAGAGCTTTCTTTTGGTGGTATTTACTCCCCACTGGGCGCTTTACTTTTTGCGCTATAAATTAAAAAAAGTGCAAAAAATTTGAAAAAAAAAAAAAGTTTATTTGTTTCTTTTATAAAATTTTTCAAACAGGTATTTTTTCTCCTTCACTGATTTGCGTTGATGAGGCGGCACTGATGGGCACTGATAGGTGGCACTGATGGGCACTGATAGGCAGCACTAAAGGGCACTGATAGGCAGTACTAATGAGGTGGCACGGATAGGCGGCACTGATAGACAGCACTAATTAGGGGTCACGGATAGGCGGCACTGATATGCAGCACTGATAGGCGGCACTGATAGGTGACACTGATGATGGGTACTGATAGACGGCACTGACTGGCATCACTGCTGGGCACTGACTGGCGGCACTGACTGGCACAACCCCTGGGCACTGACTGGTGGCACTGACTGGCAGCACTGCTGGGCTGCACTGGTGGACAGCACTGGTGGGTGGCACTGGTGGGCACAGGTGGGTGGGCACTGCTGGGCACATGTAGGTGGCACTTCTGGGCACAGGTAGGTGGGACTGCAGAGTGGCACAGGTGGGTGCACTGCTGGGCACAGGTGGGGGCACTGCTGGGCACAGGTGGGGGCACTGCTGGGAATGGGTGGGCGGGGGCTAGTGGGCGCACTGCTGATCGGAACTTGCGGGGGTCACTGCTGGGCACCGATCATCAGGGCACTGATCATCAGTGCCCTGATGATCGGTGCCGATCCCCGCTCTGACAACTGCCGGTTCTCGGCAGTACTTTCCTCATGATCTGACAGCGTGAGGAAAGTGCAGCCAAGAACCGGCACTTGCATTTTCCTGTGATCAGCGTGTCATTGGACAGGCTGATCACGTGGTAAAAGGCCGGTGGGATCGGCCTTTCACCACATCACGTGATCAGCTGTGTCCGTAGGACACAGCGATCACGGAGATCGCCGGGTGCGCGCCCCCTGGGGCGCGCAGGAGAGCGCGTTCTGGGAGGACGTCATATGACGTCCACTCAGAACTGGCCGGCCGCGGTGAAGCCGTCTTTCGACTATGCGCGGTCGGCAAGTGGTTAAGGTCTTTTTATTTTTTTATTTTTTCAAAAATAATTTTATTGGGAAAGTTAAGGCAGATGAATGTCCATAGAAATATGGATGACAGTGCGAACATAGACACCATATGCAGCATCCCGCTTCCCAGACGGGCTATGGGCTTGAATTGTACAAATGGAGGTGAGGGATCTCTTTATATCTGAGGTGTATAGCAAACCAGCAGATACAAAGTATAATAGATACATCCTTGTAGGTACATTAACCCCTTCCATACCGGGCACTCCCCCCCCCCCCTTCCATACCGGGCACTCTCCCCCCCTTCCATACCGGGCACTCCCCCCCCCCCCCCCCCTTCCATACCGGGCACTCTCCCCCCCTTCCATACCGGGCACTCCCCCCCCCCCCCTTCCATACCGGGCACTCTCCCCCCCTTCCATACCGGGCACTCCCTCCCCCCCCCCCTTCCATACCGGGCACTCCCCCCCCCTTCCATACCGGGCACTCCCCCCCCCTTCCATACCGGGCACTCTCCCCCCCTTCCATACCGGGCACTCCCTTCCCCCCCCCCTTCCATACCGGGCACTCCCCCCCCTTCCATACCGGGCACTCTCCCCCCCTTCCATACCGGGCACTCTCCCCCCCCTTCCATACCGGGCAATTTACCCCCTTCCTGCCCCGGCCAGTTTTCAGCTCTCAGCGCTCTCACACTTTGAATGACAATTGCGCGGTCATACAACACTGTACCCAAACAAAAATGTTATCATTTTCTTCACACAACTAGAGCTTTCTTTTGGTGGTATTAAATCACCGCCGGGGTTTTTATTTTTTGCTAAATTAACAAAAAAAGAACAAACATTTTGAAAAAAAAACCACATTTTTCTTTGTTTCTGTTATAAAAGTTTACAAATAAATAATTGTTCTTCATAAATTTAGGCCGAGATGTATTCTGCTCCATGTCTTTGGTGACAATAACTCAAATTAGGATGTATTATTTAGTTTGTAGGAAAGTTATAGAGTTCACAAACTATGGTATAGATCTGATTATTGATCAATCCTGAAGTACTGACGGCCAATCTCATTTCTTGAGGTCCAAGAATGTCAGAACAGTACAGATATCCCCCAAATGTCAGAACAGTACAGATATCCCCCAAATGTCAGGATGGTACAGATATCCCCCAAATGTCAGCACAGTACAGATACCCCCCAAATGTCAGGACGGTACAGATATCCCCCAAATGTCAGCACAGTACAGATATCCCCCAAATGTCAGGACGGTACAGATATCCCCCAAATGTCAGGACAGTACAGATATCCCCCAAATGTCAGGACGGTACAGATATCCCCCAAATGTCAGGACGGTACAGATATCCCCCAAATGTCAGAACGGTACAGATATCCCCCAAATGTCAGGACGGTACAGATATCCCCCAAATGTCAGGACGGTACAGATATCCCCCAAATATCGGGACGGTACAGATATCCCCCAAATGTCGGGACGGTACAGATATCCCCCAAATGTCAGGACGGTACAGATATCCCCCAAATGTCAGGACGGTACAGATATCCCCCAAATGTCAGGACGGTACAGATATCCCCCAAATGTCAGGACAGGACAGATATCCCCCAAATGTCAGAACGGTACAGATATCCCCCAAATGTCAGGACGGTACAGATATCCCCCAAATGTCAGGACGGTACAGATATCCCCCAAATGTCAGGACAGGACAGATATCCCCCAAATGTCAGGACAGGACAGATATCCCCCAAATGTCAGGATGGTACAGATATCCCCCAAATGTCAGAACGGTTCAGATATCCCTCAAATGTCAGGAGGGTACAGATATCCCCCAAATGTCAGGACGGTACAGATATCCCCCAAATGTCAGAACAGTACAGATATCCCCCAAATGTCAGGACAGGACAGATATCCCCCCAAATGTCAGGACGGTACAGATATCCCCCAAATGTCAGGACGGTACAGATATCCCCCAAATGTCAGGACAGGACAGATATCCCCCAAATGTCAGGACAGGACAGATATCCCCCAAATGTCAGGATGGTACAGATATCCCCCAAATGTCAGAACGGTTCAGATATCCCTCAAATGTCAGGAGGGTACAGATATCCCCCAAATGTCAGGACGGTACAGATATCCCCCAAATGTCAGAACAGTACAGATATCCCCCAAATGTCAGGACAGGACAGATATCCCCCAAATGTCAGAACGGTACAGATATCCCCCAAATGTCAGGACGGTACAGATATCCCCCAAATGTCAGGACGGTACAGATATCCCCCAAATGTCAGGACGGTACAGATATCCCCCAAATGTCAGGACGGTACAGATATCCCCCAAATGTCAGAATAGTACAGATATCCCCCAAATGACCCCTTTTTGCAGAGTAGACAGTCCGACGTCCTTCATAAGAGGAATGGCGAGTTTTTTGAAGTTGTATTTTTTTGTCATAATTTTTCGGAAAATGAAAAAAGTAAAAAAATTATTTTCACTATTTCTTTTTTTACATCCTGTCACCAGTGCAGTACAGCGTCATCATATAACTGGCATGGCGGTGATCAGGGACACTGACTGGTGACAGTATGAAAAAAAAAATATATATTTATATTTTTTTTTATTATTATTTTTAATTTTTTATTATATTTTTTTATTTTATTTAAGATTTTTTTTTCATATTTTACTATGTTCAAAGTAGTACAATGTTACCATAGTAACATTGTACTACTTTGGGGAAGTGATCAGTATTTTTTTTTTTTTACACAATTTGCTTATAGCAAAGAATTACTTTACTATAAACAAGCATTTACCTGAATAAAATCGATTCATTCAGCTTTTTTTTTTTTTTTTTTGTGCTTAGCTGTGATTTGGTCACAGCTAATCACATGACATGTGCATGTGACCTCTGTGACCATTCACAGCTAGACACTAGTATACAATGGATGGCATCATGAATGAAGCCATCCATTGTATACAACTGTCATGTGACCTGCAGTGATTGGTCACAGCAGGTCACATGGTACCGGCAACGGGGGCCGGTACTCAGATCTGTCATCGGCCGTGTCCGAGGTACACGCCCGGTGACAGATCGCACCGCTGCGCCGCTCTGCATTAGTGCAAACTGCGCATGTGCGGGAGCACGCCGAATGGCGTCCACCCGGAATGCAGCAACACTTTTGAAGCCGCCAAGCGGCCATTGGCCGGGCAGCTAATGGTTAATTACTGACCTATCTACTGGTAAGCCTTTATGTTGAGGGAATGTGAAGTGCTGGGAAAGGATATCACGTGGTGACGTCTGCGTTATGACTTGTGTAAAACAAAAAATAAAAAATCAAATATTCCTGCGCCAATACAAAATAAGTGCCAAATACAAAATCTGTGCATCTCTCTTCTAAATTGCTGCTGCGCAAAAAATGTGAAAACACAAATAATATTTATAAGTAAAACAGCGCAAAATAGACCTTCATGCAAATTTAATAAATCACAAAACATAAATGTCCCATATTCATTGGTGCGTATTTCTGTCCAAAAAATCTTCAGGAAAGACGCCCCAAAACCACTTGTGATGAAAGATGAGGATTCCAAATGCTTTTAGGAAACTTCCCCCTCTCACCCGTCACACCGACATCAAATACTCAGCAGATTTTGGTGAATGAAAAGCCTTTAACCGCATGCCGCCCAGCCACTGTACATGTACGGCGCAGGGCGGCACTCGCAGGCAAACCACGTTTTAAGACGCGTGTTATGTAAACAAATAGGGGGCGCGCGCGAGGCACGCCGCTACCCTATCTGTCCCACGGATCACCGCCGCAGATGTCAGTCGCCGGGTCACAGCCGTTCCTTAGCGCCTATGTCCCGGCGATCGGCGGCAAACAGTGACAGAGAGCACAGCTGCAGTAGCTGTGCTGACTGTCACTTCCCTGTCAGCTCGAGGATGAGCTGATCGAGAAAGAACAGTTTCTCTTTCTCGATCAGCCTTGTCCCACCCAGTACACACCCCTGCCCCCTAGTAAAACACTCCCCCTCACACACCCCCGCCCCCTAGTAAAACACTCCCCTCACACACCCCCGCCCCCTAGTAAAACACTCCCCCTCACATAGACCCGCCCCCTAGTAAAACACTCCCCTCACTCCTATAACCATTCCCTGCAAAATAAAGTTAACCCCTTCCTCCCCAGTGCCATTAGTACAGTGTCAGTGTTTTTTTTTTTTTGCACTGATCACTGTATTAGTGTTTTTGGAGATGTCAGTGACCCCAAGTCAGTACCCCCCAATGTCAGAATGTCCGCCGCAGTCCCGCCATAATTCACTGATCGCCACCATAAGTCGCTGATCGCCGCCATAATTCGCTGATCACCGCCATAAGTCACTGATTGCCACCATAAGTCGCTGATCGCCGCCATAAGTCACTGATTGCCACCATAAGTCACTGATTGCCACCATAAGTCGCTGATCGCCGCCATAATTCACTGATTGCCGCCATAAGTCGCTGATCGCCGCCATAATTCGCTGATCGCCGCCATAAGTCTCTGATCGCCGCCATAAGTCGCTGATCGCCGCCATAAGCCACTGATCCCTGCCATAAGTCGCTGATCGCCGCCATAAGTCGCTGATTGCCACCATAAGTCGCTGATCGCCGCCATAATTCGCTGATCGCCGCCAAAGGTCGCTGATCGCCGCCATAAGCCACTGATCACTGCCATAAGTCATTGATCGCCGCCATAAGCCACTGATCCCTGCCATAAGTCGCTGATTGCCGCCATAAGTCGCTGATCGCCGCCATAATTCGCTGATCGCCGCCATAAGTCACTGATCGCCGCCATAAGCCACTGATCCCTGCCATAAGTCACTGATCGGCGCCATAAGTTGCTGATCGCTGCCATAAGTCGCTGATCGCCACCATAAGTCGTTGATCGCCACCATAAGTCGTTGATCGCTGCCATAAGTTGCTGATCGCTGCCATAAGTTGCTGATCGGCGCCATAAGTCGCTGATCGCTGCCATAATTCGCTGATCGCTGCCATAATTCACTGATCGCTGCCATACTTCGCTGATCGCCGCCATAATTCACTGATCGCCGTCATAATTCGCTGATCGCCGCCATAATTCGCTGATCGCTGCCATAATTCACTGATCGCCGCCATAATTCGCTGATCGCTGCCATAATTCACTGATCGCCGCCATAATTCGCTGATCGCTGCCATAATTCACTGATCACCGCCATAAGTCGCTGGTCGCTGCCATAAGTCCCTGGTCGCCACCATAATTCGCTGATTGCTGCCATAAGTCGCTGATCGCCGCCATTATTAGTATAAAAAAAACCTAAAAATCCCAGTATCTTTCCCGCCATTTGTAAACGCTATAACTTTAATATACACGTACTATAATTTACACGTATTGGGTTTTTTTAGCAGAGACATGTCGCAGAATGCATTTTGGCAGAAATTTATGACTAAATTTGATTTTTGCATTTTTTTTTAACTGGACATGTTTTGTAGCAAAAAGTCCAAAATATTGTTTTTTGTTCCTCAAAATTGTCAGACTTTTTTTTTTTATAGCGCAAAAAATAAAAACCGCACAGGCGATCAAATACCACCAAAAGAAAGCTCAATTTGTGGGGAAAAAAGGATGTAAATGTCATTTATGTACCGTATTGCATGACCGCGCAATTGTCCGTTAAACTAGCGCAGCGCTGTATGGCAGAAAAATGGCGTAAATTCCATGATCTCTCCCATAGTTTGTAGACGCTATAACTATCACACAAAGCAATCAATATACACTTATTGGGATTTTTTTTACCAAAAACATGGAGCAGAATAGATTTTGTCCTAAATTTATAACCAACTTTGAGTTTACTATATATTTTTATAGCTGAAATTAAAAAATATTGTTTTTCTTCAAAATTTTTGGCCTTTTTTTGTTTATAGCGTGAAAAATAAAAAGCGCACAGGTGATCAAATACCACCGAAAGAAAGCTCTATTTGTGTGAAAAAAAGGACGTAAATTTTGTTTGGGTGCAGCGTTGCATGACCGCGCAATTATCAGTAGAATTAGTGCAGCGCCGAGTAGCAAAAAGAGGCGTGGTCATTAAGATGGGTAAATCCTCAGGAGGGGGAGGGGGTTAAGGATTTTTGGGAAATCCTAAACCCTCTTTACATCAGATCAATGGTAGCCTGCCCCACCAGGTTCTTAAATCTTCTCCCGCGTCCTCACCGCGGTCTCCTTGTTTCCTCCAACGTATCGGAGAAAACACTTCTGTAGTGTAATATTGGCAGATAAATGTTATAACAGAAGACAGACTCCAGGCCAATCACATTGTTCCAACTTGTAAAAGGCGCATTTATTAAGCCAACACCAGCCTGATATTAGGAACCAGCAAAAAGCCACAAAATCCACAAAAAGGTCTTGAGAACGCCCTGTGGGAGGGGCGAAACGCGTTGACGCAATTCCGGTCCACACATCCGACGTCACTTCTGACGTCACAACGCCGGGCGGTGCGTTCCAGCGGCCATTTTGAGGGATTTAGGCTGGTCTTCTGCTGTTCCTCTGCTCTTACTGGCTTTATTGATGTGAGAATCCTGGATTTTGGGGCTGTTTGCTGGTTCTTAATATCAGGCTGGTGTTGGCTTAATAAATGCGCCTTTTACAAGTTGGAACAATGTGATTGGCCTGGAGTCTGTCTTCTGTTATAACATCTATCTGCCAATATTACACTACAGAAGTGTTTTCTCTGATACATTGGAGGAAACAAGGAGACCACGGTGAGGACCCGGGAGAAGATCCATACCTGGTGGGGGAGGCTACTATTGATCTGATGTAAAGAGGGGTTAGGATCCCCCAAAAATCCTTAAAGGCTTTTCATTCACCAAAATCTGCTGAGTATTTGATGTCGGTGTGACGGGTGAGAGGGGGAAGTTTCCTAAAAGCATTTGGAATCCTCATCTTTCATCACAAGTGGTTTTGGGGCGTCTTTCCTGAAGGTTTTGTTGACAGAAATACGCACCAATGAAAATGGGACATTTATGTTTTGTGATTTATTAAATTTGCATGAAGGTCTATTTTGCGCTGTTTTACTTATAAATATGATTTGTGCGCCCATTTGGGGAGCGTGTGATCCACGGGACATTAGTCACACCTGTATGAGAGATTAAATGCTCGTTGGGGATATATGATCGATGAAAGCGTACAAAAGGTGTGAGATAAAGAGAAGTCAGAGAGGTGAAGAGATAGAAGAGATGTAGAGTGAGGTAGTAGGGGGGAATATGAGGTAAGAATAGGGGGGAGGGTGAGAATGGGTAAGGAGTAGAGGGGGTAGAATGGGTAAGGAGTAGAGGGGGTGTTAGAATGGGTAAGGAGTAGAGGGGGTAGAATGGGTAAGGAGTAGAGGGGGTAGAATGGGTAAGGAGTAGAGGGGGTAGAATGGGTAAGGAGTAGAGGGGGTGTTAGAATGGGTAAGGAGTAGAGGGGGTAGAATGGGTAAGGAGTAGAGGGGGTAGAATGGGTAAGGAGTAGAGGGGGTAGAATGGGTAAGGAGTAGAGGGGATGTTAGAATGGGTAAGGAGTAGAGGGGGTAGAAAGGGTAAGGAGTAGAGGGGGTAGAATGGGTAAGGAGTAGAGGGGGTAGAATGGGTAAGGAGTAGAGGGGGTAGAATGGGTAAGGAGTAGAGGGGGTGTTAGAATGGGTAAGGAGTAGAGGGGGTAGAATGGGTAAGGAGTAGAGGGGGTAGAATGGGTAAGGAGTAGAGGGGGTAGAATGGGTAAGGAGTAGAGGGGATGTTAGAATGGGTAAGGAGTAGAGGGGGTAGAAAGGGTAAGGAGTAGAGGGGGTAGAATGGGTAAGGAGTAGAGGGGGTAGAATGGGTAAGGAGTAGAGGGGGTAGAATGGGTAAGGAGTAGAGGGGGTGTTAGAATGGGTAAGGAGTAGAGGGGGTAGAATGGGTAAGGAGTAGAGGGGGTAGAATGGGTAAGGAGTAGAGGGGGTAAAATGGGTAAGGAGTAGAGGGGATGTTAGAATGGGTAAGGAGTAGAGGGGGTAGAATGGGTAAGGAGTAGAGGGGGTAGAATGGGTAAGGAGTAGAGGGGATGTTAGAATGGGTAAGGAGTAGAGGGGGTAGAATGGGTAAGGAGTAGAGGGGGTAGAATGGGTAAGGAGTAGAGGGGGTAGAATGGGTAAGGAGTAGAGGGGATGTTAGAATGGGTAAGGAGTAGAGGGGGTAGAATGGGTAAGGAGTAGAGGGGGTAGAATGGGTAAGGAGTAGAGGGGATGTTAGAATGGGTAAGGAGTAGAGGGGATGTTAGAATGGGTAAGGAGTAGAGGGGGTAGAATGGGTAAGGAGTAGAGGGGGTAGAATGGGTAAGGAGTAGAGGGGATGTTAGAATGGGTAAGGAGTAGAGGGGGTAGAATGGGTAAGGAGTAGAGGAGATGTTAGAATGGGTAAGGAGTAGAGGGGGTAGAATGGGTAAGGAGTAGAGGGGGTAGAATGGGTAAGGAGTAGAGGGGATGTTAGAATGGGTAAGGAGTAGAGGGGGTAGAATGGGTAAGGAGTAGAGGGGATGTTAGAATGGGTAAGGAGTAGAGGGGGTAGAATGGGTAAGGAGTAGAGGGGATGTTAGAATGGGTAAGGAGTAGAGGGGGTAGAATGGGTAAGGAGTAGAGGGGGTAGAATGGGTAAGGAGTAGAGGGGGTAGAATGGGTAAGGAGTAGAGGGGATGTTAGAATGGGTAAGGAGTAGAGGGGGTAGAATGGGTAAGGAGTAGAGGGGGTAGAATGGGTAAGGAGTAGAGGGGATGTTAGAATGGGTAAGGAGTAGAGGGGATGTTAGAATGGGTAAGGAGTAGAGGGGGTAGAATGGGTAAGGAGTAGAGGGGGTAGAATGGGTAAGGAGTAGAGGGGATGTTAGAATGGGTAAGGAGTAGAGGGGGTAGAATGGGTAAGGAGTAGAGGAGATGTTAGAATGGGTAAGGAGTAGAGGGGGTAGAATGGGTAAGGAGTAGAGGGGGTAGAATGGGTAAGGAGTAGAGGGGATGTTAGAATGGGTAAGGAGTAGAGGGGGTAGAATGGGTAAGGAGTAGAGGGGATGTTAGAATGGGTAAGGAGTAGAGGGGGTAGAATGGGTAAGGAGTAGAGGGGGTAGAATGGGTAAGGAGTAGAGGGGGTAGAATGGGTAAGGAGTAGAGGGGATGTTAGAATGGGTAAGGAGTAGAGGGGGTAGAATGGGTAAGGAGTAGAGGGGATGTTAGAATGGGTAAGGAGTAGAGGGGGTAGAATGGGTAAGGAGTAGAGGGGGTAGAATGGGTAAGGAGTAGAGGGGGTAGAATGGGTAAGGAGTAGAGGGGGTAGAATGGGTATCTGCAGATAAATCACATCGTTGTATATGAACCAGAAAGATAGGTATGTAGCTTAGGATTTAATATGTGGAAGATCATTTAATGGGGCAATATGTGGGTCAAGAACCTGAAAGGTAGGTTATGATGTGGAGTCTCAATCCATCTAAATGTCCATGAAATGTGTCGCTGGTGGATAGGGAGTCTTTTGAGATAACATTGTGTCCAATTATTTAACCAGGGGGGGTGTAGGCTGTTCATGCAATAATAGGCGATAGGTAGGGGTGGTTTTCAAATGACTCCAACAAGCCCAAGTCTTCCTGAATCTCTCGGGATGTTCTTTTGCTACATTTCCTCCATTTCCTCAATTTTTTTGATCCTAGCAAACATTCCCGAATAGTGGGGACGTGTGTTGAGCCCCAGTGGACTGGGATACATTGTTTTGCCGCGTTTACCATGTGCATGGTGAGTGATTTGCGGTACGTCCTAAATGGAAGTGAGTGGTGGAGGAAGAATTGTGCGGGGGAGAGGTCTAAGAAGTACGTAGCTACTTGCGTGATTATGGGTTGGATTTTCCCCCAGAAAGGCTGCAGCAATGGGCAGTCCCACCAGATATTCAAGAGTGTACCCGTCACCTGGTGACATCTCCAACACCAATCTGAGATGTTAGGGTCAAATTTGTGAAGCAGGGACGGAACTCTGTACCATCTAGAGTATAGTTTAAAATGGTTTTCTTGTGTGGAGTGTCTTGGAAATTCGCTTTTAACGAATTTCTCCTTACCGTGAGTACTCGCAGTTGGATGCGCAGCAATCCCCCATAAAGCTGTGCGAATCTCGCTTACCACGACTGCAGCTTAGCCTCACGATTCCTGCGCCTCCAACTGGTTTCCTCACATCTCGAGATGTGAGGAAATGGAGCTCCAGTTACCTAGGAATGATCACACGACACTCTCAGGTTGCTGTTGGAATTCACATAGAGAAAGTTTTCATTCTCAGCCTCTGGTTTTATTACAAACACACACACACACACCCTCCCCCACGCAGGGGGGGTCAGGTCAATCCCCTCCCACAGAACAATGCAATGGGGAGCGTCTATACACAGAATGTACATCCTGATTGGAGCATAGCCTTTCCTTTTATCTATACTGGAAACCAGTTCTCCCCTCCCCCTTTCCCATGGTGAGCTCTCTGTGGAGAGCAGGCTTCCCATCCTATCAGCTCCTAGTAGTATGTCCATTCTCTGTACAAGCATCCCCTAGATTAAACACCAGTCTGTACCCGGATGGGCCCGATACGATCTTTATTAAAACACATCCATCCAGATACAGTTCAGGTCGGTAATGGGTTGTAAGATATGCATAAGCCTACACGTGGAGTTCACACCGCTTGGCGCCTTGCGGTACGAAGTCCATGTGGTACTATGCTGCTGATATGTGGATACAGGCCCGCGGTCTACCGCCAGCGGCATTCGCATGGAATGGTGGTATACACGCCGGTCTATAAGCGCAGATCCGCCATCTCATCCATTACCGAGCTGAGTACTGTAATACATACATTGTACATGGCATGGCCCAATTGCAGCCTTCAGAGCTTTCATTATACACACCAGAGACATATGAAGAACACGAATATATGACACATTTAAAGTTCAACCAAAAATACAAAATTTCCATGACAGGAGACACATATGGACCCTTTGTGTATATGGTTGTAGATGTGATCCCAGTCTTCTGGCGATAGTTGGAGTTGTAAGTCAGAGCTCCAGGCCTTGCAAGCTTTCCTAGATGGAAGGTCAATGGTGTTTTCGAGGCATGTGTACAACTCAGATATAACATGTCTCTGGGGAGAGTCTGTTGAGCAAAGTTTTCAAATGGGATGAGTGGTCTAGTATGATCTTTTAGGTGGGAGGAGCTATGTATAAAGTGGTGGAGCTGTCTGTACATCCACAGCATCAGGGTGAGGGATGGCCATTTGTTCAAAAGGTGGTCTCTGAGTAAGAATGTCCCGTCTTTGAAGAGTTGATGCAGATTCAAATTGTCTGGGGGGCTAGACCCGGCGAGAAAAGGCACGAAACATACCAGGGGGGAGTCTGGGTTCATTTTAATAGGAGTGAGTGGACCAGGAGTTGAAGAAAAACCTGTTTTGTGACTTATCAGATGATAACACGATAGAGTAGGGCCTATAAGAAGGTGTTCCCTGAACTCAGACGGGATGTGGGAATTTTTCAGCCAAGGGGAAGCGGCGAGCGGGGTCCCCGAAAATGCAGCTTCCAAATTAACCCACGCGTTACAGTTGCGGTTCCTAGACCAATTCTTGTCATGTGACAGGCTCTATAGTAGTGGGTGATATCAGGCAGTCCAATACCTCCGTCCATCTTAGGCATGCTAAGTTGGTCAAAACTGATTCTGGGGTGTTTATTACACCATAGAAATGAGGTACATAATGTTTTATAGGACTTAAAGAAGGAATTGGGCAGTTTGATTGGAATCGTTTTCATCAGGTAGAGTAGTCTGGGAAGAACGTTCATCTTAAGGACAGCTGCTCTGCCAAACCAAGAGGAGAATGGTTTGTCCCAAGTCTGTAGATCTTTGGTGATGCTACATAAAAAGTTTTTGGCATAGAGTTCTGTAAGGTCAGATGGTAATTGGATTCCTAAGTATGTAATTGTTACGGATCCGCCAGGTGGTACCTCTGGCAGCCCACTAGGCGGAATCACCCGGAGCGTGAAGTCCCGGTCTGCGTTTTCACCAGGGCCCCTGATGGTGGGGATGGACTTGGAGCAGAACCAGGACCAGGTCACGACCTCCGAGCAATACCACCCGTGGCAGAGGGAGCCTCCAGGGATGAGAGTAGGACAGAATAGAGCCAGATGTGAGGAGGCCGGCAGGACCTGGCAGGATAAACCGGCGGTTGTCACCGTGGGAAATGGCGAGGTACCGAGACGGCAGGCAGAGAGTGGTCAGGTCACACGCAGGGTCAGTTACCGGAGTCAGTCCCCGGAATGGTCAAACAAGCCAGGGGTCGGGACAGGAGAAGGCAGCGTAGTCAGGGACAATTTGGGTCAATCACAGGAGAAGGCAGCGTAGTCAGGACAATCCGGGTCAATCACAGGAGAAGGCAGCGTAGTCAGGACAATCCGGGTCAATATCAGGAGAAGGCAGCGTAGTCAGGACAATCCGGGTCAAACACAGGAGAAGGCAGCGTAGTCAGGGACAATCCGGGTCAATCACAGGAGAAGGCAGCGTAGTCAGGACAATCCGGGTCAATCACAGGAGAAGGCAGCGTAGTCAGGACAATCCGGGTCAATCACAGGAGAAGGCAGCGTAGTCAGGACAATCCGGGTCAATCACAGGAGAAGGCAGCGTAGTCAGGGCAATCCGGGTCAATCACAGGAGAAGGCAGCGTAGTCAGGGACAATCCGGGTCAATCACAGGAGAAGGCAGCGTAGTCAGGGACAATCCGGGTCAAAGCAGGAGAAGGAAGTGTAGTCAGGGACAATCCGGGTCAATCACAGGAGAAGGCAGTGTAGTCAGGACAATCCGGGTCAAACACAGGAGAAGGCAGTGTAGTCAGGACAATCCGGGTCAAACACAGGAGAAGGCAGCGTAGTCAGGGCAATCCGGGTCAATCACAGGAGAAGGAAGCGTAGTCAGGGACAATCCGGGTCAATATCAGGAGAAGGCAGCGTAGTCAGGGCAATCCGGGTCAGGGTAGGAGAAGGCAGCGTAGTCAGGGCAATCCGGGTCAATCACAGGAGAAGGCAGCGTAGTCAGGACAATCCGGGTCAATCACAGGAGAAGGCAGCGTAGTCAGGACAATCCGGGTCAATCACAGGAGAAGGCAGCGTAGTCAGGACAATCCGGGTCAATCACAGGAGAAGGCAGCGTAGTCAGGACAATCCGGGTCAATCACAGGAGAAGGCAGCGTAGTCAGGACAATCCGGGTCAATCACAGGAGAAGGCAGCGTAGTCAGGACAATCCGGGTCAATCACAGGAGAAGGCAGCGTAGTCAGGGCAATCCGGGTCAATCACAGGAGAAGGCAGCGTAGTCAGGGCAATCCGGGTCAATCACAGGAGAAGGCAGCATAGTCAGGGACAATCCGGGTCAAAGCAGGAGCAGGCAGAACGTCAAACAATCCGGGACACAATCACAGGGCACTCAGGTAACAGGTCAGACCTTGCGGCGATTTGTGACAGTGCAGGGCATCTTTAAATATCACGCCCTGCACTGTCATTGGCCGCCCAGGACGCGCCCCCGGGCTGTCATTGGCCGCCCGAGGCGCGCCCGCGGCTCCTACTGCGCATGCGCGGCCTCCTGTCAGCTGCAGCCTGCCGGGATCTGGTGCCTGTGTCCCGGCGTGAGCCACCGCTATTGCGCATGCGCCGGGGACGGAGCCGCGGCGGACCCTGACAGTAATGGCCTAGGACTGCCATGCGAAAGGAAAGTTCATTTTCGCCTGTCTGACCGTATCTTGGGTTAGGGAAACATTGAGGGCTTGGGATTTATTGAAGTTAATTTTAAAATTGGCCAAATACTGGAACAATTTGAAATCGTGTAGTAAGTTAGGTAGAGTAATATGTGGGTCTGTCAGGAAAAGTAAGATGCCGTCAGCAAAGGCAGCTATTTTGTGGATTCTGCCATTGATTAAAATTCCTTTGATGTTGTCATTCTATTTAATGCAATTCAAAAAGGTTTCCAAAGTAAGAATGAATAGGAGGGGGGATAATGGACACCCCTGTCTGGTCCCATTGCTTATCGAGAAGGCATCTGAAAGGGGGCCATTGACTCTAACTTCAGCCGTTGGTGTTGTATATAAAGACATGATAAAGTTCAAGAGACGTGGAGGAAGCCCAAGGCCAGTCAGAACGGCCTCCATGTAGTCCCGCGCCAATCTGTCGAAGGCCTTCTCAGCGTCTAGAGATAGGAAGAAGCCAGATTGTTTCTTCTGTGCCAACCAATGATGTACATTTATCGCCCTGATCGTATTCTCTCTTGCCTCTCTACCGAGTACAAACCCTACCTGGTCAGTGGAAATAATGGTGTCTATGATGTGTAGTAAACAATTGGCTAGTGTTTTGGTGAAAATCTTTAGATCAACGTTCAGGAGGGAGATTGGACGATGGTTAGCTGGCAATGTCTGGTCCTTGTTTTCTTTCGGTATAAGCGTGATGTGGGCTTCAGAAAGATGGCGCATGGGCTGTCCTGGGGTATCTAGTGAATTGAATCATCAATACAAGTGTCAGGAATGGACTCGCCAATAGTGTTGGGACTCACCTGCCTTGTGGTTTGCAGTACCAGAACTGACCAGCGGGTGCTCTCAGCAACCAGAGGCTCACTCCTGCAGTCAGCCAAAACACCTGAGGCTGATTGCAGGAGGTGTATATAGGAATGGCCAGACTTGCAAGCAGGGCCTTGGTGTATGTTTTCCCATGAGCCCCTGTACCTGCATCCTGTCTGCTTCCTGTCTGATCCTGCTTGATCCCTGACTCTGATTGAACTCCGCCTGTCCTGACCTCTGCTATTCCTGACCACTCTCCAGTCTGCTCCTTTGGTACCTTGTCTGCCTGATTGTTCCTGACCCGGCCCGACTGACTACGCTCTGCCTGCTCCTTTGTACCTTGCCTGCCCGTTTGCTACCGACCCGGCCTGCCCGACTACGCTTAGTATTGTTCTTTTGTTATCTGTTGGGGGTTTTGGTTTGGTTTGTTTGCACCGTGTTTATGGTTAGTCTTGCACTGCATTTATGTATTGTTTAGTCTTAAATTATATTGTTTATACTATATCTGAAGCCTGCGTTTCCCTGTGTCAGTCCACACACCTCTGGTCATACCTGAAGCCTGCGTTTCCCTGTGTCAGTCCACACACCTCTGGTCATACCTGAAGCCTGCGTTTCCCTGTGTCAGTCCACACACCTCTGATCATACCTGAAGCCTGCGTTTCCCTGTGTCAGTCCACACACCTCTGGTCATACCTGAAGCCTGCGTTTCCCTGTGTCAGTCCACACACCGCTGGTCATACCTGAAGCCTGCGTTTCCCTGTGTCAGTCCACACACCTCTGGTCATACCTGAAGCCTGCGTTTCCCTGTGTCAGTCCACACACCGCTGGTCATACCTGAAGCCTGCGTTTCCCTGTGTCAGTCCACACACCTCTGGTCATACCCGGGGCCCTGACAACAAGTTAACAAAATATCGAGACAATCCGGTATTTTACAGTGGCGAGTCAAGCCAGTTAGATTTTTTCCGAATATCGATCATTTTTGACTTTTTTTCTCCTTCACCTTGATGAGAGGGAAGATGGCTGCAAGGTCAGCAAAATATGAAGTCGAGCTTTCAGGAGAAATAAAATCCTTCAGCAGATGACCCTTCGGCATAATTGAAACCGCCTAGAATCGGAATTGGTGAGAATTTCGTGCAAATGCTAGAAAACGCTGTGATGTAATTTCCCGCCAAGAGAGAAAAGGAACATTACATGAAGAAAGACCTTCTTAAT
The DNA here is from genome assembly GCF_062004578.1 of Staurois parvus. Lineage (NCBI taxonomy): Eukaryota > Metazoa > Chordata > Amphibia > Anura > Ranidae > Staurois > Staurois parvus. The sequence goes on from NW_028317987.1 coordinate 587,928, forward strand.
CGGTAAGTAATGGATTTTATCGATGAATTATCTAGAGAGAGTAAATTAGAATTCCAAAATCTGTCTAAATTTGTTAAAGATGATGAACTTTGGCAGTACATGTATAATGAGTGCTTACAGGCTAATATTAACCACTTCCCGTCCGGCCGTTGTATATAAATGGCCGGACGGTGGCACTGCAGGGTCGGGTGGCCGTCTATAAACGGCCTCCCCGCACCCTGCTTGTGCGCGCTCCCTCCGGACACAGTGAAACACTCATCGTCGGACGGGACCTCTGTACGAGGTCCCGATCATGTGATCACTGATTGGCCAATCAGTGATCACATGCAAAGTAGTAAGCAAGATGTCACTTCTGACATCATTGCTTACTACGTGTGAAATCTGTGAATGATCACCGAGGTCACATGGTAGAAGGCTATTCACAACAGGCTTGTACCATGTGACAAGCTGTGACCAATCACAGCTCACTCAGTACTTCTCAATGGCTGCAAGAATGCACACAGAGAGAAAGAGAAATGATTGCTTTTATATCCTTTATGGGTGTAAAAGCAATCAGTGTAAAAAAAAAAAAAAAAAAACCTTCATCGCCCCCCACAAGTAGTACAGTGTCACCATGGTGACACTACTGCTAGGGTGACAGTATGTAAAAAAAAAAAAAAAATAATAATAATATAAAAAAATAAAATAAAAATGTAAAAAAAAATGTTTAAAAATTATAATTTTTGCTTATAAACTAATTTGGATTTTTTTTTTTTACTTAAAAGATAACGGAATAAATTTTGGCCAAGATTTATGATGAAATATTATTTATTTGCAAAGTTTTATGAAAAAAAAACTTTTTTTCAAAATTTTTGGACATTTTCATTTACATAGCAAACAAAAATAAAAATCCCAGCGGTGAATAAATATCACCAACATAAAGCTTTATCTGTCTCAAAAAAATGGTAAAAAATTCATCTGGGTACAGTGTTGCATGACCGCGCAATTGTCATTCAAAGTGTGATAGCGCTGAAAGCTGAAAATTGCCCTGGACTGGAAGGGGGTGAAAGTGTCCGGACTGGAAGGGGGTGAAAGTGTCCGGACTGGAAGGGGGGGGAAAGTGTCCGGACAGGAAGGGGGTGAAAGTGTCCGGACTGGAAGGGGGTGAAAGTGTCCGGTCTGGAAGGGGGGAAAGCGTCCGGACTGGAAGGGGGTGAAAGTGTCCGGACTGGAAGGGGGTGAAAGTGTCCGGTCTGGAAGGGGGGAAAGCGTCCGGACTGGAAGGGGGGGAAAGTGTCCGGTCTGGAAGGGGGGAAAGTGTCCGGTCTGGAAGGGGGGAAAGCGTCCGGACTGGAAGGGGGGGAAAGTGTCCGGACTGGAAGGGGGTGAAAGTGTCCGGACTGGAAGGGGGGGGAAAGTGTCCGGACTGGAAGGGGGTGAAAGTGTCCGGACTGGAAGGGGGTGAAAGTGTCCGGACTGGAAGGGGGGGGAAAGTGTCCGGACAGGAAGGGGGTGAAAGTGTCCGGACTGGAAGGGGGTGAAAGTGTCCGGTCTGGAAGGGGGGAAAGCGTCCGGACTGGAAGGGGGTGAAAGTGTCCGGTCTGGAAGGGGGGAAAGCGTCCGGACTGGAAGGGGGGGAAAGTGTCCGGTCTGGAAGGGGGGAAAGCGTCCGGACTGGAAGGGGGGGAAAGTGTCCGGACTGGAAGGGGGGGAAAGTGTCCGGACTGGAAGGGGGTGAAAATGTCCGGACTGGAAGGGGGGAAAGTGTCCGGACTGGAAGGGGGGGAAAGTGTCCGGACTGGAAGGGGGGGAAAGTGTCTGGACTGGAAGGGGGGGAAAGTGTCCGGACTGGAAGGGGGGGAAAGTGTCCGGACTGGAAGGGGGTGAAAGTGTCCGGTCTGGAAGGGGGGAAAGTGTCCGGACTGGAAGTGGGGGAAAGTGTCCGGACTGGAAGGGGGTGAAAGTGTCCGGATTGGAAGGGGGGGGAAAGTGTCCGGACAGGAAGGGGGTGAAAGTGTCCGGACTGGAAGGGGGTGAAAGTGTCCGGTCTGGAAGGGGGGAAAGCGTCCGGACTGGAAGGGGGTGAAAGTGTCCGGTCTGGAAGGGGGGAAAGCGTCCGGACTGGAAGGGGGGGAAAGTGTCCGGTCTGGAAGGGAGGAAAGCGTCCGGACTGGAAGGGGGGGAAAGTGTCCGGTCTGGAAGGGGGGAAAGCGTCCGGACTGGAAGGGGGGGAAAGTGTCCGGACTGGAAGGGGGGGAAAGTGTCCGGACTGGAAGGGGGGTGAAAATGTCCGGACTGGAAGGGGGGAAAGTGTCCGGACTGGAAGGGGGGGAAAGTGTCCGGACTGGAAGGGGGGGAAAGTGTCTACACTGGAAGGGGGGGAAAGTGTCCGGACTGGAAGGGGGGAAAGTGTCCGGACTGGAAGGGGGGGAAAGTGTCCGGACTGGAAGGGGGGAAAGTGTCCGGACTGGAAGGGGGGGAAAGTCACTGGACTGGAAGGGGGGAAAGTGTCCGGACTGGAAGGGGGGAAAGTGTCCGGACTGGAAGGGGGGGAAAGTGTCCGGACTGGAAGGGGGTGAAAGTGTCCGGTCTGGAAGGGGGGAAAGCGTCCGGACTGGAAGGGGGGGAAAGTGTCTGGACTGGAAGGGGGGGAAAGTGTCCGGACTGGAAGGGGGGGAAAGTGTCCGGACTGGAAGGGGGGGAAAGTGTCCGGACTGGAAGGGGGTGAAAGTGTCCGGACTGGAAGGGGGGAAAGCGTCCGGACTGGAAGGGGGTGAAAGTGTCTGGACTGGAAGGGGGGGAAAGTGTCTGGACTGGAAGGGGGGGAAAGTGTCCGGACTGGAAGGGGGGGAAAGTGTCCGGACTGGAAGGGGGGGAAAGTGTCCGGACTGGAAGGGGGTGAAAGTGTCCGGACTGGAAGGGGGGAAAGCGTCCGGACTGGAAGGGGGTGAAAGTGTCCGGACTGGAAGGGGGGAAAGTGTCCGGACTGGAAGGGGGGGAAAGTGTCCGGACCGGAAGGGGGGGAAAGTGTCCGGACTGGAAGGGGGGGAAAGTGTCCGGACTGGAAGGGGGTGAAAGTGTCCGGACTGGAAGGGGGGAAAGTGTCCGGACTGGAAGGGGGTGAAAGTGTCCGGACTGGAAGGGGGTGAAAGTGTCCGGACTGGAAGGGGGTGAAAGTGTCCGGACTGGAAGGGGGGAAAGTGTCCGGACTGGAAGGGGGGGTGAAAGTGTCCGGACTGGAAGGGGGGAAAGTGTCCGGACTGGAAGGGGGTGAAAGTGTCCGGACTGGAAGGGGGTGAAAGTGTCCGGACTGGAAGGGGGGAAAGTGTCCGGACTGGAAGGGGGGGTGAAAGTGTCCGGACTGGAAGGGGGGGAAAGTGTCCGGACTGGAAGGGGGGGAAACTGTCCGGACTGGAAGGGGGTGAAAGTGTCCGGACTGGAAGGGGGGGAAAGTGTCCGGACTGGAAGGGGGTGAAAGTGTCCGGACTGGAAGGGGGGGAAAGTGTCCGGACTGGAAGGGGGGGAAAGTGTCCGGACTGGAAGGGGGGAAAGTGTCCGGACTGGAAGTGGGGGAAAGTGTCCAGACAGGAAGAGGGGGAAAGTGTCCGGACTGGAAGGGGGGGAAAGTGTCCGGACTGGAAGGGGGTGAAAGTGTCCGGACTGGAAGGGGGGGAAAGTGTCCGGACTGGAAGGGGGGGAAAGTGTCCGGACTGGAAGGGGGGAAAGTGTCCGGACTGGAAGTGGGGGAAAGTGTCCGGACTGGAAGTGGGGGAAAGTGTCCGGACTGGTAGTGGTTAAGATAGAAAAATCTAGGTTTTCCTTTAAGAAATTGAGCAAACAAGTTAGAAATGTAATGAAGTGAGTTAATGTTTTTAACGCCATGATTTTGGAGGTTCCTAGGATTGCTGCTTGTGTAATGAAGAAGTCAGACAAGATCAGTGTATGTGCTAATTGCCAGACTTTGAGCAAATAGTTGACCTGCAAAGTGCAATTCAAACAAAAGTCATTCAGCTTTCTGAACTACAGAATGATATAAAAAGAATTAGTGTAAATACTGGCCAGAGACAAGGCAGACAAACTTCTTTGATATCAGACATCCAGTTTATAGAAGATGATCTGCAGGATCGTGAAGCAATTCTTAAGGGAAAATGAATGGATAAATCTGCAGAACTTCATCGTAAGATCCTTGATCAGCTCATGAAGATTTGGAAGGATATGCCAGCCTATGACATGGAAGCGGATGCTTTTCATATTACAGAGGTTTTTGAAATTTTGTGCAATAACTTTTGCCTGAATGAGGAGCGAATACATTTTCTCTTCAGATTATGACCCCCCCAGCTTTGTGGCACATCGATTAACCAAGACCCCATATATTAACGAGGATGATGTGGAAATTCATAGCAATGCGTCAGACTGATTGCGTCAGTTATTGCTATGGAGAGGAAACTCCTTCCCTGGAAATATTAGACTCCTTAAGAGCTACGATCAATGATGATCCTTTTGATTTTAACCCCCCTAGCGGTCTGATTATGTCAGGATTTCTGTGCTCAAAGCGGTACATTATTTTGCATGGAAATATGTCGTTTTTTTTATTGTAGGCTGTAATTTTTAGGAATAACTCCCTGAAATCTGTCCGGACAAGAGTCTAGTAAACATCCCGGGGAGGATAAAACTTGAAACACGAAATCATAAATTATAATTTAATAATCATAAAAAATAATAATATAATAATAATAATAAATGTAATTCAATAATATAATCACCAAAAACACTGAAATGTGAAATAGAGCGCCAAGTTCTCACATCGCTGAGCTCAGTCGCAGAATCGTTTTCAGTGTCTGATGAGGAATTTCCCCCACCAATCATTATCACTCAATTCTGCAAGTGGTTCTGATTTACTATCGCTGTCCTCTAGCCGCTCTAAAACCGCGTCTGACCTAAAGGGACGCTTTTTGGACGCCGTGGACGTTTCTCAGTTTCCAGGCAGAAAGAACAGTAAAAATGCAGGCAGGGCGCCGGACAAAGCACTCGGGACACAATGTATGTGAAATGGTTGGATACAGGAATGTTTTACTATGTGATTTTAGTGAATGTCACTTTTAGTCATTTTCAAATTTCCCGCCGTTCCATCCCCCGTACGTCCCGACGCTCGCAGGGGACGGAACCCAGATGACAGATGCCGGCATCCGCCGGATTACATTGTTGGGGACACTGCAGGAGGGACATCGCGGGAGCGCAGGACAAGGTAAGTGACCGAGGGATCGCAGAGCAGCGCCGCATGGTAAGCCCGAGTGTAGCTCGGGGGGGGGGTTACCGCTTGTGGTACTGAAATCTTACCCCGAGCTACACTCGGGAATACCATCAGGGGGGTTAAAAATAGATTTTCCAATGTATACAAAATGATATTTAATTTGGACAATGAGACTTCTGCTGTGATAAAAAAATTTTAAAATTTTAGAAAATTTAGGTATCTACAGTCAGGTCCATAAATATTGGGACATGGACACAATTCTAACATTTTTGGCTCTATACACCACAATGGATTTGAAATGAAATGAACAAGATGTGCTTTACCTGCAGACTGTCAGCTTTAATTTGAGGGTATTTACATCCAAATCAGGTGAACGGTGTAGGAATGACAACAATTTGCATATGTGCCTACCACTTATTAAGGGACCAAAAGTAATGGGACAATTGGCTTCTCAGCTGTTCCATGGCCAGGTGTCTGTTATTCCCTCATTATCTCAATTACAATGAGCAGATAAAAGGTCCAGAGTTCATTTCAAGTGTGCTATTTGCATTTGGAATCTGTTGCTGTCAAGTCTCAAGATGAGATCCAAAGAGCTGTCACTATCAGTGAAGCCATCATTAGGCTGAAAAAACAAAACAAACCCATCAGAGAGATAGCAAAAACATGAGGCGTGGCCAAAACAACTGTTTGGAACATTCTTAAAAAGAAGGAACGCCCCGGTGAGCTCAGCAACACCAAAAGACCCGGAAGACCACGGAAAACAACTGTGGTGAATGACCGAAGAATTCTTTCCCTGGTGAAGAAAACACCCTTCACAACAGTTGGCCAGATCAAGAACACCCTCCAGGAGGTAGGTGTATGTGTGTCAAAGTCACCAATCAGGAGAAGACTTCACCAGAGTGAATACAGAGGGTTCACCACAAGATGGAAACCATTGGTGAGCCTCAAACACAGGAAGGCCAGATTAGAGTTTGCCAAACGACATGTAAAAAAGCCTTCACAGTTCTGGAACAACATCCTATGGACAGATGAGACCGACATCAACTTGTACCAGAGTGATGGGAAGAGAAGAGTATGGAGAAGGAACTGCTCATGGTCCTCAGCGTACCACCTCATCAGTGATCATGGTGGTGGTAGTGTCATGGCGTGGGCATGTATGGCTGCCAATGGAACTGCTTCTCTTGTATTTATTGATGATGTGACGGCTGACAGAAGCAGCCGGATGAATTGTGAAGTGTTTCGGGAATATTATCGGCTCATATTCAGCCAAATGCTTCACAACTCATTGGACGCTTCACAGTGCAGATGGACAATGACCCAAAGCAGACTGCAAAAGCAACCAAAGAAGTGGAATGTTCTGCAATGGCCAATCACCTGACCTGAACCCGATGGAGCATTTCACTTGCTGAAGACAAAACTGAAGGGAAAATGCCCCAAGAACAAGCAGGAACTGAAGACAGTTGCAGTAAAGGCCTGGCAGAGCATCACCAGGGATGACACCCAGCGTCTGGTGATGTCTATGCGTTCCACACTTCAGGCTGTCATTGACTGCAAAGGATTTGCAACCAAGTATTAAAAAGTGAAAGTTTGATTTATGATTATTATTCTGTCCCATTACTTTTGGTCCCTTAACAAGTGGGAGGCACATATGCAAACTGTTATAATTCCTACACCGTTCACCTGATTTGGATGTAAATACCCTCAAATTAAAGCTGACCGTCTGCAGTTAAAGCACATCTTGTTCCTTTCATTTCAAATCCATTGTGGTGTATAGAGCCAAAAATGTTAGAAGTGTGTCCATGTCCCAATATTTATGGACCTGACTGTATATACAGCATCTCTTATTATTGCTGCAGGAAAAATGATTTAGATCCACAGTTATAGATACAGTTATAGATACAGTTAGCAGACAAATTAAACTAAACAATCAGAAGATGGAAAGTGTAGTGTAACAGAAGCATAGGCAGGAGTACCCTCTGGCACACAGCAGATAGCAGGCAGGAGTATCCTCTAGCACACAGCAGATAGAAGGCAGGAGTACCCTCTGGCACACAGCGGACAGCAGGCAGGAGTACCCTCTGGCACACAGCAGATAGCAGGCAGGAGTACCCTCTGGCACACAGCAGACAGCAGGCAGGAGTACCCTCTGGCACACAGCAGATAGCAGGCAGGAGTACCCTCTGGCACACAGCAGGCAGGAGTATCCTCGGGCACACAGCGGATAGCAGGCAGGAGTACCCTCTGGCACACAGCAGATAGAAGGCAGGAGTACCCTCTGGCACACAGCGGACAGCAGGCAGGAGTACCCTCTGGCACACAGCAGATAGAAGGCAGGAGTACCCTCTGGCACACAGCAGATAGAAGGCAGGAGTACCCTCTGGCACACAGCAGATAGAAGGCAGGAGTACCCTCTGGCACACAGCGGACAGCAGGCAGGAGTACCCTCTGGCACACAGCAGATAGAAGGCAGGAGTACCCTCTGGCACACAGCGGACAGCAGGCAGGAGTATCCTCTGGCACACAGCAGATAGCAGGCAGGAGTACCCTCTGGCACACAGCGGACAGCAGGCAGGAGTATCCTCGGGCACCCAGCAGATAGCAGGCAGGAGTATCCTCTGGCACACAGCGGACAGCAGGCAGGAGTACCCTCTGGCACACAGCAGATAGAAGGCAGGAGTACCCTCTGGCACACAGCGGACAGCAGGCAGGAGTACCCTCTGGCACACAGCAGACAGCAGGCAGGAGTACCCTCTGGCACACAGCAGACAGCAGGCAGGAGTACCCTCTGGCACACAGCAGACAGCAGGCAGGAGTACCCTCTGGCACACAGCAGGCAGGAGTATCCTCGGGCACACAGCGGACAGCAGGCAGGAGTACCCTCTGGCACACAGCGAACAGCAGGCAGGAGTACCCTCTAGCACACAGGGATCAGCAGAGTACTCAGCGGGGTCTGGGCTGTGGGGTCTGGCCTCAGCTCAGACTCCCCAACAGCTATTCTGGGCGATGTGCAGGGGACCAACAGCTCTTCAGAGGGCTGTGTGTCTTGGCTGGAGCTTCAAAACCACACAGGCATTATAGGACTACAGGTCCCAGCAGTGCACAAAACAAACAACAGTTCCTTGCATCTCATAGCTAGGCTCAGCTAGGACTTCCTCTCTCAAGCTCTCCCATTCCTCCAGAGACCGCGTGGCCCTTTCATATTTTCCTAACCCCCCAACGTCCTGCTAAGAACTGGTCTGGACTGGTCCTCACAGCCACACAGGACCATGTTGTCTTTGTTCCCTGCTGAGATCCATCCTATCCCCCCCCCATGGGCACAGGAACTCCAGACAACACCAGAATAAAAGAATATTTCTGCTGTCCGTCACATGTAGCTATTCAAAATGGCGACCAGAGAGAGACCACGTGCTTGGCCACACCCAATGGAGGAACACGTCACAGGCAGAACGAGAGTCTCAGAGCCGACTGGAAATACCATTTGTTTCTATTGTAAACGATTTGGTCATTTGAAGAGATTTGTCTACAATATAAATTAGATTTACAAAGAAAAACTTTGGAATTAGAAAATGAAAATACAATTTCTGCACAATCTGCTCCTCCATGTTCCAACAATAGTCTGAGTTGCCTTATGCCTCCGAAGTCAAAGAGATCCGATCACTGAGTGCCAACAACAGCTTCACTGCTTGCCGTCCAGCCAATGTAGAAAAACATCCACAAGGTGGCACTGCTGGGAAAAATCACCTGATATTGCAAAACAGGTAAGGGGCGCGCCTGATGCACGCAACTGCCCCACCCGTGCCACCGATCGTGGCCGCGGAAGTCAATCACCGGGTCCCGGCTGGTCATTACCTGCCGGGTCCCTGCGATTGCCAGCAAACAGTAACACAGAGCAGAGCTGCATTGTTTACACTGCAGCTCTGCTCCCTGTCAGTTCCCAGCACGCTGATCCTGAGAGAGGAGTTTATCTCTCGGGATCAGTGTGTTCCTGTGAAGTACACAACCCCCCCAGTAAAACACTCCCCTCACACAGTTAACCCTTTCATTGCCTAAAAAAGTTAACTCCTTCCTCCCCAGTGACATTAGTACAGGGTCAATGTTTTTTTTTTTGCACTGATCACTGTATTGGTGTCACTGGGGATGTCAGTGACCCCAAGTCTATTCCACCCCAGTGTCAAAACAAAATGTCAGCCGCAGTCCCTCCATAAGTCACTGATCACTGTATTGGTGTCACTGGGGATGTCAGTGACCCCAAGTCTATTCCCCCCCAGTGTCAAAACAAAATGTCAGCCGCAATCCCTCCATAAGTCACTGATCACTGTATTGGTGTCACTGGGGATGTCAGTGACCCCAAGTCTATTCCCTCCCAGTGTCAAAACAAAATGTCAGCCGCAGTCCCTCCATAAGTCACTGATCACTGTATTGGTGTCACTGGGGATGTCAGTGACCCCAAGTCTATTCCCCCCCAGTGTCAAAACAAAATGTAAGACGCAGTCCCTCCATAAGTCACTGATCACTGTATTGGTGTCACTGGGGATGTCAGTAACCCCAAGTCTATTCCACCCCAGTGTCAAAACAAAATGTAAGACGCAGTCCCTCCATAAGTCACTGATCACTGTATTGGTGTCACTGGGGATGTCAGTGACCCCAAGTCTATTGCCCCCCAGTGTCAAAACAAAATGTCAGCCGCAGTACCTCCATAAGTCACTGATCACTGTATTGGTGTCACTGGGGATGTCAGTAACCCCAAGTCTATTCCCCCCCAGTGTCAAAACAAAATGTCAGCCGCAGTCCCTCCATAAGTCGCTGATCACTGTATTGGTGTCACTGGGGATGTCAGTAACCCCAAGTCTATTCCCCCCCAGTGTCAAAACAAAATGTAAGACGCAGTCCCTCCATAAGTCACTGATCACTGTATTGGTGTCACTGGGGATGTCAGTGACCCCAAGTCTATTCCACCCCAGTGTCAAAACAAAATGTAAGACGCAGTCCCTCCATAAGTCGCTGATCACTGTATTGGTGTCACTGGGGATGTCAGTAACCCCAAGTCGGTTCTCCTCCAGTGTCAAAACAAAATGTCAGCCGCAGTACCTCCATAAGTCACTGATCACTGTATTGGTGTCACTGGGGATGTCAGTAACCCCAAGTCGGTTCTCCTCCAGTGTCAAAACAAAATGTCAGCCGCAGTCCCTCCATAAGTCGCTGATCACTGTCATAAATCACTGATCACCGCCATAAGTCGCTGATCACCGCCATTATTAGTATAAAAAAATCCCCGTATCTTTCCCGCCATTTGTAAACGCTATAACTTTCACGTAAACCAAGTAATTTACACGTATTGGGATTTTTTTTAGCAGAGACATGTCGCAGAATGCATTTTGGCCAAAATTTATGACGAAATTTGATTTTTAATTTTTTTTAACTGGACATGTTTTATAGCAAAAAGTCCAAAATATTGTTCCTTTCTCAAAATTGTCAGCTTTTTTTATAGCGCGAAAAATAAAAAACGCACAGGCGATCAAATACCACCGAAAGAAAGCTCAATTTGTGGGAAAAAAAGAACGTAAATTTAATTTGGGTGCAGCGTTGCATGACCGCGCAATTGTCAGTTAAAGTAACGCAGCGCCGTAACACAAACCTCTTCGGTAACCGCTTCCTGACCGCCCTATAGCAGAAATACTACTACAGGGCGGCATGGGTGCGCAAAATCACGTGTGTATGTATGTACGTGTGTGTGTGTGTATATATATATATATGTATATATACGTGATTCGCGCTCCCGTGGTTTTCACGCCCCTCCCAGATAGCGTCAGATTGCCTGTCAGTACACCAGTCATCACATTTAACCCCTTGATTGCCAGGAGCACGCCCATGTACAATAATCCTCCATTGCTAGTATAGTGTCTGAACGGGTCAATATCTTTGATCAGATCAGCACTATACCAGCGTTCACATTAGTATAGCGTCCCAAAAAATACAGCATTAGCGGGATCAGCCCCGGCACCTGCCAGCACCTGCGTTTTAGCCCCTATGCTTACCCCCCCCCCTTCTCCCCCAGCAAGTGCAGTGTCAGTAGGTAACTGTCACTTGATACATTGCACACAACACCGCAGTGTTCGCAGAATCATGCCTGATCTCTGTTAGCACTTGCCGGTACATTTTGATGACTCTCATATGCAGCAGAGTGCCAGTACTAGTGCTGCGCTACCTTTTGGTGAACTGGCGAGTACCAGCGGTCTAGTACATCCTGGTCTTTCACATACCTCCTTGATTTTTGGAGCTGTTTTTCACGGAATATCTGTATGCGTTGATTGTGGATCAAAGCAGTTTATATGCACAACAATTTATCGCCGCCAACCCAAATTCAAACCTTGCCAGTCCATTCGCATGGAAACTCATTACGGTTTCTGAATTTACATTTTTTTGGGCGTAACCCTCAACATGGGCATTACTAAAAGAAATGAATTGCGGTTGTATTGGTCCGCAGACCCCATTCATCATATGCCGTGTTCTCTGCTGCCATGGCCAGGCATAGATCTTAGTATATAATGTGTTTTATGCATTTCAGCAACAATACACTCTGTCATCCTCGGGGTGACCCTGAATTTGACCGGCTCCACAAAATTCAGCCCCTTGTAAACCACCTTAACCAAAAATTTGCAGATATCTACACTCCCCAGCAAAACATCTGCGTTGATGAGTCCCTCATTAATTTTTCTGGCCGCCTTGCATTCAAACAATTTCTCCCCAGCAAGCGTGCCAGATATGGGGTCAAGATGTAGAAGACCTGTGAGAGGGCAACAGGCTATACTTATGTTTTGGATTTACAAGGGAAAAGATAGTCACGTGGAGCCCCCCGGATGCCCAGACTACATGGGGAGCAGTGACAAGATAGTTTGGGACTTGGTGTCATCATTTCTCCATATGGGGTACCACTTATACGTGGACAATTTTTATTCAAGCGTGCCACTATTTAGACATTTGTTCAATCTTGGAACTGGCTCATGTGGCACCGTGTGACCTAATGTGTGCCCACCATTAGACGTGGGTGGATGCAGGGTGGTATATTCTAATGGTGGGCATACCACACACTTTTTCTGGCAGAGATTTCTTCTCTTTTTTCATTCAGTCCACAGGCTGCATACAAAAAAAAAGAACATATCATATATACCCAACAAGGACCAGCGATGTACTGGTACATCACTGGATTTGAATGGTTATACCAGGATGATGCCTACAGCTGCAGGACTCATCCTGGTATCGTTTTTTTCAGCCGGTGATCGGCTTTCATGTAAAAGCAATCCTAGTGGCTAATTAGCTGTATGATTGCTTTTACAAGCAGTGGGAGATGATGTCCCCCTCCCCCGCTGCCTTCCACGGCCTTCTCGGGCAGTCCCGTGCCATCAGGGCAACCTGAGAATGCAGCCGGTGTTTCTGCCAGCTGACCATAGAGCTGATTGGAGACCAGAGTGGTGCCAATCATCTCTATAGTCTAAGAAATCGGAAGCTACGAGCATTTCATCACTTCAGTTTCGCAGGTTATAAACAGCGCCATTTGTAAATTGGGAAAGCATCTGATCACACCGATGTTGGTTTGATTAGATAATGTAAGGGCAGAGGAGATATCCAGAATCTGATAGGCCCCAGATTTCTCAGAAAAGAATCTATGACAATGCCCATTGAGGTTATCGGGGATATTTGTATTCCCTGTGATAGCATTAAAAGTGATAAAAAAAATGAAAGGTACAAATGTAAAAATAATTAAAAAAATCAAAATAACTGAAAAAAAAAAAACTTGCCCCTCCCATGTGCGCACACCTGTGTGCACAAGCCTTGACCCTGTGCCGGTATGTAAACAGCGGTTGCACCATGCATGTGAGGTATCGCCGTGAACGTCAGATGAAGGGCAGTAATTCTAACACTAGACCTCCTCTGAAAATCTAAAATGGTGGCTTGTAAAGTCTTTTAAATCATTGCCTATGGATATTAAAAATGTTTGCAGTTTGTCGGCATTGCACGGGGCATGCGCAGTTTTAAAGCATGTCATGTTTGGTATCTATTTACTCGGCATACCATCATCTTTTATATCTTACCAAACAATTGGCCAATATATTGTGTTTTTGTGCATTAAAAGTAAAAAAAGTGTGTATTTTTGCTTTTGAAAAATCGCTGCGCGAGTACTATGTGCCATAAAAAATTGTAGTACCCACCATTTTATTCACTAGGGTGTCTGATTTAAAATATATATATATAATGTTTGGGGGTTTAAATTAATTTCCTAGCAAAAAATACAGTTTTTTTTTAATGTGAACAAAAAGTGTCAGAAAACCGGACCCCACTACTATCTAATATTTACTGTGTATTTGCTGACACTTGTATATGTCACTCCAGCTTGTATCCTTCAAAACACCTAAGGAAAAATGGCGCCCGCTTAGCCGTGTTACGTCTTCTCAAAGATGGCGCATGTATAATGCGCATGCGCAGTCGTCTATATAAACTGATGGCGCACGGCTTGGCGTTATTGGTGTTCCCCTCAGATGACGTGCGGGTGCACGAAACGCGTAAGGTGGAGCCAATAACGCCGCAGGAGCAACATGGAGCTCTGGTGGCCATCTTTAACTCTGGCTGGTTAGTCCATGCGGTTTTGATTACTCACAATATGTGTTTTTATCTGGATACCTATTATTATCTCAATAAATATTCATACTACTACACTATGGGATGTGTTTGCCTTGACTCCCCCGGGGAGTATTGATTTACAGACATCCACTGCCCAGTTCCCAGAGAGGGAGCCTCTATTACACCCAGTGAGCTGCACCCATCCATCCCTTAAGGGGAACTCTGGAAAAGTCCCAGGACCCATCCCCCATAAGAGGGAGTTTGCTGTATTCCTGCCCTGAGATGACCATTAGATGACAGCAGGATTTATTACAAAACGCACATTATTTTACGCGTTCCGGTGAGTGCGCATTTCTTCCAGACCTGATTGCACAGCACCGTTTCCAGGACTGTACAGGATATAGGAGCACTTAGTCACTTTATGAACTTTTATATGTCTGGTGTTATTTATATCGCATGACTTTATTTTTCAGAAACAATTTGTGAATATTTATGTCACTTTTATATACCTTTTTGACCTTTTGCAATAATTTTCGTGCTGCTAATCTTCAGGTTTCCCTATCCATCATTCAGGAGGTCCAGTCCCCACCATCTGGGGATACAGTATGTATGGTAGGTATATACCTTTACATTGCTGATTGTAAGGTGTTACTTGGTTACCTTGTGCATAGCGGCTGATATCCATATCACATATACCTACCATACATACTGTATCCCCAGATGGTGGGGACTGGACCTCCTGAATGAACGATAGGGAAACCTGAAAATTGTCCTGGGCAGGAAGGGGGTAAAAGTGCCCGGAATTGAAGGGGTTAAAGGGCAAATATGACAAGAAAACATTCAAAATGCTGAACATAGCACAAGGCCGGGATCACACCATGAGACATTTCTCGGGGCTGCAGTTCCTCTGAGCTCCACAAGGTGGTGATCTCGCTTATACCCAGACAGGAAGTCTCTATGGAAGACAGGAAGTGATGTCAGCTACAGACAGGAAGTAGAGAGGAGACCTTGGTGGAAGTGGCAGCAGAGGAGGTAATAAGATGTTATGTTCTATTTACACCCAGTAACCCCCGTCATGTCCGTCCTCTTCCTCCATAGTCATGTCCGTCCTCTTCCTCCATAGTCACGTCTGTCCTCTTCCTCCATAGCCACGTCAGTCCTCTTCCTCCATAGTCACGTCCGTCCCCTTCCTCCATAGTCACGATCGTCCCCTTCCTCCATAATCACGTCCGTCCTCTTCCTCCATAGTCACGTCACTCCTCTTCCTCCATAGTCACGTCCGTCCTCTTCCTCCATGGTCACGTCCGTCCTCTTCCTCCATGGTCACGTCCGTCCTCTTCCTCCATGGTCACGTCCGTCCTCTTCCTCCATGGTCACGTCCGTCCTCTTCCTCCATGGTCACGTCCGTCCTCTTCCTCCATGGTCACGTCCGTCCTCTTCCTCCATGGTCACGTCCGTCCTCTTCCTCCATAGTCATGTCCGTCCTCTTCCTCCATAGTCACGTCCGTCCTCCTCCTCCATAGTCACGTCCGTCCTCTTCCTTCACAGTCACGTCCGTCCTCTTCCTCCATAGTCACGTCCGTCCTCTTCCTCCATAGTCATGTCCATCCTCTTCCTCCATAGTCATGTCCGTCCTCTTCCTCCATAGTCACTGTGACGTCTTTTATCTCCAGCAGATGATGATACATATATAGTGTGGGAACCCAGATGAACCCCTTCAGGGGCAGAACATTCCCCCACTTCCGGGGCCGGAACATTCTCCTCATTGTGGAGATAAATTCTAGTAATATGGTCCTCTAAACAAACAGCACTGACAATAAATAGACAAGACAAGGACCATCCTGACCATACATGGCCTACAAAGGGCAATGATGACACTACACAGGCAGCCAATGGGCAATCATTACACTATGCAGCCAACACAATGATGGAGTGCCGGGGTCAGGAGTATGGAGCATAGAGCCCCTTACATTGCTGCTCAGGAGGAAGGAAACATTCCCCAGCCGGCCATGAAGAATATGTTCCATCATTGGTGTCAGAGGGAGGGAAATACTGAGGGGTCTGAGGGAAGTAGAGGAGCTGAGAAGCTGTGAGGGTTTAGTAAAGCTGAAGGACTTTAGGGCCTCTGAATGGATAATCTGGGACCTTTTAGGGGGTAGTCAGGCTGCAGGGCTTTGGGGGAATAGGGGGCTGGAGGGCTCAGGGGACTCGGAGGGAGGGGAGGTCTCTGTGTCTTTGGTGCCCCCCCCACCTGTACTTATTTTTCTGACCTTACAGAACTGGCAATCTTAACCATCTTATTGTCTCACTGGTCATGTGATATGTTCTGGAATATCAAGTAACATAGAGAAGGACATTCCTTCACTCAGTGAGCACTTGTTCTTAGAGGAGTCCTGATTCAGCTGAAAACCAGAAACAAAACAAACCCAACAGAGAAAAGGGGATTTCTGATCCGACAGGCCAAGAGGGTTCCAGGTCCTTCAAGATGTAACACACACTAAACAGTCCAAACTAAATGTCTTCCCATGGGGGGAGTAGTTCTTCAATGTCCAGCAACCCTCCTATTCCCCCCTCACATCCACATCCTATTATTGTGTGACCAATACCATCCAAATCATTCTTACTTTCATTTCCCAAAGTTATCCGTCTACAAGGAGACCTGTATAGATCACATGATGGCACCAATGAGGATGGAGGAGGACCGGAGTCACATGACTGAGAAGATACTAAACCTCACCCTGGAGATCATCTACCTGCTGACCGGAGAGGTGAGGAGGATTCTGGGAGGTCACATGACATCACTCTCATCTCTATTAATAACACACAGACCTGACCGGAGAGGTGAGGAGGATTATGGGAGCTCACGTGACATCACTCTCATCTCTATTAATAAAACACAGACCTGACCGGAGAGGTGAGGAGGATTCTGGGAATCTAACATGATATTCCTATTGGTTCCCCAATACAGAGATTTCCTCTTCTGAAGTCAGGTGATCATATGACCATCACAGTGCCTCCATGTGACTCCCTAAACCCTGAGAGACACAACATGCAGAAGATTCTAGAAGTCACCAAGAAGATGATGGAGCTGCTGACAGGAGAGGTGAGCGGTGCCGGGAATTCTGGGACATTCTCCAATCACTGATAGTATCATTAGGATCTGTACATTATCTGCATTGTTACCATTGATGTCATTTTTATTATATATTCAGAGTGGAAACCTGAGAGATCCTAAATTTGAGGTTAAAGAAGAGATAAAAGAGGAGGAGGATGAGGATGGGGGGATGGAGGAGTCAGAGATTCATGAAGAACACAAAGATCTGTACCAGGACACCATGGTGGAGTCATCCAGCTACAGGAACCCACCAGAGAGATGTCCCCGTCCTCTGTATTCCCGGGATTCCACACAGGAAGGTCACACCATCCCTCATCATTACAAGGTTGGAAGGGCAGAACATCTAGAACATGGACTCCTAGAGACAATGTGTGGATGTTTATGTGACCTTACATTTTACAGATGATATTTTCTGTCATTTCCTTGATTTAGAGTGGAGATCCAATCGATACAGAATTTGAGGTGAAAGCAGAAGAAGAAGAGGCGTATGTGAGGGATGATCAGCAGTCTATGGAGGAGGATGGAATAACGGGGACATTTATAGAGGAGGACACTCCTACAGAGATCAGCACAGGTGGGTCATGAACACTAAATCCATTCCTCCACCCATACTGCTCACTGATTGGTCCAGAGTAGGGCGGGGACTGGGTGATATCAGCCTGTAATCCCCTGGTCACTTTCCTGAGCTGTGTTCCCCGTCCTGTATTCCTGGATTTCTCTCGGATAATCTTCCTTCTCTGTGCTGCAGACACAATTTATGTATCTAGACTGGATTTATGGAGGTTCTGGGGTTCAGCTGGCAGAAATATGTTGATTTCAGCATAGATGTTAAGATTTCTGGAACCTGTTCTGTGTGTCTTCTTCCTCATACCCCGGTACAATCTCTGACAGAACAATTCTCCCAGGGTTCCTTGCTCTGTGGTCTGCTGGCTGTGCCGGGTGGAGGGATATGTCTGTAGTGTCTCAGACCCAAGTCACTGAGTGCAGTCTCAGGAGATGGGAGGCAGCGGTGTGGGATCTCTGCAACTTGTCTACAGTAAACATTTAATCTTCCACTGATTACTGAATACCAATATTATGAGTCCTGACCCTTATACTGTATAATTTATATTGTACATTACATACTCCTGACCCTTACACTGTATCATTTATATTGTACATTCCATACTCCTGACCCCTGCACTATATACTCTATGTTGTACATTCCATACTCCTGACCCCTGCACTATATACTCTATGTTGTACATTACATACTCCTGACCCCTGCACTATATACTCTATGTTGTACATTACATACTCCTGACCCCTGCACTATATACTCTATGTTGTACATTACATACTCCTGACCCCTGCACTATATACTCTATGTTGTACATTACATACTCCTGACCCCTGCACTATATACTCTATGTTGTACATTACATACTCCTGACCCTGCACTATATACTCTATGTTGTACATTACATACTCCTGACCCTGCACTATATACTCTATGTTGTACATTACATACCCCTGACCCCTGCACTATATACTCTATGTTGTACATTACATACTCCTGACCCCTGCACTATATACTCTATGTTGTATATTACATACTCCTGACCCCTGCACTATATACTCTATGTTGTACATTACATACTCCTGACCCCTGCACTATATACTCTATGTTGTACATTACATACTCCTGACTTCTGCTCTCTCCCCTCCCCCCACTGCTATATATACACATAATATGGATTTTCTTTTGTTCCTCCCATTTCCTCCCAGCTGTACATTTTATATCGGATGATGTGATTGGAGCACAGACTTTTACATGGTGATAATAATGTGATAACATCCTCCAACTTTGGACCCTTAAACAGAAAGTGATAATGAGGGAGGAGTCAATACCCCAATGATGGTGGTCTTCAGGATCAGTCCAGTCTTCATCTTGGTTGTTCTCCCCCCATCCTCACTCTCTGACCTCTGGTGGGGCTCAGCCTCGCTGTTCTTCATGACTAAATCATGGACTAAATAAGGAAGTGCAGTACTTCTTGTGTTGGGAAGATGGCGTTGAGTGATAGAGGGGGTGGGGACCCTCGTCCTATAATCCCCTCATCACTGTCCCTCCTATAAAAGACAGTTCTGGTTGTTTCCTCACTCTCTGACTAAGGTCCATGAATAAAGAAATGACCTGGTCGGAGATCAGAGGAGCCATTTCCTAGTTCCCTTGAGGGTGGAATTGTAAGCTCCTCAGAGACCAAGCTGCCTGATGTGGGCGGAGTCCTGGTTTGGGGGAACCAACCAGCTCCTGTCTAGTAATCCTCTTTGTCTTTGTATTTTAGTCCATGGCCGGGAGATGAGGAAAACCTCCGAGGATTGTCTCACTTTGTCTCCAGACTGGAAAGTAGAAGATGAGGACATCACACAGTATAGTCCAGGAGAAAACCCGGCTCCCTCCAATGTCCATCCGGCACCACCCAGTGTAGATGGACCATCGGATTCCTCGTATCCTGAGGAACCTCAGACTGTGCGGGACCGGGCCGGCCTTCCAACAGAGAAGAGGTTCTCCTGTACTGAGTGCGGGAAATGTTTTTCAGATAAGTCTAATCTTTACAGACATAAGAAATTACACACAGGGGAGAAGCCGTATTCCTGTCCTGAGTGTGGGAAATGTTTTTCAGTGAAGTCCCATCTTTACACACATCAAAGATCTCACACGGGGGAGAAGCCGTATTCCTGTCCTGAGTGCGGGAAATGTTTTTCAGTGAAGTCCAATCTTCACAGACATCAGAAATGTCACACGAGGGAAAAGGCGAATTCCTGTCCTGATTGTGGGAAATGTTTTTCAGAGAAGTCCAGTCTTTACACAACAGACATCTCACACGGGGGAGAAGCCATATTCCTATCCTGAGTGTGGGAAATGTTTTTCAGTGAAGTCCCATCTTTTCAGACATCAGCGATCTCACACGGGGAAGAAGCCGTATTCCTGTCCTGAGTGAGGGAAATGTTCCTCACTGAAGTCCTGTCTTCCTGTACATCAGGGGTCCCACACAACCCTGGAGGTGTATTAGTGCCTTGAGTGCGGGAAATGTCTTCTAGATGAATGTTGCTGGACATCCCAGCTCTCATGTGGGGAAGAAGCACACCCTGATATACACCTCAGATATACTCCATGGCTGATCTTCATCATGGAAGAAACAGTTCATAAGGAGATCAGAGGCCCCCAAAGACATGGATGAAGTGTGGGACCGGCATGGCCATTGATGGCAGGAGAAGAATACAAATGGAGTCCTGACATAGAGCACTGGGCTGACTTCTGATTGTGGTGCAACCTATATGCTAGAGATGGCTTGTGTCACAATCATGCCCACAGGGACAGGTGCGGTTCTCCATTGTGCCTCAAACTTATACATTTTGGGTATTTCTCTTAAACTCCTATGCGAACACCTGGAGGTTTCATGTATCTCCTCATTCCCGTCCCTCAGGAATGCAAGCAGCATATGACGCTGGGCCTGCCTAACAATCCTTTTGCCAAATAAGGTATTGGTTTGGCTGTGATAGGAAAATTCCAGTGCGATTGTCTTAGATAAGGAGAGTTTTCTCTCTTCTTGAGGTCAGTTAGAGAGAGAGAACGGTCTGCGATACAAGATCTGCAGACAGAAAGCAAAGTCTCCTGCGATGAGTCAACGGAATTATCAGTAGAGACAAGAAGCAAATCATCCTGGAGCTCATGAAACATGAAGCTGCTTGACCCCAGGCATTTATTTGGCAAGTACTTATTTACCTAAACTTCTTTCTGTTATCTGTTTGCTGTGCTGTCGTGCTCTGTATATATATATATATATACATACAGTTGTGTTCAAAATAATATCCGTGTGATGAAAAAAGTGAATAAAGCTGCAAATCCTTCTAATCCTTTTCTTTCCATCCACACAAATGCATTGGGAACACGACACATTCTATTCCAAATCAAAACATGAAGAAAAATACATCAAATTTGTGTTATTCCTCTAAAAAATTTAAAGAAAAGTGAATATTAGACGGTTCAAAAAAATAGCAGCGTTTGTATTCTTCTTTCCAAACTCCAACATTCACTATATAAACTGAGAAATGTTTGAAGATTTTGCTTTCCTTTGAATGACTTCATGAATATTTGGTTGTAGTCGCACTGTTTCTGAGAACTGCTGTACATCTGTGTTGCATGGAGTCCCCCAACTTCTGGCCCCTGTGATCAGGTATTCCAGCCCAGGATGATTGGACCACATTCCACAGTTCTTCTCTATTTCTTGGTTTGGCCTCAGAAACGGCATTTTTGATGTCACCCCACAAGTTTTCTATTGGATGAAGATCCGGGGATTGGGCTGGCCACTCCATAACGTCCATCTTGTTGGTCTGGAACCAAGATGTTGCACGTTTACTGGTGTGTTTGGGGTCGTTGTCTTGTTGGAACCCCCATTTCAAGGGCATTTCCTCTGCAGCATAAGGCATCATGACCTCTTCAAGTATTCTGATGGATTCAAACTGATCCATGATCCCTGGTATGCGATAAATAGGCCCAACACCGTAGTATGAGAAACATCCCCATATCATGATGCTTGCACCACCATGCTTCACGGTCTTCACAGTGTACTGTGGCTTGAATTCAGTGTTTGGGGGTCGTCTGACAAACTGTCTCCGCCCACTAGACCCAAAAAGAACAATCTTACTTTCTTCAGTCCACAAAATGTTGCCCCATTTCTCTTTAGACCAGTCAATGTGCTCTTTGGCAGATTGTAACCTCTTCAGCACATGTCTTTCCCCCAACAGTGGGACTTTGCAGGGACTTCTTGCAGATAGCTTGGCTTCACATCGGCGTCTTCTAATTGTAACAGTCCTCACAGGGAACGTCACACCTTCTTTCATCTTCCTGGAGCTGATTGTTGGCTGAGTCCTCACAGGGAACGTCACACCTTCTTTCATCTTCCTGGAGCTGATTGTTGGCTGAGTCCGCCACATTTTGGCTATTCTTCTATCCATTCCAATGGTAGTTTTTCGCTTTCTTCCTCGTCTTTCAGGTTTTGGTTGCCATTTTAAAGCATTTGCCATCATTTTAGCTGAGCAGCCGATCATTTTCTGCACTTCTTTATATGTTTTCCCCTCTCCAATCAACTTTTTAATCAAGGTACGCTGTTCTTCTGAACAATGTCTGGAACGACCCATTTTCCTCAGAATTTCAGAGAGAAATGCACTGTAACCAGCATGTCCAACATTTGCTGCCTTCCTTCCTTAAATAAGGGCAATAATTACCACCTGTTTATCAAAGAATGAATGACCTCACTAATAGAACTCCACACTGCTATTATTTTGAACATGCCCCTTTCAATGAGTGATTCAATGACACAGAATCAGCAGCATGCATGTCATGACTGTTGGGTCTGTTGGATTTCTATGACTCTACTACACCTGCTAGGAAATTATCTGCCATGTAGAAATATCATTTCCACCAAAAACAGTGATTGATCCGGTTAGTGATGTCTGACGGCTAGTATTTTGCACATAACTATATATATTGGTTACATCTTCTTTCTGTAAATATTTCTACTGCACCCTTTTAACCTTTTGGTAATAAATCTTGCTTTCTGAAAGTGTTGAATTGTTTCTATAACTCTTTGCAATTTATGAATCCCTGCCTCTAAAGAGACACTACTATGAGTATTTAACCCTCTGTATAACCTGTCTGTGGAGATAGCTGGATACTGACGGTTAACCAATCATCCTAATGTATTGCTGTTTCCTCTTTTTCTGTATAAAAAGGAGGTGGTGGCAGTGTGAAGGGTTAATTGCGTAATTAACCTGACCCAGTAACAATCGCTCAGGCTGCAGGTACACAAACTGTAGTCCATTAGCTGGAAAATCTTTGTGCAGGGTGCAGCTGGGTGTGGTATTGTTACACACGTCACATCACAGTTTAAGATCAGCCAGTCCTTCGGTCACGAGTTTGGTGAGAAAGGCTGCGGTCGGATTCCGCGATAGTGACAGCTTGCACCTACATGGAAGGGGGTCTGCTGTGCTGGGGGAGGGGTTTATGGGAAGGCTGGAGGAGTATATAAACTAGGAGGGAGGGAGAATTCAATTATAACGGGGTAGACAAATCAGACGGGTCAGTACTTATTGGGGGGTGTAATGGGGAAAGATGGGGGGAGGGCTATGGCAGATGGTAAGAAGGTTCCCATGTTATAAACAACCAGTGGAATTGGTACCATTTGTATGAAAATAAAAAATACACAAAATCCGTGTGAACAAGGTGTCAGTGAGTGAACAAGGTGTCGGTGAATGAACAAGGTGTCAGTGAGTGAACAAGGTGTCAGTGAATGAACAAGGTGTCGGTGAATGAACAAGGTGTCAGTGAGTGAACAAGGTGTCAGTGAATGAACAAGGTGTCAGTGAATGGACAAGGTGTCAGTGAATGAAGTGTTTGTTCCCCAATGTCAGAAGTGTGCCCAGCACAATAGGTGAGTTGGAAGGTTCGGTGAATGAAGAGAACTAGGATTGAAGTGGTGTTGCTGAATCTTGGCTTCATTCCTCACATGACTGGGCCATTCATATTCCTGGATAGGTTCTCTTTCGGAGAGACGGGGGAATAGGAAAGGTGGTGGAGTCTGTCTCTATGTGAGAAGTGATCTCAGAGCGAGTGTGAGAGGACCTAGTTGATGGAGAGTGTGATGAGGCTGAAGTATTATGGGTGGAACTGCACATGGGGGGGCGGTACTACAAAGGTCATCATTGGAGTTTGTTATAGGCCTCCCAGTGTTAATGAGGAGGTGGAGACTCAGCTCCTCCCACAGATGGAAAGGGCTGCAAGGGCTGGGACAGTGATAATAATGGGGGGTGGTAACTACCCGGAAACTGAATGGAGCAATGGTTCTGCAGGAACAGTTAAAGGGCAAAAATGTTTAAACCTACTACAGGACAATTTTATGGTCCAGTTCATAGAGGCCCCAACTAGGAATGATGCTCTGCTGGACCTGGTCATCTCCAACCATGCAGAGATTATTACGAATGTCCATATAAAAGAACATCTGGGTAGCCGTGACCATAACATGATTTCATTTATTGTTAGCTGTAAACAGCGAGCACATACGGGAAAAAGTAAAATCGCTCAACTTTAAGAGAGCTAATTTTCCAAGGCTGAGATCTGCTCTCCAAGACTTAGACTGGGAGGGAATATTGGCATCGATGAACACAACACAGAAATGGGAGTCCTTCACAAAGACTGTATGTGACCACACTGCAAAATATATTCCCATGGGCAACAAGTATAAAAGGCTACAAATCCAACCTATGTGGCTTACGGCCAAAGTTACAAAAGCGATAGATAATAAGAAAAGAGCTTTTATTAAATATAACAATGAAGGAACGCGATCATCGTTTACACATTACAAAGAATATTATTTACGTTTCCCTCTGTACAGGGCACATCCTCTGCCATTGAAGTGTTACATTTGTTGGAATGGGATTGTGGATCCATCAATATGAGTTCCGGGGTCAAGAATGGCTACATTTCATGTCTTCTTATCAGGCGGACTTTTCCCAGAAGGAACAAACTGGAACAGAAATATATTCGCTGTTTTTGAGGTTGGGAAAGCTCTTGGAAAAGAAATCGGCATTTTTTTGGCTTATTAAAACATTCGATAAGTATGCCCGAGAAAAGATCAACCCACTTGGGTGGAGGATCCAGATCTTTCCCAACACTGAAAAAATAAGTGAGGAATTCAAGAGGGAACGAGAGGAAAGCCTACAATCATGCTCACAGCAAAAGATGTCCGGTGGCTCCGAAATATAATGAACAGATGTTATCATTGGAGAAGGATATTGGAGGTGCAGAGAGATTGTTATCTGCATTCACAACACATTCATTGTATTCTGATTTGGGGAGGAAACTTAGGGAAGGCCTAGCAGATTTGTACAAACACTTATCAACGAAAAAGGGGAATACATTTTGGGGAGATGAAACTGTTTTGGAATGGAAAGCATAAAGGTGGACTACCCCTCAATACATGAACCTCCAGAGGAGGCGCTATCGCCACACTACACAGGTCACCTGAGAACATGAACCTCCAGAGGAGGCGCTATCACCACACTACACAGGACACCTGAGAACATGAACCTCCAGAGGAGGCGCTATCACCACACTACACAGGACACCTGAGAACATGAACCTCCAGAGGAGGCGCTATCACCACACTGCACAGGACACCTGAGAACATGAACCTCCAGAGGAGGCGCTATCACCACACTACACAGGACACCTTAGAACATGAACCTCCAGAGGAGGCGCTATCACCACACTACACAGGACACCTTAGAACATGAACCTCCAGAGGAGGCGCTATCACCACACTACAGAGGACACCATAGAACATGAACCTCCAGAGGAGGCGCTATCACCACACTACACAGGACACCTGAGAACATGAACCTCCAGAGGAGGCGCTATCACCACACTACACAGGACACCTGAGAACATGAACCTCCAGAGGAGGCGCCATCACCACACTACACAGGACACCTTAGAACATGAACCTCCAGAGGAGGCGCCATCACCACACTACACAGGACACCTTAGAACATGAACCTCCAGAGGAGGCGCCATCACCACACTACACAGGACACCTTAGAACATGAACCTCCAGAGGAGGCGCCATCACCACACTACACAGGACACCTTAGAACATGAACCTCCAGAGTAGGCGCCATCACCACACTACACAGGACACCTTAGAACATGAACCTCCAGAGGAGGCGCCATCACCACACTACACAGGACACCTTAGAACATGAACCTCCAGAGGAGGCGCCATCACCACACTACACAGGACACCTTAGAACATGAACCTCCAGAGGAGGCGCCATCACCACACTACACAGGACACCTTAGAACATGAACCTCCAGAGGAGGCGCCATCACCACACTACACAGGACACCTTAGAACATGAACCTCCAGAGGAGGCGCTATCACCACACTACACAGGACACCTTAGAACATGAACCTCCAGAGGAGGCGCTATCACCACACTACACAGGACACCTTAGAACATGAACCTCCAGAGGAGGCGCTATCACCACACTACACAGGACACCTGAGAACATGAACCTCCAGAGGAGGCGCTATCACCACACTACACAGGACACCTGAGAACATGAACCTCCAGAGGAGGCGCTATCACCACACTACACAGGACACCTGAGAACATGAACCTCCAGAGGAGGCGCTATCACCACACTACACAGGACACCTTAGAACATGAACCTCCAGAGGAGGCGCTATCACCACACTACACAGGACACCTGAGAACATGAACCTCCAGAGGAGGCGCTATCACCACACTACACAGGACACCTGAGAACATGAACCTCCAGAGGAGGCGCTATCACCACTCTACACAGGACACCTGAGAACATGAACCTCCAGAGGAGGCGCTATCACCACACTACACAGGACACCTGAGAACATGAACCTCCAGAGGAGGCGCTATCACCACACTGCACAGGACACCTTAGAACATGAACCTCCAGAGGAGGCGCTATCACCACACTGCACAGGACACCTTAGAACATGAACCTCCAGAGGAGGCGCTATCACCACACTGCACAGGTCACCTTAGAACATGAACCTCCAGAGGAGGCGCTATCACATTACGCTGGACACCTTAGAACATGAACCTCCGAAGGAGGCGCTATCCCCACACTACATAGGACACCTTAGAACATGAACCTCCAGAGGAGGCGCTATCACCACAATACACGGGACACCTTAGAACATGAACCTCCAGAGGAGGCGCTATCACCATACTACACAGGACACCTTAGAACATGAACCTCCAGAGGAGGCGCTATCACCACACTACACAGGACACCTGAGAACATGAACCTCCAGAGGAGGTGCTATCACCACACTACACAGGACACCTTAGAACATGAACCTCCAGATGAAGCACTATCACCACACTACACAGGACACCTTAGAACATGAACCTCCGAAGGAGGCGCTATCCCCACACTACACAGGACACCTTAGAATATGAACCTCTAGAGGAGGCGCTATCACCACACTACACAGGACACCTTAGAACATGAACCTCCAGAGGAGGCGCTATCACCACACTACACAGGTCACCTTAGAACATGAACCTCCAGAGGAGGCGCTATCACATTACGCTGGACACCTTAGAACATGAACCTCCAGAGGAGGCGCTATCACCACACTACACAGGACACCTTAGAACATGAACCTCCAGATGAAGCGCTATCACCACACTACACAGGACACCTTGGAACATGATCCTCCAGAGGAGGCGCTATCACCACACTACTCAGGACACCTCAGAACATGAACCTCCAGAGGAGGCGCTATCACCACACTACGTAGGACACCTTAGAACATGAACCTCCGAAGGAGGCGCTATCCCCACACTACACAGGACACCTTAGAACATGAACCTCCAGAGGAGGCGCTATCACCACAATACACGGGACACCTTAGAACATGAACCTCCAGAGGAGGCGCTATCACCACACTACACAGGACACCTGAGAACATGAACCTCCAGAGGAGGCGCTATCACCACACTACACGGGACACCTTAGAACATGAACCTCCAGAGGAGGCGCTATCACCACACTACGCGGGACACCTTAGAACATGATCCTCCAGAGGAGGCGCTATCACCACATTACGCGGGACACCTTAGAACATGAACCTCCAGATGAGGCGCTATCACCACACTACACAGGACACCTTAGAACATGAACCTCCAGATGAGGCGCTATCACCACACTACACAGGACACCTTAGAACATGATCCTCCAGAGGAGGCGCTATCACCACACTACTCAGGACACCTCAGAACATGAACCTCCAGAGGAGGCGCTATCACCACACTACGCAGGACACCTTAGAACATGAACCTCCAGAGGAGGCGCTATCCCCACACTACACAGGACACCTTAGAACATGAACCTCCGAAGGAGGCGCTATCCCCACACTACACAGGACACCTTAGAATATGAACCTCCAGAGGAGGCGCTATCACCACACTACATGGGACACCTTAGAAAATGAACCTCCAGAGGAGGCGCCATCACCACACTACACAGGACACCTGAGAACATGAACCTCCAGAGGAGGCGCTATCACCACACTACACAGGACACCTGAGAACATGAACCTCCAGAGGAGGCGCTATCACCACTCTACACAGGACACCTGAGAACATGAACCTCCAGAGGAGGCGCTATCACCACACTACACAGGACACCTGAGAACATGAACCTCCAGAGGAGGCGCTATCACCACACTGCACAGGACACCTTAGAACATGAACCTCCAGAGGAGGCGCTATCACCACACTGCACAGGACACCTTAGAACATGAACCTCCAGAGGAGGCGCTATCACATTACGCTGGACACCTTAGAACATGAACCTCCGAAGGAGGCGCTATCCCCACATTACATAGGACACCTTAGAACATGAACCTCCAGAGGAGGCGCTATCACCACACTGCACAGGACACCTTAGAACATGAACCTCCAGAGGAGGCGCTATCACATTACGCTGGACACCTTAGAACATGAACCTCCGAAGGAGGCGCTATCCCCACATTACATAGGACACCTTAGAACATGAACCTCCAGAGGAGGCGCTATCACCACACTGCACAGGACACCTTAGAACATGAACCTCCAGAGGAGGCGCTATCACCACACTGCACAGGTCACCTTAGAACATGAACCTCCAGAGGAGGCGCTATCACACTACACAGGACACCTTAGAACATGATCCTCCAGAGGAGGCGCTATCACCACACTACTCAGGACACCTCAGAACATGAACCTCCAGAGGAGGCGCTATCACCACACTACACAGGACACCTGAGAACATGAACCTCCAGAGGAGGCGCTATCACCACACTACGCAGGACACCTTAGAACATGAACCTCCAGAGGAGGCGCTATCCCCACACTACACAGGACACCTTAGAACATGAACCTCCGAAGGAGGCGCTATCCCCACACTACACAGGACACCTTAGAATATGAACCTCCAGAGGAGGCGCTATCACCACACTACATGGGACACCTTAGAAAATGAACCTCCAGAGGAGGCGCTATCACCACACTACACAGGACACCTTAGAACATGAACCTCCAGAGGAGGTGCTATCACCACACTACACGGGACACCTTAGAAAATGAACCTCCGGAGGAGGCGCTATCACCACACTACACAGGACACCTTAGAACATGATCCTCCAGAGGAGGCGCTATCACCACACTACTCAGGACACCTCAGAACATGAACCTCCAGAGGAGGCGCTATCACCACACTACGCAGGACACCTTAGAACATGAACCTCCGAAGGAGGCGCTATCCCCACACTACACAGGACACCTTAGAATATGAACCTCCAGAGGAGGCGCTATCACCACACTACATGGGACACCTTAGAAAATGAACCTCCGGAGGAGGCGCTATCACCACACTACACAGGACACCTTAGAACATGATCCTCCAGAGGAGACGCTATCACCACATTACGCGGGACACCTTAGAACATGTACCTCCAGATGAGGCGCTATCACCACACTACACAGGACACCTTAGAACATGAACCTCCATAGAGGCCCTATCACCCCACTACACAGGACACCTGAGAAAATGAACCTCCGGAGGAGGCTCTATCACCACACTACACAGGACACCTTAGAACATGAACCTCCAGAGGAGGCGCTATCACATTACGCTGGACACCTTAGAACATGAACCTCCGAAGGAGGCGCTATCCCCACACTACATAGGACACCTTAGAACATGAACCTCCAGAGGAGGCGCTATCACCACAATACACGGGACACCTTAGAACATGAACCTCCAGATGAGGCGCTATCACCACACTACACAGGACACCTTAGAACATGAACCTCCAGATGAGGCGCTATCACCACACTACACAGGACACCTTGGAACATGATCCTCCAGAGGAGGCGCTATCACCACACTACTCAGGACACCTCAGAACATGAACCTCCAGAGGAGGCGCTATCACCACACTACGTAGGACACCTTAGAACATGAACCTCCGAAGGAGGCGCTATCACCACACTACACAGGACACCTTAGAATATGAACCTCCAGAGGAGGCGCTATTACCACACTACGTAGGACACCTTAGAACATGAACCTCCGAAGGAGGCGCTATCACCACACTACACAGGACACCTTAGAACATGAACCTCCAGAGGAGGTGCTATTACCACACTACGTAGGACACCTTAGAACATGAACCTCCGAAGGAGGCGCTATCACCACACTACACAGGACACCTTAGAATATGAACCTCCAGAGGAGGCGCTATCACCACACTACACGGGACACCTTAGAAAATGAACCTCCAGAGGAGGCGCTATCACCACACTACACGGGACACCTTAGAAAATGAACCTCCAGAGGAGGCGCTATCACCACACTACACAGGACACCTTAGAACATGAACCTCCAGAGGAGGTGCTATCACCACACTACACGGGACACCTTAGAAAATGAACCTCCAGATGAGGCGCTATCACCACACTACACAGGACACCTTAGAACATGAACCTCCAGAGGAGGCTCTATCACCACACTACACAGGACACCTTAGAAAATGAACCTCCAGAGGAGGCGCTATCACCACACTACTCAGGACACCTCAGAACATGAACCTCCAGAGGAGGCGCTATCACCACACTACGTAGGACACCTTAGAACATGAACCTCCGAAGGAGGCGCTATCCCCACACTACACAGGACACCTTAGAACATGAACCTCCAGAGGAGGCGCTATCACCACAATACACGGGACACCTTAGAACATGAACCTCCAGAGGAGGCGCTATCACCACAATACACAGGACACCTGAGAACATGAACCTCCAGAGGAGGCGCTATCACCACACTACACGGGACACCTTAGAACATGAACCTCCAGAGGAGGCGCTATCACCACACTACGCGGGACACCTTAGAACATGATCCTCCAGAGGAGGCGCTATCACCACATTACGCGGGACACCTTAGAACATGAACCTCCAGATGAGGCGCTATCACCACACTACACAGGACACCTTAGAACATGAACCTCCATAGAGGCCCTATCACCACACTACACAGGACACCTGAGAACATGAACCTCCGGAGGAGGCTCTATCACCACACTACACAGGACACCTTAGAACATGAACCTCCAGAGGAGGCGCTATCACCACACTACACAGGACACCTGAGAACATGAACCTCCAGAGGAGGCGCTATCACCACACTACACAGGACACCTTAGAACATGAACCTCCAGAGGAGGCGCTATCACCACACTACACAGGACACCTTAGAACATGAACCTCCAGAGGAGGTGCTATCACCACACTACACGGGACACCTTAGAAAATGAACCTCCAGATGAGGCGCTATCACCACACTACACAGGACACCTTAGAACATGAACCTCCAGAGGAGGCGCTATCACCACACTACACAGGACACCTTAGAAAATGAACCTCCAGAGGAGGCGCTATCACCACACTACGTAGGACACCTTAGAACATGAACCTCCGAAGGAGGCGCTATCCCCACACTACACAGGACACCTTAGAACATGAACCTCCAGAGGAGGCGCTATCACCACAATACACGGGACACCTTAGAACATGAACCTCCAGAGGAGGCGCTATCACCACAATACACAGGACACCTGAGAACATGAACCTCCAGAGGAGGCGCTATCACCACACTACACGGGACACCTTAGAACATGAACCTCCAGAGGAGGCGCTATCACCACACTACGCGGGACACCTTAGAACATGATCCTCCAGAGGAGGCGCTATCACCACATTACGCGGGACACCTTAGAA
The DNA here is from genome assembly GCF_062004578.1 of Staurois parvus. NCBI lineage: Eukaryota > Metazoa > Chordata > Amphibia > Anura > Ranidae > Staurois > Staurois parvus. Next base: position 619,802 of record NW_028317987.1, read on the forward strand.
CATGAACCTCCAGATGAGGCGCTATCACCACACTACACAGGACACCTTAGAACATGAACCTCCATAGAGGCCCTATCACCACACTACACAGGACACCTGAGAACATGAACCTCCGGAGGAGGCGCTATCACCACACTACACAGGACACCTTAGAACATGAACCTCCAGAGGAGGCGCTATCACCACACTACACAGGACACCTGAGAACATGAACCTCCAGAGGAGGCGCTATCACCACACTACACAGGACACCTTAGAACATGAACCTCCAGAGGAGGCGCTATCACCACACTACACAGGACACCTTAGAACATGAACCTCCAGAGGAGGTGCTATCACCACACTACACGGGACACCTTAGAAAATGAACCTCCAGATGAGGCGCTATCACCACACTACACAGGACACCTTAGAACATGAACCTCCAGAGGAGGCGCTATCACCACACTACACAGGACACCTTAGAAAATGAACCTCCAGAGGAGGCGCTATCACCACACTACGTAGGACACCTTAGAACATGAACCTCCGAAGGAGGCGCTATCCCCACACTACACAGGACACCTTAGAACATGAACCTCCAGAGGAGGCGCTATCACCACAATACACGGGACACCTTAGAACATGAACCTCCAGAGGAGGCGCTATCACCACACTACACAGGACACCTGAGAACATGAACCTCCAGAGGAGGCGCTATCACCACACTACACGGGACACCTTAGAACATGAACCTCCAGAGGAGGCGCTATCACCACACTACGCGGGACACCTTAGAACATGATCCTCCAGAGGAGGCGCTATCACCACATTACGCGGGACACCTTAGAACATGAACCTCCAGATGAGGCGCTATCACCACACTACACAGGACACCTTAGAACATGAACCTCCATAGAGGCCCTATCACCACACTACACAGGACACCTGAGAACATGAACCTCCGGAGGAGGCGCTATCACCACACTACTCAGGACACCTCAGAACATGAACCTCCAGAGGAGGCGCTATCACCACACTACGTAGGACACCTTAGAACATGAACCTCCGAAGGAGGCGCTATCCCCACACTACACAGGACACCTTAGAACATGAACCTCCAGAGGAGGCGCTATCACCACAATACACGGGACACCTTAGAACATGAACCTCCAGAGGAGGCGCTATCACCACACTACACAGGACACCTGAGAACATGAACCTCCAGAGGAGGCGCTATCACCACACTACACGGGACACCTTAGAACATGAACCTCCAGAGGAGGCGCTATCACCACACTACGCGGGACACCTTAGAACATGATCCTCCAGAGGAGGCGCTATCACCACATTACGCGGGACACCTTAGAACATGAACCTCCAGATGAGGCGCTATCACCACACTACACAGGACACCTTAGAACATGAACCTCCATAGAGGCCCTATCACCACACTACACAGGACACCTGAGAACATGAACCTCCGGAGGAGGCTCTATCACCACACTACACAGGACACCTTAGAACATGAACCTCCAGAGGAGGCGCTATCACATTACGCTGGACACCTTAGAACATGAACCTCCAGATGAGGCGCTATCACCACACTACACAGGACACCTTAGAACATGAACCTCCAGATGAGGTGCTATCACCACACTACACAGGACACCTGAGAACATGAACCTCCAGAGGAGGCGCTATCACCACACTACACAGGACACCTTAGAACATGAACCTCCAGAGGAGGCGCTATCACCACACTACACAGGACACCTTAGAACATGAACCTTCAGAGGAGGCGCTATCACCACACTACACAGGACACCTTAGAACATGAACCTCCAGAGGAGGCGCTATCACCACACTACACAGGACACCTTAGAACATGAACCTCCAGAGGAGGCGCTATCACCACACTACACAGGACACCTTAGAACATGAACCTCCAGAGGAGGCGCTATCACCACACTACACAGGACACCTTAGAACATGATCCTCCAGAGGAGGCGCTATCACCACACTACACAGGACACCTGAGAACATGAACCTCCAGAGGAGGCGCTATCACCACACTACACAGGACACCTTAGAACATGAACCTCCAGAGGAGGCGCTATCACCACACTACACAGGACACCTGAGAACATGAACCTCCAGAGGAGGCGCTATCACCACACTACACAGGACACCTTAGAACATGAACCTCCAGAGGAGGCGCTATCACCACACTACGCAGGACACCTTAGAACATGAACCTCCAGAGGAGGCGCTATCACCACACTACGCAGGACACCTTAGAACATGAACCTCCGGAGGAGGCGCTATCACCACACTACACAGGACACCTTAGAACATGAACCTCCAGAGGAGGCGCTATCACCACACTACACAGGACACCTTAGAACATGAACCTCCGGAGGAGGCGCTATCACCACACTACACAGGACACCTTAGAACATGAACGTCCAGAGGAGGCGCTACCACCACACTACACAGGTCACCTTAGAACATGAACCTCCAGAGGAGGCAATATCACCACACTACACAGGACACCTTAGAACATGAACGTCCAGAGGAGGCGCTACCACCACACTACACAGGACACCTTAGAACATGAACGTCCAGAGGAGGCGCTACCACCACACTACACAGGACACCTTAGAACATGATCCTCCGGAGGAGGCAATATCACCACTCTACACAGGACACCTTAGAACATGAACCTCCAGAGGAGGCGCTATCACCACACTACACAGGACACCTTAGAACATGATCCTCCGGAGGAGGCAATATCACCACTCTACACAGGACACCTTAGAACATGAACCTCCAGAGGAGGCGCTATCACCACACCTTAGAACATGATCCTCCAGAGGAGGCGCTATCACCACACTACACAGGACACCTTAGAACATGAACCTCCAGAGGAGGCGCTATCACCACACTACACAGGACACCTTAGCAGTATCATATTTCAATAATACACCATTGGACTCTGACTCCTCCTCCTCTCTTCAAATGTATTATACTCCGAACAGGGGACAAGGTCACCTTAAAATAAAGCGTAATAGAAAAGGTTCTTTTGAACAACAAAATAAAACCTGTTCTCTGGATACTCCCCCCGAATCCTTACAGGAGAACACATGAGGGAGTCACGAAGTCCTATCACACGACTCTCTCTTGTAGAAGGTGCAATAGAAGGCGAGTCTGAATCTTCTTTGTCAGACTCATCCAGCACCGGAGTATAGATTTCTTCCTTTTGGCACGCACCAGTCACATTCTGATTTGTTTAGGCCCCGAAGGGGGAGATCGTGCCGGGGGATAGAACATTACCTGACCTGAACTTAACCTCTACATTGAATATTGTCAATTTGTCCTCATATGCCTTGACCCAATTCCAAGAAAATCTCTCGTGGACTGAGCTTCTGTCTACTTCAAAATACAGATGAGTTCGCATTAGTTAAGGATTTAAAGCTTTTTGCCAGAAAACTTTCCCTAAGATGTGCTTATGGGAAATCCGGCCATGCCACCGAATCTTATGATTGGCCGCAATACTCCAGAAGATTTCAAAGCCCTCAGAGATTTGATGCTCCTGCTGGAAGAAAGCCAACCCAGTGATCTTATTGATCAATTCGATCTGGACTCACTATTGTGGGAATCAGACCAATCACCATTCGATTCCTTGACTCAATTTAAAAAGCCGTCCTCAAAGTTTACACCTTTGAGCAATTATCCTAGCATTGCTATATTCCTTTTACAAACATTGGAAGACATCAAGAACCTCTCCTATGATCAGATTTACATTGAAGGACATCAAGAACCTCTCCTACGATCAGATTTACAGTGAAAGACATCAAGAACCTCTCCTATGATCAGATTTACATTGAGAGACATTAAGAACCTCTCCTATGATCAGATTTTTCTTTGAAAGACATCAAGCACCTCTCCTATGATCAGATTTACCTTGAAAGACATCAAGAACCTCTCCTATGATCAGATTTACCTTGAAAGACATCAAGAACCTCTCCTATGATCAGATTTACCTTGAAAGACATCAAGAACCTCTCCTATGATCAGATTTACCTTGAAAGACATCAAGAACCTCTCCTATGATCAGATTTACAGTGAAAGACATCAAGAACCCCTCCTATGATCAGATTTACATTGAAAGACATCAAGAACCTCTCCTATGATCAGATTTACACTGAAATACATCAAGAACCCCCTCCTATGATCAGATTTTCACTGAAAGACATCAAGCACCTCTCCTATGATCAGATTTACCTTGAAAGACATCAAGAACCTCTCCTATGATCAGATTTACCTTGAAAGACATCAAGAACCTCTCCTATGATCAGATTTACCTTGAAAGACATCAAGAACCTCTCCTATGATCAGATTTACCTTGAAAGACATCAAGAACCTCTCCTATGATCAGATTTACAGTGAAAGACATCAAGAACCCCTCCTATGATCAGATTTACATTGAAAGACATCAAGAACCTCTCCTATGATCAGATTTACACTGAAATACATCAAGAACCCCCTCCTATGATCAGATTTTCACTGAAAGACATCAAGAACCTCTCCTATGATCAGATTTACAGTGAAAGACATCAAGAACCTCTCCTATGATCAGATTTACATTGAAAGACATGAAGAACCCCTCCTATGATCAGATTTACAGTGAAAGACATCAAGAACCTCTCCTATGATCAGATTTACATTGAAAGACATCAAGAACCTCTCCTATGATCAGATTTACACTAAAATACATCAAGAACCCCCTCCTATGATCAGATTTTCACTGAAAGACATCAAGAACCCCTCCTATGATCAGATTTACAGTGAAAGACATCAAGAACCTCTCCTATGATCAGATTTACATTGAAAGACATCAAGAACCCCTCCTATGATCAGATTTACAGTGAAAGACATCAAGAACCTCTCCTATGATCAGATTTACATTGAAGGACATCAAGAACCTCTCCTATGATCAGATTTACAGTGAAGGACATCAAGAACCTCTCCTATGATCAGATTTACATTGAAAGACATCAAGAACCCCTCCTATGATCAGATTTACAGTGAAAGACATCAAGAACCTCTCCTATGATGAGATTTACACTGAAATACATCAAGAACCCCTCCTATGATCAGATTTACACTGAAAGACATCAAGAACCCCTCCTATGATCAGATTTACAGTGAAAGACATCAAGAACCTCTCCTATGATCAGATTTACATTGAAAGACATCAAGAACCCCTCCTATGATCAGATTTACAGTGAAAGACATCAAGAACCTCTCCTATGATCAGATTTACATTGAAGGACATCAAGAACCTCTCCTATGATCAGATTTACAGTGAAGGACATCAAGAACCTCTCCTATGATCAGATTTACAGTGAAAGACATCAAGAACCTCTCCTATGATCAGATTTACAGTGAAGGACATCAAGAACCCCTCCTATGATCAGATTTACATTGAAAGACATCAAGAACCTCTCCTATGATCAGATTTACATTGAGAAGCATCAAGAACCTCTCCTATGATCAGATTTACATTGAAAGACATCAATAACCTCTCCTATGATCAGATTTACATTGGAAGACATCAAGAACCTCTCCTATGATCAGATTTACATTGGAAGACATCAAGAACCTCTCCTATGATCAGATTTACATTGAGAGACATCAAGAACCTCTCCTATGATCAGATTTACATTGAAGGACATCAAGAACCTCTCCTATGATCAGATTTACAGTGAAAGACATCAAGAACCTCTCCTATGATCAGATTTACATTGAGAGACATCAAGAACCTCTCCTATGATCAGATTTACAGTGAAAGACATCAAGAACCTCTCCTATGATCAGATTTACATTGGGAGACATCAAGAACCTCTCCTATGATCAGATTTACATTGAGAGACATCAAGAACCTCTCCTATGATCAGATTTACATTGAAAGACATCAAGAACCTCTCCTATGATCAGATTTACATTGAAAGACATCAAGAACCTCTCCTATGATCAGATTTACATTGAGAGACTTCAAGAACCTCTCCTATGATCAGATTTACATTGGAAGACATCAAGAACCTCTCCTATGATCAGATTTACATTGAGAGACATCAAGAACCTCTCCTATGATCAGATTTACATTGAGAGACATCAAGAACCTCTCCTATGATCAGATTTACATTGAAGGACATCAAAAACCTCTCCTATGATCAGATTTACATTGAAGGACATCAAGAACCTCTCCTATGATCAGATTTACATTGAGAGACATCAAGAACCTCTCCTATGATCAGATTTACATTGAAGGACATCAAGAACCTCTCCTATGATCAGATTTACATTGAGAGACATCAAGAACCTCTCCTATGATCAGATTTACAGTGAAAGACATCAAGAACCTCTCCTATGATCAGATTTACATTGGGAGACATCAAGAACTTCTCCTATGATCAGATTTACATTGAGAGACATCAAGAACCTCTCCTATGATCAGATTTACATTGAGAGACATCAAGAACCTCTCCTATGATCAGATTTACATTGAAAGACATCAAGAACCTCTCCTATGATCAGATTTACATTGAAAGACATCAAGAACCTCTCCTATGATCAGATTTACATTGAGAGACATCAAGAACCTCTCCTATGATCAGATTTACATTGAGAGACATCAAGAACCTCTCCTATGATCAGATTTACATTGAAGGACATCAAGAACCTCTCCTATGATCAGATTTACAGTGAAAGACATCAAGAACCTCTCCTATGATCAGATTTACAGTGAAAGACATCAAGAACCTCTCCTATAATCAGATTTACATTGAGAGACATCAAGAACCTCTCCTATGATCAGATTTACATTGAGAGACATCAAGAACCTCTCCTATAATCAGATTTACATTGAGAGACATCAAGAACCTCTCCTATGATCAGATTTACATTGAGAGACATCAAGAACCTCTCCTATGATCAGATTTACAGTGAAAGACATCAAGAACCTCTCCTATGATCAGATTTACATTGGGAGACATCAAGAACCTCTCCTATGATCAGATTTACATTGGAAGACATGAAGAACCTCTCCTATGATCAGATTTACATTGAGAGACATCAAGAACCTCTCCTATGATCAGATTTACATTGAAAGACATCAAGAACCTCTCCTATGATCAGATTTACATTGAAAGACATCAAGAACCTCTCCTATGATCAGATTTACATTGAGAGACATCAAGAACCTCTCCTATGATCAGATTTACATTGAGAGACATCAAGAACCTCTCCTATGATCAGATTTACAGTGAAAGACATCAAGAACCTCTACTATGATCAGATTTACATTGAGAAGCATCAAGAACCTCTCCTATGATCAGATTTACATTGAAAGACATCAAGAACCTCTCCTATGATCAGATTTACATTGGAAGACATCAAGAACCCCTCCTATGATCAGATTTACAGTGAAAGACATCAAGAACCTCTCCTATGATCAGATTTACAGTGAAGGACATCAAGAACCCCTCCTATGATCAGATTTACATTGAAAGACATCAAGAACCTCTCCTATGATCAGATTTACATTGAGAGACATCAAGAACCTCTCCTATGATCAGATTTACAGTGACAATTTGTCCTCTATGGAACAAGAAGTGCCACGCGCCCTACAGAACAATGGCAACCATGAAACCATCTGACAAAGGTGGTAACGTAGTCATTATGGACAACACACAATACAAGCAAATGTGTTACAAAATTCCATCCAACAACAATTGGTATCGCTCCATCCCCTCAACTTTGATTGCAAGGTTTGTGTCAGAGTTCTATTGACAGTGCTTTAGAACAAGGTATCATCCAGAAGCAATGATGGGAATACATTAGAGTGAAATTTCCTAGAACTCCTACAGTCTATAGTTTACCTAAAATACACAAGGATCCAAAAAACCTTACTGGACCTCTGATAGTTTCGGGGAATGGCGGTCTAAATGAAGACTTGAGTCGTTGTATAGACTCATACCTACAACCTCGTGTGTCATCATTACCCTCATTTCTTAAGGATACCATCCAATTTTTACAAATTATCGAGGATTCCTCTGTTCCCAAAGAATCCTTGTTAGTTACCATCGATATGGAGGCCCTATACAGCTCCATTCCCCATGATCGGGGTTTAGCAGCCGTAAGACGCACTCTTTCCCAACGACCCATTCTAGACTGGCCTATAAATGATTTTGTATTGACAGGGCTAGACTACATCCTTCATCATAATGATTTTTGATCAACGGCTCCCACTTCCTCCAGGGCGTGGCCATGGGGACTTGTTGTGCCCCATCCTACGCTAATCTGTACTTGGGGGAGTGGGAGCAGTGGTTCCTCTCAGATGAGAGCCTCGCGATGTACTTCAGCTGCATATCCATGTGGCACAGGTACATTGACGATGTTTTTCTCATCTGGGAGGGTTGGAGCAAATGATTTTGGAATGTTTTGACAAAATGAATATCAATGACTATAACCTTAAAGTCACTATGTCTTATAATAGGGAAATTGGGACCTTTTTGGATGTTCGCGTATACAAGGACAGTGATGGCCACTTATCAAGTGGACTAGGAAAGATACAGCATGAAATGCCATATTACATGCATCCAGCTTTCACCCCCAACCACTCAAGAACTCTAAACCAATGGGGGATTGCTGCACATCCAACTGCGGGTACTCACGGTAAGGAAAAATTCATTGAAAGCGAATTTCCAAGACACCATCTAGTCAGTATCTGAGGTTTAGGCGTAATTGTTCCACCGAATATCTGGTTTCCAAGAGGCAGCCAATAACCTGAGAGAGCGATGGCTTGATAGAGGCGATAGCAAAACCTGTCTGTGCAAAGCACTTAATCTCACTTGTCGACAATCACGTTTGAACCTTCTCTATCAAAAGAAGAAGGTGAACATGGTGGCCGAACCCACTCGGATGGTGTTGAAATATTCTAATCAGCATACACAAATCAGACACATTTTACAACGTCATTGGTCAGTTTTAACCCCTTGCCTACCAGGCACTTCTACCCCCTTCCTGTCCAGGCCAATTTTCAGCTTTCAGCGCTGCCGCACTTTGATTGACAATTGCGCGGTCATGCAACATTGTACCCATATGAAATTTTGATCATTTTTTTCTCACAAATAGAGCTTTCTTTTGGTGGTATTTAATCCCCGCTGGGCGCTTTACTTTTTGCACTATAAATAAAAAAAGTGCAAAAAATTTGAAAAAAAAAAAGTTTCTTTGTTTCTATTATAAAATTTTTCAAACAGGTAATTTTTCTCCTTCACTGATGTGCGTTGATGAGGCAGCACTGATGGGCACTGATAGGCGGCACTAAAGGGCACTGATAGGCAGTACTGAGGTGTCACAGATAGGCCGCACTAATATGCAGCACTGATAGGTGGCACTGATGATGGGTACTGATAGACGGCACTGACTGGCATCACTGCTGGGCACTGACTGGTGGCACTGACTGGCAGCACTGCTGGGCTGCACTGGTGGGTGGCACTGGTGGGCAGCACTGGTGGGTGAGCACAGGTGGGTGGCACTGGTGAGCACAGGTGGGTGGGCACAGGTGGGTGGCACTGGTGGGCACAGGTGGGTGGCACTGCTGGGCACAGGTGTGTGACACTGCAGAGTAGCACAGGTGGGTGGCACTGCTGGGCACAGGTGGGTGATCTGCTGGGCACAGGTGGGCGGAGCTAGTGGGCACACTGCTGGGCACAGGTGGGCGGAACTTGCGGGTGGCACTGCTGGGCACCGATCATCAGGGCACTGATCATCAGTGCCCTGATGATCGGTGCCGATCCCCGCTCTGACAACTGCCGGTTCTCGGCAGTACTTTCCTCGAGATCTGACAGTGTGAGGAAAGTGCAGCCGAGAACCGGCACTTGCATTTCCCTCTGATCAGCGTGTCATTGGACACCGCTGATCAGGTGGTAAAAGGCCGCTGTGATTGGCCTTTTACCACATCACGTGATCAGCTGTGTCCGTAGGACACCGATCACGGAGATCGCCGGGTGCGCGCCCCCTGGGGCGCGCAGGAGAGCGCGTTCTGGGAGGACGTCATATGATGTCCACTCAGAACTGGCCGGCCGCAGTGCAGCCGTCATTCAGCTATCTGCGGTCGGCAACTAGTTACCGGACGATGACTTGGTAAAACAATTTGTTAGCACTGCTCCACCTATCACCTCTAGAAAGTCTAGATCACGAGGGGACAAACTTGTCCATACTGAGTATAAGGAGACACCTAGAGATAAACATTGTCTGGACTTGGGAACATATCCTTGTGGGAACTGACCACACTGCCCTTTAATTGATAAGATGAAGGTTATCTTGTTACCTAATGGCACCCCCCATTCCCTTAAATATTTACCAATTGTCAGACTAGAGGAGTTGTCTACCTCATGTCTTGTGAATGCGGTGCATTCTATATTGGTACAACCAACCAAGAATTTTAGGGTCACATGACCCTATGACTTTTTCTGTATACACATCAATAATTCATTGATGTGATAATTTACTGACATATGTTTTTTTCTGTATACATATCAATAATTTATTGATGTGATAATAATTTACTGACGTGTGTCTTTTTCTGTATACTCATTAATCATTCATTGATGTGATAATAATTTACTGACTTGTGTCTTTTTCTGTATACACATTAATCATTCATTAATGTAATAATAATTTACTGACGTGTGTCTTTTTCTGTATACACATTCATTGATGTAATAATAATTTACTGACGCGTGTCCTTTTCTGTATACACATTAATCATTCATTGATGTGATAATAATTTACAGACGTGTGTCCTTTTCTGTATACACATTAATCATTCATTGATGTGATAATAATTTACTGACGTGTGTCTTTTTCTGTATACACATTAATCATTCATTGATGTGATAATAATTTACTGATGTGTGTCTTTTTCTGTATACATATTAATCATTCATTGATGTGATAATAATTTACTGACTTGTGTCTTTTTCTGTATACACATTAATCATTCATTGATGTAATAATAATTTACTGACGTGTGTCTTTTTCTGTATACACATTAATCATTCATTGATGTGATAATAATTTACTGACGTGTGTCTTTTTCTGTATACTCATTAATCATTCATTGATGTGATAATAATTTACTGACTTGTGTCTTTTTCTGTATACACATTAATCATTCATTGATGTAATAATAATTTACTGACGTGTGTCTTTTTCTGTATACACATTCATTGATGTAATAATAATTTACTGACGTGTGTCCTTTTCTGTATACACATTAATCATTCATTGATGTGATAATAATTTACTGACGTGTGTCTTTTTCTGTATACACATTAATCATTCATTGATGTGATAATAATTTACTGATGTGTGTCTTTTTCTGTATACATATTAATCATTCATTGATGTGATAATAATTTACTGACTTGTGTCTTTTTCTGTATACACATTAATCATTCATTGATGTAATAATAATTTACTGACGTGTGTCTTTTTCTGTATACACATTAATCATTCATTGATGTGATAATAATTTACTGACGTGTGTCTTTTTCTGTATACTCATTAATCATTCATTGATGTGATAATATTTTACTGATGTGTGTCTTTTTCTGTATACATATTAATCATTCATTGATGTGATAATAATTTACTGACGTGTGTCTTTTTCTGTATACACATTAATCATTCATTGATGTAATAATAATTTACTGACATATGTTTTTTTCTGTATACATATCAATAATTTATTGATGTGATAATAATTTACTGACGTGTGTCTTTTTCTGTATACTCATTAATCATTCATTGATGTGATAATAATTTACTGACTTGTGTCTTTTTCTGTATACACATTAATCATTCATTAATGTAATAATAATTTACTGACGTGTGTCTTTTTCTGTATACACATTCATTGATGTAATAATAATTTACTGACGTGTGTCCTTTTCTGTATACACATTAATCATTCATTGATGTGATAATAATTTACAGACGTGTGTCCTTTTCTGTATACACATTAATCATTCATTGATGTGATAATAATTTACTGACGTGTGTCTTTTTCTGTATACACATTAATCATTCATTGATGTGATAATAATTTACTGATGTGTGTCTTTTTCTGTATACATATTAATCATTCATTGATGTGATAATAATTTACTGACTTGTGTCTTTTTCTGTATACACATTAATCATTCATTGATGTAATAATAATTTACTGACGTGTGTCTTTTTCTGTATACACATTAATCATTCATTGATGTGATAATAATTTACTGACGTGTGTCTTTTTCTGTATACATATTAATCATTCATTGATGTGATAATAATTTACTGACTTGTGTCTTTTTCTGTATACACATTAATCATTCATTGATGTAATAATAATTTACTGACGTGTGTCTTTTTCTGTATACACATTAATCATTCATTGATGTGATAATAATTTACTGACGTGTGTCTTTTTCTGTATACTCATTAATCATTCATTGATGTGATAATAATTTACTGACTTGTGTCTTTTTCTGTATACACATTAATCATTCATTGATGTAATAATAATTTACTGACGTGTGTCTTTTTCTGTATACACATTCATTGATGTAATAATAATTTACTGACGTGTGTCCTTTTCTGTATACACATTAATCATTCATTGATGTGATAATAATTTACTGACGTGTGTCTTTTTCTGTATACACATTAATCATTCATTGATGTGATAATAATTTACTGATGTGTGTCTTTTTCTGTATACATATTAATCATTCATTGATGTGATAATAATTTACTGACTTGTGTCTTTTTCTGTATACACATTAATCATTCATTGATGTAATAATAATTTACTGACGTGTGTCTTTTTCTGTATACACATTAATCATTCATTGATGTGATAATAATTTACTGACGTGTGTCTTTTTCTGTATACTCATTAATCATTCATTGATGTGATAATATTTTACTGATGTGTGTCTTTTTCTGTATACATATTAATCATTCATTGATGTGATAATAATTTACTGACGTGTGTCTTTTTCTGTATACACATTAATCATTCATTGATGTAATAATAATTTACTGACATATGTTTTTTTCTGTATACATATCAATAATTTATTGATGTGATAATAATTTACTGACGTGTGTCTTTTTCTGTATACTCATTAATCATTCATTGATGTGATAATAATTTACTGACTTGTGTCTTTTTCTGTATACACATTAATCATTCATTAATGTAATAATAATTTACTGACGTGTGTCTTTTTCTGTATACACATTCATTGATGTAATAATAATTTACTGACGTGTGTCCTTTTCTGTATACACATTAATCATTCATTGATGTGATAATAATTTACAGACGTGTGTCCTTTTCTGTATACACATTAATCATTCATTGATGTGATAATAATTTACTGACGTGTGTCTTTTTCTGTATACACATTAATCATTCATTGATGTGATAATAATTTACTGATGTGTGTCTTTTTCTGTATACATATTAATCATTCATTGATGTGATAATAATTTACTGACTTGTGTCTTTTTCTGTATACACATTAATCATTCATTGATGTAATAATAATTTACTGACGTGTGTCTTTTTCTGTATACACATTAATCATTCATTGATGTGATAATAATTTACTGACGTGTGTCTTTTTCTGTATACTCATTAATCATTCATTGATGTGATAATAATTTACTGACTTGTGTCTTTTTCTGTATACACATTAATCATTCATTGATGTAATAATAATTTACTGACGTGTGTCTTTTTCTGTATACACATTCATTGATGTAATAATAATTTACTGACGTGTGTCCTTTTCTGTATACACATTAATCATTCATTGATGTGATAATAATTTACAGACGTGTGTCCTTTTCTGTATACACATTAATCATTCATTGATGTGATAATAATTTACTGACGTGTGTCTTTTTCTGTATACACATTAATCATTCATTGATGTGATAATAATTTACTGATGTGTGTCTTTTTCTGTATACATATTAATCATTCATTGATGTGATAATAATTTACTGACTTGTGTCTTTTTCTGTATACACATTAATCATTCATTGATGTAATAATAATTTACTGACGTGTGTCTTTTTCTGTATACACATTAATCATTCATTGATGTGATAATAATTTACTGACGTGTGTCTTTTTCTGTATACTCATTAATCATTCATTGATGTGATAATAATTTACTGACTTGTGTCTTTTTCTGTATACACATTAATCATTCATTGATGTAATAATAATTTACTGACGTGTGTCTTTTTCTGTATACACATTCATTGATGTAATAATAATTTACTGACGTGTGTCCTTTTCTGTATACACATTAATCATTCATTGATGTGATAATAATTTACAGGCGTGTGTCCTTTTCTGTATACACATTAATCATTCATTGATGTGATAATAATTTACTGACGTGTGTCTTTTTCTGTATACACATTAATCATTCATTGATGTGATAATAATTTACTGATGTGTGTCTTTTTCTGTATACATATTAATCATTCATTGATGTGATAATAATTTACTGACTTGTGTCTTTTTCTGTATACACATTAATCATTCATTGATGTAATAATAATTTACTGACGTGTGTCTTTTCTGTATACACATTAATCATTCATTGATGTGATAATAATTTACTGATGTGTGTCTTTTTCTGTATACACAATAATCATTCATTGATGTGATAATAATTTACTGACGTATGTCTTTTTCTGTTTACACATTAATCATTCATTGATGTAATAATAATTTACTGACGTGTGTCTTTTCTGTATACACATTAATCATTCATTGATGTGATAATAATTTACTGACGTGTGTCTTTTCTGTATACACATTAATCATTCATTGATGTAATAATAATTTACTGACGTGTGTCTTTTTCTGTATACACAATCATTCATCGATGTGATAATAATTTACTGACATATGTATTTTCTGTATACACATTAATCATTCATTGATGTAATAATAATTTACTGACGTATGCCTTTTTCTGTATACACATTAATCATTCATTGGTGTGATAATAATTTACTGACGTGTGTCTTTTTCTGTATACACATCAATAATTCATTGATGTGATAATTTACTGACATATGTTTTTTTCTGTATACATATCAATAATTCATTGATGTGATAATAATTTACTGACATGTGTCTTTTTCTGTATACTCATTAATCATTCATTGATATAATAATAATTTACTGACGTATGTCTTTTTCTGTATACTCATCAATAATTCATTGATATAATAATTTACTGACATGTGTCTTTTTCTGTATACACATCAATAATTCATTGATATAATAATAATTTACTGACGTATGTCTTTTTCTGTATACTCATTTATCATTCATTGATGTAATAATAATTTACTGACACATGTCTTTTTCTGTATACACATTAATAATTTCTTGATGTAATAATAATTTACTGACATGTCTTTTTTTGTATACACATTAATTCATTAATGTAATAATAATAATAATTTACTGACGTGTGTACTTTTCTGTATATACATTAATCATTCATTGCATGTAATAATAATTTACTGACATATGTATTTTTCTGTATACACATTAATCATTCATTAATGTAATAATAATTTACTGACATGTCTTTTTCTGTATACACATTAATCATTCATTGATGCGATAATAATTTACTGACGTGTGTCTTTTTCTGTATACACATTAATCATTCATTGATGTGATAATAATTTACTGATGTGTGTCTTTTTCTGTATACACATTAATCATTCATTGATGTAATAATAATTTACTGACGTGTGTCTTTTTCTGTATACACATTAATCATTCATTGCATGTAATAATAATTTACTGACATATGTCTTTTCTGTATACACATTAATCATTCATTGCATGTAATAATAATTTACTGACATATGTCTTTTTCTGTATACACATTAATCATTCATTAATGTAATAATAATTTACTGACACGTCTTTTTCTGTATACACATTAATCATTCATTGATGTGATAATAATTTACTGACGTGTGTCTTTTTCTGTATACACATTAATCATTCATTGATGTGATAATAATTTACTGACATGTGTCTTTTTCTGTATACACATTAATTGATGTGATAATAATTTACTGACATATGTCTTTTTCTGTATACACATTAATCATTCATTGATGTAATAATAATTTACTGACGTGTGTCTTTTTCTGTATACACATTAATCATTCATTGATGTAATAATAATTTACTGACGTGTCTTTTTCTGTATACACATTAATCATTCATTGATGTAATAATAATTTACTGACGTGTGTCTTTTTCTGTATACACATTAATAATTCATTGATGTAATAACAATTTACTGACGTGTGTCTTTTCTGTATACACATTAATCATTCATTGATGTAATAATAATTTACTGACGTGTGTCTTTTTCTGTATACACATTAATCATTCATTGATGTGATAATAATTTACTGACGTGTGTCTTTTCTGTATACACATTAATCATTCATTGATGTGATAATAATTTACTGACGTGTGTCTTTTTCTGTATACACATTAATCATTCATTGATGTGATAATAATTTACTGACGTGTGTCTTTTCTGTATACACATTAATCATTCATTGATGTGATAATAATTTACTGACGTGTGTCTTTTTCTGTATACACATTAATCATTCATTGATGTGATAATAATTTACTGACGTGTGTCTTTTTCTGTATACTCATTAATCATTCATTGATGTGATAATAATTTACTGACATACGTCTTTTTCTGTTTACACATTAATCATTCATTGATGTGATAATAATTTACTGACGTATGTCCTTTTCTGTATACACATTAATCATTCATTGATGTGATAATAATTTACTGACATGTCTTTTTCTGTATACACATTAATCATTCATTGATGTGATAATAATTTACTGACGTGTGTCTTTTTCTGTATACTCATTAATCATTCATTGATGTGATAATAATTTACTGACTTGTGTCTTTTTCTGTATACACATTAATCATTCATTGATGTAATAATAATTTACTGACGTGTGTCTTTTTCTGTATACACATTCATTGATGTAATAATAATTTACTGACGTGTGTCCTTTTCTGTATACACATTAATCATTCATTGATGTGATAATAATTTACAGACGTGTGTCCTTTTCTGTATACACATTAATCATTCATTGATGTGATAATAATTTACTGACGTGTGTCTTTTTCTGTATACACATTAATCATTCATTGATGTGATAATAATTTACTGATGTGTGTCTTTTTCTGTATACATATTAATCATTCATTGATGTGATAATAATTTACTGACTTGTGTCTTTTTCTGTATACACATTAATCATTCATTGATGTAATAATAATTTACTGACGTGTGTCTTTTTCTGTATACACATTAATCATTCATTGATGTGATAATAATTTACTGACGTGTGTCTTTTTCTGTATACTCATTAATCATTCATTGATGTGATAATAATTTACTGACTTGTGTCTTTTTCTGTATACACATTAATCATTCATTGATGTAATAATAATTTACTGACGTGTGTCTTTTTCTGTATACACATTCATTGATGTAATAATAATTTACTGACGTGTGTCCTTTTCTGTATACACATTAATCATTCATTGATGTGATAATAATTTACAGGCGTGTGTCCTTTTCTGTATACACATTAATCATTCATTGATGTGATAATAATTTACTGACGTGTGTCTTTTTCTGTATACACATTAATCATTCATTGATGTGATAATAATTTACTGATGTGTGTCTTTTTCTGTATACATATTAATCATTCATTGATGTGATAATAATTTACTGACTTGTGTCTTTTTCTGTATACACATTAATCATTCATTGATGTAATAATAATTTACTGACGTGTGTCTTTTCTGTATACACATTAATCATTCATTGATGTGATAATAATTTACTGATGTGTGTCTTTTTCTGTATACACAATAATCATTCATTGATGTGATAATAATTTACTGACGTATGTCTTTTTCTGTTTACACATTAATCATTCATTGATGTAATAATAATTTACTGACGTGTGTCTTTTCTGTATACACATTAATCATTCATTGATGTGATAATAATTTACTGACGTGTGTCTTTTCTGTATACACATTAATCATTCATTGATGTAATAATAATTTACTGACGTGTGTCTTTTTCTGTATACACAATCATTCATCGATGTGATAATAATTTACTGACATATGTATTTTCTGTATACACATTAATCATTCATTGATGTAATAATAATTTACTGACGTATGCCTTTTTCTGTATACACATTAATCATTCATTGGTGTGATAATAATTTACTGACGTGTGTCTTTTTCTGTATACACATCAATAATTCATTGATGTGATAATTTACTGACATATGTTTTTTTCTGTATACATATCAATAATTCATTGATGTGATAATAATTTACTGACATGTGTCTTTTTCTGTATACTCATTAATCATTCATTGATATAATAATAATTTACTGACGTATGTCTTTTTCTGTATACTCATCAATAATTCATTGATATAATAATTTACTGACATGTGTCTTTTTCTGTATACACATCAATAATTCATTGATATAATAATAATTTACTGACGTATGTCTTTTTCTGTATACTCATTTATCATTCATTGATGTAATAATAATTTACTGACACATGTCTTTTTCTGTATACACATTAATAATTTCTTGATGTAATAATAATTTACTGACATGTCTTTTTTTGTATACACATTAATTCATTAATGTAATAATAATAATAATTTACTGACGTGTGTACTTTTCTGTATATACATTAATCATTCATTGCATGTAATAATAATTTACTGACATATGTATTTTTCTGTATACACATTAATCATTCATTAATGTAATAATAATTTACTGACATGTCTTTTTCTGTATACACATTAATCATTCATTGATGCGATAATAATTTACTGACGTGTGTCTTTTTCTGTATACACATTAATCATTCATTGATGTGATAATAATTTACTGATGTGTGTCTTTTTCTGTATACACATTAATCATTCATTGATGTAATAATAATTTACTGACGTGTGTCTTTTTCTGTATACACATTAATCATTCATTGCATGTAATAATAATTTACTGACATATGTCTTTTCTGTATACACATTAATCATTCATTGCATGTAATAATAATTTACTGACATATGTCTTTTTCTGTATACACATTAATCATTCATTAATGTAATAATAATTTACTGACACGTCTTTTTCTGTATACACATTAATCATTCATTGATGTGATAATAATTTACTGACGTGTGTCTTTTTCTGTATACACATTAATCATTCATTGATGTGATAATAATTTACTGACATGTGTCTTTTTCTGTATACACATTAATTGATGTGATAATAATTTACTGACATATGTCTTTTTCTGTATACACATTAATCATTCATTGATGTAATAATAATTTACTGACGTGTGTCTTTTTCTGTATACACATTAATCATTCATTGATGTAATAATAATTTACTGACGTGTCTTTTTCTGTATACACATTAATCATTCATTGATGTAATAATAATTTACTGACGTGTGTCTTTTTCTGTATACACATTAATAATTCATTGATGTAATAACAATTTACTGACGTGTGTCTTTTCTGTATACACATTAATCATTCATTGATGTAATAATAATTTACTGACGTGTGTCTTTTTCTGTATACACATTAATCATTCATTGATGTGATAATAATTTACTGACGTGTGTCTTTTCTGTATACACATTAATCATTCATTGATGTGATAATAATTTACTGACGTGTGTCTTTTTCTGTATACACATTAATCATTCATTGATGTGATAATAATTTACTGACGTGTGTCTTTTCTGTATACACATTAATCATTCATTGATGTGATAATAATTTACTGACGTGTGTCTTTTTCTGTATACACATTAATCATTCATTGATGTGATAATAATTTACTGACGTGTGTCTTTTTCTGTATACTCATTAATCATTCATTGATGTGATAATAATTTACTGACATACGTCTTTTTCTGTTTACACATTAATCATTCATTGATGTGATAATAATTTACTGACGTATGTCCTTTTCTGTATACACATTAATCATTCATTGATGTGATAATAATTTACTGACATGTCTTTTTCTGTATACACATTAATCATTCATTGATGTGATAATAATTTACTGACGTGTGTCTTTTTCTGTATACACATTAATCATTCATTGCATGTCTTAGATACAAATCCAGAGGCTGTGCACTACAACCATCTATTATACTTCCTATTGTGTAACATATCTATTATTTGTATATATTGGTTCTTTTTTGTCGTCATTATCAATCATTTTTTTCTTTTCATGTTTTTGTCTTTTTTATTTTTCAGATGACTTCTGGGATGGGTTGGCTCCGGTTCTGTTGGTTGGCCATCCTTTTGGGCATCTGACATGGGATATGGTTGGTTTTGTGGGAATCGCCCCCTTTTCCCAGGACCCGCCATTAGCCCCAAACCATGCGTGGGAATTTCTTCCCCGCACGTTTTTCCTGGGATAGCTTCCCGTACCGGCGGCGTCCCATGGCTGGCCATGCGTGTCGTGGTCTGCTGTGCATGTGCTCATTTTTGGGAGGCATTGCGCAGATGCAGACCTGATGCTCCGACACCATTTCCACCATGGTGGGGGTTGGTGGAGCAGACTGGGGTTTTTTTTCCTTACAGATGCTGGGGTAGCCATATGGTGATGCCCTCTGGAGTCAATGGCTGCTTCAGCTGCCACTCCAGACCTGGGACCCGGGTGCACTAATGACTTCCCCAATTACATAATCACCTGCACACAGCCCTATTTAACCCCCCTGGCGGTATTCCTGAGTGTAGCTCGGGGTAAAATTTCAGTACCACAAGCGGTAACCCCCCCGAGCTACACTCGGGCTTACCATGCGGTGTTGCTCAGGGAGTCCCTGCAGCACTTACCTTGTCCTTCGCTCCTGCGATGTGTCCCCTGCAGCGTCCCCGTCCATCTCCTCTGGCCGATGCCGGCATCCGGCTTCCGTGTTCATGTCCCTGTGACGTCGGGACGTACGGGCGCCGGAACCGGCGGGAAATTTGAAATTTTTAAAAAATTTTATTTTTGCTGTCATTGCTGTTTCAACCCATTTCACATACATGTTGTCCCTAATGCTTTGTCCGGCGCCCTGCCTGCATTTTTACTGTTCTTTCTGCCTGGAAACTGAGAAACGTCCATGGCGTCCAAAAAGCGTCCCTTTAGGTCAGACGCGGTTTTAGAGCGGCTAGAGAACAGCGATAGTAAATCAGAACCACTTGCAGAATTGAGTGATAATGATTGGTGGGGGAAATTCCTCATCAGACACTGAAAACGATTCTGCGACTTTGCTCAGCGATGTGCGAACTTGGCGCTATATTTCACATTTCAGTGTTTTCGGTTTGATTATATTATTGAATTACATTTATTATTATTATATTATTATTTTTTTATGATTATTTATTAATTTATAATTTATGATTTCGTGTTTCAAGTTTTATCCTCCCCGGGATGTTTACTAGACTCTTGTCCGGACAGATTTCAGGGAGTTATTCCTGAGAATTACAGCCTACGATAAAAAACTACATATTTCCATGCAAAAAAATGTACCGCTTTCAGCACAAAAAGTTGGAAATAATCAGACCGCCAGGGAGGTTAAAGAGCTTCCATCTTACATTTGTTGGAGGGATGTTTTGGTGCCCCTTTGTTAGTCCTTGTTGTCTGGTGACTTACATCTGACCACTCTTACCCTCTTGGATGATGCACCCCGCCGGAACATGGTGTCCAGCCTCCCATCTTGGAAGTCATCCCCTCTCTTGCTCTGACATATGTTTTTGTAAGTAAACGAAGTGTTTTGGTTGTGTGATCAAATCTTTTTGATTATCTGTTTATTTTTTGGTAGACTCATTTCTGATTGCTTATATATTTACTAGAAAGCCCTTTGTCTCTCATTCCCCTGGAGGAAGATCTAGAACGTGGAATGATCGAAACGCGTCGGGGTATTTTCTTTCTTTTCTTTCTGTGTGCTTTCATATTCTTGTATTGAGTTCTCTTGTAAGAACAGTCACAGCAATATTCTTTTTAGAAACTATGTATCCATTATTACCATGGAAATGTCTATGTAATAAAGTGGATACAAATCTCTTTTCACAAAATGTCTCTTTCAATATATGTATGATCCTATTGCTGTATTAAAGACCCACTGGGGGTTCTTGGGGTATATGAATTCCCTCTACCTTGACTAAGGCCCCAGTTCCAGCTGAAGAAAAACAGCCCCAAAGCATGATGCTGCCACCACCATGCTTCACAGTGGGTATGGTGTTCTTCTGGTGGTGTGCAGTGTTATTTTTGCACCAAACATATCTTTTGCAATTATGGCCAAAAAGTCCAACCTTGGTTTCTTCAGACCAGAACACATTTCCCTGCATGCTTCTGGGAGACTTCAGATGTGTTTTTGCAGAATGTAGCCGGGCTTGGGTGGTTTTCTTCCTAAGGGCTTCCATCTTCCACTCTACCCCATAGCCCAGACATATGAAGAACACGGAGATTGTTGTCACATGGACCGCACAGCCACGACTTGCCACATATTCCTGCAGCTCCTTTCATGTTGCTGTAGGCCTCCTGGCCGCCTCCCACACCAGTTTTCTTCTCGTCTTTCATCCATTTTGGAGGGACGTCCAGTTCTTGGTGATGTCACTGTTGGTGATGTCATTATTGGTGATGTTACTGTTGGTGAGGTCACTGTTGGCAATGTTACTGTTGGTGAGGTCACTGTTGGCAATGTTACTGTTGGTGAGGTCACTGTTGGCGATGTTACTGTTGGTGATGTCACTGTTGGCGAGGTCACTGTTGGCGAGGTCACTGTTGGCGAGGTCACTGTTGGCGAGGTCACTGTTGCACCATATTCTCTCCACTTGATGATGACTGTCTTCTCTGTGTTCCATGGTATATCTAATACCTTTGAAATTCTTTTGTCCCCTTCTCCCGACTGATACATTTTAACAATGAGATCCCTCTGCTGCTTTGGAAGCTCTCTGCAGACCATGGCTTTTGCTGTAAGATGCGACTAAGAAAATATCAGGAAAGACCAACTAGAACAGCTGAACTTTATTTGGGGTAATCAGAGGCACTTTAAATATTGGCGGGTGTGTACTGACTCCTATGTAACATGATTGTGAATGTGATTGCTTCATTCTGAACACAGCTACAGCCCTAGTTATAAGAGGGTGTGCACACTTATGCAACCACATTATTTCAGTACTTTATGTTTACTGCCCCCAGTTTGTTTTTCAATTGAGATGTACAGTTTATAGGTCCCATTAAAGGTGGAAAAGGTTCTGAAATTATTTATCTTTTTCAAATTTTTTTACATCACAGAAACCTGACATTGTAACAGGGGTGTGTAGACTTTTTATATCCCCTGTATATCTCCCTCGGGGGTCTAAAGTGGAGGAGATTGCTCTCAAAGGGGATGATTTTCTATTTAGGGTCACCACGCCCACCTTACCAGCAGAGTCTGAAGCCAAAAATTAATTTGAAAATATTTAGACGTAAACTTGAGGGAACCCTCCTTGCAGAAGTGCATTTCCTGTACAAAAATGCCATCAGCCCGAGAGGACCTAAACTCTTTCAGTGCCAACTGGGGCGGACTGACAACTCATGGGGCCCCCTACTGACCCCGGGCCCTCGGGCAGTGCCCAAGTTTCCAAATAGTCAGTCCGCCCCTTGGTGCCAGCCATCCTTTCCTGAGAGACTTTAGGCCCTCCACATTATATGACAAAACTTCAAAAACAGAGAAACAGAAAATTTGCAGTAATCCAGTATAGACCGTATTTACCAACAGAGGGGGAGATTTACTAAAACTGGAGGACTCAGAATTTGGTGCAGCTGTGCATGGCAGCCAATCAGCTTCTGACTTCAGCTTGTGCAATTAAGCTTTGGCAATAAAACCTGGAAGCCGATTGGTTTCAATGAAGAGTTGCACCAGATTTTGCACTCTCCAGTTTTCAGTAAATAACCCCCAAAATCTGGTCATGAAAAATGGCAATGAAATGAAATTTGTACACAAGAAAATTGACAACAAAAAATATTGTAAAAGGGCCAGTGGAGACCCACCAAGAAAAGAATAATTGTAGGAGCCGGAGCTAGAAACCAGTCTGAGGACACCATGGACCCACCACTGGTGGAAATAGGGGGCATGGAGACAACAGCACCAGGGCAAGAGCCATCGACTGCTTCCTATAAAATCAGCTGTGCACAAAACACAACATAAGCAAATCATATTAAACCCGATGGGGAGGCAACAGTATCGAAATTAGGGTACGTAGGCAGAAAACTGCCCTGGGGAGAACCGCAAGGACATCCTAAAATCCTCATCACAGCCCTTCAGGTTGGAGGTCTGGGTAAAGAAATCATTAAGTGGCTGAAGGCTGTATTCCTAGCTCTAGGGTCCAAATCCTGCTTGGAGTAGTTGTTGGGTCGAGGTCTAAGAAGTGGGATGATTAAAGCTTCAGGGAGAGATGTCAGCACCAGATTTTTACGCAAAGCATCTCCTTCTTGAACATCCCTGAGGCTGTGCTGTGCACCATGTTTAGTAGCGATCGGTCTAAAAGGAAAGCTCCAGCAATACGGTACCCGGTGCTTCTCAAGAGGTAATCAGTCATAAAGATCTGCATTTGGCAAGAGTGATGGGAGAAGGATCACCAAATATTTTGAATTTGTTTCAGGAATTCAGTAGCGGTGCTTCCTTACTATCACAGTAGTAAAAATGCATGATGATGTCACAAGGGTGACGGGGGCCCAGAGACCTATGGGCACAATCTAGGCACCAATCTATATCTGGAAAGGATGGGGCCAAAGTTGTGAATTTGCCCAGTAATTAGGAGTGCAGATCAGAGTCACCATTTCTGGGACCCCTTGTATGTGTATGTTCTGGCCTTGATCCCTATTCTCCAGATCTTGTTGAAGTTAATTGCAAGACATTATGCTTTGCAGGATATTTTTGCTCCTCCAGAACATGTACATACTGTATAAGATCATCAGATTTAGTTTTCATAAATGATCTGTGCATTCCACCAAAAAGGCTATCACCCCTCTCAACTCCTGTGCCATTTTTCTCACTTCATTGGAGATACTGGGTGTAATACTTTGCAACAGTACCTTGAACCCGGTAATCCAGGTGGAGTTAGTTAAGTAAGGCCCAGTGGATGCAGCAGGGTAAGAGGCATGGAGGTCTGCGTTCTCATCAAGATCAATGAGACGATCAGAGGCATGGAGATTTGTGTCCTCACAAAGATCAATGAGATGATCAGAGACATGGAAGTCTGTATCATCACCAAGATCAATGAGAACTTCAGAGGTATGGAGATATGTGTCCTCACCAAGATCAATGAGAGGATCAAAGGCATGGAGGTCTGTGTCCTCAACAAGATCAGTGAGAAGATCAGAGGCATAGAGATCTGTGTCCTCACCAAGATTAATAAGAAGATCAGAGGCATGGAGATATGTGTCCTCACCAAAATCAATGAGAAGATCAGAGGCATGGAGGTCTGTGTCCTCACGAAGATCAATGAGAAGATCAGAGGCATGGAGGTCTGTGTCCTCACCATGATCAATAAGAAGATCAGAGACATGGAGGTCTGTGTCCTCACCATGATCAATAAGAAGATCAGAGACATGGAGGTCTGTGTCCTCACCAAGATCAATGAGATCAGAGACATGGAAGTCTGTGTCATCACCAAGATCAATGAGAAGATCAGAGGCATGGAGATCTGCGTCCTCATCAAGTTTAATGAGAAGATCAGAGGCATGGAGATCTGTGTCCTCGCCAAGATCAATGAGAAGATCAGAGACATGGAGGTCTGTGTCCTCACCAAGATCAATGAGAAGATCGGAGGCATGGAGATCTGTGTCCTCACCAAGATAAATGAGAAGATCAGAGGCATGGAGATCTGCGTCCTCACCAAGATCAATGAGAGGATCAGAGACATGGAGGCCTGCGTCCTCACAAGATCAATGAGAAGATCGGAGGCATGGAGATCTGTGCCCTCACCAAGATCAATGAGAAGATCGGAGGCATGGAGGCCTGTGTCCTCACCAAGATAAATGAGAAGATCAGAGGCATGGAGGTCTGTGTCCTCACCAAGATCAATGAGAAGATCAGAGGCATGGTAGTCTGCGTCCTCACCAAGATCAGTGAGAAGATCAGAGGCATGGAGGTCTATGTCCTCACAAGATCAATGAGAAGATCAGAGGCATGGAGGTCTGCGTCCTCACCAAGATCAGTGAGAAGATCAGAGGCATGGAGGTCTGTGTCTTCACCAAGATCAATGAGAAGATCAGAGGCATGGAGATCTGTGTCCTCACCAAGATCAATAAGAAGATCAGAGACATGGAGATCTGTGTCCTCACCAAGATCAATGAGAAGATCAGAGGCATGGAGATCTGTGTCCTCACCAAGATCAATGAGAAGATCAGAGGCATGGAGGTCTGCGTCCTCACCAAGATCAGTGAGAAGATCAGAGGCATGGAGGTCTGCGTCCTCACCATGATCAATAAGAAGATCAGAGACATGAAAGTCTGTGTCCTCACCAAGATCAATGAGAAGATCAGAGGCATGGAGATCTGTGTCCTCACCAAGATCGATAAGAAGATCAGAGGCATGGAGATATGTGTCCTCACCAAAATCAATGAGAAGATCAGAGGCATGGTAGTCTGTGTCCTTACCAAGATCAGTGAGAAGATCAGAGGCATGGAGATATGTAACCTCACCAAAATCAATGAGAAGATCAGAGGCATGGTAGTCTGCGTCCTCACCAAGATCAGTGAGAAGATCAGAGGCATGGAGGTCTATGTCCTCACAAGATCAATGAGAAGATCAGAGGCATGGAGGTCTGCGTCCTCACCAAGATCAGTGAGAAGATCAGAGGCATGGAGGTCTGTGTCTTCACCAAGATCAATGAGAAGATCAGAGGCATGGAGATCTGTGTCCTCACCAAGATCAATAAGAAGATCAGAGACATGGAGATCTGTGTCCTCACCAAGATCAATGAGAAGATCAGAGGCATGGAGATCTGTGTCCTCACCAAGATCAATGAGAAGATCAGAGGCATGGAGGTCTGCGTCCTCACCAAGATCAGTGAGAAGATCAGAGGCATGGAGGTCTGCGTCCTCACCATGATCAATAAGAAGATCAGAGACATGAAAGTCTGTGTCCTCACCAAGATCAATGAGAAGATCAGAGGCATGGAGGTCTGTGTCCTCACCATGACCAATAAGAAGATCAGAGACATGGAGATCTGTGTCCTCACAAGATCAATGAGAAGATCGGAGGCATGGAGATCTGCGTCCTCACCAAGATCAATGAGAAGATCGGAGGGCTCATCTTCAGGAGACTGTGTGGGAGGGGGAGGAGAGGATGGCTGAAAGAGGAACTGATCCACCCCTGGGGTCTTGGAGAGACACTGTTCCTGGGGTGTGAGGCAAGCATCCTCTACTGGCCAGTTTTGCTCATGGATGCCACTTGGGATGTGTAGGTCCCAGTTTGTGGTCCCGATCTAATGAAAGACGATTACCACTGTTCAGGAGGCCTAGGAAGCAAACGAGCAGCGGTAACTAGGACTACGCATCTGTCATAAGCTGCTGCCAAGCATGTGCCTCCCCATGACTCCATTTTTATTCTTCTCCTGCTATCAATGGCCGACCCGGTCCCACACTTCATCCATGTCTTTGGGGACCTCTGATCTCCTTATGAACTGTTTCTTCCATGATGAAGATCAGCCATGGAGTATATCTGAGGTGTATCAGGGTGTGCTTCTTCCCCACATGAGAGCTGGGATGTCCAGCAACATTCATCTAGAAGACATTTCCCGCACTCAAGGCACTAATACACCTCCAGGGTTGTGTGGAACCCCTGATGTACAGGAAGACAGGACTTCAGTGAGGAACATTTCCCTCACTCAGGACAGGAAAGTAGCTTCTCCCCCGTGTGCAATCTCTGATGTCTGGAAAGATGGGACTTCTGTGAAAAACATTTCCCACACTCAGAACAGGAATATGGCTTCTCCCCCGTGTGAGATCTTTGATGTGTGTAAAGACTGGACTTCACTGAAAAACATTTCCCACACTCAGGACAGGAATATGGCTTCTCCCCCATGTGAGATCTTTGATGTATGTAAAGATGAGAATTCACTGAAAAACATTTCCCGCACTCATGACAGGCATATGGCTTCTCCCCCATGTGAAATCTTTGATGTTTGTAAAGACTGGACTTCACTGAAAAACATTTCCCGCACTCAGGACAAGAATACGGCTTCTCTCCCGTGTGAGATCTCTGATGTGTGTAAAGATGGGTCTTCTGTGAAAAACTTTTCCCGCACTCAGGACAAGAATACGGCTTCTCCCCCGTGTGAGATCGTTGATGTTTATGAAGAATGGACTTCTCTGAAAAGCATTTTCCACACTCAGGACAGGAATACGGCTTCTCCCCCGTGTGAGATCTCTGATGTGTGTAAAGATGGGACTTCAATGAAAAACATTTCCCGCACTCAGGACAGGAATGTGACTTCTCCCCCGTGTGAGATATCTGATGTCTGTAAAGACTGGATTTCTGTGAAAAACATTTCCCGCACTCAGGACAGGAATACGGCTTCTCTCCCGTGTGAGATCTTTTATGCCTATTAAGATAGGATTTATAACAGAAACATTTCCCGCACTCAGTACAGGAGAAGCTCTTCCCTGTTGGAAGGTCGGCCCGGTTTCTGAGGTTCTGAGTCTGAGGTTCCTCAGGATACGAGGAATCCGATGGTCCATCTACACTGGGTGGTGCCGGATGGACATTGGAGGGAGCCGGGTTTTCTCCTGGACTATACTGTGTGATGTCCTCATCTTCTACTTTCCAGTCTGGAGACAAAGTGAGACAATCCTCGGAGGTTTTCCTCATCTCCCGGCCATGGACTAAAATACAAAGACAAAGAGGATTACTAGACAGGAGCTGATTGGTTCCCCCAAACCAGGACTCCGCCCACATCAGGCAGCTTGGTCTCTGAGGAGCTTACAATTCCACCCTCAAGGGAACTAGGAAATGGCTCCTCTGATCTCCTACCAGGTCATTTCTTTATTCATGGACCTTAGTCAGAGAGTGAGGAAACAACCAGAACTGTCTTTTATAGGAGGGACAGTGATGAGGGGATTATAGGACGAGGGTCCCCACCCCCTCTATCACTCATCGCCATCTTCCCAACACAAGAAGTACTGCACTTCCTTATTTAGTCCATGATTTAGTCATGAAGAACAGCGGGGCTGAGCCCCACCAGAGGTCAGAGAGTGAGGATGGGGGGAGAACAACCAAGATGAAGACTGGACTGATCCTGAAGACCACCATCATTGGGGTATTGACTCCTCCCTCATTACCTCTTTCTGTTTAAGGGTCCAAAGTTGGAGGATGTTATCACATTATTATCACCATGTAAAAGTCTGTGCTCCAATCACATCATCCGATATAAAATGTCCAGCTGGGAGGAAATGGGTGTAACAAAAGAGAATCTATATTATGTGTATATATAGCAGTGGGGGGAGGGGGGAGAGAAGAAGTCAGGAGTATGCAATGTACAACATAGAGTATATAGTGCAGGGGTCAGGAGTATGTAATGTACAACATAGAATATATAGTGCAGGGGTCAGGAGTATGTAATGTACAACATAGAGTATATAGTGCAGGGGTCAGGAGGATGTAATGTACAACATAGAGTATATAGTGCAGGGGTCAGGAGTATGTAATGTACAACATAGAGTATATAGTGCAGGGGTCAGGAGTATGTAATGTACAACATAGTGTATATAGTGCAGGGGTCAGGAGTATGTAATGTACAACATAGAGTATATAGTGCAGGGGTCAGGAGTATGTAATGTACAACATAGAGTATATAGTGCAGGAGTCAGGAGTATGTAATATACAACATAGAGTATATAATGCAGGGGTCAGGAGTATGTAATGTACAACACAGAGTATATACTGCAGGGGTCAGGAGTATGTAATGTACAACATAGAGAATATAGTGCAGGGGTCAGGAGTATGTAATGTACAACATAGAGTATATAGTGCAGGGGTCAGGAGTATGTAATGTACAACAGAGTATATAGTGCAGGGGTCAGGAGTATGTAATGTACAACAGAGTATATAGTGCAGGGGTCAGGAGTATGTAATGTACAACAGAGTATATAGTGCAGGGGTCAGGAGTATGTAATGTACAATATAGAGTATATAATGCAGGGGTCAGGAGGATGTAATGTACAACATAGATTATACAATGAAAGGGTCAGGACTCATAATATTGTATTCAGTAATCAGTGGAAGATTAAATGTTTACTGTAGACAAGTTGCAGAGGTCCCACACCGCTGCCTCCCATCTCCTGAGACTGCACTCAGTGACTTGGGTCTGAGACACTACAGACATATCCCTCCACCCGGCACAGCCAGCAGACCACAGAGCAAGGAACCCTGGGAGACTTGTTCTATCAGAGATCTTACTAGACCCGGGAATGGGGAAGAATATCCAAAGCACACACCCCAGGTGCCTAGGTCTAGTAATGTTTACAGTGAACATCAACATTTTTCTGCCAGCTGAACCCCAGAACCTCCATAAATCCAGTCTAGATACATAAATTGTGTCTGCAGCACAGAGAAGGAAGATTATCCGAGAGAAATCCAGGAATACAGGACGGGGAACACAGCTCAGGAAAGTGACCAGGGGATTACAGGCTGATATCACCCAGTCCCCGCCCTACTCTGGACCAATCAGTGAGCAGTATGGGTGGAGGAATGGATTTAGTGTTCATGACCCACCTGTGCTGATCTCTGTAGGAGTGTCCTCCTCTATAAATGTCCCCGTTATTCCATCCTCCTCCATAGACTGCTGATCATCCCTCACATACGCCTCTTCTTCTTCTGCTTTCACCTCAAATTCTATATCGATTGGATCTCCACTCTAAATCAAGGAAATGAGAGAAAATATCATCTGTAAAATATAAGGTCACATAAAATATCCACACATCATCTTTACAAGTCCATGTTCTAGATTCTCCATCCCACCAACCTTGTAATAGTGAGGGATGGTGTGACCTCCCTGTGTGGAATCCCGGGAATACAGAGGACGGGGACATCTCTCTGGTGGGTTCCTGGTATTAGGTGGCTCCATCATATCCTTGTGTCCTTCTGAAAACTCCTCCATCACTCCATACTCCTCATCCTCCTCTTTATACTCTTCTTTAACATCAATATTATCATCCCCGAGGATTCCACTCTGAAAGATATAATAAAACATTCATTGTAACAAACATGCTGTGTATAAATCACAACTACCAATAATTGTCATCATCTACCTGATGATGGTGAGGGATGGTGTGACCTTCCTGTGTGGAATCCCAGGAATACAGAGGACGGGGACATCTCTCTGGTGGGTTCCTGTAGCTGGATGACTCCACCATGGTGTCCTGGTACAGATCTTTGTGTTCTTCTAGAAGCTCTGACTCCTCCATCCCCCCATCCTCATCCTCCTCCTTTTTTATCTCTTCTTTAACCTCAACTTTAGGATCTCTCAGGTTTCCACTCTGAATATATAATAAAAATGCCATCAATGGTAACAATGCAGATAATGTACAGATCCTAATGATACTATCAGTGATTGTTCCTCATCTACCTGATGATGGTGAGGGATGGTGTGACCTTCCTGTGTGGAATCCCGGGAATACAGAGGACGGGGACATCTCTCTGGTGGGTTCCTGGTAATAGGTGGCTCCATCATATCCTTGTGTCCTTCTGAAAACTCCTCCATCACTCCATACTCCTCATCCTCCTCTTTATACTCTTCTTTAACATCAATATTCTCATCCCCGAGGATTCCACTCTGAAAGATATAATAAAACATTCCTTGTAACAAACATGCTGTGTATAAATCACACAAAAAGGAGTTATTAGACAACAAACTGATAATAAAAGTTCAATATAAATGACAATCTATGTGACTATAAGGTGCCAGGTAACTGGTTATAATTTGTGGTGGTGCTCCGAGAAATATGGCAGAATTACGCACTCACCAGATGCGTAATAGTTATACGTAGTAAGTATCACATTCAGGGTCTCCTCATCAGATAAAGGTGTGGTCAGGACTTAGATGGTCCTCCCTCAGGGTTGTGGTCAGCAATGCCCAGTAACAGATTACATGGATCCAGGTAACCAGAGGTCCCTTTAAGGGATAGGTAGGAGAGGCTGCCTACTTACAGGATAACTTCCTTCTCTGGACAAGAATGATGGGTGGGCAACTGGATCACAAAAATGGGCTCTGCAAATAAATACTCCTCAAAAGGAGTCAGGGAAGGGAGCCCATAGTGTAGTAATTCAAATATAATATTTATTGCAGACATGAACTAACCCTCCAGTCACAGATGGCCGCCGGGCCTCCACGTGGCTCCGGCGGCGTAGCGTCATGACGTCCTGGCTCCTCCTTACGAGTTACATGCGCACGCACTTCATCAGAGGAAGATACCATTGACGCCATGACGTGACATAGGGCTTTATATAGGCAAAATGCTGCATGCGTATTAACAACTTGCCGACCGCAGATAGCTGAATGACGGGTACACTGCGTCTGGACAGTTCTGGGTGGGCGTCATATGACGTCCTCCCAGAACATGCTCTCCTGCTCGCCCCCGGGGGCGTGCCCCCGGCGATCTCCGTGATCGGTGTCCTACGGACACAGCTGATCACGTGATGTGGTAAAAGGCCAATCACAGCGGCCTTTTACCACGTGATCAGCCTGTCCAATGACACGCTGATCACCGGGAAATGCAATTGCCGGTTCTCGGCTGCACTTTCCTCACGCTGTCAGATTGTGAGGAAAGTACTGCTGAGAACCGGCGGTTGTTAGAGGAGGGATCGGCACCGATCATCAGGGCACTGATGATCAGTGCCCTGATGATTGGTGCCCAGCAGTGCCACCCGCAAGTTCCGCCCACCTGTGCCCAGCAGTGCGCCCACTAGCTCCGCCCACCTGTGCCCAGCAGTGCCACCCACAAGTTCCACCCATCTGTGCCCAGCAGTGCACCCACTAGCTCCGCCCACCTGTGACCAGCAGTGCACCCACTAGCTCCGCCCACCTGTGTCCAGCAGTGCCACCCACAAGTTCCACCCATCTGTGCCCAGCAGTGCACCCACTAGCTCCGCCCACCTGTGACCAGCAGTGCACCCACTAGCTCCGCCCACCTGTGTCCAGCAGTGCCACCCACAAGTTCCACCCATCTGTGCCTAGCAGTGCACCCACTAGCTCTGCCCACCTGTGTCCAGCAGTGCACCCACAAGCTCCGCCCACCTGTGTCCAGCAGTGCCACCCACAAGTTCCACCCATCTGTGCCTAGCAGTGCACCCACTAGCTCCGCCCACCTGTGACCAGCAGTGCACCCACAAGCTCCGCCCACCTGTGTCCAGCAGTGCCACCCACAAGTTCCACCCATCTGTGCCTAGCAGTGCACCCACTAGCTCTGCCCACCTGTGACCAGCAGTGCACCCACAAGCTCCACCCACCTGTGTCCAGCAGTGCCACCCACAAGTTCCACCCATCTGTGACCAGCAGTGCACCCACCTGTGTCCAGCAGTGCCACCTACATGTTCCACCCATCTGTGCCTAGCAGTGTGCCCACTAGATCCACCCATCTGTGCCCAGCAGTGCACCCACTAGTTCCGCCCACCCGTGACCAGCAGTGCACCCACCTGTGTCCAGCAGTGCCACCCACAAGTTCCACCCATCTGTGCCTAGCAGTGCACCCACTAGCTCTGCCCACCTGTGACCAGCAGTGCACCCACAAGCTCCACCCACCTGTGTCCAGCAGTGCCACCCACAAGTTCCACCCATCTGTGACCAGCAGTGCACCCACCTGTGTCCAGCAGTGCCACCTACATGTTCCACCCATCTGTGCCTAGCAGTGTGCCCACTAGATCCACCCATCTGTGCCCAGCAGTGCACCCACTAGTTCCGCCCACCCGTGACCAGCAGTGCACCCACCTGTGTCCAGCAGTGCCACCCACAAGTTCCACCCATCTGTGCCTAGCAGTTCGCCCACTAGCTCCGCCCACCTGTGTCCAGCAGTGCACCCACATGTGCCACCCAGCAGTGTCACACACCTGTGCCCACCAGTGGAGCCCAGCAGTGCTGCCAGTCAGTGCCCAGCAGTTGTGCCAGTCAGTGTCCAGCAGTGCCGCCAGTCAGTGCACCAGTCAGTGCCTAGCTGTGACGCCAGTCAGTGCCCAGCAGTGATGCCAGTCAGTGCCACCTATCAGTGCTATCAGCCATTTTGCTGAAGCCTAAGACGACTGAATACTTTTGTGCACTAATGCGCCATTTTCCTGGCGATTTCTTCCAGTATATGTATATTCCTGCGCCTACGCGATATGTTACCCCAGATATTGGATGCCAACAATATCTAATACATAGAATATGTCAATGTATCGGTTTCACAGGAGTGTTAATGTTTTATATGATTCAATAAACCAATTGAGGTATCACAGATCTATCACCAGGATACGTGCCGAGGGCGATCGCTCTGCACAAAGAATTATCACAAAAAACAGAAATGACATTAAACTATTAAATATTAATATCAATAAAAATTTGTAATAGTTAATGATATATAAAGGATGAAGTTGTATAAGAATTAGAGGTTATATCAATAAAATCAGAATACGAAAATCAAGCAAGATTAGGATGACTGTAGCCGTCAAATAATAAAAAAATCTAAAAAATATTTACGAATGTCCATTATAATAAAAAAATAGAATGCTAATAAAATATTATATTATATGAAAAATTATATGAAAAATGGACATCGAAAAGATTTGGCAAAAAATCGTTATAGGACGAACATTAACGAATGTACTAAAACTGAAATCCCTTATAATACAAATATAAAGATATTTTAAAATAAAAATTATAAACAGAAGAATGGAAAATATCTTATGCTGAAGGACAGTTAACCATTTGCCCCCCGCCCTATGGCCGAATGGCGGCCGGCAAATGTCATCAGCGTTCCGGGTGGACGCCATATGGCATCCTCCCGCACATGCGCAGTTCGCGTGGTTGCAGAGCCGCGCAGCGACGCAATCTATCACCGGCCGTGTACCTCGGACACGGCCGATGACAGATCTGAGTATCGGCCCCCGTTGCTGGTACCATGTGACCTGCTGTGACCAATCACAGCAGGTCACATGACAGTTGTATACAATGGATGGCTTCATTCATGCCAAATCACAGCTAAGCGCAAAAAAAAATAAAACCCTGAATGAATCGATGTCATTCAGGTAAATGCTTGCTGAGAGGAAAGTAATTATTTGCTATAAGCAAATTGTGTAAAAAAAAAAAATACTGGTCACTTCCCCAAAGTAGTACAATGTTACTATGGTAACAATATACTACTTTGGTCATAGTGAAATATGAAAAAAAAAATCTTAAAAAAAAGAAAAACATTTTTATAAAAAATAATAAAAAAATATATATATATTTTTTTTTTCATACTGTCACCAGTCAGTGTCCCTGATCACCGCCATGTCAGTTATATGATGACGATGTACTGCACTGGTGACAGGATGTAGAAAAAAATAGTGAAAATCATTTTTTTAATTTTTTCATTTTCCGAAAAATTTAAAAAAAAAAATACAACTTCAAAAAACTCGCCATTCCTCTTAGGAAGTACGTCGGACTGTCTACTCTGCAAAAAGGGGTCATTTGGGGGATATCTGTACCGTTCTGACATTTGGGGGATATCTGTACCGTCCTGACATTTTGGGGATATCTGTACCGTCCTGACATTTGGGGGATATCTGTACCGTCCTGACATTTGGGGGATATCTGTACCGTTCTGACATTTTGGGGATATCTGTACCGTCCTGACATTTGGGGGATATCTGTACCGTCCTGACATTTGGGGGATATCTGTACCGTTCTGACATTTTGGGGATATCTGTACCGTCCTGACATTTGGGGGATATCTGTACTGTCCTGACATTTGGGGGATATCTGTACCGTCCTGACATTTGGGGGATATCTGTACCGTCCTGACATTTGGGGGATATCTGTACCGTCCTGACATTTGGGGGATATCTGTACCGTCCTGACATTTGGGGGATATCTGTACCGTCCTGACATTTGGGGGATATCTGTACCGTTCTGACATTTTGGGGATATCTGTACCGTCCTGACATTTGGGGGATATCTGTACTGTCCTGACATTTGGGGGATATCTGTACCGTCCTGACATTTGGGGGATATCTGTACCGTCCTGACATTTGGGGGATATCTGTACCGTCCTGACATTTGGGGGATATCTGTACCGTCCTGACATTTGGGGGATATCTGTACCGTCCTGACATTTGGGGGATATCTGTACCGTCCTGACATTTGGGGGATATCTGTACCGTTCTGACATTTGGGGGATATCTCTACCGTCCTGACATTTTGTTGATATCCGTACCGTCCTGACATTTGGGGGATATCTGTACCGTCCTGACATTTGGGGGATATCTGTACCGTCCTGACATTTGGGGGATATCTGTACCGTCCTGACATTTGGGGGATATCTGTCCCGTCCTGACATTTGGGGAGATCTGTACCGTCCTGACATTTGGGGGATATCTGTACCGTCCTGACATTTGGGGGATATCTGTACCGTCCTGACATTTGGGGGATATCTGTACCGTCCTGACATTTGGGGATATCTGTACCGTCCTGACATTTGGGGGATATCTGTCCTGTCCTGACATTTGGGGGATATCTGTACTGTCCTGACATTTGGGGGATATCTGTACTGTCCTGACATTTTGGGGATATCTGTACCATTCTGACATTTGGGGGATATCTGTACCGTCCTGACATTTGGGGGATATCTGTACCATCCTGACATTTGGGGGATATCTGTACCGTCCTGACATTTGGGGGATATCTGTCCTGTCCTGACATTTGGGGGATATCTGTACTATTCTGACATTCTTGGACCTCAAGAAATTAGATTGGCTGTCAGTACTTCAGGATTGATCAATATTCAGATCTATCCCATAGTTTGTGAATTCTATAACTTCCCTTCAGACTAAATCATGAATAATAATTTGGGTTATTTTCACCAAAGACATGTAGCAGAATACATCTCGACCTAAATTTATGAAGAACAATTATTTATTTGCAAACTTTTATAACAGAAACAAAGAAAAATGTGGGTTTTTTTTCAAAATTTTCAGTCTTTTTTTTGTTAATTTAGCAAGAAATAAAAACCCCAGTGGTGATTAAATACCACCAAAAGAAAGCTCTAGTTGTGTGAAGAAAATGATAAAATTTTAGTTTGGATACAATGTTGTATGACCGCGCAATTGTCATTCAAAGTGTGAGAGCGCTGAAACCTGAAAACTGGCCGGGGCAGGAAGGGGTAAATTGCCCGGTATGGAAGGGGTTAAGATACCCCAGTTTTTGTGAATTATGTGCCGTATAGATCTATGCTGCTTGGAGAATGTGGTAATAAATGGGCAGATAATATTTTTCGATAGTTTCTGATTAGTACGAAGGAGTTCTTCTCGGTTCAGACATTAATGTATTCTGTAGAGTGTTATTGTTAGAGCCTTTCTCCAAGAATCTGTCCTTTAAGATGGCGGCTTGTGAGTAGTAATTATCCAAGTCAGTGCGTCTTCTGCGTCTCAGAAATCGCCCCTTGGGGATGTTAGGAAGCCAGTTAGGGTGGTGCAGCTGT
The DNA here is from genome assembly GCF_062004578.1 of Staurois parvus. Classification (NCBI taxonomy): domain Eukaryota; kingdom Metazoa; phylum Chordata; class Amphibia; order Anura; family Ranidae; genus Staurois; species Staurois parvus. The sequence continues at coordinate 657,784 of NW_028317987.1, forward strand.
CCAGAGGTATGGAACTATTTCCATCTGAGGATTTGAAGTAGGATTTAGTAGTGATCTTACCATTAGTATTCATTAGTGTCAGATCCAGGAAATTCATCTCCACAGCGCTATAGTTGGAAGTGAATTTGATATTACTATTGTTATAATGTAACAAAATAATTGATAAGTGATTGTTTGCTCCCATCCCAAAGCAGAAGCACATCATCAATGTATCTTTTGTAGAAGGACATCATCAATGTATCTTTTGTAGAAGGACATCATCAATGTATCTTTTGTAGAAGGACATCATCAATATATCTTTTGTAGAAGGACATCATCAATATATCTTTTGTAGAAGGACATCATCAATATATCTTTTGTAGAAGCACATCATCAATATATCTTTTGTAGAAGGACATCATCAATGTATCTGTTGTAGAAGGACATCATCAATATATCTTTTGTAGAAGGACATCATCAATATATCTTTTGTAGAAGGACATCATCAATATATCTGTTGTAGAAGGACATCATCAATGTATCTTTTGTAGAAGGACATCATCAATGTATCTTTTGTAGAAGGACATCATCAATATATCTTTTGTAGAAGGACATCATCAATATATCTGTTGTAGAAGGACATCATCAATATATCTTTTGTAGAAGCACATCATCAATATATCTTTTGTAGAAGAACATCATCAATATATCTGTTGTAGAAGGACATCATCAATATATCTTTTGTAGAAGGACGATTCCGGCCATTCCCTGGCGTCTATCATGTCCTCTTCCCAGTCAGTAATTCTGCCAGATTATAACCAGTCACCTGACACCTTATAGTCACATAGATTGTCATTTATATTGAACTTTTATTATCAGTTTGTTGTCTAATAACTCCTTTTCATTTGAAACATAATCTTAGCGCCGCACTATTTTACTTATTCTGTGGTAAGGATTGTATTGGTTACCTTCAGTGTTCACCTGCTGCCTGCATAGCGCTCACTTTTACATTGCTAATATTATTGTGTATATATCACAACTACCAATAATTGTCATCATCTACCTGATGATGGGGAGGGATGGTGTGACCTTCCTGTGTGGAATCCCGGGAATACAGAGGACGGGGACATCTCTCTGGTGGGTTCCTGGTATTAGGTGGCTCCATCATATCCTTGTGTCCTTCTGAAAACTCCTCCATCACTCCATACTCCTCATCCTCCTCTTTATACTCTTCTTTAACATCAATATTCTCATCCCCGAGGATTCCACTCTGAAAGATATAATAAAACATTCATTGTAACAAACATGCTGTGTATAAATCACAACTGAAATAAAATGAACTCTCTTGGGCTCTATCACCCGACCCGGAGTAGGTAGATGGAGTCAGGACTTCACCAGCAGTGCATATGGGGCTGTGCAGCTCCAAACAAGGCCGGGGAAGCCGACCAAAACTGTGAAGTGAGAAACAAACAAAGAGCGCACCAACCTCCCGCATTACCTCAGTAAGCCAAAATGTATTAATTACAGAATAATAGTCACAAACACGGAAGTATATCATGTAAGTCCTCAAAGGGACTAAGGATAGAAGCATCCTGCGAGAGTCCCATCAGAGGAGTGGACACTCAGGAACAGCTGATGCGTTTCGAAGGGCGAACATTCATCATCAGATGTTCCCTGAGTGTCCACTCCTCTGATGGGACTCCCGCAGGCTGCTTCTATCCTTAGTCCCTTTGAGGACTTACAGTGGGGCAAAAAAGTATTTAGTCCTCCACCAATTGTACAAGTTCTCCCACTTACAGAGATGAGAGAGGCCAGTAATTGGCATCATAGGGAGACCTCAACTATGAGAGACAAAATGAGAAACAAATCCAGACAATCTCATTGGCTGATCTGGAAAGAATTTATTTGCAAATTATGGTGGAAAATAAGTATTTGGTCTCCTACAAACAAGCAAGATTTCTGGCTCTCACAGACCTGGACCTTCTTCTTTAAGAGGCTCCTCCTCCTGCACTCATTACCTGTATCAATGGCACCTGTTTGAACTTGTTATCAGTATAAAAGACACCTGTCCACAACCTCAAACAGTCACACTCCAAACTCCACTATGGTGAAGACCAAAGAGCTGTCGAAGGACGCCAGAAACGAAATTGTAGACCTGCACCAGGCTGGGAAGACTGAATCTGCAATAGGCAAGCAGCTTGGTGTGAACAAATCAACTGTGGGAGCAATAATTAGAAAATGGAAGACATACAAGACCACTGATAATCTCCCCCCATCTGGGGCTCCATGCAAGATCTCACCCCGTGGGGTCAAAATGATCACAAGAACGGTGAGCAAAAATCCCAGGACCACACGGGGGGACCTAGTGAATGACCTGCAGAGAGCTGGGACCAACGTAACAAAGGCTACCATCAGTAACACACTACGCCGCCAGGGACTCAGATCCTGCAGTGCCAGACGTGTCCCCCTGCTGAAGCCAGTACATGTCCGGGGCCCGTCTGAAGTTTGCTAGAGAGCATTTGGATGATCCAGAAGAGGATTGGGAGAATGTCATATGGTCAGATGAAACCAAAATACAACTGTTTGGTAGAAACACAACTCGTCGTGTTTGGAGGAGAGAGAATGCTGAGTTGCATCCAAAGAACACCATACCTACTGTGAAGCATGGGGGTGGCAACATCATGCTTTGGGGCTGTTTCTCCGCAAAGAGACCAGGACGACTGATCCATGTACAGCACAGAATGAATGGGGCCATGTATCGTGATATTTTGAGAGCAAACCTCCTTCCATCAGCAAGGGCATTGCAGATGAAACGTGGCTGGGTCTTCCAACATGACAATGACCCCAAACATACCGCCCGGGCAACGAGGGAGGGGCTTCGTAAAAAGCATTTCAAGGTCCTAGAGGGGCCTAGCCAGTCTCCAGATCTCAACCCCATAGAAAACCTTTGGAGGGAGTTGAAAGTCCGTGTTGTCCAGCGACAGCCCCAAAACATCACTGCTCTAGAGGAGATCTGCATGGAGGAGGAGATCTGCATGGAGGATGGGCCAACATACCAGCAACAGTGTGTGCCAACCTTGTGAAGACTTCCAGGAAACGTCTGACCTCTGTCATTGCCAACAAAGGATAGATAACAAAGTATTGACATGAACTTTTCATATTCACCAAATACTTATTTTCCACCATAATTTGCAAATAAATTCTTTCCAGATCAGCCAATGAGATTGTCTGGATTTGTTTTCTCATTTTGTCTCTCATAGTTGAGGTCTCCCTATGATGCCAATTACAGGCCTCTCTCATCTCTGTAAGTGGGAGAACTTGTACAATTGGTGGGGACTAAATACTTTTTTGCCCCACTGTACATACATGATATACTTCCGTGTTTGTGAGTATTATTCTGTGTGTAATACATTTTGGCTTACTGAGGTAATTCGGGAGGTTGGTGCGCTCTTTGTATTCACTTCACAGTATAAATAACAACTACCAATAATTGTCATCATCTACCTGATGATGGGGAGGGATGGTGTGACCTTCCTGTGTGGAATCCCGGGAATACAGAGGACGGGGACATCTCTCTGGTGGGTTCCCATGACTGGATCCATCTGTAGGAAACACACACACTGACTGAATCCATTGTTTCTATGTGTTTATCAGATGATGGGGGATCTAGGTGGATCCTCCGTACTGCTCTCTCCTTTACAATAAAGTCTCCTCTTACCCGGTGATGTGAGGGGCGGCTGATTGTCCATCATGACGTCCTTGTAGAGATCCTTGTGTCCTTCTAAATACTCCCACTCCTCCATGGAGAAATAGACAGTGACACCCTGACACCTTATAGGAACCTGACACACACAATGATACAGTCACCATCCAGACACATCCCTTGTCTGTTACTGGAGAATGTCCCAGAATTCCCGGCACCGCTCACCTCTCCTGTCAGCAGCTCCATCATCTTCTTGGTGACTTCTAGAATCTTCTTCTTCTTTCTCTCTTCTATCAGGGAGGGAGGTGGAGGCAATGTGATGTCATATGATCTCCAGACTTCACAGGAGGAAAACTCTACATCTGAACACAAATAGTCACATCAAATGATATTCCCAGAATCCTCCTCACCTCTCCATTCAGGTCTCCATTTTATTAAAGCCCCACTTCAGGCTGAGGTATAATTCCCCCCCACAGGACCCCCACACTACGCAGGGTATAAGGAATTCTGACGTCATTACACACAACGCAGGATCTACAGTTGTTTTGCTTATGAGGATGCCAAGGGGCCCCACATCCTAATACCATAGAATAAGAAGAAAGGAGCCAAATGGAAGGACATTAGGAGGAGGAGCTGTGAGGTCAGTGTGATGTCATAGGATTCTGACTCTGGATGGAGGGACATTGGGAGGAGGAGCTGTGAGGTCAGTGTGATGTCATAGGATTCTCTGACTCTGGATGGAGGGACATCGGGAGGAGGAGCTGTGAGGTCAGTGTGATGTCATAGGATTCTCTGACTCTGGATGGAGGGACATCGGGAGGAGGAGCTGTGAGGTCAGTGTGATGTCATAGGATTCTCTGACTCTGGATGGAGGGACATCGGGAGGAGGAGCTGTGAGGTCAGTGTGATGTCATAGGATTCTCTGACTCTGGATGGAGGGACATTGGGAGGAGGAGCTGTGAGGTCAGTGTGATGTCATAGAATTCTCTGATTCCGGATGGAGGGACATCGGGAGGAGGAGCTGTGAGGTCAGTGTGATGTCATAGGATTCTCTGACTCTGGATTGGGGGACATTGGGGGGAGGAGCTGTGAGGTCAGTGTGATGTCATAGGATTCTCTGACTCTGGATGGAGGGACATTGGGAGGAGGAGCTGTGAGGTCAGTGTGATGTCATAGGATTCTCTGACTCTGGATGGAGGACATTGGGAGGAGGAGCTGTGAGGTCAGTGTGATGTCATAGGATTCTCTGACTCTGGATGGAGGGACATTGGGAGGAGGAGCTGTGAGGTCAGTGTGATGTCATAGAATTCTCTGACTCTGGATGGAGGACATTGGGAGGAGGAGCTGTGAGGTCAGTGTGATGTCATAGAATTCTCTGATTCCGGATGGAGGGACATTGGGAGGAGGAGCTGTGAGGTCAGTGTGATGTCATAGGATTCTCTGACTCTGGATTGGGGGACATTGGGGGGAGGAGCTGTGAGGTCAGTGTGATGTCATAGGATTCTCTGACTCTGGATGGAGGGACATTGGGAGGAGGAGCTGTGAGGTCAGTGTGATGTCATAGGATTCTCTGACTCTGGATGGAGGACATTGGGAGGAGGAGCTGTGAGGTCAGTGTGATGTCATAGGATTCTCTGACTCTGGATGGAGGGACATTGGGAGGAGGAGCTGTGAGGTCAGTGTGATGTCATAGAATTCTCTGACTCTGGATGAAGGACATTGGGAGGAGGAGCTGTGAGGTCAGTGTGATGTCATAGAATTCTCTGATTCCGGATGGAGGGACATTGGGAGGAGGAGCTGTGAGGTCAGTGTGATGTCATAGGATTCTGACTCTGGATGGAGGGACATTGGGGGGAGGAGCTGTGAGGTCAGTGTGATGTCATAGGATTCTGACTCTGGATGGAGGGACATTGGGAGGAGGAGCTGTGAGGTCAGTGTGATGTCATAGGATTCTGACTCTGGATGGAGGGACATTGGGAGGAGGAGCTGTGAGGTCAGTGTGATGTTTCCACCCCCCAGGGTCACTGCAGGTGTGGAGAAAAGCTGTGTAAGAGGATATGGAGGAGAGATGAGGAGGAGATCCAGGAATCAGGAGAAAGGTCAGGGCAAGCAACAGACGAGCGCATCCAAGAGACCAAGCCGGGGTCACTACACAGAAAATCAATCCAAGGAAACAACAGGCAGGACGAGGAATAGCAAGAAGGAGCTGAGAGACAAATGAGAATATTGCTCAGCCAATGGGAGATGATCTCAGCGGAGGAGTCCCCCCATTGCCAGAATACAAGAGTGCAGCGGGGAGGATTCCCCCATCCACCTCCAATGTGTGGATGGGGGAATCACTTCAGTATTTATGCTCATCCCGCTGGCTGAACGATAAAACTGAACCATGTAGGCCAGCTTTGGGGGCAAATATATTATCATCAACTCCTCCCCCTGAAGGGGTTCATCTACGTATTACCTCCTCTGCTGCCAGATCCAGGAACCTCTCCTCTCTGCTTCCTCCTGATTCACCTCTCCCCTGGAACATTCTGTCTGTACCTGACATCACTTCCTGTCTGTACCTGACATCACTTCCTGTCTGTACCTGACATCACTTCCTGTCTTCCATAGAGACTTCCTGTCTGGGTAGAAGTGAGATCCCCACCTTGTGGAGCTCAGAGGAACTGCAGCCCCGAGAAGCGTCTGGTAGTGTGACCCCGGCCTTGTGCTGGGTGTGTATGGACTGTAGATCCTTATAGAGGGGTCACCTCCACTCCCACCAAGGGGGACAGAAATATATGACTCCTCGGGGGAGGGGTTTTGGCCCCTTTGATTTTGCAGTAACATTGATTGCAGATTTAGTCCTGTAGGACATCTGGTATATGGATACAAAGCCCCCCAGCTGGGAGTAAAGGGTGGAAATGGCTGGTGACCCCCAGATTTGGGCAATGATGTCATCACTATAAATGGATAAAACCCGCGCTATGTGTAACAACTCCAAACCTACAAAAACCTTCTAGCGGACTGCTGCTGTAACAAAGGGAAGGATTCCCTGTCATCTAGAAGAGCATTATGTGTCACAGCGCTGTCCTATTGTGTGTGCACAGAAATCATCACAAATACACTACAAATATGTGGAGACATTCAGAGATAAAGAGCTCGGGGCTCCAAATCCTATTCTCTGCACATCCACCGCTTCCACTTTACACCCACTTCATTGGTCTTATGGGGTTTATCAATAAATGAAGGAAACTGAACCATGTGCAAATCCATCCACAACATAAAGGGCTTTGTGCTCAAGATGCTGCTCCCTGCACATCCACTGCTTCCACTTTACACCCACTTCATTCATCTCATCAGATTTGCTGCTATAGGAAATCATCTCAAATCCTGTGCAAATCCATGGAGACGGACAATATTGTGTGCTCAGTATAGTGTTCTCTGCAAGTCCACCGCTTCCACTTTGCATCTACTTCATGAATGTAGCGCCCCCTCCTGGTCAGGTCTAGGATGTGTAGAGTCAGGTAAAGCATAGCTGTGTTTCTCTGCTCACCAGAGAGGCTGTCAGGTAAATTCAGTCGGGTATTCTGCTTTACAGAGAGCTGTGATTGATTAGTCAGGTCTGCTCATGCTGCTCTGGTTCTGTTGGAGTTTGTCTGAGTTCTGCCCGCCTTCAGGAAGCTATGAGAGTCTTCCAGAACATGGGGATTGGCTAGACAAATGACCGGCATGAATATGGATACAGTCCTGGCCAATTGCAGGGGAGGGTGGCCCCATTGCATGCTGGGAGTGGTATTTATACTCTGAGAGCACATGGGTTCAGTGTCTTTCCTCGGAGAGGATTGCACCAGCCAGGCTGGAGGCAGGCTGCCTCGCCTGGCACTTGCTGTTATGTGGCCTCGGGTGGGTGACCTGAGGGCCTGAAGTTAGAGAGAGTGACCCTGATTCTACAGTAAGCTGACTGAGGGGAGCTGTCTGCCAAAGCTCTGTCTGGTGTCACTGGAGAGAGTGGCTTGGAAGATTGGAAGGTGGCAACCATTCTGTCCTTGGACCTGTGAGTGCAAACTCTGAGAGATCTGGGGGGCTCTGTGTGCTTGTTACCCCTCTGGTGCTTGATAGTCAGCCTGGGTCTGAGAAAGGGAGCCCTGCCTAGTGTTCTGCAGAGCTTGTCCAAGTATTGCTACTGCTAATGGGACTTGGCTCGCCTACAACTACTTGCTGCTATTTGTTACTGAGAAGTCTGCTATCTCCTGTCAGCCGAGACTTCACAAGTGTTCTACTAAGAGATCAGCTAGATGTCCTCAGTGTGAAGAGTTCTGATTCTGGAGGATCCGACTACATTCCCCATCCCTATCCCCAGTTCTACAATAAACTCCAAACACAAAACATCCCCTAGACTGGTGATTGGGGACAACGAGCAGAAGTGTGTGTGTTTGCCTTGCTGTGGGGCAAAGCAAAGGGGAACCGGGGGCAACATTCAGCTCCTTCTGAGGTAGTGCTACATGAAGTCGGTGTAAAGTGGAAGCAGTAGATCCGCAGAGAATAATATTTTGAGTAGGGATGGGCTAACGGTTGGAGTCAAACATAAGTTCTAATCGAACATTAGCCATTTGAGTGTTCACCATTATGCAGGAAGTTTGCCCGCATGCCCAATGTAAAACATGCTTTGTGATTGGCCAAAGCATTGCACCTGACCACAGGTCAGGTGCAATGCTTTGGCCAATAACAGCTTAGTTCTCAGGAAGAGCCATGATTGGCCAAAGTGCTGGCCGTATTATTGAACCACAACATGCAGAAGAGGTGGTGGAGTGGATAAGTCAGTCATCCTCATCCTCTGTCATCCAGGCTCATACTATTTTGCCTTCCACCACAGCTGCCAAAGTGTCCTGTTCCTCCGGCTCCTTGTCCACCACAGCTGCTCCTTCCGTAGCCCCACCATCATGCATGGAGGAGTCACCAGAATGATTGGATCATAGTGTCAGTGCCATGCTGCTGGAGGATGTGCAGCAATCTGAATGCTGTGATGTTGGTTCCCAGGATGAGGAAAGGAGTGACGTGAGCCTAGAGCAGTGTTTCTCAACTCCAGTCCTCATGGACCCCCAACAGGTCATGTTTTCAGGATTTCCATTATTTTGCACAGGTGATTTGATCAGTTTCACTGCCTTAGTAATTACCACAGCTGTTTCATCTGAGGGAAATCCTGAAAACATGACCTGTTGGGGGGTCCATGAGGACTGGAGTTGAGAAACACTGGCCTAGAGAGAGGGGGTACCAGTGAGGGAAAAGAAATTGTCAATTTTTTTTTACCATGTATCTATAATTGTTAGCAGTTTTTAACTGCAGGTCCCATTCCTGCACCCAGCATTAGTAACTGTGAGGGGATACAGTGTTCAGGCACCACCAGCACCCAAGGCCCATTTTTCTGCACCTGTATGATATGTACATATAATTAGAATTTTTAGAGCCGGGTCCAATCCTGCACTTGTCAAGAATAACTCTGAAGGGTTACGGTGTCAGTCCTGCTGCAACAGGTTCTATACATTGTACAGATGTGCAACTTTGCAGGTAGTTTAAGGGGCCCCCAGGCATGATATTTAAATGAATATTAATGAATGGACAGACAAGAGTGGTGATTCAAGCACAGGGCAGAGACCAGGGCAGCATGGTATGGCACATCAAGGGTACAGGCTGACACACTGGGCAGCAATTGGATCCAGCAGGTACTTAGTCCAGAGTCCAGGACCACAATCAAGGCACAATGAGGGATAAGCAGCATTAGACACAGCATGGGTTCAGGGACTCACCAGTCAACAGTGGCTCCAACTTAGGAAGTCCAGGCAGCATGGCAGGGAACAGGAGGTCTGGTGGGCAGAGGTTCTTCATATGCACATCACGGGTCCTCAGAAGGCTGTTTGTCCTGGCCGCAACATCCGGACCACACAGACAGACGTTGCCAGAAGATCAGAGAGTAGAGCAGAGTCCCAGTGTCCAGGTAGCATGGCAGGGAACAGGAGGTCTGGTGGGCAGAGGTTCTTCATATGCACATCACGGGTCCTCAGAAGGCTGTGTGTCCTGGCCGCAACATCCGGACCACACAGACAGACGTTGCCAGAAGATCAGAGAGTAGAGCAGAGTCCCAGTGTCCAGGTAGCATGGCAGGGAACAGGAGGTCTGGTGGGCAGAGGTTCTTCATATGCACATCACGGGTCCTCAGAAGGCTGTGTGTCCTGGCCGCAACATCCGGACCACACAGACAGATGTTGCCAGAAGATCAGAGAGTAGAGCAGAGTCCCAGTGTCCAGGTAGCATGGCAGGGAACAGGAGGTCTGGTGGGCAGAGGTTCTTCATATGCACATCACGGGTCCTCAGAAGGCTGTGTGTCCTGGCCGCAACATCCGGACCACACAGACAGATGTTGCCAGAAGATCAGAGAGTAGAGCAGAGTCCCAGTGTCCAGGTAGCATGGCAGGGAACAGGAGGTCTGGTGGGCAGAGGTTCTTCATATGCACATCACGGGTCCTCAGAAGGCTGTGTGTCCTGGCCGCAACATCCGGACCACACAGACAGACGTTGCCAGAAGATCAGAGAGTAGAGCAGAGTCCCAGTGTCCAGGTAGCATGGCAGGGAACAGGAGGTCTGGTGGGCAGAGGTTCCTCATATGCACATCATGGGTCCTCAGAAGGCTGTGTGTCCTGGCCGCAACATCCGGACCACACAGACAGCTGTTGCCAGAAGATCAGAGAGTAGAGCAGAGTCCCAGTGTCCAGGCAGCATGGCAGGGAACAGGAGGTCTGGTGGGCAGAGGTTCCTCATATGCACATCATGGGTCCTCAGAAGGCTGTGTGTCCTGGCCGCAACATCCGGACCACACAGACAGACGTTTCCAGAAGATCAGAGAGTAGAGCAGGGTCCCAGTGTCCAGGTAGCATGGCAGGGAACAGGAGGTCTGGTGGGCAGAGGTTCTTCATGTGCACATCACGGGTCCTCAGAAGGCTGTGTGTCCTGGCCGCAACATCCGGACCACACAGACAGACGTTTCCAGAAGATCAGAGAGTAGAGCAGGGTCCCAGTGTCCAGGTAGCATGGCAGGGAACAGGAGGTCTGGTGGGCAGAGGTTCTTCATATGCACATCATAGGTCCTCAGAAGGCTGTGTGTCCTGCCCCAGCATCTGGACCAGAGACAGAAGTTGCCAGAAGATCAGAGAGTAGAGCAGAGTCCCAGTGTCCAGGAAGCTATCTGTCTCAGCAATTCTGTGCACCAGGTAACCTCTTTCTAGGAAGACATGCAGCCCTCAGTCCTGTGTGTCCATCACAGAAGTAAACTCAGAAACGTCTGACCCTTTCTGCCAGAATAGGGTTATTATATTGTCCTTTGAGTTCAGCCAAGCCTTAAGCATCCAAACCTGCTGCTGGCCCATCTGGCTTCATCCAGCTACAGGACACAATGCTGTCTGTGCTTCAACAAACAACACACAAAAAAATACTTCTGCCCTTTGTTACAACCCCTGCCCCTTCCAAACATGTACCAGCAAGAGGCCTCAACATGCCTCTGCAAGGTACATGTCCCAGTTCAGCAGCAAAACTACAAAAGTATCCATGGGATGGCTTTTCATCTGAGGGCCACATGGTTATTAAAGCTCTTTCCAGCAGGACATCACTTTGGGGTATGGAAATGGTTGGCTGACGGACACATTTGAAGTGCTGGGAGGATAATTTGATCTACTAACATTATCTCTAAACCCATCTGCAGCTGTAAAGTTGGACATCTCCCTACAACTTGGGACAGATAGCCTGCATGTGACCTCACTGTCTTCATCTACAGCATCTAGTCTGGGGTGCTCTTCCTTTATGTCTCCACCTGTTTTCCAAACCAAGAGATCCTCCCCTAAACCTTGGGGTGTTGGTGGGATTGACCTGAGCCTTTACATAGTTAACTTGGTAGATCCTTGATGAATTTGCATCTTGCATCAAGCTTGTCCCAGATTTGTGCTCTACTGCTAGAGTGGATCTGGGTCACACTCCCTAGAAACTGACAATTAAGTTCTCCAAGGTCATTCCCTTGGAGAATGTCAACAGAAAGTCCTGTCATTACCCCAACAGAAGAAATTCAGCACACAGGGATCAATGATGGTCAGGAAAGCACCTGCATCACAGAAACCAACTACTTTTTGTACATCTGATTTAGTAGTGGACCTAATTGTCCAGTGCTTATCTGTTCCTGTCCTAATTTATGATGCTGGCCAGCTTCTGGAATGTGCGCACATGAAGAAACTCACACTGACACGTTTGGTCTGTGAAAACTTCTCTCTAATTTATTGAAATGAAACCGTGAGTTTATATATGAAAAATGATGCGAACATCACGTGATAACAGCATAAGCATTATATTAGTCTTTGATTGGTCATTTCCACACGAAAACAATCTCCGTCATGGTATAGGTGTGATCTTCTTCCGTCTTATCTCATAGAGAAGAAAAAACATTCCTTTGTTTCCCAAATCACAAGGTGGGAGGGGGTCTGTGTGTGTGAGCAGACATTTCTTAAGCAAGGATTTCTTATAGTACCACAAAGCCCAGCAGGCAGAAAATATTCACACAACATATGTATTAAAGTATAAAAGTAAATATTTATAAAACTTATAGAAATAGCGTATATATATATATTCAATAGGAAACGAAATAGGCATTTTATCAAATCCATCGCACATCTATGCAGAGCTCCTGTAACTGCTGCTGCCGTAGCTTGGGGCTGGACTCCTAGAAGGGCACCAGTTGTTGTTGGAAGCATCCATTCACTTTGATGAAAGACACCTTTCTTCTGGCACCAGTGCTACACTGGGATCAGTGCAAGTGTTTTGAGTCTGGGGAGGGTGGAATCTCCTTGGGCATCAAGCCTGGAGTTGCCTGGGCTGTCCACGTCCATAGTGTGGACTGTCAAAGGTGACTAGAGGGCTGGGGTTGGAGTGGCATTTCCTCAGAAGCTTGGTACATATCCAGCTTGAGAGAGGTGGGCCCAAGAGTATTTTTCTTAGCAGGGCAGTTGGCCTGGTAGTGACCGGTTTTTCCACAGCCAAAGCAGAGTCTCTCTGTCAGGAATGGACTCGCCAATAGTGGTGGGACTCGCATACCTTGTGGGTTGCAGTACCAGGACTGGCCAGCGGGTGCTCTCAGCAACCAGAGGCTCACTCCTGCAGTCAGCCAAAACACCTGAGGCTGATTACTAGAGGTGCATATAAGGAATGGCCAGACTTGCAATCAGGGCCTTGGTGTATGTTTTCCCAAGAGCCCCTGTACCTGCATCCTGTCGGTTTCCTGTCTGATCCTGCTTGATCCCTGACTCTGATTGAACTCCGCCTGTCCTGACCTCTGCTATTCCTGACCACTCTCCAGTCTGCTCCTTTGGTACCTTGTCTGCCTGATTGTTCCTGACCCGGCCCGACTGACTACGCTCTGCCTGCTCCTTTGTACCTTGCCTGCCCGTTTGCTACCTACCTGGCCTGCCCGACTACACTTAGTATTGTTCTTTTGTTATCTGTTGGGGGTTTTGGTTGGGTTTGGTTGCACTGTGTTTATGTTTAGTCTTGCACTGCGTTTATGTATTGTTTAGTCTTAAATAAATTATATTGTTTATAACATATCTGAAGCCTGCGTTTCCCTGCGTCAGTCCACACACCTCTGGTCATACCCGGAGCCCTGACATTACATCAAGGCCAATCCTGACCAGAAGTGGCTGCACAGGGAAGCCATCTTGGCTTGTTGATGGGAAGGATGGATCTGGATGAGGTTGTGTATTTATCTCTGCTAGTGTTTGATGACAGAGAGTATGCTTATCAGACTCTGAAGGAGTATCCCCGGGATGAACTGCTAGAATGTATACGGCTCGCTCATGTTCTAGTAGATCAGGGCACAGAGTTCTCTGAGGTGCAGCCATTGATTGAGGTTTGTGCTGAGTTGGTTTCATCTGGTACCCCCGAATGCAGGAATGAATTTTTGCCACCATTTAGTGCAGACCAGGTAGAGTCCCTGGTGTGGTTATTAGAGGATGATGTGGGTTACTTTCTGGAGCGTTATTCTGCATGTTCACAACAGGTACTAAGAGATTGTATAAACGCAGTGCAGTCTTTGGTCAGACAGGCTTTGTGTAAGCTCAGCTTTGTTCAACCCATACTGCAGACATGGTCAGACTTGTTGCACCCAGCCTCAGTCAGCTTGCAACATCATTCCTCTGCTCAAGGCACTCTTCCTGCATCCCCGACAGCACTCCCAGTGACGGCCCAGTATACTCTGCTAACTACCCCATACCAGTCCCCTGTTCCCACTTGCTGCACCTATCCTTTCTTCAACCCTGTAAAGAAGTCCTCTGTAGCAACTGCTCCCTCCTCTGTTCCATCTTCCAGCTCTTCTCTGTCCTCAGCTGCTCCATTCGTTTACAGACCTGCGTTTACTTGCAGTGCTCCAGTAACTAAAACCAGGAAAAGGCGAAAATTCTTTCCAACCAGTACCATCCTGCCAGTATCCAAACTGGTTAGCCTGCCGTCTGAGAACCCGCCTTCCATGGTTCAGCCTGGTGCCCCAGCACCAGCAATTCAGCCTGATACCCTGACGCCAGATAACTCGGTGCCCGCAGTCTTGCCAGATGACTCGGCGCCCGCGGTCTTACCAGATGACTCGGCGCCCGCAGTCTTGCCAGATGACCCGGCGCCCGCAGTCTTGCCAGATGACCCGGCGCCCGCAGTCTTGCCAGATGACTCGGAGCCCGCTGTCTTGCCAGATGACTCGGTGCCTGCTGCTCTGCCTAGTGGCCCGGTGCCCAGCCTGATGTGCCTCCGTCCGGTGCCCAGCCTGATGTGCCTCCGTCCGGTGCCCAGCCTGATGTGCCTCCGTCCGGTGCCCAGCCTGATGTGCCTCCGTCCGGTGCCCAGCCTGATGTGCCTCCGTCCGGTGCCCAGCCTGATGTGCCTCCGTCCGGTGCCCAGCCTGATGTGCCTCCGTCCGGTGCCCAGCCTGATGTGCCTCCGTCTGGTGCCCAGCCTGATGTGCCTCTGCCCGGTGCCCAGCCTGATGTACCAGTCCTTGATATCCCACCAATTACCGGATCCGGGCGGTGGAACATTTTGCCCATTTAGGATGGTTTGGAGCCTCCTGAGGCCGCTCCTTGAGGGGGGGGTACTGTCAGGAATGAACTCACCAATAGTGGTGGGACTCACCTGCCTTGTGGGTTGCAGTACCAGGGCTGGCCAGTGGGTGCTCTCAGCAACCAGAGGCTCACTCCTGCAGTCAGCCAAAACACCTGAGGCTGATTACGGGAGGTGCATATAAGGAATGGCCAGACTTGCAATCAGGGCCTTGGTGTATGTTTTCCAAAGAGCCCCTGTACCTGCATCCTGTCGGCTTCCTGTCTGATCCTGCTTGATCCCTGACTCTGATTGAACTCCGCCTGTCCTGACCTCTGCTATTCCTGACCCCTCTCCAGTCTGCTCCTTTGGTACCTTACCTGCCCGTTTGCTACCTACCCGGCCAGCCCGACTACGCTTAGTATTGTCCTTTTGCTATCTGTTGGGGGTTTTGGTTGGGTTTGGTTGCACTGTGTTTATGTTTAATCTTGCACTGCGTTTATGTATTGTTTAGTCTTAAATAAATTATATTGTTTATACTATATCTGAAGCCTGCGTTTCCCTGTGTCAGTCCACACACCTCTGGTCATACCCGGAGCCCTGACACTATAGTAGGCTGGAGGGCCTCCTGTGGGGGAACTGGATTATATGAGAGATTTGGTTGAGGCAGATGCACTATCTGGGGACTCATCCAGCAGTGGGGAGGTTGCTGCCTCCTCTACGGTGATGGGCTTCCATTCACACACCCACTGTCAGAGCTCAGGGGGACACTTGAACAACAACTGCTCCTTCAGGATCATGTGAATAATTTCCTCAGGGGAGGTCCCTTTCTCCCCTGCTGGCAATCGGCGACAGGCTAAAGACAGCTTATGCACATTTTGAAAGTGGTCTCTTGGAGGTGAGGGGTAGTCTGAAGCTGGTCCCAATAAGACCATGTGATGCCGCTTCCATCCTTGCCCTTTTTATGTACTCATAGCTGCATTTCTTTATGGGATCCATCATGTGATAGGCCTCAGCGGCCCCTTCATCTAGCATCCCTACCACATGGCAGGTCCAGTCCATGGGAGGTACTTCCAGCAGCTTGCATTGGTGTTCAAAGTCCTGAACGAACCCTTCCACATCTCTAGTATGTTCTTGGTAGGGCTTAAAGTCCTTGCTGGAGGTTTTCCCTTACCACAGGGACTTTTCTGTTCTTTGCAGCCTCCCACTCTGTTTGTCTCTTTTGTGTCTTCTCAGTGACTGTAAGTTTCCTTTCTGTCGTGGCACCCTCCCCCAGAATGGCCATCTCTAGTACCAGATAACCCATGGGCTCTTACTGGCTTTCCCGGGTAGCTCTGGTACATCTTCCCGGGGTGGTGCCTGACCCATGTCGGTGCTCAACTTCTGTTGGCCAGCCTCCTCCAGTATCCAGACCAGCTGTTCTTTAGAAAGTCCCTTGTTGCTGAGACCCAGATCTACAGCCTTTTCTTGTAGGCTGGGACATCGATCCATGGTGTGCAGATTCTTGTCATCCGTCTCCAGTGCTCTCGTCCCGCTGCTGCCAACCAGTTTGTGATGAACTAGGAGTGCAGAGAGAGAGTAAATGGAGGCAGATCACACAAAACCCAACATGTGGGTGTTTATTGGGGAACATGAGGGCAGAGTAGGGATAACAAGACAAAGCACAACAAAATAGTCCTCTGGGTAGCAATGTAATATCACACAGTCCACATAGGATGGTCCATAAAATTGAAGAACCGGTACACCAGGCTACCAGATGGTACGGCAAGGGAAATGTACCCAGCCCAATGGCTGAGCGGTAAAGACCTCCAGCAGCTGTTTGTTGCAGTGTGAACCAGGCCATAGAATTTTGGAACTGTCCCTCTCCTTACTTCATGTTTTTTCTTTGATTCTGCCCAAGTCCTTGGATCTCCAGATAGTCAAGCCCTGCTGTTACAAAGCCTGATTTTTCCAGCCTTATGGTGTCAGTGGGCATACTGGATTGACTGTTGCAGCTGAAAAGGGTTTTGAGAGACAGAAGTATCGAGGCCTTTTGTTGTTTCTGCTCTTTTGAAGGCTAGGAATTCTAAATTAGGGAGACTTCCCGCAGGTCCTTACAATCATATTTTGTGTTTTGTTGACCTAAGAGGTTTCCTCCTTGTTTTGGTCCGTGTCTTGGTTTCCTTCTTGGGGTGGGGGGTGAATGTGTGCCTGGCCTTGTGTATAATCAAGAGTCAGATTTCAGCCTTGGCAGTCTCTTCTTTCAGGGGCTGATTGCATTACACTTTCTAGTTGCATGCGTTGGTACTAGATGTCATGTATGTTGTTCCTCCAGTCAGCCTGTCATTGTTTCTATGGGATCTCTTTCTGTTTTTACAGAATTCTCTGTTTGAGTCCATTCAGGACCTTCCTTTTGTTCCCTTTGTTCTTTCACAAAGATGGCTTTTTTACCTTAGATTTTTATTTATTATTTTTTTTACCTAAAGGGGTTTGTACCTTTCCATCTCAGCCGGGACAGAGTATTACCTCCCTTTACCCCCATCTCAGCCGGGACAGAGTATTACCTTCCTTTATAAACCATATAAATGCTGCGCTACATTCAAAAATAAAAGTGAATGTGGAATCCAATGACATAAATCAATATAGTGACAATAAAAAACCATATAAATGCTGCGCTATATTCAAACTAATTAAAGTGAATGTGGAATTAAATAACTTAAATAAAACAATAGCAATAATAATAAATATAATAAAAAATTGTGCTTAGTGATAACACAAAAATAATGGCAAAACACAAACTAAAATCAATACGCATGTGCATAAAAATGCACATACATATATTACACGTGCAAAATGTGAAGTGAGGTCAATCTAAATAATACACACAAAACTCAAAATCCAATAATGGAATATTAAGGTGAAAAAAGTCCAATAATGGAATATTAAAGGTGAAGAAATTTTGGTTTTGGTAAACTGTGTTTCCAATATGCTGTAAGGTGACCACAGGTGAAACAAAACGTGCAGGTATCTGGGTGTAGATAACTTGTGAATCCAACCACCTTCTGGATTAGCCTCTCACCTCATCACTTCGACCCTTGCGGGTCACAGAGCAGTATGGATCTCTCTCACAGATCCTCCAGGCACCACAGCACTCCAAAACCACTTCTCAGGATACAATATTCCCACTCAGCTCTTCTCCAAGTGTAGATGAAATATCACTTTCCCAGAATAAAACAAATGGATCCTCCCATAGTGTAGTAAGTTTATTATACCATAGGAACATCACATGTATAATAAAAAAGCACTCACGTAGCAGCCAGTCCACATTAAACCCTCATGCTCTCAAATGAGGATATGTGTATGTAAGTTGGGTGTACAGCTGAGCTGAGGCGTGGCGGCCATCTTGGTGTACCAAGATGGCCGCCACGCCTCAGCTCAGCTGTACACCCAACTTACATACACATATCCTCATTTGAGAGCATGAGGGTTTAATGTGGACTGGCTGCTACGTGAGTGCTTTTTTATTATACATGTGATGTTCCTATGGTATAATAAACTTACTACACTATGGGAGGATCCATTTGTTTTATTCTGGGAAAGTGATATTTCATCTACACTTGGAGAAGAGCTGAGTGGGAATATTGTATCCTGAGAAGTGGTTTTGGAGTGCTGTGGTGCCTGGAGGATCTGTGAGAGAGATCCATACTGCTCTGTGACCCGCAAGGGTCGAAGTGATGAGGTGAGAGGCTAATCCAGAAGGTGGTTGGATTCACAAGTTATCTACACCCAGATACCTGCACGTTTTGTTTCACCTGTGGTCACCTTACAGCATATTGGAAACACAGTTTACCAAAACCAAAATTTCTTCACCTTTAATATTCCATTATTGGACTTTTTTCACCTTTAATATTCCATTATTGGATTTTGAGTTTTGTGTGTATTATTTAGATTGACCTCACTTCACATTTTGCACGTGTAATATATGTATGTGCATTTTTATGCACATGCGTATTGATTTTAGTTTGTGTTTTGCCATTATTTTTGTGTTATCACTAAGCACAATTTTTTATTATATTTATTATTATTGCTATTGTTTTATTTAAGTTATTTAATTCCACATTCACTTTAATTAGTTTGAATATAGCGCAGCATTTATATGGTTTTTTATTGTCACTATATTGATTTATGTCATTGGATTCCACATTCACTTTTATTTTTGAATGTAGCGCAGCATTTATATGGTTTATATTCACTTGATCACTGGTATATGATTTAATGCTAGCAGCTGTTTGGGGTTCATTTATTTTATTTGTTAATTGTTTAAACACATTATTTGGAGCGCAGGAGGGTCACACCACTATTACCTTCCTTTACCCTCATCTCAGCCGGGACAGCGTATTACCTCCCTTTACCCTCATCTCAGCCGGGACGGCGTATTACCTTCCTTTACCCTCATCTCAGCCGGGACGGCGTATTACCTTCCTTTACCCTCATCTCAGCCGGGACAGCGTATTACCTTCCTTTACCCTCATCTCAGCCGGGACAGCGTATTACCTCCCTTTACCCTCATCTCAGCCGGGACAGCGTATTACCGTCCTTTACCCTCATCTCAGCCGGGACAGCGTATTACCTTCCTTTACCCTCATCTCAGCCGGGACAGCGTATTACCTCCCTTTACCCTCATCTCAGCCGGGACGGCGTATTACCTCCCTTTACCCTCATCTCAGCCGGGACAGAGTATTACCTTCCTTTACCCTCATCTCAGCCGGGACGGCGTATTACCTCCCTTTACCCTCATCTCAGCCGGGACAGCGTATTACCTCCCTTTACCCTCATCTCAGCCGGGACAGCGTATTACCTCCCTTTACCCTCATCTCAGCCGGGACAGTGTATTACCTTCCTTTACCCTCATCTCATCCGGGACAGCGTATTACCTCCCTTTACCCTCATCTCAGCCGGGACAGCGTATTACCTCCCTTTACCCTCATCTCAGCCGGGACAGAGTATTACCTTCCTTTACCCTCAACTCAGCCGGGACAGTGTATTACCTCCCTTTGCCCTCAGGCTCAGTAACTGGGGGAATAGGTTTTTATCACGTTGGGTATTTGTTTGTCTATCAGGTTACCTGTAGTTGACAGCCGCAATTTGGCAACAGGATTTCTCTTTGTGGCTCCTGAGGACCGAATAGAAGGATCACTCAGCTTCCATGTCTACATTTATTCCCTGAATTTGTCGGCTTGTTGCTCCAGTTTCCAGTATGAAAGGACAGGTTCCCCCTTTATAAGGGATGACACTACCTACCTTCAGTGTATCATGTTGGTGAAGCCTCTACCTGGTCTTCGGTGCACTCTTTATGATGTTACCAGGTGGATGTTGGAGTCACTAAGGACTCTTCCCTTTGGACACATTGGTTTTTGCAGGCTGCTGCATGAGGTTCTTTCCTATTTCTGGTTGTTTTTGGGACCTGTTGGCTTGTTGTCCTCCCCTCATGTTCTAGGTGGGACATCCCTGTTAGTAAGGAATGTAAAAGATGTTCTGTGTCCTGTGATGTGCGACAAAGAAAATGACATTTTGTGGTTTACCTGTAAAATCCATTTCTTGGGGTCCCTCAGGAATCCCAGAGATCCGTCCCCTCCTGTTATGGGCTATGGCTTGCTACAAACCTTTCCTATGTGGGAGATCTGCTCTACAAGGGGACGTCCTGTCTATTGTTGGCCAATGTCCCATCACCTGTAGGTGGGCATAACAGTGTTAGGAAGGATTTATAAAGATGCTTCGTGTCCTGTGATGGATTCCAAGAAATGGATTTTACAGATCATTGATGCCATTTGTTACTAAGAGACAGGAATTGTTCATTGCTGAGGGAGCCCCTAGAAACCTTTGGAGGAACCCTGGCTGAGAAAGGCTGGACTAGGAAGTTATATATTTCTGTCCCCCTGGGTGGGAGTGGAGGTGACCCCTCTATAAGGATCTACAGTCCATACATACCCAGCACAAGGCCGGGGTCACACTACCAGATGCTTCTCGGGGCTGCAGTTCCTCTGAGCTCCACAAGGTGGGGATCTCACTTCTACCCACACAGGAAGTCTCTATGGAAGACAGACAGGAAGTGATGTCAGGCACAGACAGGACGTGATGTTAGGTACTGACAGGAAGTCTCTATGGTAGACAGGAAGTGATGTCAGATACAGTCAGGAAGTAGAGAGGAGACGTTGGTGGAAGTGGCAGCAGAGGAGGTAATAAGATATTATGTTCTCTATACACCCAGTAACCCCCCAGTATGTCTATCCTCTTCATCCATAATCCTGTCTGTCCTCTTTCTCTATAGTCATGTCCGTCCTCTTCCTCCATAGTCACGTCCGTCCTCTTCCTCCATAGTCACGTCCGTCCTCTTCCTCCATAGTCCCGTCCGTCCTCTTCCTCCATAGTCACGTCCGTCCTCTTCCTCCATAGTCACGTCCGTCCTCTTCCTCCATAGTCACTGTGTCAGGGTCCTCTTCCTCCATAGTCACGTCCGTCCTCTTCCTCCATAGTCACGTCCATCCTCTTCCTCCATAGTCACGCCCGTCCTCTTCCTCCATAGTCACGCCCGTCCTCTTCCTCCATAGTCCCGTCCGTCCTCTTCCTCCATAGTCCCGTCCGTCCTCTTCCTCCATAGTCACGTCCGTCCTCTTCCTCCATAGTCACGTCCGTCCTCTTCCTCCATAGTCACTGTGTCAGGGTCCTCTTCCTCCATAGTCACGTCCGTCCTCTTCCTCCATAGTCACGTCCATCCTCTTCCTCCATAGTCACGCCCGTCCTCTTCCTCCATAGTCACGCCCGTCCTCTTCCTCCATAGTCCCGTCCGTCCTCTTCCTCCATGGTCACGTCCGTCCTCTTCCTCCATAGTCACGTCCGTCCTCTTCCTCCATAGTCACGTCCGTCCTCTTCCTCCATAGTCACGTCCGTCCTCTTCCTCCATAGTCACTGTGTCAGGGTCCGCCGCAGCATCGCGCCCGACGCATGCGCGATCTTGTCAGCTCGCGCCGGGATACGGGCACTAGGTCCCGGCCGGCCGCGGCTGAGGGAGACATGCGCAGTAGGCGCCGCAAATCCCCGCTGGGCGGCCAATGACAGCGCAGGGCGCGGTATTTAAAGATGCCCTGCGCTGTAATGAATTGCCGCAAGGTCTCTTCCTGTACCTGTGTTCCTGTGCCTGTACCAGATATTGACCCGGATTGCCCTGACTACGCTTCCTTCTCCTGATATTGACCCGGATTGCCCTGACTACGCTTCCTTCTCCTGATATTGACCCGGATTGCCCTGACTACGCTGCCTTCTCCTGATATTGACCCGGATTGCCCTGACTACGCTTCCTTCTCCTGATATTGACCCGGATTGCCCTGACTACACTGCCTTCTCCTGATATTGACCCGGATTGCCCTGACTACGCTGCCTTCTCCTGATATTGACCCGGATTGCCCTGACTACGCTTCCTTCTCCTGATATTGACCCGGATTGCCCTGACTACACTGCCTTCTCCTGATATTGACCCGGATTGCCCTGACTACGCTGCCTTCTCCTGATATTGACCCGGATTGCCCTGACTACGCTGCCTTCTCCTGATATTGACCCGGATTGCCCTGACTACGCTTCCTTCTCCTGATATTGACCCGGATTGCCCTGACTACGCTTCCTTCTCCTGATATTGACCCGGATTGCCCTGACTACGCTTCCTTCTCCTGATATTGACCCGGATTGCCCTGACTACGCTTCCTTCTCCTGATATTGACCCGGATTGCCCTGACTACGCTGCCTTCTCCTGATATTGACCCGGATTGCCCTGACTACGCTGCCTTCTCCTGATATTGACCCGGATTGCCCTGACTACGCTTCCTTCTCCTGATATTGACCCGGATTGCCCCTGACTACGCTGCCTTCTCCTGATTTTGACCCGGATTGCCATGACTACGCTGCCTTCTCCTGATATTGACCCGGATTGCCCTGACTACGCTGCCTTCTCCTGATATTGACCCGGATTGCCATGACTACGCTGCCTTCTCCTGATATTGACCCGGATTGCCCTGACTACACTGCCTTCTCCTGATATTGACCCGGATTGCCCTGACTACACTGCCTTCTCCTGATATTGACCCCCGGCTTGTTCTGACCTCTCTGCGGACTGACCTTCCCTTACTGACCCTGCGTGTGACCTGACTATTCTTTGCCTGCCGTTTCTGTACCTCGCTGCCCCCTCGGTGACAACTGGCTAGTTTGACTACGATCCGTCCCTCCATCCATCCATCCTGCCTGGGCCTGCCGTCCTCCTCACATCTGGCTCTCCTCCTGTATCCATCCCCGGAGGTTCCCTCTGCCGCGGGTGGGATTGCTCGGAGGTCCTGGTCCTGGTCTGCTTCAAGTCCATCCCCACCATCGGGGCCCTGGTGAACACGCAGACCGGGACTTAGACTCCACGCTCTGGGTAATCCTGCCTAGTGGGCTGCCAGAGGCACCACCAGGCGGATTCGTAAAACACACTGTGACGTCTTTTATCTCCAGCAGATGATGATACACACATATATAATGTGGGAACCCAGATGAACCCCTTCAGGGGCAGAACATTCCCCCACTTCCGGGGCCGGAACATTCTCCTCATTGTGGAGAGGTGTCACCTTCTCACCTCATCAGTCTATACTAACGGATTTTATGACTTTAATTAGTGGTGGGGGATGGGGGGATATTTGGGGGGATTGGAATATCTATGTCTTTGTTTTATAAGATTCAAATAGGAAGAAAGAGAGAAAAATGTCATTTGTAGTAAATGTCCTGAACACAATGTACACGTCCTCCGCTCACTCTGACGGACGCCGTCCTCCGCTCACTCTGACGGACGCCGTCCTCCACTCACTGACGGACGCCGTCCTCCACTCACTCTGATGGGAATACATTAGACCTTGTTTTCTCCCATCTTTGCACTCCCTACAACCTCACAAACACCCCCTTTCCTCTCTCTGATCACAATCTCATCACCTTCACAGTCTCCTCGTCTTCAAACACCTATCCCTCCAAGCAGCCAACAATTACCCGCAGAAACCTTCACAACTTGAACCCGGCTCCTTTCCACTCTGCAACTGACCATCTCTGTGACAGAATCTCTCCCCTGTCCTGCCCTGACCTGGCCACTGCTGTCTATAACAGTTCACTGTCATCCACATTAGACTCACTTGTTCCTCTAACAACAGGAAGCATCCGGCCCCGACCATTACATCCGTGGCAGACTGACCACACCAGACATCTTAAGAGACATAGTTGTGCGCTGGAGCAATTGTGGTGTAAAACCAAATCTCAGCAAGCATTCACCCGATATAAATCTGCTTTCTTCACATACAATTCCTCCCTCCATGCTGCCAAACAAGACGACTTTGTCACTCTTATCAATACCTTGTCATCCAGTCCTCGTCGTCTCTTCTCTACTTTTAACTCTCTACTTTCTCCACCTCCACCCAGCACCTCACTCACTGCTCACGAGATTGCAAATCATTTCAAAAACAAGATTGATGCAATTCGTAGGGACATCACCACTGCACAGACATCCATCCCACTTAGCATACCTTATACTAAACCTCCCTCAACACTTTCCTCTTCTGACCTCACTACTACCGAAGAGGTCACTAAGGTTTTCTCAGAAGCCCGTCTCACTACCTGCCCCCTGGATCCTGTCCCCTCACAGCTACTACGGTCACCCTCTTCTTCCATCCTATGCTCCCTCACTCACATCTTCAATCTTTCCCTCTCTACTGGTGCCTTCCCCTCCCCTCTAAAGCATGCGCACATCACTCCCATACTTAACAAGCCCTCCCTGGACCCCACCAACCTGAACAACTTAAGACCCATCTCCCTGCTGCCATTTACCTCTAAACTCCTAGAACGCTTAGTCTACAATCGCCTGAGCTCCTCCCACCTCACCGACAACAACCTTCTTCACCCTTCACAGTCTGGCTTTCACTCACTACACTCCACTGACACCGCCCTACTAAACCTCACTAATGATCTACTAACTGCTAAAACCAATGGCCAATACTCCGTACTCATCCCAACCAATGGTCACTACTCCGTACTCATCCCAACCAATGGCCACTACTCCATACTCATCCCAACCAATGGCCACTACTCCGTACTCATCCCAACCAATGGCCACTACTCCGTACTCATCCCAACCAATGGCCACTACTCTGTACTCATCCCAACCAATGGCCACTACTCCGTACTCATCCCAACCAATGGCCACTACTCCGTACTCATCCCAACCAATGGCCACTACTCCGTACTCATCCCAACCAATGGCCACTACTCCGTACTCATCCCAACCAATGGCCACTACTCCGTACTCATCCCAACCAATGGCAACTACTCCGTACTCGTCCCAACCAATGGTCACTACTCCGTACTCGTCCCAACCAATGGCCACTACTCTGTACTCGTCCCAACCAATGGCCACTACTCTGTACTCGTCCCAACCAATGGCCACTACTCCATACTCATCCCAACCAATGGCAACTCCTCCATACTCATCCCAACCAATGGCAACTCCTCCATACTCATCCCAACCAATGGCCACTACTCCGTACTCTTACTACTTAACATTTCTGTGGCTTTTGATACGATTGACCACCCCCTCCTTCTCAAAAAACTCCACTCTCTTGGCCTCAGAGACTCCACTCTCTCCTGGTTCTCCTCCTACCTATCACAGCGCACCTTCAATGTTACCTATAACTCTGGCTCCTCCTCTCCACTCCCTCTTTCTGTAGGGGTCCCTCAATGTTCTGTCCTTGGACCCCTTCTCTTCTCCATCTACACCTCCTCCCTTGGTCACTTGATAAACTCTCATGGCTTTAACCCCTTCCATACCGGGCACTTCATCCCCCTTCCTGCCCAGGCCATTTTTCAGGTTTCAGCGCTCTCACACTTTGAATGACAATTGCGCGGTCATACAACATTGTACCCAAACTAAAATTTTAGCATTTTCTTCACACAACTAGAGCTTTCTTTTGGTGGTATTTAATCACCGCTGGAGTTTTTATTTTTTGCTAAATTAACAAAAAAAAGACCAAACATTTTGAAAAAAAAAAACACGTTTTTCTTTTTTTCTGTTATTAACGTTTGCAAATAAATAATTGTTCTTCATAAATGTAGGCCGAGATGTATTCTGCTACATGTCTTTGGGGAAAATAACCCAAATTAGGATGTATTATTTTGTTTGTAGGAAAGTTATAGAGTTCACAAACTATGGGAGATATCTGAAAATTGATCAATCCTGAAGTACTGATGGCCAATCTAATTTCTTGAGGTCCAAGAATGTCAGGACGGTACAGATATCCCCCAAATGTCAGGACGGTACAGATATCCCCCAAATGTCAGGACGGTACAGATATCCCCCAAATGTCAGGACGGTACAGATATCCCCCAAATGTCAGGACGGTACAGATATCCCCCAAATGTCAGGACGGTACAGATATCCCCCAAATGTCAGGACGGTACAGATATCCCCCAAATGTCAGGACGGTACAGATATCCCCCAAATGTCAGGACGGTACAGATATCCCCCAAATGTCAGGACGGTACAGATATCCCCCAAATGTCAGGACGGTACAGATATCCCCCAAATGTCAGGACGGTACAGATATCCCCCAAATGTCAGGACGGTACAGATATCCCCCCAAATGTCAGGACGGTACAGATATCCCCCAAATGTCAGGACGGTACAGATATCCCCCAAATGTCAGGGCGGTACAGATATCCCCCAAATGTCAGGACGGTACAGATATCCCCCAAATGTCAGGACGGTACAGATATCCCCCAAATGTCAGGATGGTACAGATATCCCCCAAATGTCAGGACGGTACAGATATCCCCCCAAATGTCAGGACAGTACAGATACCCCCCAAATGTCAGGACGGTACAGATATCCCCCAAATGTCAGGACGGTACAGATATCCCCCCAAATGTCAGGACAGTACAGATATCCCCCAAATGTCAGGACGGTACAGATATCCCCCCAAATGTCAGGACGGTACACATATCCCCCAAATGACCCCTTTTTGTAAAGTAGACAGTCTGACGTACTTCATAAGAGGCATGGCGAGTTTTTTGAAGTTGTATTTTTTGTTGTCATAATTTTTCGGAAAATGAAAAAATTAAAAAAGTTATTTTCACTGTTTTTTTTTTTTACATCCTGTCACCAGTGCAGTACAGCGTCATCATATAACTGGCATGGCGGTGATCAGGGACACTGACTGGTGACAGTATGAAAAAAAAATATATATATTTTTTAATTTTTTTATTACATATTTTTTCTTTTTTTTTTAAGATTTTTTTTTTTATATTTCACTATGACCAAAGTAGTATATTACCATAGTAACATTGTACTACTTTGGGGAAGTCATCAGTATTTTGTTTTTTGGTATTTTATTTTTTATGCGATTTGCTTATAGCAAAGTATTACTTTGCTATAAGGAAGCATTTACCTGAATGACATCCATTCATTCAGGGTTTTTTTTTTTGTGCTTAGCTGTGATTTGGCCACGGCTAATCACATGACATGTGCATGTGACCTCTGTGACCATTCACAGCTAGACACTAGTGTACAATGGATGGCATGAATGAAGCCATCCATGTATACAACTGTCTGTGACCTGCTGCGATTGGTCACAGCAGGTCATATGGTACCGGCAACGGGGGCCGGTACTCAGATCTGTCGGCCTGTGACAGATCGCACCGCTGCGTGGCTCTGCAAGCGCACAAACTGCGCATGCGCGGGAGTACGCCATAAAGTGTCCACCCGGAAATCTGAAGCATTTTTCTGCCCGCAAAATGGCTATTGGCCGGGCGGCTAATGGTTAAGTACCATCTCTATTCTTCTTTTTTTTTTTTTTTTTATAAATATTTATTAATTTTCAACCAAATACAAATTACAGTCACTTTCTCCAATTAAAAAGACATCAAAACAATATCTTTCTACTACCATAATTATCTACCTGATAAAAAAAATCTTTATTTCCCCCCCGCATCCCATCCTCCCTCCCCTCCCCCCCTCCCTCAACCACTCTGCGTTTTCCCTCTTCTACACCAGTGGTGGGCAACCTTTTTTTTCAACTGAGCCAAATCTCGCCAAAACCACGATTGAAATTTATTTTGAGAGCCACATTTTTAAAACTGAAAATACATCTCCCATATAGTAATTCATCCCCCATATAGTAATTCATCCCCCATATAGTAATTCATCCCCCATATAGCAATTCATCCCCCATATAGCAATTCATCCCCCATATAGTAATTCATCCCCCATATAGTAATTCATCCCCCATATAGCAATTCATCCCCCATAGTAATTCATCCCCCATATAGCAATTCATCACCCATAGCAATTCATCCCCCATATAGTAATTCATCCCCCATATAGCAATTCATCACCCATAGTAATTCATCCCCCATATAGTAATTCATCCCCCATAGTAATTCATCCCCCATATAGTAATTCATCCCC
The DNA here is from genome assembly GCF_062004578.1 of Staurois parvus. Lineage (NCBI taxonomy): Eukaryota > Metazoa > Chordata > Amphibia > Anura > Ranidae > Staurois > Staurois parvus. Next base: position 686,058 of record NW_028317987.1, read on the forward strand.
CCATAGTAATTCATCCCCCATATAGTAATTCATCCCCCATATAGTAATTCATCCCCCATATAGTAATTCATCCCCCCTATAGTAATTCATCCCCCATATAGTAATTCATCCCCCATAGTAATTCATCCCCCATATAGTAATTCATCCCCCATAGTAATTCATCCCCCCATAGTAATTCATCCCCCCCATAGTAATTCATCCCCCATAGTAATTCATCCCCCATATAGTAATTCATCCCCCATAGTAATTCATCCCCCATAGTAATTCACCCCCCATAGTAATTCATTCCCCATATAGTAATTCATCCCCCATATAGTAATTCATCCCCCATATAGTAATTCATCCCCCATAGTAATTCATCCCCCATATAGTAATTCATCCCCCATAGTAATTCATCCCCCATAGTAATTCATCCCCCATATAGTAATTCATCCCCCCATAGTAATTCATCCCCCATAGTAATTCATCCCCCATATAGTAATTCATCCCCCATATAGTAATTCATCCCCCATATAGTAATTCATCCCCCCTATAGTAATTCATCCCCCATATAGTAATTCATCCCCCATAGTAATTCATCCACCATAGTAATTCATCCCCCATATAGTAATTCATCCCCCATAGTAATTCATCCCCCATATAGTAATTCATCCCCCATAGTAATTCATCCACCATAGTAATACATCCCCCATAGTAATTCATCCACCATAGTAATTCATCCCCCATATAGTAATTCATCCCCCATAGTAATTCATCCCCCATATAGTAATTCATCCCCCCCATAGTAATTCATCCCCCATAGTAATTCATCCCCCATATAGTAATTCATCCCCCATAGTAATTCATCCCCCATATAGTAATTCATCCCCCCATAGTAATTCATCCCCCCCATAGTAATTCATCCCCCATAGTAATTCATCCCCCATATAGTAATTCATCCCCCATATAGTAATTCATCCCCCATAGTAATTCATCCCCCATATAGTAATTCATCCCCCATATAGTAATTCATCCCCCATAGTAATTCATCCCCCATATAGTAAGTCCCCCCCATATAGTAATTCATCCCCCATATAGTAAGTCCCCCCTGTGTCAATTCACTTACCTTTGCTCCGCGCGTTCCTCTCGTATTCCCGCGCCGATCTGGTCTTCAGGGCGGACTGTGAGAGGAGAGGAGTTCGTCACGCTGCCCCGCCTACATCCTGGCTGCCCCGCCTACATCCTGACAGCTGCAGAGACCTGACTTTTGGGGCGGCCGCCCGAGAGGAGGGAGGGGAGCGGGCGGCCGTCCGAGAGGAGGGAGGGGAGGGGAGGTGAGGGGGCGGCCGCCCGGCACACGCCCGTCCGAGAGGAGGGAGGGGAGCGGGCGCCCGGCACACAGAAGAGCCGCATTTAAGCTTGTAAAGAGCCGCATGTGGCTCGCGAGCCGCGGCTTGCCGACCACTGTTCTACACTATATAAAACATTCAAAATATATCTGAAATCCATCTAAAGGGGTATTACATCTTCATATATTTCACCTTCTCTCTATCTTCCCATTTTTTCCCATTTTATATAATAAAGTCCATCTTATCTATATGCATATAATAAAGTCTTTCCGTCCCACAAATCTGATTCGCTCTAACCATCCAATCCTCCTCTGTCGGTACTTCCTTTTTTTTTTCCAAAACCTGGGTATCAAGCTCTTCGCTGCGCTCAACCACATCCCCGAATCCTTCTATAATTTCACTGGAAGCTCTGTGTTATGGAAAAGACATAACTCTGGATCTAATATTAATTTCAGGAATCTTCCCTACTAAATGAACTAATTCTGCCAAAATATTTGTATTTTTGAACATTCCCTCCATATATGACATACAGTTGCAAGAAAAAGTATGTGAACCCCTTGGGATTACGTGGAGTTTTGCATGAATTGGGCATAAAATGTGCTCTGAACGTCATCTAAGTCACGACAATAGAAGAACACAGTCTGCTGAACATAATACTACACAAACATTAGATGTTGCCATGGTTTAATTGCACATAACATGTAAACATTCACAGTGCAGGGAGGAAAAAGTATGTGAGTCCCTAGCTTAATGACTTCTCCCAGAGCTAATTGGAGCCAGGAGTGAGCCAACCTTGACTCCAATCAGTGTGATGATATTGGATGTGTTGCTGACACCTGTTTTGGGTTTACTGGTTTCAAGAAGCGCTGTCTGATGTGAACCATGCCTCGCAGAAAAGACCTCTCAGAAGACCTACCATCAAGAATTGTTGACTTGCATGAAGCTGGAAAGGGTTACAAAAGTATCTCCAAAAGCCTTGATGTTCATGTGTCCACGGTAAGACAGACTGTCTACAAATGGAGAAAGTTTAGCACTGCTGCTACTCTCCCTAGGCGTGGTCGTCCTGTAAAAATGACTGCAAGAGCACAGCGCAGAACGCTGCATGAGGTAAAGAAGAATCCCAGAGTGTCAGCTAAAGACCTACAGAAATCTCTGGCACATGCTAACATTTTTGTTGACACATCTACAATAAGGAAAACATTAAACAAGAATGGAGTACATGGGAGGACACCACGGAGGAAGCTATTGCTGTCCAAAAAGAATATTGCAGCACGTTTGAAGTTTGCAAAAGAGCACCTGGATGTTCCTCAGCACTACTGGCAGAATATACTGTGGACAGATGAAACCAAGATTGAGTTGTTTGGGAAGAACACACAACACTATGTGTGGAGAAAAAAAGGCACAGCACACCAACATCAAACCCTCATCCCCACTGTGAAACATGGCGGAGGGAGCATCATGGTTTGGGGCTGCTTTGCTGCCTCAGGGCTGGACGGATTGTTGTCATTGATGGGAAAATGAATTCCAGAGTTTATCAAGACATTTTGCAGGAAAACGTACGACCATCTGTCCGCCAACTGAAGCTCCGCAGAGGATGGGTGATGCAACAGGACAATGATGACCCAAAGCATACAAGTCATTCAACAAAACAATGGCTGCAACAGCACAGAATACGCCTTCTGGAGTGGCCCAGTCAGAGTCCTGACCTCAACCCCATTGAAATGCTGTGGCATGACCTAAAGAGAGCGATTCACACCAGACATCCCAAGAATATTGCTACACTGAAACAGTTTTGTGAAGAGGAGTGGTCCAAAATGACTCCAGATCGTTGTGCAGGTCTGATCTGCAACTACAGGAAACGTTTGGTTGAGGTTATTGCTGCCAAAGGAGGGTCAACCAGTTATTAGGTCCAAAGGTTCACATACTTTTTCCTCCCTGCACTGTGAATGTTTACATGTTATGTGCAATGAAACCATGGCAACATCTAATGTTTGTGTAGTATTATGTTCAGCAGACTGGGTTCTTCTATTGTTTGTGACTTAGATGACGTTCAGAGCACATTTTATGCCCAATTCATGCAAAACTCCACGTAATCCCAAGGGGTTCACATACTTTTTCTTGCAGCTGTAACGTGCCTATCTCTCCGCAGCGCCTCCATTGGTGAAATCTCCCCATTCATCTTGTGCTCCACTTTCGGTGTGATGTGCCATCTTACCAAACACTTATAATTGAATTCCACTTCTCGCATACTAATGTTTTCGTGAATTAATCGATCTATTTTCCTCTGCGTCTCCTCATCCATTTCCCTTCCCATATCTCTTTCCCATTTGGTTTTGTGTTAGTGTCTAACTCAGTGAAAATCTTATATATTTTAGGGATTCCATGTTTCCCGTCACCCCGGGCTTCTAACAACCTTTCAAATGGGTTCCAATCTTTTCTGGTTCTCAAAGGTTTCGGGAGACTCCCGACAAAAATGCTTCAATTGGTGATATCGTAACCCATCCATTCTATTGAAAACTTCTCCTTTTTTCTTCTCCAACTCCCTATATTAGTGGTTCTCAACCTTTCTAATGCCGCGACCCCTTAATACAGTTCCTCATGTTGTGGTGACCCCCAACCATAAAATTATTTTCGTTGCTACTTCATAACTGTAATTTTGCAGTGGGAGGAATAGTGCCTCATCATTGGTGTCAGTGGGAGGAATCGCGCCCCATCATTGGTGTCAGTGGGAGGAATAGTGCCTCATCATTGGTGTCAGTGGGAGGAATCGCGCCCCATCATTGGTATCAGTGGTAGGAATAGTGCCCCCATCATTGGTGTCAGTGGTAGGAATAGTGCCCCATCATTGGTGTCAGTGGGAGGAATAGTGCCCCATCATTGGTGTCAGTGGGAGGAATAGTGCCCCATCGTTGGTGTCAGTGGGGGGAGGAATAGTGCCTCATCGTTGGTGTCAATGGGAGGAATAGTGCCCCATCATAGGTGTCAGTGGGGGGAATAGTGCCCCATCATTGGTGTCAGTGGTAGGAATAGTGCCCCATCATTGGTGTCAGTGGGAGGAATAGTGCCCCATCATTGGTGTCAGTGGGAGGAATAGTGCCCCAACGTTGGTGTCAGTGGGGGGAGGAATAGTGCCCCATCGTTGGTGTCAATGGGAGGAATAGTGCCCCATCATAGGTGTCAGTGGGGGGAATAGTGCCCCATCATTGGTGTCAGTGGGGGGAATAGTGCCCCATCATTGGTGTCAGTGGGGGGAATAGTGCCCCATCATTGGTGTCAGTGGGGGGAATAGTGCCCCATCATTGGTGTCAGTGGGAGGAATAGTGCCCCATCATAGGTGTCAGTGGGGGGAATAGTGCCCCATCATTGGTGTCAGTGGGGGGAATAGTGCCCCATCATTGGTGTCAGTGGGGGGAATAGTGCCCCATCATTGGTGTCAGTGGGGGGAATAGTGCCCCATCATTGGTGTCAGTGGGGGGAATAGTGCCCCATCATTGGTGTCAGTGGGGGGAATAGTGCCCCATCATTGGTGTCAGTGGGAAGAATAGTGCCCCATCACTGGTGTCAGTGGGAGGAATAGTGCCCCATCACTGGTATCAGTGGGAGGAATAGTGCCCCATCACTGGTGTCAGTGGGAGGAATAGTGTCCCATCACTGGTGTCAGTGGGAGGAAAAGTGCCCCATCATTGGTGTCAGTGGGGGGAATACGGCCCCATTATTGGTGTCAGTGGGAGGAATAGTGCCCCATCATTGGTGTCAGTGGGAGGAATAGTGCCCCATCATTGGTATCAGTGGGAGGAATAGTGCCCCATCATTGGTATCAGTGGGAGGAATAGTGCCCCCATCATTGGTGTCAGTGGGAGGAATAGTGCCCCATCGTTGGCATCAGGGGGAGCAATAGTGCCCCAACATTGGTGTCAGTGGGAGGAATAGTGCCCCATCGTTGGTGTCAGTGGGAGGAATAGTGCCCCATCGTTGGTGTCAGTGGGAGGAATAGTGCCCCATCGTTGGTGTCAGTGGGGGGAGGAATAGTGCCCCATCATTGGTATTAGTGACACCAATGATTGGGCACTATTCCTCCCACTGACACCAATGATACTTACCTTGCTGACCCCTGCTCCAGCCTGGGCTCGTTCCCTCCCTCTCCCATGGTACAAACACTTACCGGTCAGATGGCTTCCTTCTCCGGCCGCTTTCCTCCTCTTCACTCGCTCGTGCTTCGCGGTGCCGCTCGGCTCCTCCTTTCCAAGCTCCACCTCCTCGCCGGTGATTGGCCGCCTGTGTGCCTTTCTTCAGCTACAGTTCCGGCGGCCAATCACCGACGAGGAAGGATTGATCCCGGGGGTGTGTCCAGATGACAGGGACGGCATGTCATCCCGCCCACACCTGCAGACGGATCAAGGAGCGGTGTCTCGGTTCCTAAGGCCATCGGAAATATGTGTTTTCCGATGGTCTTAGGCGACCCCTGGGAAAGTGTCGTTCGACCCCCAAAGGGGTCGCGACCCCCAGGTTGAGAACCGCTGCCCTATATGATCCCAATTCCTCCCCCACCATTATGTCTCTGAGTTGCGCATCCTGCTTTATGATCCATTTCCATGTGATGTCTTCCCTCCCCGGGGGAAAATATTCTGTATTCCTTAGTGGCATTAACTGTGAATTAAAAACCCATCCCTCTTGTCTATGTAATATTTCCAAACATTTAAAATGTACAAACTTGTGTTAAAATCGAATCCCCTATATTGTACAGGCACCCATAAAATCCTACTTAAATTTGTTCCGCTCAGTGTATTTTGCGATTTTGACCCAACTTTTCCCTGGATTATGAGTCCAGTCAAAAATTCTCGCAATTATTACAACTTTATAGTATCTCCTAAAATCTGGTAAACCCAAACCACCTCTCTCTTTATTTCTAGTCCGCATTTCATAACATATTCCAGGTTTTTTGTTCCTCCATATATATATATATCATTATCTTTTTTTGAGTTCTTTAAAATACGCCTCTGGAAGTTTGATTGGAATCATTTGGAATTTATATAAAAATTTAGGCACAATTACCATTTTTATCAGATTTAGGCGACCTATCCAAGACGGATTTCCACTCCCCATCTCTTTAATTCCTCTTTAATCTCATTTAATAGTGAAATATAATTACGTTTATACACGTTTTTAATTGAGGCGGACAGTTTTATCCCTAAATACTTTAATTCTTTTTCTCTCCAAACAAAGGGGAATTCCTCTTGTATTTTTTCTTTTTCACTGTTTTTAAGGTTTATATTTAAGATTTCAGTTTTTGTCGGGTTAATTTTTAAATTTGATAATTCCCCATATTCCTTCAATGTCCTCATTAAGTTTGGAAGTGATATCCTAGGATTTCCAACATAGAACATCAAATCATCCGCATAGGTCGCCACCTTATGTTCTCTATCTCCTATCCATATTCCCTTTATATCTATGTTCTTCCTTATTGTAGATAGCAATGGCTCCAACGATAAAACATATAACAGTGGAGACAGTGGGCATCCCTGTCTTGTTCCATTTGACATCCCGAAAAGCTCCGACCTTCCTCCATTAACCGTGATAGCTGCTGAAGGCTACCTATATAACTTTCCAATCCACTTTCCCATTCTATCTCCCAACCCTAGTGCTTCCAAGGTGTCCATGATAAATCCCCAATTCACTCTATCAAATGCTTTCTCGGCGTCAATTGACAACAGCACCTCCTCGGGTTTTCCCTTTTTTTCCTTCCTGAATGAGCAACAATGATCTCAAACAGTTGTCTCTACCCTCTCTCCCCGGGACAAAACCCACCTGGTCCCCATGTATCCAGTCCGGCATCAAATCCTTCAAAGAACCAGCAAACACAAATGCTCCTGCGCTTGGGGATGGACTCGATGCTACAACCACATTAAGAGTGTCCTGGAACATAAACACCTTGCTGCCCTCAAATGGACCGGGGGAATCCAAATATACTGAATGGGGAAAGAACAAAAAGAGGGCGCACAGGCCTAGTGCATTACCATAAAAAATGTTTAATAAAAAATAAAGTAGGTTTTGTACTCACAAACGACAATATAGTCAAGGCACATCATAAAAGAACCGCTGGATCAACACCGCGCTGAGTAACAGTCCGCAATAGGGAGTTTAGACATCCAAAAGGCTGACGCGTTTCGAGGACTTGCCTCTTCCTCAGAGCCCTCGAAACGCGATGTCTAAACTCCCTATTGCGGATGTCTAAACTCCCTATTGCGGACTGTTACTCAGCGCGGTGTTGATCCAGCGGTTCTTTTATGATGTGCCTTGACTATATTGTCGTTTGTGAGTACAACACCTACTTTATTTTTTATTAAACATTTTTTATGGTAATGCAGTAGGCCTGTGCGCCCTCTTTTTGTTCTTTCCCCATCAAATCCTTCAGCCTATTTGCCAAAACCTTATAATATCTAAGGAGATAACGCAGAAAATAATAAAAAAGAAAGAAGAATTTGAGAATGTGATGGAAGAGGTCTTTAATAAAGTAATAAGTGAAAGGTATAGATGGGGAGATAGACCAGGAAAGTATTTAATGAGAGCACTAAGGAAAAAGCAAAATAGGAATTATATAGAAAAAATAAGAAACCCCAAAGGTGAACTGGTTCACTCAACTAAAGACATTGCTAGAGTATTCAAGGAATATTATAGTAAGTTGTATAATATCATCCCCCAGGATACTTTAAATAAAGTTGAAATAGTAAATAGAGAAAAAAGAAGAACATACTTAAAAAATGCAGGTCTATCAAAATTGAGTGAAGTGTCAGAATTCCTTATACCTCAGCCTGAAGTGGGGCTTCACTAAAACAAACCTGACTGGAGAGGTGAGGAGGATTCTGGGAATATCATTTGATGTGACTCTTTGTGTTCAGATGTAGAGTTTTCCTCCTGTGAAGTCTGGAGATCATATGACATCACATTGCCTCCACCTCCCTCCCTGATAGAAGAGAGAAAGAAGAAGAAGATTCTAGAAGTCACCAGAGAGATCACTGAGCTGCTGACAGGAGAGGTGAGCGGTGCCGGGAATTCTGGGACATTCTCCAGTAACAGACAAGGGATGTGTCTGGATGGTGACTGTATCATTGTGTGTGTCAGGTTCCTATAAGGTGTCAGGGTGTCACTGTCTATTTCTCCATGGAGGAGTGGGAGTATTTAGAAGGACACAAGGATCTCTACAAGGACGTCATGATGGACAATCAGCCGCCCCTCACATCACCGGGTAAGAGGAGACTTTATTGTAAAGGAGAGAGCAGTACGGAGGATCCACCTAGATCCCCCATCATCTGATAAACACATAGAAACAATGGATTCAGTCAGTGTGTGTGTTTCCTACAGATGGATCCAGTCATGGGAACCCACCAGAGAGATGTCCCCGTCCTCTGTATTCCCGGCATTCCACACAGGAAGGTCACACCATCCCTCACCATCATCAGGTAGATGATGACAATTATTGGTAGTTGTGATTTATACACAGCATGTTTGTTACAATGAATGTTTTATTATATCTTTCAGAGTGGAATCCTCGGGGATGATAATATTGATGTTAAAGAAGAGTATAAAGAGGAGGATGAGGAGTATGGAGTGATGGAGGAGTTTTCAGAAGGACACAAGGATATGATGGAGCCACCTAATACCAGGAACCCACCAGAGAGATGTCCCCGTCCTCTGTATTCCCGGGATTCCACACAGGAAGGTCACACCATCCCTCACCATCAGGTAGATGAGGAACAATCACTGATAGTATCATTAGGATCTGTACATTATCTGCATTGTTACCATTGATGTCATTTTTATTATATATTCAGAGTGGAAACCTGAGAGATCCTAAAGTTGAGGTTAAAGAAGAGATAAAAGAGGAGGAGGATGAGGATGGGGGGATGGAGGAGTCAGAGCTTCTAAGAGAACACAAAGATCTGTACCAGGACACCATGGTGGAGTCATCCAGCTACAGGAACCCACCAGAGAGATGTCCCCGTCCTCTGTATTCCCGGCATTCCACACAGGAAGGTCACACCATCCCTCACCATCATCAGGTAGATGATGACAATTATTGGTAGTTGTGATTTATACACAGCATGTTTGTTACAATGAATGTTTTATTATATCTTTCAGAGTGGAATCCTCGATGATTATATTATTGTTGTTAAAGAAGAGTATAAAGAGGAGGATGAGGAGTATGGAGTGATGGAGGAGTTTTCAGAAGGACACAAGGATATGATGGAGCCACCTAATACCAGGAACCCACCAGAGAGATGTCCCCGTCCTCTGTATTCCCGGGATTCCACACAGGAAGGTCACACCATCCCTCACTATTACAAGGTTGGTGGGATGGAGAATCTAGAACATGGACTTGTAGAGACTATGGGCTCCAATCACAAAGCGGTATCTTCCCGTATCCCAGTATGTAGTAAGATGCTGCATTCTGTTTTTTAGTAGTGAAGCCTGCGGGGAATTTACCACTGGTGTCCATAGCAACACTTGTAAATAGCTTGTTGTTATGGAGAGAGCAGCCGCCAGTGTCCCCAACAACCAGTAAACAAGGAGCGGACGGCCACCAAGTTCCAGGTCTGGTATGGATTTTGAGGGGAACCCCGATGACAAAATAATACAAAAAGTGTGGGTTCCCCTCCAAAATCAATAGCAGACCCTTAGTGAGTGCCCACCTTCCTCCTGAACCATACCAGGCCACATACCCTCAACATTGGGTGGGAGCTTTAGGGCAGGGGCACTCTGCGCCCCCAAAAGCACCTTGTCCCAATGTTGATGGGGACAAGGGTCCTTCCCCACAACCCTGGGCAGTGGTTGTGGGGGGGTGTGGGTGGGGGGCTTATTGGAATCCAGAAGCCACCTTTAACAAGGAGGCCCCCAGATCACGGCCCCCCACAATGTGAATGAGTATAGAGTACATAGTACCCCTATTCATTCACCAAATAGTGTAGTGTAAAAAAACACTGGAAGATATTTTTGACAAAACAAAAATAAAGAACAATATCCCCCTGATGTAGATCCATCGATGATCCAATCACAATACTCGCTGTCATCGCTGACTTGAAGAAAAAACAAAGCTCCCCTCCTATCATCTGACAGCTCCGCCGCCTCCCACTTCTAAATAAACTAAGGAGTGCTACCACCCTGTGACTGGGTCACTGGGTGGCCTTGCCCTCTTGTGACGTCACCAATACAACATGCCCCGGTCAGTGACGTCACCAATACAACATGCCCCGGTCAGTGACGTCACCAATACAACATGCCCCGGTCAGTGACATCACCAATACAACATGCCCCGGTCAGTGACATCACCAATACAACATGCCCCGGTCAGTGACATCACCAATACAACATGCCGCGGTCAGTGACGTCACCAATACAACATGCCCCGGTCAGTGACGTCACCAATACAACATGCCCCGGTCAGTGACGTCACCAATACAACATGCCTCGGTCAGTGACGTCACCAATACAACATGCCCCGGTCAGTGACGTCACCAATACAACATGCCCCGGTCAGTGACGTCACCAATACAACATGCCCCGGTCAGTGACGTCACCAATACAACATGCCCCGGTCAGTGACGTCACCAATACAACATGCCCCGGTCAGTGACGTCACCAATACAACATGCCGCGGTCAGTGACGTCACCAATACAACATGCCCCGGTCAGTGACGTCACCAATACAACATGCCTCGGTCAGTGACGTCACCAATACAACATGCCCTGGTCAGTGACGTCACCAATACAACATGCCCCGGTCAGTGACGTCACCAATACAACATGCCCCGGTCAGTGACGTCACCAATACAACATGCCCCGGTCAGTGACATCACCAATACAACATGCCCCGGTCAGTGACGTCACCAATACAACATGCCCCGGTCAGTGACGTCACCAATACAACATGCCCCGGTCAGTGGCGTCACCAATACAACATGCCCCGGTCAGTGGCGTCACCAATACAACATGCCCCGGTCAGTGACATCACCAATACAACATGCCCCGGTCAGTGACGTCACCAATACAACATGCCCCGGTCAGTGACGTCACCAATACAACATGCCCCGGTCAGTGGCGTCACCAATACAACATGCCCCGGTCAGTGACGTCACCAATACAACATGCCCCGGCCAGTGATGTCACCAATACAACATGCCCCGGTCAGTGACATCACTGAGTGGCACCGTCTCTTAGTATATTTAGTGGCAGGAGGCAGCAGAGCTGTCAGACAGAGGGGAGTCTTCATTGGGAGCGGAGCTTTTCTTTCCGAGTCAGCGGTGACAGCGAGCATCGTGATTGATGATGGATCTACACCGGGGGGACATTTTGCTTTAGTTTTGCTTTTTTAATGAAGGACTTGTCAAAAACTGCCTGCTGTCTATATAACAGAATACTTTGTTGGGGTGAATAATTAGGGGTACCATGTACCCCATACTCATTCACATGGGGTGAAGGATCTGAGGGCCTCCTTGTTAAATTTCTTAAGTCCTCTGCCTGCAAACCCCCACAGCCACTAGCCTGGGTTGTAGGGAAGAGTTCCTTGTCCCCATCAACATGGACAAGGTGCTCTGGGGGAGCAAAGCCTCCCCTGCCCCAGAGCATCCACTCCATGTTATGGGCACGTGGCCTGGTATGTTTCAGGAGGGGGGGGTTGCTTGCTCATCCCCCCATTTACTGACCTGCTGAGCAGCATGCTCAGATAGGGGTCTGGTATGTATTTCTTTCATTTTGGCAAGGGGTCAAAATCCATACCAGACCCCAGGGGGGGACCCTACAACATTTTCTTAATATTTTGTTGCCGGTAATTCTTTTTTTTTAGATTTATCGGTTGGTTTGGATGCGGCAGCCGCTCGCTCCCTAACAACCATGTTGTTTACTGGTTGTTAAGGATGCCAGCGGCCGCCCACTCTTTACCAAGCAGTACACATTTCCTGAATGCCGCATGTCTCCACCACTAATTAATGACCGCATGCATTTCATTCTTTATTTCCTTCTGTGAATGTAACGCCTGTTCATGCGGTATTTACTGAGCGTGTTCAGTGTTTGTGGTCAATACCGCAACACGGGATAGGAAATGGACAGTTTCAGGATGGCATGCGGTATTTAGGGGAAATGTACCCACATATCACATGTGATCTGCTTCTGTGAAGGGAGACAATGTGTGGATTTTGTGTGTGATGTCACAATCATAAATCTTACATTTTACAGATGATATTTTCTCTCATTTCCTTGATTTAGAGTGGAGATCCAATCGATATAGAATTTGAGGTGAAAGCAGAAGAAGAAGAGGCGTATGTGAGGGATGATCAGCAGTCTATGGAGGAGGATGGAATAACGGGGACATTTATAGAGGAGGACACTCCTACAGAGATCAGCACAGGTGGGTCATGAACACTAAATCCATTCCTCCACCCATACTGCTCACTGATTGGTCCAGAGTAGGGCGGGGACTGGGTGATATCAGCCTGTAATCCCCTGGTCACTTTCCTGAGCTGTGTTCCCCGTCCTGTATTCCTGGATTTCTCTCGGATAATCTTCCTTCTCTGTGCTGCAGACACAATTTATGTATCTAGACTGGATTTATGGAGGTTCTGGGGTTCAGCTGGCAGCAAAATGTTCATTTTCATCATAGACGTTACTAGACCTAGGCACCTGGGGTGTGTGCTATTGATCTTCTGCTCCATGCCCGGGTCTAGTAAGATCTCTGACAGTACATTTCTCCCAGGGTTCCTTGCTCTGTGGTCTGCTGGCTGTGCCGGGTGGAGGGATATGTCTGTAGTGTCTCAGACCCAAGTCACTGAGTGCAGTCTCAGGAGATGGGAGGCAGCGGTGTGGGACCTCTGCAACTTGTCTACAGTAAACATTTAATCTTCCACTGATTACTGAATACCAATATTATGAGTCCTGACCCTTACACTGTATAATTTATATTGTACATTACATACTCCTGACCCCTGCACTATATACTCTATGTTGTACATTACATACTCCTGACCCCTGCACTATATACTCTATGTTGTACATTACATAGTCCTGACCCCTGCACTATATACTCTATGTTGTACATTACATACTCCTGACCCCTGCACTATATACTCTATGTTGTACATTACATCCTCCTGACCCCTGCACTATATACTCCATGTTGTACATTACATACTCCTGACCCCTGCACTATATACTCTATGTTGTACATTACATCCTCCTGACCCCTGCACTATATACTCCATGTTGTACATTACATACTCCTGACCCCTGCACTATATACTCTGTGTTGTACATTACATCCTCCTGACCCCTGCACTATATACTCTGTGTTGTAAATTACATCCTCCTGACTCCTGCACTATATACTCTATGTTGTACATTACATCCTCCTGACCCCTGCACTATATACTCCATGTTGTACATTACATACTCCTGACCCCTGCACTATATACTCTATGTTGTACATTACATACTCCTGACCCCTGCACTATATACTCTATGTTGTACATTACAGAAAGTGATAATGAGGGAGGAGTCAATACCCCAATGATGGTGGTCTTCAGGATCAGTCCAGTCTTCATCTTGGTTGTTCTCCCCCCCATCCTCACTCTCTGACCTCTGGTGGGGCTCAGCCCCGCTGTTCTTCATGACTAAATCATGGACTAAATAAGGAAGTGCAGTACTTCTTGTGTTGGGAAGATGGCGATGAGTGATAGAGGGGGTGGGGACCCTCGTCCTATAATCCCCTCATCACTGTCCCTCCTATAAAAGACAGTTCTGGTTGTTTCCTCACTCTCTGACTAAGGTCCATGAATAAAGAAATGACCTGGTAGGAGATCAGAGGAGCCATTTCCTAGTTCCCTTGAGGGTGGAATTGTAAACTCCTCAGAGACCAAGCTGCCTGATGTGGGCGGAGTCCTGGTTTGGGGGAACCAATCAGCTCCTGTCTAGTAATCCTCTTTGTCTTTGTATTTTAGTCCATGGCCGGGAGATGAGGAAAACCCCCGAGGATTGTCTCACTTTGTCTCCAGACTGGAAAGTAGAAGATGAGGACATCACACAGTATAGTCCAGGAGAAAACCCGGCTCCCTCCAATGTCCATCCGGCACCACCCAGTGTAGATGGACCATCGGATTCCTCGTATCCTGAGGAACCTCAGACTGTGCGGGACCGGGCCGGCCTTCCAACAGGGAAGAGCTTCTCCTGTACTGAGTGCGGGAAATGTTTCCATTATAGATCCGGTCTTAATGCGCATAAAAGATCTCACACGGGAGAGAAGCCGTATTCTTGTCCTGAGTGCGGGAAATGTTTTTCATATAAGTCCAGTCTTTACAAACATCAGAGTTCGCACACGGGGGAAAAACCGTATTCCTGTCCTGAGTGCGGGAAATGTTATTCACAGAAGTCCCATCTTGACAGACATCAGAGATTTCACACAGGGGAGAAGCCATTTTCCTGTCCTGAGTGTGGGAAATGTTTTTCACAGACGTCCAGTCTGCACTCACATCAAAGATCTCACACGGGGGATAAACCGTATTCCTGTCCTGAGTGTGGAAAATGTTTTTCAGTGAAATCCAGTCTTTCCAGACATCAGAGATCTCACACGGGGAGAAGCCATATCCCTGTCCTGAGTGAGGGAAATGTTCCTCACTAGAAGTCCTGTCTTTCTGTACATCAGGTATTATAACGGGGTAGACAGATCAGACGGGTCAGTACTTATTGGGGGGTGGAATGGGGAAAGATGGGGGGAGGGCTATGGCAGATGGTAAGAAGGTTCCCATATTACAAACAACCAGTGGAATTGGTACCATTTGTATGAAAGTAAAAAAATTACAGAAAATCCGTGTGAACAAGGTGTCGGTGAATGGACAAGGTGTCGGTGAATGGAGAAGGAGTCGGTGAATGAACAAGGCGTCGGTGAATGAACAAGGTGTCGGTGAATGAACAAGGTGTCAGTGAATGAAAGTGTTTGTTCCCCAATGCCAGAAGTCTGCCCAGCACAATCGGTGAGTTGGAAGGTTCGGTGCATGAAGAGAACTAGGATTGAATTGGTATTGCTGAATCTTGGCTTCATTCCTCACATGACTGGGCCATTCATATTCCTGGCTAGGTTCTCTTTCGGAGAGACGGGGAAATAGGAAAGGTGGTGGAGTCTGTCTAGAAAGGGGGTGGAGTCTGGAATAGAAAAGGGGGTGGTGTCTGTCTCTATGTGAGAAGTGATCTCAGAGCGAGTGTGAAAGAGGACCTAGTTGATGGAGAGTGTGATGAGGCTGAAGTATTATGGGTGGAGCTGCACATGGGGGGCGGTACTACAAAGGTCATCATTGGAGTTTGTTATAGGCCTCCCAGTGTTAATGAGGAGGTGGAAACTCAGCTCCTCCCACAGATGGAAAGGGCTGGGACAGTGATAATAATGGGGGGTGGTAACGACCCGGAAAGTGACTGGAGTAATGGTACTGCTGGTGTAAACACAAAACAACCCCTCCTGCCCTCTATGGCCCAGAACAAGGGTGGATAGATGGACCCGGAACTTGAAGAAATTCCCCACCAAGGCATCAAAGGTTGAGTCCAGTCTGCACAAATATCAGAGATCTCACATGGAGAAGAAGCCATTTTCCTGTCCTGGTTGCGGGAAATGTTTTTCACTGAAGTCCCATCTTTCCAGGCATCAGACATCTCACACGGGGGAGAAGCCATATTCTTGTCTTGAGTGCGGGAAATGTTTTTCATTGAAGTCCTATCTTTACAGACACCAGAAATTTCACTCTGGGGAGAAGCCGTATTCCTCTTCTCAGTGCGGGAAATGTTTTTCAGAGAAGTCCAGTCTGCACAAGCATCAGAGATCTCACACGGGGGAAAAACCATATTCTTGTCCAGTGTGCACAAACATCAGAGGTCTCACACAGTAGAGAAGACATATTCCTGTCCTGAGTGCGGGAAATGTTTTTCACAGATGTCCAATCTTTACAAACATCAGAGATCTCACACGGGGGAGAAGCCTTATTCTTGTCCTGAGTGTGGATAAAGTTTTTCACAGAAGTCCTATCTTTACACACATCAGAGATTGCACACAGGGAAGACGTAACTTTTCTGTTCTGAGTGCGGGAAATGTTTTGTAAAACAAGCAGATCTTGTCAAGCATCACAGGTCTCACAAAAGAGAAAAACCTGTATTCCTGTCCTAATTGTGGGAAATGTTTTTCAGATAAGTCCCATCTTTACAAACATCAGAGATCTCACACGGGGGAGAAGCCATATTGCTGTCCAGAGTGAGGGAAATGTTCCTGGTCCTGTCTTCCTGTACATCAGGGGTCCCACACAACCCTGGAGGTGTATTAGTGCCTTGAGTGCGGGAAATGTCTTCTAGATGAATGTTGCTGGACATCCCAGCTCTCATGTGGGGAAGAAGCACACCCTGATATACACCTCAGATATACTCCATGGCTGATCTTCATCATGGAAGAAACAGTTCATAAGGAGATCAGAGGTCCCCAAAGACATGGATGAAGTGTGGGACCAGGTTGGCCATTGATGGCAGGAGAAGAATAAAAATGGAGTCCTGCCCTGTGATTGGCTGAGTACATTTTGTGGTGGGAGATTTCACAAACACTTGGAGGTCTATGGAGAACAATGTTGAACGGATGTGATCAGCATTCTCCAGCTGGGAGGAGTTTTGGCCGTATTTTATTTCTTATGATCATTGGCTCCATCTAGTGGCCATAATATCATATTGGGCTAGTTTTACTGATGGAGAGATTTCAGAAAAATCACCTCATTGTGGCCACTAGATGGAGCCGGCGATCATAGGAAATCAACGGCACCCTGAGGTCACACTCCCGCAATCTGAGGTCACACTCCCGCATTCTGAGGTCACACTCCCGCACTCTGAGGTCACACTCCCGCACCCTGAGGTCACACTCCCGCACTCTGGGGTCACACTCCCGCACTCTGAGGTCACACTCCCTCACTCTGAGGTCACACTCCCGCACCCTGAGGTCACACTCCCTCACTCTGAGGTCACACTCCCGCACTCTGAGGTCACACTCCCGCACCCTGAGGTCACACTCCCTCACCCTGAGGTCACACTCCCTCACTCTGAGGTCACACTCCCGCACTCTGAGGTCACACTCCCGCACCCTGAGGTCACACTCCCGCACTCTGAGGTCACACTCCCGCACTCTGAGACAGATAAAACTTTATTTTGGTGGTATTTATTCACTGCTGGAATTTTTATATTTTTACTACATAAATGAAAATGTCCAAATATTTTGAGAAAAAGCTGTTTTTCTTATAAAATTTTGCAAATAAATATTTTTTCTTCATAAATCAGCCAAAATGTATTCAGATATGTTTTTAGTAAAAAAAAAACAAATTAGTTTATAACCAAAAATTATAATTTTTCAAAAAAGTTTTTTACATTTTTATTTTTTTATATTATTATTTATGTTTTACACCCATAAAGGCTGTAAAATCAATCATTTCTCCTTCTCTCCGGCTGCGTTCCTCAGCCATTGAGAAATACTGTGAGAGCTGTGATTGGTCTCAGCTTGTCACATGGAACAAGTCTGTTGGGAATAGCCCTGTACCGTGTGACCTCTGTGATCATTCACAGATTTCACTGGTAGTAAGCAATGATATCAGGAAGTGACATTCTCCTTACTACTGTTCATGTGATCACTTGTCTTCTGTTCACTGGTCTTCCCAGTGAATGGCTGTGCAGGGAGGGGGATGTCAGGACAAGTCTGATGATTGGAGGAGAGCAGACTGAGCTCCCAGCACAGCTACAGAACTGACCATGCTGAACTCTCATGCCTACTGTGGTCAGTTTTTAATAGGAAATCAGAGGGACTGGCAGGATCACCGGGGATCTCACACAAAGGAAGCAATACAGAGAGAAGAGGAGACGTCTTCATACCAGGACATGGGACAGCCGGCACAGATCAGGAATAGGACATGTTGGAGGAACATATTCTTTGAAGGAGAAGTTCAGGCAAAGCTCTTTTGTCTGTACTTCTCCTGTGGATCAGAGGAGTGCAGTTCATTCTGATCTCCTGTGACCCGTTTTCAGGTGAAGCCCGCTGTCAGGTGATGTCACTCAGCCGGTCCAGGCTGGGGAAAGATCCCAACATCAGAGTCTGGACCAGCCGCACCCTCCCCCTCCACAGCCCAGTGAGTGTGGGGGGGCAGGGCAGAGAGCGGTGACTGACAGTCACCACTCTCTGCTCAGAATGGCTGTAAGAACTCATGGCCAGCAATCACGTGATCGCTGAGTTCTTACACTTGGAGCCGGCGGGGGATGGGTGCAGCATCCACCTAGAGGCAAGGATGATTTTACAAAGTCAATAAATTAATGCCATACTTTTCTGGCCTTTAGATGGCGCTAAGTATCATAGAAATTAGAACCATCTTATTGCCAAATGTGGTATTCTCCATTTTATATCCATGGAAACCATTCACCCCGCCCAGCACAGAGCCTACTCCCTCTACTCCCCCCATCCCATTCACACAGAGGGAATGACAGGCACATTCACCGGGTGTATTGCTGTGCAATTGTTTTATGAACAGACTCCTAGATGATTACAGCTACTTATATAGGGCCATCAATTTACATATTACCCATCAGTCCCCGCCCCCGAGGAGCCTACAGTCTAAGGTCCCTAACTCACATTCATACATACACATACTAGGGCCAATATAGACAGGAGCCAATTACCTTCCAGCATGTCTTTGGAGTGTGAGAGGAAACCGGAGTACCCGGAGGAAACCCACACAGGCACAGGGAGAACATGCAAACTCCAGGCAAGTAGGGAAGTGGTTGGGATTCAAATCAATGACATTAGTGCAGCTAGGAGGAAGTGCTAACCACTGAGCCACTGTGCTGCAGAATGTTTCTATAAAGGTGGGAAGTATGTAGCAGTGAATAGACCTCCCAGCAATGTTATTACCAGGCTGCAGCTAGGGGGAGCTCTAATGTCACCCCAGCAGAGGGATCCCATCTAGCCCACATTAACCCTCTCACTGCCAGAGCTGTTTCTGCATGATTTCGCACACATGGGAAAATGCAGATTTTGGTCCTGAAGATGAGATAAACCCCCAAACATCTATTCTGTGACATCAGAGGCCCTGGAGAATACAATGGTGAGAGTTCTGATTATTTATGTCACATGATATTCGCTCCATCAGTACAAAATACACTAAATGTAATGTTTGAGAACACAAATACATTATTTTACCAATTTGTTTGTAAAATATAAAAGATGAAGTTGTGCCGAGTCAATAGATACCCAACATGTCCAGCCCTAAAATGGGGTGTGCCATTGAGATGATGAGAAATGTTGTTACTGAACAATGGCCCCTAGGTGGCACTTGAACCCTTTCCCTGCCATGGATGTACTGATGTCGTACTGACCTATAGAACTGCCTCCAGCTGGTCAGGTGACTACAACATACTGTCATGGCTTCCCCCTTCTGCTATGAGTGCCTGGTCTGCTGAGCTTCCCTCCACTCCACAGCCCCTCTGACTGTCCTCTAAGATGGCTCCCTGCAGCTCTAACATCCCCTGCAGCACTTATACCCCCACAGCACTGATCCTCCCTCTGCAGCACTTATACCCCCACAGCACCCATCCCCCACAGCACGGATCCCCCCACAGCACTGATCCTCCCTCTGCTGCACTGATCTCCCCACAGCACCCATCCCCCCTCCTCCCATCACCGTTCCATCTGTGGCTCCCCTGCATCTGGTTTCTTCTTTCCCCTCCCACTGGCTTCAGCTGCTGCAGGGGAGCCACAAGGAGATCAAAATGTCCAAATACTTCCCCATCACTGAAACTCCCTTCCTGTGCTGGGACCTCCTACCGATGCCCCAGCCCCCCTGTGCAGTGCTGCTGTCTGACTTCCCCTCCTGCCCCCCACACTGGCTGCTGCTAGGGTTGGAGATCAGTGTGGTGTTCCGGATGGAGAGTGGGGGGTTGGCATATCATGTTTACCAGCCCCTTCCTGAATGAACACAGTGAGTGATTGGTACTGATCACTCCTGTGGTCATTCACTGAACCATAGTAAAGGGTGTTTCCTGGGCTTCAGTTTTGTGAATGAATAGGAGCCTCTGTACAGAATCTTCCTACAAATCCCACCCATAGAACAATATTGGAGATAACAGCAGTATTGTCCTCACCAATCACAGCCCAGATATTTCCCAGTACAGGTCAGGAGGGGGAGGGGTTATAGTACAATAAGGGGCCCATAGACATGACATGACAGAGACCCTCATAGATATGACTGTGTCATCTGAGCTATCAGGAAATGACCAGATTGGAGGACAGTCTCATGTCTGGGGGGTACCTGCACACAGTGGGGGCTCCTCAGGGGATATTGTGATTGGACAGGGCAGAATACCCTATAGGTCCCCCTCATAAACCAACACTGGGAGGAGTCTGTGTACTCCTCCCCCTCCCCTCTGCATACAATAAACTAGACCTGTCATGAGAGCAATATGTAGAAATCCTCCAAACCATCAGGAGACGGGAAAAGAGGATAAAAGACCATGAGAGAGATGGGACTGAGTGTAGTGATGGATACCAGAAGGTGGGAGATGGTTCTAGAAGATGGGGAGAAGTACGGTGCATGGATTCACATCTGGGAGGTTGTGGGGACCCATCCAGGGATCAGACAACCTATCTGAGGACTTGTGGAGAATATGTCCCTCTCCTCACTGAAGTCAATGGGTGGTCACCCTCCATGGTCATCGGGGAATTCCGGATCATCATATACTAAGCAGGATTTGGATCCCGGTGGAGAACTTTCACCCCAAGAAAAAATGAGGGTGAGGTCAGCAGAGGAGCCCATAGTAAAGGAGGAAACTCGGAAATGTTTTCTTCAGAAGGTCGGAGTTTACTGGACAAGTGAATGTAAAATACACCATCAACGCGTTTCATGGCTTCAAAGTGTCACTTCATCAGGACAGGTGTAAGAAGACGATATAAAAATAGGGAATGAAGTAACAGTCCAGTATATGGTATTATAAAGACCCGAGTCACATACAATTCATGGACAGGACTGAGATTTATAGCATTCAGGATTTGTATGATGTTAGACAAGGTGAAGAGATATATGGAGAGGATGATCAATACATGGAGAAATCAATCTATTCTATCATAGAAGGGAATCAATAGATCAATAAATGACATCAACCAATCAATAAGATCCATTTCATGGGATAGATTTATCATTCTGTGCACTGGTTATGTTGGAGGATCAAACCGTGATCACTGGATATTGGAAACATTCCTATTGATCTGATGATTGCTGTCATGGATTCCTGATTGATTATTGCTGGGAATAAAGTCCAATAAACACGCAGATTTGATGGGATTATTGATAGAAAAATCTCTTCATATTCCATGGAATAAATATGTGTAGAATAGTTTGGATTTGATGGAATAAATCTCTATAAAAAGACTTTGTGGGGTTTGTTGGTTCTTTTCTATTCCTCTCTAGGTCTGGATTTCAGGAAGAAGAAACAATTCCTCCAATTTCTAGTGGATGGTGAGGAGGGGAGAGATTTGGGGGAGTTTTGTACATACAGGAGGTAATAGAGAAAATCCGGCTAGTAATTGATGAGAGGAGATTTCACTGGAGAGTTCCATTGGAGAGAATTCAGGGCTGGGGGCACTGCTGGGGCCTGGAGGGTTCTGATTGGACCACCAGTATATGTGTTGTATGAATCTGGGGGTGTGCACTGCTGGGGCCTGGAGGGTTCTGATTGGGCCACCAGTACATGTGTTGTATTAATCTGGGGGTGTGCACTGCTGGGGCCTGGAGGGTTCTGATTGGGCCACCAGTACATGTGTTGTATTAATCTGGGGGTGTGCACTGCTGGGGCCTGGAGGGTTCTGATTGGGCCACCAGTACATGTGTTGTATTAATCTGGGGGTGTGCACTGCTGGGGCCTGGAGGGTTCTGATTGGGCCACCAGTACATGTGTTGTATTAATCTGTGGGTGTGCACTGCTGGGGCCTGGAGGGTTCTGATTGGACCACCAGTACACGTGTAATATAAATCTGGGGGTGTACACTGCTGGGGCCTGGAGGATTCTGATTGGATCACCAGTACACGTGTCATATTAATCTGGTGATGTGCACTGCTGGGGCCTGGAGGGTTCTGATTGGACCACCAGTACATGTGCCATATAAATCTGGGGGTGTGCAATAAATCTCCCACTTTCAGTCTAAATTCATTGCCAATGTGTATGTAATTGCACTGTGTGTAGGCAGATTGCATGCAGATTGTAAAGTAGCAGGTCTGCCAGACAGAGATCTGTGTGTGTGGTGGCCCAGCAGACCAGTCTGCAGACAAACTGTTGGGTGGTGGCCAGCTACCATTTGTTGTGTGGGGGTGTGGGGACAGTGGAAGAGTGATTAACATCGAGGTGCTAGCTTGTAGGATAGCTGGAGGAATCCTAAAAGGGTGTGCCAATTGCTAGATTGCTCCCCAACCCTTAGAGTGCACCAGATTGTATATAAGATTTGTATCTGCCTGTGTGTGGTCAGCCAGCTGGATAGGAGAGTCTCCCTCTAGTGGTGACCAGAGGTAGTGCGGGCTGTGAAAGTGTATCATGGCCAGCCTTATATGCTCAGAGTCCCCCTCACTCCCTCTGTACCCCAGTCACACATGTGCACACCTCGGTTATCTAGTCGCTGTGGGCGTGTTTTTATCCATGACACACCCTCAAACTGATGGCCTGGTGGAGCTTCCCCAGTCCTCTAAGGGGCACTCTCCATTTGAGTTACTCTATGGGAATCATCCTCAGGAGCTCCTAGACATAGCCAAGGAAACCTGGGAGGGGGAGCAGACACCCCACAAAAGTGTCATTGAGCATATCATATGCAGGACAGGATTACAGCGATCACATCTATTGTAGAAGAACACAAATTTCACACCCAGGAAGCCCAACAAAGAATATACAATGGGGTTTTCTCATCTGGTGACCGGGTCCTGGTGTTGGTTCCCACTGTTGAAAGCAAGTTCATGGCTAAGTAAAAGGCTCCTTTGAAGTTGTTAAAAGAGTTGGGGAATTACAAAGTATATGAACCGGATAATAGAAATCCTGAGCAGATATACCATGTACACCTGTAAGCCCCTGGAAGGAAAGGGTGGCACTGACTGTGGGGTCTGCCCCTGGAACTCCTGGGAGTACTGAGTCCCCTCTAGTCCCTGAAGTCACAATTCCAGACAGACTGTCTCATTCCCAAAAGCAGGGAGCTAGAGAGTTCCTGATAAGGAACAGAGACACATTTTCAGAGTTACCTGGTATGACTTCAGTGGTTTAGGATGATATTATTACTGAACTTGGGGACCGTGACAAACTCAAACCATACCGATTCCTGAAGCTAGAAGGAAGGACATCAGTGACAAAGTCAAGAGGATGCTGGAGCTAGACATCATTGAGGGGTCTAATAGTGACTGGTCTAGTCCTATCATTTTAGTCCCAAAACCAGACGGTGCTTTGAGGTTCTGTAATGACTTCAGAAAGATTAATTCAGTGACAGTCTATCTGGATGACATAGTGATACATAGCACTGAATGGGACTCTCACTTGTCCCTTGTCCAGGTGGTCTTGGATTCTCTCTTCAAGGAAGGTTTTATGGCAAAACTTGGGCAGTGGACATTTTTTGTTCTGTTGAATTGTTGGGGAGGAGACACACTGGACACCTTGGCTGCCATTTTTTGTTCTGTTGAATTGTTGGGGAGGAGACACACTGGACACCTTGACTGCCATTGTTTGTTCTGTTGAATTGTTGGGGAGGAGACACACTGGACACCTTGGCTGCCATTGTGTTATACGCTGGGTGTCCGGTGCGCTCCGGTACCTTTAACCACTTCCAGACCGGACACTTTCCCCCCCTTCCAGTCCAGGGCAATTTTCAGCTTTCAGCGCTATCACACTTTGAATGACAATTGCGCAGTCATGCAACACTGTACCCAAATTAATTTTTTACCATTTTTTTGAGACAGATAAAGCTTTATTTTGGTGGTATTTATTCACCGCTGGGATTTTTATTTTTTTTTGCTATGTAATGAAAAAGTCCAAATATTTTGAACAAAAGTGTTTTTTTTATAAAATTTTGCAAATTAATAATATTTCATCATAAATCTTTGCCAAAATGTATTCCGTTATCTTTTTAGCAAAAACACAAAAAAAAAAAGTTTATAACCAAAAATTATAATTTTTAAACATTTTTTTTACATTTTTATTTAATTTTTTTTATATTATTATTTTTTATTTTTTTTTTCATACTGTCACCCTAGCAGTACAGTGTCACCATAGTGACACTGTACTACTTGTGGGGGGTGATGAAGATTTTTTTTTTTTTTTTTACTGATTGCTTTTATACCCATATAGGATGTAAAAGCAATCATTTCTCTTTCTCTCTGGCTGCATTTCTGCACTCATTGAGAAATACTGAGTGAGCTGTGATTGGTCACAGCTTGTCACATGGTACAAGGCTGTTGTGAATAGCCCTGTACCATGTGACCTCAGTGATCATTCACAGATTTCACACATAGTAAGCAATGATGTCAGAAGTGACATCTTGCTTACTACTTTGCATGTGATCACTGATTGGCCAATCAGTGATCACATGATCGGGACCTCACACAGAGGTCCCGTCCGACAATCGGTGTTTCACTGTGTCCGGAGGACACAGCGGGCACCGGATCGCAGTGCTGCGCGCTCCCAGGGAGCGCGCACAAGCAGGGTGCGGGGAGGCCGTTCATAAACGGCCACCCAACCCTGTACTGCCACCGTCCGGCCGTTTATATACAACGGCCGGTCGGGAAGTGGTTAAAGAGGGGTGGGCTCCCTCAGGTCCACCTGCCCTTGGTCTATCCATTAAATACATGTTCCTCTACTATGGGGGTTCAATTAGTTTGTAGAGTTATGACTACAGAATATTGGGGTGCCGTGACGTGGCTCTGTAGCTTACAATGTGTTTGCAAATGTGTGCTAACTAAACCCCCGTTTTTAACGCATACTGTTAGACGGGGTAATTTGGTTTGTTTGCAGGCTGGCTGGCAAGTTGAGCCGGGAACTTTTCTCTTTTGTTGTGTGACATGCGTTGCCCGTTCAAGTGCTCCTTGCTGTGAAGGCCAGTTATAGACTGGGGCAGCGGCCATTTCTTGTCCTATCAGGGTGAGCAAGTCTAGTGATTGTCAGTCTCCAAAGATGCAGTTTTACAGCTTCCACCAACCTTCCATCTCTCCCAGACATGACTTGTCTGTTCCCAGGTATGAGAGATCTGACTGCATGTTTCTGGTGAGTATAAATTACACCCGGGGAGAGGCGTGAAACCTGAGCTGGACCAAGGATCAGAGATCCCTAGAAGTGTATGAGAGGAGCCTGGGAGATGTGTGAACCCAGAAGAGGATTTTCCCGATTCCCTCTGAGACACTCTGCTACATACCCCCCCTTGTTTCATCCCCAGGGTTAGCACAGCTGTGGCCCAACAGGAGTGAACCCGGGACCGGGCATCTACATTTCCCATCTTAGCCCCTGGTCTGTGTTTTACCATGAAGGAATAATCTTGAGGAGCCAAAAACCACCAGTTCACCCGTCTATTTGTCTCCTTCTTTTGGGCCATCCATTGAGGGGATCATGGTCAGCTATCAGGTCAAACTCACCCTAACAAATAGTATCTTAGAGCATCCAAGGCCCACTTTATGGCTGAACATTTCCTGTCAATTACTGCATATTTCTTTCCATGTTCATTACGTTTGTTTTCTGCTCAGGTACACTACAGGGTGGTCTTCCCCATTGTGTACCTGTGACAACATTGCCCCAATACCAACATCAGATGCATCTGTTTGAACCACATAAATCCTTGGAAAAATCAGGGGTGTACAGTACTGGGTGTGCACAAGGGGGCCCTCTTCAGGACTTGGGAAGACTCTTCTGCCAATGGGTACCATCTTACCATTACCAAGTCTTTCCCTTTTGTAAGGTCAGCCAGTAGAGATGTTAGAGTTGCACAATTTTGGATAGACCTTCTATAGTGCCAAGGAAGGTTCTGCTTTTTGTTTGCAGGATATGGCCATTCTTAGATGGCTTCTATTTTGTTTTATGACGCCTTGTCCAATAGTGTTGCCCAATTACTTGGTTTTTGCCGTTACTTTGTGGAACATTGTACAGCACCTGTAAATAGCACCAATAAACACTGCACTGTGTGACACCACATCACTGGACTGGTATCTGTCCCTGAAAGTGTGCCCATCCCAAGGAGCTTTGTACCCGCTACCCATCCCCAGCCCACGATTCAGAAACATTGAACTGCAATTTCCACTGCTCTGACCAGTCTTCCAGCAACACCAACTCCTGTTCCATGTTACAGGTATCTCCAAGTTCTATACGTAGTCTGGGGGTCCCTGTGGAAGTCCATGTGTGGACATTTCTACCTATGATAAATGACAGGCTAAACCCACCTGGAGACCTGGGGACACTGTACAGGTTCTATATGTAGTCTCGGGGGTCCCTGTGGAAGTCCATGTGTGGACATTTCTACCTATGATAAATGACAGGCTAAACCCACCTGGAGACTTTCTCCACACCTGGAGTGTGCTGAGTTCTTGGAGAACGTCTACACAGTGTTTCCAGATTGGCTTTATCACCCCAACGAGCTCGCTCCAGTTCATGGATGTCATCATTATGTTTGGAGGATCTCACCAGTCAGGAGCCTTTCCTGTCATCCTACATGTTCCCTTCTGAGGATTGTTCTATCCTTCCAAACAAATGTATGAAATCATGGATGAGTCCTCCTTCTATGTGATCTAGAAGATCTTCAATCACAATGTCTTTATGGATGAAGTGGATGGCCCAGTTTATATATTATTTATTGCTTTACAGCTTTATTCCCTCCAGGATTCATTCTTTATTTATAGAACCATTCAAGGAAGTGTTCTTACTGTGAGAGATCTCCACCACCATTCCTCTGTGACCATTACATCCTTGTCATTTATTTATTTCATGTACTTATATCGCCGTCAGTTTACGCAGCACTTTACATATATATTGTACATTCACATCAGTCCCTAACCCTCGAAGGATGTACAATCTAAGGTCCCTAACTTACATTCATACATACACATACTAGGGACAATTTAAACAGGAGCCAATTAACCTACCAGCATTGGGAGGAAATCGGAGGACCCGGAGGAAACCCACGCAGACACAGGGAGAACATGCAAACTCCAGGCAGGTGGTGCCGTGGTTGGGTTTTGAATCGGCGACCATAGTACTGCCAGGCAGAAGTGCTAACCACCTTCAAAACAACCGCACTGTCTTTTTCCAGAACAGCCTGGATTTTTCTTGTGGTTACCTGTGGGTTTCCCTTTGTATCCTGAACAATTCTTCTGGCAGTTGTGGCTGCAATCTTTCTTGGTCTACCTGACCTTGGCTTGGTATCAAAAGGTCCCTGAATTTTCTACTTCTTAGTGGAAGTGATGACTGGCATATTCATGGCTTTGGACATCTTTTTATGTCCTTTTCCATCTTTATAAAGTTCCATTACCTTGTTACGCTGGAATTTTGATAGTTCTTTTCTGCTCCCCATGGCTCAGTATCTAGCCTAGTCAGTGCTTCCACGGAAGAGCTAACAAACTCATTGACTATTTATACACTGACACTAATTGCAATTTACAAAGCCACAGATGTGGGACATTAAGCTCCAATTAGAATTTTAACCCGTGTGTGTGTCACCTTGTGTGACTGTACCGAGGCCAAACATTCCAGGGGGCGGAGACTTCTGATCCGGGGGGCGGAGACTTTTGATCTGGGCCATTTCTGTTGTCATTATGATTTCTAAAAGAGCCAAACAACTATTGGATAATAAATGGCTTCATGTGATCATCATCCTTCAATAAAAGAGCAGATCAGTCGTATTTCAATATCAATGCCAAAATGTCACAATTTCTGCCAGGGGATGCAAACTTTTGAGCACAACTGTATATATATATATATATTTAATGACATTTATTGCTTACTTATACGTACACAGCTGTATCTTTTTATCAAATTTTTTTATCTGCATTTGTGTTTTGACACGGTGGAGGACCCTGGGGAGGCTGCACTACCAATACCCCCCCCCAGGTGATCCAGGATATGGAGAGAATTGTCGTTGTTCACCTGGTGACGTCTGCTGGGGCTCATCCTGGGACTAAGGAAAATGGGTCTCCGAGTGTGTCCTCCTGAGAAGATGTCTGTGTTGGAGGTGAGGGCTGCTGCAGTGGTGGAGGTGAAGGCTGCTGCAGTGGTGGAGGTGAGGGCTGCTGCAGTGGTGGAGGTGAAGGCTGCTGCAGTGGTGGAGGTGAGGGCTGCTGCAGTGGTGGAGGTGAGGGCTGCTGCAGTGGTGGAGGTGAGGGCTGCTGCAGTGGTGGAGGTGAGGGCTGCTGCAGTGGTGGAGGTGAGGGCTGCTGCAGTGGTGGAGGTGAGGGCTGCTGCAGTGGTGGAGGTGAGGGCTGCTGCAGTGGTGGAGGTGAGGGCTGCTGCAGTGGTGGAGGTGAGGGCTGCTGCAGTGGTGGGCTGCTGTGTGTTGTGGCTTTGTGCAGCGGTGCCATCTTGGCTGGAGGAGTCCGCTGCAGAAGAGGGGACTGGCGGTCTGACCGAGGCTGCTGTGTGGGCTTCTTTTTCACCATTAGCACCGACTGTACATCTCGTGTTCCCCCAGCTAGTGCTGCTGTTTCCAGGACCCCTCCTCTGCCCCACTTGCTTCATTTATCTCAGATGGTGGAGGACGTGCAGAACGCGGTCAGCACATAACCTGTCCCGGCCCAGCGCATGCGCACTGCGGGTTCAAAGACATTTTCTAGCAAAAATACTGATTGTTACATGGAAACAAAAAGTGTCAGAAATGGCTTGGGGGGGGTCAATGTCCTATTCCTGATCTGTGCCGGCTGTCCCATGTCCTGGTATGAAGACGTCTCCTCTTCTCTCTGTATTGCTTCCTTTGTGTGAGATCCCCGGTGATCCTGCCAGTCCCTCTGCTTCCCTGTCACTTTCATGGTCAGTTCTCCATCCATGCTGAAAACAAAGCCTGCTCTCCTTCAATGATAAGACTTGTCCTGACACCCCCCCTGCTCAGCCATGCACTGGGAAGACCAGTAAACAGAAGTCAATTGTGCTGTTGTTTCTCCTCCCCATATGCAGCTGAGAACAGAGGGAATGTGATCACTTATAAAAAGGGGAACAATGTATTTCTAATGTTTTTCTATCTATACACAAATGCTTTGCCTTTCTTTTTATGTTTACCTGAACTGGTTGTATTACAAGGTGAAGACTTACATACAGATCACCTTCTATCCTTCCATGTCTACTGTAGTCAGAAGTGTATTAGTATGAATCCATGCCTGAAGAAGGAGAGTAAGGGGTCTGCTGATAGAAATTAATTGGACGAATGTGACACAAATTCATGCAGCCCTTACAGATTCTGGCCATAATTTAACACATTGATTTCCTATGACCGTCAGCTCCATCTAGTGACCATAATGAGGTATTATTCATGAAATACCTCAATCAGTAAAAGTATCTCAATACTGCATTATGGCCACTAGATGGAGCCAAGAATATCAGAGTATGAAATAAAATATGGCCAATGTTCATCACAGCTGGATGAACGCCGGTCACATTCGTTCAACTCATTCTTTTATTTTTAAATAGATCTCCAAGTGTTTGTGAAATCTCCCACCACAAAATGTACTCAGCCAATGACAGGTCAGGACATTTTTATTCTCCTCATGATATGTATGGCCAACCCGGTCCCACACTTCATCCATGTCTTTGGGGGCCTCTCATCTCCTTATGAACTGTTTCTTCCATGATGAAGATCAGCCATGGAGTATATCTGAGGTGTATATCAGGGTGTGCTTCTTCCCCACATGAGAGCTGGGATGTCCAGCAACATTCATCTAGAAGACATTTCCCGCACTCAAGGCACTAATACACCTCCAGGGTTGTATGGGACCCCTGATGTACAGGAAGACAGGACTTCAGTGAGGAACATTTCCCTCACTCAGGACAGGAAAGTGGCTTCTCCCTGTGTGACATCTCTGATGGATAGAAAGATTGGACTTCTGTGAAAAACATTTCCCGCACTCAGGACAAGGATACGGCTTCTCCCCTGTGTGAGATCTCTGATGTATGTAAAGATTAGACATATGTGAAAAACATTTCCCGCACTCAAGACAGGAATACGGCTTCTCTCCCGTGTGAGATCTCTGATGTTTGTAAAGGTTGTACTTCACTGAAAAACATTTCCCACACTCAGGACAGCAATATGGCTTCTCACCCGTGTGAGATCTCTGATGTATGCAAAGACTGGACTTCCATGAAAAATGTTTCCCGCACTCATGACAAGAATATGGCTTCTCCCCAGTGTGAGATCTCTGATGTGAAACAAGCTCTGATTTTTGAAAAAAACTTTTCCCACAATCAGAACAGGAAAATGGCTTCTCCCCTGTGTGCAGTCTTTGATGTGTGCTAAGGTGAACCTTCTGTGAAAATGTTTTCCCGCACTCAGGACAGGAATATGGTTTCTCAGCTGTGTGAAGCCTCTGATGTTTTTTAAGATTAGACTTTTTTGAAAAACATTTCCCGCACTCAGGACAGGAATACGGCTTCTCCCCCGTGTGAGATCTCTGATGTTCATCAAGATAGCATTTAAAATGGAAACCCTTCCCGCACTCAGGACAGGAAAAGCTTTTCCCTGTTGGAAGAACAGCCCGGTCCCGCACAGTCTGAGGTTCTTCAGGATACAAGGAATCCGATGGTCCATCTACACTGGGTGGTGCCGGATGGACATTGGAGGGAGCCGGGTTTTCTCCTGGACTATACTGTGTGATGTCCTCATCTTCTACTTTCCAGTCTGGAGACAAAGTGAGACAATCCTCGGAGGTTTTCCTCATCTCCCGGCCATGGACTAAAATACAAAGACAAAGAGGATTACTAGACAGGAGCTGATTGGTTCCCCCAAACAGGACTCCGCCCACATCAGGCAAGATGGGGAACACAGCTCAGGAAAGTGACCAGGGGATTCCAGGCTGATATCACCCAGTCCCCGCCCTACTCTGGACCAATCAGTGAGCAGTATGGGTGGAGGAATGGATTTAGTGTTCATGACCCACCTGTGCTGATCTCTGTAGGAGTGTCCTCCTCTATAAATGTCCCCGTTATTCCATCCTCCTCCATAGACTGCTGATCATCCCTCACATACGCCTCTTCTTCTTCTGCTTTCACCTCAAATTCTATATCGATTGGATCTCCACTCTAAATCAAGGAAATGAGAGAAAACATCATCTGTAAAATATAAGGTCACATGAAAAACTCCACACATTGTCTCTAGGAGTCCATGTTCTAGATGCTCCATCCCACCAACCTTGTAATAGTGAGGGATGGTGTGACCTTCCTGTGTGGAATCCCGGGAATACAGAGGATGGGGACATCTCTCTGGCGGGTTCCTGGTATTAGGTGGCTCCATCATATCCTTGTGTCCTTCTGAAAACTCCTCCATCACTCCATACTCCTCATCCTCCTCTTTATACTCTTCTTTAACATCAATATTATCATCCCCGAGGATTCCACTCTGAAAGATATAATAAAACATTCATTGTAACAAACATGCTGTGTATAAATCACAACTACCAATAATTGTCATCATCTACCTGATGATGGTGAGGGATGGTGTGACCTTCCTGTGTGGAATCCCGGGAATACAGAGGACGGGGACATCTCTCTGGTGGGTTCCTGTAGCTGGATGACTCCACCATGGTGTCCTGGTACAGATCTTTGTGTTCTTTTAGAAGCTCTGACTCCTCCATCCCCCCATCCTCATCCTCCTCCTCTTTTATCTCTTCTTTAACCTCAACTTTAGGATCTCTCAGGTTTCCACTCTGAATATATAATAAAAATGCCATCAATGGTAACAATGCAGATAATGTACAGATCCTGAAGAAGATAAAAATGATGTAGCGCTAAAACACCCAGTTATAGCATCAGTACCTTAGGACATATAGCATAATGTTGAAATACTATATAAACGTAATACATATATGTGCGTGATGATACTAACAAGGTAAAAGATAGAAAACAGATGTGCAACCCCTACACACAGTGCACATATATAGATATAAAGTCCAGTGATCCTGTATCAATATTTTCACTCAAACAGAGTCCATGGACTGTATGTGGACCCGCAACACCACCACGTGCAATCCAAAATCAGCTGAAGTGGCCTCTCACCTCCTCCCTGCGACCCTGCAGGGCCACAGAGCTTTAACAGATCCCCACTGAGTCAAGGTATGCTTCCTCTTGAGTGGATGGTTTCTTTAGTATATTCCCAGTATACAACTTCCACCTCTCCTATAGTATTCTCCGAGGTAAGCTGAGCAGGATGGACCCCAGCTCAAGCCCCCATAGGATAAAGGAAGCAAAAGACATCCTCCATAGTGTAAAACCGTTTAATAAATGCCAGAAAATAAATGTATAGTACACTCACATTTGCCAGATGAAATACAAGCTGTTTCCCATACCATGGGTGTAAGCGTGTGGCTGAGGGTGTACCAAGATGGCGCCGCGCCGGAAGTGCGTCACCACGTATTGCCGTCGACGCGTTGCGTCACGTGACCCCGTGACTTCCTCAGGACTCAAGTGACACGTGACCACGGGGTCACGTGACGCATCTTGGTACACCCTCAGCCACACGCTTACACCCATGGTATGGGAAACAGCTTGTATTTCATCTGGCAAATGTGAGTGTACTATACATTTATTTTCTGGCATTTATTAAACGGTTTTACACTATGGAGGATGTCTTTTGCTTCCTTTATCCTATGGGGGCTTGAGCTGGGGTCCATCCTGCTCAGCTTACCTCGGAGAATACTATAGGAGAGGTGGAAGTTGTATACTGGGAATATACTAAAGAAACCATCCACTCAAGAGGAAGCATACCTTGACTCAGTGGGGATCTGTTAAAGCTCTGTGGCCCTGCAGGGTCGCAGGGAGGAGGTGAGAGGCCACTTCAGCTGATTTTGGATTGCACGTGGTGGTGTTGCGGGTCCACATACAGTCCATGGACTCTGTTTGAGTGAAAATATTGATATAGGATCACTGGACTTTATATCTATATATGTGCACTGTGTGTAGGGGTTGCACATCTGTTTTCTATCTTTTACCTTGTTAGTATCATCACGCACATATATGTATTACGTTTATATAGTATTTCAACATTATGCTATATGTCCTAAGGTACTGATGCTATAACTGGGTGTTTTAGCGCTACATCATTTTTATCTTCTTCTGCATTTTGTTTGATCTTGGGGTATTGGATCAGATGTCAGCAGCTTCACACATCTATTAATTGTATTTTACATAGTAGCGCAAGCAGATTTCAAATATAATAATGTACAGATCCTAACGATACTATCAGTGATTGTTCCTCATCTACCTGATGATGGTGAGGGATGGTGTGACCTTCCTGTGTGGAATCCCGGGAATACAGAGGACGGGGACATCTCTCTGGTGGGTTCCTGGTATTAGGTGGCTCCATCATATCCTTGTGTCCTTCCGAAAACACCTCCATCACTCCATACTCCTCATCCTCCTCTTTATACTCTTCTTTAACATCAATATTATCATCCCCGAGGATTCCACTCTGAAAGATATAATAAAACATTCATTGTAACAAACATGCTGTGTATAAATCACAACTACCAATAATTGTCATCATCTACCTGATGATGGTGAGGGATGGTGTGACCTTCCTGTGTGGAATCCCGGGAATACAGAGGACGGGGACATCTCTCTGGTGGGTTCCCATGACTGGATCCATCTGTAGGAAACACACACACTGACTGAATCCATTGTTTCTATGTGTTTATCAGATGATGGGGGATCTAGGTGGATCCTCCGTACTGCTCTCTCCTTTACAATAAAGTCTCCTCTTACCCGGTGATGTGAGGGGCGGCTGATTGTCCATCATGACGTCCTTGTAGAGATCCTTGTGTCCTTCTAAATACTCCCACTCCTCCATGGAGAAATAGACAGTGACACCCTGACACCTTATAGGAACCTGACACACACAATGATACAGTCACCATCCAGACACATCCCTTGTCTGTTACTGGAGAATGTCCCAGAATTCCCGGCACCGCTCACCTCTCCTGTCAGCAGCTCCATCATCTTCTTGGTGACTTCTAGAATCTTCTGCATGTTGTGTCTCTCAGGGTTTAGGGAGTCACATGGAGGCACTGTGATGGTCATATGATCACCTGACTTCAGAAGAGGAAATCTCTGCATTGAGGAACCAATAGGAATATCATGTTAGAATCCCAGAATCCTCCTCACCTCTCCGGTCAGGTCTGTGTGATGTCATGTGACCTCCCAGAATCCTCCTCACCTCTCTGGTCAGGTCTGTGTGATGTCATGTGACCTCCCAGAATCCTCCTCACCTCTCTGGTCAGGTCTGTGTGTTATTAATAGAGATAAGGGCAGCACAGTGGCTAAATGGTTAGCACTTCTGCCTGGCAGTACTAAGGTCGCTGGTTCGAATCCCAGCCATGGCACCATCTACCTGGAGTTTGCATATTCTCCCTGTGCCTGCGTGGGTTTCCTCTCACACTCCAAAGACATGCTGGTAGGTGAATTGGCTCCTGTCTAAATTGTCCCTAGTATATGTATGTAAGAATGTGAGTTAGGGACCTTAGATTGTACACCCCTTGAGGGTTAGGGACTGATGTGAATGTACAATATATATGTAAAGCACTGTGCAAATTGACGGTGCTATATAAGTACCTGAAATAAATATATAATAAAGAGTGATGTCATGTGACCTCCCAGAATCCTCCTCACCTCTCCGGTCAGGTCTGTGTTTTATTAATAGAGAGAAGAGTGACGTCATGTGACCTCCCAGAATCCTCCTCACCTCTCCGGTCAGGTCTGTGTTTTATTAATAGAGATAAGAGTGACGTCATGTGACCTCCCAGAATCCTCCTCACCTCTCCGGTCAGGTCTGTGTTTTATTAATAGAGAGAAGAGTGACGTCATGTGACCTCCCAGAATCCTCCTCACCTCTCCGGTCAGGTCTGTGTTTTATTAATAGAGATGAGAGTCATGTCATGTGACCTCCCAGAATCCTCCTCACCTCTCCGGTCAGGTCTGTGTTTTATTAATAGAGATAAGAGTGACGTCATGTGACCTCCCAGAATCCTCCTCACCTCTCCAGTCAGGTCTGTGTTTTATTAATAGAGATGAGAGTGATGTCATGTGACCTCCCAGAATCCTCCTCACCTCTCCGGTCAGGTCTGTGTTTTATTAATAGAGATAAGAGTGATGTCATGTGACCTCCCAGAATCCTCCTCACCTCTCCGGTCAGGTCTGTGTTTTATTAATAGAGATAAGAGTGATGTCATGTGACCTCCCAGAATCCTCCTCACCTCTCCGGTCAGCAGGTAGATGATCTCCAGGGTGAGGTTTAGTATCTTCTCAGTCATGTGACTCCGGTCCTCCTCCATCCTCATTGGTGCCATCATGTGATCTATACAGGTCTCCTTGTAGACGGATAACTTTGGGAAATGAAAGTAAGAATGATTTGGATGGTATTGGTCACACAATAATAGGATGTGGATGTGAGGGGGGAATAGGAGGGTTGCTGGACATTGAAGAATTACTCCCCCCATGGGAAGACATTTAGTTTGGACTGTTTAGTGTTTGTTACATCTTGAAGGTCCTGGAACCCTCTTGGTTCGTCGGATCAGAAATTCCCTTTTCTCTGTTGGGATTGTTTTGTTTCTGAACTGGTTTGCAGCTGAATCAGGACTCCTCTAAGAACAAGTGCTCACTGAGTGAAGGAATGTCCTTCTCTATGTTACTTGAAATTCCAGAACATATCACATGACCAGTGAGACAATAAGATTACATTACATTACATGGAGTTTATATAGCACCAAAGGGTTTGCTCAGCGCTGTACAATAGAGGGGGGGACAATACATGAAACATTACAGCAACTACAAACAGCCCATGAGGGGTTAGAGGGCCCTACTCTTTCGAGCTTACAATCTAGGAGGGAGGGGGTAGTGGTACAGGAGGAAATGGCTGTGGGGGATGGAGTGGTAGAAGGAGGGAAGGGCAGCGGCTGTTAGGTGAGGGTGGGGTAGGCTTCCCTGAAGAGGTGGGTTTTCAGGGAGCGCCTGAAGGTGAGGAGGGAAGGTGACAGTCTGATGGATTGGGGTAGTGAGTTCCAGAGGATGGGGGAAGACCTGGAGAAGTCTTGCAGTCGTGCGTGGGAGGAGGAGACCAGGGAGCAGGATAGAAGGAGGTCCTGTGAAGAGCGAAGGGTACGGGTAGAGTGGTACCTGGGAATCAGGTCGGTGAGGTAGTCAGGGGCAGTGTTGTGAACGGCTTTATAGGTCAGAGTGAGCAGTTTGAATTTACTGCGTTGGGCAACCGGGAGCCAGTGGAGGGAGAGGCAGAGGGGGGTGGAGCCAGTGGCAGGGATAGGCAGAGGGGGGTGGAGCCAGTGGAGGGAGAGGCAGAGGGGGGTGGAGCCAGTGGAGGGAGAGGCAGAGGGGGGTGGCAGAGGTGGAGCGGGTGGTGAGGTGGATGAGTCTGGCCGCTGAGTTCAGGATGGTCTGAAGCGGGGAGAGCCTGCACTGGGGTAGGCCGGTGAGGAGGGAGTTGCAGTAGTCAAGGCGTGAGATAATCAGGGAGTGTACGAGTAGTTTAGTGGTGTCTGGGGTAAGGAAGGAGCGTATTTTGGCGATATTGCGGAGGTGGAGCCTGCATGTATTTGTAAGTGATTTGACATGAGGGAGGAAGGAGAGGTTAGAGTCCAGAATGACTCCAAGGACTTTGGCTTGGTTAAGATGGTTAAGATTGGCAGTTCTGTAAGGTCAGAAAAATAAGTACAGGTGGGGGGAGGGCCACCACAGACCCAGAGACCTCCCCTCCCTCTGAGTCCCCTGACACCTTCAGCCCCCTATTCCCCCAAAGCCCTGCAGCCTGACTACCCCCTAAAAGGTCCCAGATTCCCCCTTCAGAGGCCCTAAAGTCTTTCAGCTTTACTAAACCATCACAGCCCCTCAGCTCCTCTACTTCCCTCAGACCCCTCAGTATTTCCCTCCCTCTGACACCAATGATGGAACATATTCTTCATGGCCGGCTGGGGAATGTTTCCTTCCTCCTGAGCAGCAATGTAAGGGGCTCTATGCTCCATACTCCTGACCCCGGCACTCCATCATTGTGTTGGCTGCATAGTGTAATGATTGCCCATTGGCTGCCTGTGTAGTGTCATCATTGCCCTTTGTAGGCCATGTATGGTCAGGATGGTCCTTGTCTTGTCTATTTATTGTCAGTGCTGTTTGTTTAGAGGACCATATTACTAGAATTTATCTCCACAATGAGGAGAATTGGGGGAATGTTCTGCCCCTGAAGGGGTTCATCTGGGTTCCCACACTATATATGTGTGTATCATCATCTGCTGGAGATAAAAGACGTCACAGTGACTATGGAGGAAGAGGACAGACATGACTATGGAGGAAGAGGACGGACGTGACTATGGAGGAAGAGGACAGACGTGACTATGGAGGAAGAGGACGGACGTGACTATGGAGGAAGAGGACGGACATGACTATGGAGGGAGAGGACGGACGTGACTATGGAGGAAGAGGACAGACATGACTATGGAGGAAGAGGAAGGACGTGACTATGGAGGAAGAGGAAGGACGTGACTATGGAGGAAGAGGAAGGACGTGACTATGGAGGAAGAGGACGGACATGACGGGGGGGGTTACTGGGTGTAAATAGCAAATAACATTTTATTACCTCCTCTGCTGCCAGTACCACCAATGTCTCCTCTTCTTTGTGCCACATGGAACTTTCTGTCTGTACCTGACATCACTTCCTGTCTGTACCTGACATCACTTCCCTTCTGTATTCCATAGAGACTTCCTGTTTGGGTATAAGCGAGATCACCACCTTGTGGAGCTTAGAGGAACTGCAGCCCTGAGAAGAGAAATGTCTCATGGTGTGATCCCTTGTGCTGTGTTCAGCATTTTGAATGTTTTCTTGTCATATTTGCCCTTTAACCCCTTCCATATCGGGTACTTTTCCCCCCTTCCTGCCCAGGACAATTTTCAGGTTCCCCTATCCTTCATTCAGGAGGTCCAGTCCCCACCATCTGGG
Source organism: Staurois parvus (assembly GCF_062004578.1). Taxonomy (NCBI): domain Eukaryota; kingdom Metazoa; phylum Chordata; class Amphibia; order Anura; family Ranidae; genus Staurois; species Staurois parvus. The sequence continues at coordinate 724,611 of NW_028317987.1, forward strand.
GATACAGTATGTATGGTAGGTATATGTGAGCGCACAAACATGGATATCAGCCGCTATGCACAAGGTAACCAAGTAACACCTGACAATCAGCAATGTAAATAATAGTGTGCAGCATGAAAATTATTGTAAAAGGTCAAAAAGGTACATAAAAGTGACATAAATATTCACAAATTGATTCTGAAAAATAAACTCATGTGATATAAATAACACCAGACATATAAAAGTTCATAAAGTGACTAAGTGCTCATATATCCTGTACAGTCCTGGAAACGGTGCTGTGCAATCAGGTCTGGAAGAAATGCGCACTCACCGGAACGCGTAAAATAATGTGCGTTTTGTAATAAATCCTGCTGTCATCTAATGGTCATCTCAGGGCAGGAATAGAGTAAACTCCCTCTTATGGGGGATGGGTCCTGGGACTTTAAGATGATGAATCAGGGATTTCCAGAGTTCCCCTTAAGGGATGGATGGGTGCAGCTCACTGGGTGTAATAGAGGCTCCCTCTCTGTGAACTGGGCAGTGGATGTCTGTAAATCAATACTCCCCGGGGGAGTCAAGGCAAACACATCCCATAGTGTAGTAGTATGAATATGTAATGAGATAATAATAGATATCCAGATAAAACACATAGGGTGAGTAAGCAAAACCGCATGGACTAACCAGCCAGAGTTAAAGATGGCCGCCGGAGCTCCACGTTGCTCCAGCGGTGTGACATCATGGCGTTATTGGCTCCTCCTTACGTGTTTTGTGCACCCGCAGGTCATCTGAGGGGAACACCAATAATGCCGTCAGTTTATATAGACGACTGTGCATGCGCATTATACATGCGCCATCTTTGAGAAGACGTAACTTAGTGCGCACGCGTGGCTAAGTGGACGCCATTTTTCCTTAGGTATATTGAAGGATACAAGCTGGAGTGACATATACACGTGTCAGCAAATACACAGTAAATATTAGATAGTAGTGGGGTCCGGATAGGTCAGTAAGTAGTGATCAGTTGTTGGATCAAAACAAGGCGATATAAGAAAAGGGACAACAATTGAGTGTCCTAAATCCAGGCATATACCAAGGGAAGAATGGAAGCTGAGGTGTCATATATGTCAGGGGAAACATACCATAGAAATCATTATAATTCCCAACAATATACTATATAGTCACTAACAATGATATACCACCAGATATAAATATATATATATACCAAGGGAAGAATGGAAGCTGAGGTGTCCTATATGTCAGGGAAACATACCATATAAATCATTATAATTCCCAACAATATACTATATAGTCATCAACAATGATATACCACCAGATATAAATATATATATATACCAAGGGAAGAATGGAAGCTGAGGTGTCATATATGTCAGGGGAAACATACCATATAAATCATTATAATTCCCAACAATATACTATATAGTCATCAACAATGATATACCACCAGATATAAATATATATATATATACCAAGGGAAGAATGGAAGCTGAGGTGTCATATATGTCAGGGAAACATACCATAGAAATCATTATAATTCCCAACAATATACTATATAGTCATCAACAATGATATACCACCAGATATAAATATATATATATACCAAGGGAAGAATGGAAGCTGAGGTGTCATATATGTCAGGGGAAACATACCATATAAATCATTATAATTCCCAACAATATACTATATAGTCATCAACAATGATATACCACCAGATATAAATATATATATATATACCAAGGGAAGAATGGAAGCTGAGGTGTCTTATATGTCAGGGGAAACATACCATAGAAATCATTATAATTCCCAACAATATACTATATAGTCACTAACAATGATATACCACCAGATATAAATATATATATATACCAAGGGAAGAATGGAAGCTGAGGTGTCATATATGTCAGGGAAACATACCATAGAAATCATTATAATTCCCAACAATATACTATATAGTCATCAATGATATACCACCAGATATAAATATATATATATACCAAGGGAAGAATGGAAGCTGAGGTCTCATATATGTCAGGGAAACATACCATAGAAATCATTATAATTCCCAACAATATACTATATAGTCATCAACAATGATATACCACCAGATATAAATATATATATATACCAAGGGAAGAATGGAAGCTGAGGTGTCATATATGTCAGGGGAAACATACCATAGAAATCATTATAATTCCCAACAATATACTATATAGTCATCAACAATGATATACCACCAGATATAAATATATATATATACCAAGGGAAGAATGGAAGCTGAGGTGTCATATATGTCAGGGGAAACATACCATAGAAATCATTATAATTCCCAACAATATACTATATAGTCACTAACAATGATATACCACCAGATATAAATATATATATATATATACCAAGGGAAGAATGGAAGCTGAGGTGTCATATATGTCAGGGAAACATACCATAGAAATCATTATAATTCCCAACAATATACTATATAGTCATCAACAATGATATACCACCAGATATAAATATATATATATACCAAGGGAAGAATGGAAGCTGAGGTGTCATATATGTCAGGGAAACATACCATAGAAATCATTATAATTCCCAACAATATACTATATAGTCACTAACAATGATATACCACCAGATATAAATATATATATATATATATACCAAGGGAAGAATGGAAGCTGAGGTCTCATATATGTCAGGGGAAACATACCATATAAATCATTATAATTCCCAACAATATACTATATAGTCATCAACAATGATATACCACCAGATATAAATATATATATATACCAAGGGAAGAATGGAAGCTGAGGTGTCATATATGTCAGGGGAAACATACCATAGAAATCATTATAATTCCCAACAATGATATACCACCAGATATAAATATATATATATACCAAGGGAAGAATGGAAGCTGAGGTGTCATATATGTCAGGGAAACATACCATATAAATCATTATAATTCCCAACAATATACTATATAGTCACTAACAATGATATACCACCAGATATAAATATATATATATATAGTGTGTAAACGTGGGATTATATTATATATTATTATCTGGGAATACAAGTCATTCACACTCCACTGGTAGACAACAAGGTCCCCCAATCAGTCCGTCACCTTCCAGTCTCTGCAGCAGAATACCAGGATGGAGTCTAGATGACGCCTCCCACTGACTCCGCCCCCCTCCATGACTTGGATTCCTGAGTGGAGATGACACCTTGGAAGAGGACTGAACCCCAAATGTCTATCAGACAAACTATGAAGGTCCAAACTCCCTCAGATTCAGAAATGAGATGACATTTCACAGAGGAGAGATTCATTTATACTTTACCAGGTGAGGAGAGCTGTGGTGGATGATAGGACCGCCCCCGAGGATTCCCAATGGCTGCTCCCCATAGAATCTGTTCTGGTATGGAGAGTCTGGATTGGTGGAGAGTGGAGATGAGGATCAGATGAGTGTCTGTGAAGATCCGTGTGCTCCGTCCAGTGTCAGTCCCTGTCTGAGAGCCCCTCCCCTTTTATATCCAACATCCCCTTATCTAAGGAAAAGAGGTGTGGCTTAGAGTATTTACCCGCATCTGATTGGCCGACATTTCTGTTGCTGTTCCCTCTCTCCGGAGGTTTCCATTTCCAGAGATGTTTCCTCTGTTAATGATTGGGACACAGACAATGCAATCTTCATACATACATGGAGGCCCTCTGCCATTCACAGAGGAGATGTTTCTGATCCCCTCCCCCGACACATGACCTCCCAGCCTGCAGATTCAGAGTGAAGGAGAAATCTTCCACACTTATCAGCTGCTCATTGGAGGACCTTTCCCATCCCCCAACCTCCACACACAGCCACAATGCCAATGTGAACGGGGTGATCAGGGAGTAATCAGACACATTCATAACACCCTGAGCACACTCCTGCAGCCTATTAGTGCCCATTTCCCTCTCTATGTCTCAGCAGATCTCCTGCAGCCTATTAGCTCCCATTTCCCTCTCTATGTCTCAGCGGATCTCCTGCAGCCTATTAGCACCCATTTCCCTCTCTATGTCTCAGCGGATCTCCTGCAGCCTATTAGCACCCATTTCCCTTTCTATGTCTCAGCAGATCTCCTGCAGCCTATTAGCACCCATTTCCCTCTCTATGTCTCAGCGGATCCCCTGCAGCCTATTAGCACCCATTTCCCTCTCTATGTCTCAGCGGATCTCCTGCAGCCTATTAGCTTCCATTTCCCTTTCTATGTCTCAGCAGATCTCCTGCAGCCTATTAGCACCCATTTCCCTCTCTATGTCTCAGCGGATCCCCTGCAGCCTATTAGCACCCATTTCCCTCTCTATGTCTCAGCGGATCTCCTGCAGCCTATTAGCTTCCATTTCCCTTTCTATGTGTCTGTACTCTGTGGGGGTGGGACTTGGGAGAATAAGACTCTGTGGGGGCGGGACTTGGTGAGCAGTACCCTGTGGGGGCGGGACTTGGTGAGCAGTACTCTGTGGGGGCGGGACTTGGTGAGCAGTACTCTGTGGGGGCGGGATTATGATTCGATTTACTATTCCATTCATTTTCTGCTCATATAAAGATGGAATTCAGATATAAAGACGGGAAGTATGGAGCAGAGAAATCAATAGACCTCCCAGCAATGTTATTACCAGGCTGCAGCTAGGGGGAGCTCTAATGTCACCCCAGCAGAGGGATCCCATCTAGCCCACATTAACCCTCTCACTGCCAGAGCTGGTTTTGCAGTGTGTAGGAGTCTGGGATGCGTTTTGTTGAGGTGGGGGAGGGGTTATGAATTGTTTCCATTCTCACTGTAGAATGTGCTGCAACAAAAGTGACATGAAGGCTCCTCCCACACTGATCGCGGGACACGTATGACTTTTTGCTGCATTTCTGCCATGTTTTTACCGTGTTTGCATTGCACTTTTTAAAGATCATGTGACTCAAAATCCGCACCAAACCCTCACCGTGGGGGCATTGTTGGTTTGTTCTGCGGCGGTTTCCATTGATTTCAATGGGGAGGGGCGTTCTTGGAGCGTTTTCTTACCACCCCAAACCTGCAGCAAAGATGTGACAAGCAGGATTTTGAAAAACGCAGCGGCCCCGCATCGGCTGAGTGTGAAGAGTTCCAGGAATACACGGTCACATGATGTTCTTCTACTAACACAAACCTGGGAGAACACCGGATGGGGTGACAGCAGAGTGACCGATAATGACACACATTGAGCTGCCGATAAAACTTCATTTCCAGAGTCCCCCCACAATACAGGAGGGGGCGCTATGTACTGTGGGGTCTGGGGGAAGGAATCCGGGAGGGAAATGTCATCTGCAGAACATTTCATACTCTGCTCTAGATTTATAAATGTCAGCGACGTGCGATGATTGACACCCCCTTACCCAGATAATGGGGACTTGTAATCTGACAGATTCACACAGGAGTTGTTCATTGCTGAAGGAGCCCCGAGAAACCTTTGGAGGAACCCTGACTGAGGAAGGCTGGACTAGGCAGTCATATATTTCTGTCCCCCTTGGTGGGAGTGGAGGTGACCCCTCTATAAGGATCTACAGTCCATACACACCCAGCACAAGGCCGGGGTCACACTACCAGACGCTTCTCGGGGCTGCAGTTCCTCTGAGCTCCACAAGGTGGGGATCTCACTTCTACCCAGACAGGAAGTCTCTATGGAAGACAGGAAGTGATGTCAGGTACAGACAGGAAGTGATGTCAGGTACAGACAGGAAGTGAAGTTAGTCACAGTAAGGAAGTGATGTAATGTACACACAGGAAGTTCCGGGTAAGATGTGAGGCAGGAGGAAGCAGAGAGGAGACGTTGGTGGAAGTGGCAGCAGAGGAGGTAATAAGATGTTATTATTATTATTATACAGGATTTATGGCACCAACAGTTTGCTCAGCACTTTACATTATAACGGGAGACAATACAGATCAATACAGTTCAATACAAGAGGGATAGGAGGGCCCTGATCCTGGGAGCTTACAATCTAGGAGATTTCCTATTTGCAACCAGTAACCCCCCCATCATGTCCATCCTCTTCCTCCATAGTCACGTCCGTCCTCTTCCTCCATAGTCACGTCCGTCCTCTTCCTCCATAGTCACGTCCGTCCTCTTCCCCCATAGGCACGTCCGTCCTCTTCCTCCATAGTCACGTCCGTCCTCTTATCCTAAAGTCACGTCCGTCCTCTTCCTCCATAGTCACGTCCGTCCTCTTCCTCCATAGTCACGTCCGTCCTCTTCCTCCATAGTCACTGTGACATCTTTTATCTCCAGCAGATGATGATACACACATATATAGTGTGGGAACCCAGATTAACCCCTTCAGGGGCAGAACATTCCCCCACTTCCGGGGCCGGAACATTCTCCTCATTGTGGAGAGGTGTCACCTTCTCACCTCACCAGTCTATACTAATGGATTATATGACTTTTATTAGTTGCGGGGGATGGAGAATCCTAAAATATCACACTGACCTCACAACTCCTCCTCCCAATGTTCCTCCATCCAGAGTCTATAAGTCCTATGACATCACACTGACCTCACAGCTCCTCCTCCCAATGTCCCTCCAACTAGAGTCAGAGATTCCTATGACATCACACTGACCTCACAGCTCCTCCTCCCAATGTTCCTCCATCCAGAGTCTATAAGTCCTATGACATCACACTGACCTCACAGCTCCTCCTCCCAATGTTCCTCCATCCAGAGTCTATAAGTCCTATGACATCACACTGACCTCACAGCTCCTCCTCCCAATGTCCCTCCAACTAGAGTCAGAGAATCCTATGACATCACACTGACCTCACAGCTCCTCCTCCCAATGTCCCTCCATCCAGAGTCAGAGAATCCTATGACATCACACAGTCCTCACAGCTCCTCCTCCCCCCAATGTCCCTCCATCCAGAGTCAGAGAATCCTATGACATCACACTGACCTCACAGCTCCTCCTCCCAATGTCCCTACATCCAGAGTCACAGAATCCTATGACATCACACCGACCTCACAGCTCCTCCTCCCAATGTCCCTCCATCTAGAGTCAGAGAATCCTATGACATCACACCGACCTCACAGCTCCTCCTCCCAATGTCCCTCCATCCAGAGTCAGAGAATCCTATGACATCACACTGACCTCACAGCTCCTCCTCCCAATGTCCCTCCATCCAGAGTCAGAGAGTCCTATGACATCACACTGACCTCACAGCTCCTCCTCCCAATGTCCCTCCATCCAGAGTCAGAGAATCCTATGACATCACACTGACCTCACAGCTCCTCCTCCCAATGTCCCTCCATCCAGAGTCAGAGAATCCTATGACATCACACTGACCTCACAGCTCCTCCTCCTAATGTCCCTCTAGGAATGACCGATAAAATTATATCATATATCGGGGTCTCCAAACTTTCTAAACAAAGGGCCAGTTTACTGTCTTCAGACTTCAGGGGGTCTGACTGTGGACAGTGATAGTAGAAAACATCCTGGCATCAGTGGGAGTAAACAGTGTCCCATCATTGGTGTCATTGGGGGACTAGTGACCTGTGGTTGATGTCAGTGGAAGGAATAGTGCCCCATCGATGGTATTGGTGGGGGGAAGATAGTGATCTATTGTTGGTGTAAGAGTCAGAAATGATGCCCCATCATTGGTGTCATTGGGGGACTAGTGACCTGTGGTTGATGTCAGTGGAAGGAATAGTGCCCCATCGGTGGTATTGGTGGGGGGGGGATAGTGATCTATTGTTGGTGTAAGAGTCAGAAATGATGCCCCATCATTGGTGTCAATGGGGGGAATAGTGCCCCGGGGGCTAGATAAAGGCAAGCAAAGGGCTGTTTCCGGCCCTCGGCTGCAGTTTCAAGCCGTGTTCATTTTGTTGACTAAACTATTTGAGTCGACTAAAATACGACTAAAACTAAAATAATTCAGATGACTAAAATGCAATTAAAACTAAAAGACTGACAAATCCTAAATGGAAGTTTGGCATCAAAACTGGTTTGTAGGTAACTGGCATCAGGTACAGGAGAGCTAGAAAAGGACATAAATGAAGATATCTGGAAAGGATGGAACTGAAGGCTAACATAGCAGAAACAACAAGACTGGATGGCCCCGTGGGGTTACCATGGACACTGTGACATCACCATCACTGACATGTAACATGGAACAGATGGAATTAAAAATGTATTAGACATGAAGGAATGATCTCCTAGATTGTCAGCTCTAACAAGCCGGCCCTCTGTTTCCTCTGCTACCAAATTGTATTGTAACTGTAATGTCTGCCTTCATTTTGTACAGCGCTGAGCACACTGTTGGTGCCATATAAATCCTGTATAATAATAATAATAATTTATCTCCTTTCTTCTTATTCTATGGTCTTAGGATGTGGGGGACCCTTGGCATCCTCATAAGCAAATCAGAACTGTAGATCCTGTGTTGTGTTATGACGTCAGAATTCCTTATACCCTGCGTAGTGTGGGGGTCCTGTGGGGGGGAATTATACCTCAGCCTGAAGTGAGCTTTAATAAAATGGAGACCTGAATGGAGAGGTGAGGAGGATTCTGGGAATATCATTTGATGTGACTATTTGTGTTCAGATGTAGAGTTTTCCTCCTGTGAAGTCTGGAGATCATATGACATCACATTGCCTCCACCTCCCTCCCTGATAGAAGAGAGAAAGAAGAAGAAGATTCTAGAAGTCACCAGAGAGATCACTGAGCTGCTGACAGGAGAGGTGAGCGGTGCCGGGAATTCTGGGACATTCTCCAGTAACAGACAAGGGATGTGTCTGGATGGTGACTGTATCATTGTGTGTGTCAGGTTCCTATAAGGTGTCAGGGTGTCACTGTCTATTTCTCCATGGAGGAGTGGGAGTATTTAGAAGGACACAAGGATCTCTACAAGGACGTCATGATGGACAATCAGCCGCCCCTCACATCACCGGGTAAGAGGAGACTTTATTGTAAAGGAGAGAGCAGTACGGAGGATCCACCTAGATCCCCCATCATCTGATAAACACATAGAAACAATGGATTCAGTCAGTGTGTGTGTTTCCTACAGATGGATCCAGTCATGGGAACCCACCAGAGAGATGTCCCCGTCCTCTGTATTCCCGGGATTCCACACAGGAAGGTCACACCATCCCTCACCATCATCAGGTAGATGAGGAACAATCACTGATAGTATCATTAGGATCTGTACATTATCTGCATTGTTACCATTGATGTCATTTTATTATATCTTTCAGAGTGGAATCCTCGGGGATGATAATATTGTTGTTAAGGAAGAATTTAAAGAGGAGGATGAGGAGTATGGAGTGATGGAGGAGTTTTCAGAAGGACACAAGGATATGATGGAGCCACCTAATACCAGGAACCCACCAGAGAGATGTCCCCGTCCTCTGTATTCCCGGGATTCCACACAGGAAGGTCACACCATCCCTCACCATTACAAGGTTGGTGGGATGGAGAATCTAGAATATGGTCTCACAGAAGTGATTGTTTTTTATGTGATATCACAATATTGGAGTTTATGTTTTACAGATGAGCTCTTCTATTATTGTTTTGTTTTAGGTTGAAGATCTGATAGATATAAAAGTTGAGGTGAAATCAGAAGAAGAAGAAGAAGAAGAAGAGGCGTATGTGAGGGATGATCAGCAGTCTATGGAGGAGGATGGAATAACGGGGACATTTATAGAGGAGGACACTCCTACAGAGATCAGCACAGGTGGGTCATGAACACTAAATCCATTCCTCCACCCATACTGCTCACTGATTGGTCCAGAGTAGGGCGGGGACTGGGTGATATCAGCCTGTAATCCCCTGGTCACTTTCCTGAGCTGTGTTCCCCGTCCTGTATTCCTGGATTTCTCTCGGATAATCTTCCTTCTCTGTGCTGCAGACACAATTTATGTATCTAGACTGGATTTATGGAGGTTCTGGGGTTCAGCTGGCAGCAATATGTTGATTTTAACCATAGACATTATTAGACCTAAGCACCGGGGGCATGTGATTTGGGTCTTCTGTCCCATGACCGGGTCTAGCAAGATCTCTGACAGAACAATTCTCCCAGAGATACTTACTCTGAGTGCAGTCTCAGGAGATGGGAGGCAGCGGTGTGGGACCTCTGCAACTTGTCTACAGTAAACATTTAATGTTCCACTGAATACCAATATTATGAGACCTGAACCGTACACTGTATAAGTTATATTGTACATTACATACTCCTGACCCCTGCACTATATACTCTATGTTGTACATTACATACTCCTGACCCCTGCACTATATACTCTATGTTGTACATTACATACTCCTGACCCCTGCACTATATACTCTATGTTGTACATTACATACTCCTGACCCCTGCACTATATACTCTATGTTGTACATTACATACTCCTGACCCCTGCGCTATATACTCTATGTTGTACATTACATACTCCTGACCCCTGCGCTCTATACTCTATATTGTACATTACATATTCCTGACCCCTGCACTATATACACTATGTTGTACATTACATACTCCTGACCCCTGCACTATATACTTTCTGTTGTACGTTACATACTCCTGACCCCTGCACTATATACTCTATGTTGTACATTACATACTCCTGACCCCTGCACTATATACTCTATGCTGTATGTTACATACTCCTGACCCCTGCACTATATACTCTATGTTGTACATTACATACTCCTGACCCCTGCACTATATACTCTATGTTGTACATTACATACTCCTGACCCCTGCACTATATACTCTATGTTGTACATTACATACTCCTGACCCCTGCACTATATACTCTATGTTGTGGATTACATCATTCTAATACCGTACTGTACTGAGTCCTAACTTTTGTATCTTATATAAGTTGTACATTACATTGGCCTTACTTCTTTTGCACTCATTTTCTCCCAGCTGGACATTTTATATCGGATGATGTGATTGGAGCACAGACTTTTACATGGTGATAATAATGTGATAACTTCCTCCAACTTTGGACCCTTAAACAGAAAGTGATAATGGGGGAGGAGTCAATACCCCAATGATGGTGGTCTTCAGGATCAGTCCAGTCTTCATCTTGGTTGTTCTCCCCCCATCCTCACTCTCTGACCTCTGGTGGGGCTCAGCCCCGCTGTTCTTCATGACTAAATCATGGACTAAATAAGGAAGTGCAGTACTTCTTGTGTTGGGAAGATGGTGATGAGTGATAGAGGGGGTGGGGACCCTCGTCCTATAATCCCCTCATCACTGTCCCTCCTATAAAAGACAGTTCTGGTTGTTTCCTCACTCTCTGACTAAGGTCCATGAATAAAGAAATGACCTGGTAGGAGATCAGAGGAGCCATTTCCTAGTTCCCTTGAGGGTGGAATTGTAAGCTCCTCAGAGACCAAGCTGCCTGATGTGGGCGGAGTCCTGGTTTGGGGGAACCAATCAGCTCCTGTCTAGTAATCCTCTTTGTCTTTGTATTTTAGTCCATGGCCGGGAGATGAGGAAAACCTCCGAGGATTGTCTCACTTTGTCTCCAGACTGGAAAGTAGAAGATGAGGACATCACACAGTATAGTCCAGGAGAAAACCCGGCTCCCTCCAATGTCCATCCGGCACCACCCAGTGTAGATGGGCCATCGGATTCCTTGTATCCTGAGGAACCTCAGACTGTGCGGGACCGGGCCGGCCTTCCAACAGGGAAGAGGTTCTCCTGTCCTGAGTGTGGGAAATGTTTTTCAGTGAAGTTCAGTCTTTCCAGACATCAGAGATCACACACGGGGGAGAAGCCGTATTCCTGTCCTGATTGCAGGAAATGTTTTTCATTGAAGTCCCATCTTTCCACACATCAGAGATCTCACACGGGGGTGATGCCATATTCCTGTTCTGAGTGTGGAAAATGTTTTTCACACATATCCAATCTTTATAAACATCAGAGGTCTCATTTGGGGGAGAAGCCATATTTCTGCCCTGAGTGCGGGAAATGTTTTTCAGTGAAGTCCAGTCTTTCCAGACATCAGAGATCACACACGGGGGAGAAGCCGTATTCCTGTCTTGAGTGCGGGAAATGTTTTTCACGGAAGTCCCATCTCTCCATACATCAGAGATCTCACACGGGGGTGATGCCATATTCCTGTTCTGAGTGTGGAAAATGTTTTTCACAGATATCCAATCTTCACATACATCAGAGATCACACACGGGGGAAAAGCCATATTCCTGTTCTAAGTGTGGGAAAAGTTTTTCACATAGATCCAATCTTTACACACATCAGAGATCTCACAATTGGGAAAAGCCACTTTCCTGTCCTGAGTGAGAGAATTGTTCCTCACTGAAGTCCTGTGTTCCTGTACATCAGGGGTCCCACACAATGCTGGAGGTGTATTAGTGCCTTGAGTGCGGGAAATGTCTTCTAGATGAATGTTGCTGGACATCCCAGCTCTCATGTGGGGAAGAAGCACACCCTGATATACACCTCAGATATACTCCATGGCTGATCTTCATCATGGAAGAAACAGTTCATAAGGAGATCAGAGGTCCCCAAAGATATGGATGAAATGTGTGACCAGGTTGGCTATTGATGGAAGGAAAAGAATAAAAATGGAGTCCTGACCTGTGATTGGCTGAGTACATTTTGTGGTGGGAGATTTCACAAACACTTAGAGGTCTGTTTAAAAATAAATATTTCTACCTCCTGTATACCGGACACTTCCCCCCCTTCCTGCCCAGGCTGACTGGTAACTATCAGCGCTCTCACACTTTGAATGACAATTACACAGTCATGCAACATTGTACCCAAATTATATTGTTATCATTTTTTTCACACAAATAGATATTTATTTTGGTGGTATTTAAACACCACTTTTTACCATTTTTTCTTGTTTTTACAAATAAATCGTCTTTCCTTATAAATGTAGACAAAGGTGTATTCTGCGCCATTTCTTGGGTACAATAACCCCAATCAGTGTCTATGATTCAGTGTGTAGGAGAGTTATAGAGTCTACAAACTATGGGATAGATGTCTGAAAATCCATCATGTCTGATGACGGCAGATCTCATTTCTGAGGATCAAAAACACCAGAACGGTACAAATTGTCAGAACTTTATCTGTGAGGAAATAATCCGTATACAATTCATGGAAACAGGCGGGATCTGGAATGAAGGAGATTCCCTACTAATTCTCACAAAGTAACCGACATCCCAGTTCTGTATTTGTGATAATTGGAAGATGAAATAAAACACAATAATGTGCAAAAATATATATTTATTAATAATATAAATCAGTACAAAATGGGGATGAAATATAATAGGTGATGATAAATAATAAACAATACAAGATAACAGTACAATGATCTAATCCACAATAATGGGGAGAAATACAAGCCAGCAATTACTGCCAAATATTAATGAATTACATCCAACTGTCTGGAAATGTCGTGTAAGAAATCAGTAACTCAGCAACATGTGACAACAGATATACAAATCCCCCCCGTGATCTCTCTACAGCCAGATATTCAACGCTCAACGTGTACCTTGCCATGACTTGATCTGGAATCCCATACACAGGCCAATCCAATCCGCTTACAATCTGAGATGAAGATGTAATGTTACATGAAGTAGTCTACCTTGTCATATATATACTGTATACATCCAGCTAAACCATTTTGAGTCTAGACCTACTAGCCAGGCACAATCCTTACTCTCCACCAGTTGCCCCACCCAACCTTGCCCAGGTCCACCTCCAACCCCACCCTCAGCCCATCCCCCAACCCTGTCCCTAGCCCTGCCCCCAACCACACCCACTTAAAACTTATGAAATTACATTTTTCTTTAGAATAAAGAGTCCAAAATATAAAAAAACTGCAATTATAACTTTATTATGTCAATTTAAACATCACAGCAATAGCAATAGGGGGCAATCAAAATATCAAGTTTTACAGCTTTAAACCTGCAGTGAACATTTTGTATTTCTTTTGTTTATCTCCTGCATCTTTAGTAACTGCAGTAAAGTCTCTTTTAAAAGATGTAAGTTTAGTTTACAGAAGTATAGCATAAGAAAAAGTGCTTATTTTGATGCCAAAAAACATGGAATAATAATTACTGTAAACATGTTGTATTTCTTATCTCCAGCAGAGACCTTAGAGAAGTGCGGCATTAAGAAAAAAGAAAAAAGTGCCTCTATTGATGGCCAAAAAACATAAATAACAATAGTAAACATTTTGCATTTTTTATCTCCAGCATCTTATTAAAAGAGAGCTTAGAGAAGTAGTGCATTAAGAATAAACAAAGAAGTGCTTATTTAGATGCCAAAAAACATGGCATAACAATAGTAACCATTGTAACATAGAGCAGCCATGGTTTGTGTTGTACAGCAGGACCAAGACTTGTGTAATACATTTTTTCTGATGCAAAATACCACTTTAATGGCTGTGTGTGGATTGTATTCTATTCAATTAAGAAAATAAAACACCAAAAAATAATTATTTGGATGCCAAAAAGCAGTAGGAAGCCAGTTTCACATCAAGATTTGCTATGGTTTTCATTGTACAGCAGGACCAAGACTTGTGTAACGTCCCCTTTCTGATACAAAATACCACTCCAATGGCTGTGTGTGGATTGTAATCTTTTAGTGGTGGTCCATTAACAGCAATCATCAGAAGATCATCCAAAGTCTCCCGTGTCAGTGATGAACGATAGACCGTATTTATTCTGATTTGGTAGCTATAGCCACGTTCACATGAGGCGATTGTTGGGGAAGTACGGCACAGAAATTGATCAGAGGGAGTATGTTGCTGAATCTTTCTGCTGATTCAGTCTTTTCAGAGTCTCAATAAAAGAGTCCATTTTGAATGGAGAGTTTGAGGTCAGCCCACTCTGCTTCTAACAGCTCAATGTTGTCTTCAAACTGATTATCAAAAACATGTTTTGCAATTCTGTGCAACTCAGCCCATCCAAAGTTGGGGATGTGAGCTTTGTCTGGCCAAGACACGCTGTTCAATATATGGACAGATTGTACAATATCTGAGGAGAACGAGGAAAGCCTCAAAATGAAATCTCTGCTTTGGCCAATACAGATTGGCCTATAGACTGAAATTCTGTCACCAGCTTGAAGGTTGGTCAGCTGCAGCCCATGTCGTTTTCCATCTTCTGTAAACTTACTAAGAAATTCAAGTTCGTTTTTTCCTTTCCCATCAGAAAGATCCTGAAGAGTTTTAGCTGCTTGTTCTAGTTTGTTTTTTACCTGACAGATCATAAGTTCCTTGTTCTGAAGACTCTCTGACAAAGGTTTCAGCTTGCTAGAAAATCGAATAGGAAATGTAAAAGTTTCACAAACGTCATCTGTTTCAGGTCTTTCAGGATGCCTTTAACTTTAGCAGATTCACATGATCCCTCAGATGATATCTGCTCAGAATGGCTCCCTACTGTCTTCCAGTGTTGCAGAAAAGCACACAAGGCCTCGACTTTGCTGCATAACCAGCGCACTGTGTGTACATCTTTCATTTTCAAGATTTCCTCAAAGTGTCTGCGAGATCTTTACTGGTTGGCAACCCTTCTTGATCCACGTTACAAGGGTGAAGGTGCAGAGCTCATCCAGTCTTCCCAGAGGGAGCAGAGGATGAAACATCCTGAGGACGCCTTGAAATTGTGCAACACCTTTCCAGACACTGGGAGGTCACCATTTCCTGGACAACGTGTTTCTGAGGCTTCATTCTGTCAAAGGAAGAGCGGTGGAGAAGGCGGCCAGCTGACCGATTAAACAGTTCTTTAGTCATCAGCACCCAGGACTGTTAGGTTTAAGCACCCATCGGCAGGGTCTGCATCATATGGTGCAGGATTATCTAGGGGCAAGAACAGACTTGGAGACCTTTCCAACTGATCATCCACTGGGTTACTGGGTCTTGAGGATGGATCACTGGCCAGAACTTGCTCAATATGCCATCGAGCTACTGGCCTGTCCTGCATCCAGCGTGCTTTCTGAACAGACATTCAGTGCTGCTGGAGGTTTTGTGATGGATAAGAGTGCGTCTGTCCACAGACTCCACTGACCAACTGACATTTATCAACATGAATCAATCCTGGATAATTTTTCTATAATTTTTAACAGTTCTTAACTGCAGGGCCCATGTCTGCACCCAGCAATAGTAACTGTGAGGGGACACAGTGTTCAGGCACCATCAACACTGAAGGCCACATTGTTCTACACCTGTATGAGAGGTGCATTACATATAATTAGAATTTTTAGAGCCGGGTCCAATCCTGCACTTGTCAAGAATAACTCTGAAGGGTTACGGTGTCAGTCCTGCTGCAGCAGGTTCTATACATTGTACAGATGTGCAACTTTGCAGGTAGTTTAAGGGACCCCCAGGCATGATATTTAAATGAATATTTATTTTTTTTACTTTAAGCCAGTGCTTCTCAAATAGTGGGGCGCGCCCCCCAGGAAGGGCGTGAGGCTCCGTCAAGAGGGGTGCGTACAGGGGTGGGCAGAGGGCTGCTGTCTCTTACCTGGCTCCCACGATGATCCATCCAGGAAGCGCTGCTCCTTCCGTCACTCTGGCCACTCCCTCACTCCTGCCGCTTGGCTCCGCCTCCTCACCGGTGATTGGCCGCCAGAACTGTAGCTCAGGAAAGGTACACAGGTGGCCAATCACGGGCGAGGAGGCGGAGCTGAGCGGACCCGCGAAAATCGAGTGAGGGAAAAGCCGGTAAGTGTGCAGTGCAGAGGTGCTGCTGCAACCACATATGCTGGCTGCAGCAGCACCATACTGCAACAGGGGTCAGCAAGTGTCATTGGTGTCAGTGGGAGGAATAGTGCTGCATCATTGGTGTCACTGATACTAATGATGGGGCATTATTCCTCCCACTGACACCAACGATGGGGCACTATTCCTCCCACTGACACCAATGATGGGGCACTATTCCTCCCACTGATACTAATGATGGGGCATTATTCCTCCCACTGACACCAATGATGGGGCACTATTCCTCCCACTGACACCAATGATGGGGCACTATTCCACTGACACCAATGATGGGGCACTATTCCTCCCACTGACACCAATGATGGGGCACTATTCCTCCCACTGACACCAATGATGGGGCACTATTCCTCCCACTGATACCAATGATGGGGCACTATTCCTCCCACTGACACCAATGATGGGGCACTATTCCTCCCACTGACACCAATGATGGGGCATTATTCCTCCCACTGACACCAATGATGGGGCACTATTCCTCCCACTGATACTAATGATGGGGCACTATTCCTCCCACTGACACCAATGATGGGGCACTATTCCTCCCACTGACACCAATGATGGGGCACTATTCCTCCCACTGACACCAATGATGGGGCACTATTCCTACTTATAACAATTTTATAGACAAATGATACTATTTACAGTCGCGCGGGGGGGGCGCAAATTGTTTTCTTCTTCCTAGGGGGGGCATGACAGAAAATAATTGAGAAGCACTGCTTTAAGCAATGAAAAATAACTGCCCCTTTAAAAACTGTACTATTAGAATTTATTTTCCACTGATTCATGTCCATCAGGGCAGTTCCCGAGTCCCCATACCACTTTTATTGCTGACACCTAGCATATAATCCTTCTAAATGGGCACTTTTGAATTTTCAAGTTCGAGTCCCATAGGTTCGATGTTGGCGGCAAACGTTTGGTCTGTTCGAATGTTCTACCATGAACTGAACCGGGGGGTGTTCAGCCCATCACTAGTGATAAACTAGAAGTGCAGAGAGAGAGCACACAGAGCAGATCACACAAAACCCAACATACGGGGTATATTGGGGAATGTGAGGGCACAGTATGGATAACAAGACAAAGCACACCAAAATAGTCCACCAGGTAGCAATGTAATACCACATAGATAGTCCATGTAGGATGGCCAAGCAAAATGGAGAACCAGTACACCAGGCCACCAGACGGTATGGCAAGGGGAATATACCCAGCCCACAGGGTGAATACAGCATAGCAGTGGTTAAGTCCAGCACACTAGGCAGGGATCTAGGCGGACCAGGGTAGGATATAGCAAGGGTCAAATCCAGCTGATACAGCAGGGATCCGGGCAGACAAGTGGTTGAGTCCAGCACAGGGCAGGGATCTGGGCAGACAAGTGGTTGAGTCCAGCACAGGGCAGAGATCTGGGCAGACAAGTGGTTGAGTCCAGCACAGGGCAGGGATCTGGGCAGACAAGTGGTTGAGTCCAGCACATGGCAGGGATCCGAGCAGACAGGTGGTTGAGTCCAGCACAGGGCAGGGATCTGGGCAGACAAGTGGTTGAGTCCAGCACAGGGCAGGGATCCGGGCAGACAAGTGGTTGAGTCCAGCACAGGGCAGGGATCCGGGCAGACAAGTGGTTGAGTCCAGCACAGGGCTGGGATCCGGGCAGACAAGTGGTTGAGTCCAGAACAAGGCAGGGATCTGGGCAGACGTGGTTGAGTCCAGCACAGGGCAGGGATCCGGGCAGACAAGTGGTTGAGTCCAGAACAAGGCAGGGATCTGGGCAGACAAGTGGTTGAGTCCAGCACAGGGCAGGGATCTGAGCAGACAGGTGGTTGAGTCCAGCACAGGGCAGGGATCTGAGCAGACAGGTGGCTTAGTCCAGCACAGGGCAGCGATCTGGACAGACAAGTGGTTGAGTCCAGCACAGGGCAGGGATCTGAGCAGACAGGTGGTTTAGTCCAGCACAAGGCAGGGATCTGGGCAGACAAGTGGTTGAGTCCAGCACAGGGCAGGGATCTGGGCAGACAAGTGGTTGAGTCCAGCACAGGACAGGGATCTGGGCAGACAAGGGACTAAGTCAGCACAGTATAGGGAACTGGACAGACAAGTGGGGTGTTTCAAGCACAGGGCAGAGACCAGGGCAGCATGGTATGGCACATCAAGGGTACAGACTGGCAAACTGCAGCAATCAGATCCAGCAGCCACTTAGTCCAGAGTCCAGGCACTATGAGGGATGAGCAGCAATAGACACAACATATGTTCAGGGACTCACCAGTCAACAGAAGTCCAGGCAGCATGGCAGGGAACAGGAGGTCTGGTGGGCAGAGGTTCTTCATATGCTATCTGGTGACATTCTCCCTTACAAACATATCAAAAACTCAAAATGAACTGCTAAAAAGCACTGCAAAACAAACAAAAAGCAAACTGCCAAGGTGTGAACGGAGCCTTACAGATGTTTCTTGGGCTGCAGTTCCTCTGAGCTCCACAAGGTGGTGATCTCACTTCTGTCCAGACAAAAAGCCTCTATGGAAGACAGACAGGAAGTGATGTCAGGTACAGACAGGAAGTGATGTCAGGTACAGACAGGAAGTGATGTCAGACAAAAAGTTCGAAGTGGTTTTGAAGTCGAAAAGAGACGTTACCAGAAGTGGCAGCAGAGGAGGTAATCAGATGTTATTTCCTATTTACACCCAGTAACCCCCATCATGCCCATCCTCTTCCTCCTTAGTCACGTCCGTCCTCTTCCTCCATAATCACGTCCGTCCTCTTCCTCCATAGTCACGTCCGTCCTCTTCCTCCATAGTCACGTCCGTCCTCTTCCTCCATAATCACGTCCGTCCTCTTCCTCCATAGTCACGTCCGTCCTCTTCCTCCATAGTCACGTCCGTCCTCTTCCTCCATAGTCACGTCCGTCCTCATCATCCATAGTCACGTCAGTCCTCTTCCTCCATAGTCACGTCCGTCCTCTTCCTCCTTAGTCACGTCCGTCCTCTTCCTCCATAGTCACGTCCGTCCTCTTCCTCCATAGTCACGTCCGTCCTCTTCCTCCATAGTCACGTCTGTCCTCTTCCTCCATAGTCACGTCCGTCCTCTTCCTCCATAGTCACGTCCGTCCTCTTCCTCCATAGTCACGTCCGTCCTCTTCCTCCATAGTCACATCCATCCTCTTCCTCCATAGTCATGTCCATCCTCTTCCTCCATAGTCACGTCTGTCCTCTTCCTCCATAGTCACTGTGACGTCTTTTATCTCCAGCAGATGATGATACACACATATATAGTGTGGGAACCCAGATGAACCCCTTCAGGGGCAGAACATTCCCCCACTTCCGGGGCCGGAACATTCTCCTCATTGTGGAGATAAATTCTAGTAATATGGTCCTCTAAACAAACAGCACTGACAATAAATAGACAAGACAAGGACCATCCTGACCATACATGGCCTACAAAGGGCAATGATGACACTACACAGGCAGCCAATGGGCAATCATTACACTATGCAGCCAACACAATGATGGAGTGCCGGGGTCAGGAGTATGGAGCATAGAGCCCCTTACATTGCTGCTCAGGAGGAAGGAAACATTCCCCAGCCGGCCATGAAGAATATGTTCCATCATTGGTGTCAGAGGGAGGGAAATACTGAGGGGTCTGAGGGAAGTAGAGGAGCTGAGGGGTCTCTGAGGAGGTAGTGGGACTAAAGAACTGGATCCTCTGAGGGTTTCCTGCCTTTGAAGGACAATGACCACCTTCACTTACTTTTCTGACCTCCTTAAAGAACTCCTGCCAGCATGTGTAGGAAGTCTTCACCTCACCATCTCACTGGTCAAGAATTATATTGCAAGACACAAAATAGAACAAAGAAGGACACTTGGTCCTTGGGGAGGTCTGAGAGGTTAGTGGGGCTGAAGGACTGTGGGGGCCTCTGAGGGGGTATTCAGGCTGCAAGGCTCTGAGGTAAGAGGGGGCTTTAGGGCTCATAGGAACTCTTGGTCTCTGATGGTCCTCCCACCCCATCTTCCCTTACTTTTCTGACCTCCTTAAAGAACTCCTGTCAGCACGTGTAGGGAGTCTTCACCTCTCCATCTCACTGCTCAAGACACAGAATCGAACAAAGAAGGACACTTGGTCCTTGGGGAGGTCTGTATGCATAGTATTGCTTAATGGGCGGACAGTCCAATACCT
This sequence comes from Staurois parvus, assembly GCF_062004578.1. Taxonomy (NCBI): domain Eukaryota; kingdom Metazoa; phylum Chordata; class Amphibia; order Anura; family Ranidae; genus Staurois; species Staurois parvus. The sequence goes on from NW_028317987.1 coordinate 745,509, forward strand.
TCCCATACCACAGAATCTGGCAGTTCCCGGTGTTGGAAGTCAGAGCCAGAAAAATCCACTGCCACTCTGTACAATGTCCTGGAAATGTCAGAATACTTGACAACTAAGAGATTAAACCCTTCCCCCCTGCTGTCCTCCTCCTACCCACACATAGAAGAGATGAGAACAGACTCCTCCCACACAGCTCTCTACTCCACCAGCACCATCCTCCTGCTACCCAATCCAATCCCTTCTCTTACTGCAGAGAGTGACAGTGACATCACTCCTGTCAGTCAGCAGGCTGCTGGAGATTGGAGCCTTGCAGCCGGAGTTCTGCCAATTATCCTGATTATCCAGCAATTCCGGCCAGCAAGTTCCCCTTCCTGGACCTCATGATGAGCCGACATTGACCTCACAGCACTGCCTCAGAGCAAACAAGTCATAGGAAGGATCATATTTATCATTCCTTGTCTGCAGATCTAATACTCATCAAACCAGTTCAGGGACCAAACAAACCCAACAGAGAAAAGGGGATTTCTGATGCAGCAGGTCAAGAGGGTCCCGGGACCTTTAAAATTTTATAAACCCTAAACAGTCCAGACTAAATGTCTTCCCATGGGGGGAGTAATTCTTCAATGTCCAGCAACCCTCCTATTCCCCCCTCACATCCACATCCTATTATTGTGTGACCAATACCATCCAAATCATTCTTACTTTCATTTCCCAAAGTTATCCGTCTACAAGGAGACCTGTATAGATCACATGATGGCACCAATGAGGATGGAGGAGGACCGGAGTCACATGACTGAGAAGATACTAAACCTCACCCTGGAGATCATCTACCTGCTGACCGGAGAGGTGAGGAGGATTCTGGGAGGTCACATGACAACACTCTTATCTCTATTAATAAAACACAGACCTGACCGGAGAGGTGAGGAGGATTCTGGGAGATCACATGACATCACTCTTATCTCTATTAATAAAACACAGACCTGACCGGAGAGGTGAGGAGGATTCTGGGAGGTCACATGACATCACTCTTCTTTCTATTAATAAAACACAGACCTGACCGGAGAGGTGAGGAGGATTCTGGGAGTCTAACATGATATTCCTATTGGTTCCTCAATACAGAGATTTCCTCTTCTGATGTCAGGTGATCATATGACCATCACAGTGCCTCCATGTGACTCCCTAAACCCTGAGAGACACAACATGGAGAAGATTCTAGAAGTCACCAAGAAGATGATGGAGCTGCTGACAGGAGAGGTGAGCGGTGCCGGGAATTCTGGGACATTCTCCAGTAACAGACAAGGGATGTGTCTGGATGGTGACTGTATCATTGTGTGTGTCAGGTTCCTATAAGGTGTCAGGGTGTCACTGTCTATTTCTCCATGGAGGAGTGGGAGTATTTAGAAGGACACAAGGATCTCTACAAGGACGTCATGATGGACAATCAGCCGCCCCTCACATCACCGGGTAAGAGGAGACTTTATTGTAAAGGAGAGAGCAGTACGGAGGATCCACCTAGATCCCCCATCATCTGATAAACACATAGAAACAATGGATTCAGTCAGTGTGTGTGTTTCCTACAGATGGATCCAGTCATGGGAACCCACCAGAGAGATGTCCCCGTCCTCTGTATTCCCGGGATTCCACACAGGAAGGTCACACCATCCCTCACCATCATCAGGTAGATGAGGAACAATCACTGATAGTATCATTAGGATCTGTACATTATCTGCATTGTTACCATTGATGGCATTTTATTATATATTCAGAGTGGAAACCTGAGAGATCCTAAAGCTGAGGTTAAAGAAGAGATAAAAGAGGAGGAGGATGAGGATGGGGGGATGGAGGAGTCAGAGCTTCTACAGGGACACAAAGATCTGTACAAGGACACCATGGTGGAGTCATCCAGCTACAGGAACCCACCAGAGAGATGTCCCCGTCCTCTGTATTCCCAGGATTCCACACAGGAAGGTCACACCATCCCTCACCATCATCAGGTAGATGATGACAATTATTGGTAGTTGTGATTTATACACAGCATGTTTGTTACAATGAATGTTTTATTATATCTTTCAGAGTGGAATCCTCGGGGATGATAATATTGATGTTAAAGAAGAGTATAAAGAGGAGGATGAGGAGTATGGAGTGATGGAGGAGTTTTCAGAAGGACACAAGGATATGATGGAGCCACCTAATACCAGGAACCCACCAGAGAGATGTCCCCGTCCTCTGTATTCCCGGGATTCCACACAGGAAGGTCACACCATCCCTCACTATTACAAGGTTGGTGGGATGGAGCATCTAGAACATGGACTCGTGGAGACAATGTGTGAGTGTTTTTTTATGTGACCTTACATTTTACAGATGATATTTTCTCTCATTTCCTTGATTTAGAGTGGAGATCCAATCGATATAGAATTTGAGGTGAAAGCAGAAGAAGAAGAGGCGTATGTGAGGGATGATCAGCAGTCTATGGAGGAGGATGGAATAACGGGGACATTTATAGAGGAGGACACTCCTACAGAGATCAGCACAGGTGGGTCATGAACACTAAATCCATTCCTCCACCCATACTGCTCACTGATTGGTCCAGAGTAGGGCGGGGACTGGGTGATATCAGCCTGTAATCCCCTGGTCACTTTCCTGAGCTGTGTTCCCCGTCCTGTATTCCTGGATTTCTCTTGGATAATCTTCCTTCTCTGTGCTGCAGACACAATTTATGTCTCTAGACTGGATTTATGGAGGTTCTGGGGTTCAGCTGGCAGAAAAATGTTCATTTTTACTATAGACGTTACTAGACCTAGACACCTGGGGTGTGTGATTTTGATCTTATTCCTCATGGTGGTGACATAGCAATTCTCCCAGTATTTGTCACCTGTGCCGGGTGGAGGGATATGTCTGTAGTGTCTCAGACCCAAGTCACTGAGTGCAGTCTCAGGAGATGGGAGGCAGCGGTGTGGGATCTCTGCAACTTGTCTACAGGAAACATTTAAGCTTCCACTGATTACTGAATACCAATATTATGAGTCCTGACCCCTGCACTATATACTCTGTGTTGTACATTACATACTCCTGACCCCTGCACTATATACTCTATGTTGTACATTACATACACCTGACCCCTGCACTATATACTCTGTGTTATACATTACATACTCCTGACCCCTGCACTATATACTCTATGTTGTACATTACATACTCCTGACCCCTGCACTATATACTCTATGTTGTACATTACATACTCCTGACCCCTGCACTATATACTCTATGTTGTACATTACATACTCCTGACCCCTGCACTATATACTCTATGTTGTACATTACATACTCCTGACCCCTGCACTATATACTCTATGTTGTACATTACATACTCCTGACCCCTGCACTATATACTCTATGTTGTACATTAAATACTCCTGACCCCTGCACTATATACTCTGTGTTGTACATTACATACTCCTGACCCCTGCACTATATACTGTATGTTGTACATTCCATAGTCCTGACTTCTGCTCTCCCCCTCCCCCCACTGCTATATATACACATAATATGGATTCTCTTTGGTTCCCCCCATTTCCTACCAGCTGGACATTTTATATCGGATGATGTGATTGGAGCACAGACTTTTACATGGTGATAATAATGTGATAACATCCTCCAACTTTGGACCCTTAAACAGAAAGTGATAATGAGGGAGGAGTCAATACCCCAATGATGGTGATCTTCAGGATCAGTCCAGTCTTCATCTTGGTTGTTCTCCCCCCATCCTCACTCTCTGACCTCTGGTGGGGCTCAGCCCCGCTGTTCTTCATGACTAAATCATGGACTAAATAAGGAAGTGCAGTACTTCTTGTGTTGGGAAGATGGCGATGAGTGATAGAGGGGGTGGGGACCCTCGTCCTATAATCCCCTCATCACTGTCCCTCCTATAAAAGACAGTTCTGGTTGTTTCCTCACTCTCTGACTAAGGTCCATGAATAAAGAAATGACCTGGTAGGAGATCAGAGGAGCCATTTCCTAGTTCCCTTGAGGGTGGAATTGTAAGCTCCTCAGAGACCAAGCTGCCTGATGTGGGCGGAGTCCTGGTTTGGGGGAACCAATCAGCTCCTGTCTAGTAATCCTCTTTGTCTTTGTATTTTAGTCCATGGCCGGGAGATGAGGAAAACCTCCGAGGATTGTCTCACTTTGTCTCCAGACTGGAAAGTAGAAGATGAGGACATCACACAGTATAGTCCAGGAGAAAACCCGGCTCCCTCCAATGTCCATCCGGCACCACCCAGTGTAGATGGACCATCGGATTCCTCGTATCCTGAGGAACCTCAGACTGTGCGGGACCGGGCCGGCCTTCCAACAGGGAAGAGCTTCTCCTGTACTGAGTGCGGGAAATGTTTCCGTTATAAATCCTATCTTAATAGGCATCAAAGATCTCACACGGGAGAAAAGCCGTATTCCTGTCCTGAGTGCGGGAAAGGTTTTTCAGCTAAGTCCACTCTGTACAAACATCTGAGATCTCACACGGGGGAGAAGCCACATTCCTGTCCTGAGTGTGGGAAATGTTTTTCACAAAAATACAGTCTTTATAAACATCAGAGATCTCACACAGGGGAAAAGCCATATTCCTGTTCTCAGTGCTGGAAACGTTTTTCACAGAAGTCCGATCTTTCCAGACATCAGAGATCTCACACTGGTGAAAAGCCGTATTCCTGTACTGTGTGCGGGAAATGTTTTACACTGAAGTCTAATCTTTACATACATCAGAGAACTCATACGGGGGAGAAACCGTATGCCTGTCCTGAGTGTGGGAAATGTTTTTCAGACAGGTCCAGTCTTTGTAAACATAAAAGATCTCACACGGGGGGAGAAGCCACTTTCCTGTCCTGAGTGCGGGAAATGTTTTTCAGTGAAGTCCAGTCTGCACAAACATCAGAGATCTCACACAGGGGAGAAGCCATATTCCTGTCCTGAGTGAAGGAAATGTTTCTCACTGAAGTCCTGTCTTCCTGTACATCAGGGATCCCACACAACCCTGGAGGTGTATTAGTGCCTTGAGTGTGGGAAATGTCTTCTAGATGAATGTTGCTGGACATCCCAGCTCTCATGTGGGGAAGAAGCACACCCTGATATACACCTCAGATATACTCCATGGCTGATCTTCATCATGGAAGAAACAGTCCATAAGGAGATCAGAGGTCCCCAAAGACATGGATGAAGTGTGGGACCGGGTCGGCCATTGATATCAGGAGAAGAAGTTTTCAATGTATTTCCCATCAATGGAAGACATTCCAGCAGCTCAGATGTGATCCTAATAACATTGGTTCCCCCATTCACACAGGAGGAATGGACATGAACTCTCACTGAGGGAATTGCTATACAAACATTCTATGAATAGACCCCCAAATGTCAGGAGATGTTTCTATAAAGACGGGAAGTATGGAGCAGAGAAATGAAGAGACCTCCCAGCAATGTTATTACCAGGCTGCAGCTAGGGGGAGCTCTAATGTCACCCCAGCAGAGGGATCCCATCTAGCCCACATTAACCCTCTCACTGCCAGAGCTGTTTCTGCATGATTTTGCACACATGGGAAAATGCAGATTTTGGTCCTGAAGATGAGATAAACCCCCAAACATCTATTCTGTGACATCAGAGGCCCTGGAGAATAAAATGGTGGTAGTTCCCGTTTTGTATGTCACATGATTAAGCTCAATGATTTATCAAGATTAAATGTCAGTAAATAAATACACTAAATGTCATATTAGAGAACACAAATGTAAGATTTTACTTTTTTTGTGGGGTAAAATACGAGGTTGTGCCGAGTAAATAGACACCCAACATGTCCATCCTTGGAATGGTGTGTGCTGATGAAATGATGGAAAATGTTGGTGCCCTAAACCCCCCCGAGGTGATCATTAACCCTTGTGCTGCCATGGATGGGTGTTGTACTGACCTATAGAACTGCTTCCAGCTGGCCAGGTCAGTACGACATATGTCCATGGCTTTCCCCTTCTGCTATAACCTCATGGTCTCCTGAGCTTCCCTCCACTCCACAGACCCTGTGCCTGTCCTCTAGGATGGCTCCCTGCACCTCTAACATCCCCCTACAGCACCGATCCCCCCACGCAGCACCCATTGCTCGTCCACAGCACAGATCTACCTTTAGCTTCCCTGCTGCTGGCCTCTTTCCCTCTCCCCTCCCACCAGCTTCAGCTGCTGCAGGGGAGCTACGGGGAATCAAAATGTCTAAATATTTCCCTCTGCCGCTCAGACTCCCCCTTGTCCTTAGACCTCTTACTGATCCCCTGAAGCACCTTCCCTGCAGTGCTGCTGGACGGCTTCCCCTCTACCCCCGCCCATGGCTGTAGCTGCTGCTGGAGTGGGAGATCAGTGTCATGTTCAGGATGGAGAGTGGAGGGTTGGCATGTTATGTTTACCAGCCCCTTCCTGAATGAACACAATGAGTGATCAGTACTGATCACGCCTGTGTTCATTCATCACTGAAGCATAGTAAAGAGTGTTTTCTGTGCTATAGTTTCATGAATGAATAGAAGCTTCTGTACAGTAGACTCCTATTTATTCATCTACAGTGCAGCTGAGGTTGCATTGAGGACTCTGAGGGTTTCTTTAGTCCTCTGATATCTAACCATCCCCTTCCCCCACAAAAAAATAAATACAATAAAATTATAAAAACAATTAAAATAATAAAACAGTGGGGCCTCGTCCTTACAGGGCACATTACAGCATAGGCCCATGTCAGGCCTTGTTCACCCACATGTGTATACAGCAGTGCTCTGTGTATCCCTGTACAAGCAGTCCCATTGATGCCAATTGGCACGCAGCAGCTGCACACACACAGCTGCTGATCTCAATCTGACATCCATGTGGATGCATGTCCCAGAAGTCACACTGTCTGCATTCGGGGCTGTGCACCCTCATGGATGTCAGGATGGGGGCAGCAGCTGTGTCCTCCATGCAGCCACTGAATCCCCAATGACACCAATGGGACCGCACAGCACGTGTCCATCACCGTGTGGGGAACCGAGGCCTGGCAGGGCGTACACTATAGGATTTCCTGTGTGAACGAGGCCTTAGTAGGACTATAGCAGGAATGTTGTACGTTGTGTTGTGTTTATGTCTCTAATAATGATTTTAGTGTATTTTTAGTGAAAATAGAGATTGGATAAATGTTTGCCCAACTATTGCGGGTCTAATATATCTGTAGCACTTTTTATTATTCCACTGGTTCTATGCTTCCAGAAAATGTCTGGTTTGGGGGTCATTTACAAATTCTGGAAATATTAAGTGAAAAATTATAACCTTCAGATTTTTAGACTAAATTACACATTTACAGTTTTGCAAATATTAGATTTTCACCATTTCCCAAAAAGGCGCAATCTAAAATGTACAAATATTTCTTATTGATTACCGCAGTTCAGTTTTAGATTTAGTGGGAAGTTAGCGGGAATTTTGTGAGTTTTGTTGTTTGTCTCGGCTAACAATGACTTTTATGTATTTTTTTAGTGAAAATATATATATATATTTATTAACATTTGCACAAATATCACGGGACCTGAAAAATCACTAGCACCTTCTTTTATTCTACTGGTCCTAAGCTGTCATAAAATGTACAGTTTGGGGGGGTCCCCTTCTTTTTATTCTACCTGCCCTATGCTTTCAGAAAATGTACGATTTAGGGGGGGGGTCCCCTTTTTATTCTCCCGCTTCTATGCTTTCAGAAAATGTATGATTTAGGGGGGGTCACGTTTTTATTCTCCCGCTTCTATGCTTTCAGAAAATGTACAGTTTGGGGGGGTCACCTTTTTATTCTCCCGCTTCTATGCTTTCAGAAAATGTACAGTTTGGGGGGGTCACCTTTTTATTCTCCCGCTTCTATGCCTTCAGAAAATGTACAGTTTGGGGGGGAGGTCACTTTCTTTTTATTCTGCCGGTACTATGCTTTCATAAAATGTAGTTTGTGGGGGGGGGGGGGCAAATTCTCTTCATTCTACCCATCCTATGCTTTCAGAAAATGTGTGATTTGGGGTGTCACCTTCTTTTCATTCTACCCGTCCTATGCTTTCATAAAATGTACGGTTTTATACATTTTGGAAACTGTAAGTAAAAAATTATAATTTGTAGAAAAAATTGCTCTTTGACAGTTTTGTGTAGATTTGATTTTCTCAATTTTCAAGGCTGTTTGTAAAAAATAAAAAAATGGAAACATTTCAAAAATGGTCTGACCACCTGAGTTTAACCGCCTCCTGCCCACCGTACAGAGAAATGAGGGATGGGGGGGAGTTCTCTTGTTCTGGGAGGACATATGACATCCTCCCACTCTATCTGCACATGCACACCCCCGGGGACACAGTGGATCACTGATCATGGTAAACAGCCAATGATGTAGGCTCTACCATGTGATCAGCTGTGTCCAATCACACCTGATCACATGTAAACAGGAAATGCTGCTATCGGCAGTCCTCTCCTCTACACTTTTAATCAGGGCAATGATCATCAGTGCAGCTCCATCAGTGCTGCCTTTCAGTGCCCACCTTTGCCTCCAATCAGTGTACATCAATGCCAAATATCAGTGCCCATCAGAGCAGCCTTTCAGTGTCCACTAGTGATGCCTGTCAATGTCCATCAGTGCCTCCTCATCAGTGCAGTCTATCAGTACCGATCAATGCTGCCTATCACTGCTGCCTATCACTGCCCATCAGTGCTGCCTTTCAGTGCCCATCACTGATACCTGTCAATGCCCATCAATGCCTCCTCATATGTGCAATCTATCAGTACCCATCAGTGCTGCCTATCAGTGCCAGTTGGTGCTGCCTATCAGTGCCAGTTGGTGCTGCCTATCAGTGCCTCATAAGCACACATCAGTGAAGGAGAAAAATTACTTATTTACATTTTATAACAGAAACTTTTTTCAAAATTGTGTCATTTTTTAGTTTGTTTAGCAAAAAATAAAAGCCCCACGCTGGTGATTAAATACCACCAAAAGAAAAGAAAAGAAAGCTCTATCTGTCTCAAAAATGATGAAAAGTTGGTGTGAGAGCGCTGAAAGCTGAAAACTGGCCTGGGCAGGAAGGGGTGACAGTGCACGGTAGGCAAGGGGTTAAAAGGGGATCTCAGGGCCCGGCAGAGAAAGGGTTAATGCACAGGTTGGATCTGATCTGCGCAGCCAGCGGTTCTGGTGCTAGAATGAATGGGGGAGGGGGGGTGACATCCCTGACATGTTCAATAACAAATCAGAAAGCAGGAAGACTGGACTCCATGGCATTGACTCATCACAGATGGGGGTTGTATAGAGCCATGACCCATTTCAGGAAGACATCACCTAGACCCCAGTGAGTTAGGGTGGGGGGTAGATAGGACCATGATGGTGTCTCATCTGCTTCGTACATATCCATAGAAAGCAGCATCTGTTCTGATCTCTGATGGACTCGATGGTTGAGGAGGATTGTGTGTCAGACATTGTCGGCTGCTTGTCTATAGGGAACAAAGCCCACTTAGACTTTATAAATGAGGAGATTTGGGGATAAATTCAGCCATTTAGATAGAAGTTGGATGAGGATTTAGACATCGACATTTAGGAAAGAGATGGGATGGTGATGAGTCCAGGACGGGGTGTCCTTATCAGGTTTGATCATCTTTACTCCCCCCAGGATGAAGGGATTGGGGTTCATGGGTAGTTTTTTGGGGATCAGTTTGGGGCCAACAGGGAGGTCTGTTCTGTTTCCTCCAACTCTGCGCTGATGTTATCTCTTTTATAGATTTTATATTTTAGATGAAAACAGAGCCTCAGTCATTCCATAACAAACCTTCTAGTAGCAACAGATCCATGAGGCCAACAATTTCCTGAGAAGAATATGCAGCAACATTGCCACTGGAAGGTGGAAGGAATGAACAGAATCCACACGTTCCTACTAGACTCAAGCTGAGATGATACAAAGAGATCTTCACGTGTGACATTGATAAAGAAGAGCAGTCAGAAAAATGGGATTATAAAGAGCTGACACTCAGACATTCAAATCATACATATGAATATATATAGATAGATCTTGCTCAAAAAAATGAAAGGAAGACTTTTTAATCAGAGTCTACCACCAAGCCAATGAACCTCCTGGGATATTGATCTGCTCAGGTAAGTAGCAGAGGGGGTTGTTCATCAGTTTCAGCTGCTTTGGTGTTAATAAAATGAACAACAGGTACACTAGATGGGCAAAAATGAGACGACCCCCAAAACAGACATGGTTTTACAGGTGGAGGCTGTCACAATCATGCACACAGAGATGGGCGCGGTCATCCATTCTGCTCCAAACAACTACATTTTGGTATTTCTCTTAAACTCCCAAATCAGTCTCTCTCCTCCGATTTCCCCCTCCCTCAGGAACACGTTCAGCGTACCTTGCTAAGGGGCTGTCTATACAATCCTCTTGCCAAATAAGGCTTGGCTTGTCCATCGTGGGAAGAGATTTTGTGTAGGAAAAAGACGCAGTTAGTTCTTGTGAGGAGTCAGACAAGTGAGGACCGTTCAATATAACATCTATCGGACAGAAAGCAAAGGAGAATCTCACGGCAACAACGAAACCCAATGCGAGACCAGAAATCCCTTTTTAGCTCATCAGACTTGAAACTGCTTAACAACAGGAATTTATTTGGCAAGTACTTATTTACCTAAACTTCTTTCTGTTATCTGTTTGCTGTGCTGTATTGCTCTGTATATTTATATATATATATATGTTACATCTTCTTCCTGTAAATATTTCTACTGCACCCTTTTGACCTTTTAGTAATAAATCTTACTTTCTGAAAGTGTTGAATTGTTTCTATAGCTCTTAATTGCAATTTACGAGTCCCTGCTGTGGGCGGCACAGTGACTTAGTGGTTATCACATCTGCCTTGCAGTAAATGGGTCATGGGTTCGATTCCTGACCATGGTGCCTCCTGCATGGAGTTTGCATGTTCTCCCTGTGCTTGTGTGGGTTTCCTCCGGTTTCCTCCCACACTCCAAAGGCATGCTGGTAGGTGAATTGGATACTGTCTAAATTGACCGTAATATGTGTATGTATGAATGTAAGTTAGGGACCTTAGATTGTACACCCCTTGAGGGTTAGGGACTGATGTGAATGTACAATATATATATATATATATATGTAAAGCATTGTGTAAATTGACAGCACTATATAAGTACCAAAATAAATAAATGAGTGTTTAACCCTCTGTATAACCGGTCTGTAGAGATAGCGGTATACTGTCAATTAACCAATCATCCTAGTGTATTGCTGATTCTCTGTATAAAATGATTGCTCTTTCTCTGTATAAAAAGGAGGTGGTGGCAGTGTAAAGGGTTAATTGCATAATTAACCTGACCCAGTAACAAGCGCATTCAGGCTGCCGGTACGTCGATATGCAGTCCATTAGCTGGAAAATTGTTGTGCTGGGTGTGGTATTGTTACGTACGTGACAGCACGGTTTTAGATTGGCTAGTCCTTTGGTCACGAGTTTGGTGAGAGGGGCTGGGGTCTGACGCCGCGATCGTCACAGAGGCCACTGACATTTTTTCCCTAATCATATTTTCTGACTGTTTTTCACTAGTTTTGCATTTGGCTAGGGTCAGTGTCACTACTGGTATCATGAGGCCATACCTGGACCCTACAGAGGTTGCACAGGCAGTCCAACTCCTCCAGGATGGCACATCAATACGTGCCATTGCCAGAAGGTTTGCTGTGTCTCCCAGCACAGTCTCAAGAGCATGGAGGAGATTCCAGGAGACAGGCAGTTACTCTAGGAGAGCTGGACAGGGCCATAGAAGGTCCTTAACCCATCAGCAGGACTGGTATCTGCTCCTTTGTGCAAGGAGAAACAGCACTGCCAGAGCCCTATAAAATGACCTCCAGCAGGCCACTAATGGGAATGTCTCTGACCAAACAATCAGAAAAAGACTTCATGAGGGTGGACTGAAGGCCCAACGTCCTCTAGTGGGTCCTATGCTCCCTGCTCAGCACCATAGAGCTGGATTGGCATTTGCCATTGAACACTAGAATTGGCAGGTCCACCACTGGCACCCTGTGCTTTTCACAGATGAGAGCAGGTTCCCCCTGAGCACATGTGACAGACATGCAATGGTCAGGAGAGGTCGTGGAGAATGTTATGCTGCCCATAACATTGTTCAGCATAACTATTTTGGTGGTGGGTCAGTGATGGTCTGGGGAGGCATCTCCATGGAGGAACGTACAGACCTCTACAGGCTAGACAATGGCCCCCTGACTGCTATTAGGCCATTGTCAGACCCTACGCTGGTGCAGTGGGTCCTGTTTTCCTCCTGGTGCAGGGGGTCCTGGGTTCCTCCTGATGCAGTGGGTCCTGTTTTCCTCCTGGTGCAGACAATGCCTGGCCTCATGTGGTGAGAGTATGCAGGCAGTTCCTGGAGGATGAAGGAATTGACACCATTGAATGGTCACCAAACCTAAATCCAATAGAACACCTCTGGGATGTCATGTTTTGGTCCGTCCAACTCTGCCAGGTTGCACCTCAGACTGTCCAGGAGCTCAGTGGTGCCCTGGTCCAGATCTGGGAGGAAATCCCCCAGGACACCATTCATCGTCTCATTAGGAGCCTCCCTCAACGTTGTCAGTCAGGCATGCATACAAGCACGTGGGGGCCATACAAACTACTGAGTATCATTCTGAGTTGCTGCAATTAAATTTCAGCACAATGGACTCGCCTGCTGCATCACTTTTTCACTTTGATTTTCATGGTGTCTGAATTCAGTCCTCTGTAGATCGATCATTTTCATTTCCTTCAAACAATGGGGCGTCCTTACATTGCCCTGTCCATATCAGTATACATATTCAGCAAGAGACTTTTCCCCATTGAGATCTGATGGGTTTTCAAAGTGTTCCTCTCATTTTTTGAGCAGTATATATATATATAAAATGTTTTTCATCATCTCAGTGGCACACCCCATTGTAGGGCTGGACATGTTGGGTATCTATTGACTTGGCACAACCTCATCTTTTATATTTTACTAACAAATTGGTAAAATAATGTATTTGTATTCTCAAAAATTCAAAACTATCAACATTGTATTCTCCAGGGCCTCTGATGTCATGAAATAGATGTTTGGGGGTTTAACTAATCTTCAGGCCCAAAGTCTGCGGTTTAATATGTACGCAAAAGAAAAATGCAGAAACAGCTCTGGCAGTGAGAGGGTTAATGTGGGCTAGATGGGATCACTCTGCTGGGGTCACACTGTACACATTAGAGCGCCCCCTAGCTGCAGCCTGGTAATAACATTGCTGGGAGGTCTATTCACTGCTACATACTTCCCACCTTTATAGAAACATATTCTGCAGCACAGTGGCTCAGTGGTTAGCACTTCCTCCTAGCAGCTTTAATGTCATTGATTTGAATCCCAACCACTTCCCTACCTGTCTGGAGTTTGCATGTTCTCCTTACCTACCGATCAGTGACTGCTGCTAGACTCATACACCTTACCAACCGATCAGCGACTGCTGCTAGACTCATCTACCTCACCAACCGATCAGCGACTGCTGCTAGACTCATACACCTTACCAACCGATCAGCCACTGCTGCTAGACTCATACAGCTTACCAACCGATCAGCGACTGCTGCTAGACTCATCTACCTTACCAACCGATCAGTGACTGCTGCTAGACTCATACACCTTACCAACTGATCAGCGACTGCTGCTAGACTCATACACCTTACCAACCGATCAGCGACTGCCGCTAGACTCATACACCTTACCAACCAATCAGCGACTGCTGCTAGACTCATATACCTTACCAACTGATCAGCGACTGCTGCTAGACTCATACACCTTACCAACCGATCAGCGACTGCCGCTAGACTCATACACCTTACCAACCAATCAGCGACTGCTGCTAGACTCATATACCTTACCAACTGATCAGCGGCTGCTGCTAGTCTCATACACCTTACCAACCGATCAGTGACTGCTGCTAGACCAGGGGTGGGCAAACTTTTTGACTTGAGGGCCGCAATGGGTTCATATATTGGACCCGGGGGCCGGACCAAGAGTAGATGAATGATGTGTATGTGTCATCCATAGTAAGTATAGTAATATTCCCCCATAGTAAGCATAGTAATTAATCCCCCATATAGTAATTCATCCCCCATAGTAATTCATCTCCCATACAGTAATTCATCCCCCATATAGTAATTCATCCCCCATAGTAATTCATCCCCCATATAGTAATTCATCCCCCATAGTAATTCATCCCCCATAGTAATTCATCCCCCATATAGTAATTCATCCCCCATAGTAATTCATCCCCCATATAGTAATTCATCCCCCATAGTAATTCATCCCCCATATAGTAATTCATCCCCCATATAGTAATTCATCCCTCATAGTAATTCATCCCCCATAGTAATTCATCCCCCATAGTAATTCATCCTCCATAGTAATTCATCCCCCATATAGTAATTCATCCCCCATAGTAATTCATCCCCCATATAGTAATTCATCCCCCATAGTAATTCATCCCCCATAGTAATTAATCCCCCATATAGTAATTCATCCCCCCATATAGTAATTCATCCCCCATATAGTAATTCATCCCCCATAGTAATACATCCCCCATATAGTAATTCATCCCCCATATAGTAATACATCCCCCATATAGTAATTCATCCCCCATATAGTAATTCATCCCCCATAGTAATTCATCCCCCATATTAAGTCCCCCCTGTGTCAATTCACTTACCTTTCCTCTCGCCGTGTTCCCGCGCCGTTCCGGTGTAGCATGAAAATATGTCTCCTATGAGGATCTGTCCCCCTCGACGTATCTGCGCATGTGCCAGTTTCAGGCATTAGCAGCCGATCGGCGATCGCCGGCACATGCGCAGATACGTCGAGGGGGACAGATCCTCATAGGAGACAGATTTTCATGCTACACCGGTCTTCAGGGCGGACTGTGAGAGGAGCCTAGCGGGAGCCTAGCTCCGTGGGCCGGATTAAAAGGTCCGCCGGGCCGTATACGGCCCGCGGGCTGTAGTTTGCCCATTGCTGTGCTAGACTCATACACCTTACCAACCGATCAGCGACTGTTGCTAGACTCATATACCTTACCAACCGATCAGCGACTGCCGCTAGACTCATACACCTTACCAACCGATCAGCGACTGCTGCTAGACTCATACACCTTACCAACCGATCAGAGACTGCCGCTAGACTCATATACCTTACCAACCGATCAGCGACTGCCGCTAGACTCATACACCTTACCAACCGATCAGCGACTGCCGCTAGACTCATACACCTTACCAACCAATCAGCGACTGCTGCTAGACTCATATACCTTACCAACCGATCAGCGACTGCCGCTAGACTCATACACCTTACCAACCGATCAGCGACTGCCGCTAGACTCATACACCTTACCAACCAATCAGCGACTGCTGCTAGACTCATATACCTTACCAACTGATCAGCGACTGTTGCTAGACTCATACACCTTACCAACCGATCAGCGACTGTTGCTAGACTCATATACCTTACCAACCGATCAGCGACTGCCGCTAGACTCATACACCTTACCAACCGATCAGCGACTGCTGCTAGACTCATACACCTTACCATACACCTTACCAACCGATCAGCGACTGCTGCTAGACTCATATACCTTACCAACCGATCAGCGACTGCCGCTAGACTCATACACCTTACCAACCGATCAGCGACTGCCGCTAGACTCATACACCTTACCAACCAATCAGCGACTGCTGCTAGACTCATATACCTTACCAACTGATCAGCGACTGCCGCTAGACTCATACACCTTACCAACCGATCAGCGACTGCCGCTAGACTCATACACCTTACCAACCGATCAGCGACTGCCGCTAGACTCATAAACCTTACCAACCGATCAGTGACTGCCGCTAGACTCTTACACCTTACCAACCAATCAGCGACTGCCGCTAGACTCATACACCTTACCCACCGATCAGCGACTGCTGCTAGACTCATAAACCTTACCAACCGATCAGTGACTGCCGCTAGACTCTTACACCTTACCAACCAATCAGCGACTGCCGCTAGACTCATACACCTTACCCACCGATCAGCGACTGCTGCTAGACTCATACACCTTACCAATTGATCAGTGACTTCTGTTAGACTCATACACTTTACCAACCGATCAGCAACTGCCGCTAGACTCATACACCTTACCAACCGATCAGCGACTGCTGCTAGACTCATACACCTTACCAATTGATCAGTGACTTCTGTTAGACTCATATACCTTACCAACTGATCAGCGACTGCCGCTAGACTCATACACCTTACCAACCGATCAGCGACTGCTGCTAGTCTCATACACCTTACCAACCGATCAGCGACTGTTGCTAGACTCATACACCTTACCAACCGATCAGCGACTGCCGCTAGACTCATACACCTTACCAACCGATCAGCGACTGCCGCTAGACTCATACACCTTACCAACCGATCAGCGACTGCTGCTAGACTCATACACCTTACCAACCGATCAGTGACTGCCGCTAGACTCATACACCTTACCAACCGATCAGAGACTGCCGCTAGACTCATACACCTTACCAACCGATCAGTGACTGCTGCTAGACTCATACACCTTACCGACCGATCAGTGACTGCCGCTAGTCTCATACACCTTACCAACCGATCAGTGACTGCTGCTAGTCTCATACACCTTACCGACCGATCAGCGACTGCTGCTAGATTCATCCACCTTACCAACCGATCAGCGACTGCTACTAGACTCATCCACCTTACCAACCGATCAGCGACTGCTGCTAAACTCATCTACCTTACCTACCGATCAGTGACTGCTGCTAGACTCATACACCTTACCAACCGATCAGCGACTGCTGCTAGACTCATCTACCTTACCAACTGATCAGTGACTGCTGCTAGACTCATCTACCTCACCAAACGATCAGCGACTGCTGCTAGACTCATACACCTTACCAACCGATCAGCCACTGCTGCTAGACTCATACAGCTTACCAACCGATCAGCGACTGCTGCTAGACTCATCTACCTTACCAACCGATCAGTGACTGCTGCTAGACTCATACACCTTACCAACCGATCAGCGACTGCCGCTAGACTCATACACCTTACCAACCAATCAGCGACTGCTGCTAGACTCATATACCTTACCAACTGATCAGCGACTGCTGCTAGACTCATACACCTTACCAACCGATCAGCGACTGCCGCTAGACTCATACACCTTACCAACCAATCAGCGACTGCTGCTAGACTCATATACCTTACCAACTGATCAGCGGCTGCTGCTAGTCTCATACACCTTACCAACCGATCAGTGACTGCTGCTAGACCAGGGGTGGGCAAACTTTTTGACTTGAGGGCCGCAATGGGTTCATATATTGGACCCGGGGGCCGGACCAAGAGTAGATGAATGATGTGTATGTGTCATCCATAGTAAGTATAGTAATATTCCCCCATAGTAAGCATAGTAATTAATCCCCCATATAGTAATTCATCCCCCATAGTAATTCATCTCCCATACAGTAATTCATCCCCCATATAGTAATTCATCCCCCATAGTAATTCATCCCCCATATAGTAATTCATCCCCCATATAGTAATTCATCCCCCATAGTAATTCATCCCCCATAGTAATTCATCCCCCATATAGTAATTCATCCCCCATAGTAATTCATCCCCCATATAGTAATTCATCCCCCATAGTAATTCATCCCCCATATAGTAATTCATCCCCCATATAGTAATTCATCCCTCATAGTAATTCATCCCCCATAGTAATTCATCCCCCATAGTAATTCATCCTCCATAGTAATTCATCCCCCATATAGTAATTCATCCCCCATAGTAATTCATCCCCCATAGTAATTCATCCCCCATATAGTAATTCATCCCCCATAGTAATTAATCCCCCATATAGTAATTCATCCTCCATATAGTAATTCATCCCCCATAGTAATTCATCCCCCATAGTAATTAATCCCCCATATAGTAATTCATCCCCCCATATAGTAATTCATCCCCCATATAGTAATTCATCCCCCATAGTAATACATCCCCCATATAGTAATTCATCCCCCATATAGTAATACATCCCCCATATAGTAATTCATCCCCCATATAGTAATTCATCCCCCATAGTAATTCATCCCCCATATTAAGTCCCCCCTGTGTCAATTCACTTACCTTTCCTCTCGCCGTGTTCCCGCGCCGTTCCGGTGTAGCATGAAAATATGTCTCCTATGAGGATCTGTCCCCCTCGACGTATCTGCGCATGTGCCAGTTTCAGGCATTAGCAGCCGATCGGCGATCGCCGGCACATGCGCAGATACGTCGAGGGGGACAGATCCTCATAGGAGACAGATTTTCATGCTACACCGGTCTTCAGGGCGGACTGTGAGAGGAGCCTAGCGGGAGCCTAGCTCCGTGGGCCGGATTAAAAGGTCCGCCGGGCCGTATACGGCCCGCGGGCTGTAGTTTGCCCATTGCTGTGCTAGACTCATACACCTTACCAACCGATCAGCGACTGTTGCTAGACTCATATACCTTACCAACCGATCAGCGACTGCCGCTAGACTCATACACCTTACCAACCGATCAGCGACTGCTGCTAGACTCATACACCTTACCATACACCTTACCAACCGATCAGCGACTGCTGCTAGACTCATATACCTTACCAACCGATCAGCGACTGCCGCTAGACTCATACACCTTACCAACCGATCAGCGACTGCCGCTAGACTCATACACCTTACCAACCAATCAGCGACTGCTGCTAGACTCATATACCTTACCAACTGATCAGCGACTGCCGCTAGACTCATACACCTTACCAACCGATCAGCGACTGCCGCTAGACTCATACACCTTACCAACCGATCAGCGACTGCCGCTAGACTCATAAACCTTACCAACCGATCAGTGACTGCCGCTAGACTCTTACACCTTACCAACCAATCAGCGACTGCCGCTAGACTCATACACCTTACCCACCGATCAGCGACTGCTGCTAGACTCATACACCTTACCAATTGATCAGTGACTTCTGTTAGACTCATACACTTTACCAACCGATCAGCAACTGCCGCTAGACTCATACACCTTACCAACCGATCAGCGACTGCTGCTAGACTCATACACCTTACCAATTGATCAGTGACTTCTGTTAGACTCATATACCTTACCAACTGATCAGCGACTGCCGCTAGACTCATACACCTTACCAACCGATCAGCGACTGCTGCTAGTCTCATACACCTTACCAACCGATCAGCGACTGTTGCTAGACTCATACACCTTACCAACCGATCAGCGACTGCCGCTAGACTCATACACCTTACCAACCGATCAGCGACTGCCGCTAGACTCATACACCTTACCAACCGATCAGCGACTGCTGCTAGACTCATACACCTTACCAACCGATCAGTGACTGCCGCTAGACTCATACACCTTACCAACCGATCAGAGACTGCCGCTAGACTCATACACCTTACCAACCGATCAGTGACTGCTGCTAGACTCATACACCTTACCAACCGATCAGCGACTGCTGCTAGACTCATACACCTTACCAACCGATCAGTGACTGCCGCTAGTCTCATACACCTTACCAACCGATCAGTGACTGCTGCTAGTCTCATACACCTTACCAACCGATCAGCGACTGCTGCTAGATTCATCCACCTTACCAACCGATCAGCGACTGCTACTAGACTCATACACCTTACCAACCGATCAGCAACTGCTGCCCCTCTCTGCCAATCCCTTCACTGGCCTCCGCTCTGTGTCCTCCACCCCTCTCTGCCAATCCCTTCACTGGCCTCCGCTCTGTGTCCTCCACCCCTCTCTGCCAATTGTTTCACTGGCTTAAACTAACCCAACGTATAAAATTCAAAATACTAACCACAGCTTACAAAGCCATCCACAACACTGCCCCGGCTACATCACCAACCTCATCCAGAGATATCGCTGGCTCTGCTCCTCCCAAGACATCTTGCTCTCTAGCTCCCTCGTCACCTCCTCCTTCTACACTCACATCCAGGACTTCTCTAGAGCCTCTCCCATCCTCTGGAACTCCCTACTGCAGTATGTCTGGTCAACCCGCACCCTGTCTGCCTTTAAGCGATCTTTGAAAACTCACTTATTCAAGGAAGTCTACCCCACCCCCACCTAAGAACTGTACAAGCCGGGCCCTCCTATTATTTCTGAACTGAAATGTGTTGTAATTGTACCGCCCCCCTTATATTGTACAGCACTAAGCAAGCTGTTGGCACCATAAATCCTGTATAATATTAATAATAATAACCCCAGCCGGGAGTAAAGGGTGGAAATGGCTGGTGACCCCCAGATTTGGGCAATGATGTCATCACTATAAATGGATAAAACCCGCGCTATGTGTAACAACTCCAAACCTACAAAAACCTTCTAGCGGACTGCTGCTGTAACAAAGGGAAGGATTCCCTGTCATCTAGAAGAGCATTATGTGTCACAGCGCTGTCCTATTGTGTGTGCACAGAAATCATCACAAATACACTACAAATATGTGGAGACATTCAGAGATAAAGAGCTCGGGGCTCCAAATCCTATTCTCTGCACATCCACTGCTTCCACTTTACACCCACTTCATTGGTCTTATGGGGTTTATCAATAAATGAAGGAAACTGAACCGTGTGCAAATCCATCCACAACATAAAGTGCTTTGTGCTCAAGATGCTGCTCCCTGCACATCCACTGCTTCCACTTTACACCCACTTCATTCATCTCATCAGATTTGCTGCTATAGGAAATCATCTCAAATCCTGTGCAAATCCATGGAGACGGACAATATTGTGTGCTCAGTATAGTGTTCTCTGCAAGTCCACCGCTTCCACTTTGCATCTACTTCAATCACTCTCCACCCTTTACTCCCAGCTGGGGGGCTTTGTATCCATATACCAGATGTTCTACAGGACTATATCTGCAATCAATGTTACTGCAAAATCAAAGGGGCCAAAACCCCTCCCCCAAGCAGTCATATATTTCTGTCCCCCTTGGTGGGAGTGGAGGTGACCCCTCTATAAGGATCTACAGTCCATACACACCCAGCACAAGGCCGGGGTCACACTACCAGACGCTTCTCGGGGCTGCAGTTCCTCTGAGCTCCACAAGGTGGGGATCTCACTTCTACCCAGACAGGAAGTCTCTATGGAAGACAGGAAGTGATGTCAGGTACAGACAGGAAGTGATGTCAGGTACAGGCAGAAAGTTCCATGAATGAGGAAGTATAGAGGAGACATTCCTGGATCTGGCAGCAGAGGAGGTAATACGTAGATGAACCCCTTCAGGGGGAGGAGTTGATGATAATATATTTGCCCCCAAAGCTGGCCTACATGGTTCAGTTTTATCGTTCAGCCAGCGGGATGACCATAAAAACTGAAGTGATTCCCCCATCCACACATTGGAGGTGGATGGGGGAATCCTCCCCGCTGCACTCTTGTATTCTGACAATGGGGGGACTCCTCCGCTCTCAGAATACACAGATCAGCACTGAAGCTATTGGCTGCAGCCGCTGGGGGAGTGGCTTTTATCCGGCAGTGGCCACACATGGATGGAAATGTGAGCGATCCCTGCTGAACCAGCTGAATTTCCATGGATCTATGGTCACCTTCAGTGACTTCCTCCCCTCCCCCTCATCTCCTTCATGATGGAAGTCATGCTGAGATCATCTCCCATTGGCTGAGCAATATTCTCATTTGTCTCTCAGCTCCTTCTTGCTATTCCTCGTCCTGCCTGTTGTTTCCTTGGATTGATTTTCTGTGTAGTGACCCCGGCTTGGTCTCTTGGATGCGCTCGTCTGTTGCTTGCCCTGACCTTTCTCCTGATTCCTGGATCTCCTCCTCATCTCTCCTCCATATCCTCTTACACAGCTTTTCTCCACACCTGCAGTGACCCTGGGGGGAGGAAACTTGGCACCAGCACGCCGCCAAATCCATCCCCACCATTAGGGGCTCTGGAGACAATTGTCTGCTATTTACACTCCGTTCCTCCGCACGTCACCTGATCACATGACAGCTTACTTCCACAGATTCCGGACAGATTTCTGAATGGTAAAGGTCAAAGTTCACTCTTCAGCTTAGGAGAGGTAGGACGCACCCAGGAACAATGATTTGGTTTGCATGGGAGCCTAATATAGAGGACCCCTCAAGTCTCCCCATCCAAATGTCCCTCCATCCAGCGTCTATATGTCCTATGACATCACACTGACCTCACAGCTCCTCCTCCCAATGTCTCTACATCCAGAGTCAGAGAATCCTATGAGGTCACACTGACCTCACAGCTCCTCCCCCCAATGTCCCTCCATCCAGAGTCAGAGAATCCTATGACGTCACTCTGACCTCACAGCTCCTCCTCCCAATGTCCCTCCATCCAGAGTCAGAGAATTCTATGACATCACACTGACCTCACAGCTCCTCCTCCCAATGTCCCTCCATCCAGAGTCAGAGAATTCTATGACATCACACTGACCTCACAGCTCCTCCTCCCAATGTCCCTCCATCCAGAGTCAGAGAATCCTATGACATCACACTGACCTCACAGCCCCTCCTCCCAATGTCCCTCCATCCAGAGTCAGAGAATTATATGACATCACACTGACCTCACAGCTCCTCCTCCCAATGTCCCTCCATCCAGAGTCTATCTGTCATAGGATTCTCTGACTCTGAATGGAGGGACATTAGGAGGAGGAGCTGTGAGGTCAGTGTGATGTCATAGGACATATAGATTAACCAAAATTATTGGTAGTTGTGATTTATACACAGCATGTTTGTTACAATGAATGTTTTATTATATCTTTCAGAGTGGAATCCTCGGGGATGATAATATTGATGTTAAAGAAGAGTATAAAGAGGAGGATGAGGAGTATGGAGTGATGGAGGAGTTTTCAGAAGGACACAAGGATATGATGGAGCCACCTAATACCAGGAACCCACCAGAGAGATGTCCCCGTCCTCTGTATTCCCGGGATTCCACACAGGAAGGTCACACCATCCCTCACCATCATCAGGTAGATGAGGAACAATCACTGATAGTATCATTAGGATCTGTACATTATCTGCATTGTTACCATTGATGTCATTTTTATTATATATTCAGAGTGGAAACCTGAGAGATCCTAAAGTTGAGGTTAAAGAAGAGATAAAAGAGGAGGATGAGGATGGGGGGATGGAGGAGTCAGAGCTTCTAAGAGAACACAAAGATCTGTACCAGGACACCATGGTGGAGTCATCCAGCTACAGGAACCCCCCAGAGAGATGTCCCCGTCCTCTGTATTCCCGGGATTCCACACAGGAAGGTCACACCATCCCTCACCATCATCAGGTAGATGATTGCAACTGAATTTCTGCTTTATAAACAGGTTTGTTTGTTACGATAATTTATTTATTTCAGAGTGGAATCCTCGGGGATGATAATATTGTTGTTAAGGAAAAATTTATAGAGGAGGATGAGGAGTATGGAGTGATGCAGAAGTCCTCAGAAGGACACAAGGATATGATAGAGGCACCTAATACCAGGAACCCACCAGAGAGATGTCCCCGTTCTCTGTATTCCCGGGATTCCACACAGGAAGGTCACACCATCCCTCACTATTACAAGGTTGGTGGGATGGAGCATCTAGAACATGGACTTGTGGAGACAATTTGTGTATTTTTCATGTTAGTTTATATTTTACAGATATTATTTTCTCTTATTTTAGGGTGAAGATTTAATAGATTTAAAAGTTGAGGTTAAATCAGAAGAAGAAGAGGCGTATGTGAGGGATGATCAGCAGTCTATGGAGGAGGATGGAATAACGGGGACATTTATAGAGGAGGACACTCCTACAGAGATCAGCACAGGTGGGTCATGAACACTAAATCCATTCCTCCACCCATACTGCTCACTGATTGGTCCAGAGTAGGGCGGGGACTGGGTGATATCAGCCTGTAATCCCCTGGTCACTTTCCTGAGCTGTGTTCCCCGTCCTGTATTCCTGGATTTCTCTCGGATAATCTTCCTTCTCTGTGCTGCAGACACAATTTATGTATCTAGACTGGATTTATGGAGGTTCTGGGGATCAGCTAAATATTAATTCATTGCCTCTGCTAAACCTAGGCACCTGTCAGAGCCTGGACTTGAACCCAGGAACTCTACTGTGTCTGGTAGTAACTCTTCTCACTGAACTACCTGATATAATGGACGGCACTCTGCTTATCCATTGCTGTGTTTTCTGCTGAACCTTGAACTCTCTGCTCCTCCCATGAACTTCCTGATTTAAGCCATGTCTCTGCACTTCCTTTTTGGCAGATTTTTGTGCCTTCTCCATCCAATATCTTGCTCTTGTCTCTCCTGCTACCGCCTGTAGCTTTGCTATTGACCTTTGGCTTGTTTCTGGTCTATGATTCTGCTTCATCCCAACCTGCAGCCACTTGTTACTGACCCTTGGCTTGTTTATTGACTACTACTACTGTGACCTGGTACTAACACGCAGCAAAACCCATACCCACCATCTGGAGCTCTGGTGATACTGGTTAGTGCTTAGACCCCGCACCTCAGGTGAGCCCATGTCATCTGTCAGGGTGACCTGCCTGTATACCTATCCTGTTGGTTGGTCTTCTGCTATAACTACTGGTCTCTGAGCCTGACCTCTGACCGGCACAGGAAAATCTGACCCAAACATGGAGGCCGCTATAGCAATTACCGTGGCTCCTTTCAGGCACCAACTTTCAGAACTGCAAGAGTTGGGTGTTACCTACCAAGAAAAATGTTCTGGAAAGTGTGGTAAAGGGGCAACAGGAGGAAATCCATGCTCTGCAAAGACGATTGCTGGATTTATGTTCCCGTGATGTTGCTAACACAGACATGCCTCTGTCAGTCAAGTTCAATGGAGACCGACGCCATTACAGAGGTTTCCTTAACCAATGCCACATTTATTTTCAGATGCAACCTGCTGTATTTAATTCTGAGAAATAGAAAGTATTGTTTGTTATAAACCTCCTGACTGAGGAAGCCCTAGCTTGGTCCTCTCCCCATATAGAACATGACTGCATTGAACCAGGACTTTGAGGATCCCAACCATTGTGCTACTGCTGAAGCAAAGCTGCATAGTTTACTGCAGGGTAGACGCTCTGTTTCTGAGTACACAGCTGAATTCTGATGATTGATCTCAGATACCACCTGGAACCCAGCAGCACAAAAGAATCAGTTCCGCCAAGGGCTCTCTGAACAGGTAAATGATGAGCTCACCAGAGTAGAGATTCCTAATGATCTGGAAGCTTTCATCCAATTATGCATCTGAATTGATCAGAGACTTACAGAAAGGAGGAAGGAGAGACTGGGAATGTTTGGAAGTAATGGTGACATACGTTTTCCTACTGATCAGTTCATTCAGAAGGATCTAAAAGTTTCTCCAGATTCTAACACATCCAAACCTATGCAGGTAGATGCTATTAAGTAATCCATTTCTACTCAAAAGAAAGAGAAGACGTTTGGAGAACTTATGTCTGTATTGTGGGGACTCTGGACATTACACAGTTAATTGTCACAGCAAAGTTAAAAGAACAATTGCGATTGATAGTATATTATTATTATACAGTGTTTATAAAGCGCCAACAGTTTGCTCAGTGCTGTACATTACAAAGGGGGACAGAACATGTGACAGAACAATACCAATACAATGCAAAACATGAGGGGATCGAGGGCCCGGCTCTTTTACGCTTACAATCTAGGAGGGAGGGGATGGTGGCACAGGAGGAGATAGCTGTGGGGGATGGAGTGGTAGGAAGAGTGGAGGAGGTCGGCAAGTTAGCAGGGGGCGGGGTAGGCTTCCCTGAAGAGGTGGGTTTTCAGGGTGCGCCTAAAGGAGAGGAGAGTAGGTGAGAGTCTGATGGGTTGGGGCAGGGAGTTTCAGAGGATGGGAGACACCCTGGAGAAACCTTGGAGGCGGACATGGGAGGAGGAGACCAGGGAACTAGAGAGAAGGAGGTCTTGTGAGGAGCGGAGTGTGTGTGTTGGGTGGTACTTGGATATTAGGTCAGAGATGTAGTTCGGGGCAGTATGGTGGACGGCTTTGTACGTCAGTGTTAGGATTTTGAATTTGATCTGTTGGGCAATCGGAAGCCAGTGGAGGGATTGGCAGAGGGGGGTGGCGGAAACGGAGCGGTTGGAAAGGTGAAGGAGTCTGGCAGCCGTATTCAGGATGGACTGAAGTGGGGATAGCCAGCGGCGAGGCAGGCCAGTGAGGAGGGAGTTTCAGTAGTCGAGTCGTGATATGATGAGGGAGTGGATGAGCTGTTTAGTGGTTTCTGGGGTTAGGAACGTGCGGATTTTGGCGATGTTGCGGAGCTGGAGTCTACATGAGTTTAATGATTGGACTTGGGGCTGGAAGGATAGGTTGGAGTCCAGAATGACACCAAGTACTCTGGCCTGCAGAGTACTTGGTGTTGCCCGGTGGTGTGCGGGCTGGGGGGAAGATTAGGAGCTCGGTATTTGAGAGGTTCAGTTTAAGGAAGTGGAGCGACATCCAGTCTGATATGTCGCTCAGTAGGTGTGTGATTCGGGCAGAGACCGAGGGGGTGAGGTGGGGGGTTGATAGATAGATTTGCGTGTCATCGGCGTAGAGGTGGTAGTTGAAGCCGTGAGAGTGTATGAGTTGGCTAAGGGAGGAGGTGTAGATGGAGAAGAGAAGGGGCCCGAGGACAGAGCCTTGAGGGACCCCAAAAGAGAGGGGGAGTGAGGGGGAGGTGGTAGCATTATAGGTAACGCTGAAGGAGCGTTGTGACAGGTAGGATGAGAGCCAGGAGAGAGCGGAATCTCTGAGGCCGAGGGAGTGTAGTTTTTTGAGGAGGAGGGGGTGGTCGACTGTGTTGAAGGCCGCAGAGAGGTCAAGGAGTAGGAGCACTGAATAGTGGCCATTAGCTTTGGCGGTTAGAAGGTCGTTGGAGAGTTTGAGTAAGGCGGTTTCGGTGGAGTGTAGGGGACGGAAGCCGGACTGTAGGGGGTCGAGGAGGTTGTTGTTGTTGAGGTGAGAGCATAGGCGGGTGTAGACTAAGCGCTCAAAGAGTTTGGATGTGAATGGGAGCAGGGAAATGGGTCTGAGGTTGTTCGGGTCATTGGGGTCCAGGGAGGGCTTTTTAAGTATGGGGGTGATGTGTGCATGTTTCAGAGGGGAGGGGAATGCACTGGAAGAGAGGGAGAGATTAAAGATGTGGGTGAGAGAGCGTAGGATGGAGGGGGAGGGAGGTCATAGGAGTTGTGAGGGGATATGGTCGAGGGGGCAGGTGGTGAGGTGGGCATCAGAGAGGATCTTGGAGACCTTGATGGTAGTAAGGTCGAAGGTGTGGAGTGTTGAGGGGGCTTCAGTGTGAGGAATGTTGGGTGGGGTGGAGGTCAGAGCAGTGGTGGGGCCGTGGGGGAGGGGTGATGAGGGGGTAGCTGTGTGAGAGGGGACGGGGTTGGAGGGAGTTTGAGCAGCGATGAAGTCCCTGCGGGTTATGTCGAGGGGGAGGAGGGATGAGGGGGTAGCTGTGTGAGAGGGGACGGGTTTGGGGTGAGTGTGAGCTGCGGCGATGTCCTTGCGAATTGTGTCAATCTTGTTTTTGAAGTGATTGGTAATCTCAAGGGCGGTGAGTGAGGTGCTGGGTGGAGGTGGGGGTGGCGAGAGTAGAGAGTTGAAGGTGGAGAAGAGTCGGCGAGGATTGGAGGAGAGGGCCTTGATGAGGGTCAGGAAGTAGGCTTGTTTGGCTGCGTGGAGGGAGGAGGTGTAGGTGTGGAAGGCAGATTTGTAGCGGGTGAAGGCTTGTTGGGATTTGGTTTTGTGCCATAGTCGCTCCAGGGCACGACTGTGTCGTTTGAGAGTTTTGATGTGGTCAGTCTGCCAGGACTGGAGCGGTCGGGGTCTGATGTTTTGTGTGGTTAAAGGCGCTAATGAGTCAAGGGCTGTTGACAGCGCGTTGTTATAGGCCAGCAATGGGCAAACTACGGCCCGCGGGCCGTATACGGCCCAGCGGACCTTTTAATCCGGCCCGCGGAGCGTGATACTGTCAGGATGGCTGTCAGGATGTGTGTAGGTGGGGCAGCGTGACGAACATGATGGGAGCTAGGCTCCTCTCACAGTCTGCCCTGAAGACCGGAACGGCGCGGGAACACGGCGAGAGGAACGCGCGGAGCAAAGGTAAGTAAATTGAATTACTATAGGGGGGATGAATTACTATAGGGGGGATGAATTACTATATGGGGGATGAATTACTATGGGGGATGAATTACTATGGGGGATGAATTACTATGGGGGATGAATTACTATATTGGGGAATATTACTATACTTACTATGGGGGAATATTACTATACTTACTATGGATGACACATACACATCATTCATCTACTCTTGGTCCGGCCCCCGGGTCCAATATATGAACCCATTGCGGCCCTCAAGTCAAAAAGTTTGCCCACCCCTGTTATAGGCGGTCATAGGCAGGACAGGGGGAGGATGCTGTCGTGGAGTTGATCAGATGCAGAATGGAGGGGGGCAGGGTTCAGGTTGTGGAGGTTTCGGCTGGTGGTAGTATGACATTTGGAGGGGTAGGGGTTAGAGGACAAGGAGATAGAGAAGGTGATAAGGTTGTGGTCAGAGAGAGGGAAGGGAGTGTTTGAGGTTGTGGGGAGCGCAGCGGTTGGAGAAGACAAGGTCCAGGATACTTCCGTCGGAGTGTGTGGTGGATTGTATACACTGTGCAAGTGCAAAGGAGGAGGTTAAGTGGAGGAGTTGGGATGTGGCCGGGTTGTCAATGTTGACAGGGATGTTGAAATCCCCAAGTATAGTGCCTGAACAAATAAACTCCATTACCAGTCTATCTCCCCATTGATTTATGAAGACATAAAAGTGTATTCTATACAGTCTCATTTTGTTGTCCCTATCAATCTTATCACTGAGGGCCATGAAATTCCATGTTCTGCTATGCTGGACTCTGGGGTCGGGTGGAACTTTATGGACATAGAATTTGCCCACAACAACAATAATCTCCCAAGAAACAAATCTGCCCCATTGATATGGAGACGGTTGAAGATTCACCTTTAGGACCGGTGTTTCCCATGAAACGGTTCCCCTGGTACTCTAATTTGAGGCTGACCATTATGAGACCATCAGCTCTCAGCTGATTACATCCCCTAAATTTCCTGTCATCTTGGGCATTCCTTGATTTTCTACCCATAACCCCACCATCAGTTGGGGAGAACGGACTATACATTTTATGTCCCCTCATTGCAAGGAGCATTGTAGGGAACCATGTTGTACAAGTTTTCTACCAATCAGGGAATCACAAGTTGATGTGGTAACTACCCAGTCATATGACAACCTGCCTCCACAATACTATGAGTTCCAAGATGTCCATGATAAAAAGAATGACGATCAATTACCTCCTCCTCACCCTTACGATTGTCCCATTGAACTGCTTCCAGGGTCAGAAATACCATTCAGCCGCCTTCTCAATCTGTCAGAACCTGAATTAAAGGTGCTCAGGGATGGCTTGATGAGAATTTGAGAAGGGCTTTATCAGACCCTCAACATCTCCTGCAGGGGCAGCCCTGTTCTTTGTTGAGAAAAAGGATTGCACTTTGCGTCCATGCATCGATTTCAGGGACTTGAATAAATCACTATTAAAACCTTTACTCCCATTAATCATTGAAATGTTTGAAAGATTCCGCTCTGCCAAAGTCTTTACAAAACCTGACTTACGGGGGGCATATAACCTTGTATACATTCATCAAGGAGACAAATGGAAAGCCACCTTTACAACCAGATATGGGCACTTCCAGTCCCTAGTTATTCCTTTTGGCCTATGCAACGCTCCCACGACTTTTCAGCACTTCATCAATGATGTGTTTGACATCTGTTGGACCAGTTTGTTATTGTATATCTGGATGATATTCTCATCCTTTCCGATAACTTGGAGGATCATCTCAAGCGTGTCTGCACTGTATTCAAAAGATTAAGGAAGAACCGACTTCAAACTGGAGAAATGTGAGTTTGAACAAACCCAGATCCAGGTCTTGGGATTTATTATCTCTTCAGAAGGAGTGAGCATGGATCCCGAGAAGATCAAGGCAGTGGTGGATTGTCCTGTACCTGGAAACGTGAAGGAAATACAATTTGTTGGATTTGCCAACTTACAGGAAATTCATAAGAAACATCTCTAAGGTAATCGCACCAATTACACAGCTGACAAAGAAAGGAGTGCCCTTTGTATGGTCACCTGAGGCACACACTGCTTTTAGTAAGCTAAAGTTTATTTTTCATTTCTACACCAATATTGGTACATCCTGATCCTGAACTACTCTTGTTGTCTCTCACCTTGACTATTGTAACTCCCTCCTCATTGGCCTACCTCATCGCAGGCTATCCCCTCTTCAGTCTATCATGAATGATGCTGCCAGACTCATCCACCTCACTAACCGTTCTGTATCTGCCACCACTCTCTGCTAATCCCTCCACTGGTCTCCATTCAGTTTCCTCCACCCCTCTCTGCCAATCCCTCCACAGGCCTTCATTCAGTGTCCTCCACCCCTCTCTGCCAATCCCTCCACTGGATTCCACTCCCAATCCTCCACCCCTCTCTGCCAATCCCTCCACTGGCTTCCATTCAGTGTCCTCCACCCCTCTCTGCCAATCCCTCCACTGGCCTCCATTCAGTGTCCTCACCCCTCTCTGCCAATCCCTCCACTGGCCTCCATTCAGTGTCCTCCATTCCTCTCTGCCAATCCCTCCACTGGCCTCCATTGAGTATTCTCCACCCCTCTCTGCCAATCCCTCCACTGGTCTCCATTCAGTGTCCTCCACCCCTCTCTGCCAATCCCTCCACTGGCTTCCATTCAGTGTCCTCCACCCCTCTCTGCCAATCCCTCCACTGTTCTCCATTCAGTGTCCTCCACCCCTCTCTGCCAATCCCTCCACCGACCTACATTCAGTGTCCTGCACCCCTCTCTGCCAATCCCTCCACTGGTCTCCATTCAGTGTCCTCCACCCCTCTCTGCCAATCCCTCCACTGGCTTCCATTCAGTGTCCTCCAACCCTCTGCCAATCCCTCCAGTGGATTCACATTGCCCAACGAATAAAAGTCAAAACATTAATAACATATAAAGCCATTTATAACTCTGTCCCAAGTTACATCACCGATCTTGTCTCCAAATATCACCCAAACCGTACTCTCCGCTCCTCCCACGACCTCCTGCTCCTCCTGAGGGAGGAGTCAATACCCCAATGATGGTGGTCTTCAGGATCAGTTCAGTCTTCGTCTTGGTTGTTCCCCTATCCTCACTCTCTGACCTCTGGTGGGGCTCAGCCCCACTGTTCTTCATGGACTAAATAAGGAAGTGCAGTACTTCTTGTGTTGGTAAGATGGCGATGAGTGATAGAGGGGGTGGGGACCCTCGTCCTATAATCCCCTCATCACTGTCCCTCCTATAAAAGACAGTTCTGGTTGTTTCCTCACTCTCTGACTAAGGTCCATGAATAAAGAAATGACCTGGTAGGAGATCAGAGGAGCCATTTCCTAGTTCCCTTGAGGGTGGAATTGTAAGCTCCTCAGAGACCAAGCTGCCTGATGCGGGTGGAGTCCTGGTTTGGGGGAACCAATCAGCTCCTGTCTAGTAATCCTCTTTGTCTTTGTATTTTAGTCCATGGCCGGGAGAGGAGGAAAACCTCTGAGGATTGTCTCACTTTGTCTCCAGACTGGAAAGTAGAAGATGAGGACATCACACAGTATAGTCCAGAAGAAAACCCGGCTCCCTCCAATGTCCATCCGGCACCACCCAGTGTAGCTGGACCATCGGATTCCTCGTATTCTGAGGAACCTCAGACTGTGCGGGACCGGGCCGGCCTTCCAACAGGGAAGAGCTTCTCCTGTACTGAGTGTGGGAAAGGTTTCCGTTCTAAACATGGTCTTAATGTGCATAAAAGATCTCACACTGGGGAGAAGCCGTATTCCTGTTCTGAGTGCGGGAAATGTTTTGCAGTGAAGTCCAGTCTTTGCACACATCAAAGATCTCACTCGGGGGAGAAGCTGTATTCCTGTCCTGAGTGTGGAAACTGTTTTTCACATATGTCCAGTCTTTACAGACATGAAAGATCTCACACGGGTAAGAATCTGTATTCCTGTCCCGAGTGTGCAAAATGTTTTTTAGAAAAGTCCAATCTTCACATACATCAGAGATCTCACAGGAAGGAAAATCAATATTCCTGTCCGGAGTGTGGAAAATGTTTTTCAGTGAAGTCCCATCTTTACAGACATCAGAGATCTCACACGGGGGAGAAGCCGTATTCCTGTCTTGAGTGTGGGAAATGTTTTTCAAGGAAGTCCAATCTTTACACACATCAGAGATCTCACACAGGGGAGAAGCCACTTTCCTGTCCAGAGTGTGGGAAATGTTTTTCAGACAAGTCCCATCTATACAAACATCAGAGATCTCACATGGGGGAGAAGCCGTATTCCTGTTCTGAGTGCGGGAAATGTTTTTCATGTAAGACCAGTCTTTACACACATCAGAGATCTCACACAGGGGAGAAGCCGTATTCCTGTCCTGAGTGTGGGAAATGTTTTTCAGACAAGTCCTATCTTTCCACACATCAGAGATCTCACACGGGGGAGAAGCCGTATTCCTGTTCTGATTGTGGGAAATGTTTTTCACAGAAGTCCAGTCTTTCCAAACATCAGAGATCTCACACAGGGGAGAAGCCGTATTCCTGTCCTGAGTGTGGGAAATGTTTTTCATTGAAGTCCCATCTTCACACACATCAGAGATCTCATACGGGGGAGAAGCCGTATTCCTGTCCTGAGTGTGGGAAATGTTTTTCAGCAAAGTCCAATCTTCACGCGCATCAGCGATCTCATAAGGGGGAGAAGCCGTATTCCTGTCCTGAGTGTGGAAAATGTTTTTCACGGAAGTCCCATCTTTCCAGACATCAGAGATGTCACACGGAAGAGAAGCCGTATTCCTGTCCTGAGTGAGGGAAATGTTCCTCACTGAAGTCCTGTCTTCCTGTACATCAGGGGTCCCACACAACCCTGGGGGTGTATTAGTGCCTTGAGTGCGGGAAATGTCTTCTAGATGAATGTTGCTGGACATCCCAGCTCTCATGTGGGGAAGAAGCACACCCTGATATACACCTCAGATATACTCCATGGCTGATCTTCATCATGGAAGAAACAGTTGATAAGGAGATCAGAGGCCCCCAAAGACATGGATGAAGTGCAGTAAATGTCGGGGTGCAGAGTGGTCAGTAGATCCTGGAAATGAAGGACACAACTTCAGCCCTTCTTGGGTGTCGGAGTTGCGTTTCCTGATAATGATATAGCGGGTTACAGAGCTAGAAGCCGGGAGAGCCCAGATCTCGTTATCGGGGAACTTTACACAGACAACAAGAACTTCTGAAGTTGATGGCCTTCATTTCAAGGCTCTACAGAACAGTGGTGACCCCGAAGCGTCTCTCTGTCTTCAGTCCATCCTTCTCCCATCCCCCAACAGGAGGGAAGGAGAACTCCGCCCCAAATTAGGGGGGAACTTTCCTCTCATTATTTCCCTTGGCTTCTGTGTGGGTTTGGGTGGTTGGAGGAGTGCGGCACGAGAGGGAACACAGCTTGTTGTTCTATGTCTACATATGGGGTCTGGGTAGAGGGGATCCACCGGAAAATATTTCTACTCTTTGATTTTGTGCAAATCGTTTTGGTTTTCACTTTGAAGGGCGATATTATGTGTGTTTTGTAAAAGGGATTGGCCCAATAGATACCGCCCCACTTAGAGAATAGATGAACTAATATGACCAGCATTCATTCAGCCATGTCACATGTTGGGATCTTTTCTACAATACTTTGTTATAATAATGGACACGTTGTGTATTGTATTGTACACCAATAATAATGACTCCGCCCCCACATTCCAGACAAGGGATCTTCCTGACCAATCAGATTTCTGCCTTTACTGTTTACTGATTTTTTTTCTGCAATCTTGTTAAAAGTGAAATTATAATAAAAATTGTATTGAATGAAAACAAAATGGTGTGTGTGTGCAATGATGACAAAGCTGTGTATCCAGAAACGGCTGGTCGGTGACACTTCCATATACAGCCCAATGAAGTGACAAGGAAGCCCTAGAACCCTTTGGAGGAACCCTGGCTGAGAAAGGCTGGACTAGGCAGTCACATATCTCTGCCCCCCTTGCAGGGTTCCCAACCCTCCGTGACTTTTATTACTGACACAACATGAACATTTACTGACAGAGGACATGTTTTTCCTGACATCCTGAAAAATGACAGAACTCCTGTTAGGATGTCAGACGATGGATATTGAATCCATATAACAGGACATGTGATCACTGACAATCCCCAGAACAAGCCATCTGCCTGGTTTACACCTAATAATTCAATCCATGGTGACCACAAATCAGCCCAACGCAGACACATGAAAACCAAGTTCTGCTCGGCATGCCATGGAGAGTAATGGGCACGGTCGGATGGGAGGCACTTAGAAGATGATGATGTCACAGACCCGCCCCCTGATCACCTACCTCTAAATGAAGAATGCAGCTGATTGGCTGATTACACATTGCTGTGATCTCCATGCTTAGCTTCACAGTGCAGCAATTTTACCTTCACATGCCGAGTCTCACAGGTGGCACCGCCTGTCATCCATTGTGCTGAAATGTCATTGCAGCAACTCAGAATGGTCCTCAGTAGTCTGTATGGCCCCCATGTGCTTGTATTCATGCCTGACAACGTCGGGGGAGGGTCGTAATAAGATATCACCAGCAAGACTCCCATCATCCATCCACTACACATCTGCATCAGAGGCTGGTCAGGAGCTCTGAGGAAAGGGATTCATCCCTGAAACGCGTCAGCCATTTGACCGCACTGATACTTGGAACACCTTGCTTGCCGTTGTGGCCATCGTCATTATGCAAATGCTTTTTAGATACATGCTTCACCTGTGAGTATGGTTTTATTTTTCACTCCTTCCAATAAACCTTGGATAATGCACAAGGTGTGTGCGCACCTGTTTATTCTCTATCTAGTGGCTGATCTCCCCGTCTGAGGAGGGCTGCACCCCTGAAGCATTTCCTTTGGTTGTCGCTGTCCTGGTTCCCTTGGCTTCCCTTTTGGCTGTGCATATCCTGAGGCGCTGGAGAGTACATACGATATCCGGTTTGGTTGCAACCTGGTGGCGTCGGATGGACCAAAACATGATATCCTAGAGCTGTTCTGTTGGATTTAGGTCAGGTAAGTGAAAGGATTGATTTTCTTATCCCCTCAGAGACCCCCGGTCTGTGGAGAGATTCCTGGTTTATCAGCAGAATTCTGGGAAGACCCCGGAACATGGAAATAATGGCAGCTTATGTTCAGAGATGTTGAAAGTTTATTAGACATTACTAAGATTATATAGGATACAGAAATAATAAGGGGGGGGAGCGAGTTCTAAAACTGTAATTGTAAGTTTCCATCATGAGCTGACTACATGAAACATGACATATACATTTCTTGGTATAAACTGTTTCTGCTAGTTTTCTGAGAAATAGCCGGGCAAAGAAAACTTCAGGGTCATGTTATCTTTTGTTGATACATCCTTCAGCAAACTAAAACAGTTCCATTAAACTTCTAATATATCTGCAAAAACCTAACTTAATACTTAAAATGGCGTACATCAACACAATGGAGGTTCTCTAGATCCTTTCAATCCCCTCTTAGATCATGAACATGATCTCAATTCTTTACCTCATTCATCTTTTTGTACATAGCCAGATAACCTTCATTTGTATTTTGCGTCTTGGTAGCTCTAGCAATGCAATATAATAAGCATTTAAAACATAGATATAAAAATAAAACAAAAAACAATATCATGACTATTCTTACAGCGATACCTTTCATTCATGAAAAGATGGAACCAAATCCTGATCCTAGCCAATCAAAAGGAGTCCATCCATCTTTTCCTATAGCTCTAGCTTCTTCCATTAAACCATCTACCTGTTCCCTGTGTTGCTTTATTATTTCATAATAATCTGGAACAGTCATTGTGGTATTATATATCCAAGTACAACATTCAGAATCCTCTGTCATCTCACACAGACCTGTCAGAGCAGCACTCATGCTTTCAATAGCTAATTCTTACATCTCCAGCTGTTCTCTAATAGCTCTGGTCTCGGTATTTAGCAACCCCATGTCCTTAGAGTTCCTCTCCAGTATATCATCAATAATGTTTGTGTCATTATTTATTTTGTTCATGAGTGTTATTCCCCATCCCGTGTAGGTAGGGAACCATGACCAAACCTTATCACCTGTAGAGAATAGATCTACCTTTTCTTGTTTGGTTTCCCTTCTCTGTCTCAGAGTTAGTTGGTGTTTTGGGTATGTACTGGCTTTTACCTGGTGTTCCTTCTGGTCTATAGCTGCCATGATTGGCACTAATTGGGCTACATAGCACCAGCCCTGGACATTACTCGGTATCCAAGGGTAACAGATCTTACCACAACAGATATAGGTATTGTTTCCCAAGGAGATCTGCAATTTTTGTATTGCAGAGTGAAATTCAGGGCTGACAACAAGTGTGAAATACAAAAAAAAGTTTTCCAAACATAGCTTTCCCCACATTATCTTGTATCCCTTCTAAACTTTCATTCAGGGCTCTACCATTTACTTGCCAGAGTTTCACAGAAGTTCCATCCCTCCTTCCAGGATCAGATATATTTAATATGGACTGAGAGCACATTCCCTTTCCCTTGTGGGAAGTATTCCCCAGTCTAAAACACCAATCGGGGAGTTGAGTGACTCCCAGAGTTGGAAAAGATATGGCGGCATTAGAAGTAATATTGGTCAAACCAATACTTACATTCCCTGTTATTAACAAAAATATTTTGACTGGAGCGGCCAGAAGAGGAATTTCCTATGTGCTCGGATGTAACTTACTACAGATCCAACATTTATCAGAACCTGACTTTTGAGCATAAGCAGATTTAAACTGCATCATCAACATTTTCCTGAAAAAGGATTGTTCTCTTCAAAACTTCTTTTTGACTTTCTTTCACTTTTGGTTATCTGGGTCTTATTTAAATCTAGTCCTTGACCACAGATACCTTTTATTAGGCCCAAGTCCTCAGGGTGATAAATACAATTAGTTATGATCCATACTGGCAGGAAAAAGAGCAGAGTCAGTGTGATCAATAGGACCCAGATCTTCAAAGCACCATGAGGGGCAGTAAGGAATGTCATCTTCAGGGCCTTTTTCACTGACTTCACCCGCTCTTCGAGGATTTTCCTCTCATACTTCACCTCCTTTTCCATCTCGTGTTTCTCAGGTGTTTGGTTCACCTTCTTCACTCGACTATCATGGATCCAGGACTGAGAATTGTCCACCAGAACAGCTGTTCTGGTAACCGCTATCACCGTAGTAGGTGGTCCAAAGGGGTAGCCTTGCTTCTTGTCTTTAGCGAGTTGGCGGACCACTACGACATCTCCCACTTGGAAAGGGTGTGTTGGTTCCTGGAAAGATAAAGGAGAGGTGCGAGCAACATTTCTATCTGATCTAAAGTCTGAATCAATTTTCTCACATATTCTTGTTGTACCAGGTCAAGGTCCCCTCTTTCTTTTTTTTGTTTACAAACGATTTTATTGTACATGAGTAGACAGTAAAACAACAGCACAGTATGAAAGTGATATTGTCAACAAAAATAAGGCATATTTGAAATGTACAATACATAAAAGTATATTAACATAAAAAAGAAGATAGAGGAAAAAAGGAAGTTATGAGTGCATGAGATACATAAATGATAAAATAGATTGAGTGATACGTCTATCAACAATACATGTCAGCCAATCTTTACCGGGGATGTTGTCAATCATGCAATAAATGTCTACAATCCTTCCATGACTCCCATTTTTTATTGTATAAGTGCATCTTATCCAGTAGTGTATAATGAATACGTTCCATAAGCATTACAGCGTCAATTCTGTGTAAAACGGAGTCCAAGGGTACAACATGCAGGGCAATGGACCATAAAGTGGCAATACATAATGTATGTAGCAATCTCAGAGTGGCATCAGGGACCCCTGGGATATGAACCCCCAATAAACAGGTCTGTATGGACAATTGTATCGGGTTGCCCGATAGTGAGGTAGCCACCTCAGATATCTTACGCCAGATCAAAGATATGTTCGGGCAATCCCAAAATATATGGACCAGAGTACCTGTGCGGCCACAGCCCCGGAAACATAAAGGGGATGTTTGTGGAAACAATGTATGTAGTCTTGACGGGGTATAATACCATCTGGTTAAAACTTTAAGGGCCGTCTCACGAACCGAAAGAGATCTAGAGCTCTTGCATATATTATCCACCATAGAATCCCAATCCTCATCCGAAAAAGTGATACCACAATCCTCCTCCCACCTTCGTCTGTACAAAGGGGGAGCATGAAAAAGACAGATCAAAAATTGGTGATAAAGAACTGAAATAAGACCCCCACCTCTGGGAGAGTCACGGCTGATACGCTCAAAAAAAGAGATCGGAGAAGATGGGGTAAGGCCAAAGTGCGCATTAAAAAAGTGCCTAATCTGTCTATAACGGAGGTACTCACGAAGAGGAACATCAAATAACACACGCAGCATATTGAAGGTAATGTAAGATCCTCCTCTTTGGAAATCAGATAATCTGATAAAGAATCGATCATACCACCAACGAAATATGTGAGGGGAAGAAAAGGCTACAACAAAAGTAGGATCACCAAAAAATGACACACCTGTGGGAATATGGGAGACTAAACTCAATTTAGCCTTGTATCTGGACCAAAGTGTCAGCGAGTGGGTCACTATAGAGTTATGAAAAGTAAGCGATCGGGGGGAGATTTTAGACCATAAAATTCCCGGTAAATAAAAAGGACGTATCGACTGAGACTCAAACTTGATCCACGGGATTTGAGAGTTAATAATAGCCCACTGTGATAATTGCGCAAAACGAGCCGAGAGGTAATATAGCCAAAAGTTAGGAAGACCGAGACCTCCCGTCCGTTGTGAACGATACAAAATGGATGAGGCAAAACGTGGATGCTTATTTCCCCAAATAAAATTGTTAATAGTCCGCTGAAAGTGATCCAAAAACGTTTTTGAGACCGAAACTGGAAGTGCTCTAAAAAGATAAAGCAGTTTGGGCAAAATATTCATTTTAACCGCCGTGACTCTACCCAGAAAGGAGATATGATAACTGTGCCAGATCTTCAGTAGAGTAGAGAGACGCGATACACATGATGGATAATTAGCTGTAAACATATCCAAGTATCTGGGAGTGAGGTTAATCCCCAGATAGGATATCCTGTCCTTGACCCAGCGAAATGGAAAGAACTACTGAGAGATGCACTGAGGGAGTCAGGAACATTAACAGGCATGATCACAGATTTGGTAAAATTAACGGTGAGACCTGACAATTTGGCAAAATCGTTCAA
This sequence comes from Staurois parvus, assembly GCF_062004578.1. NCBI lineage: Eukaryota > Metazoa > Chordata > Amphibia > Anura > Ranidae > Staurois > Staurois parvus. Next base: position 785,029 of record NW_028317987.1, read on the forward strand.
TACAGCACACAAGTTAGGTAAAGAAGTCAACGGGTTAGTAATAAAAAGCATAACATCATCAGCATACATGCTCAGCTTAAAATGTGAAACTAATAATGAATAGCCAGAAATGTCCGAATGTGATTTAATTGCCAATGCCAAAGGTTCCAACACCAGCACAAATAAAAGCGGCGAAAGAGGACAGCCCTGGCGGGTACCTCTACCCAATGTAAAAAAGTCAGAGTTACAGCCAGGAAGCCTTATTCTTGTTTTAGGAGAGTTGTATAGGGCATGTATGCCTGCCAAAAACCCATCACTGAAGCCCATTTTCTGTAGCAAGGAGAACAAGTAGGGCCAAAGAACACTGTCAAAGGCCTTGTTTATATCCAAACTCATCAACAGAACCTCTTTGGAATGTAAATTGGCATCTTGAATAACGTTTAGAGCGAGACGAATGTTATCAGTAATAAATCTGTCAGGAATAAAACCCGACTGGTCTGGAGAGACCAAAGAGGAGATGATAGGGGCCAACCGGTCCGCCAAAATACGGCTAAATATTTTTAGATCGTTATTCATGACCAAGATTGGTCTATAGTTTTGTGGCAAACAGTGGTCTTTCTGTCGCTTGGGTATTAGAGACATGTTAGCCAACAACATCTCCTCGGGGAACTTACCCCCCTGCAAAACATCATTAAATAAAGTTATCAAGTATGGAGCCAATATAGAGGTGAAATGTTTATAATAGCTAGCGGTAAATCCGTCAGGACCCGGTGCAGTAGAGCGTTTGAGCGCGCTTATCGCACATGTTATTTCCTCTAAAGTACAGGGGGCATTAAGAGAGACAATCTGAGAGGGTGTAAGAGCAGGGAGGGGTATAGAATCCAGCCATGAATCTGATAGAGAAACAGAATCTGACTGCGGAGGAGCTAGTAGCTTAGAATAAAAATTTTCAAAAATACCCAAGACTTCCTGAGGTAGAGATGAAATAGCACCTGAATTAGTACGCAATTTATACACGTGTGGGGGGCGCAGAGAGTGGTTCAATTTCCTTGCAAACATGGTAGATGCCGAGTTACTATGTAATAGGAACGAGGCCTTCGACCAGCGGAGGGCCTTTTCAGTTTTTTGGGAAAGCAGGGAATTCAGTTCCAAGCGCTTTTGGGACAGTAGCTGTTTATTAAGTAGAGATGGATTAGCGACATGGCTTCTATAGTGTGCTTCTAATTCTCGGGTTAGAAGTAGTATTTGCTGCCAACGTTTTCTATTTCTGGATGAGGCCATGGAGATAAGTCGGCCTCGTAGGACCGCCTTGTGGGCTACCCAGAGTGTGGCTGGGGAAATATCAGGAGTTGAATTAGATTGAAAGTATTCCTGAATAGATGTGACCACCTCATGGCGAGAGTTAATATCAGTGAGCATAGAGTCATTAAGTCTCCAAGAGAAGGGAGTAGGTGCCAATCCCACAAACGTGATAGATAAGGCCATAATACTGTGATCCGACCAGGGGCTCAAATGAATGCAAGCTATCCTAGAATTAGCTAGTAAAATCGGGGTACAATATATGTAGTCTAATCTAGCATAAGAGTCATGAGGGTGGGAATAAAATGTGTAATCCCTGGCTCCTATGTTGTGTGCTCTCCAGGCATCCACCAACTGGAGGGCATCTAGTTTCTTAGTAAGGGATTTTGGGAAAGCCTGGGAAGAGTGCGAGGGGGAACTACGGTCTAAAAGAGGATTTGCCACCAGATTAAAATCCCCACCCACCAATAGATGGGGGGACAAAAACCTATCCAGAGCAGCAAAAAATTTTGAAAAAAAGGTAGTTTGTGCCGAATTCGGTGCATAGACATTAGCAATAGTAAGTTCTCGACCTGAAAGGATGCCTTTAAGAATGATAAACCTACTGTCTGGATCACGATACACATGTTGAACCTCAAAGGGGAATGAGTTATGTAGAAAGATGGCCACTCCCCTACTCTTGGAGGAATGAAGGGTATAATACCCCTGCCTATAAGATCTATGAAAATATGTCGGGTGCTTTGTGGCTGCAAAATGTGTTTCCTGTAATAAGATGATCTTGGCTCCCAGTCGTTTATATTGAAGAAAGGCTGTTTTGCGCTTGTTTGGCGAATTGAAACCCTGGACATTATGCGAAATACATTGAATTACCATAGTAAACATAGCTTGTTACTATCATCATAAAAGTACACACTGCAGGGATATCCCCTAAAATTATTTGGCTAGACATAGAAATCCGCAGGTCTACATCAGACAGACGTACAGGTGGCAGAACCAGCCTAGGGGACCCCCCGGCCCCAACATGGGGGCCGTGATGTCCACAGACCGACACAACACCATCCTCATGCACTAAAGTTTTGAGAAAAGAGAATACAAAAAACAATGGAGAGGAGATTTTAATAGCTCCTACAATTAAGAGGGTAACTGAAGAACATGGATCAGGCTGAAAATTTGTCATACCTGATAAAACAAAAAGTTCAAATATTAAGGGGACAAATGGGCCCAGACCCTGTCTCCCTAAAACATGGAAAACGGAGCTGCCACCCCTCAGTCGGGCAGCGACACCTCCGGCCATGTCAGGAGGCAGGGTGGGGAAACGCGTCGAAGAGTTGTGAAACCATAAATTAATGGGCGTAATTAGGAGGGTCCGAAGACCCTTGTTATACCTTAACTCGTCCAGCTATCAATGCAAGGCACACATAATACTCAGAATTACAAAATTATCACAGCAGTATCCATAGAAATACACATCCTGACAACGTAAGATATAAAGAGCAAAATCCCTGTGTCCCAATTCTTGGTAAAGTCAGAAAAGACAATAGGCAGGACCAAGGACTGTCAAACAATAGGTATTAGGCAAGTGAGAATGGACCTGTCAACCCGGATCCTGTCTGACTCTCCTTCTATCCCTCCGTGGAGATGGGGTATGCCAAATGGGAGAGGTACGAGGGGTGGAGGGTGGACGTTGAGGTGATGGGGCATCCGCTAGGCCTAACACGAAGTCACGTGTTTGAGTGACGTAACGCGTAGATACGCCAGTGGGAGGAGCTTCTTACGATCGACGGCCTGACGTCATATCCGGCGTGGGCGCCATCTTGGTGCTCCGTTTTCCGAATACAGTACACCCTTGGAGTGGTGTAAAGGCTTGCTTGTCTGAAGATCTGTGTAAGTAGGCTCTTAGTTTCTTTTAAAAATAAATAAAAGGTTTTACACTATATAAGTCTCTCTTGCCTCACTGGTGACCGTATTGGAGAGCCATTACCGGAGAGACACCACGGATACCAACGATTGCTGAGGCTTACCATCTAGTGCTGAGGCTAACCAGGAGGAGTGAGTTACATCATTACTGCCAGAGGGATCCACCTGTTATCTGGAGGAATATTACAGTTACTACCCAAGGCTCTTTGGTCCCTGGGGGCCTGAGCAGGAAGGTGAGGGGGCACCCCAGCCTTAGAGGATTGGCACATTGCAGCTCACACCTGCATGAAGTCTGTGTGATTCACTAAGGACAATATTCACCATATGTTTCCTGTCACTCCAATGCATGATACTCTCATAGCCGTCCACCTCACCCTACACTAATGTCAGTTTTATGTGTTTATTCTTATTGTATCGCTTGTTTGTTAGTATAGCGCCGTATTAATTGGTTTATATACTTTAGTTGATGATTTTGGTGCTGTGGCTGTGGCACCTTTAATACAGGCTGCTTAAATTATCTACATTTATATTGTGGCGCAGGAGATTGTTTCTCTACTAGACTCTATAACTCTCCTACACACTGAATCATAGACACTGATTGGGGTTATTGTACCCAAGAAATGGCGCAGAATACACCTTTGTCTACATTTATAAGGAAAGACCATTTATTTGTAAAAACAAGAAACAAGCAAAAATGGTAAAAAGTGGTGTTTAAATACCACCAAAATAAATATCTATTTGTGTGAAAAAATTACAAAAATATAATTTGGGTACAATGTTGCATGACTGTATAATTGTCATTCAAAGTGTGAGAGCGCTGATAGTTACCAGTCAGCCTAGGCAGGAAGGGGGTGGAAGTGTCCGGTATACAGGAGGTAGAACCATTTTTTTTTAAAAAGACCTCCAAGTGTTTGTGAAATCTCCCACCACAAAATGTACTCAGCCAATCACAGGGCAGGACTCCATTTTTATTCTTCTCCTGCTATCAATGGCCAACCCGGTCCCACACTTCATCCATGTCTTTGGGGACCTCTGATCTCCTTATGGACTGTTTCTTCCATGATGAAGATCAGCCATGGAGTATATCTGAGGTGTATATCAGGGGGTGCTTCTTCCCCACATGAGAGTTGGGATGTCCAGCAACATTCATCTAGAAGACATTTCCTGCACTCAAGGCACTAATACACCTCCAGGGTTGTGTGGGACCCCTGATGTACAGGAAGACAGGACTTCAGTGAGGAACATTTCCCTCACTCAGGACAGGAAAGTGGCTTCTCTCCCGTGTGAGATCTTTGATGTTTATGAAGACTGGACGTCTGTGAAAAACATTTCCCACACTCAGGACAGCAGTACGGCTTCTCCCCTGTGTGAGATCGCTGATGTGTGTAAAGATTGGAAGACTTTGTAAAACATTTCCCGCACTCAGGACAGAAATAAGGCTTCTCCCCTGTGTGAGATCTCTGATGTGTGTAAAGATTGGACTTATCTGAAAAACACTTTCCACACTCAGGACAGGAATATGGCTTCTCCCCGGTGTGAGATCTCTGATGTGTGCAAAGACTGGACTTCTGTGAAAAACTTTTCCCACACTCAGGACAGGAATACGGTTTATCTCCCGTGTGAGATTTCTGATGTGTGTAAAGACTGGACTTCTGTGAAAAACTTTTCCCACACTCAGGACAGGAATGCAGCTTCTCTCCCGTGTGAGATCTCTGATGTGTGTAAAGACGGGTCTTCCTTGAAAAACATTTCCCGCACTCAGGACAGGAATACGGCTTCTCCCCCGTGTGAGATCTTTTATGCACATTAAGTTTGTATTTAGAACAGAAACCCTTCCCACACTCAGTACAGGAGAAGCTCTTCCCTGTTGGAAGGCCGGCCCGGTCCTGCACAGTCTGAGGTTCCTCATGATACGAGGAATCCGATGGTCCATCTACACTGGGTGGTGCCGGATGGACATTGGAGGGAGCCGGGTTTTCTCCTGGACTATACTGTGTGATGTCCTCATCTTCTACTTTCCAGTCTGGAGACAAAGTGAGACAATCCTCGGAGGTTTTCCTCATCTCCCGGCCATGGACTAAAATACAAAGACAAAGAGGATTACTAGACAGGAGCTGATTGGTTCCCCCAAACCAGGACTCCGCTCACGTCAGGCAGCTTGGTCTCTGAGGAGCTTACAATTCCACCCTGAAGGGAACTAGGAAATGGCTCCTCTGATCTCCTACCAGGTCATTTCTTTATTCATGGACCTTAGTCAGAGAGTGAGGAAACAACCAGAACTGTCTTTTATAGGAGGGACAGTGATGAGGGGATTATAGGACGAGGGTCCCCACCCCCTCTATCACTCATCATGACAGAGGCATGCCTGTGTTAGCAACATCACGGGAACATATGCCCAGCAATCATCTTTGCAGTGATGGATTTTCTCCTGTTGCCCCTTTACTACACTTTCCAGTTCGGAACATTTTTCTTGGTAGGCTATAGCGGCCTCCATGTTTGGGTCAGATTTTTCTGTGCTGGTCAGAGCTCAGGCTCAGAGACCAGTATTTATAGAAGAAGACCAACCAACAGGATAGGTATACAGGCAGGTCACCATGACAGATGACGTAGGCTCACCTGAGGTGCGGGGTCTAAGCACTAACCATTATCACCAGAGCTCCAGATGGTGGGTATGGGTTTTGCTGCGTGTTAGTACCAGGTCACAGTAGTAGTAGTCAATAAACAAGCCAAGGGTCAGTAACAAGTTGTTCCAGGTCAGTAGTGAAGGTACAGAAGGTAGCATGAGAGACAAGGGCAAGATATTGGATGGAGAAGACACAATAATCTGCCAACCAGGAAGTGCAGAGACATGGCTTAAATCAGGAAGTTCATGGGAGGAGCAAAGATTTCAAGGCTCAGGAGAAAACACAGCAATGGATTAAGCAAAGTGCCGTCCATTATATCAGGTAGCTCACTGAGAAGAGTTACTACCAGACACAGTAGAGGTCCTGGGTTCAAGTCTAGGCTCTGACAGGTGTCTACGTTGAGCAGAGGCAATGAATTAATATTTAGCTTCCAGCTGATCCCCAGAATCTCCATAAATCCAGTCTAGAGACATAAATTGTGTCTGCAGCACAGAGAAGGAAGATTATCCGAGAGAAATCCAGGAATACAGGACGGGGAACACAGCTCAGGAAAGTGACCAGGGGATTACAGGCTGATATCACCCAGTCCCCGCCCTACTCTGGACCAATCAGTGAGCAGTATGGGTGGAGGAATGGATTTAGTGTTCATGACCCACCTGTGCTGATCTCTGTAGGAGTGTCCTCCTCTATAAATGTCCCCGTTATTCCATCCTCCTCCATAGACTGCTGATCATCCCTCACATACGCCTCTTCTTCTTCTGCTTTCACCTCAACTTTTATATCTATCAGATCTTCACTCTAAACCAAGAGAATGAGAAATTTCACCAAATATATAAATATAAGAGTACATGAAAAATCCCCACATCATCTTTACAAGTCCATATTCTAGATGCTCAGTCCAACCAACCATATAACAGTGAGGGATGGTGTGACCTTCCTGTGTGGAATCCCGGGAATACAGAGGACGGGGACATCTCTCTGGTGGGTTCCTGGTATTAGGTGGCTCCATCATATCCTTGTGTCCTTCTGAAAACTCCTCCATCACTCCATACTCCTCATCCTCCTCTTTATACTCTTCTTTAACATCAATATTATCATCCCCGAGGATTCCACTCTGAAAGATATAATAAAACATTCATTGTAACAAACATGCTGTGTATAAATCACAACTACCAATAATTGTCATCATGTACCTGATGATGGTGAGGGATGGTGTGACCTTCCAGTGTGGAATCCCGGGAATACAGAGGACGGGGACATCTCTCTGGTGGGTTCCCATGACTGGATCCATCTGTAGGAAACACACACACTGACTGAATCCATTGTTTCTATGTGTTTATCAGATGATGGGGGATCTAGGTGGATCCTCCGTACTGCTCTCTCCTTTACAATAAAGTCTCCTCTTACCCGGTGATGTGAGGGGCGGCTGATTGTCCATCATGACGTCCTTGTAGAGATCCTTGTGTCCTTCTAAATACTCCCACTCCTCCATGGAGAAATAGACAGTGACACCCTGACACCTTATAGGAACCTGACACACACAATGATACAGTCACCATCCAGACACATCCCTTGTCTGTTACTGGAGAATGTCCCAGAATTCCCGGCACCGCTCACCTCTCCTGTCAGCAGCTCCATCATCTTCTTGGTGACTTCTAGAATCTTCTGCATGTTGTGTCTCTCAGGGTTTAGGGAGTCACATGGAGGCACCGTGATGGTCATATGATCACCTGACTTCAGAAGAGGAAACCTCTGTATTGAGGAACCAATAGGAATATCATGTTAGACTCCCAGAATCCTCCTCACCTCTCCGGTCAGGTCTGTGTGATGTCATGTGACCTCCTAGAATCCTCCTCACCTCTCCAGTCAGGTCTGTGTTTTATTAATAGAGGTAAGAGTGATGTCATGTGACCTCTCAGAATCCTCCTCACCTCTCCAGTCAGGTCTGTGTTTTATTAATAGAGATGAGAGTGTTGTCATGTGACCTCCCAGAATCCTCCTCACCTCTCTGGTCAGGTCTGTGTTTTATTAATAGAGATGAGTGATGTCATGTGACCTCCCAGAATCCTCCTCACCTCTCCGGTCAGCAGGTAGATGATCTCCAGGGTGAGGTTTAGTATCTTCTCAGTCATGTGACTCCGGTCCTCCTCCATCCTCATTGGTGCCATCATGTGATCTATACAGGTCTCCTTGTAGACGGATAACTTTGGGAAATGAAAGTAAGAATGATTTGGATGGTATTGGTCACACAATAATAGGATGTGGATGTGAGGGGGGAATAGGAGGGTTGCTGGACATTGAAGGACTACTCCCCCCATGGGAAGACATTTAGTCTGGACTGTTTAGGGTTTACTAAATCTTCAAGGTCCCGGGACCCTCTTGACCTGCTGCATCAGAAATCCCCTTTTCTCTGTTGGGTTTGTTTGGTCTCTGAACTGGTTTTGATGAGTATTAGATCTGCAGACAAGGAATGATAAATATGATCCTTCCTATGACTTGTTTGCTCTGAGGCAGTGCTGTGAGGTCAATGTCGGATCATCATGATGTCCAGGACGGGGAACTTGCTGATTTTTGGCTGGAGTTGCTTGATAATCAGGATAATTGGCAGAACTACGGCTGCAAGGCTCCAATCTCCGGCACCCTGCTGACAGGAGTGATGTCACTGTCACTCTCTGCAATAAGAGAAGGGATTGGATTGGATAGCAGGAGGATGGTGCTAGTGGAGTAGAGAGCTGTGGGGGAGGAATCTGTTCTCATCTCTTCTATGTGTGGGTAGGAGGAGGACAGCAGGGGGAAGGGTTTGATCTCTTAGTTGCCAAGTATTCTGAAATCTCCAGGACATTGTACAGAGGGGCAGTGGATTTTTGAGGTTCTGAATTCTAGTACCGGGCACTGCCAGATTCTGTGGTATGGGAAGGTATTGGACTGTCCATCCATTAAGCATTAATGCTATGAAAACAGACCTCCCCAAGGACCAAGTGTCCTTCTTTGTTCTATTTTGTGTCTTGCAATATAATTCTTGACCAGTGAGATGGTGAGGTGAAGACTTCCTACATGTGCTGGCAGGAGTTCTTTAAGGAGGTCAGAAAAGTAAGTGAAGGTGGAGTGGGAGGACCATCAGAGACCAAGAGTTCCTATGAGTCCTCTCTTACCTCAGAGCCTTGCAGCCTGAATACCCCCTCAGAGGCCCCCACAGTCCTTCAGCCCCACTAACCTCTCAGAGTTGTTCAGCCCTATTACCTCCTAACAGGCTCCCAAAGTTCTTCAGCTACTCCTCCACCTCAGAGGTCCCAGAGTCCTTCAGATGCAGGAAACCCTCAGAGGATCCAGAGTTCTTTAGTCCCACTACCTCCTCAGAGACCCCTCAGTCCTCTACTTCCCTCAGTATTTCCCTCCCTCTGACACCAATGATGGAACATATTCTTCATGGCCGGCTGGGGAATGTTTTCTTCCTCCTGAGCAGCAATGTAAGGGGCTCTATGCTCCATACTCCTGACCCCGGCACTCCATCATTGTGTTGGCTGCATAGTGTAATGATTGCCCATTGGCTGCCTGTGTAGTGTCATCATTGCCCTTTGTAGGCCATGTATGGTCAGGATGGTCCTTGTCTTGTCTATTTATTGTCAGTGCTGTTTGTTTAGAGGACCATATTACTAGAATTTATCTCCACAATGAGGAGAATGTTCCGGCCCCGGAAGTGGGGGAATGTTCTGCCCCTGAAGGGGTTCATCTGGGTTCCCACACTATATATGTGTGTATCATCGTCTGCTGGAGATAAAAGACGTCACAGTGACTATGGAGGAAGAGGACGGACGTGACTATGGAGGAAGAGGACGGACGTGACTATGGAGGAAGAGGACGGACGTGACTATGGAGGAAGAGAACGGATGTGACTATGGGGGAAGAGGACGGACGTGACTATGGAGGAAGAGGACAGACATGACTATGGAGGAAGAGGACAGACATGACTATGGAGGAAGAGGACAGACATGACTATGGAGGAAGAGAACGGACGTGACTATGGAGGAAGAGGACGGATGTGACTATGGAGGAAGAGGACAGACGTGACTATGGAGGAAGAGGACGGATGTGACTATGGAGGAAGAGGACGGACATGATGGGGGTTACTGGGTGTAAATAGAAAATAATGTCTTATTACCTCCTCTGCTACCACTTCTGGTAACGTCTCTTCTCTACTTCAAAACCACTTGGAACTTCCTGCCTGACATCACTTCCTGTCTGTACCTGACATCACTTCCTGTCTGTCTTCCATAGAGACTTCCTGTCTGGGTAGAAGTGAGATCACCACCTTGAGGAGCTCAGAGGAACTGCAGCCCCGAGAAACATCTGTAAGGCTCTGTTCACATCTTTGCAGTTTGCTTTTCGCAGGTCATTTTGCATTTTTTATGTGTTTTTGATATGTTTGTAAGGGAGAATTTCACCAGCACACTGAGGATCACCAATATGGGTCCAAACGTTTTAATAAATGATCACATAGTTACAGCAAGGCAGCGTTTTGGAGTCTCGCAGGACCCCTTCATCAGGCATGTGACGGAGGAGTCCTGCGAGTCTCCAAAACATTGCCTTGCTGTAACTATGTGATCGTTCATTAAAACTTTTGGCCCCATATTGGTGATCCTCGGTGTGCTGGTGACATTCTCCCTCGCTGATTCTGTTTGGTTCCAACCGAACCATTTTTAATGCGTTAACAATGCGTTTGGATTGTACACTTGCCTGTTGATACGTTTGTGATACCTTTGTGGTGCATTTTGTGTTTTGTTCAGTTTTTTTTTTCCAAAGTCGAATTTTTTTATTTGCTGGGCAGAATAAAAATGCACAACCATGCATTTCAGCAAATTCTCCATTGAACTCTGTTGTAGCAAAAATGCTTCATTTTGCTTTTTAAAAAGTCCCGGACCCTTTCCAAAAACACAGCAGCTCAAAAAAGCCTAGATGTGAATGTGTCCCATAGGAAACCATATTTAATGGACTGAGGTGCGTTTCTGAAAACAAAAAGTACTAAAAAACACATTGGTGTGAACAGCCTGAATAATCACTCCTGTAAAATATCTGCCTTACACGGCTACCAGGGAAACTCAAATATAACACAAGATAAGGAAGAAAATATAATTCTAGTTCTTATGGAACCAACGCTTTAACTAAGATATTTTATTACATATAGAAAATACATTAAAACAGATTCCCTCTGAAATCAATCTTTTTGGTAAAGAAAATGTAAAATTATTCTTTAAAGCAGGGCTTGAAAAAGCCGCTCGCCCGCTTGCCAAATACGAAGGGAAATCCTTGTGTGGCGAGCACAGATGGAGCTCCAAGCCTCATTGTGAAGCCGAGTTCCGGTTTCCGACTTCTTCTTCAGCACCGCCATTACACTGGCAGCGCCGCTGAGGGGACAGGTGCAGGAGAGGTCTGCTCTCCTCCACTGAGAGGAGACACCTGCTCTCCACCACCACAGGGGACTTGAGGAGAGGTCCGCTCTCCCCCGCCATGGGGGACACGAGGAGAGGCCCGCTCTGCACTGCCTTGGGGGACACGAGGCCCACTCTCCAACACGTTTGGGGACACGAGGCCCGCTCTCCACTGCCTTGGGGGCCATGAGGCCCACTCTCCACCGCCTTAAGAGACACGAGGCCCGCTCTCCACCACCTTGGGGGACACGAGGCCCGCTCTCCACCACCTTGGGGGCCATGAAGCCCACTCTCCACCGCCTTAAGAGACACGAGGCCCGCTCTCCACCACCTTGGGGGACACGAGGCCCGCTCTCCACTGCCTTGGGGGCCATGAAGCCCACTCTCCACCGCCTTAAGAGACACGAGGCCCGCTCTCCACCACCTTGGGGGACACGAGGCCCGCTCTCCACTGCCTTGGGGGCCATGAAGCCCACTCTCCACCGCCTTAAGAGACACGAGGCCCGCTCTCCACCGCCTTGGGGGACACGAGGCCCGCTCTCCACCGCCTTGGGGGACACGAGGCCCGCTCTATACCACCTTGGGGAACACGAGGCCCGCTCTACACCGCCTTGGGGAACACGAGGCCCGCTCTACACCGCCTTGGGGAACACGAGGCCCGCTATACACCGCCTTGGGGGACACAAGGCCCGCTCTACACCGACTTGGGGGACATGAGGCCCGCTCTACACCACCTTGGGGGACATGAGGCCTGCTCTACACCGCCTTGGGGGACACAAGGAGAGGCCCACTCTACACTGCCTTGGGGGACACGAGGAGAGGCCCACTCTACACTGCCTTGGGGGACACGAGGAGAGGCCCACTCTACACTGCCTTGGGGGACACGAGGAGAGGCCCACTCTACACTGCCTTGGGGAACACGAGGAGAGGCCCGCTCTACACCGGCGTGGGGGACACGTGAAGGAGAGACCCACCAACACTGCACATCACTACACCCGCCAGCTTAAGGTAAATTACATTAACTAAATTTACATCTTTTAAAAGAGACTTTAGTTACTAAAGATGCAGGAGATAAACAAAAAAATACAAAATGTTCACTCCAGGTTTAAAGCTGTAAAACGTGATATTTTGATTGCACCCGATTGCTATTAAGCTATTGCTGTGATATTTAAATTGACATAATAAAGCTTTGTTATAATTGCAGTTTTTTATATTTTGGACTCTTTATTCTAAAGAAAAATGTAATTTCATAAGCTTTAAGGGGGTGTGGTTGGGGACAAGCCAGGGGTGTGGTTGGAGGCGGACCTGGACAAGGTTGGGTGGGGCAACTGATGGAGAGTAAGGTTTTTTCCTGGCTAGTAGGTCTAGACTCAAAATTTTAAGCCCTGTTTTAAAGTATAAAAATATACATCAATCCTCTCATAATGAAAATGTTAAACATAAAGTACAGGGATAGAACAATCCTCAGAAGGGAACATGTAGGATGACAGGAAAGGCTCCTGACTGGTGAGATCCTCCAAACATAATGATGACATCCATGAACTGGAGCGAGCTCGTTGGGGTGATAAAGCCAATCTGGAAACACTGTGTAGACGTTCTCCAAGAACTCAGCACACTCCAGGTGTGGAGAAAGTCTCTAGGTGGGTTTAGCCTGTCATTTATCATAGGTACAAACACACTGTAACCGGGATGGATCACTATGCCATTTGCTTTCTTTTTTAGTCTGCTGGCATAGCTGTGTCCCAATCTATACCTACTGCTGTGCTTTATTTCTCCTCCCGAGACCGACACTTCCTATCCTCCATCCTACAGCCATCATACTACACTGCAGTGTGGATGGGAAGAATACTCTCCATGGTGCAATGATAGAAACTGACCAGAATTCCTGGACACCATAACACCGATCATATGAATGTGGAACTCTTTGGCGTAATCCTCTTTGGACATACTGCGAAAAGTTCTGCAATGTCTTCTCTTCTCACCTTGGAACTCCTATCTGAAGATATCCACCTGTAAACTTGTACACAAAGGGCATTTACTCTGTCAAAGATCTGCTGAACAACACTTACATAAGAACGTTTCAGGATCCCAGCCTCACTTATTTTCCAGACCAGAAAGACTTCTACAAATTCCTCAGAATTAGACATATGCTACCTCACCTGCACTGGTGTGAGAACACTCAGCCCATGGGCCTCATAACACTCTTCAACAGCTCTACACCTTCCAGCTCCCATCTCTCTACCTTCTACCACCCACTCCAAAAACAAACTCATACAACCAAACTCCCAACGATGGGATTCTGGAAATCGGAACTCTAATTCTCTATCTTTTGAAAAAAAAAACAATATTTTCTCATTTCTGTTATAAACAATATCCAATAAACTCAAATTTTGTCATAAATTTAGGCCAACATGTTTTTTGCTATATGTCTCTGATAAAAAAAAAAAATCTCAATAACTGCATAATAATTGCTTTGTGTAAAAGTTATATCATCTACAAACTATGGAATTTACACAGCTTTTACTTTCTGACTGCCATCACATTTCTTGAGGTGCTAAAATACCCGAATAGTACAAACACCCCCAAATGAGCCCTTTTTGGAAAGAAGACACCCTAAGATATCTGCTGAGAGGCATGTTGAGTCCATGAAAGATTTATTTTTTTCCACAAGTTTTTTTTTGTACACAAAATTGTCACTTAAATGAAATATTGCTCACACAAGCCATGGGTATATGTGGAATTACACCCCAAAATACATTCTGCTACTTCTACCAAGTATGGGGGTACCACATGTGAGAGACTTTTTGGGAGCCTAGCTACATACAAGGGTATGAAATCCAATGACCACTTTGAAAGGTGCATAACTTCCTCATTTCAGTTCCTCACTACCTATCACAGTTTTGGATGCCCTGAAATACCAGGATAGCACCAACCCCCCTCCCCAAATCACAGTTCTGATATACATATCTGGCCAGCTTATTGGGGAAAAATAGTTTGAATGCAAGGTGGCCTAAAAATTAATGAGGGACTCATCAACGCAGATTTTTTTGGTGGGGAGTATAGACATCTGCACATTTTTGGTTAAGGTGATTTACAAGGGGACGAATTTTGTGGAGCCGGTCAAATTCGTCAACCCGAGGATGACAGATTGTATTGTCATTGAAATGCATAAACACATTATACTCTCATATCTATGCCTGGCCATGACAGCAGAGAACACGGCATATGATGAATCGGGTCTGTGGACCAATACAACTGCAGTTCATTTTTCTTAGTAATGCCCATGTTGAGGGTTAGGCCCAAAAAAACCTTAAATTCAGAAAGCATAATAGGTTTCCATGCGAACAGTCTGGCAAGGTTTGAATTCGGGTTGGTGGTGATAAACTGTTGTGCATATAAAATGCTTTGATCCGCAATCAATTCATACAGATCTTCCGTGAAAAACAGCTCCAAAAAATCAAGGGGAGGAGTTAAATTTGCTGTGTCCACCTGAATTCTGGGTTGGGCAGTGAATGGTGGAAGTACGGGTGCTGCAGAATTTGTGGGCTGCCAATCGGCAAGCATACCCAGAAGGATACTAGGGGCTCTACGGGCCTGTGTGTGAAGTTTTGGTGGCTTCGGGACACTACTTGTACTCACCACTGCACCAGCTTGTACTGCACTTATGGGACTCACCATGTCACCAAGTCATACTGCAGTGCTGGTATGTGAAAGACCAGGATGTACTAGGCCGCTGGTGATCGCCATTCATGCGGCACTCTGCTGCATATGAGAGTCATCATGCGATTGTAACACCTCATCACCCTGGGAATGGGGTCGGGTACGCCTGACCTTAGCAGGGACCTCTCCTCCATCATCTGAGCAATCTGTCAGGGTACCACTGTTGTCTACAGGTTCATATTCTGTGGCTGATTGTGTCAGTGAGTCTTCCCCTTCACTCTCATCTGATATGCTCAGAATCCTGTAGGCCTCTTCACTGGAGTACCTTTCGCTGGACACTAAATATATAGGTACCTAGTGCAATTCATAGGAAAAAGAGTGCCTGGCTGTCAGGGACTGCTTGAAGCACTCAAAAAAATGTACTTGCAAGTGCTAGCAGAGATCAGGCCTGATTCTGCCAACACTGCGGTTTTGTGTGCAATGTATCCTGTGACAGTGACCTACTGACACTGCACTTGCTGGGGGAGAAGGGGGGGGAAGCGTAGGGGCTAAACACAGGTGCTGGCAGGTGCCGGGGCTGATCCCGCTAACGCTGCATTTTTGGGGACGCTATACTAATGTGAACGCTGGCATATTTCTGATCTGATCAAAGATATTGATCTGCTCAGACACTATACTAGCAATGGAGGTTTATTGTGTATGAGCGTGTTCCTGGCAATCAAGGGGTTAAATGTGATGACTGGTGTACTGACGGGCAATCTGATGCTATCTGGGAGGGATGCTAACTGACACTAATGCTATCTGAAGTCGCTGGTGACACTAATACAGTAATCAGCAAAAAATCTGTACACTGTACTAATGACACTGGTGACAGGGCAGTGAAGGGGTTAACTGGGGGGGATCAGGGGGTTAAATGTGTCCTAAATGTGGTTTTACTGTGTGTGTGTATTGCGTGGATCTGCTTTCTTCTCTCTCTGGGACAGAATGCGCTCAGAGAGAGAAGATTTCATCATTTCCTGTATCTGTATAATGGAAACACATCTACAGGAAGATCTCTGATAGGGCAGGGATCGATCATCAGATCCGAACATCACTGGCCTGAACATGATGATTGATCGGTCAGGAACTGAATCACGGCAACGGCAGGTTGGCGTGTGCACATGTGCCCCCCTGGCAACTGCGGGAGCGCAAATCACATACATATATATATATACATATACATATGATTTTGTGCAGGGAGTCCGCCCTGTGGCAGTATTTCTATTATAGGGGGGACTTAAAGTGGTTAAAGAAAGTGCGGCGCTGTATTTCTATTTATTGACATTTTTGCACATTTATATGAGTATGTTCAGGTGTGGGCAGCGTTTTTTCAGTTGAATTCACTGTTAAGTTGGTTTATTGATTATTGATCACCTTTTTTAGCTGCTTGTGGGAATACTTTGTATTATTTGTGCTCCTCTTCACTAGTGTACCTTTCCAGTTCCTGTGTTTATAAATATGGACACAGAATGATCTCTGATTCTGTACAGGTGATCAGCAGGTGCAGGTGATCAGCAGGTCCAGGTGATCAGCAGGTCCAGGCCAGAAATCATTGGCCTGGACCTGATAATCAGCTTGTGATGTACTGAATGACAGCACAGTCAGGGCGGTGGGCTCACACGTGTACATGTACTGTATGTGATCTGGAACAGAGGGGCTGCCCTGCCGCAGTATAAGTGTGGTGGTCGGTCCTGAACTGGGTAAAGTCAGATTGTTTGCTGATGATCTTTTACTTACTTTGGTCCAACCCAACACCTCCCTGCCAGTCCTATTCTCTGTACTCCATACATTTCCCTTTCCTCTGTAAAACAGAATGATAGTTTCCTTGGCCCACCTCCTACCTGGATTATTTGGGCATTCATCTCCCTCGCTCGTACAACACACTCCATGAGGCCAACTACATCCCCACTTTCAAATACTTGAGAGTCCTACTTCTGTCCTGGACTCATCTTCACCTCTCCTGGATAGGGAGGATCAGTGATGGAAAAGTGGCAATTTTACCAAAACTCCTTTACTTGTTCTGTACTCTTCCCCATCCCCATCCCCATCGATCCCCATCTCCTCCTATACTCTGAAATCTTTTTAAAAATCAGGTCTTGTGATTCAACTGAGCAGACAAAGGGCCACGAATCCCAAGACATGCTATGTATATACATAAGGAACAAGGAGGTTTGGGTGTTCCAAATGTTACTAAATATTTCTTGGTGCCCAGATTACCCCACTAACCCCCCTTTACACCACAATACATGGCCCCTTATGGGTGACTTAGAAGCATTGCTCTGTTCTCAAACTTCTCACCATTCACTGCCATGGAGTCCTCCTAAATCCAGACCTACGTCTATCAGCCTCTTGATGGGTCACACACTCTGCACCTGAAACTCTGATAAATATTCCAGCAACTTCATATCCCCTCACTTGCCTCTCTGTCCTCTTTTGGGTGATCCTAAAACGGTTACAAACGTTACTAATCTGCGCTCCCCCCGGAACCCTCGGTACATCTTAATGCATTTGCAGCCCCCAGGCCTCACAAGTTCCCAATATAAATTGTCACACATTCCATACCCTGGACTTTGTCTGCCCTTGTACTACATAGCTGGGGGGAGATCTAGAGGAGATTGTCCAATCAGATTGTATAGGAAGGTATTATAATGAGGGAGGTGTGGTCCCAAGCGGTGAACGCGCCCTGTCACACCCCCTTCTGTGATGCAACAAGGAAGTGAAGGCTTCTGGGATGTGGCCTACAGGAAGTGAATGCTAAGATATCATGGACAGGAAATGATGCAATCTGAAAATCCGTTCCAACGATCCAATAAACTGACAGACAAGTGATGGTCCTGTGGATGAGGGGAGAGGAAAGCCCATCGGGACGGCCGGGCCAGAGACGGCATCAGAGAACGCTTCTGTGTATTATGGGAGGGAAATTCTGCCCAAAAAGGGGAACTTCTCCTTCAAGTATGGACCAAACTGGTCACGTCTGGGTGAATGACGGCTCATTCAGTCAACAATTTATAGACTCAGCCAATCACAGGGCAGGACTCCATTGTTATTCTTCTCCTGCCATCAATGGGCAACCTGGTCCCACACTTCATCCATGGCTTTGGGGACCTCTGATCTCCTTATGAACTGTTCCTTCCATGATGAAGATCAGCCATGGAGTATATCTGAGGTGTATATCAGGGTGTGCTTCTTCCCCACATGAGAGCTGGGATGTCCAGCAACATTCATCTAGAAAACATTTCCCGCACTCAAGGCACTAATACACCTCCAGGGTTGTGTGGGACCCCTGATGTACAGGAAGGCAGGACTTCAGTGAGGAACATTTCCCTCACTCAGGAGAAGAAAGTGGCTTCTCCTCTGTGTGAGATTTCGTATGCCTAGAAAGATTGAAGCTCCTTGAAAAACATTTCTCAAACTCATGATAGGAATACGGCTTCTCCCCCGTGTGACATCTCTGATGTTTGTAAAGACTAGACTTGTCTGAAAAACATTTCCCGCACTCAGGACAGGAATAAGGCTTCTCCCCTGTGTGAGATCTCTGATGTACATAAAGACTAGACTTCTGTGTAAAACAGTTCCCACACTCAGGACAGGAAAATGGCTTTTCACCCGTGTGAGATCTCTGATGTCTGGAAAGAACGGACTTCTCTGAAAAGCATTTCCAGCACTGAGGACAGGAATACGGCTTCTCCCCCGTGTGATATCTCTGATGGCTGTAAAGACTGGATTTATGTGAAAAACATTTCCCACACTCAGAACAGGAATATGGCTTTTCCCCCGTGTGAGATCTCTGATGTGTGTAAAGATGGGACTTCTGTGAAAAACATTTCCCGCACTCATGACAGGAATTTATTTTTTCTCCTGTGTGCAGCTTTTGATGTATGACAAGATGTGATTTTGATACAAAACATTTCCCGCACTCAGCACAGGAATATGGCTTCTCACCTGTGTGAGATCTTTCATGCCTATTAAGTCTGGATTTATAACGGAATCCTTTCCCGCACTCAGTACAGGAGAAGCTCTTCCCTGTTGGAAGGCTGGCCTGGTCCTGCACAGTCTGAGGTTCCTCAGGATACGAGGAATCCGATGGTCCATCTACACTGGGTGGTGCCGGATGGACATTGGAGGGAGCCGGGTTTTCTCCTGGACTATACTGTGTGATGTCCTCATTTTCTACTTTCCAGTCTGGAGACAAAGTGAGACAATCCTCGGAGGTTTTCCTCATCTCCCGGCCATGGACTAAAATACAAAGACAAAGAGGATTACTAGACAGGAGCTGATTGGTTCCCCCAAACCAGGACTCCGCCCACATCAGGCAGCTTGGTCTCTGAGGAGCTTACAATTCCACCCTCAAGGGAACTAGGAAATGGCTCCTCTGATCTCCTACCAGGTCATTTCTTTATTCATGGACCTTAGTCAGAGAGTGAGGAAACAACCAGAACTGTCTTTTATAGGAGGGACAGTGATGAGGGGATTATAGGACGAGGGTCCCCACCCCCTCTATCACTCATCGCCATCTTCCCAACACAAGAAGTACTGCACTTCCTTATTTAGTCCATGATTTAGTCATGAAGAAAAGCGGGGCTGAGCCCCACCAGAGGTCAGAGAGTGAGGATGGGGGGAGAACAACCAAGATGAAGACTAGACTGATCCTGAAGACCACCATCATTGGGGGATTGACTCCTCCCTCATTATCACTTTCTGTTTAAGGGTCCAAAGTTGGAGGATGTTATCACATTATTATCACCATGTAAAAGTCTGTGCTCCAATCACATCGTCCGATATAAAATGTCCAGCTGGTAGAACAAAAGATAATCCATATTATGTGTATATATAGCAGTGGGGGGAGGGGGAGGGGGAGAGCAGAAGTCAGGACTATGGAATGTACAACATAGAGTATATAGTGCAGGGGTCAGGAGTATGTAATGTACAACATAGAGTATATAGTGCAGGGGTCAGGAGTATGTAATGTACAACATAGAGTATATAGTGCAGGGGTCAGGAGTATGGAATGTACAACATAGAGTATATAGTGCAGGGGTCAGGAGTATATAATGTACAACATAGAGTATATAGTGCAGGGTCAGGAGTATGTAATGTACAACAGAGTATATAGTGCAGGGGTCAGGAGTATGTAATGTACAACATGGAGTATATAGTGCAGGGGTCAGGAGTATGTAATGTACAATATACAGTGTAAGGGTCAGGACTCATAATATTGGTATTCAGTAATCAGTGGAATATTAAATGTTTACTGTAGACAAGTTGCAGAGATCCCACACCGCTGCCTCCCATCTCCTGAGACTGCACTCAGTGACTTGGGTCTGAGACACTACAGACATATCCCTCCACCCGGCACAGCCAGCAGACCACAGAGCAAGGAACCCTGGGAGAAATGTTCTGTCAGAGATCTTAATAGATCTGGACATGAGGAAGGACACCCAATACACACACCCCAGGTGCCTAGGTCTAGTAACACTTATGGTGAAATGAACATTTTACTGCCAGCTGAACCCCAGAACCTCCATAAATCCAGTCTAGATACATAAATTGTGTCTGCAGCACAGAGAAGGAAGATTATCCGAGAGAAATCCAGGAATACAGGACGGGGAACACAGCTCAGGAAAGTGACCAGGGGATTACAGGCTGATATCACCCAGTCCCCGCCCTACTCTGGACCAATCAGTGAGCAGTATGGGTGGAGGAATGGATTTAGTGTTCATGACCCACCTGTGCTGATCTCTGTAGGAGTGTCCTCCTCTATAAATGTCCCCGTTATTCCATCCTCCTCCATAGACTGCTGATCATCCCTCACATACGCCTCTTCTTCTTCTGCTTTCACCTCAAATTCTATATCGATTGGATCTCCACTCTAAATCAAGGAAATGAGAGAAAATATCATCTGTAAAATGTAAGATTTATGATTGTGACATCACACACAAAATCCACACATTGTCTCCCTTCACAGAAGCAGATCACATGTGATATGTGGGTACATTTCCCCTAAATACCGCATGCCATCCTGAAACTGTCCATTTCCTATCCCGTGTTGCGGTATTGACCACAAACACTGAACACGCTCAGTAAATACCGCATGAACAGGCGTTACATTCACAGAAGGAAATAAAGAATGAAATGCATGCGGTCATTAATTAGTGGTGGAGACATGCGGCATTCAGGAAATGTGTACTGCTTGGTAAAGAGTGGGCGGCCGCTGGCATCCTTAACAACCAGTAAACAACATGGTTGTTAGGGAGCGAGCGGCCGCTGCGTCCTAACCAACCGATAAATCACGAAAAAAAAAAAAAATTACCGGCAACAAAATATTAAGAAAATGTTGTAAGGTCCCCCCCCCTGGGGTCTGGTAAGGATTTTGAGGTGGACCCCTTGCCTAAATGAAAGAAACACATACCAGACCCCTATCTGAGCATGCTGCTGGCAGGTCAGGAAA
This sequence comes from Staurois parvus, assembly GCF_062004578.1. Lineage (NCBI taxonomy): Eukaryota > Metazoa > Chordata > Amphibia > Anura > Ranidae > Staurois > Staurois parvus. The sequence goes on from NW_028317987.1 coordinate 806,421, forward strand.
GGGGGGGATGAGCAAGCGACCCCCCTCCTGAAACATACCAGGCCACGTGCCCATAACATGGAGTGGATGCTCTGGGGCGGGGGGGCTTTGCTCCCCCAGAGCACCTTGTCCATGTTGATGGGGACAAGGGACTCTTCCCCACAACCCAGGCTAGTGGCTGTGGGGGTTTGCAGGCAGAGGACTTACAAAATGTAACAAGGAAGCCCTCAGATCCCTCACCCCATGTGAATGAGTATGGGGTACATGGTACCCCTAATTATTCACCCCCAAAAAGTATTCTGTTAAATAGACAGCAGGCAGTTTTTGACAAGTCCTTTATTAAAAAGCAAAACTAAAGCAAAATGTCCCCCCCGGTGTAGATCCATCATCAATCACGATGCTCGCTGTCACCGCTGACTCAGAAAGAAAAGCTCCGCTCCCAATGAAGACTCCCCTCTGTCTGACAGCTCTGCTACCTCCTGCCACTAAATATACTGAGGGACGGTGCCACTCGGTGATGTCACTGACCGGGGTATGTTGTATTGGTGACGTCACTGACCGGGGCATGTTGTATTGGTGATGTCACTGACCGGGGCATGTTGTATTGGTGACATCACTGACCGGGGCATGTTGTATTGGTGACGACACTGACCGGGGCATGTTGTATTGGTGACATCACTGACCGGGGCATGTTGTATTGGTGACGTCACTGACCGGGGCATGTTGTATTGGTGACGTCACTGACCAGGGCATGTTGTATTGGTGACGTCACTGACCGGGGCATGTTGTATTGGTGACATCACTGACCGGGGCATGTTGTATTGGTGATGTCACTGACCGGGGCATGTTGTATTGGTGATGTCACTGACCGGGGCATGTTGTATTGGTGATGTCACAAGAAGGCAATGACAGTGAGTATCGTGATTGGATCATCGATGGATCTACATCAGGGGGATATTGTTCTTTATTTTTGTTTTTTTCAAAAATTACTTCCAGTGTTTTCTTAAACTACCTTTTTTTGGTGAATGAATAGGGGTACTATGTACTCTATACTAATTCACATTGTGGGGGGCCGGGATCTGGGGGCCTCCATGTTAAAGGTGACTTCTAGATTCCAATATGCCCCCCACAACCACTGGCCAGGGTTGTGGGGAAGGACCCTTGTCCCCATCGCCATGGGGACAAGGTGCTTTTGGGAGGATAGAGCGCCCCTGCCCTGAAGCACCCACCCCATGTTGAGGGTATGTGGCCTGGTATGGTTCAGGAGGAAGGTGGGCACTCACTAAGGGTCTGGTATTGATTTTGGAGGGGAAACCACACGTTTATTTTTATTGTTTTGGCATCGGGGTTCCCCTCAAAATCCATACCAGACCTGTCACAGCCATCAGCGGGGAACTTGGAGGCCGTCCCCTCCTTGTTTACTGGTTGTTGGGGACACTGGCGGCTGCCCTCTCCTTAACAACAAGCTATTTACAAGTGTTGCTATGGACACCAGTGGTAAATTACCCGCAGGCTTCACTACTAAAAAACAGAATGCAGCATCTTACTACATACTGGGATACGGGAAGATACCGCTTTGTGATTGGAGCCCATAGTCTCTACAAGTCCATGTTCTAGATTCTCCATCCCACCAACCTTGTAATAGTGAGGGATGGTGTGACCTTCCTGTGTGGAATCCCGGGAATACAGAGGATGGGGACATCTCTCTGGTGGGTTCCTGGTATTAGGTGGCTCCATCATATCCTTGTGTCCTTCTGAAAACTCCTCCATCACTCCATACTCCTCATCCTCCTCTTTATACTCTTCTTTAACATCAATATTATAATCCCCGAGGATTCCACTCTGAAAGATATAATAAAACATTCATTGTAACAAACATGCTGTGTATAAATCACAACTCCCAATAATTGTCATCATCTACCTGATGATGGGGAGGGATGGTGTGACCTTCCTGTGTGGAATCCCGGGAATACAGAGGACGGGGACATCTCTCTGGTGGGTTCCCATGACTGGATCCATCTGTAGGAAACACACACACTGACTGAATCCATTGTTTCTATGTGTTTATCAGATGATGGGGGATCTAGGTGGATCCTCCGTACTGCTCTCTCCTTTACAATAAAGTCTCCTCTTACCCGGTGATGTGAGGGGCGGCTGATTGTCCATCATGACGTCCTTGTAGAGATCCTTGTGTCCTTCTAAATACTCCCACTCCTCCATGGAGAAATAGACAGTGACACCCTGACACCTTATAGGAACCTGACACACACAATGATACAGTCACCATCCAGACACATCCCTTGTCTGTTACTGGAGAATGTCCCAGAATTCCCGGCACCGCTCACCTCTCCTGTCAGCAGCTCCATCATCTTCTTGGTGACTTCTAGAATCTTCTGTGTCTTCTGTCTTGTAGGGATCAGGGATGGAGGTGGGTGGATGGTGATGGGATTCTGGATTCTCGAGGATCTTGTGGTCATACGATGAGATCTCCTTCTGGTGTCATTGTCGGTAGATTTCTTCATGACTCCTGTACAGTTCTGTGTGATACAAAGATAAATCTCACTCTCCCATAATCCCTCACTTCTATGGTCAGCTCTAGATTTATTCTCCAGGGATTGGCCACAATGTGCCGACTCAGCAAAGGACAGACATCTCCATCCAATGATATGATGACAATGGGGTCAGATTTATAGCTCCTTCTAGAAGTCATATAATAGAGTCACTAATGGTTTACTAGTAAGGCTCACTGACCCACCAGGAAATGTCACCCATGGATTTAGTGGTCAGTGGGCGTGGCATGCTGGTAATCATGGGTCTCTCTGATTGGACTAAAGCTGAGATTGTTCTCTTCTATAACCAATGCCGCCATCTTGTGCTATAACCAAATCTCATAGAGTCCGGACACTTTATGTATTCATAGTACTTGTGTGGATGTCGTTATTGATTACAGAACATCAGAAGACTTCAAGTGACTCTGAATACCTCCCAGTGTACAGCCCAGTCAGATTTAACCCCTTCATTACACTCACCTCTCCAGTCAGCAGGCTGAGGATCTCCAGGGTGAGCTTCAATATCGTCTCATTCCGGGGAAATTCCTTCCTTACAATCTTCACAAAACCCAAAGTCTGCTGATGGTCCATCATGACGTCCTTGTAGAGGTCCTTGTGTCCTTCTAAATACTCCCACTCCTCCATGGAGAAATAGACAGTGACACCCTGACACCTTATAGGAACCTGACACACACAATGATACAGTCACCATCCAGACACATCCCTTGTCTGTTACTGGAGAATGTCCCAGAATTCCCGGCACCGCTCACCTCTCCTGTCAGCTGATGGACCATCATGGTGGTCAGTTCCAGAATCTTCTGCTCTTTCTCCCTCTCAGGTATCAGAGAACAAGATGGAGGCACCATGGTGAGGCTCTGGGTTCTGCTCCATCCTCCTGAGATTGGCTCCCCACTAGACTTCTTCTTTACAACATAATCCTACAGATCAGGAGAAAAATAAAACAATATCAACCACATGACATCATCTAAATGTGTGCAAAAATAAAATGGTCTATTGACCAGAATAGACAAGAGTGATGTCATGTGACCTCCCAGAATCCTCCTCACCTCTCCAGTCAGGTCTGTGTTTTATTAATAGAGATAAGAGTGATGTCATGTGACCTCCCAGAATCCTCCTCACCTCTCCGGTCAGCAGGTAGATGATCTCCAGGGTGAGGTTTAGTATCTTCTCAGTCATGTGACTCCGGTCCTCCTCCATCCTCATTGGTGCCATCATGTGATCTATACAGGTCTCCTTGTAGACGGATAACTTTGGGAAATGAAAGTAAGAATGATTTGGATGGTATTGGTCACACAATAATAGGATGTGGATGTGAGGGGGGAATAGGAGGGTTGCTGGACATTGAAGAACTACTCCCCCCATGGGAAGACATTTTGTTTGGACTGTTTAGTGTTTACTACAATTTTGAGGTCCGGGGCCCCTTTTCTCTGTTGGGTTTGTTTGGTCTCTGAACTGGTTTTGATGAGTATTAGATCTGCAGACAAGGAATGATAAATCTGATCCTTCCTATGACTAGTTTGCTCTGAGGCAGTGCTGTGAGGTCAATGTCGGCTCATCATGCAGGGATGGTCACTTTACATCGCCCGACGCCCGGGACATGTAGTTCTGGGGGCCGGGCAAGTATTGTGTTTAATCTTTATCCCTGCTGAGGGCAAGCCGCAGGGCTCTCCTTTCAGGTGCCAGCCTCTGCCACCCCGTGTGTGTGAACCTCCTCTGTACTTACTATGCTTCCCCGGCTCTGCTTGCCCATCTGTGGGCCCGGGTCAGTGAGTGTCGGAGGGTAGAGGGGGCGGAGGAGAGCGGACACGTTCACTCCCTTCTTGTCCTGACCCAGAAGTGATGTTATGACAGATTTCCCAACCATCGAGGCCAGCAAAGAATGTAATGCGGTGCGATGTGCACTACATTACATCCAATGGAGTACAGGGGAGACATTGGGGGTCTTTTAGACCCTGGATGTTTCAATAAAGAGAACCTGTCATCAAAAGTCATCTCATAGAGGACTTTGTCCCCTTAAGTAAAAATGTTTTTTTTAAATGCAAAGAATTAAAGTTATAACCAAGTACATAACTCCTCCCTTTAAAAAATTTTAAGACCCCCCCCTCCCCCACATATAGATAATACCGGGGACTAAAGGTTGTCACCATTTCAGCACACACAACTTAAGGTTTGACATGTTGGATATCTATTTACTCGCTGCAACCTCGGCTTTTATATTTTTACACATAAATGGGTCATTTATTGCTTTTTATGCCCTGAAATCAGCTTAAGAGTATTTTTTACTGAAATTTGGCATTTCCTAGACTTTGTGATATTATTTTGTGAAATAAAAAATTAGAACTGACGCTATTTTATTCTCTAAAGTCTCTACTTTCAGAAAATCGATATTTTGGGGGTTTTGTGTCTTCAGGATAAAATGATTTTTTAAACGTGCAAAAATGCAAAAATGGCTCTGGGAGTGAAAGGGAGAAAAGATAAGCCGGACACTCCCCTTTCCTGAGGAGCAGCCAATCGGTTCTCATTACACTGCAAGGTCTCTCCCCTCCCTGCTAGTCCCCGGGTGCAGTGCTGGAGACAGGCGGGGGAGGGGAGGAGGAGATAAACAGCTCAATGTTACACATATTAAATGTTTTAGTCTCTATAAAGCCCCATTTATTTTTTAAACCCCCGGACATTCCTAAAAGCACCTCAGATTTATATACATTTCTTGTTAAAAAGGAATGTTTCCTTCCCCCTGAGCAGCAATGTAAGGGGCTCTATGCTCCATACTCCTGACCCCGGCACTCCATCATTGTGTTGGCTGCATAGTGTAATGATTGCCCATTGGCTGCCTGTGTAGTGTCATCATTGTCCTTTGTAGGCCATGTATGGTCAGGATGGTCCTTGTCTTGTCTATTTATTGTCAGTGCTGTTTGTTTAGAGGACCATATTACTAGAATTTATCTCCACAATGAGGAGAATGTTCCGGCCCCGGAAGTGGGGGAATGTTCTGCCCCTGAAGGGGTTCATCTGGGTTCCCACACTATATATGTGTGTATCATCATCTGCTGGAGATAAAAGACATCACAGTGACTGTCAGGAATGGACTTGCCAGTAATGGTGGGACTCACCTGCCTTGTGGGCTGCAGTACCAGGGCTGGCCAGCGGGTGCTCCCGGCAATCAGAGACTCAACCTTGCATCCAGCCAAACACCTGAAGCTGATCATGCAGGTGTATTTAAGGGATGGCCAGACCTGCAGTCTCTGCCTTGGTGTGTTTTTTTCCTGGGCCCTGTATCTTGTTACCTGCATCCCTGTTCCTGTCTGACTGATTCGTTGCTGACCCTGCCTGATCCGGACCTCTGCTGACTTCTCCTGTTTCATCCCTGACTTGTGACCCTGACCATTCTCTGCCTGACCCCCTGTTCCTACCTGCCCGATTGTTATTGACCCGGCCTGCCTGACGACGCTTGCATTGTATGTACTGTTATCTGTGGGTGGTTTGGTTTGTTTGCACTGTGTTATGTTTTAGTATTGCACTGCGTTTATGTTTGTATTGTTAGTCTTTAATAAATTATATTGTTTATAACTTATCTGAAGCCTGCGTTTCCCTGCGTCAGTCACATACCTCTGGTCACACCCCGGAGCCCTGACAGTGACTATGGAGGAAGAGGACGGACGTGACTATGGGGGAAGAGGACGGACGTGACTATGGGGGAAGAGGACGGACGTGACTATGGGGGAAGAGGACGGACGTGACTATGGAGGAAGAGGACGGACGTGACTATGGAGGAAGAGGACGGACGTGACTATGGAGGAAGAGGACGGACGTGACTATGGAGGAAGAGGACGGACGTGACTATGGAGGAAGAGGACGGACGTGACGGTGAGGTTACTGGGTGTAAATAGGAAATAACATCTTATTACCTCCTCTGCTGCCACGTCCACCAATGTCTCTGATCTGCTTCCTCCCCACTCACCTCTCGGAATGGCCTGTCTACCTGACATCACTTCCTGTCTGTACCTGACATCACTTCCTATCTGTATCCCATAGAGAAGTCCTGTCTGGGGAGAAATGAGATCACCATCTTGTGGAGTTCAGAGGAACTGCAGCCCCGAGAAACATCCCCTAATAACCATTCCAGCATTGTATCTACCTTACAGAGATACCAGGGAAGATCAAAAAGAACTAAAAAAAGTAAGAAACAATAAACCTAACTCTTATGCAACCAACTGTTTAAATAATATATTTTACTACAGATAGAAAAGTCTTAAAGACACAGAACACAAGATAAAAACAAAATACATAATAAAACAGAGATCTCCAAAACAGATCTTTTTGGGTAAAAAAAATGCAAAAATACATCGTAAAGTATAATAATATATATCAATCCACTCATAATGAAGATGTTAGACATAAATGACAAGGATGTAATGGTCACAGAGGAATGGTGGTGGAGATCTCTCAAAGTAAGAACACTTCCTTGAATGGTTCTATAAATAAAGAATGAATCCTGGAGGGAATAAAGCTGTAAAGCAATAAATAATATATAAACTGGGCCATCCACTTCATCCATAAAGACATTGTGATTGAAGATCTTCTAGATCACATAGAAGGAGGACTCATCCATGATTTCATACATTTGTTTGGAAGGATAGAACAATCCTCAGAAGGGAACATGTAGGATGACAGGAAAGGCTCCTGACTGGTGAGATCCTCCAAACATAATGATGACATCCATGAACTGGAGCGAGCTCGTTGGGGTGATAAAGCCAATCTGGAAACACTGTGTAGACGTTCTCCAAGAACTCAGCACACTCCAGGTGTGGAGAAAGTCTCCAGGTGGGTTTAGCCTGTCATTTATCATAGGTAGAAATGTCCACACATGGACTTCCACAGGGACCCCCGAGACTACATGTAGAACCTGTACAGTGACCCCTGTAATGAACTGCTTCCCACCAGGCCTATAGCAGAATGACAGCTGAGCGGGATCTTTCCCATCCTGGGAGGACATCATATGAAGTCCTCCAAGTCTAGTGGCTCTGCTATATCTTGATATGTCACCTGCTGTGTCCACCAAATGACAGATCATTTTATCTGGCCAGCCCAGTACCATGTGATTGCTATGACCAATCACAGTGATCATATGACAGTTGTACACAATGAATGGCTTTCATTCATAGCCATTCATTGTGTACTATTGTGATGATCTCTGTGATTTGTCACTGGCTCACTACCTCTACTGGAAATGTATTCCAAGCATCAACTACTCTTTCAGTAAAATAATACTTTCTGAGATTAGTTGTGAACTTTCCTCCAGTTAGTTGGAGGTCATGTCCCGTGTTCTTCATTTTGGTTTTATATTGAAAATCCTGTCCTCCTGAACCCTATTCACTCCCTTGTTGTATGTAAAGGTTTCAGTCATGTCTCCCCTTTCCCTTCTCTCCTCCAGACTGGACATGTTACGTTCCTGAAGTCTCTCCTGATATCACTATTTGTATTCCCCGTCTCTGGACTCGTTCTGTCTTATCACCTTTATGTAAGCGAGGTCTCCAGAACTGGACACAGTATTCTAAATGAGGTTGCTGCTGACCCCTCTAGTGATAGATCTATATAGAGGAATCAGGACCTCCTTCCTCCTGCTGGTGACCCCTCTAGTGATATAAAGATCTGTATAGAGGAATCAGGACCTCCTTCCTCCTGCCGGTGACCCCTCTAGTGATAGAAAGATCTATATAGAGGAATCGGGACCTCCTTCCTCCTGCCGGTGACCCCTCTAGTGATATAAAGATCTATATAGAGGAATCGGGACCTCCTTCCTCTCGCCGGTGACCCCTCTAGTGATATAAAGATCTATATAGAGGAATCAGGACCTCCTTCCTCCTGCCGGTGACCCCTCTAGTGATATAAAGATCTATATAGAGGAATCAGGACCTCCTTCCTCTTGCCGGTGACCCCTCTGTAAGGGAATTCCCGTGAGACGGCTGGTGATTAGACGTGCGCATGTGCACAGAAATGTACGATCATGCACGGTGAAGATTGGCTCCAGGTGGACTATTTAAAAGGTGCCTTTGCCTGTGCTGAGTGCTGACTGGTCTTCAGCTGTTCCCTGTTTCCTGCTCGTTCCTGTGTGTGATTTCCTTGTTGCTGACCCGGCTTGTTCCTGACCTGACTCTGATTACTCCCCTGCTTGATACTGGTTCCTGACTTCGGCTCTGCTCCTGACTTTGGCTTGCTTATGATTTGGTACCTTGCTGTCCGCCCATTAATGACCCCGGCTATTCCTATGACATTGCTCCTGTCTCCCATGCCTGCTTCCTGCCTTGCTCTGGTGCACACCTGGTGATCTACCATACCAGCTCTGCATATCACTACTGTGCCTCAATTGGAGGTTCATCAGTCTTCCAAAGTCTCCAACTGCAAGAGCTGCAAACAACACCTGCTGGCGCTCTTGTCCCCCTGGTCCCTAGACACCCTCTGTTCCTCTTCCAGTGGGGTCAGGGCTAGTGACACAAGTAAGGCCGACCTCGTCATTTCAGTCCCCCATCAGGTACATGACAGTACCAGTCAGCCAATGATGGAGTCTGAAAGGGAGGCCTCTGCAATAGGGGACATCTGTCAATCAATCTCTGCCTTGTCTTACATGGTGCAGAGGTTGCAAAAGAATCCTTGAGCACATGGAAAACCAATTACCAACCAAGTCAGATGTCTCAACAGCCATGGGTCCTTCTGCAGTCTCAGACATAACTACCCAGAGAGGGCTCAGCATGATTCATGACCCCTCTAGTGATATAAAGATCTATATAGAGGAATCAGGACCTTCCACCTCCTGCTGGTGACCCCTCAAGTGATATAAAGATCTATATAGAGTAACCGGGACCTCCTTCCTCCTGCTGGTGACCCCTCAAGTGATATAAAGATCTATATAGAGTAATCGGGACCTCCTTCCTCCTGCTGGTGACCCCTCAAGTGATATAAAGATCTATATAGAGGAATCGGGACCTCCTTCCTCCTGCCGGTGACCCCTCTAGTGATATAAAGATCTATCTAGAGGAATCATGATCTCCTTTCTCCTGCCGGTGACCCCTCTAGTGATATTAAGATCTATATAGAGGAATCAGGACCTCCTTCCTCCTGCCGGTGACCCCTCTAGTGATATAAAGATCTATATAGAATGAGGACCTCCTTCCTCCTGCCAGTGACCCCTTTAGTGATATAAAGATCTATATAGAGGAATCGGGACCTTCTTCCTCCTGCCGGTGACCCCTCTAGCAATATAAAGATCTATATAGAGGAATCAGGACCTCCTTCTGTGATGATTGTGTGCAATAGAGGCATAGACGTTGTACATGACAGCCATCTTGTTAGGTTTCAGCCATGTTCCCTTCTGTCCTCCCTCATCCCTTTGTCCATGGAATGCATAGCTACAAGTTGACGGATGTCAACAGGATCTATTATCCTAAATAAAACACAGATAGATCAGCTCCAGGGCTGTAAACCTCTAATTAGTCTGGTTCCAGGGGGTTTGCTGGAAAACCACTTCCCTCTGCCCGGATGTAAAACAATAACTCAGTCAGTCATGACCTGTTAGGCTATTAGAGCAGAGCGTGCCATAAAATGTACATTCCACAAGAGTAATTTTTCATACAATTTATAAACTTCAGCAGGAACTGGGCACATTAATATGAAGTATATATACAGATAGATCATTTTAATATGAGTCACACAAGACCTTACATTACTATGTTAGTGCCTACAAGAGAGAAGAAGCAGTCTCTTTCCTCCTGGGTGACAAGGGTATGCTATGCTTGGTATCTTTGTGTTCCGAACAGGGGCGGACTGACAACTCATGGGGCCCCTGGGCAATAGGGGATCATGGGGCCCCTGTGTCCTTGCCCAAACTCAAAAAAGCCTATGAAAAAGGTACCAGGGGCATCTCATGGGGCCCCCTACTCACCCCGAGCCCTCGGGCAGTGCCCGAGTTTCCAAATGGTCAGTCCACCCCTGGTTCGGAATATATTTCTAAATATTAATCTGTCAGTTGCTAGGATGCTGCCTGTACCTATTGAAGGTTATTGACCTTAGTATAAAATTGTAAGGGATTTGGTCATAACCTTGGTTACCACCTAACACCCATCCCCAAACTGCATGATTGGTCATTTGTTCTCAGGAGACACCCCTTTAATATGGTAGAAAAAGACTGACAGCCTGGAGAAGACAGCTCTCATTTAACATCAATCAGAAAACATCTAACAGACTTGAGAGCCAAGGCAATCTTTTTGTTCGGACAATTGGACTCTGCTCAAACCAAGGATATTGCAAGTATTCTGCCTTCTGAACTCCTTTCTTTTATTTCTCTGTTGTTTTATTGCTCTCTTTATATCTTTGTTACATCTTTGTTTGTAAATATTTTTATTGCACCATTTTGACCTTTTTAGTAATAAATCCTATTTTCTGAAAAGTGTTGAACTGTCTCTAAAGCTTTTAATGCAAACTAAAGAATCTCTGACCCTGGAAGAGTGCTCCTGTATGTGATAATCCTCTGAATATCCCTGTCCCTGGAAGAGTGTTCCTGTATATAATAATCCTCTGAATATCCCTGTCCCTGGAAGAGTGTTCCTGTATGTAATAATCCTCTGATATCCCTGTCTGAGGTGACAGTGTGTATTACAGACACTTATACTAATATCATAGTGTTACTGCTAAGATTTGTGAGTTTCCTCCTTCTCTGTAAAAAGGTGGTGGTGGCAGTGTGAAGGGTTAATTGCGTAATTAACCAGTAACAATCGCTCTCAGGCTGCTGGCACATAGATTGTAGTGCCACAAGCTGGAAAATCTTTGTTCAGGGCGCAACTGAGAGTGGCATTGTTACGCAAGTGGCAGATCGGCTGGTCCTTCGGTCACGAGTTGGTGAGAAGGGCTGAGGTCGGATGCCGCATTCTGTCATACCTTCCTCCCGCTGGTGACCCCTCTAGTGATGCATCCTAGAATTCTATTTGCTTTCCCCACTGCCTGGCCATGCTGTTTGTTCATTTTGCAATCATCTGAAATAAGTACCCAAAATCCTTTTCTTCTGAAGTGCTGGCCAACACTGTACCCCAATGTTGTACTTTCTCAAGGGATTCTTTTTCCCTAGGTGCATTATTTTAGATTTGAAATATTGAACTGCAATTTCCACTTTTTTACCAATCTTCCTGCAATGCTAAATCCTGTTCCATGTTACAGACACCTCCAGGGATATCCTCCCTATTACACACCTTTGTGTCATCAGCAAAGAGACATCCCCTTACCCAACAACCCTTTAGTTCTATCACTTACATATAGATTACATAGAACAGGTCCCAGTACAGAGCCTTGGGGTACACCACTAGTGACTGCTCTCTGTTCTGAGTGATCCCCATTTACAACCACACTCTGGTATCTCTCCTTTAGCCAACTGCACATCCACTGAACCACCCAAGGGCTAAGTCCTAGCTTGTCCAACTTCTGTATTAGATCGTTATGTGGAACTGTATCACATGCCTTGCTGGAATCAAGATATTCTATGTCCACAGCACCACCCTGGTCCAAATCATTGGTAATATAGTCAAAAAGTCCAATCAGTCGAGTCTGCCATGGTCTGCCCTCAGTAAAGCCATGCTGCTTTGGATCCAGCAAGTTGTGTGTTTCTAGATGATCAATGATCCTTCCTTTCAGGAGTGATTCCATTAACTTGACTACCACCGATGTTAGACTCACTGGCCTGTAATTGCCGGCTTCTACCTTGCTGCCCTTCTTGGATGGAACACACTGTGCACTCCATTACATGAACAACATTGGGAGTGCTGCAATCATCATCTGAACAGGATACACAGGGGTATGAGCCAATCGTAGATCAGCAGGTGCCTACAGGTTACCACCCCACAGGGTTATAAGCCAATCATAGATCACCAGGTGCCTACAGGTTACCACCCCACAGGGTTATAAGCCAATTGTAGATCAGCAGGTGCCTACAGGATACCATCCCACAGGGGTATAAGCCAATTGTAGATCAGCAGGTGCCTACAGGTTACCAGTCCAAAGGGTTATGAGCCAATCGTAGATCAGCAGGTGCCTACAGGTTATCACCCCACAGGGTTATGAGCCAATCGTAGATTACCAGGTTGGCAGAACTGTTCTGGGCTCACAGAATGAAACAGGAAGGCTGAACTTATCATCACTACATGGACATGCTGGAAGCCATTTTGTTCTGTATATTCTATTTCATGGTTCCTGAACACAGATTCTAAGAGCATTCCAAGGTGGTTACAGCTTATGTTCCCAGGTTATAAATCTGGGGGGAGGTATGGTGGGATCAGACGGCTACAAGATGAAGACTAGACATGACACCAAGTGGTAAGATAAATGGATGAGTCCATGTCTAGATTGAACAAAGGACACAAGAACTGGTCACAATGATTATTTCCCATGATCCTCTGGAAAGAGTGCATATTATACCTTACATTGTATATGGTGTTATTATTATGTGACAGGAATATCTGATCCAAAAATGTCAATTGTATTATTATTAGTATTACATGCAGTGAATGCTTGCTTACTTATGTCATCCAGGTTTATATTACTAGATTCCATTTCCACATATATATATTTATATGAAATGGTTTAACAATGAATACATATTGATATATTGGGGATATTCTGTTTCTAACATTATAAAGTATCAGTTTGAGTTCATTGTATGACAACGTTGTTCTGTTACAGAAGACGTGAGATAAGAAGTCTCAGTATAATGACCTCATCTTTTTGTAGGATATTTAGGTAGATTTTTCTTCTCCAGAATCACTTAATACATTATTTGCAGTGACTTTGGTACAAGTTTGTCTGAAACCAACCCGTCAGAAAAGCAGTTATCTGGTAATATAGTGATGTCCTTACTAGCCAAGGTTAAAGGTCAACCCTTGTCATGTTGCAGAAGACATGTCAGAGGAACCCAAATCCTTCCCAATCCTATACTGCCCCCTATATGCCGATGATGTCAAACAGTAATACTGGAAGTGCATGGGCCGCCATCTTGGTATAGGACCATCACATATCCCAATAGAGATTTCACCCTGCAGTGTCCCAGGTGGACACTTTTAAATGTGAGTTCATTATTATATTATTTTTATAAAGGTATTTTATTGGAAATATTACACTATTTGGAGTGTTCTTTTCTATGATATGGAGCGGAGTTGGAGAGTTTTAAAGAGCTGACGGTGGTGAGCAGTTTGTACCAGTATACCTGCCCGGGTTACAAGGGGAAAAGCACAGTATGACCTGGGATGCAGGTCAAACCTGAAGGTGAGGGCAATAGTGTGTCCGGGGTGTATGCACACTGAAGGGTGACACAAGAGCCCTTCATCTGGATGTGAATGAGCAGGAATGTGATTACTGGTTATCACTTGAAGCACCGGGCAGGTAAAGGCACAGATCAATGTCATTTTGGAGGAGTATTGGACGGTGGATTGTGAGCACTGTATATAAAGGACTTCCCATGTTGATGCACATGAAGGACTATATTATGTGGAGGTGATTGGTCACTTGATAAATATGGTTTAGAAGATATATGGTTATATACTAGTACGTGGGATATAGGATATAGGTGTCAGGTAACCACGCACATCTATGCACATACGTTTATCACTTCTCACACAAGGTTTTGCACATATTGCATTGATTATACTCATTTGTATGTTCTATCTATTTATTTATATTATGGTATGAATACAGTTTGCTGATCATGCACATGTTTGCACATGCGTTCAACGCCTCACATTAGGTATTAGTACCACTGCATCTGATTGCATTTATTTGTGCTCTGCATTTATATTCACTTACATTAAAGAATCTGTTAACCACTTCCAGACCGGACACTTTCACCCCCTTCCTGACCAGGGCAATTTTCAGCTTTTAGCGCTATCACACTTTGAATGGCAATTGCGCGGTCATGCAACACTGTACCCAAATGAATTTTTTACCATTTTTTTGAGATAGATAAAGCTTTATTTTGGTGGTATTTATTCACCACTGGGATTTGTATTTTTTTTGCTATGTAAATGAAATGTCCAAAAATTTTGAAAAAAAGTGTTTTTTTTTATAAAATTTTGCAAATAAATAATATTTCATCATAAATCTTAGCCAAAATTTATTCTGTTATCTTTTTAGTAAAAAAAAAAAAAAATCCAAATTAGTTTATAAGCAAAAATTATAATTTTTAAACATTTTGTTTTTACACTTTTATTTTATTTTTTTATATTATTTTTTATTTTTATTTTTTTTTTTACATACTGTCACCCTAGCAGTACAGTGTCACCATGGTGACACTGTACTACTTGTGAGGGGTGATGAAGATTTTTTTTTTTTTTTTTACACTGATTGCTTTTACACCCATATAGGATGTAAAAGCAATCATTTCTCTTTCTCTCTGTGTGCATTCCTGCACTCATTGAGAAGAACTGAGTGAGCTGTGATTGGTCACAGCTTGTCACATGGTACAAGGCTTTTGTGAATAGCCTTGTACCATGTGACCTCTGTGATCATTCACAGATTTCACACATAGTAAGCAATGATGTCAGAAGTGACATCTTGCTTACTACTTTGCATGTGATCACTGATTGGCCAATCAGTGATCACATGATCGGGACCTCGTACAGAGGTCCCGTCCGATGATCGGTGTTTCACTGTGTCCGGAGGACACAGCGGGCAGCGGATCGCGGTGCTGCGCGCTCCCAGGGAGCGCGCACAAGCAGGGTGTGGAGAGGCCGTTTATAGACGGCCACCCGACCCTGCAGTGCCACCGTCCGGCCGTTTATATACAACGGCCAGTCGGGAAGTGGTTAACAACCCTATATTGGAGGAAGACTATGCCCAAGAAGAAGACCTCCGATTATTAGTGACATCCAAATCTCAATTCAGTATTAGAGATGGATTACTGACAAGAACATCCAAAAATGTCGAGGACTCATGTTACAACATGCTCATGAAGCACCTACAGCAGGTCACCGAGGTGAGAAGATTCCCTACGAATTACTCCGGGATTATGCTTACTGCCCTCATATGTTGAAGAATGTTCAAACCTACTGTCAGGGTTGTCTAGTTTGTGCTCAGTTTCAGCCATCATGTCCAACTTCAGAAGAAGGGTTTCTCATTGCCATGGTCCAATTTGCAGATTGATTTTATTGGTCCTGTCACAAAATCATCTACAGGAAACAAATACATGTTGACAGTCACTTGTTTATTTACTAAGTAGGTAGAATGTTCACCGGCTCCCAATAATACCACTGAAACATGTGCCACGTCACTCATTAACCATGTATTTTCCAGACTTGGTCTTCCTCAAAGGATTGATTCGGATCATGGCAGACATTTTACAAGTGAGGTAATGTCTAAGATGTGGAAAATGTCAGGTGTCAAATGTAAGTTACACATTGCCTATCGTCCAGCATCTAGCGGAGCAGTAGAGTGCTATAACCAGTCAATCATCAACATCCTGAAGAAATTCATGAAAGAATCAGGTAAAGACTGGGATATGACGTTACCTTTAGTGCTCATGGCTATTAGAGCAACTCCAAGTACCACAACCAAGATGTCACCATTTGAGTTGATGATAGGTAGGAAAATGTACTTCCACAACTTCTGTTGTATCACACATCTGACCATAACCTGATCAATGCAGCCACGACACATCAATATGTGGAAAACCTTCGACAGAACCTACAACATGATTTTGCCTTTGCACAGAAGAATCTAGAGAAAGCCGTGATAAGCAACAAAACGTATTACCATCTCAAAACTACCAAGAAGGAGCATAAAGTAAGTGATACAATGTATTTATACAACTGTGCTCCAGATATAGTCAAGGAAAAGAAATGTCTTCCTTCATGGAAAGGTCCGTATACTAATACTGACAACATTTCACCTGTGATATATAAAATAAGAATTGTCATAAATGGAGATTGTGTGGACAAATGGGTTCATATTAACCACTTGCCTACCAGGCACTTATACCCCCTTCCTTACCAGGCCAATTTTCAGCTTTCAGCGCTGCCGCACTTTGATTGACAATTGCGCGGTCATGCAACATTGTACCCATATGAAATTTTGATCATTTTTTTCTCACAAATAGAGCTTTCTTTTGGTGGTATTTAATCGCCACTGGGCGCTTTACTTTTTGCGCTATAAATTAAAAAAGTGCAAAAAATTTGAAAGAAAAAAAAAAGTTTCTTTGTTTCTATTATAAAATTTTTCAAACAGGTATTTTTTCTCCTTCACTGATGTGCGTTGATGAGGCAGCACTGATGGGCATTGATAGGCAGCACTAAAGGGCACTGATAGGCAGTACTAATGAGGTGGCACGGATAGGCGGCACTAATATGCAGCACTGATAGGCGGCACTGATAGGTGACACTGATGATGGGTACTGATAGAGGGCACTGACTGGCATCACTGCTGGGCACTGACTGGCGGCACTGACTGGCACAACCGCTGGGCACTGACTGGTGGCACTGACTGGCAGCACTGGTGGGTGGCACTGGTGGGCAGCACTGGTGGGTGGGCACAGGTGGGTGGCACTGGTGGGCACAGGTGGGTGGCACTGCTGGGCACAGGTAGGTGGCACTTCTGGGCACAGGTGTGTGACACTGCAGAGTGGCACAGGTGGGTGCACTGCTGGGCACAGGTGGGTGCACTGCTGGGCACAGGTGGGCGGAGCTAGTGGGCGCACTGCTGGGCACAGGTGGGCGGGACTTGTGGGTGGCACTGCTGGGCACCGATCATCAGGGCACTGATCATCAGTGGCCCTGATGATCGGTGCCGATCCCCGCTCTGACAACTGCCGGTTCTCGGCAGTACTTTCCTCACGATCTGACAGCGTGAGGAAAGTGCAGCCGAGAACCGGCACTTGCATTTCCCTGTGATCAGCGTGTCATTGGACACCGCTGATCACGTGGTAAAAGGACGGTATGATCGGCCTTTTACCACATCACGTGATCAGCTGTGTCCGTAGGACACAGCCACCAGGGAGATCGCCGGGTGCGCGCCCCCTGGGGCGCGCAGGAGAGCGCGTTCTGGGGGGACGTCATATGACGTCCACCCAGAACTGGCCGGCCGCAGTGAAGCCGTCATTCGGCTATCTGCGGTCGGCAACTAGTTAATCAATTCCGTGCTTGTCATCCTAGGTCTCAACTGAGAATGATGCAAGGTGATGTAGAAGAAGATTTTTAATTTGTACCATAAGAGAATGTTACTATAATGATTGAACATTCTGATGTTTTTCTCTCAACATCCAGATGTTCATATCTCAAGTCCTATGGAGTTTTATTGGACATACCAATTATAGCAGAATACCATAATAATGTGGTCAATCAGTTAATATCCAGCATAGCTAGAAAATTTAAATAATTAATTGATAATAATACATATTAAAACTATCTGTTTTTCTTTAATAGCATCCATATTGAATCCATATTGATCAAGACTGAAGGTCCAAACAAACCAGATCATTATTTGGTAAAGATGTGGATGGCTAGCAAAGACACAGCGATCGTTTGGATGGACTTAATCCTTGGTGTACACCTCAAGTCCGAACCTATCATTGGACCGGGTCCCTCATCAGGAAAGATGTTCCAGGATTCTTAGTAACAGAAAGAGAGATATTATCTCAGAAGATCTTTGTGAATGTGGACCCAAAGATATCCATTGAGAGAAACTACCACATATCCCAGCTACAACTTGTGGAAATACAAGAATGGAATACTGCCACATAAACCGAGCTCAAGCAAGAGTACGGGTCATGTTGGAACACACCAGGAAAACATTCACTACTCAACCAATGTCTACAAATCAATGACCAAAGTGATTCATCACATTTTTGATTACAAGCTTTGTATTCTCGATGTTGGGTAAGATGGTGGAAACAACTACTTTGCAGTTCATTTAATTTTTATTAAGACTCCACCATGCCATTATCAGTTTGGATGAAAAGAGGAAAACATTCCTCAATCCAGGATGAAGAAAGGCCTCACTCTTTGGAGTAAATGACTTATACTCCGACCTTTGTCCCAGATATGTCTTAGGTTGTTCACCTGAATACCATGGGGAAAAAGGGGGGAAATGACGGAACTGTTCTGGGCTCACAGAATGAAACAGGAAGGCCTGAACTTATCATCTCTACATGGACATGCTGGAAGCCATTTTGTTCTGTATATTCTATTTCATGGTTTCTGAACACAGATTCTAAGAGCATTCCAAGGTGGTTACAGCTTATGTTCCCAGGTTATAAATCTGGGGGGAGGTATGGTGGTATCAGACGGCTACAAGATGAAGACTAGACATGACACCAAGTGGTAAGATAAATGGATGAGTCCATGTCTAGATTGAACAAAGGACACAAGAACTGGTCACAATGATTATTTCCCATGATCCTCTGGAAAGAGTGCATATTATACCTTACATTGTATATGGTGTTATTATTATGTGACAGGAATATCTGATCCAAAAATGTCAATTGTATTATTATTAGTATTACATGAAGTGAATGCTTGCTTACTTATGTCATCCAGGTTTATATTACTAGATTCCATTTCCACATACATATATTTATATGAAATGGTTTAACAATGAATACATATTGATATATTGGGGATATTCTGTTTGTAACATTATAAAGTATCAGTTTGAGTTCATTGTATGACAACGTTGTTATGTTACAGAAGACGTGAGATAAGAAGTCTCAGTATAATGACCTCATCTTTTTGTAGGATATTTAGGTAGATTTGTTTTCTTTTCCAGAATCACTTAATTAATACATTACTTGATATATATTACTAGATTTTGTTTTCTCCAGAATCACTTAAAGTGGTTGTAAACCCAAATATTAAAAATTACTTTTTTCCATAAATGAATACATTTTAATGTACAAATCCATACAGCTGTGAGTGTACCTCAGAAAAATGCTCCTTTAGCTTGTCTCCGCCCTCCAAACTCTGCTGGTCCGTGGGCGTGGCTTAGGACCAGAGAATAGTAGGTGGAGATGTGATGTCACACAATCCCCCAGTTATACCCCCTCCAGCCTCGGCTCAAGAACAATCACTGGTGCTGATGAGTGCTGAGTTGTGGATCTTGTGAAGGCAGAGACCAGCATGGAGAGGACACCCCCTCCCCCACCCCTTGCAGTGTATTACATGGAGGCTCATACTGGTCTCATCGTCAGCACAGCCTGTCACTCACAGGAGAAGGGGAGTGGTGACACCATATTTCTGCTGGTGTCAGATTTATTCTGCTCAGAAGATCAGGCGGGATTTCTGGAGAAAGGGATT
The DNA here is from genome assembly GCF_062004578.1 of Staurois parvus. Taxonomy (NCBI): domain Eukaryota; kingdom Metazoa; phylum Chordata; class Amphibia; order Anura; family Ranidae; genus Staurois; species Staurois parvus. The sequence continues at coordinate 826,282 of NW_028317987.1, forward strand.
GCTTCAAGATACCAGACTAAGCTGAATGGCTCAGTAAAGGTAAAATCTACCCAACTGCAGGATTAGACTGATTTGTGTTTTTAGGTTTACAACCACTTTCAGTAATACATTATTAGCAGTGACATGGGTACCAGTCTGTGTGACACCAAACCTGGCTGAAAAGCAGTTCTCTGTAAATGTAGTCATGTCCTTACCAGCCGAGGTTAAAGGTCAACCCTTGTCATGTTCCAGAAGACATGTCAGAGAATTCCTCATCCTATACTGCCCCCTTCAGGTCACTGAAATCAATTAGTAGAGAAAATAGCACCTAGTCTGACGTCATCGTGAGGAGAGATGAGCTTTGCCCGCCAAGGTTTTATTTGGAGGGATAAAATTAAGAGACGGACAGAGAAGAGGACACACATCACAAAACAAGACCTCACAAGACAGGAGACAAGGGGCAACAGACGGACACAGACACCCCCTGAAGTGAGCGCACTGAAAGCTGACATCACTGACACCATACAGTCCATATTGGGAACTAGAACTTTCATTTTCCTCAGATAACTTGTACTCCCCTTATATCTCCAGATACATTGTTTAGTCCGATAACGGTTCTGGTGAGCACAGGAGGGGATGTGACGTCATTTTACCTGCAGTATAAATTATTATCATTTCACTCCTCTGGGGAAGATTGATTTTACATATCCCTGAAGCTGATTCTGGCTTCTAGTCAATGGTTTATCCGGATGTATACAGTATATATATGACAAGGTAGACTACTTCATGTAACATTACATCTTCATCTCAGATTGTAAGCGGATTGGATTGGCCTGTGTATGGGATTCCAGATCAAGTCATGGCAAGGTACACGTTGAGCGTTGAATATCTGGCTGTAGAGAGATCACGGGGGGGATTTGTATATCTGTTGTCACATGTTGCTGAGTTACTGATTTCTTACACGACATTTCCAGACAGTTGGATGTAATTCATTAATATTTGGAAGTAATTGCTGGCTTGTATTTCTCCCCATTATTGTGGATTAGATCATTGTACTGTTATCTTGTATTGTTTATTATTTATCATCACCTATTAGATTTCATCCCCATTTTGTACTGATTTATATTATTAAAAAATATATATTTTTGCACATTATTGCGTTTTATTTTGTCTTCCAATTATCACAAATACAGAACTGGGATGTCGGTTACTTTGTGAGAATTAGTAGGGAATCTCCTTCATTCCAGATCCCGCCTGTTTCCATGAATTGTATACGGATTATTTCCTCACAGATAAAGTTCTGACAATTTGTACCGTTCTGGTGTTTTTGGTCCTCAGAAATGAGATCTGCCGTCATCAGACATGATGGATTTTCAGACATCTATCCCATAGTTTGTAGACTCTATAACTCTCCTACACACTGAATCATAGACACTGATTGGGGTTATTGTACCCAAGAAATGGCGCAGAATACACCTTTGTCTACATTTAGAAGGAAAGACCATTTATTTGTAAAAACAAGAAACAAGCAAAAATGGTAAAAAGTGGTGTTTAAATACCACCAAAATAAATATCTATTTGTGTGAAAAAATTACAAAAATATAATTTGGGTACAATGTTGCATGACGGTGTAATTGTCATTCAAAGTGTGAGAGCGCTGATAGTTACCAGTCAGCCTGGGCAGGAAGGGGGGGGAAGTGTCCGGTATACAGGAGGTAGAAATATTTATTATTAAACAGACCTCCAAGTGTTTGTGAAATCTCCCACCACAAAATGTACTCAGCCAATCACAGGGCAGGACTCCATTTTTACTCTTCTCCTGATATTAATGGCCGACCCAGTCCCACACTTCATCCATGTCTTTGGGGACCTCTGATCTCCTTATGAACTGTTTCTTCCATGATGAAGATCAGCCATGGAGTATATCTGAGGTGTATATCAGGGTGTGCTTCTTCCCCACATGAGAGCTGGGATGTCCAGCAACATTCATCTAGAAGACATTTCCAGCACTCAAGGCACTAATACACCTCCAGGGTTGTGTGGGACCCCTGATGTACAGGAAGACAGGACTTCAGTGAGGAACATTTCCCTCACTCAGGACAGGGAAGTGGCTTCTCCTCATGTGAGATCTCTGATGTCTTGAAAGATAGGACTTCACTGAAAAACATTTCCCACACTCAGGACAGGAATATGGCTTCTCCCCCGTGTGAGATCTTTGATGTGTGTAAAGACTGGACTTATCTGAAAAACATTTCCCGCACTCAGGACAAGAATACGGCTTCTCACCTGTGTGAGATCTCTGATGTCTGGAAAGATGGGACTTCATTGAAAAACATTTCCCACACTCAGGACAGGAAAGTGGCTTCTCCCCCGTGTGAGATCTCTGATGTCTGGAAAGATGGGACTTCATTGAAAAACATTTCCCACACTCAGGACAGGAAAGTGGCTTCTCCCCCGTGTGAGATCTCTGATGTCTGGAAAGATGGGACTTCCTTGAAAAACATTTCCCACACTCAGGACAGGAATACGGCTTCTCCCCCGTGTGAGATCTTTGATGTGCGTAAAGATTGGACTTCACTGAAAAACATTTCCCACACTCAGAACAAGAATACGGCTTCTCACCTGTGTGAGACCTTTCATGTATGGCAAGATCTGATTTTTGTGCAAAACATTTCCTGCACTCAGGACAGGAATATGGCTTCTCCCCTGTGTGGGATCTGTGATGTGTGTAAAGATGGGACTTGTGTGGAAAACATTTCCCACACTCAGGGCAGGAAAACAGCTTCTCTCCCGTGTGAGATCTCTGATGTGTGTAAAGACTGGACTTCCGTGAAAAACATTTCCCACACTCAGCACAGGAATATGGTTTCTCCCCCGTATGAGATCTCTGATGTCTGTAAAGATCAGACTTCTGTAGAAAACATTTCTCACACTCAAGACAGGAATATATTTTCCCACCTGTGTGGGATCCCTGATGTCTGTAAAGATTGGACTTCACTGAAAAACATTTCCCACACTCAGGACAGGAATATGGCTTCTCCCCTGTGTGAGATCTTTTATGCACATTAAGTTTGGATTTAGAATGGAACCTCTTCCCACACTCAGGACAGAAGAATCTCTTCCCTGTTGGAAGGCCGGCCCGGTCCCGCACAGTCTGAGGTTCCTCAGGATACAAGGAATCCGATGGTCCATCTACACTGGGTGGTACCGGATGGACATTGGAGGGAGCCGGGTTTTCTCCTGGACTATACTGTGTGATGTCCTCATCTTCTACTTTCCAGTCTGGAGACAAAGTGAGACAATCCTCGGAGGTTTTCCTCATCTCCCGGCCATGGACTAAAATACAAAGACAAAGAGGATTACTAGACAGGAGCTGATTGGTTCCCCCAAACCAAGACTCCGCCCACATCAGGCAGCTTGGTCTCTGAGGAGCTTACAATTCCACCCTCAAGGGAACTAGGAAATGGCTCCTCTGATCTCCTATCAGGTCATTTCTTTATTCATGGACCTTAGTCAGAGAGTGAGGAAACAACCAGAACTGTCTTTTATAGGAGGGACAGTGATGAGGGGATTATAGGACGAGGGTCCCCACCCCCTCTATCACTCATCGCCATCTTCCCAACACAAGAAGTACTACACTTCCTTATTCCATGATTTAGTCATGAAGAACAGCGGGGCTGAGCCCCACCAGAGGTCAGAGAGTGAGGATGGGGAGAGAACAACCAAGATGAAGACTGGACTGATCCTGAAGACCACCATCATTGGGGTATTGACTCCTCCCTCATTATCACTTTCTGTTTAAGGATCCTAAGTTGGAGGATGTTATCACATTATTATCACCATGTAAAAGTCTGTGCTCCAATCACATCATCCGATATAAAATGTCCAGCTGGGAGGAAATGGGGGAACAAAAAAGAGGTTGAGAAGAGCTTATGAATCAACATTTTGCTGCCAGCTGAACCCCAGAACCTCCATAAATCCAGTCTAGATACATAAATTGTGTCTGCAGCACAGAGAAGGAAGATTATCGGAGAGAAATCCAGGAATACAGGACGGGGAACACAGCTCAGGAAAGTGACCAGGGGATTACAGGCTGATATCACCCAGTCCCCGCCCTACTCTGGACCAATCAGTGAGCAGTATGGGTGGAGGAATGGATTTAGTGTTCATGACCCACCTGTGCTGATCTCTGTAGGAGTGTCCTCCTCTATAAATGTCCCCGTTATTCCATCCTCCTCCATAGACTGCTGATCATCCCTCACATACGCCTCTTCTTCTTCTGCTTTCACCTCAAATTCTATATCGATTGGATCTCCACTCTAAATCAAGGAAACGAGAGAAAATATCATCTGTAAAATATAAGATTTATGATTGTGACATCACATAAAAAATCCACACATTGTCTCCACAAGTTCATGTTCTAGATTCTCCATCCCACCAACCTTGTAATAGTGAGGGATGGTGTGATCTTCCTGTGTGGAATCCCGGGAATACAGAGGACGGGGACATCTCTCTGGTGGGTTCCTGGTATTAGGTGGCTCCATCATATCCTTGTGTCCTTCTGAAAACTCCTCCATCACTCCATACTCCTCATCCTCCTCTTTATACTCTTCTTTAACATCAATATTATCATCCCCGAGGATTCCATTCTGAAAGATATAATAAAACATTCATTGTAACAAACATGCTGTGTATAAATCACAACTACCAATAATTGTCATCATCTACCTGATGATGGTGAGGGATGGTGGGACCTTCCTGTGTGGAATCCCGGGAATCCAGAGGACGGGGACATCTCTCTGGTGGGTTCCCATGACTGGATCCATCTGTAGGAAACACACACACTGACTGAATCCATTGTTTCTATGTGTTTATCAGATGATGGGGGATCTAGGTGGATCCTCCGTACTGCTCTCTCCTTTACAATAAAGTCTCCTCTTACCCGGTGATGTGAGGGGCGGCTGATTGTCCATCATGACGTCCTTGTAGAGATCCTTGTGTCCTTCTAAATACTCCCACTCCTCCATGGAGAAATAGACAGTGACACCCTGACACCTTATAGGAACCTGACACACACAATGATACAGTCACCATCCAGACACATCCCTTGTCTGTTACTGGAGAATGTCCCAGAATTCCCGGCACCGCTCACCTCTCCTGTCAGCAGCTCAGTGATCTCTCTGGTGACTTCTAGAATCTTCTTCTTCTTTCTCTCTTCTATCAGGGAGGGAGGTGGAGGCAATGTGATGTCATATGATCTCCAGACTTCACAGGAGGAAAACTCTACATCTGAACACAAAGAGTCACATCAAATGATATTCCCAGAATCCTCCTCACCTCTCCATTCAGGTCTCCATTTTATTAAAGCCCCACTTCAGGCTGAGGTATAATTCCCCCCCACAGGACCCCCACACTACGCAGGGTATAGGCTTGTTGCAGCATTCTGATGTCATTACATACAACGCAGGACCAACAGTCCCACTTTACATGTGAGGATACCAAGAGGCCCCACATCCTAAGAACATCAGGGAAAAAGACAAGATGAAGGGACACTGGGGGAGGAGCTGTGAGGTCAGTGTGATGTCATAGGATTCTCTGACTCTGGATGGAGGAACATTGGGAGAGGAACTGTGAGGTCACTGTGATGTCATAGATAAAATGCACGCCCACGGTGACTAGCTAACTGAAGTGTGGTCCGCCCATGACTGGGGTAAAGAGGGAATGAGGGGACTTTGAGCATATAAGAGTGACCGTGATATACTTTCACAGCCTTCACTATCTTTGGTCACCACTAGAGGGAGACTCCACTCCAATCCAGCTGGCTGACCACACACAGGCAAACACAAATCTTACATACAATCTTGTGCAAAGGTTGAGGAGCAGTCTAGCAATTGGCACACCTTTCTAGGATTCCTCCAGCTATCCTACAAGCTAGAACCCCATTGTTAATCAGTCTTCCACTGTCCACCCCCCCCACACCGGACACACAACAAACAGTAGCTTGCCACCACCCAACAGTTTGTACGCAGACTGGTCTGCTGGGCCACCACACACACACCGATCTCCATCTGTCAGATCTGCTACTTTACAATCTGCAGGCAATCTGCCAACACGCAGTGCAATTACATACAGATTGGCAATGAACTTAGACCGAGCACATAGGCACTACAATACAACAATCTCTCTGGAGATATGAGCCCGAGCTTAGTACACAGAAGTCACTTAATAATTTTATGATTGAATACAAAAAGACACACAATTGGCTATTGACTATAACATAAAAGGGAATAAAAACAGAAATAAAACCTTACCAAGATTTATCCTGCGACTGGAGGAAGTCAAAGAAAGTCTGCAATTCACCAGTCATATTGAACCGACTCCGTACGAATCACCCCCTCCATATCTCAGGGTCCTCAATTTATTATTAGGACTTTAACCCTTGGCCAATCAACCCTGAGGGGTGTTCCTGTATCAGCCCACAGGATGTTCTGTGTTCTGAAGTGCCCAATCTTGAATGGGCAAGAAACGATTTGGATCACTGAGTCAGGAAAATGATTTCTGACACAAGCGCATCAGTCCGATAGCGACAGTACCAATCACTTTTCAGCTGTCGCAATCAGGTGCCATATAACCATTTTATGCGTTTCTCTGGGATTCTACAGAGGCTACAAATACTTTTTTACATGCAGATGTAGCCTACAGTGTGTCCAATCAGAAGGAAGTATTTTCATCTCTCTGCAACTAATATTTTAGCTTTTATGAGATATTAAATAGATTCCTCTGATCTATTTCCTGCTGACTCTTGTAGCCAAAATGACTAGGATTCTTCTTTTAGGTTCAAGAAGGTGGCAAAGTCTGGCTACATAGGTGATGTTTTATTGGCATCCAGGTGTCACCTCCAGGTAAGAAGCTGCTCTGTCCTTTCAGATGCTAATTGGTGAACATATTTCTCTGACTGAATACTGAACACTTATCTGTAATAACATAGAATGAAAGTTGTGACGGACAGCAGAAATATTCTTTTTTTGTGTGTTGTCTGAAGTTCCTGGGCCTCACAGGGGGAGGGGAAATGGGATGTATCTCTATATAGAACAAAGGCAGCATGGCTCTGTGTGGCTGGGGAAAACCAGTCCAGGCCACTTCTTAGCAGAAAGTTGGGGGTGGGGACAATTGCAGGGCCATGTGGACTCGTTGTTGGGAGAGCTGGAGTCATGATGGACAGGGCTACTCCTGCCTGAGCCTTAACTAGGAGATGCTTGGAACTGTACTTTGCTTTGTACACTGCTGGCTGGTGAGTCCCTGAATCACTACCCTGTGAACTGCCCTCTGCTGAGTGCCCGGACCTCCTGCCTGCCAGAGCTTCCTTCTGCTGTGGGCCCTGCTACCTTGCCTGCCTGAATTGCCCTCTGCTGTGCCCGGACCTCTTGCCTGCCAGAGCTACCTTCTGCTGTGGGCCCTGATTACCTTGCCTGCCTGAATTGCCCTCTGCTGTGCCCGGACCTCCTTCCTGCCAGAGCTACCTTCTGCTGTGGGCCCTGCTTACCTTGCCTGCCTGAATTGCCCTCTGCTGTGCCCGGGCTGTCTTTGCCTCAACTGCCCTCTTCTGTGTGCTAGAACTACCCACTGTTGCTGTGTGCTGAGCAGGGTCGCCCCTGCTGCTGTCCGCTGTGAACCAGGACATCCCTGTCGGACCCGTGAGTTTATGCTCTCCTGTTTTCCCTGAACTGTTCTTGTACTCCCACTCCACCTCCCTGTTGGATTACAACTACTACAGACACTCACATCACCCCCGTTTGGATTATAAACTGCTGTAGTGACTTTAACTTTGCCTTGGGGCTGGACTACAAGTATTTTGGACTCTCTCTCCCTGCACTACTCCCCATTGAGTGACTGTTGTTGTTATGATCGACCAGGTGGTGCCTCTGGCTGCCCACTGGACAGACCTACCCAGAGCGTGGAGTCTAAGCCCCGGTCTGTGCTTTCACCAGGGCCCCTGATGGTGGGGATGGACTTGTAACAGACCAGGGCCAGGTCACGACCTCTGAGCAGGCCCACCAGTGGCAGAGGGAGCCTCCGGGGATGTATGCAGGTACCGGGACAGCCAGATGTGAGAAGGACGGCGGGACCTAGCAGGATGGTCACGAGCCGTGGTCCCGTGGGGTAAGCGAGGTACCGAATCGGCAGGCGAAGAGTAGTCAGGTCACACGCAGGGTAAGCAGGATAAGTCAGTCCGCAGAATGGTCAAACAAGCCGGGGGTCAGGAAAGGAGAAGGCAGAGTAGTCAGGGCAATCCGGGTCAAAGCACAGGTGAAGGTAGCATAGTCAGGGCAATCCGGGTCAAATCACAGGAGAAGGCAGCGTAGTCAGGGCAATCAGGGTCACTAATCAGGTACAGGAACTTCAGGATCACAGATAGACCTTGCAGCAATCTGTGACAGTGCAGGGCATCTTTAAATAGTGCGCCCTGCACTGTCATTGGCCGGCCAGGACGTGCCCCCGGGCAGTCATTGGCCGCCCGAGGCGCGCCCGCGGCTCCTACTGCGCATGCGCGGTGTCCTGTCAGCCACAGCCCTCCGGGACCTAGTGCTTGTGTCCCGGCGTGAGCTGTCGCAAGTGCGCGTGCGCCGGGAGAGGCGCCGCGATCCCTGACAGTTGTCTGTTTTAATAAATCTTTAAGTGTTTTCTGTCTGCCTTGTGTGTTCTGACCCGCTTACCCTCCGTCACACTGGTTGGCAGCGGTGGGATCAGGACACTGAGGAGATGGCGGACAGCGAAAGCCAGCTGATGGAGAAACAGGCCCGGCCCAGTGAATACACGAAGTGGACTATGTCGTGGCTGCAGGAGAGGGCTGAGGAGCTGTCCCTTACCTGGAAGGGCCTAGTCAAAGAGGATCTGGTCGCAGCCATTGAAGAAGCTGACCCCCAAGACACCCCAACAAGGGAGGTGAGCAGACCAACCTCAGCCTCCCCAGCACGCCATGACCCAAGATCCAAAAGCTCCTGGCTTACTCGTGTGGAGGAGGAGATGGCCCCCCTGGGGTCAGATGCCACAGTAGAGGACAAGCGAGAGGCTATCCGGAGGGCGCACGAGAGAGAGAGCCAAGGGAGCCGCCGTGATCTAAGTTGTCCTTCTAGCCCCAGGGCCGTGGGCTTCTCCCCTCTCCAGGTCAGCCGCAAAGACTTTAACGAAGCCGCCGGGGATGTGGAGGGTTTTTTTCAGGACTTTGAGCATTTGTGCCAACTCATGGAGGTGCCGCACACGGATTGGCTATGGCACCTCGTGGGTCTGCTAGAAGGGGGTGCAGCCGCAGCCTACCATACACTGGATTACCCAGACAGCTGAGATTATGCGCGGGTCAAACAGACGGTGCTTCAGTACTATGCGGTGACCCCGGAAACCTACAGGATTCAGTTCCGAGACTTATCCTGCAACTCAGAGCCCTCCTTCAAGATGTATGCTCACAAAATGTCACAGGCCTGTCGTTGCTGGCTGGAGGGCGAACAGGCCCTCTCAGTGGAGAGTATTATCCAGACTTTCCTGAAGGAACAATTTTATGACAAATGCCCCTCTGAGGTCAGGGAGTGAGTGAAGGAGCGAAGTCCAGCCACCCTAGAGAAGGCCGCTGTGCTAGCAGACGAAGTTCTCACAATTAAGCCCCACTGGAAAAAACTGATGACAGAACCCGCAGGGACCCTGGGTGGTGCCTCTCCCCTGCAAAGCCATACCGCCCCCATGTCTACGGTCGCGCCACCCAGGGTCACGATGGAACGCCGGTGCTATGCATGTGGACAACCCGGGCATCTTATGGCTAGATGCTCCAAGAACATCCACCCCCCACAAACCCAAACCCCTCACCCTGACCACGATGTGCCATTGGTGACAGGAGAGCGGAGCCAATCTCCTTCCCCAAATGAATGGATGCCTCCAACAGAAATCGACACACCTCTAGGAGTCTACAGAGTTCGCCAGCTTACCCCAAGCTACCCTGAGAAAAGGCAGCAGTACCTGCAGGAGGTTTCCATAGATGGCAGAAAGGCTACAGGGTTCTGCAACACAGGTACGTTCCTGACCCTTGGTGACCCCTGCGTATTAGATCCCGCAGTGAGCAAAAAGGACCCTGACTTTTCTATTGAGCTAGCGGGGGGTGCCATGAAACATACCCCGGGGGCTATGGTTCAGCTAGATTGTGGGTTTGGGGAAAAACCTTCCCCGGTTGGGGTAATGCCAGGCCTGCTGGCTGAAATTCTACTGGGGAATGATCTTGGGGACAGCGATTGCCAATTTTTGGAGAGAAGGACCTTGAACCACTAAAGGCTAAAACAGAGTTGAGGCCAGACCCCCAGTTGTTGAGGGCTTATCCTGTTAGCTATGTACGGCCACATGTAACCCCTCCTGAAGGCCCAAGGTTTTGGGGAGCTTCCCATTGTCCTCCAAACAGGTGGAGGGGTACCAGAAGGACCCATGAGCCCTGATGTCACACTTGCAAACAGAGGGGGCACATGCAGGCCAATTGTTGAAGGGGGCGTAGGAAGAACCCCACGGCTTCCCTCTGGTGGAGAGGTAATGTCAGTAGCCCCAGCTATCCTCCCTGGCCTGTAGGCCAGCAATCTCCATATGCCCACAGGATGCCCTGCTGGAATGAGCCTCAGTACACCCTTGACCACCAAATAACAAGCTGTTATATGGACACTTAGATGATTCTGCTGGGAAACTGCTACATGTACCATGTACAGAGCCTGTTCAGGCCTCGCGCAGGTACATGTTATGTAAAAGGGGGAGGAGTTGTGACAGACAGCAGAAATATTCTTTTTTTGTGTGTTGTCTGAAGTTCCTGGGCCTCACAGGGGGGAGGGGAAATGGGATGTATCTCCATATAGAACGAAGGCAGCAGGGCTCTGTGTGGCTGGGGAAGTCCAGGCCACTTCTTAGCAGGAAGTTGGGGGTGGGGACAATTGCAGGACCATGTGGACTCGTTGTTAGGACAGCTGGAGTCATGATGGACAGGGCTACTCCTGCCTGAACCTTAACTAGGAGATGCTTGGAACTGTACTTTGCTATGTACACTGCTGGCTGGTGAGTCCCTGGATGGCTACCCTGTGAACTGCCCTCTGCTGTGCCCGGACCTCCTGCCTGCCAGAGCTACCTTCTGCTGTGGGCCCTGATTACCTTGCCTGCCTGAATTGCCCTCTGCTGTGCCCGGACCTCCTGCCTGCCAGAGCTACCTTCTGCTGAGTGCCCTGATTACCTTGCCTGCCTGAACTGCCCTCTGCTGTGCTCGGACCTCCTGCCTGCCAGAGCTACCTTCTGCTGTGGGCCCTGCTTACCTTGCCTGCCTGAATTGCCCTCTGAAGTGCCCGGACCTCCTGCCTGTCAGAGCTACCTTCTGCTGTGGGCCCTGCTTACCTTGCCTGCCTAAATTGCCCTCTGCTGTGCCCGGACCTCCTGCCTGCCAGAGCTACCTTCTGCTGTGGGCCCTGCTTACCTTGCCTGCCTGAATTGCCCTCTGCTGTGCCTGGGCTCTCTTTGCCTCAACTGCCCCTCGGCTGTGTGCTAGAACTACCCACTGTTGCTGTGTGCTGAGCAGGGTCGCCCCTGTTGCCGTCCGCTGTGAACCAGGACATCCCTGTTGGACCAGTGAGTTTATGCTCTCCTGTTTTCCCTGAACTGTTCTTGTACTCCCACTCCACCTCCCTGTTGGATTACAACTACTACAGAGACTCACACCACCCCCCTGTTGGATTACAACTACTACAGACACTCACACCACCCCCCTGTTGGATTATAAATTGCTGTAGAGACTTTAACTTTGCCTTGGGGCTGGACTACAAGTATTGTGGACTCTCTCCCTGCACTACTCCCCATTGAGTGACTGTTGTCTGTTTTAATAAAGCTTTAAGTGTTTGCCGTCTGCCTTGTGTGTTCTGACCCGCTTACCCTCCGTCACAAAACTAAATCTACAATTTCAAATTTCTACTGATCACCTCACATCTCAGCTACTGATAACATGATTCTACTCTTACATTTATGTTACAGTGACATCATAGGATTCTCTGACTCTGGATGGAGGGACATTGGGGGGGGGAGCTGTGAGGTCAGTGTGATGTCATAGGATTCTCTGACTCTGGATGGATGGACATTGGGGGGAGGAGCTGTGAGGTCAGTGTGATGTCATAGGATTCTCTGACTCTGGATGGAGGGACATTGGGAGGAGGAGCTGTGAGGTCAGTGTGATGTCATAGGATTCTCTGACTCTGGATGGAGGGACATTGGGAGGAGGAACTGTGAGGTCAGTGTGATGTCATAGGACATATAGACTCCGGATGGAGAGACATTTGGATGGGGAGATTTGAGGGGTCCTCTATATGAGGCTCCCATGCAAACCAAATCCTTGTTCCTGGGTGCGTCCTACTTCTCCTAAACTGAAGAGTGAACTTTGACCTTTACCATCCAGAAATCTGTCCGGAATCTGTGGAAGTAAGCTGTCATGTGATCAGGTGATGTGCGGAGGAACAGAGTGTAAATAGCAGACAATTGTCTCCAGAGCCCCTAATGGTGGGGATGGATTTGGCGGCATGCTGGTGCCAAGTTTCCTCCCCCCAGGGTCACTGCAGGTGTGGAGAAAAGCTGTGTAAGAGGATATGGAGGAGAGATGAGGAGGAGATCCAGGAATCAGGAGAAAGGTCAGGGCAAGCAACAGACGAGCGCATCCAAGAGACCAAGCCGGGGTCACTACACAGAAAATCAATCCAAGGAAACAACAGGCAGGACGAGGAATAGCAAGAAGGAGCTGAGAGACAAATGAGAATATTGCTCAGCCAATGGGAGATGATCTCAGCATGACTTCCATCATGAAGGAGATGAGGGGGAGGGGAGGAAGTCACTGAAGGTGACCATAGATCCATGGAAATTCAGCTGGTTCAGCAGGGATCGCTCCCATTTCCATCCATGTGTGGCCACTGCCAGATAAAAGCCACTCCCCCAGCGGCTGCAGCCAATAGCTTCAGTGCTGATCTGTGTATTCTGAGAGCGGAGGAGTCCCCCCATTGTCAGAATACAAGAGTGCAGCGGGGAGGATTCCCCCATCCACCTCCAATGTGTGGATGGGGGAATCACTTCAGTTTTTATGGTCATCCCGCTGGCTGAACGATAAAACTGAACCATGTAGGCCAGCTTTGGGGGCAAATATATTATCATCAACTCCTCCCCCTGAAGGGGTTCATCTGGGTTCCCACACTATATATGTGTGTATCATCATCTGCTGGAGATAAAAGACGTCACAGTGACTATGGAGGAAGAGGACGGACATGACTATGGAGGAAGAGGACGGACATGACTATGGAGAGAGAGGACGGATATGACGGGGGGTTACTAGGTGTAAATTGGAAATAACATCTTATTACCTCCTCTGCTGCCACTTTCAACAATTTCTCCTCTCTGATTCCTCCCACATGGAACTTCCTGTCTGTACCTGAGATCTCTTCCTGTCTGTACCTGACATCACTTCCTGTCTGTATCTGACATCACTTCTTGTCTTCCAGAGAGACTTCCTGTCTGTGATCACCACCTTATGGAGGTCAGAGGATCTGCAGCCCTGAGAAATGTCTGGTAGTGTGGCCCTGGCTCTGTCATTGGGGCCGAGTGTCCCGGATGATGAGGGACAGTCCCGGGATTTAGTCTCCTGTCCCATCATGCCCATGTCTTGCAGATTCCAGGACTCCATGCAGAGTGGCATTGAGGTGATGACACCTTGAACACTCTCTGGGTTCCATCACGTATCTCCCATATTTCTGTGATAGGAACAAGGGACACCTATTAGTAAAGGTATGAAGACATAGGACACGCCCCCTGCCACGCCCCCTAAAGGATAATGATACAAAGAAATGATGAGATAACCCCACAAGTGCTGTTTATACTTCTATTCCTTTATACCGGCTTTAGAAATGTACTAATCCAGAAATGTAGACGTTGGAGGGAAGGTTTAGCCCCGGGAAACACTTCCTGATAGATAAATAGAGCATTTTATATCCAACTATAGAGATCCGAGCCGAATGAGGGACCAAGGAGGAGGAAGGAGGGACAGCCGGGAGTCTGCCATCACCAGGCACTGCAATGACACCCGACTGCTGGGAGCCGGCATCTCCTTTCTGACAGGGAAAGTGGAACTCCGACATCAGCAGAGAGGCAGCGGGAGGGTGGGATCAGGTAAGTACCACCACTGACCACCAATGATGGCTGGGGGCACACTTAGTTCTCACTGACACCAACAATGGGGCTTATTTTATCTCACTGACACCAACAATGGGGCTTATTTTATCTCACTGACACCAACAATGGGGCTTATTTTATCTCAGTGACACCAACAATGGGGCTTATTTTATCTCACTGACACCAACAATGAAGCTTATTTTATCTCAATGACAACAACAATGGGGCTTATTTTATCTCACTGACATTAATAATGGGGCTTATTTTATCTCACTGACACCAACAATGGGGCTTATTTTATCTCACTGACACCAACAATGCGGCTTATTTTATCTCACTGACACCAACAATGCGGCTTATTTTATCTCACTGACACCAACAATGCGGCTTATTTTATCTCACTGACACCAACAATGCAGCTTATTTTATCTCACTGACACCAACAATAGGGCTTATTTTATCTCAGTGACGCCAACGATGGGGCTTATTTTACCTCAAGGTTTTATCTTGATGTTGTACCAATGATGGGTGTTAAGGAAATCCTGCCCATGGTGACTGGATAACTGGAGTGAGATCTTTGATTGGCAGAGGAGGAATGAGGGTGGAGCTTTCTCTGGGAAGATAATACCAGTGATGATACGGATCTCACAGTCTGCAATATTGCTGACCACCACTGGAGGGAGACACTTCCACATGGGGCTGACTGGACACACACAGGCAGATACAAATCTTTCATACAATCTGAGGTCTGTGGAGCAGACAAGTGATCCCCACACACCTCAGAGGATCCCCTGAGCTATCATTCCATCCAGAATCCCGGTGTGATCACTTCTTTCATTGACCACCTACCCCCCCCCCGCACACCCCACACACATGATTGAGGGCTGATTGGCACAACCTGGAGTGTGTGATGTGACTGGTGTGCCGGGCAGTGACACACACACACCTACAGATCCTGGTCTGGCAGATACAATCCTCCCACACACTGACAATAATCTGGGATGAGCTCCGAGTCTGGACAGAAGTTTGGATGAACACTGGCGGCTCCCACATTCTTCTGAACATCCAAAGTTTATCGCATTTGCTGCAGACCGACATGATGGCTTCTGGCTCTCTCTGGTTGCTAGGGAAGCAACAGCTGCCTGCAACAGCTGCATCCTTAGCAACCACTGACTTCACCCCACCCACTCACTTACATGGTCACATAGGCAAATGGGCAGGGAATAGAGGATGACATCATTGTCTGAATATGGCCATATATGGGCAATGATGTCACAACTATCCCCACCCCTTCCTTTATATATCTGATGACAGCTCAGGACTCTATCAGTCAGTGAGGACATTGAGGGTCTTTATCACTTTATTTCCTTTTTTTGTGAATAGTAGGGGTGCTGTGTACTATGTACCCCAAACTCACTGATATGGGGGATCGGTGTCTGGGCATTCCAGATTCTGATGAACCTCCCTGACCACAGATCCCCCACAACCATCAGGCCAGGTGTGTGGGATGAGGCCCTTGTCCTCATCTGTATAGGGACAAGGTGCATTGCCACAGGGGGTCCCCCCTGACAAGATACCCCATATTGAGAGCACATGGCCTGGTATGGTTCAGGAGGGGGGTGGGGCCACATACTCTTCCCTCCCCCCTTCCTGGTCAGCCAGGCTGCATGCTTGGATTAAGGGTCTGCTATGGATTTTCTGGGGGGGCATACACTTTTTGTATGAGGTACCCCCATAGACTCTTAGACTCAGAGGGTCCAGTATGTATTTGGCGATCTATAAGTTTTTTAATTCTTGCTGTAGGAGGGGCTACAGAAAAAGTGACATTTACAAAGAAAAAAATGCCTTAAATTGCCGTCTTCCTTTTTTCTTTTGAAACATCACACAGACCCTCACAAGGTGATGGCGGCAGTAGCAGTGCTTGTTTCCTTCAGCCGCCTCCCAGCTGCACAGTAAAAGTGATCCGGGTGGCTGTATAACTACCTGATCACATTTACACTGCAGGTGGTGGGGCCCCCCATCACAGCTCCCTCTTCCCCCCGCATGGTTCCTGCACTCATTCTGGGATCCTGAGACCACATCCAGTGCCTTCAGGAGGCCAAGATGGAGGAGACTGGTGAACGTCCATTCCCCAATCTCCTCTGCACTGAATGAAGTCCTCAGCTCTGAGTGTTTCCCGTTTCTGAGCCATCATTCCCCAGATGATCCAGCCAAGGAAGCATCTAACTGAGCGCCATCTGTGCATTGGAGGGTAGAGGAGACATTGGAGGTCTAATAGAGCCCCGATGTCTCATAAAGAGGACCTGTCACCTGACCAATGATGTCACAGGGGGGTTGTTAACTGCTTGTGATAGCAATGCAGCTAAATAGGAAATAAATACACAAGTACAAAAATACAAATGACAATAACATTTATTAAAAAATTAAACATAACCCCCGTTGCCCTGCAAACACAAAAGTACACAAAGGGTGTGTATGTGTATGTAAAGCGTGATTGCACCACATGTGAGGTATCACCACGAATGTCGCAGTGAGAGGAATCATTCCACCACCACAGATCACAGTTGTCTCTATACTGATGAGCAGTAAAGGCTTTAAAGTGTCTCCTATGGAGATTTTTAGGGGCCGTCATTCTTTGTCATGTGTCAGGATCACACAATTGTAAGACTTGACTTGTTTGGTATCTATTTACTCAACACAAATGCAGATTTATACATGTGTACAAACAGGGAAAACATTGCTCCAGAGATGAAGAGGTTAAAAGATTTGGACATTTTTATTGTTTAAAAAAAAAATCCCGGCTTCTGGCTGAATGGAATTTTTTTAAAACTTTTTTTTCCCATTGCAGTGTCCCTCCCCCTCCCCCATGCTATTTTCTCACACCTATTGGCCTATTAGCCTTGAAAATGGGCCTGTTGATTTTGCTCCGATTGATTTGGATGGGATTTGGAATCAGCATGGAAACTTCTCGGAACTCTGCTGGGACTGAACCTCAGGCAGTTGGGCTTATCACTAGTAGAGAACCAGTGGCCCCAGGCATCCTGACAACCGGCAATGCATTCCTGATCATTCCATTCAGGTGTCAGAAGGGGTTTTCCAGGGTGGCATAGGGTGTCACTAATAAAATTCATACCAGGCCTTTCAGGTTTAGAATGGATTTCAAAGGTGACACCATAAAAAAAAATAGAACATGGTCCCCACCAATATCATACCAAATCCTTAAAAAACCCCAATAAAGTATGGGGTCCCCCACAAAATCCATTCTTGACTCATATCCAGGTCTGCAGCTTGCCAGGCCAGGAAAGAGGAGGACATGTATGCACTTCCCCCACCTCCAGAACTATACCAGACCACGTGTCCTCCACATAGGGAGAGTATCTATCCAAGTCCATTCACTACAGGTTAGAAAGTTGAACAAGTCCAATGTATGAGCTCATATCGGGGAACACGAGGAATCTGTACAACATAAGTCATCAGGAAATGCATATCTGTCTGCAGAACACCGGGGAGATATTGGAGAACTAATTCATGGTCACCTGGAGACAGGGGTGTATTTACCACAAGGCTAACAAGGCACTTGCCTAGGGCGGCATTTTTCAGGGGGGGTAGCACATCTCCCCAGCAAAAGGGATGAAAGAAGGGACAAGCCACCATGGGAACCAGGTGGGATCTGAGAGAAGCTGTGGGATGCTTGATAGTGTATGTAGAGCCTGGCTCTCATTCCCGGGGATGTTTGGAGCTGTGAAGATGAGTGTCTCTCTATCGCATGGGAATGGTGGGGTACTGGAAGGCTTTCCCGGGTGGGGGGCAGGGGTGTTGTTGGTCAATGTCAGGCTCTCTCCATGGGAGGAAGAAGGGGGGGTTGTTTTGGTCGGTGTCCATGGGGGGCAAATGATTTTGGTGTTGCCTAGGGCAGCACAAAACCTAAATACGCCACTGCCTGGAGATAATCAAAAGGAGAAAGTCTATCCAAACCATCAGATTGGTCAGAGACTCATTGGTGTCATTCTGGGCATTGCCAGACTAGGTCTTGGTTACAGAGTGAAGGGAGATGCTGCTCATACTATATGGAACCCTCATCTCCATCATGGACATTTTCTTCAGCTTCTTTCTCTTCTTAGTAAATAGAAATCTTCACAATCATATAGAAGAGGTTTGGGTCCAGAGTAGTCATAGAAAGGCCCAGCACCCCAATAGTAGAGGAAGAGGTGGTCTGGTGACATTGAGAAGAAGACTCTGGTCAGTCTCTGGATCTCCATCATTGGAAACATGGTGACAACAAATACTCCAGGATGGTGGAGGAGCTGTTGGTGTCAGTGTGGAATCGGACAGAACACGGGATGATGTCACTGAAAGAACAATACGGCTTCATTCTATGATATGTCCAGGAGAGAACGGGACTGGAAGGTGACCAGATTTTCAACATAAAATCCAGGGACACCCTACTGACCATGTCCACTTTTATTGGAGTTGGGGCAGCTGTGGAGGGGGCCGGGGATTATAGCAGCACTCAAAGCACTCTACACCAAATACTGGGTGTGGCTAAAATGTGTTCACAGTGGGAGGGGCTTAAAGAGGTATAGTTTAATAACACTTGAGCCTACCTTTATCTGGGCCAAGAGTGCATGGCTCACAGAGTGTAGAGGCCAAAAGTAAGTAAAGTACATTGTGTCCCCAAACATAAATCCCTCTCCCCCAACCTCCATGACAAAACAACCCCCAGCACCAATCCCCTCCCCCAACCTCCATGACAAAACAACCCCCAGCACCAATCCCCTCCCCCAACCTCCATGACAAAACAACCCCCAGCACCAATCCCCTCCCCCAACCTCCATGACAAACCAATCCCCTCCCCCAATCTCCATGACAAAACAACCCCCAGCACCAATCCCCTCCCCCAAACTCCATGACAAAACAACCCCCAGCACCAATCCCCTCCCCCAACCTCCATGACAAAACAACCCCCAGCACCAATCCCCTCCCCCAACTTCCATGACAAAACCATCCCTAGCACAAATCACCCCTCCCTGAATTGTACTCATCAGACCTTGGCATGGCATTGCTGGTGAGTTCCCCACAGTCCACCATCTGCTGGTGAGTCCCCACAGTCCACCATCTGCTGGTGAGTCCCCACAGTCCACCATCTGCTGGTGAGTCCCCACAGTCCACCATCTGCTGGTGAGTTCCCCACAGTCCACCATCTGCTGGTGAGTCCCCACAGTCCACCATCTGCTGGTGAGTTCCCTCCTCCCATCTCCATTGGTAGCTCCTATACAGCTGCAGAGGGCACCATAGACTGGCAGGACGGGGAGGAGTCTGTGACATCAGATGAAGATATCACCTCCCCAGCACCCCCATCCTTCTCTCTGCACAGGCAATCACCAACATGGTCATGTGACACGTCACCCTTCCCCCGCAATAAAACACTGTGCACAGGGCAGCTGCCCCTCCTGCAAGCCCCCCACCCCCTGTCCTGGCCCTGTACCCTGGTGTAGTGTTGACTTATCCGCTCCAGGCCCAGATGTGACCTGCAGGTCCCCACCACAAAGAAGAGCAAGACGACCAATAATCCATCTCCTTACCTCCTCCAGCTGAAAGGGGAGTGTGACAGACTGCCCGGCACCCCGACTGGGTATCTCTGCCAAACTCCAGCTTCCTCCACTCTGAACCAGAATACAGCAAATTGACTCCAAACATCAGATAGAACCAATGTTGGAGGAAAACAGGACTGACTTTATTAACAAACAGCATTTCTACAGGAATGGCCACATTACACATCACAGGAGAAAATGACATTCCAGATACAAATAAACAACCAAGAAATCAATGGATTCCTTCCCGGCACCGAGCGATCTGGACTCTGGAGGGGATTAAACAAAGTGAGATCTTCTCACCTAAACCTAATGACAACAAACAATAGTAGATGCCAGGAAACCTAGAACAGAAAATAACGTTTCTTAACCCCATATATGCTGGAACTAACTCCCAGCACCTAATCCATCACTCCAGAATAACAGTTCCACTTTCGCAGTATGCTGAGGAGTCCCAGAAACAGTCCCTCCAGCCATGATTACATGTAAAGGATAGCTGGTATCATTCATGGCCAGTCAGGTACCCAGGGAAGTGATGGAACCCCCGGGCCCATAGTCAGTGGGAAGGAGGATGGCCCCCAGGCCCCTCCAGAAGCTCAACTCACAGTGGTTTCTGTGAAAGGGAGGGACAGGTTAGAACATTTCCCGCACTCAAGGCTCTAATATACCTCAAGGGTTGTGTGGGATCCCTGAAGTACAAAAAGACAGGACGTCAGTGAGGAACATTTCCCTCACTCTGGACAGGAAAGTGGCTTCTCACTGTGTGAGACTTCTGATGCCTGGAAACACTGGACTTGTCTGAAAAACATTTACCACACTCAGGGCAGGAATATGGCCTCTCCCCCATGTGATATCTCTGATGTGTGTAAAGATGGGATTTCCGTGAAAAACATATCCCGCACTCAGGACAGGAATATGGCTTCTCCCCCATGTGAGATCTTTGATGTGTATAAAGACTGGACGTCTGTGAAAAAATTTCCCGCACTCAGGACAGGGATATGGCCTCTCCCCTGTGTGTGAAATTTGATGTGTATAAAGATGGGACTTCCGAGAAAAACATTTCCCACACTTAAGACAGGAATATGGCTTCTCGCCTGTGTGCAATCTATGATGTCGGTTAAGATGGGACTTCTGTGAAAAACATTTCCCATACTCAGGACAAGAATGTGTCTTCTGCCCTGTGTGTGATCTCTGATGTGAGTAAAGGCTGGACATATATGAAAAACATTTCCCGCACTCAGAACAGGAATATGGCTTCTCCCCTGTGTGCAATCTCTGATCACTGTAAAAACTGGACTTGTCTGAAAAACATTTCTCGCACTTAGGACAGGAATATGGATTTTGCCCCGTATACAGTCTCTGATGTCTGTAAAGACTGGACTTTAATGAAAAATATTTCCCACATTCAGGCAGGAATATGGTTTTTCCCCTGTGTGAGATCTTTTATGCACAATAGGATCTGATTTAAAATGGAAACCCTTCCCGCACTCAGTACAGGAGAAGCTCTTCCCTGTTGGAAGGCCGGCCTGGTCCCGCACAGTCTGAGGTTCCTCAGGATACGAGGAATCCGATGGTCCATCTACACTGGGTGGTGCCGGATGGACATTGGAGGGAGCCGGGTTTTCTCCTGGACTATACTGTGTGATGTCCTCATCTTCTACTTTCCAGTCTGGAGACAAAGTGAGACAATCCTCGGAGGTTTTCCTCATCTCCCGGCCAAGGACTAAAATACAAAGACAAAGAGGATTACTAGACAGGAGCTGATTGGTTCCCCCAAACCAGGACTCCGCCCACATCAGGCAGCTTGGTCTCTGAGGAGCTTACAATTCCACCCTCAAGGGAACTAGGAAATGGCTCCTCTGATCTCCTACCAGGTCATTTCTTTATTCATGGACCTTAGTCAGAGAATGAAGAAACAATGAAAACTGATACATAAATTGTGTCTGCAGTAGAGATGAGCGAATCGAACTAGGCGAACCGGAATTCGAGTCGAATTTCAGGAAATATTCGATTCGTGTCGAAACCGAAATTTTGCCTACTTCGGGTGCGCGAATCGAACATTTCCCGATCAGCCGGCAAAAGTGTCCCTGCAGTGAGCTCCGCTATTTCTGACAGTTCTCTGACAGAAGGAACACATGTTTAGCGGTTGAAACATTGTATCTATTAGTTTACATTTAGGATACAGATATTTCAACCGCTGTACATGTGAAGAAGCTGTGAGAGAACTGTCAGAAATAGAGGAACTCTGCACATACACTTTTTGCCGGCTTGGAATTATTCTTCTTTTCATTCTTCTTCTTCTTCCTCATCCTCATCCTCATCCTCATCCTCTTCTTCTGAGGATGAGGATGAAGAAGAAGAAGAAGAAGAAGTAGGATGAAAAGAAGAATAATTCCAAGCCGGCAAAAAGTGTATGTGCAGAGTTCCTCTATTCTGCAGATACACTTAGAGGAGCTCTGCAGATACACTTAGAGGAGCTCTGCACATACACTTTTTGCCGGCTTGGAATTAATCTTATTTTCATCCTACTTCTTCTTCTTCTTCTTCTTCTTCTTCATCCTCATCCTCAGAAGAAGAAGAGGATGAGGATGAGGATGAAGAAGAAGAAGAAGAAGTAGGATGAAAATAAGAATAATTCCAAACCGGAAAAAAGTGTATGTGCAGAGCTCCTCTAAGTGTATCTGCAGAGCTCCTCTAAGTGTATCTGCAGAATAGAGGAACTCTGCACATACACTTTTTGCCGGAAACCGCTGTATGGAGTGAATGTCCCAGAACTGTCAGAAATAGACTATTTATGACAGTTCTGGGACATTCACTGCATACAGCTGTTTTAACCGCTGTATGGAGGGAATGTCATGGAACTGTCAGAAATAGACTATTAATGACAGTTCTGGGACTGTCCTTCAATGCAGCGGTTGAAACATTGTATGTATTTGTTTCCATAAATGGATCCATTTATGGAAACAAATACATACAATGTTTCAACCGCTGTATGGAAGGACAGTCCCACAACTGTCATTAATAGTCTATTTCTGACAGTTCCATGACATTCCCTCCATACAGCGGTTAAAACAGCTGTATGGAGTGAATGTCCCAGATCTATCAGAAATAGACTATTTATGACAGTTCTGGGACATTCACTGCATACAGCTGTTTTAACCGCTGTATGGAGGGAATGTCATGGAACTGTCAGAAATAGACTATTAATGACAGTTCTGGGACTGTCCTTCAATGCAGCGGTTGAAACATTGTATGTATTTGTTTCCATAAATGGATCCATTTATGGAAACAAATACATACAATGTTTCAACCGCTGCATGGAAGGACAGTCCCAGAACTGTCATTAATAGTCTATTTCTGACAGTTCTATGACATTCCCTCCATACAGCGGTTGAAACCGCTGTATGGAGTGAATGTCCCAGAACTGTCAGAAATAGACAGAAACTGTCACAGAACTGTCCTTCTTCTCATCCTTCTCCTTCTTCTCATCCTTCTTCTCATCCTTCTTCTCATCCTTCTCCTTCTTCTCATCCTTCTCCTTCTTCTCATCCTTCTCCTTCTGCTCATCCTTCTTCTCATCCTTCTCCTTCTTCTCATCCTTCTCCTTCTCCTTCTTCTCATCCTTCTCCTTCTCCTTCTTCTCATCCTTCTCCTTCTCATCCTTCTCCTTCTCCTTCTCATCCTTCTCCTTCTTCTCATCCTTCTCCTTCTTCTCATCCTTCTCCTTCTCCTTCTTCTCATCCTTCTCCTTCTCCTTCTCATCCTTCTCCTTCTTCTCATCCTTCTCCTTCTC
Organism: Staurois parvus; assembly: GCF_062004578.1. Taxonomy (NCBI): domain Eukaryota; kingdom Metazoa; phylum Chordata; class Amphibia; order Anura; family Ranidae; genus Staurois; species Staurois parvus. Next base: position 849,850 of record NW_028317987.1, read on the forward strand.
CTCATCCTTTTTCTTCTCATCCTTCTCCTTCTCCTCATCCTTCTCCTTCTTCTCATCCTTCTCCTTCTTCTCATCCTTCTCCTTCTTCTCATCCTTCTCCTTCTTCTCCTTCTTCTCATCATTCTCCTTCTTCTCATCCTTCTCCTTCTTCTCATCCTTCTCATCCTTCTTCTCATCCTTCTTCTTCTCATCCTTCTCCTTCTTCTCATCCTTCTCCTTCTCCTTCTTCTCATCCTTCTCCTTCTTCTCATCCTTCTCCTTCTTCTCATCCTTCTCCTTCTCATCCTTCTCCTTCTCCTTCTTCTCTTCCTTTTCCTTCTTCTCATCCTTCTCCTTCTTCTCATCCTTCTTCTTCTCATCCTTCTCCTCCTTCTTCTCATCCTTCTTCTCATCCTTCTTCTTCTCATCCTTCTCCTTCTTCTCATCCTTCTCCTTCTCCTTCTTCTCATCCTTCTCCTTCTTCTCATCCTTCTCCTTCTTCTCATCCTTCTCCTTCTTCTCATCCTTCTCCTTCTTCTCATCCTTCTCCTTCTCCTTCTTCTCTTCCTTCTCCTTCTTATCATCCTTCTCCTTCTTCTCATCATTCTCCTTCTTCTCATCCTTCTCCTTCTTCTCATCCTTCTTCTTCTCATCCTTTTCCTTCTTCTCATCCTTCTTCTTCTCATCCTTCTTCTTCTCATCCTTCTCCTTCTCATCCTTCTCTTTCTTCTCATCCTTCTCCTTCTCCTTCTTCTCATCCTTCTCCTTCTTCTCATCCTTCTCCTTCTCCTTCTTCTCATCCTTCTCCTTATTCTCAGCCTTCTTCTTCTCATCCTTCTCCTTCTCATCCTTCTCCTTCTCATCCTTCTCCTTCTTCTCATCCTTCTCCTTCTTCTCATCCTTCTCCTTCTCCTTCTTCTCATCCTTCTCCTTCTCCTTCTTCTCATCCTTCTCCTTCTCCTTCTTCTCATCCTTCTCCTTCTTCTCATCCTTCTCCTTCTTCTCATCCTTCTCCTTCTCCTTCTTCTCATCCTTCTCCTTCTCCTCATCCTTTTTCTTCTCATCCTTCTCCTTCTCCTTCTTCTCATCCTTCTCCTTCTTCTCATCCTTCTCCTTCTTCTCATCCTTCTCCTTCTTCTCATCCTTCTCCTTCTTCTCCTTCTTCTCATCCTTCTCCTTCTTCTCATCCTTCTCATCCTTCTTCTCATCCTTCTTCTTCTCATCCTTCTCCTTCTTCTCATCCTTCTCCTTCTCCTTCTTCTCATCCTTCTCCTTCTTCTCATCCTTCTCCTTCTTCTCATCCTTCTCCTTCTCATCCTTCTCCTTCTCCTTCTTCTCTTCCTTCTCCTTCTTCTCATCCTTCTCCTTCTTCTCATCCTTCTTCTTCTCATCCTTCTCCTCCTTCTTCTCATCCTTCTTCTCATCCTTCTTCTTCTCATCCTTCTCCTTCTTCTCATCCTTCTCCTTCTCCTTCTTCTCATCCTTCTCCTTCTTCTCATCCTTCTCCTTCTTCTCATCCTTCTCCTTCTTCTCATCCTTCTCCTTCTTCTCATCCTTCTCCTTCTCCTTCTTCTCTTCCTTCTCCTTCTTATCATCCTTCTCCTTCTTCTCATCATTCTCCTTCTTCTCATCCTTCTCCTTCTTCTCATCCTTCTTCTTCTCATCCTTTTCCTTCTTCTCATCCTTCTTCTTCTCATCCTTCTTCTTCTCATCCTTCTCCTTCTCATCCTTCTCTTTCTTCTCATCCTTCTCCTTCTCCTTCTTCTCATCCTTCTCCTTCTTCTCATCCTTCTCCTTCTCCTTCTTCTCATCCTTCTCCTTATTCTCAGCCTTCTTCTTCTCATCCTTCTCCTTCTCATCCTTCTCCTTCTCATCCTTCTCCTTCTTCTCATCCTTCTCCTTCTTCTCATCCTTCTCCTTCTCCTTCTTCTCATCCTTCTCCTTCTCCTTCTTCTCATCCTTCTCCTTCTCCTTCTTCTCATCCTTCTCCTTCTTCTCATCCTTCTCCTTCTTCTCATCCTTCTCCTTCTCCTTCTTCTCATCCTTCTCCTTCTCCTCATCCTTTTTCTTCTCATCCTTCTCCTTCTCCTTCTTCTCATCCTTCTCCTTCTTCTCATCCTTCTCCTTCTTCTCATCCTTCTCCTTCTTCTCATCCTTCTCCTTCTTCTCATCATTCTCCTTCTTCTCATCCTTCTCCTTCTTCTCATCCTTCTCATCCTTCTTCTCATCCTTCTTCTTCTCATCCTTCTCCTTCTTCTCATCCTTCTCCTTCTCCTTCTTCTCATCCTTCTCCTTCTTCTCATCCTTCTCCTTCTCATCCTTCTCCTTCTCCTTCTTCTCTTCCTTCTCCTTCTTCTCATCCTTCTCCTTCTTCTCATCCTTCTTCTTCTCATCCTTCTCCTCCTTCTTCTCATCCTTCTTCTCATCCTTCTTCTTCTCATCCTTCTCCTTCTTCTCATCCTTCTCCTTCTCCTTCTTCTCATCCTTCTCCTTCTTCTCATCCTTCTCCTTCTTCTCATCCTTCTCCTTCTTCTCATCCTTCTCCTTCTTCTCATCCTTCTCCTTCTCCTTCTTCTCTTCCTTGTCCTTCTTATCATCCTTCTCCTTCTTCTCATCATTCTCCTTCTTCTCATCCTTCTCCTTCTTCTCATCCTTCTTCTTCTCATCCTTTTCCTTCTTCTCATCCTTCTTCTTCTCATCCTTCTTCTTCTCATCCTTCTCCTTCTCATCCTTCTCTTTCTTCTCATCCTTCTCCTTCTCCTTCTTCTCATCCTTCTCCTTCTTCTCATCCTTCTCCTTCTCCTTCTTCTCATCCTTCTCCTTATTCTCAGCCTTCTTCTTCTCATCCTTCTCCTTCTCATCCTTCTCCTTCTCATCCTTCTCCTTCTTCTCATCCTTCTCCTTCTTCTCATCCTTCTCCTTCTCCTTCTTCTCATCCTTCTCCTTCTCCTTCTTCTCATCCTTCTCCTTCTCCTTCTTCTCATCCTTCTCCTTCTTCTCATCCTTCTCCTTCTTCTCACCCTTCTCCTTCTCCTTCTTCTCATCCTTCTCCTTCTCCTTCTTCTCATCCTTCTCCTTCTCCTTCTCCTTCCTCATCTCCAAGGGCATTTAAATTAAAGGTACAGTGTTCTGCACTAATTTAAAGGCTCTCTGAAGCCTAGAAACCCTTTAAATAAGTCATCTTCGTAGCGGAGAAATTCGCATCGAATCGAATTTCACACTGGAATTCGCCGAATCAGCCGAATCGAATTTTTCATTTCTTCGCTCATCTCTAGTCTGCAGCACAGAGACAGTCATAGGACTCTCTGACTCCAGATGGAGGGACATTGGGAGGAGGAGCTGTGAGGTCAGTGTGATGTCATAGGATTCTCTGATCCTTGATGGAAGGACATTGGGAGGAGGAGCTGTGAGGTCAGTGTGATGTCATAGGATTCTCTGACTCTGGATGGAGGGACATTGGGAGGAGGAGCTGTGAGGTCAGTGTGATGTCATAGGATTCTCTGACTCTGGATGGAGGGACATTGGGAGAAGGAGCTGTGAGGTCAGTGTGATATCATAGGACATATAGACTCTGGATGGAGGAACATTTTGATGGGGAGCTTTGAGGGATCCTCTGTATGGGACTCCCATGCAAACCAAATCCTTGTTCCTGGGTGCGTCCTACCTCTCCTAAACTGAAGAGTGAACTTTGACCTTTACCATCCAGAAATCTGTCCGGAATCTGTGGAAGTAAGCTGTCATGTGATCAAGTGACGTGCGGAGGAATGGAGTGTAAATAGCAGACAATTGTCTCCAGAGCCCCCAATGGTGGGGATGGATTTGGCGGCGTAATGGTGCCAAGTTTCCTCCCCCCAGGGTCACTGCAGGTGTGGAGAAAAGCTGTGTAAGAGGATATGGAGGAGAGATGAGGAGGAGATCCAGGAATCAGGAGAAAGGTCAGGGCAAGCAAGCACTGAAGGTGACCATAGATCCATGGAAATTCAGCTGGTTCAGCAGGGATTGCTCACATTGCATTTCCTCTGAGCTCCACAAGGTGGTGATCTCACTTATACCCAAAATGGAAGTCTCTATGGAAGACAGGAAATGATGTCAGGTACAGACAGATATAGAGAGGAAGTTCCATGTGGTAGGAAGTAGAGAGAAGGCATTGGTGGAAGTGGCAGCAGAGGAGGTAAAAAGATGTTATTTTCTATTTACACCCAGTAACCCAATGTCATGTCCATCCTTAGTCGCTGTGAGTTATCAATCATGGTGAGTAGTCGCTGGAAACGGATCGTGTTGGTGGTCAGCATGTGTTTTTTCATTGGGCATTGTTCATTATTATCCGCTTCCATATCGGGCACTTTTACCCCATTCTTGCCCAGGCCAATTTTCAGGTTTCAGCGCTCTCACACTTTGAATGACAATTGCGCGGTCATACAACATTGTACCCAAACTAAAATTTTATCATTTTCTTCACACAGCTAAAGCTTTCTTTTGGTGGTATTTAATCACTGCCGGGGTTTTTATTTTTTGCTAAATTAACAAAAAAAGACCAAACATTTTGAAAAAAACACGTTTTTTCTTTGTTTCTGTTATAAAAGTTTTGCAAATTAATAATTGTTCTTCATAAATTTAGGCCGAGATGTATTCTGCTACATGTCTTTGGTGAACATTACCCAAATTAGGATTTATTCTTTAGTCTGTAATGAAGTTATAGAGTTCACAAACTATGGAAGATATCTGAACATTGATCAATCCTGAAGTACTGACAGCCAATCTCATTTCTTGAGGTCCAAGAATGTCAGAACGGTACAGATATCCCCCGAATGTCAGAACCGTACAGATATCCCCCGAATGTCAGAACCGTACAGATATCCCCCGAATGTCAGGACAGTACAGATATCCCCCGAATGTCAGGACAGTACAGATATCCCCCGAATGTCAGGACAGTACAGATATCCCCCGAATGTCAGGACGGTACAGATATCCCCCGAATGTCAGGACGGTACAGATATCCCCCGAATGTCAGGACGGTACAGATATCCCCCGAATGTCAGGACGGTACAGATATCCCCCAAATGTCAGGACGGTACAGATATCCCCCAAATGTCAGGACGGTACAGATATCCCCCAAATGTCAGGACGGTACAGATATCCCCCAAATGTCAGGACGGTACAGATATCCCCCAAATGTCAGGACGGTACAGATATCCCCCAAATATCTGACAGTACAGATATCCCCCAAATGTCAGGACAGTACAGATATCCCCCAAATATCTGACAGTACAGATATCCCCCAAATGTCAGGACGGTACAGATATCCCCCAAATGTCAGGACGGTACAGATATCCCCCAAATGTCAGGACGGTACAGATATCCCCCAAATATCAGGACGGTACAGGTATCCCCCAAATGTCAGGACGGTACAGACATCTCCCCAAATGACCCCTTTTTTCAAAGTAGACAGTCCCAACATATTTCATAAGCGACATGGCAAGTTTTTTGAAGTTGTAATTTTTTTGTCATAATTTTCAGAAATGAAGGAATAAAAAAAATTATTTTCACTATATTTTTTTTACATCCTGTCACCAGTGCAGTACAGCGTCATCATATAACTGGCATGCCGGTAATCATGGATACTGACTGGTAACTGTATGAAAAAAAATTGATTTTTTTATTACATTTTTTTCTCTATTTTTAAGATGTTTTTTCATATTTCACTATGAGCAAACTGGTATAATGTTACCATAGTAATATTGTACTACTTTGGGGAAGTGGTCAATATTTTTATTTTTTTATTTTTTTTTTACACAATTTTCTTATAGCAAAGAACTTCTTTTGCTATACGCAAGCATTTACCTAACTGAAATCGATTCATTCAGGGGTTTTTTTAAGCTTAACTGTGATTTGGCCACAGCTAATCACATGACACAGTTGGCTGTGATTGGCCCAGTTTGTGCATGTGATCGCTGTGACCATTCACAGCTAGACACACTTGTTTACAATGGATGGTATGAAAGGAAACCATGCATTGTATAAAACTGTCATGTGACCTGCTGTGATTGGTCACAGCAGGTCACATGGTACTGGCAATGGGTCCGGTACACAGATCTGTCAGCCATGTCTGAGGTACATTAATGATGACAGATCGGCTTTGTGGCCAGGCAAACTGCGCATGTCTGAAAGGATGCCATATGGCGTCCACCCGGAGGGATGTGCTGCTCACCAGGCTGCCTTTGTGCTATTGGCCGGATGGCAACTGGTTAATGATGTATATCTGCATTGTTGGATGATTGACGAGGGATTTACTGTAAAGTAAATGTAAGAGCAGAATCATTGTATCAGTAGGTGAGATGTGAGGTGATCAGTAGAAATATGTAATTGTCGATCTTGTCTCATTCCATGTTATTACAGATCAGTGTTCAGTATTCAGTCACAGATATACAGTTGTGTTCAAAATAATAGCAGTCAGACATCACTAACCGGATCAATCACTGTTTTTGGTGGAAATGATATCTCTACATGGCAAATAATTTCCTATCAGGTGTAGTAGAGTCATAGAAATCCAACAGACCCAACAGTCATGACATGCATGCTGCTGATTCTGTGTCATTGAATCACTCATTGAGGGGCGTGTTCACAATAATAGCCGTGTGGAGTTCTATTAGTGATGTCATTCATTCTTTGATAAACAGGTGGCAATTATTGCCCTTATTTAACCGTTTCAATACCGGGCAATTTTCCCCCTTCCTGCCCAGGCCATTTTTCAGGTTTCAGCGCTCTCACACTTTGAATGACAATTGCGCGGTCATACAACATTGTACCCAAACTAAAATTTTATCATTTTCTTCACACAACTAGAGCTTTATTTTGGTGGTATTTAATCACCGCTGGGGATTTTATTTCTTGCTAAATTAACAAAAAAAGACCAAAAATTTTGAAAAAAAAACACGTTTTTCTTTGTTTCTGTTATAAAAGTTTACAAATAAATAATTGTTCTTCATAAATTTAGGCCGAGATGTATTCTGCTACATGTCTTTGGTGAAAATAACCCAAATTAGGATGTATTATTTAGTTTGTAGGAAAGTTATAGAGTTCACAAACTATGGGATAATCTGAATATTGATCAATCCTGAAGTACTGACAGCCAATCTAATTTCTTGAGGTCCAAGAATGTCAGAACGGTACAGATATCCCCCAAATTACCCCTTTTTGCAGAGTAGACAGTCCGACGTACTTCATAAAAGGAATGGCGAGTTTTTTGAAGTTGTATTTTTTTGACATAATTTTTCGGAAAATTAAAAAATTAAAAAAATTATTTTCACTATTTTTTTTTTTTACATACTGTCACCAGTGCAGTACAGCGTCATCATATAACTGGCATGGCGGTGAACAGGGACACTGACTGGTGACAGTATGAAAAAAAAAATATATATAAATTTTTTATTTTTTTTTTATTTTTTTTATTTTTTATTAAATTTTTTTTATTTTTTTTAAAGATTTTTTTTCATATTTTACTATGACCAAAGTAGTGCAATGTTACCATAGTAACATTGTACTACTTTGGGGAAGTGATCAGTATTTTTTTTTTTTTTGTTACACGATTTGCTTATAGCAAAGAATTACTTTGCTATAAGCAAACATTTACCTGAATGACATCGATTCATTCAGGGCTTTTTTTTTTTTTGTGCTTAGCTGTGATTTGGTCACAGCTAATCACATGACATGTGCATGTGATCACTGTGACCATTCGCAGCTAGGCACTAGTATACAATGGACGGCATGAATGAAGCCATCCATTGTATACAACGGTCATGTGACCTGCTGTGATTGGTCACAGCAGGTCACATGGTACCAGCAACGGGGGCCGGTACTCAGATCTGTCATCGTCTGTGTCCGAGGCACACGGCCGGTGACAGATCGCGCCGCTGCGCGGCTCTGCATTAGCGCAAACTGCGCATGTGCGGGAGCACGCCAAATGGCGTGCTCCCGGAATTCTAAAGCACTTTTGAAGCCACCAAACGGCCATTGGCCGGGCGGCTAATGGTTAAGGAAGGAAGGCAGCAAATGTTGGACATGCTGGTTACATTGCATTTCTCTCTGAAATTCTGAGGAAAATGGGTGGTTCCAGACATTGGTCAGAAGAACAGCGTACCTTGATTAAAAAGTTGATTGGAGAGGGGAAAACATATAAAGAAGTGCAGAAAATGATCTGCTGCTCCGCTAAAATGATGGCAAATGCTTTAAAATGGCAACCAAAACCTGAAAGACGTGGAAGAAAGCGAAAAACTACCATTGGAATGGATAGAAGAATAGCCAAAATGGGGCAGACTCAGCCAACAATCAGCTCCAGGAAGATGAAAGAAGGTGTGACGTTCCCTGTGAGGACTGTTACAATTAGAAGACGCCTATGTGAAGCCAAGCTATCTGCAAGAAGTCCCCGCAAAGTCCCACTGTTGGAAAAAAGACGTGCTGAAGAGGTTACAATCTGCCAAAGAGCACATTGACCGGCCTAAAGAGAAATGGGGCAACATTTTGTGGACTGATGAAAGTAAGATTGTTCTTTTTGGGTCTAGTGGGCGGAGACAGTTTGTCAGACGACCCCCAAACACTGAATTCAAGCCACAGTACACTGTGAAGACCGTGAAGCATGGTGGTGCAAGCATCATGATATGGGGATGTTTCTCATACTACGGTGTTGGGCCTATTTATCGCATACCAGGGATCATGGATCAGTTTAAATCCATCTGTAAGGGACCACCCGGCGGTACCACTAGCACTCCACTAAATAGGTGTTTCCAGAGCACAAAGTCTAAGTCCCAGGGTGCTTGTTCACCAGGGCCCCTGATGGTGGGGATGGACTTGGAGCCCCCCGAGACCAGGTCGTGACTACTGGGCAAACCCGTTAGTGGTAGTGGTATTCGCCGAGGGCTCCTGCGGGGAAGAGCCTGATATGAGGAGGTCAGGAGACCCCACTGGGAGGGATGGACGGATGGATGGATGGATGGCTGAGCAGGTGCGGGGTCAGACAAGCCGGGTCGGTAACAGGGAGGACGGTACGGTACAAGGCAGCGGGCAGAGAATAGTCGGGTCACACGCCAGGTCAGCAACAGCAGGTCAGATCCAATAGGGGGCATTCAAGAGAGAGGTCAGGCAAAGCAAGGGTCAGGGCAGGAGAAATACAGCAAGGTCAGAGCACAATCCGGGTCAGCAACTTACAATTCACAGGTTCGCAGATACAGGATACAGGTAAGACCAGAAGGCACTGAATGACAGCTCAGGGCCATTTAAATATCCCGCCCTGCGCTGCCATTGGTGCCCAGCGGGCGGCCGCGGCTTCTACTGCGCATGCGCGAACTCGAACGCCGCGGCCGGCCCGGACCTAATGCTCGAGTCCCAGCACAGGGCGGCATACTGCGCCTGCGCCGGGACCATCGCGGCGGGGACCGAGGGGATCCCTGACACCATCAGAATACTTGAAGAGGTCATGCTGCCTTATGCTGAAGAGGAAATGCCCTTGAAATGGGTGTTCCAACAAGACAACGACCCCAAACACACCAGTAAATGTGCAACATCTTGGTTCCAGACCAACAAGATGGACGTTATGGAGTGGCCAGCCCAATCCCCGGATCTTCATCCAATAGAAAACTTGTGGGGTGACATCAAAAATGCCATTTCTGAGGCAAAACCAAGAAATAGAGAAGAACTGTAGAATGTGGTCCAATCATCCTGGGCTGGAATACCTGATCACAGGGGCCAGAAGTTGGGGGACTCCATGCAACACAGATGTACAGCAGTTCTCAGAAACAGTGCGACTACAACCAAATATTCATGAAGTCATTCAAAGGAAAGCAAAATCTTCAAACATTTCTCAGTTTATATAGTGAATGTTTGAGTTTGTAAAGAAGAATACAAACACTGCGATTTTTTTTGAACCGTCTAATATTCACTTTTCTTCCATTTTTTTTAGAGGAACAACACAAATTTGATGTATTTTTCTTCATGTTGTGATTTGGAATAGAATGTGTCGTGTTCCCAATGCATTTGTGTGGATGGAAATAAAAACTATTAGAAGGATTTTCAGCTTTAGTCACTTTTTTCATCACACTGCTATTATTTTGAACCTAACTATATATTTACCAATCAGCATCTGGAAGGACAGAGTAGCTTCTAGGCTAGCGGTGTCACCTGGATGCCAATGGAGCTTTGCTATCTAGATAGACAAGCAGTTCTCACCTTGAATTCTAAAAGAAGAGCTCTAGCCATTTTGGCTAGAAACAGCAGTGGACCAGGAGAAGGTTCTGAAATGTCTGCCAGCTTTGATTTACATCCACAGATAAGAGGAATCTGTTTCATCTCTCATAAAAGCTAAAATATTAGTTGCACAGAAATGGAAATACTTCCTTCTGATTGGACACACTGTAGGCTCCATCTACATGTAAAACTGTATTTGTAGCCTCTGTAGAATCCCAGAGAAACGCACAAAATGGTTATATGGTGCCTGATTGAGCTGAACAGTGATTGGTACTGTCGCAATTGGACTGATGCGCTGGTGTTGGAAATTCTATCCCTGACTCAGTGATCCAAACCGTTCCTGGTCCATTCAAGATTGGGCACTTCAAAACACAGAACGTCCCTTGGGCTGGTACAGGAACACCCCTGAGGGTTGATTGGCCAAGGGTTGAAGTCCCACCCACCATTCGTTTTTCAATAAATTGAGTACCCTGAGATACGGACAGTGTGATTTGTACGGAGCCGGTTCGATTTGGCTGCTGAATTGCGGACTTTCATTGACTTGCTCCAATCGCAGGATAAATCTTGGCAAAAGTTTTATTTCTGTTTTTATTCTCTTTTAGTTTATAGTGAATAGCCAATTGTGTGTATTTTTGTATTCTTGGTAACTCTTTTTTTCTTTGTACATATTTTATGCCCTGCCCATTTTCAGGATATTAAGTCATACAATTAATAAGTGACTTCTGTGTACTAAGCTTGAGCTCATATCTGTATTGTAGTGTCTATGTGCTTGGTCGAAGTTCATTGCCAATCTGTATGCAATTGTACTGTGTGTGTTGGCAGATTGAATGCAGATTGTAAAGTAGCAGATCTGCAAGACAGAGATCTGTGTGTGTGTGTGGTGGCCCAGCAGACCAGTCTGTGGACAAACTGTTGGGTCATGGCAAGCTACTTTGTGTTGTTGTCAGGAATGGACTCGCCAATGGTGATGGGACTCACCTGCCTTGTGGGCTGCAGTGCCAAGGCTGGACAGCGGGTGCTCCCAGCAGCCAGAATCTCACTCCTGCAATCAGGCCATCACCTGAGGCTGATTGCAGGAGGTGTATTTAAGCAGGACCAGGCCTGTGATCAGTGCCTTGGTGTATGTTTCCCATGAGCCCCTGTACCTGCATCCTGTCTGCTTCCTGCCTGATCCTGCTTTGATCATGACTCTGAACGAGCTCCGCCTGTCCTGACCTCGGCTATTCCTGACCACTCTTCCACTCGCTCCTGGTACCCTGTTTGCCCGTTAGCTACCGACCCGGCCTGCCTGACTACGTTGTTCTCCATACATATATATATCAGTTTAGGTTTGGGTTTGTTTCACCTTGTTGTATGTATTTGTGTTAGTTTTGGGTTTGGTTTGTTGCACTGCATTTATGTTTGTGTTGTCCTTAATAAATTATCTTGTTTACACGCTATACCTGAAGCCTGCGTTTCCCTGTGTCGGTCCACACACCTCTGGTCATTCCCGGAGCCCTGAAAGTTGTGTGTCTGGTGTGGGGGTATGTATACAGTTGGAACAGTGATTAACACTGGGGTTCTATCTTGTAGGATAGCTGGAGGAATCCTAGAGGAGTGTGCTAATTGCTAGACTGCTCCCCCACCCTTAGAGTGCATCAGATTGTATGTAAGATTCATATCTGTCTGTGTGTGATCAGGCAGCTAGATTGGAGTGGAGACTCCCTCTAGTGGTGGTCAGAGGTAGTGCGGGCTGTGAAAATGTATCAGTCTTATATGCTCAAAGTAAGTCCCCCTCACTCCCTCTTTACCCCAGTCACGGACCACGCTTTGGTTAGTCACCATGGGCGTGCCTTATCCGTGACATTTACATTGGGGAAATCTTTTTTTATTACTAAAGGACTAGTCATGTGGTGTGGATAACGTGTTTTTTTTTTTTTTTAATATACTATTTACAATATTTTTTTCTGAATGAGTAACCCGGGGTATACATACCCTTACACATTCATGTGGGGGAGGTAGCTGAGAGCCCTCTTATTTGAAGGGGGATTCCAGATTCCAATAAGTACACCACCAGGAGACCCCCCCCTGGGTCAGGGTTGTGTGGAAGAGGTCCTTTGCAAGATATACTCCCCATGTTGAGGGCTCATGGTCTGGCATGGTTTAGGGGAGGGGTGTGTGCTCTGGAGAAGACCCCCGGCCTTCTTTATTGTGTGGGCTTCCCCCATTTATATCCATACCAGACTCCCATCCAGGATAAGGGTCTGCTATGGATTTTAGGAACAACCCCACACAATCTTCTTTTTTTTTTTTTTTTTTTTTTTTTAGTTCCCTATTACCATGTATACCAGATCCTCATCTTGGACAAGGGTCCGGTATGGATAAAAGAATCCCAGATCGCTCTATTTACAAACTAGACTGAACCGGGTACATTTGGCTCCTCAATACCTTTCACTGTCACCAGCTCCAATGTACTGACATCATGGCTGCTCTCAGACCCCCCACCAGGTATAGGGGACCCCTGTGATGTCTGCAGCTTCTGACTCTGTATTTATCCTGTTGGTGTTTCATACAAACATATCTGTCTCCAGTCAAAGGACAAGAGATGAGCCTTTTCTCTTCTATTAACCGTCTCCAGCCTGCCATATCAGGAAATGACGGACAGGTGGAGGTTCTCTCATTCTGGAGGATGTCATATGACGTCCTTCCACTCTAACCGCGGTGCTGGGACACAGCAGATCACTGATCAGTGGAAAGAGCCGATGACCGTCATGTGATCAGCTGTGTCCAATCACAGATGATTGCATGTAAATAAGGAAATGCCGGTCACGTTGACAGCTCGTGAGGAGAGGAGAGCCGGTAATCGGCAATCCTCAGAGGGGACATCTACACTGATCATCAGGGCAATGATGATCAGTGTAGCCCCACCAATGCCACCTGTCAGTGCCCATCACTGCCACATATCAGTACCTACCAGTGCCCATCAATGCCACATATCAGTGCCAATCTGAGCTGCCTTTCAGTGCCAACTATTAGTGCCACCTATCAGTGCCCATCAATGCCACCTAACAGTTCAAGTCAGTGCCGCCTATCAGTGACATATATAAGTGCTGCCTTTCAGTGCGTACCAGTGATGCCTGTCAATGCCCAACAGTGCCACCTATCAGTGCCCACCAGTTCAGCCTATCAGTGCCCATTATTGCAGCCTCATTAGTGCACATCAGTGAAGGAGAAAAATTGCTCATTTACAAAATTTTATAGCAGAAGCTGAGAAAAAAACTTATTTTTTCAACATTTTCAGTTGTTTTTGATTTGTTTAGCAAAAAATAAAAAAAACCCAGAGGTGATTAAATACCACCAATAGAAAGCTCTATCTGTCTCAAAAAATGACAAATTTTATATGGGTACAGTGTTGCATGACCGCGCAATTGTCATTCAAAGTGCGACAGTACTGAAAACTGGCCTGGGCAGGAAGGGGGGTGAAAGTGCCTGGTAGGCAAGTGGTTTAAAAAATATTATGTGGGCTTCTACAGGCTTGCAGGAAACACAACAAACACTAAGTAACCTGATCTACATATTCCATCTCCCATTGGGAGCAGCCCGTCTATTACCCCCTTATATCCCCATCCTGATATTATACAACCAATACAGTCCAGATAATTCTCTGCTATCCATCTACAGAGAAAACCACATGACCCCACCAATGAGGATGGAGGAGGACCGGAGTCACATGACTGAGAAGATACTGAACCTCACCCTGGAGATCATCTACCTGCTGACCGGAGAGGTGAGGAGGATTCTGGGAGGTCACATGACATCACTCTTATCTCTATTAATAAAACACAGACCTGACCGGAGAGGTGAGGAGGATTCTGGGAGGTCACATGACATCACTCTCATCTCTATTAATAAATCACAGACCTGACCGGAGAGGTGAGGAGGATTCTGGGAGGTCACATGACATCACTCTCATCTCTATTAATAATACACAGACCTGACCGGAGAGGCGAGGAGGATTCTGGGAGGTCACATGACATCACTCTCCTCTCTATTAATAAAACACAGACCTGACCGTAGAGGTGAGGAGGATTCTGGGAGGTCACATGACATCACTCTCATCTCTATTAATAAAACACAGACCTGACCGGAGAGGTGAGGAGGATTCTGGGAGTCTAACATGATATTCCTATTGGTTCCTCAATACAGAGATTTCCTCTTCTGAAGTCAGGTGATCATATGACCATCACAGTGCCTCCATGTGACTCCCTAAACCCTGAGAGACACAACATGCAGAAGATTCTAGAAGTCACCAAGAAGATGATGGAGCTGCTGACAGGAGAGGTGAGCGGTGCCGGGAATTCTGGGACATTCTCCAGTAACAGACAAGGGATGTGTCTGGATGGTGACTGTATCATTGTGTGTGTCAGGTTCCTATAAGGTGTCAGGGTGTCACTGTCTATTTCTCCATGGAGGAGTGGGAGTATTTAGAAGGACACAAGGATCTCTACAAGGACGTCATGATGGACAATCAGCCGCCCCTCACATCACCGGGTAAGAGGAGACTTTATTGTAAAGGAGAGAGCAGTACGGAGGATCCACCTAGATCCCCCATCATCTGATAAACATACAAAACAATATACTCATAAAAAAACAACTAGTCAAGAGGGTACTAGGTAAAGTTCATAAATGAACAATAAATGATAAAAAGTTCAAAGGTGACTGCAGTGCTCTTAGAGTGCCTGCTTCCCTGGTAATGCGGTGCTTGTGCAAATAGTTGTGGAAAAATTGCGCACTCATCAGATGCGCAATTTAAATGCGCATGTAAACATATATCCAGATGTCCTCAGGATAGGCCAGGTGAGGGGGTAACTAACCTCTGAAGGGTAGGTAGTGTGTCAAAAGATCCTGGGGCTTTAGTGATGATCTCATTAAGTGTTGAGTGGGTGCTGCTTCCTGGATATGCAGGAGATTCCCTCTCTGTGTACTGGGATAGTGTAGTATGGTAAGTATAGATTAATTTATTCATTAAGGGATGAAAGTAAAAATCGATGCATTAGAAATATCATAAAATGAGATGAGATGTCAGGACTAACCGTTCACAATCAAAGATGGCCACCGGAGCGCCACGAGGCTCCGGTGGCATGACGTCACGGCGTAACTAGCTCCTTCTTAGGCTTTTCAACTTCAGAGGGGATGACTTTTGACTAGTTGGTTTTTATGAGTATATTCTTCTTATTATTATCTAGCGCTGCACCACTACTGAACTGTTTTATCTTGGTTACCGTTGTGCATAGCTGCTCCCCTTCTCTCCAGCGCACTCGCATATTTTTACCTTTATACACAAACAATGGATTCAGTCAGTGTGTGTGTTTCCTACAGTTGGATCCAGTCATGGGAACCCACCAGAGAGATGTCCCCGTCCTCTGTATTCCCGGGATTCCACACAGGAAGGTCACACCATCCCTCACCATCATCAGGTAGATGAGGAACAATCACTGATAGTATCATTAGGATCTGTACATTATCTGCATTGTTACCAACTCATAGAGGTCATGTGTGGATATTTTATGTGACCTTACATTTTACAGATGATATTTTCTCTCATTTCCTTGATTTAGAGTGGAGATCCAATCGATATAGAATTTGAGGTGAAAGCAGAAGAAGAAGAGGCGTATGTGAGGGATGATCAGCAGTCTATGGAGGAGGATGGAATAACGGGGACATTTATAGAGGAGGACACTCCTACAGAGATCAGCACAGGTGGGTCATGAACACTAAATCCATTCCTCCACCCATACTGCTCACTGATTGGTCCAGAGTAGGGCGGGGACTGGGTGATATCAGCCTGTAATCCCCTGGTCACTTTCCTGAGCTGTGTTCCCCGTCCTGTATTCCTGGATTTCTCTCCGATAATCTTCCTTCTCTGTGCTGCAGACACAATTTATGTCTCTAGACTGGATTTATGGAGGTTCTGGGGTTCAGCTGGCAGCAAAATGTTGGTGTTCACCATAGGTGATGATTGACCTGGGACATGTGTATTGGGTCTTCTACCCCTTATCCTGGGGCTGACAGGATCTCTGACAGAACATTTCTCCCAGGGTTCCTTGCTCTGTGGTCTGCTGGCTGTGCCGGGTGGAGGGATATGTCTGTATAGTCTCAGACCCAAGTCACTGAGTGCAGTCTCAGGAGATGGGAGGCAGCGGTGTGGGATCTCTGCAACTTGTCTACAGTAAACATTTAATCTTCCACTGATTCCTGAATACAATAATATGAGTCCTGAATCTTACACTATAAATATACTAAAGAAAAAATGCTGCACCTACATCTTTATCAATAAGTGCTAAAAGTGCAAATTTCATGCAAATATACTACAGAATATTGCCAAAAGTATTTTCCCCGCCCTCCCAATCATGTGATTCAGGTGTTCCAATCCCCTCCCAATCATGTGATTCAGGTGTTCCAATCCCCTCCATGGACACAGGTGTATACAATCAAGCCCCTAGGCATGCAGACTGCTTCTACAAACATTTGTGAAAGAATGGGTCGCTCTCAGGAGCTCAGTGACTCCAAGAGTGGTCCACCTGTGCAATAAGTCCATCCGTGACATTGCCTGGCTACTTAATATTCCACTCTCAACTGTTATAACAAAGTGGAAGCAACTGGGAACAACAGCAATTCAGCCACCAAGTGGTAGGCCACGTCACATGACAGAGCATGGTCTTAAGCACACAGTGCGCAGAAGTCTCCGACTGTCTGCAGAGTCAATAGCTAAAGACCTCCAAACTTGGTGTGGCCTTCACATGAGCCCAACAACAGTGTGTAGAGAGCTTCATGGAATGGGTTTCCATGGCTGAGCAGCTGCATCCAAACCTTCCATCACCAAGTGCAATGGAAAGCATCAGATTCCGTGGTGTAAAGCATGCCGCCACTGGACTCTAGAGCAGTGGAGATGTGTTCTCTGGAGGGACCAACCACGCTTTTGTGTCTGGCAATCCAATGGATGTGTCTGGGTTTGGTGGTTGCCACGAGAAGGGTACTTGCCTGACTGCATTGGGCCAAGTGTAAAATTTGTTGGAGGGGGATTATGGTGTGGAGTTGTTTTTTAGGGGTTGAGCTTGGCCCCCTAGTGCCAGTGAAGGGAACTTTTAAGGCAACATTTTGGACAATTTCATGCCCCCAACTTTGTGAGAAGAGTTTGGGGATGGCTCCTTCCTGTTCAAACATGACTGCACACCAGTGCATGAAGCAAGGTCCATAAAGACATGGAGGAGCCGGTTTGGGGTGGAGGAACTTGACTGGCCTCGACAGAGTCCTGACCTCAACCCCATAGAACATCTTTGGGATGAATTAGAGTGGAGACTGTGAGCCAGGCCCCCTCCCCCGACATCAGTGCCTGACCTGACAAATGTGCTTCTGGAAGAATGGTCCAACCTTCCCATAGACACCCTCCTAAACCTTGTGGACGGCCTTCTCAGAAGAGTAGAAGCTGTTATAACTGCAAAGGGAGGGGCCAACTCAATATTGAACCCTACGGACTAAGACTGGGAGGACATTAAAGGTCATGTGCGTGGAAAGGGCGGGGCCAGCTCAATATTGAACCCTACGGACTAAGACTGGGGGGCCATTAAAGGTCATGTGCGTGGAATGGCAGGCCGCCCAATACTTTGGGCAATATAGTGTATCATAGGTAGAAACGTCCACACATGGACTTCCTCAGTGACCCCTAAGACTACGTATGTAACTTGTATCAGGTCTCCAGGTGGATTTAGTCTGTAATATATCATAGGTAGACTCATCTCTTCAGGGAAGTCTATCACACCTCCAACTAACAACTAAACGTTTAATTCTTCCATCAGCTCATCCCCCAGACTTATTACCTTTTGTACCACTTACCCCACCCAGTTAGATTGTCTGTCTCTGTATATAGCGGTGTCTAATTGTGACTTCCATAGACGCCGGAAATAATGTTTAATATTTACATATTTTAACTAGTTTTAATAGTATATAACTTATCACATTGTATGGTATATGTCTGCACTATTCATTAATTAGAGGCACGGGATAATACACTCCTAACTTTTGACTCTTACACTATATAATTTATATTGTACATTACATCCTCCTGACCCCTGCACTATATACTCCATGTTGTACATTACATACTCCTGACCCCTGCACTATATACTCTATGTTGTACATTACATACTCCTGACCCCTGCACTATATACTCTATGTTGTACATTACATACTCCTGACCCCTGCACTATATACTCTATGTAGTACATTACATACTCCTGACCCCTGCACTATATACTCTATGTTGTACATTACATACTCCTGACCACTGCACTATATACTCTGTTGTATATTACATACTCCTGACCCCTGTACTATATACTCTGTTATACATTACATCCTCCTGACCCCTGCACTATATACTCTATGTTGTACATTACATACTCCTGACCCCTGCACTATATACTCTATGTTGTACATTACATCCTCCTGCCCCCTGCACTATATACTGTTATACATTACATACTCCTGACCCCTGCACTATATACTCTTGTACGTTGCATCATTCTGATATTGTATAGTTCAAACCTTAGGCATCCTATATAAGTTGTACATTACATCGGCCTTACTTCTGTTCCCCCCCCCATTTCCTCCCAGCTGGACATATCGGATGATGTGATTGGAGCACAGACTTTTACATGGTGATAATAATGTGATAACATCCTCCAACTTTGGACCCTTAAACAGAAAGTGATAATGAGGGAGGAGTCAATACGCCAATGATGGTGGTCTTCAGGATCAGTCCAGTCTTCATCTTGGTTGTTCTCCCCCATCCTCACTCTCTGACCTCTGGTGGGGCTCAGCCTCGCTGTTCTTCATGACTAAATCATGGACTAAATAAGGAAGTGCAGTACTTCTTGTGTTGGGAAGATGGCGATGAGTGATAGAGGGGGTGGGGACCCTCGTCCTATAATCCCCTCATTACTGTCCCTCCTATAAAAGACAGTTCTGGTTGTTTCCTCACTCTCTGACTAAGGTCCATGAATAAAGAAATGACCTGGTAGGAGATCAGAGGAGCCATTTCCTAGTTCCCTTGAGGGTGGAATTGTAAGCTCATCAGAGATCAAGCTGCCTGATGTGGGCGGAGTCCTGGTTTGGGGGAACCAATCAGCTCCTGTCTAGTAATCCTCTTTGTCTTTGTATTTTAGTCCATGGCCGGGAGATGAGGAAAACCTCCGAGGATTGTCTCACTTTGTCTCCAGACTGGAAAGTAGAAGATGAGGACATCACACAGTATAGTCCAGGAGAAAACCCGGCTCCCTCCAATGTCCATCCGGCACCACCCAGTGTAGATGGACCATCGGATTCCTCGTATCCTGAGGAACCTCAGACTGTGCGGGACCGGGCCGGCCTTCCAATAGGGAAGAGCTTCTCCTGTACTGAGTGCGGGAAATGTTCCTGTTATATATCCCATCTTAATGTACATAAAATATCTCACACAGGGAAGAAGCTGTTTTCCTGTCCTGCGTGCGAGAAATGTTTTTCATGCAAGTCTCATCTTTCCATACATCAGAGATCTCACACGGGTGAGAAGCCGTATTCCTGTCTTGAGTGCGGGAAATCTTTTTCTGATAAGTCCAATCTTTACACACATCAGAGATCTCACAAGGGGGATAAGCCATTTTCCTGTCCTGTGTGTGGGAAATGTTTTTCACAGAAGTCCGGTCTTTACAGACATCAGAGATGTCACACAGGGGAGAAGCCATATTCCTGTCCTGAGTGTGGGAAATGTTTTTCACGGAAGTCCAATCTTTACACACATCAGAGATCTCACAAAGGAGAGAAGCCATATACCTGTTCTGAGTGCGGGAAATGTTTTTCACTGAAGTCCAGTCTTTACAGACATCAGAGATCTCACACGGGGGAGAAGCCGTATTCTTGTCCTGAGTGTGGGAAATGTTTTTCACGGTATTCACATCTTTCCAGACATCAGCGATCTCACACAGGGAGAAGCCACTTTCCTGTCCTGAGTGAGGGAAATGTTCCTCACTGAAGTCCTGTCTTTCTGTACATCAGGGGCCCCACACAACCCTGGAGGTGTATTAGTGCCTTGAGTGCGGGAAATGTCTTCTAGATGAATGTTGCTGGACATCCCAGCTCTCATGTGGGGAAGAAGCACACCCTGATATACACCTCAGATATACTCCATGGATGATCTTCATCATGGAAGAAACAGTTCATAAGGAGATGAGAGGCCCCCAAAGACATGGATGAAGTGTGGGACCGGCATGGCCATTGATGGCAGGAGAAGAGTAAAAATGGAGTCCTGACCTGTGATTGGCTGAGTACATTTTGTGGTGGGAGATTTCACAAACACTTGGAGGTCTGTATAAAAATAAATATTTCTACCTCCTGTATACCGGACACTTCCACCCCCTTCCTGCCCAGGCTGACTGGTAACTATCAGCACTCTCACACTTTGAATGACAATTACACCGTCATGCAACATTGTACCCAAATTATATTTTTGTAATTTTTTTTCACACAAATAGATATTTATTTTGGTGATATTTAAACACCACTTTTTACCATTTTTCATGTTTCTTGTTTTTACAAATAAATGGTCTTTCCTTATAAATGTAGACAAAGGTGTATTCTGCGCCATTTCTTGGGTACAATAACCCCAATCAGTGTCTATGATTCAGTGTGTAGGAGAGTTATAGAGTCTACAAACTATGGGAGAGATGTCTGAAAATCCATCATGTCTGATGACGGCAGATCTCATTTCTGAGGATCAAAAACAGCAGAACGGTACAAATTGTCAGAACTTTATCTGTGAGGAAATAATCCGTATACAATTCATGGAAACAGGCGGGATCTGGAATGAAGGAGATTCCCTACTAATTCTCACAAAGTAACCGACATCCCAGTTCTGTATTTGTGATAATTGGAAGACAAAATAAAACGCAATAATGTGCAAAAATATATATTTATTAATAATATAAATCAGTAGAAAATGGGGATGAAATATAATAGGTGATGATAAATAATAAACAATACAAGATAACAGTACAATGATCTAATCCACAATAATGGGGAGAAATACAAGCCAGCAATTACTGCCAAATATTAATGAATTACATCCAACTGTCTGGAAATGTCGTGTAAGAAATCAGTAACTCAGCAACATGTGACAACAGATATACAAATCCCCCCCGTGATCTCTCTACAGCCAGATATTCAACGCTCAACGTGTACCTTGCCATGACTTGATCTGGAATCCCATACACAGGCCAATCCAATCCGCTTACAATCTGAGATGAAGATTAGAGATGAGCGAATCGAATCAGGCGAAGTGGAATTCGTTTCGAATTTCAGGAAAAATGCGATTCGCATCAAATCCGAATGTTTGCCAACTTCGGATGGTCGAATCGAATTTTTCCTGATCGGCCGTTTTCATCCCTTCTACAGCCGGCAAAAATGTCCCTGCAGAGAGCTCCGCTATTTCTGACAGCTGTCTGACAGTTCTTTCACATTTCCAGCGGTTGAAACATTGTATGTATTTGTTTCCATTTAGAATACAGATGTTTTTATTAGGAAACAAATAGATACAATGTTTCAACCGCTGTAAATGTGAAGGAACTGTCAGAGAACTGTCAGAAATAGAGGAACTCTGCAGAAACACTTTTTGCTTTACTGGAATTATTCTTATTTTCATTCTTCTTCTTCTTCTTATTTTCATTCTTCTTTTCATTCTTCTTTTCATTCTTTTCATTCTTCTTTTCATTCTTCTTCTTATTTTCATTCTTCTTTTCATTCTTCTTTTCATTCTTTTCATTCTTCTTTTCATTCTTCTTCTTATTTTCATTCTTCTTTTCATTCTTCTTTTCATTCTTCTTCTTATTTTCATTTTTCTTTTCATTCTTATTTTCATTCTTCTTTTCATTCTTCTTCTTCTTTTCATTCTTCTTTTCATTCCTCTTCCTCTTCCCCTTCCCCTTCCCCTTCCCCTTCCCCGTGACTGCCCAAATGAGTGAAGTGTGCGGTGATTCTAAGATCGACGGCACTCATCTGCATGTCATACTGACTGACAGTATTATTTCTCTTCCCCAACAGACTCCAAGGGCATTTAAATTAAAGGTACAGTGTTCTGCACTAATATAAAGGCTCTCTGAAGCCTAGAAACCCTTTTTATAAGTAAAATTCGCAGCGAATAAATTCGAATAGAATCAAATTTTTTCGGAAAATTCGGCGAATCAGGCGAATCGAATTTTTGAAAAATTCGCTCATCTCTAATGAAGATGTAATGTTACATGAAGTAGTCTGCCTTGTCATATATATACTGTATACATCCGGATAAACCATTGACTAGAAGCCAGAATCAGCTTCAGGGATATGTAAAATCAATCTTCCCCAGAGGAGTGAAATGATAATAATTTATACTGCAGGTAAAATGACGTCACATTCCCTCCTGTGCTCACCAGAACCGTTATCGGACTAAACAATGTATCTGGAGATATAAGGGGAGTACAAGTTATCTGAGGAAAATGAAAGTTCTAGTTCCCAATATGGACTGTATGGTGTCAGTGATGTCAGCTTTCAGTGCTCACTTCAGGGGGTGTCTGTGTCCGTCTGTTGCCCCTTGTCTCCTGTCTTGTGAGGTCTTGTTTTGTGATGTGTGTCCTCTTCTCTGTCCTTCTCTTACTTTTATCCCTCCAAATAAAACCTAGGCGGGCAAAGCTTCTCTCTCCTCACAATGACGTCAGACTAGGTGCTATTTTCTCTACTAATTGATTTCAGTGACCTGAAGGGGGCAGTATAGGATGAGGAATTCTCTGACATGTCTTCTGGAACATGACAAGGGTTGACCTTTAACCTCGGCTGGTAAGGACATGACTACATTTAGAGAGAACTGCTTTTCTGCCAGGTTTGGTGTCACACAGACTGGTACCCATGGCACTGCTAATAATGTATTACTGAAAGTGGTTGTAAACCTAAAAAACACAAATCCGTCTAATCCTGCAGTTGGGTAGATTTTACCTTTACTGAGCCATTCAGCTTAGTCTGGTATCTTGAAGCAATCCCTTTCTCCAGAAATCCCACCTGATCTTCTGAGCAGAATAAATCTGACACCAGCAGAAATATGGTGTCACCACTCCCCTTCTCCTGTGAGTGACAGGCTGTGCTGAGGATGAGACCAGTATGAGCCTCCATGTAATACACTGCAGGGGGTGGGGGAGGGGGTGTCCTCTCCATGCTGGTCTCTGCCTTCACAAGATCCACAACTCAACACTCATCAGCACCAGTGATTGTTCTTGAGCCGAGGATGGAGGGGGTATAATTGGGGGATTGTGTGACATCACATCTCCGCCTACTATTCTCTGGTCCTAAGCCACGCCCACAGACCAGCAGATTTTGGAGGGCTGATACAAGCTGAAGGAGCATTTTTCTGAGGTACACTCACAGCTGTATGGATGTTTACATTAAAATGTATTCATTTATGGAAAAAAGTAATTTTTTTTATATTTTGGTTTACAACCACTTTAAGTGATTCTGGAGAAAACAAATCTACCTAAATATCCTACAAAAAGATGAGGTCATTATACTGAGACTTCTTATCTCACGTCTTCTGTAACATAACAACGTTGTCATACAATGAACTCAAACTAATACTTTATAATGTTACAAACATAATATCCCCAATATATCAATATGTATTCATTGTTAAACCATTTCATATAAATATATGTATGTGGAAATGGAATCTAGTAATATAAACCTGGATGACATAAGTAAGCAAGCATTCACTTCATGTAATACTAATAATAATACAATTGACATTTTTGGATCAGATATTCCTGTCACATAATAATAACACCATATACAATGTAAGGTATAATATGCACTCTTTCCAGAGGATCATGGGAAATAAT
This sequence comes from Staurois parvus, assembly GCF_062004578.1. NCBI lineage: Eukaryota > Metazoa > Chordata > Amphibia > Anura > Ranidae > Staurois > Staurois parvus. Next base: position 873,993 of record NW_028317987.1, read on the forward strand.
CATTGTGACCAGTTCTTGTGTCCTTTGTTCAGTCTAGACATGGACTCATCCATTTATCTTACCACTTGGTGTCATGTCTAGTCTTCATCTTGTAGCCGTCTGATCCCACCATACCTCCCCCCAGATTTATAACCTGGGAACATAAGCTGTAACCACCTTGGAATGCTCTTAGAATCTGTGTTCAGAAACCATGAAATAGAATATACAGAACAAAATGGCTTCCAGCATGTCCATGTAGAGATGATAAGTTCAGGCCTTCCTGTTTCATTCTGTGAGCCCAGAACAGTTCCGTCATTTCCCCCCTTTTTCCCCATGGTATTCAGGTGAACAACCTAAGACATATCTGGGACAAAGGTCGGAATATAAGTCATTTACTCCAAAGAGTGAGGCCTTTCTTCATCCTGGATTGAGGAATATTTTCCTCTTTTCATCCAAACTGATAACGGCATGGTGGTGTCTTAATAAAAATTAAATGAACTGCAAAGTAGTTGTTGCCACCATCATACCCAACATCGAGAATACAAAGCTTGTAATCAAAAATCTGATGAATCACTTTGGTCATTGATTTGTAGACATTGGTTGAGTAGTGAATGTTTTCCTGGCGTGTTCCAACATGACTCGTACTCTTGCTTGAGCTCGGTTTATGTGGCAGTATACCATTCTTGTATTTCCACAAGTTGTAGCTGGGATATGTTGTAGTTTCTCTCAATGGATATCTTTGGATCCAAATTCACAAAGATCTTCTGAGATAATATCTCTCTTTCTGTCACTGGAACATCTTTCCTTATGAGGGACCCGGTCCAATGATAGGTTCGGACTTGTGGTGTACACCAAGGATAAAGACCATCCAAACGATCGCTGTGTCTTTGGTAGCCATCCGCATCTTTACCAAATAATGATCTGGTTTGTTTGGACCTTCAGTCTTGATCAATAAAGGATCAATATAGGATCAATATGGATTCTATTAAAGAAAAACAGATAGTTTTAATATGTATTCTTATCAATTAATTATTTACGTATTCTAGCTATGCTGGATTTTAACTAATTGACCACATTATTATGGTATTCTGCTGTAATTGGTATGTCCAATAAAACTCCATAGGACTTCAGATATGAAGATGAAGATATCTAGATGTTGAGATAAAAACATCAGAATGTTCAATCATTATAGTAACATTCTCTTATGGTACAAATTAAAAATCTTCTTCTACATTACCTTGCATCATTCTCAGTTGAGACCTAGGATGACAAGCACAGAATCGATTAATATGAACCCATTTCTCCACACAATCTCCATTTTTGACAATTCTTATTTTATATATCACAGGTGAAATGTCAGTAATAGTATACGGACCTTTCCATGAAGGAAGACATTTCTTTTCCTTGACTCTATCTGGAGCACAGTTGTATAAATACATTCTATCACTTACTTCATGCTCCTTCTTGGTAGTTTTGAGATCATAATAAGTTTTGTTGCTTATCACGGCTTTCTCTAGATTCTTCTGTGCAAAGGCAAAATCATGTTGTAGGTGCTGTCAAAGGTTTTCAACATATTGATGTGTCGTGGCTGCATTGATCAGGATATGGTCAGATGTGTGATACAACAGAAGTTGGGGAAGTACCATTATCCTACCTATCATCAACTCAAATGGTGACATCTTGGTTGTGGTACTTGGAGTTGCTCTAATAGCCATGAGCACTAAATAAAGAAATTTGCTCCTTGCACAGGGATGTTCTTTTCTTGCAAAAGACCCATTCTGGGTGGAGACCTTAACTCGGTCGGCAACCCAACTCCTCTGCAATCCCCAAACTTAGATCCTGTACTCTCAACAATTTTCTGTATAAACACAACCTATTTGATATTTGGAGGTGTCGGCATGGCAAAGAACCAGATTATGTTGTTGTTATCTCTGCGACTCATCACATGTATTCTCGCATAGATTTGTTCCTAACAGGTGAGCCCTTCACATGTCACCTCAATCATAATCAAAACCATTTTCCAAAGGAAATGCTACAGGCCGTAATTACTATGATACCTAAACCCAAAAAAGACATCTCCTTCCCTAGCAACTATAGGCCTATTTCACTATTAAATTCGGACATAAAGATATACATGAAAGCCTACTGCATATCCTTCCTTCCCTAATTCACCAAGACCAGGTAGGCTTTATCAAAGGGTGTCAGGCTTCAGATGCTAATAGAAGAATCCTGAATAGACTTATACTGAATTATGTAGAATTCATTTGCTTTTTTAGCCTTAGACACTGAAAAAGTGTGGCCTTATCCTCACAGCTATAATAGCTCTTTACACTCAGCCGCCTGCAGAAATTTTTACATTTGGGGTTCTCTTTGATCTAGAGATTATCAACAGCACTAGACAAGGATGCCCTTTATCCCCAGTAATATTATCATTAATCACGGAACCCCTAGTGCACATGATCCACACATCTACCATCATAACTAGTCTGCAAATGAGCACTACTCACAACAAGATTGGACTTTTTGTGGTAGACATGAATCTGATTCATTCACTTGAGGAACTCAAACATCTCATCCTTACCTTTGGCTTAGTTTTGTATTATAAAATGAATGATTGGAAATCTCAGATTCTAGGCCTCACCATTCCACTTTCACTCCCATACTCCTGGGCCACCACTTCTATCAGATATCTGGGGATCAACATGCTTGCTGCATCCGCAAGGCTATATGAACAGAATTTACAGAAATTTGTTGAAAAACTCCCTGGGGAATTGACCTCCTTATGCATGCTGAAATTGTGACTGTGAAAATAGCATTTTTAGAATGCTTATCCTGCCTAAATTGCTATACCCCTTTCATGTTATCCCTATTTTAATCCCACCTTACTCCTAAACTATATTTGGAAAGGTAAGAAGCCGAGATGCACTTCCTCCATACTGATTAAACATGTAGCAATAAACCTTTAGAGGTTGCTGAGTTTTGGGACCCCCTACAGCTCTGCCCAGCCAGGTCACACACAATTCCTTCCGAACCTGCACACTGTAGCCAGCAAACAGTCCTTGAGTTTTATTGTGATGTTTTGTTAGGGGTTTTGAACTTGGATGGGATTGAGGGATGCATGGGATGCCAAAGGGAACTGCAAACTTGAGGACAAACTCCTTAGCAACTCTGTACAGACATGGACAAAATTGTCTCTCCTTTGAGAGCATTCCAGCTGTTTGGTGTACCTCCTCAAACCCCAGATGAATCCTCCCCTTCACCCAGATGCCTAATGGTAGTGACTTGGAGTCACTACTAATATGAATCCACAGATGATGTGGGAACTTTAACACATATTACTGGCACTGGACTGTTGGATGTCAATTGCACAATTAGAGTTTATATAAGTTTGTTTCATGTGTTTATTATTGCACTCATATGTATAGTGAATGCCTTTTAATTAAGCTTTTATTAATTTATTTGTGGTGAAGCGCTGCACTTATTTAGAGGGACCCAGAAACTGCCACTTAGCAAAACAGCCCCAGATTAGGAGATTGTTGGGTTTTCCACCTGACCGCTCTCTCTACTTATCTGGCCCAGGGTGTGTAGGATTACTCACTCTGTCTCTGCTGTGAGCTTGGTGTTGGTAGGCTATCCTCTCTCTGGGGATGATGGGCCAGAGAGATCCTCCTTTAGGCTCCCACCTGTAGGTAGGCCCTTCTCCTGGGCCCCCTCCCAGGCTCCACTATGAAGCCTTTACTCCATCTTCTACCTGACACACACTACACTACTCCTGCTGATCAGGCTCTCTCACACTTAAGGGACACCCTGAGCCCATGCCAAGCCTCCTGCTTGGGATTGGTCAGAGTACCTTGAACAGGCAGATCAGTCATTTCTCACACCCCCCTGCCTTCAAGAAACTTCTCAAGCTTCCAGAGCAGAGGGAGGTATCAGGGAACTGACCTGCAGAGCCCTCAGCCCTGACCTAGAGTAACCTGACTGACTCTTCCCAGGTTACTACTCAACCTATGCTTCCCCTAGCTAAACTTGACGGGCATCTAAACTTGAAGTCAGCATCCTGACTCCCAAAAGTTGTGGTTGCTCATGGATGCATCTTTTCTTCCCTACAAACATCCACAAACACATTTACTTGCCTGTCTCTTGCAAACCCCCTCTTATGTTTTGCAATATCTTTCCATCCAAGCCACTCAAAAAGCATTAGGGCTGCTGACTAAACACTTGCATCCCTGCTTCTCTCTCCATAAAATACTCATTCCCTTAGAATATCTTGAAATACATATTCTTGGCCCCCAGTTTTCCTTTTGGGCACAGTGTGGCATCCAATCAACTCAGGACTTATCAGTAGAGGGGAGACAGACACCCTTTGATGCTCTTTAGAAATTGTACCATTTACCAAATTTAGAATACTACCAGTTTATACAGATATCCCACTGTCACGGATCCCACCCACATGCACATGCCCACAGCGACTAGCTAACCGAGGCGTGCACGTCTGGCCGTGACTTGGGGTAAAGAGGGAATGAGGGGGACTTACTTTGAGTATATATAAGACCAGCCGTGATATACTTTCACAGCCCGCACTACCTCTGGCCACCACTAGAGTGAGACTACACTCCAATCCAGCTGACTGACCACACACAGGCAGATACGAATCTTATATACAATCTGGTGCACTCTAAGGGTTGAGGAGCAGCCTAGCAATTGGCACACCCTTCTAGGATTCCTCCAGCTATCCTACAAGCTAGAACCCCAATGTTAATCACTCTTCCACTGTCCACACACCCGCACACCAGACACACAACAAACGGTAGCTTGACACCACCCAACAGTTTATCCTCAGACTGGTCTGCTGGGCCACCACACACACACAGATCTCAAACCGAACATATGAAGACACTGCAATACAATACAATCTCTCCAAAGATATGAGCCAGAGCTTAAGTACCCAGAATTCACTTATTCATTTTATGATTTAATATCCCAAAAGTGGGCGGTGCATAAAATATGTACAAAGAAGAAACAATTACATAAAATGCAATAAAAATGCAAAACACAATTGGTTATTGACTATAAAATAAAAAGGAATAAAAACAGAAATAAAACTTTTACCAAGAGTTATCCTGCGACTGGAGCAAGTCAGAGAAAGTCCGCGATTCGTCAGTCAATAGAACCAGCTCTGTACGAATCACACCGTCCATATCTCAGAGTCCTCAATTTATTGAAATATGGATGTAGGCTGGACATTAGCCCTTGGCCAATCAACCCTGGGGGGTGTTCCTGTACCAGCCCACAGGACATTCTGGGTACCGAAGTGCCCAAAGTCGATTGGACCAGGAACAGTTTGAATCACCAAGTCAGGGATTGAATTTCCGACACCAGCGCATCAGTCCGATCACGACAGTACCAATCCCTGTTCAGCTGTCACAATCAGGTGCCATATAACTGTTTTCTGTGTTTCTCTGGGATTCTACAGAAGCTACAAATACAGTTTTACATGCAGATGTAGCATACAGTGTGTCCAATCAGAAGGAAGTATTTTCATCTCTCTGCAACTAATATTTTAGTTTTTATGAGAGATTAAATATATTCCTTTGATCTGTGGATATATATCAGAGCTTGGCAGACAGATCTGAGCCCTCTCCTGGTCTCCTGCTACTTCTCAAAGCCGAAATGGCTAGAGCCCTTCTTTTTAGATTTCTAGAAAGTGGCAAACTGTGACTACATAGGTGAAAATGTTTTATTGGTATCTAGGTGTCACCTCCAGCCTAGAAGCTGCTCTGTCCTTTCAGATGCTAATTAGTGAACATATGTCTCTGACTGAATTCTGAACACTTAACTTATCTTTAATAACATGGAACTAAGCTAGATATACAATGACATATTTCTACTGATTACATCTCAGCTATCTGAATCTTACATTTATGTTACACCCACCTATTCAAGTCAAGGAAGAAGATCCCACCACTGCTTGACATTGATGGAGATTTTTACTGCTTCTATGACCCTGAACTACCTCTACTTAGAGGCATTTCTTTTTTTCTACAAGAAACTCAGTAATACCTATACTTTTGCTAAAACATCTACAATGTTAAAGTGGGAGCAAGATCTAGGTCAAGCCTATCTGGAATCTATATGGCGTGCGGCTCTCGCCTTGACATATAGATCCATGCTATGCACAGACCATTGGGAACTCTTTCCAAAGGTGGTATTTCATGCAAAACAAATGATCAAAAATGTCACCTACTATTTCTAACAAATGCTGGAGAAACTGTGATAATTTCAGAATTTACCCTTTATCCAATACCTCTTTTCATTGAGCTAGTTATCTTCCATCTTAATATTAATGCTATACAATGTAAGGTCAGGACAATTGTCGCTCATATACTTTTATCAGCTAAACTTAGAGTGATTGCAAAGGCTCAAGGTTTTTTACCTTGATGCATGCTATACATGAAGGTAAAAAACCTTCTTTGTGAAGCAGTTCCCCCCAGCCCCCCATTACTCACCTGAGCCCCAATACTCACCTGAGCCCCATCTCAATCAAACGGCTTGCTGGGGACTCTCCCTCCTCATTGGCTGAGACAGCAGAGGGAGCCATTGGCTCTCACTACTGACAATCACAGCCAGTGACCCAATGAAGTGTATGAATGGACACACAGAGCAGCCGTGTGGAAGCTCCCCTTCTTGGGTGCCCCCATAGCAACTTGTTTTGACAGAAGGGAGGGGCCAGGAGTGCAGGCGGGAGACCTGAGAAGAGGAGAATCTGGGCTTCTCTGTGAAAAACCATTACAGAGCAGGTAAGTATAACATATTTGTTATTTTAAAAAAAAGGAGACTTTAGTATCATTTTAATATCAGGAGACACTGGTGCTCCTTATATACCCTGAATATTTCAGACATTATTGCATAGGTAAATCAAAACTGTTCTTTTTTAACATGTATTTGCTATGAAAAATGATAAATTTATTTTAGTATGGGGCTCTTGGCTAGTACACCAGTACTCCTCTATTGACTGATAATTATCTACGGTATGTGGATGTGCTGTGCTCTTATATCTATAGAGCTTACATTTTACTTTGTTACTATCTTTCACCATGATGCCAGTTGTACTGTATAGTTTGTACTCTTTGTGGATTAGTCCATATGGATCACATATTCATCTGTAGTGTAGGCCATTATGCTACACAACAGTTTTGAAAGCAGTAAATTACAATTCTACAGCTACTCAGTTGACCTTAATTGATACTTGTACTAAAGATCTGTTGTTATTCTCCTGTCTATTGGCCCTACTGGCCACCTCTATGCTTTTTCCACTTACTGTTGTTACTTTTCTTTTTTCTTTTTGGAAAACCTCAATAAAAACTATTGCAAAATAAACAACATGCCACACTAAATTGCATAGGATTGTGGTACTGTGAGATTTGGTGCCCACAAATGCATTGCACTTGAGATCTGTGCAGATCACAAGGGCAGTATGTTCAACCGCAATGCGGAATACATACATGGAATGTGCCTTTCCCGACCCTAAACCAAACGTTTACTGTGAATAAAAATTATATATTATATTCTATCATTTATCCTATTGAAAATTACCTTAACATTATGTTTCTATTACAAAGAATACAAAGTTACGTGTGCTCTTGTTTTATTTTTTATTTTGCTCAATCGCTTGTTGTACACCACTGAAACAAAATAGCAAGCAAAATGAATGAAAATGAAAACAAATATTGATTTAAAAATAAAAAATCAGCAGAAAAAATTAAGGGGAGAAGGGGAGGGAGGGCATCATTAGATCAGAATTTGGTTAACTAAGACTTAAAAAGTGGTTAAATAGAAATACATTTTATTTTTATTTTACTTTTCAGGTTTCTTTAACTGATACCATATGCAGATCAGAAGTCACCCTTGTAGTCTATATATAAATGAAATAGTAAATACAATACATGATTACAATGAATAACTCAGTGACACTTACAGACTATGTGTCATTTTGCATGCAAGGTGCTGCAGTCTGACAGCAGGTAATAGTGGTGGGGGAGAGGAGATGGGTGTAAGAGATACATCCCAAAAACTTTGATTTTTTTTAGGACATGTCTCTTATATGGAAGGTCCTCAAGTCAGAAAGGGATGGGAAATCCACGCACAGGTCATTCTGGAATAATGTCTAGTAGACGGTGGTCAGAAGACAAAATGGTGTCGCTCCATCCAATCTGAATAAAAGTGAAAAGTCAAAGAATTAGTTCCAGTAACAGGATAATATGATAGAACTGAATTGTGGATGTCCAATCTGGAAATGTTACCTTCACTGCTGTACAACTATGTCATTGGTCCACTGAGCTCTGTCTTGTATATACAATGTCAGTGAATGTTATATATCTGAAAAAAAGAAAGAATAAAGTCAGTGTGATGAGTCCAGATGGTGATCACTTACCCTGAGCTGTACAGACAGCCTATGTACAATCCTGATACACACCCCCGAGGAGAGCCGCCTCTTCTACCTATTACAGTAAGGACCCTCCTACATCTAATAAGCCCCACCCTCTCATTATACATTGCTTCTATACAGAATGCAGATTACAGGGAATTTTGGAATATTTTGGCTCCTCTGGATAAAAATGTTGGGATTTTTCCAGGACAGAGTTCTGCTTAGAGGAACCCCCCCTTCCTCCCCCCAAGATCTGCAGAAACCCCAGTTCAGTTTTTTTTTAGCTCCTGATCACCCAGTAGTTACTTCTTATATTTTTATTGTATTTTATGTTGATCTGAAATATTAAATCACAATGCTGTCCCTCGGAACCATGTCAGCTGACACAATGGGAACATGCAGCCATACCCTTAAAGTAAGATGGTTTTCAGCTTCTATACCCCAATATATCCTTAAAGCATTTATAAAGAATATTTTTTTAAAATAACAAGCATAATATACTTACCTGATCTATATAATGGTATAGCAGAACAGCTCCAAACCTTCCCTTCTGGAGTCCCCCACAAGCATGCTCTTCTCTGTGTGCCACTATAGCAGGCCACTTGATACCAAGCTGGGTTCAGGTATGTATATGGGAAGGTAAGGGGGAAAAACAAATACTGGAAAATGTTTTACCTTATTGCAGAGAATGTACTAAGGATAGAAAACATAGCTTCTCTCAACTTCCTCTCCCATCTGCATTGCCACTATGGTCGCACTCCACCTACAATGGAGAATACAGACTTCACCTGCCTACAAGCACAACCTATTTCCACCTTCAGGAGCTCTGGAGAAGATCAGGCGGTCCCTTAGACTCTGTGCCTTGGCCCTTCCAAGGGCCCTCACCTTCACTGTATGTGTGGGCAGGCCTCATCCCTGTCAGTTTTAATAGGTATTCTTTCTGTCCTAGACTCCTGGTGTACCTCAGCTGTATCCTGTATACCTGTACTCCCTGGGACTCCTGTGTGTCCCTTTGTTTTCATACATATTGTTTTCCATGTTCCAGTAAGCTCAGTATCCTACTGCTGCTAAAATACTCCCATCTACCTGTGAGCCCTGCACCCCAGTGCAGTAAGTGTTTCTTACTTGTATTCCATGTTCTGCCTGCCTATAAGACTAGAACCCGAGCTGTAGCTTTTATGGGTGCACTTTTAAGAGGGGCTCTGTGATTAGCTGGATGTTTGGTCCCCAAAGGGTTCTCAAGCATGGTCTGTGATGGAAGAAGCTGTAGAGTTCCTGAGAATGGGGGAGGATAACATCTTAGAGGAAGAAGATAGTGACACCACTCAAGAGGAGCCCAGGGAAAGAAGGGGGATAAGAGCACCCAAGAGATTGACTTATGTTTTGAGAGAGAGCTCTGAAGAAGCCTTCCCTGCTAGCCAAAATTCCCATTTACAGTCTATTGGAATGCATTGAAAAATCTGTAAGCCCCTCTGCTGACACCATCCCTGAGGAGGTCTTCAAACCCATGGCCTTGCCTCTTGATCAAACAGAGTCTGCTAATCATTGGTGGGAGTCATTTCTGCAGAAGTTGAATAATAATGAACACCTGCCACTTGTTGTTCCTCCTGACTAAGTTGGTTATTTTTTTCTTGCTGAATGTATATATGTTGTATCAAACATTGTCAGTGTGCTTGTTTTTTGGGGACCAAAGACTTTAATTGGGGGGAGTGTGTAGCACCTGCTACAATGTCAGCTGCAGTATGTTGAAACAGACACAAGATGGCAGTGTCCTGCAACTTAGTGACAACTTAGTGACACACACTCTGGTAAAGGCTTTATGGATCCTATAGGCTGAAATGCAGGACTTTGTTAGAAAGCTTCTAATTGGGAGACCCAGAAGAGCTGGCGTGTGGGCAAAGGCATATGAATGTGGAAGCCCGGGAACAGGAACAGGAAACAAGAGGGGACAGAGCTGGAGAGCAGAATCAGAGAGAGAGAGTTGTGCTGACTGCTGAAGAACCAGAGCTAGAGAGAGGAGAAGCAAGGAGGAGTCGCTGACCGCTAGCCTTGCCACCCTGTTTAGCGAGACAGTCTGCCAGCAGGTGACCCGGAGCATGTTGAATGGACGGAAAACTGCAAGTGGGGCTGGAGAACCTGTGGGGGCCCCATCCACTGAGAGAGAGAGACAACCAGGACCGGCTGAAAGCCACAGATCGGGTGAGAGAGTCCCATACACCATTTAAGCAAGAGAACACTGACATTCTCCTCATATCTGCTACTTTTCCTGCACACAGTTGTGGACATTGCATTCAGTTAACATGTGTTGTGGCCTAGTTCCCACAGCCGATACAGTTGAACCTATTTGCAGCACAGACCAGTCATCAGAGCTGACAAGCCTCACTGCTAGTTTGGCATCTTACTCACCTAAAGCTGCCTTTTCTCAGTGCATTAAAGGAGACACCATCCAAGTCAAGTGCCACTTAAAGGGAAAGTACTTGTCTTTCTTTCTCCCTTCCCTTGCATTAATCCTTTGAGGTACAGTCACCTTCATCCCTCCATACTTGTGCACCAACTGGGCCCCAACAAGTGTGCAAAAGATTCCTCACTGCATTTCAAGGGGCATTAACTATCCTGGTCAAAGAGCTCAATCCCAGATTTAAACCTTGCCATCAGATTCTGGGGTCCCAAAGTAAGATAGCTCAATCTTTGGTAGTTTTCCTTGCTCACTGGGGACTAGCAACACCTCAGATTGGAGGTGTTAGGTTAGTTTCTGAAAGCAGGCCTGCTAACTCTGATTGAGATTCTGCTGTATGTGTAGTCTCTTTACTTAAGGTGACAATTTCTATTACACTCACCTATACTACTTTGTGCTGTTTAACCAGGCTTACATTGAAGCCTAATACAAACATTATACCAGGTTACCCTAATCTGTGTGTGAGTGTACTTTCTGGAGGTAATTTACACTGGTTAAAAGAGTACTGTGGTTTCACCAGGGGTTGGGCTTTCAGAGAGGGGTCCAGAATGACAGGGAGCCTGAAAATAACTTAGCAACTCCTAAGGGGGAAGTGTTAAAAATGTCTTGATTAACAAAGATTTTTGCCAAAATCCTAGCTAACAGGCTCAAATCTCTCCTTTGTGGACTAAACAGGGTTTACAACAATGAGAGTTGAGGGAAAATACTATTAGAACTCTGGACTTGGTATCACATACTCTGCTGCAGGCAAAACCATTGCCAAGGCCTTTAACCGAATAGACTGTTCCTGGTGTTTACTCTCCAAAATATTGGCCTTCTCTCTAATATGCAAATGTGGATACGATTGCTCTATTCCACTCTATTGGCAGTAAGTAAATAGCATTCTTTCAGAAAGGTTCAGCATCAACAATGGTGCCTGTCAGGGTTATAACCTCTCTCTTACCTATTTTTATTTTTAGTGTCAAACCTTTTCTTCAAATGATCAGATTTAACCCAGATATTCAAGACTTCACTGTAGGTAACACATCACATAAAGTAGCAGTTTATGCCAACAAGTTGTGGTTTTATTTGACCCAGCCCTGGATATCCCTTCTTACACTTCTTAGTGAATTACAGATTTTTCACTACCTCTCTAATGACGAGCTTAAGGTTCACAAGTTCAGACTGAACTTGTCTGTTCAGGTGTTGGAATAAGAGATTGTAGTGGTAGAAGTTTCCACAGCACCTCTTTAAGGGGATCATTGTTTGTTCCCTCTTAGATAGTAGCTGAACTCTGCCAATCCCCCTTTTATCAGGGATCCAAAAGTGTGGCCAGCCAGTAATGGTTCTTTTCCTTCATGACCTGAATACTGCAGTCCTTTTGCAGACATTTCAGCTTGAAAATGTTAATTCATCACAAATACCACAGAAGAAGACAACAGAGTCCTTAACGACATTACTTTCCTTACCCATGTACAACTGTTAGACATTGGGAAGAGTGAAATATTCCTCTGGAAGCCTGCCTATTTCCCTTTTCCTCCTTACTGCCAGCAACCCAACCCTCCTTGTACTTCGCCCCTAACTCCTGCTGATTCTGCCTCATAATAATAAATGTAAAAAAGCAAAGGATCCTGATGATACAGCTGGAAATCTTCCTCTTCCTCCTGTTGATGTGCCTCCATTGTGGTATATCACACCACAAATGATATGCTCCAGCAGGAACACCAGAGGGTTCATGTCACTATTCCTTACTTTGTCACGGGTCATCAATTTGTTGGTGTATTTAAACCAAGACAAGAAGTCACTGATGTGGTGAAAATAATCCCATCTACCCAAAGCCTGTACTTGTCACATACTCTCAGATACTTGTTGATGATCAGCTGCTCATGGAGCAGCCACTGCAACATGGTCAATGTTGAGTTCAAGAGCACAGTTGGATTGCATATCAGTCTGTTGGCATGCAGCCTGTGTTGCCACTGGATTGCTGCCAGGGGAACACTAGCAGAGTATAACTAAGTAAAGTGGTCACACATTCTTCTAGCCTGCTGCAGGACATCCTGGAAATCAGGGTACCTAATCAGGAAAGGATGCACCATGACATTCAAGACATGTTCCTGGCAAGGTATGAGTGTGAGATTTCCCTGCCAAAGGGTGGAATGTAGGTTGTCCTGGTTGCTTGTCAGGCCTCATGTTACTGTGGTCCAGGCACTATCCATAGGAAAGCTCTAAGATAGAGACCTATCGCTGAGAAGGGCAGATTGAATGGCATTTACTCACCCTTTTATTTATTTATTTCTTTATTTCAGGTACTTATATAGCGCCATCAATTCATGCAGCACTTTATACACACACATATATATATATATATTGTACATTCACATTAGTCCCTAACCCTCAAGGGGCGTACAATCTAAGGGCCCTAACTCACATTCATACATGCACATACTATGGACAATTTAGACAGGATCCAATTAACCTACCAGCATGTCTTTGGAGTGTGGGAGGAAACTGGAGTACCCGGAGGAAACCCACGCAGGCACAGGGAGAACATGCAAACTCCAGGCAGGTGGTGCTGTGGTTGGGATTTGAACCAACGGCCCGAGTACTGCCAGGCGGACGTGCTAACCACTAAGCCACTGTGCTGCCCACTGTGACTGGAGGAGGTAAAAGTGACTGTGTTGCCACCTAAACCAACATGCAAGATATGGGGCATCACCACCAGCTCCAGTGAGATGACCTGTCCTACATCCTTCCCAGTTGCTACCAGCTGCCAGCAAATTGAAACAGAGCGCTGTGAAGAAGATGTAATGTCCCTGCCCATGCTTACTGGATGACCTGCATTAACAGCATTGTCCAGCAACATGGAAACATGACCTTCCACATGCTGGTGGAGGGCAGGGATGGTCTTCTAGAGAAAATAATCGTAGCTGGGTACCCACTACCATAATACAGCACAGGCAGAAAAACTCAAAGGGGGCAGACTCCATGAGCTGGAAAAGGAGCAGCTACACAGCCAGCAGTTTTGCCAAGCTGGTATTGAGATTCTAGGCATGGGAGTGTGTTGCCTCATGGCAGAGGATGCATATCACAGTGGTGCTGTTTGCAGATATATATGGTCCAGACAGAGGAGCTCCTTGGAGAAGCCATGGAAATAGCAGTTGCCTGTACCTGCATTGTCATCTAATGGAATAGCGTGGCTACTCCTCTGCAAGCAGCCCCTGGAAATGATCCTTCCTTGCTGATGTTCTGCCTCTGATCCACTTTTCTCCTCTACAATATTTGGCATCCAGGTAAAGTCTGCCATCTCAATGCCCCACCCTCCTGAACACTGGAGCCAATTTGGCAGTAAGCTGCATCTGCAGATTCATCATTGGGAAGTGTTGCTCCCTGCCTGATGTCCCCTCCTTCTATGATCCTGGCATGCTCTTCTCTACTCCAACATCTGATAACAGGAATTCTTGTGCATCCTACTGCAGGAAATGAATGAAATACATTCACAGACTCCTCCATGTCAGTTTGTGGGGCTATGGTGGGGATAAAAAAAAAATAACATGAATAAAGAAAAAACCTGGGATGGAGGAAGAAAGAAAAGGTGGACTTTGTCCACGTTCCACTACCTTCTCCCCTTGCTCTGGCTATATAATATGGCCACTTTCAGTCAGTAAAAGCAGAGGTGGTGAGGCCTGACCAATTCTTTGTCCTGCAGAGCTTGCTCATCCCCTACTACCTCCATCTGCAGATCAACTGCTCCTTCTCTCTGACATATTTACTAAAGAGGCTCGTCTAAGTTTAACCAGTTTAGGACCACCCTATAGCAGATATGCTGCTACAGGGTGGCCGTTATGTGCAAAATCATGTGTATATATATCTATGTGATTTTGCACTTCCTGGTTTCATGGGTGCACAAAAACCACCAGTGTGCCGATCAGCCTGTGCCAGCCAATGGATGAGCACTGGCATATGCTGCTTGGTTTGGAGAGTGGCAGGACACAGCTTCTGCTCTATGTAAACAAGGCACAGCTGTGTCCTGTCAGCAGCAATCTCATGGATTTTGTTTCCCTATGAAGCAGGGACAAAAATCCAGCACATCCCTAGTAAAAACAGCACATAGTACACAACAAACACACTGGCTAGGCACACAATCAACCCTTTGATTACTCTAGATGTTTAACCCCTTCCGAGCCAGTGTCATTATTACAGTGACAGTGTATATTTTTAGCACTGATCACTCTATTAGGGTCACTGGTTCCCACAGTGTCAGATTGTCCGCCGCAATATCACAGTCCTGCTATAAGTAGCTGATCATTACTAGTATATATATATAAAAAAAAAAATCCAGTGTATATACCATAGTTTGTAGATGCTGTAACGTTTTTGCAAACCAATATATACTTATTTGGATTTTTACTAAAAATATGTAGCACAATGATTCTATCTGACCATCACCCAATTATGATGACTTTACAATTCCCGGACGTACCAGCCGCACCCAAAACATGGAGATTGGATCCCTTTCTTCTTACAGACTCATCCGTCACCCTCCAGATCCGTGATTCTTTGATCAACTACTTTAAAGAAAACGCATCTCCAGATACGACCCCCCTCGTACAGTGGGAGGCGCACAAATGTGTAATGCGTGGCCTTCTCATGTCCATATCCGCTTCACGAAAACGCCTAGCTCAAGCATCTTTTACCGCCTTATTGCAAAAAGTCCGTGTACTGGAACGCACGCATAAACGCTCTAGAGCCTTGGAATCTGCAACAGAACTAGTTCAGGCGCGAAAACAACTCCAAGATGTCGTTGAAAAAAAAACCAAACGTAATTTTACTCTACAACAGAAACTTTTCTATGAACATGGAAACAAGAGTGGCAAATTTCTAGCCAGGGCCTTGCAATCTAGAAGGGCAGCTCAGCAAATCTATCAGCTCACTTCCAAGCAGGGTCGCTCACTCAAAACATCACCGATTATTGCAGCTGAATTTGAGCAATACTATTCCTCTCTCTACAATTTGCCCATACCTTCTAAACCGACAGGAGACACTAGGCCTCGTGAGGCTATTATTCAGACCTTCCTGACCAGATACATGGCAAACCCTATTTCTAGAACAAAAGCGCAAGACTTAGATGGCGCCTTGACCCTGACGGAGCTACAACAAGCCATTGCACAATTGAAACCTGGTAAAAGTCCAGGTCCTGACGGGTTTATCACTTCGTACTATAAATCCTTTAGTGACATCTTAGCACAACCATTTCTACGGGCCTTTAATACTTTAGATACACCAGGGCAGTCCATGCGCCATCTCTCTGAGGCTCATATTACGGTCATACCAAAAGAGAATAAGGACCAAACCTCTCCAGCGAACTACCGTCCGATCTCTCTATTAAACGTTGATCTAAAGATCTTTGCCAAAATCCTGGCCAATCGTCTATTACGCATCATAGATCCCATCGTATCAACAGACCAGGTGGGCTTTGTACCAGGGAGGGAGGCTAGAGACAACACAATAAGGGCCATAAATATTCATCATTGGTTAACTCAAAAACAACATTCTGGCTTCTTTCTATCTTTAGATGCAGAGAAGGCATTTGATAGACTGGCGTGGGATTACATGGAGGCAGTTCTGATTGGACTTGGATTGCCTCCGCGTTTCCTGGCGTTTATCATGTCTCTATATACCACTCCCACAGCTAAAGTGCGAGTTAATGGTCTCCTTTCGAACTCCTTTTCGATAGGTAATGGGACTAGACAAGGATGTCCTTTATCCCCCCTCTTATTTATTCTGACACTGGAACCTTTGTTGAATTGCATCAAACAGAATGATAACATCAAGGGGATTCTGATAAAAGGCAAAATTCATAAAATAGCAGCCTTTGCTGATGACATATTACTTTTCCTAACAGACCCACATATCACTTTACCTAATCTGCTACAAGAATTCAAATTGTTCCAGTATCTGGCTAACTTCAAAATTAACTTCTCTAAATCTCAAGCCCTTAATGTCTCCTTGACCCAAGATGTGTTTAGACAAGCGAAATCGAATTTTCCTTTTACCTGGCAGTCGAAGGCGATCACGTACCTGGGTATCCAATTACCAACTCACCTAACGGAACTTTACGATAAAAACTTCTTACCCCTCTTGCGTAATATCTCCACAGACCTTCAAACTTGGAATAAACCTTGGTTCTCTTGGTTTGGTAGAGCTGCCATTCTCAAGATGAACGTGCTTCCTAGAATATTGTATCTACTGCAAACAATACCAATTAAATTACCATCTTCTTTCTTCGCATCTTATAAAACACTCTGTACCTCCTTTCTTTGGTTTAATAAACGCCCAAGAATTAGCTTTGCCCAACTCACCATGCCCAAAAACGGTGGAGGTATTGGATTGCCTGATATTGCCCGATACTACAGGGCTTGTCACCTAGCAAGGGTAGTAGATTGGACCACGACCCACAATTGTAAAGTTTGGGTTGGTTTGGAGGCAGATTTCTCAACGATACCACTTGCCCCTTCCCCTTGGCTGGAAAACTCTCATATTCCTTCAGAGTTTCGGGAACACCCTCTTATAGGTCCTACCTTAAGCTGTTGCCATCAGTTGTTCCGGAAAAAAGAACTCTCTTCCTCTCCGGGTCCCTTAACTCCGATCAAAATGAATCCAGACTTTCTGCCGGGTATGTCCCGGGCCTTCCTAGCCGGAGATAATTGTCCAGACAACCTGACGGTACGTCACCTTTTCAAAGATAAGAAGTTCTTATCTAGAGAGGACATTATGAAGACATGGCCATCCCTAATATTTACGCCATGGATGTTTAGACAACTTCATCACTTTATACGAAGCTCTCCACATATGCAAGATTATTCAAGGCCACTTACTCCGTATGAGAAACTTTGCTTTACGGACGTCCCCCAGAGACATGTTATATCCAAGCTCTATTCCTATCTGGATACCGCCAATATGTCTCAACCTCGAAAGGCATGTGAGGCTTGGTCGCTCGACCTACAACTGCCATTGTCACCGGAAGATTGGGATCACATCTATGATCATATGCATACAGGTTCCATATGTGTCTCTACACAAGAAAACAACTATAAATTATATTCTAGATGGTACAGAGTTCCATCCTTGCTTCATAGATTTGATCCTGATGTTTCGGATTTGTGCTGGAGATGTCAACGGGCAAAGGGTACACTCCTACATATATGGTGGGACTGTCCACTGCTGCTGCCCTTTTGGAGAAAAGTGCGAGACTTAGTTTCACAAGTAACCACGCATAATCTAGACTTCACCCCTGCACAATTTTTACTCCACCACTCCTCACTTCCTTTTCGGACTTATCGTAAGTCTCTTGCCTTACACATGATAAACGCGGCAAAACAATGTATCCCTGTTCACTGGCGATCAAAACAGGTTCCCACTGTGCGGGAGTGGTTTCTTAGGGTCATCAGGATTGCGGAGATGGAGGAGCTGATTTCAGTGGCAAAAGAACACCCCGAGAGATTCAGGAAGACTTGGGCGTGCTGGAAACATTTTCAAACCACCAGTATTTATCGTCTTTATATGCATGAATGAGACGAGATCCAAAACACAAAAACCTTTTGAGTTCTCACCTCTAGAATTGCTCCACAGACTGTGTCTACCCAGACTATATCTTACATAAAGGTATAATCTAAGTTACCATAAATAATGCTCCATGATATGATTGGTTGACAGCCACTATTCATTATTTGATCGGCTCCACCCCTTCCCCCCCCCCCCCCCCTTTTTTTTTTTTTTTTTATCCCCTTCCTTCTATAATGTTACTCTTCCCACCTCTTTTCACCTGATGTGTCTTTCTCTCTTCTTTTCCTTTCTCCTTTCCTTTCCTACTTTTCTTCACACCTTTTTCTTCTACAAGTAACTACATCTTCTATGAGGGACAGAGTGCCCTTTCATATATAGGTATGATTGTCTTTCACAATAAGAACCCTATATTCCCCGGCTACGGACACAGAAGAACTGTACGCCTTCAGAGGACACATTGTACTACGCTTCATAGTCCCATTATTTGAGTAATCCCTACTCATAAGAGCAGCATCCACTATAATTCTCCAGACTACCTATCATAATCAGCACTGTTATTGGTCTAGTTCATTCATCTACTATAATGTGATCTTTTGTATCAGGGTAATTTATACTTCAAATAAACAATTTATGACCCGTCTGCGCTACGGGAGATTAAGACAGATGTTTATGCACGGACTGTGTTCCGTATCCGTATATGACTTGTTATGCCTTTCTTATTTCAAAATAAAAACTTTTTTTTTGGAAAAAAAAAAAAAAAAAAAAAATATGTAGCAGAATGCATATTTGCCTAAATTTATGAATAAATTGGATTTATTTAAATTTTGTTTTTTTTTTTCAAAATTGGCAATCTTTTTTTGTTTATATTGTAAAACAAAAAAACAGTGGTGATCAAATACCACCAAAAGAAAGCTCCATTTGTGGGAAAGAAATTCCGTAAATTTCATTTATGTACAGCAATGCATGACCGCATAATTGTCAGCTAAAGTAATGCAGCACCATATTGCAAAAAATGCCCTGGTCAGGAAGGGGGGGGGGGGGGGGAATCCTCTGGAGGGCAAGTGGTTAATGTCTGCTGCAGCAATAGAGGGATTGAGAATGTGCTGCTTTGTTGCACTAAACGTTATTTGGTGATGTGCTGCAAAGGGCAGCTTTTCCTGTGTCAGTAACAAGTTTATTCTGACCCCAAGAAAAGAAATAAATAAGAACTGATTAATCAAAATACCTGTTAGGTAAAAAAAAATTCTATATAAATTCTAAACAAAAAATGAAAGAAAATCAATAAAACACCCAAAAATTGCAAAGGGGACCTCAAAAGCTGAACAGCAACATACAAAAAAGGACTGATATGTCTATTCCCTGTGGGAAACAAAAGGGGGTTACACAATAGGATGTAGTCCATCACAATGCAATTCACAGTAAAATAGAACAATACAACAGAGCACAGAATATCATCAGTCTCTCTTAGAAATCACACAATCTCACACTATCAACTGTCCCTATTTACTCCTGACAAATGCAGCCTGGAACACAGAGTTTTGGAGTGGCTCATAACAAAACCCCCATTGCTTGCCTTATAAGCCTCCTGACTTACGTTCACAGGCAAGGAAGTGCATTATTGGCAGTTGGTTTCTATATGGCAAACAGCCTCATTAGTTCACCATGTCTGCAAATGAGTTTGGTTCACCACAAACACATGGTCAACCTGAACCTAAAGCTTATCCCTACAGAAGGCAGGAAGGAACTTTTTGCACCAGGAGAAAAAGAAATGTACCTTTTGCATAGACAAAGGGTTTGTTACAGTAAGAGCCTTGAACATGTGGAGGAGATCTCAGCTTGAGCTGGTTCAAGGCAATGAAGTTCATTGTTGCAAAAAAGATTTGCAGGTGTCTCTAAATGTACCAGATATTTTCCTGTGTAGGTCAGGCTTACATACTCATAACGAATATCCTGCCAAGAGTGTTGTTTTACTTGCAAATGGTACCAATTGGCCTTGTGCGGTCCTTTTTCTTGTGCCTCAATAGCCTCTTTATCCAATTTGTGTGAAGTAAGAAAAGAGCACTTAGAGCCCTTTCCATTTTGAAAAAAGTCTAAGCACCCGGGAGGCATGGGTATCCTGGATATTTTACGCTACTATGAAACTATTGCTCTTCAACGCATCCTAGACGGGCAGTCATGTTAAAAGGAAGTTGTGTGTGCCCCTAGAGAAATTCTTAGCTAGACCAAAGTTGTCTCATGCCTCATGGTTGGATCATGTCCATCGAGGTCTGCCTGTCTCGCGTCTCCCAACACAGCCCATGCCCTACATCTATGAGGCCACTTGAATGCTCAAGGCACCTTGTTGCCTCCCCTTTGAGGCTTTCCCTGGTTTCTCCCTGTAGCTGTGGAAGGGGAGATCATATGTGGCAGTTTCTGCCAAGATGAAGGCCTCCTGTCCCTGGATGTCCTGAGAGAGCAATACGAGAGATTCCCTATTGATTCATGGCGCTATAGATAATTGCACCACTATATAGGTAGTTTAACTCTTAAGCTTCGCTTCCCATCCACCCTTACACCTTTTCAACAATTTCAGTATGTGCTACTCACGTTTCAGTACCCCACTCCATTTTGGTACTCTACAAAATACTTCAGATGGCCTCTCCCTCTAGAACGCCACTATTCATCTGAAAATGGGAGATAGATCTGCAACATGTCTTTTCTGAACCCCAATGTGAGCATTTATATTGATTGACTCACTCCAGCTCGGTGGACACCAAAATGCAGGAAAATAGCTATAAATTGCTTATGTGCTGGTATACTATGCCCGCCAGGCTGGCAGTGACTTATCTTTCCCACCCTAGATCCTGTTGAAGATGATATGGCCAGCAAGGTATGTTCCTGCATATTTGGTGGGAGTGCTCTAAATGTCGCCTATTCTGGCAGGATGTTAGGGCTCAAATTAATCTTATTGAGGATGTTGATATTCCTGCTTTACTAATTCATTGCTTGTTATTGTTCATCTTCCCTCCATTCCAATCAGCCACTATAAAAAGAGTGTCCTACCACACCTTCTAAATGCAGCTCAGCATCTGATTCCTGTATATTGGAAAATGCCTCAGGTTCCTGGCAGAGGGGACTGGGTAAAGCTGGCATCTCATATTATGGAAGCTGAAGAGTGGATGGTGCAATGCCATGACAGATATGATAAGTTTTATTCCATTTGTGCCTCAGTTCTGGGCTCCCTAAGACATGACTGTAGGCACCATCTGACTCCTGTGTGTGTAGTTTAGGCAGGTCCATTTGATTCATCACTACTGCCCAACTTAAGGTTGCATCGGAAACCGTACCATTTTTTTCTTTTCATTTTCCTTGAATTGGATCTGGCGCATTATATACTCTTTTTTGTCTTGGTCATCTTTATTTCTTTTTTTGTAATCATGTCTCAATAGTGTGCATCTCTGACTACCTTCTGCTCTGTACTGCGCCCATGGGGCACTGACTTTATATGATTGCTCGTGTATATATTATTCTGAAAGACAAAATTTATATTTGTAAGACAACATCTTTCTAAAATAAAGATTACATAAAAAAAAAGTACCAAATATGAAGAGCTTCTAATAGGTTTAAGAAGTATCTAGAGATGAGCGAATCGAACATGACGAAGTGGAATTCGTTCCGAAGATTTGGAAAAATTCGATTCGCGACGAATCCGAAGATTAGCAAACTTCGGATGCACGAATCGAATTTTCCCAAAAATGGCGGCGACGTGTGTGGCGACGGAGAAAATGGACAGAGAAGATGGGGCTGGGATCTCTGGGAAGGCGCGCAGACAAGGCGCGCTGACCCATAATGCCATAATGCATTCATGACATGTGATCGCATTAGCCAATCAGCAGCCAGCCAGCACTGTGTAATGGTGGAGCTATAAATCGCGGCCATCTTAGAATTCTCCATTAGCCTCCGGTCATTCAAGAGAGACAGACCTGTGTGTATGAAGGGACAGAGTTAGGGCCACAGAGACTTTAGAACCACAGAATCGTTACTCAGGGACACAGAATCGTTACTCAGGGACACAGAATCGTTACTCAGGGACACAGAATTGTTACTCAGGGACACAGAATTGTTACTCAGGGACACAGAATCGTTACTCAGGGACACAGAATCGTTACTTAGGGCCACAGCTATCAAAGAATTGAAAATTTAAAGTGACATACACCCTTTTTTTTTTTGGTGGCTGTCGTGCACAGTTGGTGCTGCAGTTTGCCGATTGTGCAAAATAAACTGACTTTCTGCTTCACAACCACTATTGTATGTTCAAAGAGTTAAATCCATTTACACGCCGGCTGGCGGTAATATTTTTTGGGTGATTAGTGCATTCCAGTGACACAAACGTACAGTTTCCAGCCAACGGCAAGCTGCAATTGACCGATTGTGTACAATAAACTGACTTTCTGCTTCACAACCACTATTGTACGTTCAAAGAGTTAGATCCATTTACACGCTGGCTGGCGGTAATATTTTTTGGGTGATTAGTGCATTCCAGTGACATAAACGTACAGTTTCCAGCCAACGGCAAGCTGCAATTGACTGATTGTGCTAAATAAACCGACTTTCTGCTTCACAACCACTATTGTACGTTCAAAGAGTTAAATCCATTTACACGCCGGCTGGCGGTAATATTTTTTGGGTGATTAGTGCATTCCAGTGACATAAACGTACAGTTTCCAGCCAACGGCAAGCTGCAATTGACCGATTGTGCTAAATAAACTGACTTTCTGCTTCACAACCACTATTGTACGTTCAAAGAGTTAGATCCATTTACACGCCGGGTGGCGGTAATATTTTTTGGGTGATTAGTGCATTCCAGTGACATAAACGTACAGTTTCCAGCCAACGGCAAGCTGCAATTGACCGATTGTGCTAAATAAACTGACTTTCTGCTTCACAACCACTATTGTACGTTCAAAGAGTTAGATCCATTTACACGCCGGGTGGCGGTAATATTTTTTGGGTGATTAGTGCATTCCAGTGACATAAACGTACAGTTTCCAGCCAACGGCAAGCTGCAATTGACCGATTGTGCTAAATAAACTGACTTTCTGCTTCACAACCACTATTGTACGTTCAAAGAGTTAGATCCATTTACACGCCGGGTGGCGGTAATATTTTTTGGGTGATTAGTGCATTCCAGTGACATAAACGTACAGTTTCCAGCCAACGGCAAGCTGCAATTGACCGATTGTGCTAAATAAACTGACTTTCTGCTTCACAACCACTATTGTACGTTCATAGAGTTAAATCCGGTTTTATTTTTGGGGTGCTTATTGAATTAAAGAGTATGTCAGACAACACGCAGAGGAGTGGCAGAGGAGGCAATGTTTCAGGAGCGAGCAGACGTGGCAGCAGAGGAAGGGGTCGAGGCAGCACTAGTCGCAGCCAGAGGCCAGTGCTCCCGGTGTCATCCAGCGGTCGTGTCTCCACCGACAACCCTGCCGTCATCGATTGGTTGGCTCGGTCGTCTTCCTCTTCCCAGGTCACCTCTGACACCTACAGCCAACGGTCGGTGGGTACGTCAGACACAACCGTTAGTTGGCATGGCCCGGGAGCAAGCCCACTGAAATCACGTGTCCTCGACCTGCCCCTGTCCTTTGGTGTTCCCTCACCAAGCGAAGTATCGCATGCTGTGGGCTCAGCCCCACTGTACAGTGAGGAAGAGCTAACAGAGGGCGGTCAGGAACGGGGGGAGACATCCGCCTCTTCAGCAGCCAGGCGAAGAAGTACTGGCGAGGAGAGTGGCTCGGTAGCCGGTCTAGAGACAGGTCTGTCTCCTGACCCACACGCAGCCGAGGGGGCTAGTAGTGAGGCGGAGACCCTACTTGATGATGATGAGGTTGATCGCACTTGGCAGCCTCGTCGTCATCAGGCTATTGCTTCCGCATCATCAGGAGAAGAGGGTGCCAGCTTGCCAGCGAGAAAAACAGTCGGTGGGTTGCCCAGGAGGCAGCAGGGTCGCAGCAGTGTCAGTGGAGCCAAACGGCCACGGAGTAGAGCACCAGCTCCACTGCAGCCTACCACCACGGCCAGTAGTGGTGCCGGTGTGCACGGAGGAAGTAGCAGTCAGCCAGTGAGGAGTAGCGGGGGCAAAGTTTCCTACTCGGCGGTGTGGCAATTTTTTGTCAATCCGCCCGAGGAAGTAAACGTAGCCGTATGTCGACTATGTGGCCAGAAAGTCAAGCGTGGCCAGGGGGCCAATGTTGGGACTACAGCGTTGCGTCAGCATATGCAGCGTCGCCATTCGGTGGCCTGGGAAAACCGTGATAAAGATACGGCGGTTCTGCCTGCCCCAGCCCCCGCTCCATCACCCGCTCCGTTACTTGCTCCGTCACCCGACATCAATCGCCCTCTATCAGCCAGTCAAGGCTCCAACACCTCTGCTGAGGGGAGTTGTCGCTCGTTGGTATCTTCCGCTCGTTCAGATGCTCCTTCTCCTGCTACTCCTCTTCACGGATTCCGTCAGCAGTCTTTTTTGGAATCCGTTTCCAAGAGACAACAGTTTGCGAGCACGCACCCGACGGTGCAAAAGCTGAACGTCCTCCTGTCCAAGTTGCTGGTGCTGCAGTCCCTCCCTTTCCAAGTGGTGGACTCAGCACCTTTCCGAGAAATGATGGCTTGTGCCGAGCCGCGGTGGAGAGTGCCAAGCCGGCATTTCTTCGCCAAAAAGGCAGTGCCAGCCCTGCATTCACATGTAGAAGAGATGGTGGGCCAGTCTTTGAGCATGTCGGTCTCTGCCAAAGTGCACGGCAGCGCCGACGTGTGGAGCTGTAACTACGGTCAGGGACAGTACATGTCATTTGCGGCCCACTGGGTGAACGTGGTGCCGGCACAGCCGCACCAGCAACTTGGACAGGTCACGCCGCTTTTGCCTCCACGTTTGCACGTCCTTGGTCCAGCAAAGATGTCCGCCTCTACCACCTCTTCTTACACCGTGTCCTCAGCCGCCACCCCCGTGCCAAGTCCCATTACCCGACCGGCATATCACATGTGCAGGGCGCAACGGTGTCACGCTGTGCTGCACCTGGTATGCCTTGGCGAACGTAGTCACACAGGGGAGGAACTTCTGAGTGTAATGAACAGAGAAATCAACAGATGGCTGTCTCCGCGCAAACTGAAAATCGGAACCATGTTGACCGACAACGGAAAGAACATGGTGTCTGCTCTGCGTCAAGGAAGGTTGTGCCATGCATGGCTCACGTGTTCAATCTGGTTGTCAAGCGGTTCCTAAAATCCACCATCCCACTGCAAGACATCCTTAAAATGTCACGTAAACTGTGCATGCATTTCAGCCATTCCTACACCGCAAAGCACACCCTCCTTGAGCTGCAGCGGCAGAACGGAATTCCACAGCATCGCCTGATCTGCGACGTTGCAACAAGGTGGAATTCAACACTACACATGTTAGACCGCCTTTACGAGCAGCGAAAGGCCATCACCGATTTCCTGATGTTACAAGCGGATAAAGGTACTCCCCTGTGTAACTTAGATGTCAGCCATTGGCAGCTCATGCGTGACACCTGCCGCTTGCTCAGGCCCTTTGAGGAGGCCACGCTATTCGTGAGTCGGCAGGACTATGGGATGAACGACGTCATTCCTCTGTTGCACGTCCTGGAACAAATGCTGTTAACAATGGCTGGTCAGGCTGCGGTAGACGTGGCGCACAGATCTCAACACCACATGACCCCTGTGGGGGCAGGACAGGAAGAAGAGAAGGAGGTAGAGGAGGACATTTGTGCTCAGGAATTATTGAGTGAAATGGGTGGTTTTTCCACTCAGCGGACAGGAGTGGAGGAGCAGGAGCATCTGGCAGAGGAGGAGGAGGAGACAGAGGACCCAGACGCACCGTGGCAGTATGCTGTGGAGATGGAGGCAGGGAGTCCCTCGCATTCCTTGGCACAAATGGCCCATAGCATGCTCGGTTGCTTGCGTAGCGACAGCCGAATAATAACCATCAGACAGAGGGATGACTTTTGGCTGTCCACCTTGTTGGACCCTCGCTACCGTTCAAAAATGGTGGCCTTTTTCACACCTGCTGAGAGGGAGGCCAAAATAACGTACTATAAAAACCACCTATGTAGTCAGTTGGTCTCTGCCTTTCTGCGCCAACGTCCATCCTCAGACACTGTGGGCCATGGGCCCCTGTTCCGCCTCCTCATGCTGCTGCCAGGCCCGTAATCTGCCATGGGCCCCCGTACCGACTCCTCATGCTGCTGCCAGGCCTGTAATCTGTCATGGGCCCCTGTACCGCCTCCTCATGCTGCTGCCAGGTCCAGAGTGTGTCATGGGTCCCTGTACGGCCTCCCATTGCTGCTGTCTCCATCGCCACACTCTGCCATGTGCCACTTTCAGGTCTCCTCACACTGCTGGTGGGTTCCATTTTGTCATAGGGTGCTGTATGGCCTCCCATTGCTGCTGCCTCCACCGCCACACTGTGGCTCCATACTCTGGTTTTGGCCCCGTGACTGCCCAAATGAGTGAAGTGTGCGGTGATTCTAAGATCGACGGCACTCATCTGCATGTCATACTGACTGACAGTATTATTTCTCTTCCCCAGCAGACTCCAAGGGCATTTAAATTAAAGGTACAGTGTTCTGCACTAATATAAAGGCTCTCTGAAGCCTAGAAACACCCTTTTTATAAGTTAAATTCGCAGCGAATATATTCGGATCGAAGCGAATTTTTTCGGCGAATTCGGCGAATCAGCCGAACCAAATTTTTGAATAATTCGCTCATCTCTAGAAGTAACAATAAGGATGCCTTCCTCTGGATCATCTGCTGGTTTAGGTTCCTTGGGGAGCAGAGCAAGCATCATGTCCATATAAAGTATCCACCAGAGGTGACTGCCAAAGGTGAAGTTTGGCACAGCAGTGGTCATCTGGTCTTAAAGGGTTACAGTGGGGCAAAAATGTATTTAGTCCGCCACCAATTGTACAAGTTCTCCCACTTACAAAGATGAGAGAGGCCTGTAATTGGCATCATAGGTAGACCTCAACTATGAGAGACAAAATGAGAAAACAAATCCAGACAATCACATTGGCTGATTTGGAAAGAATTTATTTGCAAATTATGGTGGAAAATAAGTATTTGGTCACCTACAAACAAGCAAGATTTCTGGCTCTCACAGACCTGTACCTTCTTCTTTAAGAGGCTCCTCTGTCCTGCACTCATTACCTGTATCAATGGCACCTGTTTGAACTTGTTATCAGTATAAAAGACACCTGCCCACAACCTCAAACAGTCACACTCCAAACTCCACTATGGTGAAGACCAAAGAGCTGTCGAAGGACACCAGAAACAAAATTGTAGACCTGCACCAGGCTGGGAAGACTGAATCTGCAATAGGCAAGCAGCTTGGTGTGAACAAATCAACGGTGGGAACAAAAAATTGGAAAATGGAAGACATACAAGACCGCTGATAATCGCCCTCGATCTGGGGCTCCACACAAGATCTCACTCCGTGGGGTCAAAATGATCACAAGAACGGTGAGCAAAAATCTCAGGACCACACAGGGGGACCTAGTGAATGACCTGCAGAGAGCTGGGACCAACGTAACAAAGGCTACCATCAGTAACACACTATGCCGCCAGGGACTCAGATCCTGCAGTGCCAGACGTGTCCCCCTGCTTAAGCCAGTACATGTCTGGGCCCGTCTGAAGTTTGCTAGAGAGCATTTGGATGATCCAGAAGAGGATTGGGAGAATGTCATATGGTCAGATGAAACCAAAATAGAACTGTTTGGTAGAAACACATCTCGTCGTGTTTGGAGGAGAGAGAATGCTGAGTTGCATCCAAAGAACACCATACCTACTGTGAAGCATGGGGGTGGCAACATCATGCTTTGGGGCTGTTTCTCCGCAAAGGGACCAGGACGACTGATCCATGTACAGGACAGAATGAATGGGGCCATGTATCGTGAGATTTTGAGTGCAAACCTCCTTCCATCTGAAAGCGCATTGAAGATGAAACGTGGCTGGGTCTTCCAACATGACAATGATCCCAAACATACCGCCCGGGCAACGAAGGAGTGGCTTCAAAAGCAGCATTTCAAGGTCCTGGAGTGGCCTAGCCAGTCTCCAGATCTTAACCCCATAGAAAACCTTTGGAGGGAGTTGAAAGTCCGTGTTGCCCAGCTACAGCTCCAAAACATCACTGCTCTAGAGGAGATCTGCATGGAGGATGGGCCAACATACCAGCAACAGTGTGTGCCAACCTTGTGAAGACTTACAGGATACGTTTGACCTCTGTCATTGCCAACAAAGGATATACAGTACTTCACTTTTTCCAAAAAATGCCTATGCAGGTAAGAGAGAATTGCAGATAAAAGCAAACTGCAAACCTCCCAACGTTTTGAGGTGGGAACGAGGTACACCTATTAGCAAATGTATGTAGGCATACGACACACCCCCTGCCATGCCCCCTGAAAGGAGAATTATACAGAAAAATTTGTTAAACCCACAAGTGCTTTTTTTACAACTACTATTCCTTTATACTGGCCTTTGAAGTTTACAAATGCAATTTAAATTTGGATGAAAGGTTTAGCACTGAGAAACACTTTTTGATAGATAAATAGTGCATTCTATATACAACTATACAGATCAGACCAAAATGAGGGACAAATTAGGAGGAAGGAGGAACAGAGGGACTTTGTTCCAAATGAGCGACAGTCCTTTGGAATCAGGGACAATTGGGAGGTGTGAAACTGTGCAGCTCTGAGTAAATAATGTCCTTCTTATAGTTGTAGACCATTTATGTACCTCACGAAGCCTGGCTGAAAAACTCCCACAGATGACATCATCCCATCCTGCCTTGTTTCTGGGATGTTGGCTGGACACTCCCAACTGATACAGATCCCCATGTATGCACTCCCACTCCCCTGTAACAGCAGCTCTGAGCTTGGCAATGCTGCAATAGAAGATAATGGACCACACAAATGAGTAGGGATTTGACAGCTCGCTCCTGTTATGGCGGAGGTGAGCAGAACAGCTGGGAGTATCTTAGCAATTTCCTAGCAGCAAAGCATGATGGGATGATGTCATGTGTAGGAGTTTTTCCATTAGGCTTCATGAGGTACATATTACTCAAAAATAAGTTAATTTTTGTCATGAAATCAATATACACAAATATAAAAAAACACATTATATTCAACAAAGTCTAATAAAGTTTTTTTGTGCAATGTTTGAATCTATTTTGAATAATCACAACCACCTGTAAATCTCAGAAGGAAGTAGTGTTCTAAGGATATCCATGCCACCAGTATTCACACACTTCTTACCAGATTGATAGGATTCCAAACAAATGAGATAATAAGAGCTCAGCTGACGTACAGCCATACACCATGAGATGCACCTCCAATCATTGAGATCGCATATAACTCTATGACTCCACAGTAATGCTTCCTGTACGGCTCCTCATAGGCATCCAGTTTAGGGTTCAAAGGAGAGGAAGAACAAAATCTCATAGTGCGACCAGTAAAAAAAAGAAACAACGTATATTATGTTTAGAGATGAGCGAAGAAATGAAAAATTTGATTCGGCTGATTCGGCGAATTCCAGTATGAAATTCGATTCGATGCGAATTTCTCCGCTACGAAGATGACTTATAAAAAGGGTTTCTAGGCTTCAGAGAGCCTTTAAATTAGTGCAGAACACTGTACCTTTAATTTAAATGCCCTTGGAGATGAGGAAGGAGAAGGAGAAGGATGAGAAGAAGGAGAAGGAGAAGGAGAAGGATGAGAAGAAGGAGAAGGAGAAGGATGAGAAGAAGGAGAAGGATGAGAAGAAGGAGAAGGAGAAGGATGAGGAGAAGGAGAAGGAGAAGGATGAGAAGAAGGAGAAGGAGAAGGATGAGAAGAAGGAGAAGGAGAAGGATGAGAAGAAGGAGAAGGATGAGAAGAAGGAGAAGGAGAAGGATGAGAAGAAGGAGAAGGAGAAGGATGAGAAGAAGGAGAAGGATGAGAAGAAGGAGAAGGAGAAGGATGAGAAGAAGGAGAAGGATGAGAAGAAGGAGAAGGATGAGAAGAAGGAGAAGGATGAGAAGAAGGAGAAGGAGAAGGATGAGAAGAAGAAGGATGAGAAGAAGGAGAAGGAGAAGGATGAGAAGAAGAAGGATGAGAAGAAGGAGAAGGATGAGAAGAAGGAGAAGGAGAAGGATGAGAAGAAGGAGAAGGATGAGAAGAAGGAGAAGGAGAAGGATGAGAAGAAGGAGAAGGAGAAGGATGAGAAGAAGGAGAAGGATGAGAAGAAGGAGAAGGAGAAGGATGAGAAGAAGGAGAAGGATGAGAAGAAGGAGAAGGAGAAGGATGAGAAGAAGAAGGATGAGAAGAAGGAGAAGGAGAAGGATGAGAAGAAGGAGAAGGATGAGAAGAAGGAGAAGGAGAAGGATGAGAAGAAGGAGAAGGAGAAGGATGAGAAGAAGGAGAAGGATGAGAAGAAGGAGAAGGATGAGAAGAAGGAGAAGGATGAGAAGAAGGAGAAGGAGAAGGATGAGGAGAAGGAGAAGGATGAGAAGAAGGAGAAGAAGGAGAAGGAGAAGGATGAGAAGAAGAAGGATGAGAAGAAGGAGAAGGAGAAGGATGAGAAGAAGGAGAAGGAGAAGGATGAGAAGAAGGAGAAGGATGAGAAGAAGGAGAAGGAGAAGGATGAGAAGAAGAAGGATGAGAAGAAGGAGAAGGATGAGAAGAAGAAGGATGAGAAGAAGGAGAAGGAGAAGGATGAGAAGAAGGAGAAGGATGAGAAGAAGGAGAAGGAGAAGGATGAGAAGAAGGAGAAGGAGAAGGATGAGAAGAAGGAGAAGGATGAGAAGAAGGAGAAGGATGAGAAGAAGGAGAAGGAGAAGGAGAAGGATGAGAAGAAGGAGAAGGATGAGAAGAAGGAGAAGGATGAGAAGAAGGAGAAGGAGAAGGATGAGGAGAAGGAGAAGGAGAAGGATGAGAAGAAGGAGAAGGAGAAGGATGAGAAGAAGGAGAAGGAGAAGGATGAGAAGAAGGAGAAGGATGAGAAGAAGGAGAAGGATGAGAAGAAGGAGAAGGATGAGAAGAAGGAGAAGGATGAGAAGAAGGAGAAGGAGAAGGATGAGAAGAAGGAGAAGGATGAGAAGAAGGAGAAGGATGAGAAGAAGGAGAAGGATGAGAAGAAGGAGAAGGAGAAGGATGAGAAGAAGAAGGATGAGAAGAAGGAGAAGGAGAAGGATGAGAAGAAGAAGGATGAGAAGAAGGAGAAGGATGAGAAGAAGGAGAAGGAGAAGGATGAGAAGAAGGAGAAGGATGAGAAGAAGGAGAAGGAGAAGGATGAGAAGAAGGAGAAGGAGAAGGATGAGAAGAAGGAGAAGGATGAGAAGAAGGAGAAGGAGAAGGATGAGAAGAAGGAGAAGGATGAGAAGAAGGAGAAGGATGAGAAGAAGAAGGATGAGAAGAAGGAGAAGGAGAAGGATGAGAAGAAGGAGAAGGATGAGAAGAAGGAGAAGGATGAGAAGAAGGAGAAGGAGAAGGATGAGAAGAAGGAGAAGGATGAGAAGAAGGAGAAGGATGAGAAGAAGGAGAAGGATGAGAAGAAGGAGAAGGAGAAGGATGAGGAGAAGGAGAAGGATGAGAAGAAGGAGAAGAAGGAGAAGGAGAAGGATGAGAAGAAGAAGGATGAGAAGAAGGAGAAGGAGAAGGATGAGAAGAAGGAGAAGGAGAAGGATGAGAAGAAGGAGAAGGATGAGAAGAAGGAGAAGGAGAAGGATGAGAAGAAGAAGGATGAGAAGAAGGAGAAGGATGAGAAGAAGAAGGATGAGAAGAAGGAGAAGGATGAGAAGAAGGAGAAGGATGAGAAGAAGGAGAAGGAGGAGGATGAGAAGAAGGAGAAGGAGAAGGATGAGAAGAAGGAGAAGGATGAGAAGAAGGAGAAGGATGAGAAGAAGGAGAAGGAGAAGGATGAGAAGAAGGAGAAGGATGAGAAGAAGGAGAAGGAGAAGGATGAGGAGAAGGAGAAGGATGAGAAGAAGGAGAAGGATGAGAAGAAGGAGAAGGATGAGAAGAAGGAGAAGGAGAAGGATGAGAAGAAGAAGGATGAGAAGAAGGAGAAGGAGAAGGATGAGAAGAAGGAGAAGGATGAGAAGGAGAAGGAGAAGGATGAGAAGAAGGAGAAGGATGAGAAGATGGAGAAGGAGAAGGATGAGAAGAAGGAGAAGGAGAAGGATGAGAAGAAGGAGAAGGAGAAGGATGAGAAGAAGGAGAAGGATGAGAAGAAGGAGAAGGATGAGAAGAAGGAGAAGCAGAAGGATGAGGAGAAGGATGAGAAGAAGGAGAAGGAGAAGGATGAGAAGAAGGAGAAGGATGAGAAGAAGGAGAAGGAGAAGGAGGAGGAGAAGGATGAGAAGAAGGAGAAGGATGAGAAGAAGGAGAAGGAGAAGGATGAGAAGAAGGAGAAGGATGAGAAGAAGGAGAAGGAGAAGGATGAGAAGAAGGAGAAGGAGAAGGATGAGAAGAAGGAGAAGGATGAGAAGATGGAGAAGGAGAAGGATGAGAAGAAGGATGAGAAGAAGGAGAAGGAGAAGGATGAGAAGAAGGAGAAGGAGAAGGATGAGGAGAAGGAGAAGGATGAGAAGAAGGAGAAGGATGAGAAGAAGGAGAAGGATGAGAAGAAGGAGAAGGATGAGAAGAAGGATGAGAAGAAGGATGAGAAGAAGGAGAAGGATGAGAAGAAGGACAGTTCTGTGACAGTTTCAGTCTATTTCTGACAGTTCTGGGACATTCACTCCATACAGCTGTTTCAACCGCTGTATGGAGGGAATGTCATAGAACTGTCAGAAATAGACTATTAATGACAGTTCTGGGACTGTCCTTCCATACAGCGGTTGAAACATTGTATGTATTTGTTTCCATAAATGGATCCATTTATGGAAACAAATAGATACAACGTTTCAACCGCTGCATGGAAGGACAGTCCCAGAACTGTCATTAATAGTCTATTTCTGACAGTTCCATGACATTCCCTCCATACAGCGGTTGAAACAGCTGTATGGAGTGAATGTCCCAGAACTGTCAGAAATAGTCTATTTATGACAGTTCTGGGACATTCCCTCCATACAGCGGTTTCCGGCAAAAAGTGTATGTGCAGAGTTCCTCTATTCTGCAGATACACTTAGAGGAGCTCTGCAGATACACTTAGAGGAGCTCTGCACATACACTTTTTTCCGGCTTGGAATTATTCTTATTTTCATCCTACTTCTTCTTCTTCATCCTCATCCTCATCCTCTTCTTCTTCTTCTGAGGATGAGGAAGAAGAAGAAGAAGTAGGATGAAAATAAGATTAATTCCAAGCCGGAAAAAAGTGTATGTGCAGAGCTCCTCTAAGTGTATCTGCAGAGCTCCTCTAAGTGTATCTGCAGAGCTCCTCTAAGTGTATCTGCAGAATAGAGGAACTCTGCACATACACTTTTTGCCGGCTTGCAATTATTCTTATTTTCATCCTACTTCTTCTTCTTCTTCTTCTTCTTCTTCATCCTCTTCTTCTTCTTCTGAGGATGAGGATAAAGAAGAAGAAGAAGAAGAAGAAGTAGGATGAAAATAAGATTAATTCCAAACAGGCAAAAAGTGTATGTGCAGAGCTCCTCTAAGTGTATCTGCAGAGCTCCTCTAAGTGTATCTGCAGAATAGAGGAACTCTGCACATACACTTTTTGCCGGCTTGGAATTATTCTTATTTTCATCCTAGTTCTTCTTCTTCATCCTCATCCTCATCCTCAGAAGAAGAGGATGAGGATGAAGAAGAAGAAGAAGAAGAAGTAGGATGAAAAGAAGAATAATTCCATGCCGGCAAAAAGTGTATGTGCAGAGTTCCTCTATTTCTGACAGTTCTCTCACAGCTTCTTCACATGTACAGCGGTTGAAACATCTGTATCCTAAATGTAAACTAATAGATACAATGTTTCAACCGCTAAACATGTGTTCCTTCTGTCAGAGAACTGTCAGAAATAGCGGAGCTCACTGCAGGGACACTTTTGCCGGCTGATCGGGAAATGTTCGATTCGCGCACCCGAAGTAGGCAAAATTTCGGTTTCGACGCGAATCGAATATTTCCTGAAATTCGACTCGAATTCCGGTTCGCCTGGTTTGATTCGCTCATCTCTAATTATGTTCTTGCACGCATGATGAAAAGGATGGGAAAAATCACAGAAACAGTATAAATCAAAGATGGCGCTGCTGGAACTTCCACGGGTGCGTGTGATGACATCACAGGCAGTAAGCTCCACTCACAGCTACAGGTGGTTGTGATTATTTATAATAGATTCAAACTTTATTATTCACTTTGTCAGACTTTATTGAATATATTTGTTCTCTTTGATGTTGTTTACATGTATACTGATTTCATGACACAAAATAATGTTTTTAAGTGATAAAAATATTACTCATCCCAACTATTTTTAAGTAATATTTTTCCTATCTTGTTTTCTGATTTTTTTGTGTGCAGCTATTAGATGTTCACTTTATGCACTAAGTGCAGGAATATTCTTCTGTTTATATTCATGAGGTACTTAAATGGCCCACACCTAAAGGGCATTATCCAACTTTACTCAAAGCTGCACAGTTGTTTTTTTATCTATAGGCACCCCTTACCTACATAGGATGTTTTTAGGTAAAGGTGAACTAACCCTTTAACAAAGGCCCATCCTAACAACATGAGTCCTGGTATGAAATGAGGACTATTTGCCATTGAAATGCCCCCTCCTTCCCTTCTTCCTATGGAGGGCTGATAAGTTACTGCTCTCTCACATGTGTAGTTCTCTGTCCTCCATTACCAAATCTATAGAAAGTCAATGTGATTATATTTCCCCTGCAGGATCCTGGGAGATGATCCAATTCCCAACCTCTGATGAATGACTTATTTAATCTACTCAGTAATGGATATTTTATGAAGTAATTATTATTATTATTATTATACATTATTTATATAGCACTAAAAGGTATGCTCAGCACTGTACATTTTAGTGGGGACAGTACATGAGACAATACAGTAACAAAACAAAACTCTAGGGGTTCGAGGGCCCTGCTCTTTGGAGCTTACAATCTAGGAGATTAGGTTCAGTACCTTAACAACTCACTAGTTTAGGACTATGGACAGGTAAGTAGGACACAGTTCCCCCCTCCCTCCCCCCAATGTTCTGACTTTCTCCTGTAAGAGTCTCCTACCTATCAGAGCAGCCCAGTATCTGGTATTTAAGAAGCTCCCACTCTTCAAGGACTGGAGGATATAAATATGATATCAGCATGGTCTGGTCCATCAGATGGTGGACTGTATGGTAGCGCAGTGTTTCTCAACCTTTTTCAGTCAAGGCACCCTTTAAAATTATGGACAGTCCCGAGGCACCCTTTAAAATTATGGACAGTCCCGAGGCACCCTTTAAAATTATGGACAGTCCCGAGGCACCCTTTAAAACTATGGACAGTCTTGAGGCACCCTTTAAAATTATGGACAGTCTTGAGGTACCCCATTCTAAAATGTGATACCTCAAGACTGTCCATAATTGTAAAAGGGAACCCCATTCTAAAATGTGAAAAACTACTCTAATAGTTTTATATAACGCAGCAACATCCACACATGTAGGACACCCAACATTAGAGGTGATTTATTCTTCAAAAGCAAATACACTTTTGCACCCTGGTACTGACTAGTATTCCATGGGTTATCCTCTCCCTCAGTTTTTCTCTATCACTTAGCTAATGTGACCCCAGCACTGATGGAGAGGGGTGAGGGAGGGTCAAAATAGGATGCTGTGCAGGCAGCTGACATCCTCCTTATCAACTGATGATGTCATTGGTTGTCAGGATGCTGGCAGATAGAAGGTGCACAATGCAAACCTGTGGCTTTGTGTAACTAAAAGGCCGGCTTGTTCCACCCACTGACTTGAATACAATTTTTCTGCAATTTTTAGACATTTTGCCAAGGCACCCCTGAAGACACCTCAAGGCACCCTGGTTGAGAAAGGCTGCCCTATAGTGATGGGCAGCATAGATATAGATATACAGGGGGGACAATATGTTTGTCTCTTCTATTATTTATAGGGAAAAGAAGAGCCCAGCAGTATAAATCCCCAGAGTGTAAAAAGTGGATTGTGGAGAATTACCGGTGGAGCCCATTGTCCATGTGTCTTGTATCTCTTTTTATACAATTCAACATTATAAATAATACAATGATCATCACCAACACTTTCCATTATTATCTATAAAGTATAGAATGTGTGTTACCCCCGACCAGGAAAATCATCCAAAATCTGCTCCACAATGCAGCCCAGTCGTCGTAAATGCTCCACACAAAGATCTACTTTAAAATCGGGTAGAGTGGCACACAGTCTTGTCTCCAATCTGGTCAGAGTCCGATTTGTAGAAACAACCAAGTAGAGACTCTGACAGCACAATAATGTTCCAGAACAATGAATAATTCTGGGGAGAGAAAAAAAAATATTAGCATCATTTTCCTTTTCTAGCAGAAGTGTGCCCAACCCCTGACCAAGAAAAGCTGCTCCATTAGCTGACCAACAGAAGTCTGTGGTGGACATGGAACAAGGTTGCTTATCACTGACAATTGCCTATTAGACAGAGTTTTACAAGGCTTTTAAGTGACCTTAGACATTAATTTATATGAGGATCAGTATAATAATAAAAGCTAAATTTCTTTGGTTCTGCATTCCCTTATGATAAGAGTGTAGTGCCAAGGAAATCCATATATCTAGAATCAAACAAAATTATAGTGGTGGGTTTGAATATGTACTGTTGCCATTGCAGTTTGAATTGCATTGTAGTTAGCCAATGCAAAAATCAACATTCAGGGACTTTTTAGGTGTCAAGCACATTCTCAACAAACTCAAAGCAATATTTTCATAAAAATCTCTTTTTTATATAACATATAAAACTTGGTGTCTTAAATACATACTCCCATATACAGTGCAGAGGTATAACGTACATTAACCTTACAGATATTATCCATATATAGTATGCTACCCTTTCCTCAGCTATTATATTAGTGAGAGTATCATACGCTCATCCAAGATGTAACAGTTGTCACCAGTGAATAGTGGTAGATCTTTGACACATTTTACAGATACTAAAGGATCTGCTTCATCCAAAATAATATGGAGAACATATCTGGAAATAGACATATGAGTAGATATCACATACAGTATGAGTACAATATTATCACAAATGAGCAAATATTTTCATATAGAGTACGTACACTATATTGTCAAAAGTATTGGGCAGGCCCTCCAAATCATGTGATTCAGGTGTTCCAATCCCCTCCATGGACACAGGTGTATAAAATCAAGCCCCTAGGCATGCAGACGGCTTCTACAAACATTTGTGAAAGAATGGGTCGCTCTCAGGAGCTTAGTGAATTAAAGCGTGGTCTTGTGATAGGTTGTCACATGTGCAATAAGTCCATCTGTGACATTTCCTGGCTACTAAATATTGCACGCTCAACTGTTAGTGGGATTGTAACAAATAGTGATCGGCCGAACACCCCCTCCTTTTCAGATCTCGGTCGAATATTTGAACCTATCGAAAATTCAACTGTGAACTTCGAACAGGGACAATTTACTGAGCGGTATCTTACCACATCTGAGTATGTGGTATGTACAGGACACCGGGAATTTGTACTGGATGTCAGATACATTTCCCCGATATTTGGGGTTTGACCTCCAAAAAGCCATTTGTAAGCAGAAGTAACATTTAAAGTGCCATGTTTGCATGTCCTGGGTCAGGGCTGCACAAGCTCTGAAAATCACAGAAGGTGACATGGAAGAGATTATAAAAGCCCTGGCCAATCATCGCCATGAGGATACAATGGCCCAGCAACAAGAAACTACTCGCTTGCTGGTCGCCCAGTTCACACTCCAGCAAGAAATCACTTAAGCACATGTGACTGCTTTAGAGAAAGCAGTGCTGCATCTCGTACAGGGTCAGGAACAAACAGTTGTTGCCCCTAGCAACCAGGTCGCCATGAGGGCCAGCCACTACCTGCAAAATGTGATGCCAAGTGATGATGTGGAGGCATTTATGGCTTCTTTTGAAAGAACAGCAGAAAGAGAGGGATGGCCCCAAGACCAGCAGGCTGATATTGTTGCTCCTTTCCTCATGGGGGATCCCCAAAAGGCCTATTTTGATTTGTCATTTGCTTATGCCAGGGACTACAAATAGCTGAAGGCAGAAATCTTGGCCTGCCTTAGAGTGAGAACTGCTATGCGAGCCCAAAGGGTATACCGCTGGAGGGACCACCTGGGCTGTCCACCAAGGGCTCAGATACATGACTTGAGTCAGCTGGTCAAGAAATGGCTGAAGCCCAAGATGTTGACTGGTCCCCAGATGGTGGATTGGGTCATGTTAGACCGGTACCTGAGGTTGCTGCCAAACGACCTTCAGCGCTGGGTGAGTCATGGGGACCCCAAGACAGCATATGAACTAGTGGAAATGGAGATATACTGTGTGGCAGAGGATATATTGGGACCTGCTAAATCTTGAGGACCCTTACCAGTGAGGAGAGCCAAGCCACCCATAAACCAGGGAGTCAGCACTCAGGAGAGCCAAGGAGCGACCAGCCCAAGTCCAGAGCTCTGCTCTGGCCTGAAGGAATGAGGGCATGCTGTGCTGGTGGTGTCACTCCCGGGGTCATATCCAGGCCCACTGTCCCTTGCAGGAGGAGCCCATGGAGTGTAGTGCTCTACGGAGGATGTCTTTTTATGCCCAGAAGGTCTGTGCTGCCCACCTGGACCTGACTGCAGGGCGGTTTGAATGTGACCTCTGGGTGAACCAGCTTCACGCCAGAGCGCTGTTGGACTCCAAAAGTATGGTAACACTTGTGGGTACCAGGGTAGCTAGAGAGGTGGGTCCAGCAGCGAGAACTCTGAGAGTGGTATGCATACACCAAGGAATACCCACTGGTGTCAGTGAAAATCACCACAGCCTACCATTTATTTGTTGAACTTGTGAACTATGTGAGCCATGGACTACTGGGACAGTCAGACTTCTTTGTTCCCTTTAAGGAACTGGACACCAAGACTATAGAGGACACTGATAGAGGACACTGATAGAGTTGCATCTGGGGCAGATGGTCCACCAGCTAAGGAGGCCCCTGAGGGGCAGGTCGTGGCTGGGGAAAACATAGGAAGCCTCTCCTCTGCAGGTTATATCCGAGAAAGACGAGGAAGAGAGCTCCTCTAGTCTTGCCCATCCTGATTTCGAGGTGTCATGGGTGCAATTTATGCTGCCCAAAAGAGGGATCCCACATTGAAAAATGCCTGGGAACAGGTTCTTATAGTTAATGGAGTGTCACAAGTACCTGAAGCTGAAAAAAGCTTCAGCAGTTCATGTCCCACCTGCCAGCTGACTGCGCCAGTGCCCTACTTGAGAAACCTATTGGTGCCATTGCCCATGATTGAGGTACCATTTGAGTGTATTGCAATGGATTTAGTGGGCCCTTTTGTGAAATCATCTCAGGGCCACCAATACATCCTTGTGGTACTCGATTATGCCACCAGGCACCCAGAGACCATTCCCCTAAGGCAGACTACTTCAAAAGAAAGAGAATCGTTTAATATGTTCTCAAGGACAGGATTCCTGAAGGGCACCTCATTTATGTACGGGTAATGGCAGATCTGTGCAAGTTGTACCAAATCAAACAGCTGCACACATCTGTCTATCATCCACAGGCAGATGGGCTGGTAGAGCGGTTCAATAAAACTCTCAAGTCAATGCTTAAAAGGGTTGTGCAACAAGATGGTAAATACTGGGATTATCTACTCCCAGCATTGATGCTTGCTATTAGAGAAGTGCCCCAGGCATCCACAGGATTTTCCCTGATTGAATTGGTGTACGGGCGAACACCACGGGAACTTCTTAAAATAGTGAAGAAAATGTGGGAAAGCAAGTCCTCTCCTCAAAAGACAGTTGTAGAATATATAATTCAAATGAGGGAGAGGATCACCAAGGTGATGCCTCTCGTCAAGGAGAACATGCAAAATTTGCAGGAGGCACAAAGAAAGGTGTACAACCGGTCTGCCAAACCTAGACAGTTCTAGGTTGGGGATCGGGTGGCTGTGCTTATACCTACAGTAGAAAGTAAGTTCCTTGCCAGGTGGAAGGGGCCCTTTGATGTGGTAGAAAAGGTTGGGGAGATTAACTAAGATACACCAACCTAGGAAGAGGAAGCCCTATAAGATATACCATATAAATCTTCTAAATCCTTGGAAGGACCGTGAGCAAGGAGTTTCCCTGGCTGAAGTTTGTTCTAAGTCCCCGTTAGGGGAGAACTCAGTCCTAGTTTCCAACTGCCTATCAAAGCCACAAACACAGCAGGTAAAGGAGTTCTTACAGAGGAATAGAGAGAAGTTCTCAGGACTGCTAGGTCTCACCTGGGTTATTGAACATGATATTGTCATGGAACCTAATGTGAAAGTTCGAGTGAAACCCCATGTGACATAAATGTACAGATTTGAGTAGCTGAAATGTGACCTGTAGCAATATGTAATTTGTATTTTCTGTAACTTTTTATACCTTGTACATATTTTATGCACTGCCCACTTTCGGGATATTAAATCTTAAAATTAATAAGTGACTTCTGTGTACTTAAGCGGGCTCATATCTTTGGAGAGATTAGATTGTATTGTATTCTAGTGTCTTTATATGCTCGGTCAAGCTCATTGTCAATCTGTATGCAATTGCACTGCATGTTGGCAGATTGCGTGCAGATTGTAAAGGTAACTGTCATGTTTCACATGACTGTCATGTTGACTGTCATATACCTTTAAATGTTTTCAATGTTTTGTCTCTGCTCCCCCCTTTCTTTTAGATTAGCTAATGTTGCATAGATAGCCCTCCCCCCTTCCCAGAGATGCATTGCAACAGCCTCATGGCAAGAAGCAGAAACAGCATGTTCTTTTGACCTATCAAATGTTTATTGTTGTAAGATTCTCTCAGTTTATGGAAAAAACTTCACAAGATCTGCAAAATATCATTCTGATTGAGTCAATGACTGTGGACCCCAACTGAGGTTGAAGTTATCGCTATCTCATCACAACTGTAAGTTACAGAGATCACACTATCAATGCTTAGATTGGACACACAGAACAGTTGAAAGAACAGTGGAATGCTTTATAAGAATCCTTGCTAACTAGTATACACAGTGAGATGTTACATGGATACTGGATATAACTGCTATAGAGTGTGCAGCCACCTCTACACAAGTCTGTACATGCCTCCAAGTATATCCCAGCATAACACTCATCAGTGTCAGGACAAATTATTGATGTGAATGTTTTGCAACTGCAAGTTTATGCTCTGCATGTGTACACAGTACAACACAACTCTTGTCTGTGAACATATAAGAAAGAAAAAGAAAATATTCCTGCAATTATTGCATTAAAACCTGAACTCAGCCACAGAAGAAGTTATACATTTCTCTGTAAACGTTCTATCAACCCTTCTCCTTGCTAACATGATGTTTCAGGAAAGTGATATACAGTCTGGGGAAACTAATACACAAGCACAATCAGAGCTTTATCCAGAGCAGGACTTAGATAAAAGAGAAAAACCCTTAAGATATCCATCTTGGAAAGTGCAAGAGAATTTCA
Source organism: Staurois parvus (assembly GCF_062004578.1). Lineage (NCBI taxonomy): Eukaryota > Metazoa > Chordata > Amphibia > Anura > Ranidae > Staurois > Staurois parvus. Next base: position 916,028 of record NW_028317987.1, read on the forward strand.
ATACTGATAAAGAATTGCTGTGTAATATTAATGACTTATGGTCTAATACTGTTAAACGCATGTCTGCCCTCCCCCAACAATCTCATGAGTCATTACAACTAGAGGGCGCTATCCAGCAATTGAATGTTGCCTCTGAGAATTATCAAAGACTGTGTGCTACATATATTGCTCTGTTACAGCCGTACAACACTCAAGAGTCATTGGAAGAATTAGTGAGATTTGAGGAGCTCAATTTTGAAAGAGACAATTTAGTGGTGCGAACAAAGACAACGGCAGAAGTGAGAATAGCACAGCTCCATGAATCAAGGTCTTATCACTCTGCATCTACTAGACACTCAAGATCTTCCAAATCTATACAATCAAGATCTTCCAAATCCATACAATCAAGATCTTCTACACTCAGTCAACAACTGATAAAAAAAATAAGCAGGTGGGTGCAGCGCTGTAAAATTATAAATAATACATAAAATAAAATTTAATAAAATGCTAAAAATACTATAAAAACAAGTGTCCCTGTGTGCATAGATTATTATGAATAACACACTTTGGTGCAAAACACATTAAAGTGCAAAGTGTAAAGTCCACACATAAATTATATATGTCACTGTGTCGTGACTATTCAGTAATATTCGTGAGTGCCCAGTCTACAATATCCCAGTGTTGACAGGATCATGAGGATCTCTTATGATGAATATAAACGTGGTGATATCCAAAATGATATAGGACTGCGCACTCACCAGATGCACAATCAATATGCGCATGTAAGAGATAACCCCTCTTAAGGTTTGAATCCAGGAAACCCTCTGGAAACCCTCTGGAATGTGGTCCGGTCTATTCTCATATAAACAGTAGCATATGAGCTCTGGGTAATATAGAGAAAGGAAGCAGCCAGCATAGAAGAGGAAAAAACTCAAATCCTCCAAAGTATGTCAATAAAACAGTAAAAATACGGTGCTAAAATGTGAAAAAGATAAACAGATAAGCTAATACACAACTGAAGTAAAGTCTTAAGTATAGTTCATAAGGTGCAGTGTGACAATAGTGGTTCAATGAGTAACTGTATAACTTTCGTGACTCCCGTGGCTGTGAAGAATGAGCATACAATGCACTAACCAGATAGCACAAGTTCTTGTGCGTTGGAGTATATAAGACCTACTCCAAGGTGCTCTGGGGACAGGAACTCTGCATGTGGATGAAGTAGTCAGGTGGGGGTGCATCACCAGATGTCATCCAACCAGGGCAGGTTGCCTCTCTCCAGCAGTGTGTGAACACATCAGGTTAACTATATCCTGCAGTATGGATTTCAGCCATCGGGGGGGATCATACATTCAAGTGTGAATCCACTTTAAAAGCACCTTCAGGGGAAGGGAGCTCAAGATACCAAAAAATGAGCCCAGAAGAGAGAAAACTCCAATAGTGTAGTATTTTTAATTGACAAATGGAGTAACATCAAAGTCAATAATCCATGATAAAAGGGGGTCTCCCTAACGCGTTTTGTGTAATAACACATTTTCAAAGGGAGAGAACCCTGTCTCATGTGGGTCTTTATATATAATAAGGCACGCATGCGCCGTTTTGCGATTCCGCGCATGCGCACTAGGCAACAGCGGTGGCAATATTGCTGGCTATAATTATTTTTATCCACCAGATGTCTGCCCCTCCCCTCCAACCATCAGAAGAGTGCCTGTTCCCCCAACCAGTTTAAGTGTGCCTATTTGTCCCAAAGTAGCAGTATAGTGCCTGTTCCCCTGACCATCAGAAGAGTCCTCATTCCTCTGACCATCATAAGAGTGCCCATCCCCTAACAGTCTTAACAAGTGTTCATTTCTTGATTAACCACCTCCCGCCCGCCATATAGTCCAATGACGGGCACAAGGTGGTTCTCTCATTCTGGGAGGATGTCATATGACGTCCTCCCATTCTCACCGCGCATGTGCGACTCAGGGAGCGCGCAGCACGGCGTTCGGCTGTGCACTGTGTCCCTTGGACACAGCGGATCACCGATCTACGGAAAGACCCGAAGATGTCGGCTCAGTCATGTGATCAGCTGTGTCCAACCACAGCTGATCACAAGTAAACAGGGAAATGCTGGTTATCGGCATTTCTCTCCTCTTGAGCTGTCACGCTGACAGAGGAGGGGAGAGGAGAGCCGGTAATCGGCATTCCACAGAGGGGACATATACACTGATCATCAGGGCAGTGATGATCAGTGTGCCCTGATGATCAGTGTGGCCCCAGAAGTGCCACCTCTCAGTGTCTATCAGTACCAGCTGTCAGTGCTGAACAGTGCCACGTGCCAGTGCCCATCAGTGCCACATCAATGCCACATATCATTACCTACTAGTGCACATCAATGCCACATATCAGTGCCCATCTGAGCTGCCTTTCAGTGTCACCCATCAGTGCCAGTAAGTGCCACCTATCAGTGCTTCCAATCAGTACTGCCTATCAGTGCCAGTCAGTGCCGCCTATCAGTGCCAGTCAGTGCCACCTATCAGTGCCAGTCAGTGCTGCCTATCAGTGCTGCCTTTCAGTGCCCATCAGTGATGCCTGTCAATGCCCATCAGTGCACACCTACCAGTGCCTCCTCATCAGTGCCCATCAGTGTCACCTATCAGTGTCCATCAGTGCAGCCTATCACTGCAGCCTCATTAGCGCACATCAGTGAAGGAGGAAAATCACTTATTTACAATATTTTATAATAAAAACTAAGAAAAAACATTTTTTTTTCAAAATTTTCATCGGTTTTTGGTTTGTTTAAGAAAAAATAAAAAAATCCCAAGGTGATTAAATACCACCAAAAGAAAGCTCTACCTGTCACAAAAAAATGATAAAAATGTCATATGGGTACAGTGTTGCATGACCGCGCAATTGTCATTCAAAGTGTGATAGCACTGAAATCTGGAAATTGGCCTGGGCACGAAGGGGGTATAAGTGCCCTGTAGGCACGCGGTTAAAGGATGTTTGCCTGTTCCCTGGGGTTTATACTAGGGTCTTGTAGTTTAATGCATAATTTACAATATACTGTAATTCTCATCTCAGGTCCTTCAGGGTACAGCACAACTCTGAGTCCCTCATATTAGGGCAGCACAGTGGCTAAATGGTTAGCACTTCTGCCTGACAGCACTAGGGTCATTGGTTCAAATCCCAACCATGGCACCACCTGCCTGGAGTTTGCATGTTCTCCCTGTGCTTGCGTGGGTTTCCTCTGGGTTCACCGGTTTCCTCCCATACACCAAAGACATGCTGGTAGGTGAATTGGCTCCTGTCTAAATTGGCCCTAGTATGTGTATGTATGAATGGGAGTTAGGGACCTTAGATTGTACACCCCTTGAGGGTTAGGGACTGATGTGAATGTACAATATATATGTAAAGTGCTGTGTAAATTGACAGCGATATATAAGTACCTGAAATAAATATTACAGTTTACTCCAGATTTATGAAGATTATTGCATGACTTTTTAGGTCTTTCATTGTAAAGCTCACATTTCAGAGTTCCTCACCATCAAACATCACTCCAAAGTCCTGTAAATTGTATAGATTGTAATATAATTCTCACCTTAGGTCTTGCAGCGTACATCCTGGATCTTGGAGTCCCTCACACAGACGTTTTATTCCTGAGTCCTGCAATGGATTTCCCGATAAATCCAGTTTTCTGAGAGATCGGTTTGTGATAAGAACAGAGTGGAGATCTTCACAACACAAAGAAGTTAAACGACATTTTTGGAGGCTGCAAAGACAATATAAATGTGCAATGTAAATGCAGGCCATTGGATTGTGTAGAAATCTTCACTGCAAGGCTGCCCTGTCCTCTTCTTGCTGCTGAACTTCCAGAGCTGTGGGCGTTAACAGCTTTGGGTCTGTAGTCTCAGATAAAGATGATCTGATGCAGACATATTCCCTCCTGCCTTCTCTTCTATTAACTACTTGCCAACCGCAGGTAGCCAAATGACAGCTACACTGCGGCCGGCCAGTTCTGGGAGGGCGTCATATGACGTCCTCCCAGAACACGCTCTCCTGCGCGCACCCGGGGGCACACCCCCAGTGATCTCCGTGATCGCTGTGTCCTACGGACACAGCTGATCACATGATGTGGTAAAAGGCCAATAACAGCAGCCTTTTACCATGTGATCAGCCATGTCCAATGACACGCTGATCACCGGGAAATGCAATTGCCAGTTCTTGGCTGCACTTTCCTCACACTGTCAGAGCGCGAGGAAAGTACTGCCGAGAACCGGCAGTTGTCAGAGCAGGGATCGGCACTGATCATCAGGGCACTGATAATCAGTGCCCTGATGATTGGTGCCCAGCAGTGCCTCCCACCATTTCCGCCCACCAGTGCTCATCAGTGCACCCACCTGTGCCCATCAGTGCATCCAACCATGCCCAGCAGTGCCACCTACCAGTGCCACCTACCTGTGCCCACCAGTGCCACCTACCTGTGCCCACCAGTTCCACCCACCTGTGCCCATCAATGCAGTGCTGCCAGTCAGTGACACCAGTCAGTGTCCAGCAGTTGCGCCAGTCAATGCCTTGAAGTGCCGCTAGTCAGTGCCCAGCAGTGATGCCAGTCAGTTGTACCTATCAGTGCTCTCTATCAGTACCCATCATCAGTGCTGCCTATCAGTGCCACCTACCCGTGACACCTCATTAGTGCTGCCTATCAGTGCCACCTCATTAGTGCTGCCTATCAGTGCCACCTATCAGTGCCACCTCATTAGTGCTGCCTATCAGTGCCCTTCAGTGCTGCCTATCAATGCCCATCAGTGCTGCCTATCAGTGCCCATCAGTGCTGCCTATCAATGCCCATCAGTGCCGCCTATCAGTGCCCATCAGTGCCGCCTATCAGTGCCCATCAGTGCTGCCTCATCAACGCACATCAGTGAAGGAGAAAAATTACTTGTTTGAAAAATTTTATAATAAAAACAAAGACATTTTTTTTTTCAAATTTTTTGCAATTGTTTTGTTTATAGCACAAAAAGTAAAGTGCCCAGTGGGGAGTAAATACCACCAAAATAAAGCTCTATTTGTGAGAAAAAAATGATACAAATTTCATATGGGTACAATCCTGCATGACCGCGCAATTGTCAATCAAAGTGTGACAGCGCTGAAAGCTGAAAATTGGCCTGGTAAGGAAGGGGGTGTACTGTAAGTGCTCAGTAGGCAAGTGGTTAAGAAAAGTTATTTTATTGATTACATTACCTGTAATACATTCTATGAATGGGAAGAGTCTGATCAGTCACAGGATGCTCTCTCCAATTCACAGATTGTGTTACAGGCAGGGAAATCAGTGAAAGAACTTGGAGAAAAGGGCAGGAAGGGCAGTTCCTGTTAGATCCTCTTTAGCACAGGAAGAAGACAGGGCAGCCTTGTAGTGAGGATTGCTTGATAATCCAGCAGCCTTCACATCATGGGACATACTTCATTACAGGCCAGTAATGGAACTAAAGATGTAGAGAATTTTGCTGTTAACTAAACTTCAGCTTTAATAGTCCATATTCCACAAACCCCAAACAAGTGATCATACACACAGGCACAAACAATATCTAGGAACTACAAGTCATTGCGGACAGACTGTCACAACTAGCAGAGACCACACTGCAAATTAGTCCTATTCAAAGTTTATGTTGTTCTCTACTTCCAAAAAAGGACATACCAAACAATATAATCCAGCAAATCAACACAGAGCTGGCAGATATAACTACATCAAAGTTTAACAATCAACTGGCAAAAAAAAATAGATTAATATATATTTTTTAAAATAACAAACATGTTATACTTTCCTACTCTGTGCAGTGGTTTTGCACAGAGCAGCCCTGCTCATGGCCCCTCCCTCCCAGCCAAGTGCCCCCGCAGAAAGAAGTTTGCTATGGGGGCACCTAAGCAGGCTCTCCCCCAAGCCACTGCTCTGCATGTACTTTCACACACACAGCTGCAGCTCAGCTGCGCCTTTCTCTCTTCTCATTGACTCACCTTCAGTGATTGACAGAGGGCAATACTAGCTTCTATGTAAGAATCAATCAAGGCTATCCTCATTAAGACCAAGGAGCAAAGGGGAAGAGAAAGGCAGAGGTAAAAAAAATATATAGAAAAATATAAGTAAAAAATTTCAGCTGGGGATGCTCTCGAAATGCTTGCTCAACCTATTTAACCCCAGGGATTTAGCCTAGCTTGTGATGCCACTTGTGTGGCGACATCCTTCTGAGGTGAATAGGTACACTTTATTGGAGAAGTAAACAGGCCCTTATTGTGGGGGAGATACCTTTATTCCCTATATAATGTATTTTTAATACTCTACAGGTATATTGATATGTGATATTGATATGTGTCTAATGTGGAGTGCCCAAGTGTCTGGCATGCCAGTCACTTGACAAAAGAACTCAGTGCTATTGCCACCAGCAGTGGGACTGAATGGTCCTTTAACACCTTTTTCAACTGTTCATCCCAATTTATAACCTATGTACTCAGGTATCATAGGTGAGCACAGACAAACACACATGTGAAAGGGATCAGGAACAGCACTGCCGCAAGGAGCTCCAGTTCACTGCTGCAGATTCCTGGCACCTGCGCCCTTCCACTGTGCTAGAAGTCCATCTCCACTACCAAGGGTGTTTGGACAGGAATTGTGCAAGAAGCCACCCTTTATCTCATCACCCATCATTTTGGGCACCACAGCCAGAGATACTACAGAACAGACAATGTCCCATGGAACAACACCAGAATTCTGATGGACTCCAGCACTGCCCAGCTATGTGCTCATACCGACCCATCCAACTGTTATATATCACATATACTGGATAATGTCAGATACGTACTCTGAGGATCCTCTGCTTCATCCATGGAGTGGACTGGACCATGGCTGCTATGAGATGGCTGCATACAGTGGAGGAGTTTAAAGAGAGATCGAAAGACAGGAGTTTCATTGGTGAACAGGTGGATACCACCATCATTTCTGAGACCTGGGTAAAGATCAGAGGCATCCACAAGGAGCATTTTTCATTGCATTCTTCTAGCACATTGGCCCTATGGGATCTATGTGTTGAGGTGAGGGGGCAATCCAGCTGGTGACGGATTCATTTCCAGAAACCACCTGCATCAGAAGTTGGTATCTGCATATGTTCCACATTTTAGGACTTGTGCTTTACATGGACTTTTCTTTTGATCTTTGTCATTATCGTTACTATATTTTTTGTATAATTGATTGTCTTTGGGGTTTATATTTGCATACCTTAGTCACAAGGTGCCTATATCATTCATGTTTGTCTCCCACGTATGGGATTGATTGGACCGGAGGGCATTTCAGTGGTGCACGTTTTTTGTTCCATTATATTTCTATGAAGGTCACTTTTGCACAGTGTCACATCTATGATTATATAGGGGAATATTTAGGACCCTTTTGGTCTCATGGTTAGTGTTATTGCATGTTGATATATGCATTTAGGCATTAGGGTCAATATGTTGATGCCATTCTTTCGGCATCTGGGAGTTCACTTTTATCACTGTTAGCCTTCTGCATTTAGGACGGCTTGGCACCATTCACTATTTTTGCATTTATATTACTGACCTTTTCCCTCGATCAGCAGTCTCTTCAATTGGTTCTCACTATTTATTTTCACCAGTTTTTACTAGGCAATACTGGATGTCACTTTCAGACATCTGGGAGCACATATACACCTTATGATATTAGGGACGTTTTTTTCATATTTCTGTTGTACACTTTAATCTCACTGACCATTTTTCATGGTCAGTTTGTGGTTTTATTCTGATTTCTTTCTGGTTTCTTAAAGTTCTATAGTTAATATTTTCACTTGTTTCCACCTATATTGAGCTACACTGTATAATATAATTTATATATGTGGATGAAGTTACAGAATGTTTGGGATAGCGCTACACCATTTTGTTGTATTATACATCTATTTCTATCTAGGCATATAGTCAGGTTATAGCAGCTCCCCCTTTCTTTGGTGCACAGGCAGGTAGCACGGGAGGTCCATCCTATATATTTGTAAACAAGCAGATCCAACATCAGGCTGGGATATAAGAAGCACAGTGTGTCAAGGCATTTCTTGATACATCACAACAAAGATCTGCACTTACCATCAGCAATGATTGTGGAACAAATCCCTGTTTCCAAGAAATACAACAGAATTACAAGATTCTGCAAATGAGAAACTTCCTGGATACGTGGACTGAACACACTTATCCCAGATGGCCTCAATGAGGCCATTGAAACTTTCTAAGAATCATTATATCATTGTTCATCTAGTACATACTCAACTGAACTACTACATCCCCCACTTGAATTTCATGTGTATAAGGCTTCATGCACACAGGATGTTAAAATAAAACTCTCCTAGAAGCCTTCCTCCTGGCAGCAGCATTTTTGCAGAAAAGTATCTAAGCTTTTACAAGCATTTGGGCATGTTTACAAGCATCAAGCGCTTTGGCGTTAATTCATTTAATTGGCCAGAATGAATAAGCCTAGCATTAACACACGTTTAGGCGCATTTATCAGCATCAAGCGTTTTTACTGCCAAAGCATTGCTGCTCCTGGACGCACTGACCCTGGGGTTTTTTTTTCTGCTGGTAAACATTACTGCTACTAAAAGCTTCTATGTGCATGGACACATAGGATAGGCAGGGGTGGACTGACAACTCATGGGGCCCCCAGGCAATAGAGGATCATAGGGCCCTTATGTTCTTGCCCACACTCAAACCACACCCCAAAAAGCCTATGAAAGGTACCAGGGACATCTCATGGGGCCCCCTATTAACCCTGGGCCCTAGGGCAGTGCCAGAGAGCCCGAATCGTCCACCCCTGCATAGAGGGCTGTTTGGAAGCAGTAAAAAAAAACCTCCTGACACCCCTAAAAGTGGCTGCAAAAATGTCCTGTGTGCATGAAGCCTAAGGTTGTATGTGCTTACTCATGTGACATTATGACTATGATGGTTTTTAACATATTATCTTACAAACATAATTTAGCCTTTTTAAATACACTAATCATTTCATATTCAGCACCTGCGTTTAGGCTAATCACATCCCTTACAATCACATCCTCACAGGTTACTCTCTCATTTAGGATCCAATGTGAAACTATCCTCGGACAGCAAATTATCAGCTTATATTAACAGCAGAAAATGGAGGCTGGAAGAATGCATGGAAAAGTCTTTTGGACACTACATCACTGACCAGAGAAGACATTCAGGTAGTGAAGTGGAAGAAAAGACTGTCAATGTTTTAGTAGGTAAACATTATAAACACATTACCTATAAGGCAGAGTAAGTGAGGCAATAATAGTCAGGGCAAACACTCAAATACAGATTACCCATAACCTGTGCCTTTAAAACCGCAACCCCAAAGTGGTCTTTAAGGTCTAAGGTGCTATATTAATGGACCATGCTCTTGGACCTGTATAGCATCCTGCAGCTAATTCACCTATTGAACCAAAGAACCAAGAACACTGAATGTAGGATTCATGGCCCAAAGCAAATGTTACAGGCTGGCCCCATCAAGGTACGGATCCATAGGTATATGTTAAGGATTCTAGCTGTCTGAGCAGAGTGGGTTCACAGCTTAGCAGGAGAGCACTGTTCTGCATTCCTGACAAATCCTAGAATAGGAATGGAGCTATGGGGGAAGTATGTTGTACATCGTAACAAGGCATGCTACACAGTGAAGCTAGTAAACTGTCAGAAAAATGACAGCCTGAATCTAGTGCGGTGAACATTGCATGTACACAAAGAGCCTTTGGAGCATACAATGGACATCATCCACATAAAGCCGTATGGTGTGTACTTTATCCCCAACCTGTCCCCATTGAATGTTTGGGCAAGTTCTAACATGCTCAGATAAAGGTTCCATTACAGAAGATGGAAAATGTATTATTTTGCTGTAGCAAGGAATTGAGAGAGATCAGTAAGCTTTTCAATACAATTTCAGAAGCAGTTGTGTCCATAGCCAGATAATTAAAGGATAAGTTCACCTTTTTGGCAAAAATAATAAATGCACATTTTTTTGCAGGAGCCTGGAAAGCATTGCACCAATGATCAGTAGATCGCTGATGCCATGCAGATCTTCTGCAGACTTGTCAGAATATCTGATTGCCATATGGAGATGTACAGCCAAACAGATATATTGACAGGAAGCTTCAATTAACTATCACGGCACTCCACAGCCCCGTGATAGTTCATTGGAAACTACAAGCTGACTGCTGCTAAGGCTGCCGGGACTTGTAGGCACTAATTCACAGAACTCTGTGAATGAGTGACGAGGCCGTGTTGGCGGAGCCCCACATGGCCACGCTGTTTTCAAAATCTGACAGATAGTACAAGGAAACTTCTCCCGTATTACCTGTCAGAGGGAGGAGCAGTGGCTGTGGCAATGGGAACATGTAAAATGTTCCAACAGTGAACCTTTCCTTTAAGCAATGTGTCTTCTGAGTCATCTTCTGTGTATGCCTGTGCTATGTACAGTGTCACAGTATAAACTGCTTTTGGCCCTTTAGAATCAGAGGATGTGAAGAGGGAAGCTGTCTCAGGTATCTTGGTTACCATGCCTGATTGGAGATGAAAATAAATGCGTATCCATGCCATCTAGGTGTTAATGAAAGCAGAAGGAGGTAGGGGAACTGCCATCCCTAAAGGGAGCTGTCACCCTCATTGGCCTTTCCCTTTCTTGTGCTAGCAAACAATTCCATCAGTTTGTGTAGCTTTGCCCAATTGGACCACCACCAAGACATCTCAAATGCATGTCCGCTGTATGAAGGCTCTACAGGGTGAGATAAGAGCAGTGGTTTGAGCAACTTGTTGCCACTGGGAAGTTGGGTGCCAAGTCCAAACTCACATGCAGCATGCCCAGGCCACATCCCCACCTCTTGATTGTATTTTTTTATTGGTGCAAGTCCCTCATGGCAGTGTTGGAGAATTTTTAACATGATTTCACTCAAGCCAAAGGCTTGGAAGTGGATAGTCTTGTTTCTATCAGCTTCTTGAATCTTGTAGAGAGTTAATAAACAATGTGTGGAAATGTGAAAGATATGGTTTGTTATGTGAGAATCAGCAATAAAGACTCTGGTGAACTCTGGGCTATCTTGGTCTAGAGGGTTACATAAAGGTTGGATGGCTGGTATTGACCCTTTTACTGCCACTGATAGTACCCCTACACATGTGGCATGTAATTAAATTCCTGGTTGTTATAACAGCCATGAGTTTGTTTACATTTTTAGAGCAGACTGTGGGCTAAATTGTAGAAGTGACTGTATGGACTGCTTCTATAATGTTTTTTTCTGTGTCTCCCTGTGTGAGTACCCCCCTTTCTTGTTCTCCAATTTCATATACTTCTCCTGGGAGCTCAGGACCAAAAAAATTACACATCAAGATAGTGAACACTAAGAGATAGAGGAATGTCCATTTTACCATCTTGGTAAAGGTAAAAATCCAGTATGTTGCTCTGAAGCAGCAGCAGCGCCAGGGAGCCAGCAGTGGCACAGGTTAGGCACATTTCATTTGATGGTCATGTGATTACACCACAAGAGAAGGGCATTGGAAGCTAAAGAGTCTCCTAGGGGTAACCTATGCATTGGTTACAAATTACGCATGCATCCTCTCAGCTGATTTGGGACTGCCTTGTTGGTACGGGGCCCCATTATAGTTTCAGCAAGCCTAATGTCTTCCAGAAGCCAGGAGATGGGAGCACAGTTAGGAGGGTGCTTGTGTGCCATGTCAGGTACTGAAGACTCTGGACATAGTCCCATCAATATGGTTTCTCCCAAAAGGCCAGGCGTGTCAGATGCTTTGGAGCCCACATGTCTGTCTGGTATGGCGGCTAATTCAAAGGCAACTTCTTCAGCTTATGTTCTGAAGATTGATATGGCATCTGCCTTGGCTAGTTTATGGAATAAACTTGCTGGCATGTTTGCCTTCATAGGGCAAGGTTGTAAAAAGAATGGATGATTCCCTACGCCTGTCCAGTTCCCTGTAGTGGATGATGAGTGGGTGGACATAGAGTGAAAGGCAAAGGGGCAGAACTTGAAGACAGACACACATTGGATTCCACGTCTGAGGAATCTGAGCCTTAGGAAATCCACAGTTTGACTGTCTCTCAGGTTCAAAGGATGTTAGTGCATTCCTTGACAGAGATGTTTTGGGCTTATTTCAGGTTGCCAATTCTGCACCCATTAAGTTTTCAACTCTGGGATCATTATGTCCACCATATTGTTCCCAGTATTTTCCCTACATCCTTTCTTATAATAGATGCTGCATGCAGAGTGGGATCACCTAGGTAGGGTGTTTGCGGCTCCAAAGAGGCACTTAGAGGAAAAGTTCTCAAAGAAATGGAACATGCTCTCGGTAGATCTCAGCAGTTTCCCATCTATTTATAAATTTGACTTGCCCAGTTGATGACATTCAGGTCTTCAAAGACCTGGCTGTAGCAGCTATTGGTGTCTGTCAGAGTCTTAGGGGATGGATTAAGAACTCTGCAGATGTTAAGGGTAACACCCTGGAGATGTTAACAGAGTTTCCTCTGGCCCCGTTTTGCAGTGGATGCCTAAAAAGGACTTCATTCAGCAAATTTATTTTGGTCTTTTGTACATTCAACTGCATTCAGTTGATGAAAACCTGCTTCAAAGAATTGCTTTGCAAATAGTTGTTGACAGGTTTTCAGTTTGCATAGGAAGCATCTGGATAAATATATCCATAGGATTTCAGGAGGTAAGAGTTCTCTTCTACCTCTCAAGAAAAAGAATAAGTGTCTGGCTCATATGGCAACTGCTCCTTCTATATCTGCATTGGGCTGTTCTAGACAGTCTTTTTGGTGCTCTCAGGCTATGTTCCCTAGAGGGAAGGCTCAGGGCCAGTTTCATAAAAAATCCTGGGCATCTAAGCCAGCTAAGTCAGATTCCATGGCCTCTTCCCAATGAAGGGGTGTCCTCACCGATTCAGCTGAGGGGGCATTTGCTGGCACTTGTAGATGTAGCGAGAGGAGGTTGGATGTTTGTTTGACTCTGCAGTCACTCTTTTTTACAGACTAGAGTTTCAAGAATTTCCTCCTCTGTGATTTTAAGAGGTCAAATGTTTCAATGAATCCACAAAAAAGATAAATGCTATTTCAGGCTCTCGAGCATCTTCTTTCACAAGGGGTGATTGGGCCAGACCCAGAAGCCAAAAGGTTCCTCAGTTTTTACTTGAACCTGGTCATGGTCCTAATGCTAAACAGTGATGTTTGGCCAGTTTTGGACCTCATCAGCCTCAACAAGTCTATCCAGGTCCAGACTTTTCAATAGGGTCAATACACTCAGTGGTATCCATGAGACTTCCTAGCATTTGTGGCCATTAAGGATGTCTATTTTCATGTGTGCAATACAGGACCAGAACTTTTAGTTTGTGGCTCTGCCATTAGGGATGGCCACGGCTCCCCCTAGGTGTTCACAAAATGCTAGCTCAGGGGGTACTCATTCTGTGGTATTTGTTTAATATGTACTATTCTAGGACCTAGCAATCTTATGTGACCCGGTGGGAAGCTAGGGGAAATTTCATCCTAGTAAATATGTGATAGGTCAGATTTTGGCTTTTCTCCAATCCAGAATTGATTTGAAATTAGCCTTGAGTACCATTTAAGGAGCATATTTCAGCCTTGATATTTGTTTACAAGGGCCTCTTCTCCACAACCGTAGCCTGTTGCTGTGGGGGTCTGTGGGTGGGGGCTTATTGGAATCTGGAAGTCCCCTTTAACAAGGTGGCCCCTAGACCCTGGCTCCCCATGTGAACGAGTATCTATTCACAAAAAAGTGTAGGGTAAAAAAGACAGGAGACAGTCTTTGACAAGTCCTTTATTAAAAATATTTTTTTTAAAAAAATGTCCCCTGAAATAAATTCAATGTCAATGTCACGATGCCCACCGCTACTTGAAAAAAGAAAAAAAAAAGCGATCTGCTCACGTTGCTGGATCCCACCATCTGACAGCTGCACCCCCGATGACAGTTCTTAAATACTGTTATGACATTACAAGGGGGCAGGGTTCAGGTGCATTGCTTTGACCAATCACAATGCACTGTCAGGGTGCAGTGCATTGTGGGGTGTGGCTGGAGAACAGCCTGCCAAACGCTCATGTGTTCAGAAAACACACAAATGGGATATGTTCGGGTCAAGCTTAGGTTCGACTCGAACATGTAGCCCAACACTATTTCAGACTTTCATGTTAACCATGATATTGTTTTGTTGTACTGTTGGCTGCTGCCATTGTGCTATTGCTGGGTGTCCAGTTTGTTCCTATACCTTTATGGGCTCCTTCCAGCATACCTGCCCTTAATCTATCTATTATTAGAGATGGGCAAACACCTCTGGGTTCAGTTGGCAGTAGAGCATTCGAACGGGCCAAAAGTTCGCTGGGAACATCCAACCTAATACAAGTCTATGGGACTTGAATTTGCAAATTCAAAAGTGCCCATTTTAAAGGCTTATATGCATGGTATTGGCCATAAAAGTGGTATGGGGACTTGGGTACTGCCCTGAGGGAGATTAATCAGTGAAAATAATTTTTTAAAAACACCATTTTTAAAGGAACGGTCATTTTTTCATTGCTGAAAGTAAAAAAAAATCCTTTAAATATCATGTCTTGGGGGTCCCCTTAAAATACCTGCAATGTCAGGACTGACATTTCTTTTTTTAAATAACATGTTTATAAAAAAAAGAACAGAGTGGGGTTTCCCCCCCAAAATCTATACCAGATTTGTTTTTTTATGTATTTTTTGTGTATATTATTTTTGTAAATTATTATTCTTTATGTAATGTTTTTTTTTTTTTTTTTGGAAGGAGAGTGTTTTCCCCTCTGTCTTATATATTGTGAGGTGGATACTGTGCACAGTGAGACCTCAATGCATTGTGGGTTGTCTGGCAGGTGAACAGTTGGTGCCTCCACACCGCAAACTTTCAGAGTTATTCTTGACAAGTCCAGGATTGGACCCGGCTCTGAAAATTCTAATTATATGTACCTATCATACAGGTGTAGAAAAATGGGCCTTGGGTATTGGTGGTGCCTGAACACTGTATCCCCTCACAGTTACTATTGCTGGGTGCAGGAATGGGCCCTGCAGTTAAAAATTGTTAACAATTAGAGAAAAATGGTGAAAAAAATGAAATTATTATTATTATTATACAGGATTTATGGCGCCAACAGTTTGCTCAGCGCTTTACAATATAACGGGAGACAATACAGCAACAATACAGATCAATACAAGAGGGTTAGGAGGGCCCTGATCCTTGGAACTCACAGTCTAAGAGAAATGACATGCACCTATGAAACTGGTGTTGAAAAATTGGGCCTTGGGTGTTGGTGGTGCCCTAAACCAAAAAATTTTTTGGAAGCTAGCAAAATCAATATTGAGGAATAGGATAGGAAACATAGACAGTCCTCAAGTGATCCCAGATCCCTAACAAATTATTATTATTATTATTATTATACAGTATTTATAAAGCGCCGATAGTTGGCTCAGCGCTGTACATTACAAAGGGGGACAGAACATGTGACAGAACAATACCAATACAATGCAAAACATGAGGGGATCGAGGGCCCTGCTCTTTCGAGCTTACAAATGTTATCAGTTACATCATCATCAGGGACAAGATAGTTGCTTTTGATCCAGGACTGATTCATTTTGATAAATGTCAGCTGGTCAGCGGAGTCTGTGGACAGACGCACTCTTTTATCCATCACAAATCCTCCAGCAGTACTGAATGTCCAATCGGAAAGCACACTGGATGCAGGACAGGCCAGTACCTCGATGGCATATTGAGCAAGTTCTGGCCAGTGATCCATCCTCAAGACTCAGTAACCCAGTGGATGCTCAGTTGGAAAGGTCTCCAAGTCTGTTCTTGCCCCTAGATAATCCTGCACCATATGATGCAGACCCTGCCGATGGGTGCTTAAACCTAACAGTCCTGGGCGCTGAGGACTAAAGAACTGTTTAATCGGTCAGCTGGCCGCCTTCTCCACCACTCTTCATTTGACAGAATGAAGCCTCAGAAACACGTTGTCCAGGAAATGGTGACCTCCCAGTGTCTGGAAAGGCGTTACACAAATTTTTTTTCAAGGTGTCCTCAAAGATGTTTCATCCTCTGCTCCCTCTGGGAAGACTGGATGAGCTCTGCACCTTTACCCTTGTAACGTGGATCAAGAAGGGTTGCCAACCAGTATTGATCCCTCTTCTTGATAACACGAATCCTCAGGTTCTGACGTGGGCTTTGCAGAATCAGGGAGCCCATGTAGTGTAGGTTTGAGGAGGCAGGAGATTCTGAGTCCTCTGGGTCACTTAGGATGACTTCTGTATGTGATCCTCTACTTCCATGCTGCTGCAATCCTCCTCCTTCTATTCCTACTCCTTCTGTGTGTTCTGCGGCCCCGCAGGAATGGTTTCTGCATAAAGGGGGCCTTGAGAGGACAGGAAATCCTCCTCTTCCTCCCTCTGTTCTGCCTCCAGTGCCCTGTCCATGATTCCATGCAGCTTGTGCTCCAGCAGGATGACTACAGGGATAGTGTCACTGATGCATGCAGTGTCACAGCTCACCATCCTTGTGGCCTCCTCAGATGGTGACAGGACAGAGCATGCATCCATTGTCAGCAGCCACTGGTGAGGTGAGAAGAAGCCAAACTCCCCTGAGCCTGTCCTTGTGCCATTTTCACACAGGTACTCATTGATGGTCCTCTGCTGTGTATGCAGCCGCTGCTGTGTTACCAAAGTGGAGTTCCACCGAGTGGACATGTCACAAATTAGTCAGTTGGTGGGCAGGTTGAATTCCCATTTATTTTCAGGCAGCCGAACACTGGCCGTGTATGAACCCCAGAAATGGCCAGACTTTTCTGGCCTGCCTCAGAAGATCTTGAAAGCCTGAGTACCTGTTTAAGAAATGCTGCACCACCAAATTCAGGACATGTGCCAAGCATGGAACATGTGTCAAGTGTTCCTGTCGGAGGGCGGAGAGAAGTTTGGTGCCATTGTCATATACAACCATTCATGGCTCAAGCTGCCGTGGCATCAACCACCTCTGAGTCTGCCCCTGCAGAGCTGACAGAATCTCTGGCCGGGGTGGCTCCTGTCCCTTAGACAGACCAGCTGAAGCACCACGTGGCATCTTTTATCCTGACTGCTTGCATAGCCCCTTGGATGCTTATGAAGCACTGCTGGTTCAGAGGACAATTCAGCAGAAGAGGCAATAGAGGAAGGGGAAGGGGAGGGGGTGGAGCAGACAGATGTGGCAGAATCACCACCAGGTTTTTGGAGGTGTGGTGGTGGAACAAGCTCCAGAACTGAACCCTGTCCTGCATCCTTCCCAGCTGCTAGCAGAGTTACCCAGTGTGCCGTGACAGATTTGTAATGTCCCTGACCATGCCTGCTGGACCACATATCAGCAGTAATGTGCCTCTCCTTCTTGACCTTTTGGACATGGTGGGGATTTTGTATGGGATTTATATCACTTTATTGTTCTGTGTGGGATGGGATTTTGGTGCTTGGGTGCCATATGTTTGTGCTTGGTGCACTATAAACTATTTTAGTCATTTTATTCCCTCCTATAACAGTGCACAAGGCTTCTCCTATATCAGTGCACATGTCTGCTCCTTTAACACTGCACACGTCACATTGCTTTGGCCAATCACAATGCGCCACCAGAGCACATTGCATTGTGGGGCGCGAACATCCCACTAAATGCCCCATATGTTTGTGTGTTCAGTAAACACACAAACAGCCATTGATCAAGTTGAACATACAGCCCATCCCTAATCTATTATTATATACAGTTGTGTTCAAAATAATAGCAGTGTGTTGAAAAAAGTGAATAAAGCTGAAAATCCTTCTAATAGCTTTTATTTCCATCCACACAAATGCATTGGGAACACGACACATTCTATTCCAAATCACAACATGAAGAAAAATACATCAAATTTGTGTTGTTCCTCTAAAAAAATGGAAGAAAAGTGAATATTAGACGGTTCAAAAAAATGGCAGTGTTTGTATTCTTCTTTACAAACTCAAACATTCACTATATAAACTGAGAAATGTTTGAAGATTTTGCTTTCCTTTGAATGACTTCATGAATATTTGGTTGTAGTCGCACTGTTTCTGAGAACTGCTGTACATCTGTGTTGCATGGAGTCACCCAACTTCTGGCCCCTGTGATCAGGTATTCCAGACCAGGATGATTGGACCACATTCCACAGTTCTTCTCTATTTCTTGGTTTTGCCTCAGAAATGGCATTTTTGATGTCACCCCACAAGTTTTCTATTGGATGAAGATCCGGGGATTGGGCTGGCCACTCCATAACGTCCATCTTGTTGGTCTGGAACCAAGATGTTGCACGTTTACTGGTGTGTTTGGGGTCGTTGTCTTGTTGGAACCCCCATTTCAAGGGCATTTCCTCTTCAGCATAGGGCAGCATGACCTCTTCAAGTATTCTGATGTAATCAAACTGATCCATGATCCCTGGTATGCGATAAATAGGCCCAACACCGTAGTATGAGAAACATCTCCATATCATGATGCTTGCACCACCATGCTTCACTGTCTTCACAGTGTACTGTGGCTTGAATTCAGTGTTTGGGGGTCGTCTGACAAACTGTCTCCGCCCACTAGACCCAAAAAGAACAATCTTACTTCCATCAGTCCACAAAATGTTGCCCCATTTCTCTTTGGGCCGGTCAATGTGCTCTTTGGCAGATTGTAACCTCTTCAGCACACGTCTTTTTCCCAACAGTGGGACTTTGCGGGGACTTCTTGCAGATAGCTTGGCTTCACATAGGCGTCTTCTAATTGTAACAGTCCTCACAGGGAACATCACACCTTCTTTCATCTTCCTGGAGCTGATTGTTGGCTGAGTCCGCACCATTTTGGCTATTCTTCTATCCATTCCAATGGTAGTTTTTCGCTTTCTTCCGCGTCTTTCAGGTTTTGGTTGCCATTTTAAAGCATTTGCGATCATTTTAGCTGAGCAGCCGATCATTTTCTGCACTTCTTTATATGTTTTCCCCTCTCCAATTGACTTTTTAATCAAGGTACGCTGTTCTTCTGAACAATGTCTGGAATGACCCATTTTCCTCAGAATTTCAGAGAGAAATGCACTGTAACCAGCATGCTGCCTTCCTTCCTTAAATAAGGGCAATAATTGCCACCTGTTTTTCAAAGAATGAATGACCTCACTAATAGAACTCCACACTGCTATTATTTTGAACACGCCCCTTTCAATGAGTGATTCAATGACACAGAATCAGCAGCATGCATGTCATGACTGTTGGGTCTGTTGGATTTCTATTACTCTACTACACCTGCTAGGAAATTATTTGCCATGTAGAAATATCATTTCCACCAAAAACAGTGATTGATCCGGTTAGTGATGTCTGACTGCTATTATTTTGAACACAACTGTATGTGCTCCAACTTTGGAGACTCCCAAAATGTTAATACTGCAGTATACTGGGGTGTCGTGATGTGGCCTCTGCAGCTTATACATATATTTGCAAATGTGTGCAAAATAAACCCCTTGTTTTTAGTGTGAACTGTTAGACAGGGTTAATTTGGTTTATTTGCAGGCTGGCAAGTGAGCTGGGATCTTTGTTTGCTGTTTTGATACATGCTTTGCTCTTCCATGTGCTCCTTGCGGCAAAGGCCAGTTATAGGTTGGGGTAAGTGCCATTTATACAGGACATTGTTTTTGCCTTCTTTTTTTCCCAATCCTCAGGCCCTTCGCACTTTGGATGTGGTGTTGGTTGTCAAGTTGTACAGTATTTGAAATTGTCTTCTGTGATCAGGCAGTCAGATTCATTGTTTGTCCTTCCTGGAGGTCCAAGGAAGGCTCAGACATCTACTAAGCTGGCTATTTCATGTTGAATTTGTCAGCTTATTTCCCAAGCCTCTGGCTGGAATGGAAAGACTCCCCATTTTAAGTGATGGCTCACTCTACACAAAATGTTGGTGCAGCTTGGGTTATGTATCATCAGGCATCAGCGACTCAGGCTGCAAGGCTGTAACCTTGTCTTCAGTACATACCTTCACAAGGTTGTATCAGGTGGATGTAAGGATCACTGAGAATACTGCCTTTGGCAGCAGTGTGCTGTGGGCTGCTGAGTAGTGTCTTTGAACCTGTTAGTGGCTACTGTGTCTCCCTCCCCTCATGTACATTGCTTTGGGACATCCCAGGTAGTCATGAATAATAACCTGCTCTGTGTCCTGTGATGTACAGGAAAAGGATTTAACAGGTAAATGCAACAATCCAATAATTCCAGAATCCTGCAATTTATTATGATACTTCAAATATCATTCACAAATCAGCCCCTGTTGGATACAGCCTGCATCTCGGAATCCCTCACAGAGTTTATTCAAGAACCCTATAGAGTACTGTATTACTTCTAGTATTAAGGCCTGTACACGTGATAAGAAAACTGTATACAAATTTTCATACTAGAACCAATCATTTGATAATTGGATCATTCTTACACAGCTTTTGAGAGCAGATCACAATAATTCATGCGAATACCCGAAGGGACGATAATGCAAATTTTTCTTGTACGATGCACAACATCACTTTTGAAATTCTATTCAGTTGTACAAGAATCTTTATAAGTTGAGTAACCTCTTTGTTTTCGATATGGAGACTAGCACGCAAAAAAAGAAAACGGATGATCATTTGTCTGATACTCTCATTCTGTATACTAGACATTATTCTCCAATCACTGAAACAACAAATAACCTGCGGTTTCCTGTAGTCAGTGGTCACGGTAGACGTGTGTACATGGAGCCTATCGCTGCAAAATGCAGTACAATGCGTCAAACTAGAATTTTTGGACTTTTTTTTAGCAAAAAACGCTGCTAAATGGTAATGCAAAAACTCAAAAAACCTCAAAATAACCAGCGTTATTAAAATACCCCCCCAGTGTGCATGAACCCTTAATAATATGGACTTTATTTATTTGATTTAATTTTTGTGCTGTGTTTATTAAATGTTCTTGCATGGCGACCACTTCCTGTTATCTCACATATATATTCTTATTATTATAGCCAAATTTACCCCCCTAACTCCTCCCACAGTTGTTACACTACATAGACAGTAATATACCGAAACTTGCAGATTGTTCCCGATTGGTGTGCTATTACTTTGTGGAACGTTTCACCGAATGGTTCACAAAATATCGGCATTTTTGTGGTGAAATTGGTCCCATAGGAATGAATGGTGGAATGTTCAAAACTAGAGTGGGAGTTGACAAAAGCTAGAGTGTGAAAGGAAAAATCAGAACATGATTTGTAAACTGCCATCACTCCCTCATTTTCAAGCCCACCTACACAAATCTTATATCACAATGTTCAGCTATCCCTGCTGCCACTAAAAATGTTCACGGCTAAGCCATAGTCCTGATAGTTTTCACAATCTGACCATTTGTTTGCAACTCATGCCACCCATTGACATTCATTGAAACTCCACTCTAGCCACCTCAAATTTGAAGGGCAATATCTAAACTGCAACTGTGCCTTCATTTTTAATATTTCAGAGACATACTATGCAATGTAGGTCTGGGTCTTGTGATTCTCACAATGTAACGCTCTTCACTGTAGGATTAATAGTTTTAAAACTACAGCTGTTTGAAGATGGCAACCGCCAGTGAAGTGAGCAAGTTGGAGCAGTTTGTTTTTAACCGCTCCTCTGCCCTTGCTGTAGAGTGAGTTGCCATAGGAACCCAGGTGTGTGAGCAGCCAGCAGAGTGACCTAAGCCACTTCGCCCACTCCAGTTGTAGACTACTGGTGGAGGAAAGAACACTTCACACAATTTCCCCATAAATTGTAGATTTTCTAGTTATATATTATTCTCCAGTTATCTCCTGCACGGTACACTCTGGATTTTTGAGGCCCCTCACACAGAAGGTTTATTCCAGAGATCTGCAGATTATATAATTTAAAGTATAATTCTCACCTCATGTCCTGCAGAGTACAGCCAGGATGTTGGAGCCCCTCACACAGAAGGTTTATCCCGGAGTCCTGCAGATTATATCATTTATAGTATAATTCTCACCTCATCTCCTGCAGAGTACAGCCAGGATGTTGGAGCCCCTCACACAGAAGGTTTATTCCGGAGTCCTGCAGATTATATCATTTATAGTATAATTCTCACCTCATCTCCTGCAGAATACAGCCAGGATGTTGGAGTCCCTCACACAGAAGGTTTATTCCGGAGTCCTGCAGATTATATCATTTATAGTATAATTCTCACCTCATCTCCTACAGAGTACAGCCAGGATGTCGGAGCCCCTCACACAGAAGTTTTATTCTGGAGTCCTGCAGATTATATCATTTATAGTGTAATTCTCACCTAATCTGCTGCAGAGTACAGCCAGGATGTTGGAGCCCCTCACACAGAAGGTTTATTCTGGAGTCCTGCAGATTATATCATTTATAGTAAGTTTCTCACCTCAGCTCCTGCAGAGTACAGCCAGGATGTCGGAGCCCCTCACACAGAAGTTTCATTCCAGAGTCCCATAGAGAGTTCTTGGATAAATCCAGTTTTATGAGAGATTGGTTTGTGATAAGAGCAGAGCGGACTTCATCACAGCATGGGGATAATACAAAACAATCCTGGAGGCTGCAGAGACAAAATAGACACACCATGATATACTCAAAGTACATTGTCCCAGTGGAGTTAGGTGACAGAAAACACAAATGATCTTTTATACTGACACACACACAGCTGTGTGCTCAATCCCTGACTAATAGGAATGGGCAACATACTTGGGTTTTGTTTGCAGGCAGGTTCACTTAACACATCATAAAATCTGCAAAATGATAACATTAATTTTGAAAATCAGTTCTCTCCTCTTTAAAGCGGAGTTCCACTCATACTGTCAAAAAATAAAAGTCAGCAGCTACAAGAACAGGGGATTGGGGAAATTTGTGCTAGGAGATGGGATTGGGCAGGGGGTTGTGCTAGAAGGGAGGATTGGGCAGGGGGTTGTGCTAGAAGGGAGGATTGGGGAAATTTGTGCTAGGAGATGGGATTGGGCAGGGGGTTGTGCTAGAAGGGAGGATTGGGCAGGGGGTTGTGCTAGAAGGGAGGATTGGGGAAATTTGTGCTAGGAGATGGGATTGGGCAGGGGGTTGTGCTAGAAGGGAGGATTGGGGAAATTTGTGCTAGGAGATGGGATTGGGCAGGGGGTTGTGCTAGAAGGGAAGATTGGGGGGGATTTGTGCTAGGAGATGGGATTGGGCAGGGGGTTGTGCTAGAAGGGAGGATTGGGGGGGATTTGTGCTAGGAGATGGGATTGGGCAGGGGGTTGTGCTAAAAGGGAGGATTGGGGAAATTTGTGCTAGGAGATGGGATTGGGCAGGGGGTTGTGCTAGAAGGGAGGATTGGGCAGGGGGTTGTGCTAGAAGGGAGGATTGGGGAAATTTGTGCTAGGAGATGGGATTGGGCAGGGGGTTGTGCTAGAAGGGAGGATTGGGGGGGATTTGTGCTAGGAGATGGGATTGGGCAGGGGGTTGTGCTAGAAGGGAGGATTGGGGGGGATTTGTGCTAGGAGATGGGATTGGGCAGGGGGTTGTGCTAAAAGGGAGGATTGGGGAAATTTGTGCTAGGAGATGGGATTGGGCAGGGGGTTGTGCTAGAAGGGAGGATTGGGCAGGGGGTTGTGCTAGAAGGGAGGATTGGGCAGGGGGTTGTGCTAGAAGGGAGGATTGGGGAAATTTGTGCTAGGAGATAGGATTGGGCAGGGGGTTGTGCTAGAAGGGAGGATTGGGCAGGGGGTTGTGCTAGAAGGGAGGATTGGGCAGGGGGTTGTGCTAGAAGGGAGGATTGGCCAGGGGGTTGTGCTAGAAGGGAGGATTGGGGAAATTTGTGCTAGGAGATGGGATTGGGCAGGGGGTTGTGCTAGAAGGGAGGATTGGGCAGGGGGTTGTGCTAGAAGGGAGGATTGGGCAGGGGGTTGTGCTAGAAGGGAGGATTGGGGAAATTTGTGCTAGGAGATGGGATTGGGCAGGGGGTTGTGCTAGAAGGGAGGATTGGGGAAATTTGTGCTAGGAGATGGGATTGGGCAGGGGGTTGTGCTAGAAGGGAGGATTGGGGGGGATTTGTGCTAGGAGATGGGATTGGGCAGGGGGTTGTGCTAGAAGGGAGGATTGGGGGGGATTTGTGCTAGGAGATGGGATTGGGCAGGGGGTTGTGCTAAAAGGGAGGATTGGGGAAATTTGTGCTAGGAGATGGGATTGGGCAGGGGGTTGTGCTAGAAGGGAGGATTGGGCAGGGGGTTGTGCTAGAAGGGAGGATTGGGGAAATTTGTGCTAGGAGATGGGATTGGGCAGGGGGTTGTGCTAGAAGGGAGGATTGGGCAGGGGGTTGTGCTAGAAGGGAGGATTGGGGAAATTTGTGCTAGGAGATGGGATTGGGCAGGGGGTTGTGCTAGAAGGGAGGATTGGGCAGGGGGTTGTGCTAGAAGGGAGGATTGGGGAAATTTGTGCTAGGAGATGGGATTGGGCAGGGGGTTGTGCTAGAAGGGAGGATTGGGGAAATTTGTGCTAGGAGATGGGATTGGGCAGGGGGTTGTGCTAGAAGGGAAGATTGGGGGGGATTTGTGCTAGGAGATGGGATTGGGCAGGGGGTTGTGCTAGAAGGGAGGATTGGGGGGGATTTGTGCTAGGAGATGGGATTGGGCAGGGGGTTGTGCTAAAAGGGAGGATTGGGGAAATTTGTGCTAGGAGATGGGATTGGGCAGGGGGTTGTGCTAGAAGGGAGGATTGGGCAGGGGGTTGTGCTAGAAGGGAGGATTGGGGAAATTTGTGCTAGGAGATGGGATTGGGCAGGGGGTTGTGCTAGAAGGGAGGATTGGGGGGGATTTGTGCTAGGAGATGGGATTGGGCAGGGGGTTGTGCTAGAAGGGAGGATTGGGGGGGATTTGTGCTAGGAGATGGGATTGGGCAGGGGGTTGTGCTAAAAGGGAGGATTGGGGAAATTTGTGCTAGGAGATGGGATTGGGCAGGGGGTTGTGCTAGAAGGGAGGATTGGGCAGGGGGTTGTGCTAGAAGGGAGGATTGGGCAGGGGGTTGTGCTAGAAGGGAGGATTGGGGAAATTTGTGCTAGGAGATAGGATTGGGCAGGGGGTTGTGCTAGAAGGGAGGATTGGGCAGGGGGTTGTGCTAGAAGGGAGGATTGGGCAGGGGGTTGTGCTAGAAGGGAGGATTGGCCAGGGGGTTGTGCTAGAAGGGAGGATTGGGGAAATTTGTGCTAGGAGATGGGATTGGGCAGGGGGTTGTGCTAGAAGGGAGGATTGGGCAGGGGGTTGTGCTAGAAGGGAGGATTGGGCAGGGGGTTGTGCTAGAAGGGAGGATTGGGGAAATTTGTGCTAGGAGATGGGATTGGGCAGGGGGTTGTGCTAGAAGGGAGGATTGGGGAAATTTGTGCTAGGAGATGGGATTGGGCAGGGGGTTGTGCTAGAAGGGAGGATTGGGGGGGATTTGTGCTAGGAGATGGGATTGGGCAGGGGGTTGTGCTAGAAGGGAGGATTGGGGGGGATTTGTGCTAGGAGATGGGATTGGGCAGGGGGTTGTGCTAAAAGGGAGGATTGGGGAAATTTGTGCTAGGAGATGGGATTGGGCAGGGGGTTGTGCTAGAAGGGAGGATTGGGCAGGGGGTTGTGCTAGAAGGGAGGATTGGGGAAATTTGTGCTAGGAGATGGGATTGGGCAGGGGGTTGTGCTAGAAGGGAGGATTGGGGGGGATTTGTGCTAGGAGATGGGATTGGGCAGGGGGTTGTGCTAGAAGGGAGGATTGGGGGGGATTTGTGCTAGGAGATGGGATTGGGCAGGGGGTTGTGCTAAAAGGGAGGATTGGGGAATTTGTGCTAGGAGATGGGATTGGGCAGGGGGTTGTGCTAGAAGGGAGGATTGGGCAGGGGGTTGTGCTAGAAGGGAGGATTGGGCAGGGGGTTGTGCTAGAAGGGAGGATTGGGGAAATTTGTGCTAGGAGATAGGATTGGGCAGGGGGTTGTGCTAGAAGGGAGGATTGGGCAGGGGGTTGTGCTAGAAGGGAGGATTGGGCAGGGGGTTGTGCTAGAAGGGAGGATTGGCCAGGGGGTTGTGCTAGAAGGGAGGATTGGGGAAATTTGTGCTAGGAGATGGGATTGGGCAGGGGGTTGTGCTAGAAGGGAGGATTGGGCAGGGGGTTGTGCTAGAAGGGAGGATTGGGCAGGGGGTTGTGCTAGAAGGGAGGATTGGGGAAATTTGTGCTAGGAGATGGGATTGGGCAGGGGGTTGTGCTAGAAGGGAGGATTGGGGAAATTTGTGCTAGGAGATGGGATTGGGCAGGGGGTTGTGCTAGAAGGGAGGATTGGGGGGGATTTGTGCTAGGAGATGGGATTGGGCAGGGGGTTGTGCTAGAAGGGAGGATTGGGGGGGATTTGTGCTAGGAGATGGGATTGGGCAGGGGGTTGTGCTAAAAGGGAGGATTGGGGAAATTTGTGCTAGGAGATGGGATTGGGCAGGGGGTTGTGCTAGAAGGGAGGATTGGGGAAATTTGTGCTAGGAGATGGGATTGGGCAGGGGGTTGTGCTAGAAGGGAGGATTGGGGGGGATTTGTGCTAGGAGATGGGATTGGGCAGGGGGTTGTGCTAGAAGGGAGGATTGGGGGGGATTTGTGCTAGGAGATGGGATTGGGCAGGGGGTTGTGCTAAAAGGGAGGATTGGGGAAATTTGTGCTAGGAGATGGGATTGGGCAGGGGGTTGTGCTAGAAGGGAGGATTGGGCAGGGGGTTGTGCTAGAAGGGAGGATTGGGCAGGGGGTTGTGCTAGAAGGGAGGATTGGGGAAATTTGTGCTAGGAGATAGGATTGGGCAGGGGGTTGTGCTAGAAGGGAGGATTGGGCAGGGGGTTGTGCTAGAAGGGAGGATTGGGCAGGGGGTTGTGCTAGAAGGGAGGATTGGGCAGGGGGTTGTGCTAGAAGGGAGGATTGGGGAAATTTGTGCTAGGAGATGGGATTGGGCAGGGGGTTGTGCTAGAAGGGAGGATTGGGCAGGGGGTTGTGCTAGAAGGGAGGATTGGGGAAATTTGTGCTAGGAGATGGGATTGGGCAGGGGGTTGTGCTAGAAGGGAGGATTGGGGAAATTTGTGCTAGGAGATGGGATTGGGCAGGGGGTTGTGCTAGAAGGGAGGATTGGGGGGGATTTGTGCTAGGAGATGGAATTGGGCAGGGGGTTGTGCTAGGAGGGAGGATTGGGGGGGATTTGTGCTAGGAGATGGGATTGGGCAGGGGGTTGTGCTAAAAGGGAGGATTGGGGAAATTTGTGCTAGGAGATGGGATTGGGCAGGGGGTTGTGCTAGAAGGGAGGATTGGGCAGGGGGTTGTGCTAGAAGGGAGGATTGGGGAAATTTGTGCTAGGAGATGGGATTGGGCAGGGGGTTGTGCTAGAAGGGAGTATTGGGGGGGATTTGTGCTAGGAGATGGGATTGGGCAGGGGGTTGTGCTAGAAGGGAGGATTGGGGGGGATTTGTGCTAGGAGATGGGATTGGGCAGGGGGTTGTGCTAAAAGGGAGGATTGGGGAAATTTGTGCTAGGAGATGGGATTGGGCAGGGGGTTGTGCTAGAAGGGAGGATTGGGCAGGGGGTTGTGCTAGAAGGGAGGATTGGGCAGGGGGTTGTGCTAGAAGGGAGGATTGGGCAGGGGGTTGTGCTAGAAGGGAGGATTGGACAGGGGGTTGTGCTAGAAGGGAGGATTGGGCAGGGGGTTGTGCTAGAAGGGAGGATTGGGCAGGGGGTTGTGCTAGAAGGGAGGATTGGGGAAATTTGTGCTAGGAGATGGGATTGGGCAGGGGGTTGTGCTAGAAGGGAGGATTGGGGGGGATTTGTGCTAGGAGATGGGATTGGGCAGGGGGTTGTGCTAAAAGGGAGGATTGGGGAAATTTGTGCTAGGAGATGGGATTGGGCAGGGGGTTGTGCTAGAAGGGAGGATTGGGGGGGATTTGTGCTAGGAGATGGGATTGGGCAGGGGGTTGTGCTAAAAGGGAGGATTGGGGAAATTTGTGCTAGGAGATGGGATTGGGCAGGGGGTTGTGCTAGAAGGGAGGATTGGGCAGGGGGTTGTGCTAGAAGGGAGTATTGGGGGGGATTTGTGCTAGGAGATGGGATTGGGCAGGGGGTTTTGCTAGAAGGGAGGATTGGGCAGGGGGTTGTGCTAGAAGGGAGGATTGGGGAAATTTGTGCTAGGAGATGGGATTGGGCAGGGGGTTGTGCTAGAAGGGAGGATTGGGGAAATTTGTGCTAGGAGATGGGATTGGGCAGGGGGTTGTGCTAGAAGGGAGGATTGGGCAGGGGGTTGTGCTAGAAGGGAGGATTGGGGGGGGGATTTGTGCTAGGAGATGGGATTGGGCAGGGGGTTGTGCTAGAAGGGAGGATTGGGCAGGGGGTTGTTTTAGAAGGGAGGATTGGGGGGGATTTGTGCTAGGAGATGGGATTGGGCAGGGGGTTGTGCTAGAAGGGAGGATTGGGGAAATTTGTCCTAGGAGATGGGATTGGGCAGGGGGTTGTGCTAGAAGGGAGGATTGGGGGGGATTTGTGATAGGAGATGGGATTGGGCAGGGGGTTGTGCTAGAAGGGAGGATTGGGGGGGATTTGTGCTAGGAGATGGGATTGGGCAGGGGGTTGTGCTAAAAGGGAGGATTGGGGAAATTTGTGCTAGGAGATGGGATTGGGCAGGGGGTTGTGCTAGAAGGGAGGATTGGGGGGGATTTGTGCTAGGAGATGGGATTGGGCAGGGGGTTGTGCTAGAAGGGAGGATTGGGGAAATTTGTGCTAGGAGATGGGATTGGGCAGGGGGTTGTGCTAGAAGGGAGGATTGGGGGGATTTGTGCTAGGAGGGGGGATTGGGGGGATTTGTGCTAGGAGATGGGATTGGGCAGGGGGTTGTGCTAGAAGGGAGGATTGGGGGGGATTTGTGCTCGCAGGGGGGATTGGGGGGATTTGTGCTAGGAGATGGGATTGGGCAGGGGGTTGTGCTAGAAGGGAGGATTGGGGGGGATTTGTGCTAGGAGGGGGGATTCGGGGGATTTGTGCTAGGAGGGGGGATTGAGGAGGTGTGCTAGGATAGGGGATTTGGGTGAGGAGGAAGGATTTGTGGTGGGAAGGGTAATTTGGAGGAGGATGTGCTAGGAGGTGGGATTGGGGGGATTCATGCTAGGAGGGGGGATTTAGGGGAGAGGAGTTGTCCTAGCGTGGAATATTTGAGGGGAATGAGGATGTGTGCTGGGGGGTGAAGTAGAACTATATGTGAAGTTTTATTTTTTTTTGGAGGTCATGCCTAGGGCACAAAATAGTCTAGTACCGGCCCTGCCCCTACCTGTTCATACTGGATCATGTACATGATCTAGCACAGCATGGCTGCTCTGCCGCACTAAATCTGTGGTAAGCAGTCCACAAGTGGTTAAAAAACATCCTTGGGGGGCCGCACAATCACCAGCTCTGGCACCTCTTATCAGAAGCTGCGGCCATCAGATGGCAGTGAGCTATCATCGACACCAGAGGTCTCCTACCCCACAGCCCACCTGAGATCCTCCCCCAACCCCTCCCCGGACACAGCACCCTGAAGCACCTATACTGCTCCCCAAATAATAGCCCCTTCAGAACCCCCCCACCCGCAAGCCCCCTTATGGAGAGCTGAGGAACCAATGCACCCCTAACTAATCCCCCCAAAGAAAAATGGTATAGCTCCCTTAACTGCACCACACAAGTCTACCCATGATGGTGGAAGATCTACCGGGACCAGTCCAAGCACCCTCTTTCACCAAAGATATGCAGGAGTTATCTGCTAGGTAAAGGTTTCAGGTGTCACCACCATACAAAAGGTGCAACTCACTAAAAGCCTACTAACCATCCTAAGCCCCACATGAGAGAGACCTAAATTAACCCCAGGTGACCTTGTAAAATCTGGAAAATTAAAATGAAAGCACACTGGAAGCCTACTGCCGTCACAATGGACATACCCTAGTGGATGGATGAGTATGCAGAGAAATTAGGTCTTCGGTGGCATAAGCCTGCTAGAATGATAACAATCTCAGGTAACAATGCAGGAATGGCAGCAGTCCATTCCAATACAGGTAATATCTACATGAAGTTCTTATGTGGAATGCTGATAATGATAAATGGATACATAGTGACTGAAGGTCATGGATGGATGAGCCGCAGTGATTAAACGCTCTGTGCAAGCATGTGTGCAGCATATGCCATAGATGGATTGAGCAAACAGATAGCATCAAATGGTCACAGTCCTATGTATAGATAAGTAGCACCAACAATGGAACCCATCTGTGATAAGAATGGTGACTGTGGGTGCTATCCTGTGCAAGGGCTTTGCATCAATGATAGGGCAAGAAAACTAAATACAACTGATATGTCGGGAATTAGTACCTAAACAACATCCTCTCGTACAGTATGTGTCCAGCAACGTGCCTAAGCTTCTCTCTATTATTTATATTCACTCCCGGAAGACAGCTATTCCTGTATTTCTGGGAGCCCAACCATGATCCTACTGATCTCGGCTTCTTGTACAGCAGAGTTGCTGCAGCTACTATGCCCAACCCTCCCCTGCCCAGTCACAGAAATATTGGTATTCTGTGAACACATTAAAAAAAATACAAAGACTACTGTGAATGGGAAGCAGAGGGAAGGGTAGGAATAGCTGTTCTGTGTGCTTCTCTCCTCTCAGATCCTGGAGTGTCTCTCTGTAGAGTAATAATAAACCTGTCAGATGTAAATAATAGAAGTCCAACAGTTATCATGCACCTTGTTAGACTTAACAGATAATGTGCCTTTATGTTTCACAAAGTGGCTGCTTTCCTGGAATTCAGCTTTAAAATCTAGACTTAATTTAGGATAAATGTTCCCCAGACCAGCAGAAGAGTGTTGATCCTCTCAACCAGTTGAAGTCTGCCAGTCCCCCCTGACCATCAGAAGAGTTCTCATTCCACCAAATCGTCAGTAAAATGCCTGTTCCTCTGACCATCAGAAGAGTCCCTGTTCCTCCAACCAGCTGAAGTGTGCCATTACCCAAACCATCAATAAAATACCTGTTCCTCTGACCATCAGAAGAGTGCCTGGTCCCACAACCAGCTGAAGTGTGCCCATTCCCCCAAACCATCAGTAAAATGCCTGTTCCTCTGACCATCAGAAGAGTGCCTCGTCTCCCAACCAACTGAAGTGTGCCCATTCCCCCAAACCATCAGTAAAATGCCTGTTCCTCTGACCATCAGAAGAGTGCCTGTTCCTCCAACCAGCTGAAGTGTGCCCATTACCCAAACCCTCAATAAAATGCCTGTTCCTCTGACCATCAGAAGAGTGCCTGGTCCCCCAACCAGCTGAAGTGTGCCCATTCCCCCAAACCATTGGTAAAATGCCTGTTCCTCTGACCATCAGAAGAGTGCCTGTTCTCCCAACCAACTGAAGTGTGCCCATTCCCTCAAACCATCAGTAAAATGCCTGTTCCTCTGACCATCAGAAGAGTGCCTGTTCCGCCAACCAGCTGAAGTGTGCCCATTACCCAACCCATCAATAAAATGCCTGTTCCTCTGACCATCAGAAGAGTGCCTGGTCCCCCAATCAGCTGAAGTGTGCCCATTCCCCCAAACCTTCAGTAAAATGCTTGTCCCTCTGACCATCAGAAGTGTGCCTGTTCCGCCAACCAGCTGAAGTGTGCCCATTCCCCCAAACCACCAGTATAATGCCTGTTCTTCTGACCATCAGAAGAGTGCCTGGTCCCCCAATCAGCTGAAGTGTGCCCATTCCCCCAAACCATCAGTAAAATGCTTGTCCCTCTGACCATCAGAAGTGTGCCTGGTCCCCCAACCAGCTGAAGTGTGCCCATTCCCCAAACTATCACTAAAATGCCCGTTCCTCTGAGCATCAAAAGAGTGCCTGGTCCCCCAACCAGCTGAAGTGTGCCCATTCCCCAAACCATCAATAAAATGCCTGTTCCTCTGACCATCAGAAAAGTGCATGTTCCCCAACCAACTGACGTGTGCCCATTCCCCCAATCCATCACTAAAATTCCTGTTCCTTTGACAATCAGAAGAGTGTCTGGTCTCCAACCAACTGAAGTGTGCCCATTCCCCCAAACCATCAGTAAAATGCCTGTTCCTCTGACCATCAGAAGAGTGCCTTTCCCCCCAACCAACTGAAGTGTGCCCATTCCCCCACACCATCACTAAAATGCCTGTTCCTCTGACCATCAGAAGAGTGCCTGGTCCCCCAACCAGCTGAAGTGTGCCCATTCCCCCACACCATCACTAAAATGCCTGTTCCTCTGACCATCAGAAGAGTGCCTGGTCCCCCAACCAGCTGAAGTGTGCCCATTCCCCCAAACCATCAATAAAATGCCTGTTCCTCTGACCATCAGAAGAGTGCCTGGTCCCCCAACCAGCTGAAGTGTGCCCATTCCCCCAAACCACCAGTATAATGCCTGTTCCTCTGACCATCAGAAGAGTGTCTGGTCCCCCAACCAGCTGAAGTGTGCCCATTCCCCCAAACCACCAGTATAATGCCTGTTCCTCTGACCATCAGAAGAGTGTCTGGTCCCCCAACCAGCTGAAGTGTGCCCATTCCCCCAAACCATCAGTATAATGCCTGTTCCTCTGACCATCAGAAGAGTGTCTGGTCCCCCAACCAGCTGAAGTGTGCCCATTCCCCCAAACCATCAGTATAATGCCTGTTCCTCTGACTATCAGATGAGTGTCTGGTCCCCCAACCAGCTGAAGTGTGCCCATTCCCCCAAACCACCAGTATAATGCCTGTTCCTCTGACCATCAGAAGAGTGTCTGGTCCCCCAACCAGCTGAAGTGTGCCCATTCCCCCAAACCATCAGTATAATGCCTGTTCCTCTGACTATCAGATGAGTGTCTGGTCCCCCAACCAGCTGAAGTGTGCCCATTCCCCCAAACCATCAGTATAATGACTGTTCCTCTGACTATCAGATGAGTGTCTGGTCCCCCAACCAGCTGAAGTGTGCCCATTCCCCCAAACCACCAGTATAATGCCTGTTCCTCTGACCATCAGAAGAGTGTCTGGTCCCCCAACCAGCTGAAGTGTGCCCATTCCCCCAAACCATCAGTATAATGCCTGTTCCTCTGACCATCAGAAGAGTGTCTGGTCCCCCAACCAGCTGAAGTGTGCCCATTCCCCCAAACCATCAGTATAATGCCTGTTCCTCTGACTATCAGATGAGTGCTCATTCCCCCAGCCAGCTTAAGTTTTCCCATTCCTCCAAACCGGCAGTATCATGCCCATTCCCCTGACCAGCAGAAGAGTGCCCATTCCTGAACCAGGTGAAGAATAGTCTGTCTCTTGACAGTAGAAGCATGCCAATTTCTTGAACAGAAGTATGCCCAAGAGTGCCCAAGAGTTTTGCTATTCCCTGGCAAATAGAAGTATGCTTATTTCCACAGTTAGCAAAAGGTGCCTGTTCCCTGACCAGCAGATATGTGCCTGTTCCCTGACCAGCAGATATGTGCCTGTTACCTGACCAGCAGATATGTGCCTGTTACCTGACCAGCAGATATGTGCCTGTTACCTGACCAGCAGATATGTGCCTGTTCCCTGACCAGCAGATATGTGCCTGTTACCTGACCAGCAGATATGTGCCTGTTCCCTGACCAGCAGATATGTGCCTGTTCCCTGACCAGCAGATATGTGCCTGTTCCCTGACCAGCAGATATGTGCCTGTTCCCTGACCAGCAGATATGTGCCTGTTCCCTGACCAGCAGATATGTGCCTGTTCCCTGACCAGCAGATATGTGCCTGTTCCCTGACCAGCAGATATGTGCCTGTTCCCTGACCAGCAGTTATGTGCCTGTTCCCTGATTGGAGGAACTGTGTTCATTCCAAAACCAGAGATAGTTTGTCCATTCTCTAACAAACAGAGGTGTTCCCATTCCAAAACCAGCAAATTGTGCCAGTTCCTAGGTCAGAAGGAAGTAAGCCAAATAACTTACCAAAATAAATGCTCATCCTCTGACCCACCTCAGTTCCTGTCAAGTACAACAGTTATCTCTGAGCTTCTCACACAGAGGTTTCTTTCAGGGTTCTGTAGATAATTGTATAATTAACAATACAATTCTCACCTCAGCTCTCAGATTGTACAGCCTGGAACCTCAAGTCCCACAGTGAGACAAGTATTCCAGGTTCCTGTAGAGTATTGTTTAATTTATAATATAATTCTCATCTCAGATCCCACAGTGTACAGCATGGAGTCACTTACCCATATGTGTATACCACATTTCTGAAGATTAGTTCATTATTCATAGTATAAGTTTAGCTTCTTCATTGAAAAGCCCACATCTCCAATTCCCCAACCAATAAGCATCACTCCAAAATCCTGTAGATTGTTGTATACATTGTAATACAATTCTCACCTCAGCTCCTGCAGGGTACAGTTGGGATCTCTGAGTCCCTCACACAGAAGTTTTATTCCTGAGTCTTCTAGATCATTTCTTGATAAATCCAGTTTTCTGAGAGATTGGTTAGTGATAAGAACAGAGCAGAGATCATCACAACATAAAGAAGTCAGATAACAATACCGGAGTCTGCAGAGACAAGAGGAGATACACACAGATATGTGGTATAAGATTATTACTAACTGAATTATTGGAGGGATAAGAAACCACAAATAAATGTTTTTAGATTGATACATTTTTACACTCAATATATGTACAATGACAAAATATAAAATGTGTAGCAGCCCCCTAGTTACATTAGGGGAAGTTAGATCCCTGATGGTTAGACAGGAGCTGTCAGTAGCTCAGGTGCAATAGCCTGAGAAGGGAAAATTGGGTCAGGGCTGAGAGATTCTGCAGGTCAGCCTCTCTGGAATTTCCCCCTTCCCAAGGTTTTCGTAGGAAGGCCTTGGGGACAGTGGGTGGATTTTGAGGAGTGGCTGGCTGCGCTTCTTTAGGGACCTCAGCCAATCCCCAACAGGAGGTTGGAAGGGGGCTGGGCTTTTTAAAAGGTGTTGGAGCCTGCTCAGTCAGGGGTAGAGGAGAAGTGGAGGTGGAGTGGAGTAGAGAGGAGAGATGTGAGGCTTGTGGAGGAAAGCTGCCAGAAGGCCTGCTGGGATGGGGAAAACTACCTACATACTGCTGGGTGGAAGAGGAGTTCATCTGGGGTGGCACAGTGGCTAAATGGTTAGCATTTCTGCCTGGCAGTACTCGGGTCACTGGTTCAAATCCCAACCATGGCACCACCTGCCTGGAGTTTGCAAGTTCTCCCTGTGCTTGTCTGGGTACTCTGGTTTCCTCCCACACTCCAAAGACATGTTGGTAGGTTGATTAGCTCCTGTCTAAATTGTCCCTAGTATGTATATGTATGAATGCAAGTTAGGGACCTTAGATTGTACACCCCTTGAGGGTTAGGGACTGATGTGAATGTACAATATATATGTAAAGTGCTGTGTAAATTGACAGTGCTATATAAGTACCTGAAATAAATAAACAGGTGTTGCTGTCAAGCACTCCAAAAGAGACGGTGTGTGAATAGTTCAGGAAGTTTTGTCCTCAATATTTTGGTTCCCTTGGGCATCCTATACATCCCTTTAAAACAAAACCAACGCTCAAGGTCTGATTTCCTGTCTGAGGATGAACGGTGTGTGAAAATGCTAATGGACTGGCTGTGCAGGACTAAAGAGGGACCCACACAAAAATTCATTAGCAACCTCCAAGGGGGTAGTGCTGCAAATGCAATCCAAGTTTTATCTTCCAGATACACCCAGAGAAGTGAAAGATTGAGTTTGTGCAGTCTTATGCAAATTTGATGCGTTATTGGAACACCTACTGTATGTAAACTATAGTATATAGGAAGAACAAATATAGTAATAGTAAGGACAGGAGTGCTGTCTCACAAATGTCTAAATACCGAGCTTTGTTGGACCCCAGAACCCATAGTACATGTCCATGTCTTCTACTGGGCCCTGGTGATGGACCTGATTACAACAAACTCTAGTTTCTGAAGAATAATTGTCTGAGCTGTAAGCACACTAATGTATATCAATTATACTTTATTTTAATATTTTTTTTTATTATTTTAATATCCAATTTTTTTACACTTTTTATTGTATTTAATTTTTTGATGTAATTATTTATGTGGTAGAATTAATTTTAGATTTTTTTGTTTAATTATACCCTCCGGTTTATTCATTGTTCCAGAGAGGGAATATTGTGTATTCCATTGATTGCCATGTATATCCATTATGTACACTAGATGGCAGTAAGGATGTGCATTCTTTTTATGTATATTTTGTTGATTTGGAGTAGTGACCTTTTTTAACCTGATCTTGATGAATAGATTCATTATACATATTTTTATATTATCCACAAATTACTTACCACATGTGATTTGGCCATCTTATGTGGATCTGTCCATTCCATATGGATTTGGCCATTGTGCATGTTTCTTTTCATTCTCATATTGAGGCTTGGTTTCTATACTGGTCTTTTCCGGTATTATATACTGATGGACGGGATTGTCAAATTGAGGCTTGGATTCAGTTCCTGTATGGACCTGGTCACTCTATGTGGTCTCATTTCCTACGTGAATCTGGACATTTTTTATAGATTTGGCCATTTTAAATATCTCTCTATGATCTATATTCAGGTTGGGTTTTACAAACTGGTTTCTTATGGTATTACTGAACAGTAGATGGAATTGTTAAATCGAGGCTTGGATTTAATTCATGTGTTATCTACTTCCGGTGATCAGTTTGGGTTGGTTGTGCTCCAAATTGAGGCTTGGATATCCTCTAAGCATGGTGGCAGAGGGTGGCTCCGTATCCCCTAGAGGATGTCTTTTGATGACGAAACTCGTCGGGCAGAGCCTCCCTCTGACATCATTGCGCTGGCGGCCATCTTGGAAACTGTCTATTTGAATGCTTTTAACTGTTCTACAGCTTGTAAGTAGAATTTCATTTGTGCAAATATAGAAGTTTTTGATATGTATTGCACTATGAGAGGCATTTTTTTATCATGATCTCATTTGACATTGCATCTTGAGTTCACATTTGAGTTGGAGGTTTGGAATATCCCTGTTCCGGGTATGACACGGAGAGCCTGTTAGTGCTCTATATCACAATGCTGGTTGGGACCCCTTATAATTAAGGGGTCTCCATTTCTGGTAAGCCTCCATTTAATTATTTGATGGTGGTACACACTCCGGTGACCATTTGAAGGAAGATTATCTGCATTGCACCTACAGTATTATCACTGATTGTGGAGTTTTTATCTTTATATGGACTTTACTATGTCTATATGGACAATAAGTTATTGTTTTGTTGTTTTGACCCTATTTCACAGTTCTTTATGTGTACTTGGGGTTAGCATATTTTGCACAGTATTATTTAATTTTTCATTTTTGATTGCCTTTCAAAGGTAAGAGGGTCTTCATAGTGCATATGTATGTTGTATGATATCCAAAGGTTGATTTGCCCATATTTCACAGTTCTTTATGTACACTTGTGATTAGTGTATTTTGAACAGTTTTAACTTATTTTTTTATTTTTGATCACCTTTCAAGGTATGGAGGGTCTTCATAGTGCATATGTAGGTTGTATAACATGTCATGGTTCACATAGTGCAGTACCCATTCCAACTGAGCATTTGTAATCCACTGGTTTGCAGTGACTTTTTTGTAGTCTTTTGTTGTAGCCAGGGGGATCTCAAGATGGACGCCTAGATATGCTGGTATCTCTGGCTGGTGTCCCACCTGCAGCTGCTGATTTGTCCACTTGCAGGTGGCACTACTTGCTTTCTTACTATATACAGTATATTGCTCATCCTCTTTATTTGCCCCTATGGAGGAGCACTGGCCATAAAGTGGGAACATCCCTCACCCTGAACCTGAATTTTTGGATGTCCAGTGCTGGAGTTCATGGGATCCATGTGGTGATGTGGATTGCCTGGGGACACTTCT
This sequence comes from Staurois parvus, assembly GCF_062004578.1. NCBI lineage: Eukaryota > Metazoa > Chordata > Amphibia > Anura > Ranidae > Staurois > Staurois parvus. Next base: position 953,982 of record NW_028317987.1, read on the forward strand.
CTGGTGGACTCTGTGTGGGCTGCTAGCAAACAGCAACTTCTTATTTATGACCTCTGGGTCTACCATACATAGAGAGGATTATTAATTTACTAAATTCTTCCCTGAAGAAGAAATGATTTTCTGAAACATGTCGGGATATATATTGGAAGACTACACCTCGACTGACCAAGCTACATTCCATTCAGCAGTTTTTCATTGGTGTGTCTTTGTATCTCAGGGTATATGTTCTCTGTATCGTTATTGGATTGTATACAATCTAATGATTCACACTGTTCATATGATTTTATTGACCTATATGATTCCCCTTCTTTTATAAACAAGATATGTTTACAAATAGAGATTGACGTTTGTCTTTTTAACTCTACTCCATATAAATGTTTTTGCCTTTATAGTTTCAGGGGGATTTTCTGCTATTGTTCTTTAGTCCTACCTATGCTGTAAACACCTGTAGAACATCAAAAAAATGTAGGCACTGTTGATCCACTCTGGTTGCTCCAGGCACCAGCAGGTAGGATAAGAGCAGACATTTTACTGTCATGAGCAGGAACATGGCATACAGAGTCTCTATTAGGAGCCACCTGTTGAACAGCAAAGGGACACTTGTAGACTGATGGGCCATTCTGGTTGCTCTAGACAATGGCAGGCAGGATGAGAGTAATGGCAGTGGGCATTTCTTTAGTCTTAGCAGGTACATACTGAGCATAGTCTTTAGTACAGGCCATCTGGGGAGCAGCATAAAGACTTTTGGATAAGCCCGGCATGGTTGCTATGGGCAACAACAATAGCAACAGTTCTTTAACACACAGCAGCAATCACAATCCTGGTAGTACAGTACACTCCACTTTCCCACCAAGCACCGTGGCACTTTCCACTGGCTCGTTGGTTGCCAGTTGTTAGGGGGCAACAGCCATACAGGTAACTATAGGAGATCCCAAAATAGCAAGCCCCCACATTTATCACTACCCCCTTAGGGGTTGCAAAGTATTTGGGTCCCCTAATAGTCCTGTACAGCCAGGCAACATGCATTTTTACAGACTTGCATTCAGGAGTCAATAACTAGTCCTTGAGCATTGTTTCTGATGTTTTATTAGGGGAATAAAACGTGGATGGGGTAAGGGGTGTACGGGATGCCCAAAGGTAGTGGCAACAGAGGACAATCTCCCTGAACTATGTACAAGTCTCTTTATCAGCAAAAACAGAGTCCTTGTTGGAAAGCAAGCCAGCATCTCCGGTTGTACTACCTCAGACCCTAGATTCTCCTTAATCCAGCAGCTCTGGGTGAATCCCTGGGCTGGAGATCCAGTGCCTATCATTTTAAATAATGTAACAGTCCCAGGCAGCAGCTAATCCACTTTCCCAGCAGAGTGTTCCTTCCCCTATGGGGCCCAGGGGGTGCATGTTTACTCACTCAGTCTTTCTCCTGTGTTGCTGATGGGTTGGTGGCTGCTACCAAGCCTTCTAGTTGGGCCACTCCTTTCCTGCTATGAAGGTGGTCCTCGCTCTGTGGGCCGTTGAAGTCCTACGATTTCCTCCTTCCAAGGTCCCTGCTTGGAGGTGAGCCCCTTCCCATCTGAGCCCCTTCCCAGGCTCTTCTCTCCAGCCTCACTTCTCCATCTTCCACCTGAATTTTCCTCTCCTGCAGAGGTTCTGACACTTTTTAGGGTTAATCTTGGTCACACTATCCAGCCTCCTGCCTGTGGATTGGCCAAGTACCCTTAATCATGCAAATCTAGGCCTTTTCCACCCCTCTTCCTGAAAGTTCCAGCCATTTCTGGAAGAATGGGGGGGTCCAAAAGCCCTGATTTGTAGAGCCTCCCAGCCTGCACTGACACTGAACCCACAGAAATTCTGGCTCACTCACTACCATAAGCCAAAAATAAATTTGCCTCACACTTCCACCACCTAGTGGGTGCTACAGATACTCAGCAAAATATTACACAAACACATGTCCCTTCATAGTAGGCCACATCTGAGGAACAAGTGACAAGGTACTTTCCTCCAGAAATAACAATTACAGTGGAGTATGTTAGAGACACAATGCAGAAAAAATATACAGTCAGCATTGTATCAGGTGGAGTAAGCCACATTTTGAGAGAGACACACATCATGCAGTGTTTCATCCTACAAATCTACATCTAGGACTAAAATCACACAGAAAATGGAAGAAATATTGTAGACACCATTTCAGCTATTGTAGTAGGCTACATTTTAAGCTTGGCACAAAGTATGCAGCTGCTCAAGCCAAATAAATACATTGTACAATAAAGACTATATATTTCACACTGTATTAAATAAACAATATTGTGCACACTACATAGGTATTCATTCTACCATTTTTGTGGGCCTTATTGCCAAAACCACATCCCAATTCAGCAGTTGAGCAACGAAATCAATTTAAATTGTATATTTTTTGAAAATTCCACACAGCATACAAAATATTTTTACAGTTGATTTTAGGCTTCATTAGTGAAGGCTTCATTTCCGAATTACAATAGTAACGAATCCAAAATAAAATAACAAAATTTAACTAAAATTTGAATACAAAAAGAACAGAATAGAACATAAAGGAATAGAATAGAAAAACAATAGAATAGAATACAAAGAAGAATAGAAAATAATGGAATAGAAAAGAACAGAATAAATTAGAATAGAAAATAGTAGAATAGAAAAAAAAATAGAATAAAATATAATGGTCTTCTGAAATTTGAATAGAATAAATTTGAATTTCAAATAGAATAAATTCAAATTTTGAATAGAATAGAAAATAAAATAGAATAGGGTAGAGAGAACAATAGATTAGAATAGAATAAAAAAAGAATATAACTGTCTTACAAAATTTTAATTTTGAATAGAATAGAATATAAAATAGAATAGGGTAGAAAGAACAATAGATTAGAATAGAATAAAAAAAGAATATAACTGTCTTACAAAATTTTAATTTTGAATAGAATACATTCAAATTTGAATAGAATAGAACTGAAAAAAACTATACACTACACAACAATAGAATATAACTGTCTTACAAAATTTGAATAGAATAATTTTGAATAGATTAGATTAATAGAATAGATAGAATAGAAAATAGACCGGAATAGAAAAGAAGAGAATAGAAAAAACAATAGAATAGACTTCAATAGAGTAGAATAACATAGAAAGAATATACCTGTCTTCAGAAATTCAAATAGATTAGAAAATAAGAGAATATAATAGAATAGAACGGTCTTCAAAAACTAAAATGTTTCTAATTCAATCTAATTGAATCAAATCAAATTTGAAACCGAATTCCAAATTAAACAAAACAATTTTAAAAATGAATAAAAATGAAATAAGACTTTTTTCTCCATTCTGCACATGTCTAATTTATATATTTAAAAACGGAATACTTTATAAAAGTATTATGCCACACTCAGCATTGATAATAATTCTACAATTTTGTGTAAATCACATTAGCTAAAGAAAATCCCATTATTCTTTGGTGGAATCCAAAAAAAGTATAAAATGGTTTTGTAATTTTTGTGAGATGTAAGATGATGCACATAGCACACACAGTACTTCTACAAGGTCTCTTAGACATTGTTGGGTAAATCACATCCCCATTTAGCTTTGTAGCATACAAAAAAACACCAAGCAGCTTGGAATAATAATCAAAATGGAAGAAATTTGGTACATACTGCATGAGGGTCATTTTAACAACTTTCTAGGAAGCTTTTTTTAATAAAGCACTTATCTTAAGGCAGCTTTTAATGAAAAAAGACTATTTTCCATACTGCAAAGACGTATAGCAAAATGTTTTAGTCTGTATATTGAAAATCAGACATGAATTAGCTCAAGGTTTGGTCTGAACACAAGTTTGGGCTGACCTTTGGCTGTTTAGGTGTTTGTCCACATACCGGACTTTTTGCTCGGTGGGAGGTAAACATCTGTTTTTTTTTTTTAAATTGAAAAACACATACAGAAGAAAGATTCTTAAGACATCTGTAGATATTATTCTGAATACAATGTGACATATCCAGTGCATGCTAACTGGCACAGCTGGCCACCAAACCTGTTATAATTACATTTTAGGCAACATATAATTTAGCCAAGTACAGGTAGCTTACAAAACATTAAGTAGTTCCAGAGGGCAGAACCCCAAGACATACTATCCAGGCGCCAGTGCCACTTGTAGAACCTTCCTGTATGTGGCAGGAATGGGCAAAAAGAGCAAACAAAAAAATCAAACAAAAAAAAAGGGGTGGAGGGGGGGTGGATGGCATGGTAAAGGACAGAGGGTCAAGGCAAAAAGGGAAGGTGGAGAGTGTGCAATGTCTGGGTTTCCCAGGGAGGGGAGTAACCCTTTACTTCACTGTATTTTCTAAAAAGGCTCACATACGTTTGTGATCCAATGATGTCTCAGTATTCAAAAGAACAGGTGAATTCTGTCCAATATAACCATGTTGTGTGGCAGTATTCTGTGAGATGGTTGGCTGATGCTATAAGCAGGTTGATAGGTGGTGCAGTCACCTGCTTCCAGTACAATGGAGTGCAAGCTTTCTACACATTTTATACGTGCAATAATAAGGAATATTTATATTGTTTCATCAACATCGATGTCAGATGCAGCAGAAAAGCCTATGCTTCCGATTGCATGTGTATGTCAGTCGATTTATAAATCCAGTGGCGGACTTGTGCCTAAAAATCAGTAAGCAATGGACAGTACCAGAAAATGTGAAGCATAGTGCCCTCCGCCTCCCCATGCTGCCAACACAGTGGTGAGCTCTGGGGGAACAATCTGTGAAGGGCCGCTGGTATCATCTAGTTACGATTTCATAGCCTGTCTTCTGAATTGTACAGGATATAGAAGCTTTATGTGTCATATGAAGACTTATTTTGCTTTGTTATTCAGAAAAGGTTGTGTGCAGCTCTTGTTCTCATTTAGCTAGATAATTCAAGGCAGGGGGGTTGGCTAGGTGAGACAGAACCTGATATGAATGAGCCAAGCCTTGAGATATCGGTTCTGCAGACAGACATTAGTTCCTAAATTCAGTAAGAGATCTGCAAAAAACTGGACTTTACCTAGTTATGGATCAAGAGATATCTGAGTTGCATCATCTTTCAAAGTGGAAGTGGGGGCTCGAATATATTTTGTATAATAGTGAGTGACCGCCACTGTTCCTCCTGCCAAAAAATGTCCCACTTGGAATCAATGCTTTGGAAGAATGACAACAAACGCTCCATCTTAAACTCCCGGTTCAAAGTGGAGAGGTTTAATTATAGGGGTCATATAAGAGGGGCATGGATCTGACAAAATTAAGCCCATAAGGGCCTTCACCACATGCGAAGTTACCCCAATTGTCAGATGTTCAGGCAGGGTGCAAGAGATATGTTGAGGAAGCCAGGATAGGCCTCCTAGTAGATAACTCAAGAAGGACTGTTCTAGTTGTATCCACCTCTTGTCTGAATAAGGCTAGCACTTGTGAACATCTGGTAGCCCTGTCCTACCTACACTCTTGGATCTAGTCATAAGCTGGTAATTAAACCTATGGGCTTTGCTGGCCCATAGAAAATTCCCAAACTCACTCCAGAGCTGCTTTAGGAAAGCACCTGGAATATAATTCAAGAGTGTGTGGATCAAACACAAGAGCCGAGGGAGCCCCGTCATTTTCAATGTGGTATTTCTGCTAAACCAGAATTGCAGATTCATGGACCAGTTTGTGATGTCTTTCCTAACCCATGCCAAAAAGTCAGGAATTTTGCTGAAAAAATATCAGCTGTTTCTGCAGCGAGAAAACCCCCAGGTATTTGAGGTGGTGTGGGGCCCAAATAAATGGAAAGTGTGTCTTTAGGACCTACACTGTAGGCCAGGGTAAAGTTACATTTAACACCTTCAATTTTTGGAGGTTGTTCTTAATATTAGAGAGCTTGCTGTACCTCTGGATCTCCTGCAGTAGGTTTGGACGGGATGTAAGTGGAGAACAAGAAAAAACAAAAGGTCGTCAGCATAAGTCGCCACCTCATGTTCTCCCAGCTTTGTCACAACACCAGTAATGTCAGGGTCCTTCCTTATCCTGCACAGGAACGGTTCCAGTGACAAAAATAAAAATATGCAGAGATAGGGGACATCCCTGTCTTGTCATTGCTCAGATCAAAGAAATCAGATTGTGTGGCATTTACTTTCACTGATGCTGTAAAACCGGAGTATATTGCTGCCCCTCTGAGGGCTCTGAGGAAGAGGCGGTGTCCTCGAAATGCGTTAGCCAGTTGGTCATCCAGGGTTCCATCGTATGGACTCAGATGCTGTTTGGATTAAACATTTTGTTCAGTGTGATATGCCTGTGTTTGTTATGTCCATTGTGAGTATGATACTTACTTTTTTCTCTCAATAAATGCTTTTAAATGATAATGCACTAGGCTGGTGTGCCCTCTTTTTGTTTTTTCATTTGCATTTGATGGTGTCAATGGTCCTAGTCTTTGGCCTTCCAGAGTGGCACAAAACCGACCTGATCTTGAAGATATTCTTAGATATCAAAGTCAACAGCCTATTTGCTAGGATCTTAGTGAACAATTTCAGATCCATATTAAGCAATCATAACAGCAATTACTGGTCCAAAGAGTATCTGTTGGGAATGTCTCCCCATCCAGTATAGAGTTGAAGCCTTGAAGAAGGGGTTGTGGCATGATTTGTGAAAAATGTTACAATATACCAAGGTGCAGCTATCCGGTTCAGGGGCCTTATTGGGGTGAGTGTCCATCATCGCCCATTGCCATTCTTCCACAGTAATAGGTGTACCTAGATAAAGGCTATCCTTGTTCTTTAATTGGGGAAGACCCGACTCGGCCAATTAGCAATTAACACCCTGTAATCAGTTCAGAGAGGAGAGTGTACTGGTGGAAGAAGCTGCATTATAGAGATCCCTATAATCGTATAATTGTAGTCGCTGTGTGTTTTGCTATAGCTGCATGAGTATGGACCATGCCTTCCCTCTCTGAATCTATATGTGGGATGTAAGAGAGAGTTCTCAGCTCTGAGAGTGCATGTGCTAGTAATAACTCAAGATTATTGCCCCATTCGTAGAACCACTTATGGACTTTAGTGAAGGTTTGCCTAACCTTATGTAAGAGGACTTCATTCAATCTATCATGTACAGTAGCAGCTGAAGTTCAACAAAGGTCAAGTGTGCCTGCGATGTCTTCTGGGTAGTTTAACCTCCCTAGCAGTATGATTATGTCCATATTTCTGTGCTCAAAGCGGTACATTTTTTTGCATGGAAATATGTTGTTTTTTATTGTAGGCCTGTAATTTTTAGGAATAATTCACTGAAATCTGTCCGAACAAGAGTCTAGTAAACATCCCGGGTATGTTAAAAATTTAAACACAAAATCATAAATTATAATTTAATAAATAATCATAAAAAATAATAATATAATAATAATAAATGTAATTCAATAATATAATCAAACCAAAAACACTGAAATGTGAAATAGAGCGCCAAGTTCGCACATCACTGAGCAAAGTCGCATAATCGTTTTCAGTGTCTGATGATGAATTTCCCCCACCAATCATTATCACTCAATTCTGCAAGTGGTTCTGATTTACTATCGCTGTTCTCTAGCCGGTCTAAAACCGCTTTTGACCTAAAGGGACGCTTTTTGGATGCCATGGATGTTTCTCAGTTTCAAGGCAGAAAGAACAGTAAAAATGCAGGCAGGGCGCCGGACAAAGCACTCGGGACACAATGTATGTAAAATGGTTTGATACAGGAATGTTATACTATGTGATTTTAGTGATTTTAGTGAATGTCACTTTTACAACTTTCAAAATAATAGAAATGGTGTGAAGCAGCGCATGAGACTTTGAGCAAGGGATCCGGTGTCACATTAAAATCTTCCCGCACTATTAAAGCCCCTTTATTAAAGTGTGGAGAGCTCAGTAAAACATCCCTCCAGAAAGAGGATTTGATCTGAGTTGGGTGCATAGATGTTAGCCAGGACTACCAGCGTGACCTCCAGAGTACCCTTTAAAAACAGCCTGCAAACCCCATCTGTCCTCTGGTCCTGGTACTGCTAGTCCGTCATCAAGGAAAGCAATACAGGGATGAACTGCGATAATCTTTAAAGTGGGTCTCCTGAACAAATGCCATTTGAGACCTTTCTTTCCATAGACCCTCCAATACTCAGGACCTCTTCTGAATGATATTCAACCTGCATACACTGCAAAAATTGCTTCAGTTGGAGGTCTACATTTGAGTGTACAGACCAAAAATTAGGCCAAGTCTCCACAGCTATCCAGACTAGACCTCTTAAAATATGGAACCTATGGAAGGATAAAATGTAATCAACTGTAATGGAGCCTAGGAGAATAGTGCTCAGCACTGATCTCGCTTACTCTAAAAAAAATAAGGATAACGGTCAGTCGTTAGGGCACTTGATCCTGGAATACTTCTATTATCAAGCACAGTACCATGACCAGGAGAAGGGCAATATGAAAATAACAAACAAATGTGAGAACAACAGGAGGGGGTGGAACTCAGTGGAAACCCCACGGCCAATGGAGGCAGCAGGTATCAAAGGCACCCACTGGGCAGAGAAGGGGTACAGCAGTCAGGACATAATGTTATAGCTCCAAATGGGGGTGTCCACCATGCGCCTCTCTCAACAAGAGCCATCGTCCACTCCTTGGTTACAGCACAACATACAGAAGAGCCTCTGTATTTCCTCCAGTGTGGCCAAACTAGGCACTACAGACCAAGGTCAGTCATGGTATGGAGAAAACAAAGGAGGGACCTAATATCTAGAACTGAGGGAGGAGAAGATCTGCAGTGAACATAAAATATAACCGAGCCTTCTTGCTTAAAGAGCATACATAAATGTGAAAACATCCTACATCTCGATGAACCAAAAACAACAAGGTGGAAGATGCTTTAAAGACACATACTCAGAACCAAGGGTGGTGGTACATGTCTGGCATCCCCCTAACAGGGGTAATAACTACAGTCACATGATCTGAATGGGTGTTGGTTCAGAGTAAATGTAGTTCAAAGAAAACCACCTAGGGTCAAGGGTGGAAAAGTCAGAAACCTGCATCTTAATGTAAGGCCATAGTGTGGTCAATACCCCTGACAAGGAAGCTAAGGCTGAGAAGGTTTCAGTGGAGGGGTTATTCCAAGCGAGCACATAATGAGGTAGGGCTAGGAAGGTCAGGCATCACAGTAGAGCATCGCAAAGGGTATCTTGTAGGTGTTTTCCTCACTTCCCAGTCTCATGGCCCTTCCAGCAAGTGGGCAGCACAGACATCCTTGAAACAGGAAATGTTCCAGACTACTTACAAGACCCATTACAGTTCAGTCTCATGTAGAAAATTGGGGGCTCCCTGTGGTGAGAAGCCTCTGTTGGCTTAAGTCTTTAAAGACAGGCTGTTCCATGTGCAAGAGAAGCAGAGAGGAGATGTTGGTGGAAGTGGCAGCAGAGGAGAGCTACAAGAGAGGAGTGGCAGAGCCTATTGCTGACAGCAGAGTGAGCAGTGAGGGACATCAGACCAGACCATACTCACCTTTAAAGGGGCCTCCAGTTCATCCACTGAGAGTGTTATCTCTAAATGTGCTCATTGATTGCGCATCTGGTGAGTGTGCAGTCTTTATACCTTTGGTCACATCACCTCCTTACTGGATAGACCACCAGCAATTAAAGATTTTTATGATCTTCCACGCACTTATTTTGGACAATTTTTGATTACCAATTTTCAGCACTTTATTTCATGCACCATTGGTCACTATAAAGTGACAGAGTTATACGATACCACTGAGTCACTTTATTTGATTGATTTGTTAGCACTTTATCACTGGTCACTTTACTGGATGTTTTTATTTACATATTTATATATGCATATTTCACACATGTGGTTATGTTAATTGTAGCGCTGCACCCAATTTTATGTTGATGCTTTGGAGGTTTTTGGTACCTTTTGGTGTTTCAGCAGCTTAGTTGACTTTTAGCGCTCATTTACCTCTCTGTGCTTTTCAGTGGATGCGAGATAGAACATCACTTTGGTTCAAATCATTCTCGAGATCCCACAGGCCCTTTGCCTGGTAAACACGGTCACTTTCAATATGGGTTGAGACTTCTTTGTCAAGCAGGGTAGGATAGCCTGAATTGTGGACCTGAGATCAGGTCCCCTGACCACCTCTGGTATTCTGCTGATGTGAAAAATTTGTTTTCTGCTGCAATGCTTCCCATCAATCTTGAATCTGAGTTGTTTCATGGCTTTCAGCTGGTTGGTGTTGGTCTGCTCCAGAGCTGCCATCCATTGTTCAAGTTAGGCATATGAGGATTCCACATGGGTGATGCTTGTGTCCACTTGGGCTATGTGCTCTTTTATTTCTGAGCGTTCTTTCTTCAGTGTAACCTCTATGTGGAGAACCATAGAATTTAGATCAGATCACAGGGAAGCAAACAGTTCTCTGATCTCCTGAGTCTGCTGGCACTGGCAGTCACCTGAGGAGTGGTCATGTGGAACACTCGGGGTGGCATTGTAGGAGTGTAAGTATCCCATGGGATTCTTTTGCGGCACTTGGGCATGTGCTATCTGGGCATGTAGCAGGACCGCATTCGCTGTGGATCAGCGCTATTGCACGGAGCTCCCGTTACTCAGGTCTACTCATCTCCATTGCTAGAACACATCCCTGAACATCTGTATTTTTACTGCTACTATACATGAGAGCTTTGCTATCAATGTCTGGCACCTGTCACAAGGCTAGCAACCAGTGGTGTCACCCATCCCCATTCATTTCCTGACCAGGAATTCCAAAGCCATGTAAATAAAGGGGTGAGGATAGTGTGCCCCATGGCCATATTTAGACAAGGACAGTGAACAAATATGGCCTTTCTCATATTTGGTTATTGGCATCACCTGAGAGACACTGAGTCTTTGTATACTTTTAGTGGAGTCCATGTCAATTAGTGTTAGTCAGTGCCAGGATTGGACATGCCTGTCAGTGGGATTTTTTCTTTTGATGAGTGTCATTCATTGTAGTTGATGTGGATCTGCATCACTGGATGACATGACTACAAGATGGGTGCCCCTATAGCACACAGCTTGCTAAAGGCATCTGAGGGACAGTACTGGTCGGGGACTGACAGAAGAGGAAGAAAGTGACCTTTTTGTATAACATCTTTGCACAGAGCAGATACATAAACATCTTTTTTATGTACAAAAATAAATAACTTTTGCTGTCACTTTAAGACATCCACAAAGCATGTTATTTAAAGGAAATGGTATTTTTAATTTTCACTTTAGGCATTTTTACTAATATATTTAAATTGGCCTTGAAAATGATAAAAAAAAATGGCCGATAAAATTCAATAAGGTTTGGGAGCGGTGTTCAGGGTTTATGAATTTCTCACTGGACTTGACAAATGTCCAGAGAACTGGAACCCATGGCAATTCACTTATCACTATTTATATCATCGATAATATACATCTTACCTCAGCTCCTGAAGCCTACAGCTAGGATCTCGAAGTCCTTTAAACAGTTTTTTTTCATCCTGTAGAGGGTTCTTTGATAAATCCAGTTTGACAAGAAATTGGTTTGTGATTAGAACAGAGAGGAGATCATCACAGCATAAGGGGGTCAACCAACAGTTATTGAGGCTGCAGAAAAAAACAGACACAAAGGATATACTCAAACTTCTATGTCACATGTAACCCATTGAAATGTTGTTACTGCAAAAAGGCAAAGAGACACTAGATGTTAGGTGTCTGCAGAGTGGGGTGCTTTATAGTAATAGGATTGGACTATGGGGCCTGTATTTCTGCATAGCAGGATTTAACTGGAAAGCAGGGTGTTTGAGACTACATCTCCCAGCAGTCATAGCATGTGGGCGAGGACAAATAAATAGCAAAGCCTTTGAGAGAGGAGGTGTGCTGCTGGAGGAGAGGTGGACCAGGTCACGGAGCCTGTACAAGGAGAGAGCGAGGAAAATCATTGATTGTCCATCCCACTGTGCTGCAAGCTGAACACAATGACAGCCGGAGAGATAGTGGAGCTTCAGGCCTGGACTGGAGGTGCCGAGGACTGTTCCATGGGAGAGACAGACTACTGCATACTGCTAACCCAAAGTGATCAGGTGGGAGAGACCCAATGCACCCCACTGCCATGGTGAACACTGCTAGAATTCCACTACAGTTGCCCACTAGCCCATAGTAGTGAACACTGCCCACATGTATCGGTCCATGGCCTAATCCAGCCAGTGGCATTGCTGGAGTGCATTTACACCACAGACACCATTTACCCCGATCTCAGGATACAGTGCTACAGACTCATTGCAACAAGTGCCCATTGAACTAGCAAGCAAGCTATTGATCTGCCTAGCATGATATTCACCCATTGTCCATTTGTGCCTTAACCCCTTCCATATCGGGCACTTTTACCCCCTTCCTGCCCAGGCCAATTTTCAGGTTTCAGCGCTCTCACACTTTTAATGACAATTGCGCGGTCATACAACATTGAACCCAAACTAAAATTTTATCATTTTCTGCACACAACTAGAGCTTTCTTTTGGTGGTATTTAATCACCACTGGGGTTTTTATTTTTTGCCAAATTAACAAAAAAAAGACCAAAAATATTGAAAAAAAACACGTTTTTCTTTGTTTCTGTTATAAAAGTTTGAAAATAAATAATTATTCTTCATAAATTTAGGCCGAGATGTATTCTGCTATATTTCTTTGGTGAAAATAACCCAAATTAGGATGTATTATTGAATCTGTAGGAAAGTTATAGAGTTCACAAACTATGGGAGATATCTGAAAATTGATCAATCCTGAAGTACTGACAGCCAATCTAATTTGTTGAGGTCCAAGAATGTCAGAACAGTACAGATATCCCCCAAATGTCAGGACGGTACAGATATCCCCCAAATGTCAGGACAGGACAGATATTCCCCAAATGTCAGCACGGTACATATATCTCCCAAATGTCAGAACAGTACAGATATCCCCCAAATGTCAGGACAGTACAGATATCCCCCAAATGTCAGGAAGGTACAGATATCCCCCAAATGTCAGGACGGTACAGATATCCCCCAAATGTCAGGACGGTACAGATATCTCCCAAATGTCAGGACGGTACAGATATACCCCAAATGTCAGGACGGTACAGATATCTCCCAAATGTCAGGACGGTACAGATATCCCCCAAATGTCAGAACAGTACAGATATCCCCCAAATGTCAGGACAGTACAGATATCCCCCAAATGTAAGAACAGTACAGATATCCCCCAAATGTCAGGACAGTACTGTGACAGAAATGTGACATGAATGTACAGATTTGAGTAGATAAGTTATGACAATGTAATCATAGATGTAGTTTCAGTCCTTGTCATTAAAGATGTATTCAGTCATAGGTACTCAGACACAGATGGTCATCAATTAACATCTGAAAAGAGACAGAGCAGCTTCCTCAGGCTGGAAGTGACGCCTGGGTGCTAATAAAATTTTATCATCTATACCTAATCAGACTTGGCCACCTTCCTGAAGCTGAAAAGAGAAACACAGACATTTTGGCTTCATAACAGCAGGGGGTCTCCGATCTGTCTTGGGAGCTAAAAGAATATACATACATAAAAAGGGTATGTTTCATCTCTCATAAAAGCTAAAATATTGGTTGCAGAGAGATGAAAATACTTCCTTTTGATAGGGCACGCTATGGGTCACACCAACATATAAAAATCATATTTTTGGCTTAGGTAGAAGGCCAGGAAAATCCAGGAAATGCATGCAGATGGCGCTGAAGTGCGACAGTTGAACAGTGTTTGGTACTGTCGCGATCGGGCTGATGCGCTGGTGTTGGAAATCCAATCCCCCGACTTGGTGTTTTAAGCCGGTCTTGGTCCGATTGAAGTGGGGCAGGTCAGCACCCAGAACATCCTGTGGGCAGGTACAGGAACACCCCCCAGGGTCAATTGGCCAACGATTAATGTCCTGCCTACATCCATTTCCCCATAAATTGAGTACTCGGGCATTGGGACATGGTAATTCGTATGCAGCCGGTTGTATTTGACTGACGGATTGCTGACGCTCTGACTTGCTCCAGTCGCAGGATAGATCTTGGTAAAAGTTTTATTCTGTTTTATTCCTTTTTATTTTAGAGTGAATAGTCTTTTGTGTGTCTTCTTGTATTTTTTTGTATTTTCTGTAACTTTTTATATTTTGTACATATTTTATGCACTGCCCACTTTCGGGATATTAAATCTTAAAATTAATTAGTGACTTCAGTGTATTTAAGCACGGGCTCATATCTTCGGAGAGATTGGATTGGAGAGATCCCCAAATGTCAGAATGGTACAGATATCCCCCAAATGTCAGGACAGGACAGATATCCCCCAAATGTCAGCACATTACAGATATCCCCCATATGTCAGAACAGTACTGTGACAGAAATGTGACATGAATGTACAGATTTGAGTAGATAAGTTATGACAATGTAATCATAGATGTAGTTTCAGTCCTTGTCATTAAAGATGTATTCAGTCATAGGTACTCAGACACAGATGGTCATCAATTAACATCTGAAAAGAGACAGAGCAGCTTCCTCAGGCTGGAAGTGATGCCTGGGTGCTAATAAAATTTTATCATCTATACCTAAATCAGACTTGGCCACCTTCCTGAAGCTGAAAAGAGAAACACAGACATTTTGGCTTCATAACAGCAGGGGGTCTCCGATCTGTCTGGGGAGCTAAAAGAATATACGTACATCAAAAGGGTATGTTTCATCTCTCATAAAAGCTAAAATATTGATTGCAGAGAGATGAAAATACTTCCTTTTAAAAGGGCACGCTATGGGTCACGCCAACATATAAAAATCATATTTGTGGCTTAGGTAGAAGGCCAGGAAAATGCAGGAAATGCATGCAGATGGCGCTGGAGTGCGACAGTTGAACAGTGTTTGGTACTGTCGCAATCGGGCTGATGCGCTGGTGTCGGAAATCCAATCCCCGACTTGGTGTTTTAAGCCAGTCTTGGTCCGATTGAAGTGGGGCAGGTCAGCACCCAGAACATCCTGTGGGCAGGTACAGGAACACCCCCCAGGGTCAATTGGCCGAGGACTAATGTCCCGCCTACATCCATATCCCCATAAATTGAGTACTCGGGCATTGGGACATGGTAATTCGTATGCAGCCGGTTGTATTTGACTGACGGATTGCTGACGCTCTGACTTGCTCCAGTCGCAGGATAGATCTTGGTAAAAGTTTTATTCTGTTTTATTCCTTTTTATTTTATAGTGAATAGTCATTTGTGTGTCTTCTTGTATTTTTTTGTATTTTCTGTAACTTTTTATATTTTGTACATATTTTATGTACTGCCCACTTTCAGGATATTAAATCTTAAAATTAATTAGTGACTTCAGTGTATTTAAGCACGGGCTCATATCTTCGGAGAGATTGGATTGGAGAGATCCCCAAATGTCAGAACAGGACAGATATCCCCCAAATGTCAGCACAGTACAGATATCCCCCAAATGTCAGGACAGGACAGATATCCCCCAAATGTCAGAACAGTACAGATATGCCCCAAATGTTAGGACAGTACAGATATCCCCCAAATGTCAGAACAGGACAGATATCCCCCAATTTCAGGACCATACAGATATCCCCCAAATGTCAGGACAGTACAGATATCCCCCAAATGCCTAAACAGTATAGATATCCCCCACATGTCAGGACAGGACAGATATCCTCCAAATGTCAGAACAGTACAGATATCCCCCAAATGTCAGAACAGTACAGATATCCCCCAAATGTCAGGACGGTACAGATATCCCCCAAATGTCAGAACAGGACAGATATCCCCCAAATGTCAGGACAGTACAGATATCCCCCAAATGACCCATTTTTGCAAAGTAGACAATCCAATGTATTTCATAAGAGGCATGGTGAGTTTTTTGAAGTTGTAATCTGTACATTGATACCACTGTGTTGTTGTTTGCTGCTACAAGCTCATTCTACTATTGAAGCTTTTAAAGGGAATCCTACACCAATCATTGAGAGGAGTGTTAAATCTTTCTTTTGCCTGCCAATCCACTGGGAGTGATTACCCTGAGGGACCTATATCTACCTCTAGACACATCTATATGTCCATTGGACCCCAAAAAGCATGCTGAACACAGAGCTCTTAAAGGGGACTTTGCAAGTTATGCATAGAAGTGCTTTCTGTTTCACATATAACCCTTGCCATCTAGTTCCAAAGACCCTTTGTGAGCTTACTTGCAGCTTGAGATCTGTTCCTGCTCACTGGGGAACCATCAGACTTCTCAGACTGGAGGCAGTGGGTCATCTCTGAAAGCAGGCCTGTCATTAAACACTGTTGTTTATTGTGCATATTGATATATATTGGTTCACAATTGCTAAGATTGATCAGAGTTACTATTAACTACTTGCCAACTGCAGATAGCCGAATGATGGCTACACTGCAGCCGGCTAGTTCTGGGAGGGCGTCATATGACGTCCTCCCAGAACGCGCTCTCCTGCGTGCCCCCAGGGATCTCCGTGATCTCCGTGATCGCTGTGTCCTACAGACACAGCTGATCACGTGATGTGGTAAAAGGCCAATCACAGTGGCCTTTTACCACATGATCAGCCGTGTCCAATGACACGCTGATCACCGGGAAATGCAATTGCTGGTTCTCGGCTGCACTTTCCTCACACTGTCAAAGGATAGTACTGCCAAGAACTGGCAGTTGTCAGAGCAGGGATCGGCACCGATTATCAGGGCACTGATGATTAGTGCCCTGATGATCGGTGCCCAGCAGCGCCACCCACCAGTTCCACCCACCTGTGCCAAGCAGTACCGCCCACTAGCTCCGCCCACCTTAGGTTTTTATTTATTAGAGATATCTTCTAATGGTAACTCTAGTTCTGGTGACTTGGGGGGGTCCCAAGGGCTTCCCTTAATTTGCAAGGATATCTTGTCACTTCCTGTTTTGGCTAAAGGACAGGAAGTGAAGGTAGATCTGCTCAATGGGACACAGATGGCAAAAACAAAAACAAACTCTGACAGGGGTTAACACCCTCCATTACTTTATCCAAAATGAAAAAAATGGAAAATTGTATCATACTTACCATAATTTTCCTTTCCTGACGCCAATCCATAGCAGCAAACATGTGATATATCTCCTCCCTTACATCCACCCATAGGACCGGTGTATATCTATAAAAGTCTGACTGAGAGCAACCTCCCCCATGAAGTTATCGAGAGACAATGCTTCAAGTGCTTTCCTACTTAAGACTTCTTTCTATTGGTGCAAAGAGAGACCTGGCAAGGAAATCCACTGCCAGAATAAAATCCCACAGGGGAAAAGTTTTTCCTCCTCAGGGCAAAGTCTCAGGACCAACCTCCTGAAATGCTCCCCTGGCAGCTTTATATATATATATATATATATATATATATATATATATATATATATATATATATATATATATATATATAAATATAGGGCAGGTGTGAAGAAATGCTGTAAAGTAAGAATGCTTTCACAACTATATATTTTAATTGTTTATTTCTGTCAATTTACAAAAAGCAAAGTGATCAAACCGAAGAAGAATCTAAATCAAATCAATATTTGGTGTGACTGCCTTATGACTTCAAGCCAGCATCATTTCTTACACTTGCACAAAGTCAGAGATCTTGTGATTAGAGTCAGGTGTATGAATAATCAATTATACCAAGCGGGTACTAATGATTAGTGTTGGGCTACATGTTCAAGTTGAACCTAAGTTTGACTTGAACATGGGCCGTTTGTGTGTTTGCTGAACCACCAGTCAGGTGCAATGCTTTGGCCAATCACAGCACAGGAACCCCACCCCCTTGTGACATCATGACAGTATTTAAGAACTGTAATCAGTGGTGCAGCTGTCAGGTGGCCAGGAGCCAGCATCGCGAGCAGAGTTTTTTTTTTCTTTTCGGGCAGTGGCGGTAGCGGACATCATGATTGATGTTGGATCTACTTCAGGGGACATTTTCAGATTCCAATAAGCCCCCCCGCCTGCAGACCCTCACAACCAGAGCCTAGGGTTGGGGTGAAGATGCCCTTGCCCCCTCAACATGGAAACAAGGTGCTTTGCAGTAGGAGCCCCCCCACCCCAAAGCACCCCACCCCATGCTGAGAGCGTGTGGCCTGGTATGGTTCAGGAGGGGGGGGGACAATCGCTCGACCCCCCCTTTCCTGTTCTGCTGTGCTTCATGCTCAGATAAGAGTCTCGTATGGATTTTGAGGGGACCCCCACACCATTTTTCTAAAAATGTTGCTGTTCCATTCAAAATCTGTACCAGACCCGAAGGGCTTAGTATGGTTGGGAGGGGGGACCCCATGTTGGTTTTTTTTAATGTTTTCATTGTTGGGCAATGCTGACAATTCTTTTTCCATTCAGCTGTCAGCCGGGAACCCCACTGACAGCGGAAACATGAATTCATGTTCACTACTAAAATACCACGTGACTTCATCATAGAACTCATGCCAGATTTTAGTAACTGAGCAGGATCTTACCACATACTCAGATGCGCCAAGATACTGCTCACTAAATTGTTTGTGTTCGAAGTTCACAGTCAAACATTCTGTAGGTTTGAATGTTTATCCTCGAACTGAAAACATTGCACCAGCGATCAGTAGAGCCCTAGTGCCATGCAGGTCTCCTGCAGACCTGTCAGAATATCTGCTTGCCATATGGGATGTAAGGCCAAGCAGATATTCTGACACAAAGCTTGAATGAACTATCACAGTGCTCCACAGCGCTGTGGTTGTTCATTGAAAGCCAATAAGGTGGCTGGGACTTGTAGGCACTCATTCACAGAACTCTGTAATGTCAATTCATGGAAACATTGCTCTAATGAAGGAAGAACTTTACAAACCATACCTATTAAAAAGTTTGTCAGAAATTTACAGCATTCACAGACAGTGAAAAGTTTGATCCCCTTTCACTTAAAGTGCAGACTGCCTTCCAGTTTTTGCAAGCAGGTCTAGCTTTGGGCTTTGGTTTAAATACTTTGAAGGTACTGGTTTCAGCCTCATCAGCCCTCACAGATACTAGATGGGGGCTTAACCCTTTAATAGAAAGGTAGTGCTGTGACTGAGACCACCTAGGAAGAACCTTTGCCCCAAATGGAATTTAGCATCACTTCTGTTCTCTCTGCAGCTTCATTTGCTCCTACTGAAAACTGTGCATTGAAGGACATACAGTAACTCAAAGAGCTGTCTTCTTTGTGGCCATCACTTAAGGTCAGAGTGTGTCAGAATTACACGTTTTGGGGTCTGCAGAGCCATGCATTTTTTTTTACCCTGATAGATTGGTTTCCCAGTTTGTACCAAAAGTCCAATCATTCTTTCACTTTAATCAGGAATGAGTCTTACCAGCTTTCCTAACAAACATAATTCAAGTAAGTTTCATGGTTTGGATGTGGCTAGAGCCTTGAGATATTTTTTTAATGCTACTATTTTTTTTCATGAGGCTAAATGACTTTTCATGTACCTGCTGGAGCAAGAAAAGAACGAGTAGCCCCAGCGAGAACCATAGCAGGTTGAATTGTGTGAATAATACAGAGAACTTACTGTATCGAGCTAGTAGTCTAGTGAGTTCAGAGACAGTGAATGCCCATTCTGCTAGAGAAATATGGTGTTCTTGAGCAGCGCTGGTAAAGGAGTCACCTGAAACAATTTGTTGAACTGCGAGTTGCTCATCATTCACCACATTCATGTCGCACTACATTGCGGATCTGGACCATTTTGGCAAAACAAACTGGCTCTTTCAGTTCTTAGAATGCAAATAAATTTGTCTTGAGCATTACCTCCCTTGTATCAGGTTTTTTATCATGTGTATGCTGCCATGTAGGCATCAGGAAAATGGAAAATTGAGTATTTGCCTTTCCATAACTTTCCTGGCACTTATTCATAGCAGCATACATCCCTCCCTTCTTTTATTCTTTGTTTTTGCTTGACTCATTAAACAAATGGAGTGCAGGGGTATATCACTTTCTTTTATAGAGTAATAATGCTCCTGTAGAATGGATGTGGGAAGACAGACCAACCAAGTGTATGCTACCATGAATTAGCACCAGGAAAGACAACTTACAGAAAGGTAAGCAGTCAGTTTTCTATTTTATCTACAGCCACTCCTTTGTCTAAATTTTTTCTTACTTTCTCTAAAAGTATATATTTTTTTGGCAACTTTGGTCTGCCATGGATCCATGCTGCCTATTGTTTATATTAATCTGGAGCTGGAGATGACATGGGCTTGAAAAGATGAGGCTGGAATACTGCCATCATCAATCTGTGACTTTGAAAGGCAGGTGAGCCCAAGACCTTCAGTGAATATGTAATTATGCAAGTGTAGCACTACCCTCCTAGGAGTTGCTGAAGATTTGGGTCCCCCTAATGTCATGCCAAGCAACACACATTTGCTTCCAGCCTTACACTCCAGAAACCATAAACAGTCCTTGAACTTGTTTTTTTTTATTTTATTAGGGGATGTAAACTTGGATGGGGATGAGGGATATATGGGATACCCAAGGAACTGTTTAACTGAGGACAACTTCCTGGAACTATGTACAAGTGCTCAGAAGGGTTCTCTCTTCTTGGAGAGCTATCCAGCCTCTCCTGGTGTAGGAATCCCTGGACAAGGGGATCTAGAGTCTCACAATTTAAAAGCACAGTCTAGCTGGGGGCTAGTCTGGTATCCCACCCAAATGTCCTCTCCCCTACTCCTGTCCAGGGAGTGTAGAAGTACTCACTGTCCCTCTTCTGTAAGCTGCAGGTCGGTGGCTGCTTTCAGGCCTTCTGTTGGGCTGGCTCCTTCCTTAGCTGCACAGATGGTCCTCTCTCAGGGGGCTGGCAAGGTCCAGCTTTCCTTCTGTCAAGTTCCTCTCTGGAAGCAAGTCTCTTCCCTGGGCCTCCTCCCAGGCTCCTCACTCCTGCTCCTGCTTTCACACCTTCCACCCGAAATCTCACTGCTGCTGACCAGGCTCAGCTATGCCTAAAGACTGTCCCAACCCCTTGCAAGCCTCCTGCCTGAGGATTGGTCAGGATCCTCTAAGCATACAGATCAGCCACTCTTCACCCCCGCCAGTCGCAAATCTTGCTATCCATTTCTCCCTCATCCTTCTCCTTCCCCCTCCCTTCCTGAGAGGCACAGTGACAGATGTGTGTATGTTAAAAGTGTCACAGGCCAGATCCCAGCAGGGAGCCACGTGGTGCCGCACTGCCTGGAGAACCTGGCACAGAACAGATAACGAGCCTTCCCAGAAGTTGAAAGAAATGCTGACCTGATGAACCTAGCGCAGCATTGGTGACAGAATTAGATGAACACTTCTCAAATCACTTTTTCCCCTATGTCCCATAACTTGGAATATGAGAGACCTACATAAAAACCGGACCCCACTCGTCAGATGGCCAATGAGCAGACGAACAGTTTGATGGGTCACTCATTTACCTCGGGCCATCAGGGAAGCCGGAACATAGAACTCGCGAACCGTGCCACATATAATTTCATAATTCATATCTAAATAATCCTCAGGCTTGTCTGCATAATAAAATACCCGCGGGTAGACTGTTACTTGTGCATCTGGAACGTTATGGAACAGAATATGAAGAAAGATGTTGACCCCAGTTTAGGGTCCCGCCTGCCGACCCCTCCCTGCACAAGGGATTGGTTTGTTACTTCAGAACTACCCCCTGCTGGGAAACTTTAAAACAGGCTGTCAAGCCTAAGGAAGGTAGAATTGAAAACATCTCCTATTTTTTCCATCGTAACATAGAGCGATCAAAGCAACCTCCTGCTCTGACTTGGATCTGCTAAAACCAGGACTTTGGCAAGTATTCTAACCCTTTCACCTCTCTCTGATATCTCTTTACTGTGCTATGGTTCTCTATATATTTATATATATATCTTAGTTACATCTTCTCTGTAAATATTTTATTGCACCTGTTTGACCCTTTTAGTAAAAAATCTCTCTTTATGAAAGTGTTGAACTGTTCCTATAGTTCTTAATTGCAATTTACGAATCCCTGCCTTTGAAGAGATGCTACTGTTTGTTTAACTCTCTGTATAACTGGCCTGTGTCAATGACCGGGTTATGCGGATGATTATTTCAATTATTATAGTGTTATAGCGATATTGCGAGTTTCCTCTTTCTCTGATAAAAAAGGAGGTGGTGGCAGTGTGAAAGGGTTAGTTGTGTAATTAACCCGACCCAGTAACAAGCACATTCAGGCTGCCGGTACATAGATTGCTGTCCATTAGCTGGAAAATCGTTGTACAGGGTGCAGCTGGGTGTGGCATTGTTACGTACGTCACATAGCGGTTTTAGATCGGCCAGTCCTCGGTCACGAGTTTGGTGAGAAGGTCTGGGGTCTGACGCCGCGATCGTGACACCGCCCATTGAGTTCTAGAGACTCCTCCAAGTTTCTAGATCAGGGCAGGGCTGTCTTAATGCATGAGCACTGCCCAGGGGCCCCAGATGCATGGGGGCCCCAGGATAATCTTGCATTACATTATACTTGTCAACTGTCCTGGATTTGCTGGAACAGTCATGCTTTATATTAAGCTATCCCGGGATGGCCCTGGCAGTGTCCCAGAACCTGGAATGTGCACTCCTGATCCCAGTATAGTGCCCTCCTGAGTCCCCTGTACTGTGCCCTCCCGACTCCCCCTGTGCTGTGCCCTTCCGAATCCTTCTGGGCTGTGCCCTCCCGACTCCCCCTGGACTGTGCCCTCCCGATTCCTTCTAGACTGTACCCTCCTGATCCTAGAATTGTGCCCTCCCAACTCCCCTGTACTGTGCCCTCCCGACTTCCCCCTGTACTGTGCCCTCCTGACTCCCCCCCTGTACTGTGCCCTCCTGACTCCCCCCCCTGTACTGTGCCCTCCCGACTCCACTGTACTGTGCCCTCCCGACTCCCCTGTACTGTGCCCTCCCGACTCCCCTGTACTGTGCCCTTCTACCTCCCCCTTCCCCCCATACTGTGCTTGTTGTGTTAATTAGTCCTTGTTTTATGGCACATTTTCCTATTGTTTAAAATCACTTTTATTGAAAGTGCTAATAAATATGTATAATTCTATTAACTATTTATACTTTAATTCTTAAGATTGGGTACATAAATTGGTAAATTGAGGCAGGCTGGTAGAGGCTCCAATGCATTACTTTGCCCAGGGGCCAATGATGCTATTAAGACAGCACTGGATCAGGGGGAGGTTTCAGAGTGCTGATCCACAGCGTCTTATGCAGGCCATAGATGGGTCGAAAATTGTCCGATTTCTCGGCCGAAAAAAAAAATGGGCCGATTTTCGCACCGTTAATGGGTCAATCGGTCGGCCATTTTTCTGGATTTTGTCAGATTTTTTTGATTGGTAAAGTTCGGAAAAAATCATCCGATTTTGCCGATCAGCAGATTTTCGTGGAAGAAGAAGAAGAATTATTATTCCAGTCCGCTATTATATTTGACATTAAAAAGTATTGCAGTTGCAACAATGTATCTATTTGTATCCGGAAAAACTCATCTGTATCCAGAATGGATACAAATAGATACAATGTTGCAACCACAATACTTTTTAATGTCAAATATAATAGCGGGGCTCTCTGCAGGGACAGAAGTAATTATATGCCGGCCGTAGACGGGAAGAAAAATCGGCCAATTTTTTTTTACTGTTGGTGGTAATGTCGGCCTATTGAACAAACAATTTTCCTTTTTTTTGTTAAAAAAACAGCCAGTTTTCTCCCCGTCTATGGCCTGCATTAGTCCTGACCCAAATTTGACCCTCTGACTATTGCACCAGGCTGCTACTCAGCCTCTAACTAGAAAAATAATTAACCAGTTCCTCCTAGCTTTCCTAGGAGGGTGCTACACAAGAAAGAGGAATTGACAGTAAGCCCGAGTTCATACTGATGCGGTGCGGCATATTGCATGTGATTCGCATAGGAACAGCAGCGCATTCCTCTGCAAATCACATGCAATTTCTGTGTGGTGCAATTTGAGCCATACATTTTGTATGGCTCACATCGCAATGCATCTACACCAAAAAAGTGCAGAAACCTTTTTTTGTTTCCACCAGAATCGGGTCGCATGGGTGTTCACAGCTATGTGATCTGATTCTGCACATCGCACCATGTTTTGCACACTGATTTCAGGGTGTCATTAACTTAAAATACATCCTGCAGTAGTTCATATGAACGGGGTGCAATTATGATGCAGTGCAGAATTCACACAGAAACTGGTGCAAATTCCACACCACATCAGTGTGAACCCGGGCTTAAGGGTGACAGAGAAGAGAGTTGGAGGACAGGAAGCTGTTTGGAGGGTGGAGGCATTGGCTGGAAACACAGCATGATCTAAAACCTGGAAGCAGTGTACACATTGCTGTTTCTTTTTTTGGTCAATTTAAGTTTCAACATACTGTATATAGGAAGGATAAGATATGTCATGATATATTACCTCAGCTCCTGCAGGGTACAACATGGATTTATGAGTGCCTTACACAGACATTTTGCCCCAGAGTCCTGTAGACGATTGTTTGATAAATCCAGTTTGATGAGAGATCGGTTTGTGATAAGAACAGAGCAGAGATCATCACAGCACATGGAAGTCAGATTACAGTCATTGAGTCTGCAGAGACCAAACAGACAGAGAAATGCACTAAGATTATTATAAAAACTCTGTTAATATCATTTTCTGAAACCCCTAGTGAATGTGTCATCTATTCAAATGCAGTGCTTTATACCTATTGTCTTTAAATGAAATAACTGTGCTGACTTAAACCTCAAAATATAATTTAATGACCATCCAATAGTATCAAACAACACAGATGCATAAAACTTTCCAGTGTGAATCTAACATAAATATGCTAATGAAAGTTTAAGAGAATACTCCATAAAAAATAGAAAAACTGCTATGGTGGTGACTAATGGGAATAAAAGCCATGGTGCACACTCAATCTGTCAAACTGTGCTCAAACATAAAAAAACTTCCAATAGTCCCCAACATTCAGTGAATAGTTCTGTTAAATTTTTAGTGCTCAGCCAGTCCACAGTGCACGTAAAGTCAAATGAAAAATATTCACGCTCCAAATGCGCGTGTGCTACAGAGCACCTCCTCCATCACCTCCAATGTGCACTAACCAGATGCATAGACTCTGTAATGTAATAAGCAGTTCTGTATGTGCTTGCTCTCCATCTCAGTTGAATCCCCAACAGAAAGAAGCTGATGGTGTAAAATAATTTATTAAAACTATTTCAAATCCATGAAATATTGCACCCACATTTGGCTGTATGCACTCCACCACCTGGAATGTATATGCACAATGTATTAATGAGGAAGTCGTCCCATCTGCTGCTCTCTCCGGATACCAGCATGTGTTTCAGTGAGCAGAATTTACACAGTAGCCAGAGGCCCCGACCAACATGTTTTGACATCCAAGGATGTTGTCAGTAGCAGTAGTGGCTGAAAAGTCCTCCACTATCTCAGAATACCATTATACTAAATAAATAATTATCCAAACATTACAACACAAGTGCACAGAAATGTATACATACATATAATATGTATGATAGAAATGGGCAGAAATATGTATAAATGAAATCCTAGATTTAGATCAACAAATTGAAAATGAAATAAAATAAGAAAATAAAAGTAAAAATATTAACCTCCTCGGCGGTCTGATTCTTTCCGATTTTTGGTGCTGAAAGCGGTACATTTTTTTGCATGGAAATATGTAGTTTTTTTATTGTAGGCTGTAATTTTTAGGAATAACTCACTGAAATCTGTCTGAACAAGAGTCTAGTAAACATCCCGGGTATGATAAAATTTGAAACACGAAATCATAAATTATAATTTAATAAATAATCGTAAAAAATAATAATATAATATAATAATAAATTTAATTCAATATTATAATCAAACCAAAAACACTGAAATTTGAAATACAGAGGCAAATTCGCACATTGCTGAGCAAAGTCGCAAAATCGTTTTCAGTGTCCGATGATGAATTTCCCCCACAAATCATTATCACTCAATTCTGCAAGTGGTTCTGATTTACTATCGCTGTTCTAAAACCGCTTTTGACGTAAAGGGACGCTTTTTGGACGCCATGGACTTTTCTAAGTTTCCAGGCAGAAAGAACATTCAAAATGCAGGCAGGGCGCCGGACAAAGCACTCGGGACAAAATGTATGTGAAATGCATTGAAACAGCAATGACAGCCAAAATGACATTTTTTAAAAAATTCAAATTTCCCGCTGGTTCCCGCGCCCGTACGTCCCGACGTCACAGGGACCGGAACACAGAAGCCGGATGCCGGCATCGGCCGGAGGAGATGGCCGGCTACACTCAGGATTACCGATAAGGAGGTTAAACAAGTGGTTGGGGCATGGTTTGCGAGTGTTCCTAATGGCCCTCTGAGCCGAGAGCTCTCTGTGCTAGAGGGAGAAGAGAAGTGACTACAGGGAGTCTCCGACTATCTATAGACACCCAGCTGTATTCCAACACCCCAAGAACACTCCTGCAGCCATGTCCAGGGAAATTAAAGAGGAGCACCACCTGCTGAAGATCACTGCCTTCTTTCTGCAGCTAGTGAGGAGAGGAAACCAAGATGGCATCGCCGCCTCAACTTCCTGATCTTCCACCTCATACACTGATCTGCCTGATGATTCTTTCAGCGACACAGACAGCCCAGCAGTTCCCTTCTCCCCTCCTCATTCTGGTACCCCAACTAAAGCTGGAATGTGAATGGACACCCAGCAGCAAGACCCTTCAGAGGTAAGTCATATGATTCATTCTATTCAAACCAATGCAGCTCTGCAGTCCTCCACAGCATCCTTTCCCACCCTTGATCAACCAGTTTTAGACACTACCATGAAGGACATGCTTCTTTTGCTCTCTCACTGCATGCAGATTTTCCTCCTCTTATTCACAAGTTTACTATTGAAATACAAGTAATGAGAGAAAGGGTACACTACAATGAGAAACAAAATGGAGAAGTGTACCACAACTATCAATGGTCTACCAATGATCTGGTGGATGCATACAAGGATGACCATCTATGGATCAAAGGTAAGTTGGTGAACCTTGAAGATAGGTCCTACTGCAACAATGTCAAACTGTGCGGAGTACCAAAGACCGCACAAGCAAATGATCTCCACAAGTATGCCAGTGAAATGCTGTCTGCTTTGCAGCCTGACGTGTCTCCTGTTTCATTATCATTTGATTGTATACACTGCATCCTTAGACCCCCACACCTGGCAGACATTACACCAAGAGATGTCCTCATGTGGATTCACTTTTTTCCTGTAAACTAGCAGCTACTCATTAAAGCAAGGTCCTTAGGCTCTCTCCCAGCACCATATGCTGACATACATGTTTTTGCTGTTTTGTCGCAACATACACTTCAAATGTGACAACAATTCAACTTGGTTGCAAAGGCAC
Organism: Staurois parvus; assembly: GCF_062004578.1. Lineage (NCBI taxonomy): Eukaryota > Metazoa > Chordata > Amphibia > Anura > Ranidae > Staurois > Staurois parvus. Next base: position 981,417 of record NW_028317987.1, read on the forward strand.
CATGTAACCACAAAATATCTTACAAATGGCCCTATCATGCTACCCTGTTGATCACTTGCAATGGCGCTTCACACTTTGTTAATACTCTAGAATGAGGAATGAAGCTCCTGCATTCCTGGGGTATTTTATCTGACCCTCCACAGGGAGCGAGGCACTTTTTGCTCCAGCTAAGCTTACACCCTCATGGTAGACAGTCTTTAGGAAACACAAAACCTCAATGACCCCCAATCTGCTCTGTTTGCACGACAATAGTTAGTTATATCCGGCATCATATTTGTCAACCCTAGCTCAGTGAACCTATTTCCCCCACGTAAAATTCTTGTAGCTCTATACTGTCCAACCTGCTGCAATTTCAAAGCCTTGTTCATTTCACCTATTCCAATGTGCAAACCAGTTACTACTGTATTGTTGTTTTACATTTTGTTCCTAGTTTTTTCAGATCATCCGTTATCTGTTTGGATTATCTCTACCCATCCAAGTACAGAACACATTTACCTACCTACTCAGTCAAAGTCAACCAGAGGCTACTATCTTCCTAGTCCAATGTAACCATAAGTGCCTTCAAACTCAACTTTCACATCCTCATTATATATCAACATGGCTGTTACTATCTTATCTTTAAAGCCAAAGGTCTAAATCACCCAGCGAAACCCACCTCTCTATGGAAAATAGGACAAGCCCATCATTGCAATATTTTATATGTCCAAGAGACCCACTTCTCTCAAGCCGCTTCTCCTCCATGCTATAACAAACACTTCCCCCACATCTTTAAGGCCTAAAGATTATTCAGGAAGAGAGGCATCTTAAAAGCTATCAAATCGACTGCCTCCTTCCAACTTTACAACAGTGTTTTTGACCCAGAAGGCTGTTATATTATCTTTTCACTATAAATAGAATCAAATGTTCTCTAATGAACATCTACACTCCAAATATGCATCAACTTATCTTTCCTACTAAAGTTTTGTGGAAGGCAAGACATATACAGCAAGGACACTTGTTCCTTTGTGGGGATTTTAATATCGTAGCAGATTGACTATTGGACTCTACATCTACTACTAAAAGATATAAATCTCCCTTGGAAGCATTTCTACACACACAAAATCTTTATGACGAGTGGAGATGCTATCACGCTATCGAACTATACCTGTTTTTCTCCTTGTTACTATTCATACTTTCATATAGACCTGTTCTGACTGGACATATACAGTATATAGACATTCTTACAAATGTTACTTCAGAAGGTTCAGTCATCTACAATCCATACTATATTGTGGATGGATCAATTCATATCACTCTGGTGGATTCACCTGCTCATTCCCCCACCTATCCATGGTGGGCTAACGATCTCTTATTGCAAAATCTCCACTATGTCGACTTACTGAAGAAACACTTAGAAGAATTTTTTAAAACTAATACAGCTTCCGAGTATGACCCCTGTGTATTCAGGGGCCAGGCAGGGGGATATTTATACAACTAGGTCCTAGGGTGAGGAGGAAGGGAACACAGCAAAACAACTCTCTTATGTCATCCATTCGGAACATTGAACAACAAAACAAAGTTCACCTCTTTAATTCAAAATTAAACTGTTAGCACTACATCAAGAGCTCCAGTTATTACTTCTGGAATACTTTGAGAAAATGCAACACAAATCGAAGCAAACTTGTATACAACAAACAACAAAGTAAGGAAAGCCATGGATCTCGACATCAAGGGGCATCACACCAAAACTAAAATGGCTTATATGTACCACCCATGATCTAATGAGAGGGTGTATAACCCTCAGGCTATTGTCGATGCTTTCAGTTCCTACTACAGCTCTCTATATAACATTAAGGAAGCTTGCATCGGAAGAGATTGAATCTTTCCTAAACCACATTAAACTCCCCTCCTTATCTCCAGAACAACCTGAGAGTCTAAATACACCTTTACTTTTCAGGAAACCTATTCCTCTAAAGTTCTCACTAATTATAAATCTTAAGGTCCTGACAGACTAGTGATTATAAACAATGTCAATCCATACTGATCCCCATCTACGCTACCTCTATAATATTGCCGCCTTCTCTTTCTCCTTCCTCGCTGAAATGTTGAATGTGCTCATTATCACTTTGCCTAAGGAAGGGAAAGAACCAGCATTTCCACAAAATTTCTGACCAATCTCCCTGCTCAATCTTGTCCGCCCTATAGCAGAAATATTGCTATACTCCCAGTGCAAAATAACATATATATACATGTGATTTTGCAATTTTGGGTAGGGGCTCACGTGAGCCATTGACAGCCTCGGCTGTCGATCACTGGGTCCCGGACAGTTATTCCCCACTGCGATCAATGAGTATCACTGACGGCGGAGAGACCTGTATGTAAAAACTATAAAAAACTATACAGATCTCTCCCCATTCAGCTCCTGCACACTGCTTTGTATAGCTCTGCATAGCAGGCCATACAAAGCAGTCTGCTTACAGTGTAAAGCACTCACACAGCACACAGGTAACCCTTTGATGGCACCATATGTTAACCCCTTCCTGCCCATTGTCATTAGTACAGTGTTAGTGCTTTTTATTAGCACTGATCACTGTATTGGTGTCACTGGGGATGTCAGTGACACCAAGTCAGCCCCCCCCCCCCCCCAGTGTCAGAATGTCCACCACAGTCCCACTATAAGTCATTGTTTGCCTCCATTACTAGTAAAAAAAATTCCAGTATCTATACCACCATTTGTAGACGCTATAACTTTCACATAAACCAATTCATTTACATGTACTGGGATTTTTATTAGCAAAGACACAGAGCAGAATACATTTTGGCCAAAATTTATGAAGAAATTTGATTTTTAAAATTTTTTACTGGACATGTTTAATAATACTGAAAGAAAGCTCTATTTGTGAGAAAAAAAGGTGTAAATTCCATTTGGTTGCAATGTTGCATGACTGCACAATTGTCAGTTAAAGTAATTAGAGATGAGCGAATCGAAGTATCCGAAGTGGAATTCGAGTCGAATATCGGAAAAATTTCGATTCGTGCCGAATCCGAAAAACAGCCTAATTCGGACGCGCGAATCGAAATTTTTCCGAAAATGGCGGCTGACATGTGCGGCGACGGAGCGGGGATGTCGGGGAAGGCGCGCAGACAAGGCGCGCTGCCCCATAATGCATTCCTCAACGACATGTGATCGCATCAGCCAATCAGCAGCCAGCCAGCCAGCACTGTGTAATGGTCGAGGTATATATAGCGGCCATTTTGGACATCTTCATTTGCCTGCAGTCATTGAACAGAGGCAGACCGCTCTGTACTAGGGACAGGGACAGAGTTAGGGCCACAGAAACGAGAATTGGGGACAGAGAGAAGTTACTTAGGGACAGAGAACCATTACTCAGGGACACAGACTTGTTAATGAGGGCCACAGAATCGTTATTTAGGGACAAAGAAACGCTAGTTAGGGCCACAGAATTCATACTCAGGGACAGACAGAATTTTCACTCAGTGCCAGAGAATTGTTACTTAGGGCCACAGAAACGTTATTAGGGCCACAGAATTTTTACTCAGGGACAGACAGAATTGTTACTGAGTGCCAGAGAATTGTTACTCAGGGACAGACAGAATTGTTACTGAGTGCCAGAGAATTCTTACTCAGGGCCACAGAATTCATACTCAGGGACAGACAGAATTGTTACTCAGGGACAGACAGAATTGTTACTGAGTGCCAGAGAATTGTTACTCAGGGACAGACAGAATTGTTACTGAGTGCCAGAGAATTGTTACTCAGGGACAGACAGAATTGTTACTGAGTGCCAGAGAATTGTTACTCAGGGACAGACAGAATTGTTACTGAGTGCCAGAGAATTGTTACTCGCACAGACACAAAATTGTTACTTGCACAGACACAGAATTGTTACTCGCACAGACAGAATTGTTACTCAGGGCCACAGAATTCATACTCAGGGACAGACAGAATTGTTACTGAGTGCCAGAGAATTGTTACTCAGGGACAGACAGAATTGTTACTGAGTGCCAGAGAATTGTTACTCAGGGACAGACAGAATTGTTACTGAGTGCCAGAGAATTGTTACTCAGGGACAGACAGAATTGTTACTGAGTGCCAGAGAATTGTTACTCGCACAGACACAAAATTGTTACTTGCACAGACACAGAATTGTTACTCGCACAGACACAGAATTGTTACTCAGGGCCACAGAATTCATACTCAGGGACAGACAGAATTGTTACTGAGTGCCAGAGAATTGTTACTCAGGGACAGACAGAATTGTTACTGAGTGCCAGAGAATTGTTACTCGCACAGACACAAAATTGTTACTTACACAGACACAGAATTGTTACTCGCACAGACACAGAATTGTTACTCAGGGCCACAGAATTCATACTCAGGGACAGACAGAATTGTTACTGAGTGCCAGAGAATTGTTACTCAGGGACAGACAGAATTGTTACTGAGTGCCAGAGAATTGTTACTCAGGGACAGACAGAATTGTTACTGAGTGCCAGAGAATTGTTACTCGCACAGACACAAAATTGTTACTTGCACAGACACAGAATTGTTACTCGCACAGACACAGAATTGTTACTCAGGGCCACAGAATTCATACTCAGGGACAGACAGAATTGTTACTGAGTGCCAGAGAATTGTTACTCAGGGACAGACAGAATTGTTACTGAGTGCCAGAGAATTGTTACTCGCACAGACACAAAATTGTTACTTACACAGACACAGAATTGTTACTCGCACAGACACAGAATTGTTACTCAGGGCCACAGAATTCATACTCAGGGACAGACAGAATTGTTACTGAGTGCCAGAGAATTGTTACTCAGGGACAGACAGAATTGTTACTGAGTGCCAGAGAATTGTTACTCAGGGACAGACAGAATTGTTACTGAGTGCCAGAGAATTGTTACTCGCACAGACACAAAATTGTTACTTGCACAGACACAGAATTGTTACTCGCACAGACACAGAATTGTTACTCAGGGCCACAGAATTCATACTCAGGGACAGACAGAATTGTTACTGAGTGCCAGAGAATTGTTACTCAGGGACAGACAGAATTGTTACTGAGTGCCAGAGAATTGTTACTCAGGGACAGACAGAATTGTTACTGAGTGCCAGAGAATTGTTACTCGCACAGACACCAAATTGTTACTTGCACAGACACAGAATTGTTACTCGCACAGACACAGAATTGTTACTCAGGGCCACAGAATTCATACTCAGGGACAGACAGAATTGTTACTGAGTGCCAGAGAATTGTTACTTAGGGACAGACAGAATTGTTACTGAGTGCCAGAGAATTGTTACTCAGGGACAGACAGAATTGTTACTGAGTGCCAGAGAATTGTTACTCGCACAGACACAAAATTGTTACTTGCACAGACACAGAATTGTTACTCGCACAGACACAGAATTGTTACTCAGGGCCACAGAATTCATACTCAGGGACAGACAGAATTGTTACTGAGTGCCAGAGAATTGTTACTCAGGGACAGACAGAATTGTTACTGAGTGCCAGAGAATTGTTACTCAGGGACAGACAGAATTGTTACTGAGTGCCAGAGAATTGTTACTCGCACAGACACAAAATTGTTACTTGCACAGACACAGAATTGTTACTCGCACAGACACAGAATTGTTACTCAGGGCCACAGAATTCATACTCAGGGACAGACAGAATTGTTACTGAGTGCCAGAGAATTGTTACTTAGGGACAGACAGAATTGTTACTGAGTGCCAGAGAATTGTTACTCAGGGACAGACAGAATTGTTACTGAGTGCCAGAGAATTGTTACTCGCACAGACACAAAATTGTTACTTGCACAGACACAGAATTGTTACTCGCACAGACACAGAATTGTTACTCAGGGCCACAGAATTCATACTCAGGGACAGACAGAATTGTTACTGAGTGCCAGAGAATTGTTACTCAGGGACAGACAGAATTGTTACTGAGTGCCAGAGAATTGTTACTCAGGGACAGACAGAATTGTTACTGAGTGCCAGAGAATTGTTACTCGCACAGACACAAAATTGTTACTTGCACAGACACAGAATTGTTACTCGCACAGACACAGAATTGTTACTCAGGGCCACAGAATTCATACTCAGGGACAGACAGAATTGTTACTGAGTGCCAGAGAATTGTTACTCAGGGACAGACAGAATTGTTACTGAGTGCCAGAGAATTGTTACTCAGGGACAGACAGAATTGTTACTGAGTGCCAGAGAATTGTTACTCAGGGACAGACAGAATTGTTACTGAGTGCCAGAGAATTGTTACTCGCACAGACACAAAATTGTTACTTGCACAGACACAGAATTGTTACTCGCACAGACACAGAATTGTTACTCAGGGCCACAGAATTCATGCTCAGGGACAGACAGAATTGTTACTGAGTGCCAGAGAATTGTTACTCAGGGACAGACAGAATTGTTACTGAGTGCCAGAGAATTGTTACTCAGGGACAGACAGAATTGTTACTGAGTGCCAGAGAATTGTTACTCGCACAGACACAAAATTGTTACTTGCACAGACACAGAATTGTTACTCGCACAGACACAGAATTGTTACTCAGGGCCACAGAATTCATACTCAGGGACAGACAGAATTGTTACTGAGTGCCAGAGAATTGTTACTCAGGGACAGACAGAATTGTTACTGAGTGCCAGAGAATTGTTACTCAGGGACAGACAGAATTGTTACTGAGTGCCAGAGAATTGTTACTCGCACAGACACAAAATTGTTACTTGCACAGACACAGAATTGTTACTCGCACAGACACAGAATTGTTACTCAGGGCCACAGAATTCATACTCAGGGACAGACAGAATTGTTACTGAGTGCCAGAGAATTGTTACTCAGGGACAGACAGAATTGTTACTGAGTGCCAGAGAATTGTTACTCAGGGACAGACAGAATTGTTACTGAGTGCCAGAGAATTGTTACTCGCACAGACACAAAATTGTTACTTGCACAGACACAGAATTGTTACTCGCACAAACACAGAATTGTTACTCGCACAGACACAGAATTGTTACTCAGGGCCACAGAATTCATACTCAGGGACAGACAGAATTGTTACTGAGTGCCAGAGAATTGTTACTCAGGGACACCTAATCGTTGAATTAAATAGTATGTCAGACAACATGCAGAGGAGTGGCAGAGGAGGCAATGTTTTAGGAGCGAGCAGACGTGGCAGCAGAGGAAGGGGTCGAGGCAGCAGTATTCGCAGCCAGAGGCCAGTGCTCCCGGTGTCATCCAGCGGTCGTGTCTCCACCGACAACCCTGCCGTCATTGATTGGTTGGCTCGGTCGTCTTCCTCTTCCCAGGTCACCTCTGACACCTACAGCCAACGGTCGGTGGGTACGTCAGACACAACCGTTAGTTGGCATGGCCTGGGAGCAAGCCCACTGAAATCACGTGTCCTCTACCTGCCCCTGTCCTTTGCTGTTCCCTCACCAAGCGAAGTATCGCATGCTGTGGGCTCAGCCCCACTGTACAGTGAGGAAGAGCTAACAGAGGGCGGTCAGGAACGGGGGGAGACATCGGCCTTTTCAGCAGCCAAGCGAACAAGTACTGGCGAGGAGAGTGGCTCGGTAGCCGGTCTAGAGACAGGTCTGTCTCCTGACCCAGACGCAGCCGAGGGGGCTAGTAGTGAGGCGGAGACCGTACTTGATGATGAGGAGGTTGATCGCACTTGGCTGCCTCGTCGTCATCAGGCAATTTCTTCCGCATCATCAGGAGAAGAGGGTGCCAGCTTGGCAGCGAGCGAAACAGTCGGTGGGTTGCCCAGGAGGCAGCAGGGTCGCATCAGTGTCAGTGGAGCCAAACGTCCACGGAGTAGAGCACCAGCTCCACTGCAGCCTACCACCACGGCCAGTAGTGGTGCCGGTGCGCACGGAGGAAGTAGCAGTCAGCCAGTGAAGAGTAGCGGGGGCAAAGTTTCCTACTCGGTGGTGTGGCAATTTTTCCTCAAGCCGCCCGAGGAAGTAAACGTAGCCGTATGTCGACTATGTGGCCAGAAATGCAAGCGTGGCCAGGGGGCCCATGTTGGGACTACAGCGTTGCGTCAGCATATGCAGCGTCACCATTCGGTGGCCTGGGAAAACCGTGATAAACATACGGCGGTTCTGCCTGCCCCAGCCCCCGCTCCATCACCCGCTCCGTTACTTGCTCCGTCACCCGACGTCGTCAATCGCCCTCTATCAGCCAGTCAAGGCTCCAACACCTCTGCTGAGGGGAGTTGTCGCTCGTTGGCATCTTCCGCTCGTTCAGATGCTCCTTCTCCTGCTACTCCTCTTCTCGGATTCCGTCAACAGTCTTTCTTGGAATCCGTATCCAAGAGACAACAGTTTGCGAGCACGCACCCGACGGTGCAAAAGCTGAACGTCCTCCTGTCCAAGTTGCTGGTGCTGCAGTCCCTCCCTTTCCAACTGGTGGACTCAGCACCTTTCCGAGAAATGATGGCTTGTGCCGCGCCGCGGTGGAGAGTGCCAAGCCGTCATTTCTTTGCCCAAAAGGCAGTGCCAGCCCTGCATTCACATGTAGAAGAGATGGTGGGCCAGTCTTTGAGCATGTCGGTCTCTGCCAAAGTGCACGGCAGCGCCGACGTGTGGAGCTGTAACTACGGTCAGGGACAGTACATGTCATTTACGGCCCACTGGGTGAACGTGGTGCCGGCACAGCCGCACCAGCAACTTGGACAGGTCACGACGCTTTTGCCTCCACGTTTGCACGTCCTTGGTCCAGCAAGCATGTCCGCCTCTACCACCTCTTTTTCCGCCGTGTCCTCAGCCGCCACCCCCGTGCCAAGTCCCATTACCCGACCGGCATATCACATGTGCAGGGCGCAACGGTGTCACGCTGTGCTGCACCTGGTATGCCTTGGCGAACGTAGTCACACAGGGGAGGAACTGCTGAGTGTAATGAACAGAGAAATCGACAGATGGCTGTCTCCGCGCAAACTAAAAATCGGAACCATGTTGACTGACAACGGAAAGAACATGGTGTCTGCTCTGCGTCAAGGAAGGTTGTGCCATGCGCCATGCATGGCTCACGTGTTCAATCTGGTTGTCAAGCGGTTCCTAAAATCCACCATCCCACTGCAAGACATCCTTAAAATGTCACGTAAACTGTGCATGCATTTCAGCCATTCCTACACCGCAAAGAACACCCTCATTGAGCTGCAGCGGCAGAACGGAATTCCACAGCATCGCCTGATCTGCGACGTTGCAACAAGGTGGAATTCAACCCTACACATGTTAGACCGCCTTTACGAGCAGCGAAAGGCCATCACCGATTTCCTGATGTTACAAGCGGATAAAGGTACTCCCCTGTGTAACTTAGATGTCAGCCATTGGCAGCTCATGCGTGACACCTGCCGCTTGCTCAGGCCCTTTGAGGAGGCCACGCTATTCGTGAGTCGGCAGGACTATGGGATGAACGACGTCATTCCTCTGTTGCACGTCCTGGAACAAATGCTGTTAACAATGGCTGGTCAGGGTGCGGTAGACGTGGCGCACAGATCTCAACGCCACATGACCCCTGTGGGGGCAGGACAGGAAGAAGAGGAGGAGGTAGAGGAGGACATTTGTGCTCAGGAATTATTGAGTGAAATGGGTGGTTTTTCCACTCAGCGGACAGGAGTGGAGGAGCAGGAGCATCTGGTAGAGGAGGAGGAGGAGGAGACAGAGGACCCAGACGCACCGTGGCAGTATGCTGTGGAGATGGAGGCAGGGAGTCCCTCGCATTCCTTGGCACAAATGGCCCATAGCATGCTCGGTTGCTTGCGTAGCGACAGCCGAATAATAACCATCAGACAGAGGGATGACTTTTGGCTGTCCACCTTGTTGGACCCTCGCTACCGGTCCAAAATGGTGGCCTTTTTCACACCTGCTGAGAGGGAGGCCAAAATTACGTACTATAAAAACCACCTATGTAGTCAGTTGGTCTCTGCCTTTGTGCGCCAACGTCCATCCTCAGACACTGTGGGCCCTGTGCGCTCGCGTTCCGCTGGCATGGCAGCAGGGGAGGGGTGGGGTGGTAGGAGCAGTGGCAGCTCCACCAGCAGCGGCTGCCTCAGTCTGCAGTCGATGATGAGTAGCTTTCTTCACCAGCGCAGTGAGGAAACTACTAACCAGCCGCAGCAGCAGCAGCAGCATCAGGTGGACCTGGAGCAGGAGCTCAAACAACAGGCTTGGGCCTACTTGGACAGCACCCTGCCAACCGAGGTAGACAATCCCCTTGACTACTGGGCAATGAAACTTGACCTTTGGCCCCAACTAGCTGAATTTGCCCTTGAAAGGCTGTCATGCCCGGCCAGTAGCGTGGCATCGGAGCGCGTGTTTAGTGCGGCAGGAGGTATTGTAACTCCGCGGAGGACACGACTGTCCACCCAAAGTGTGGAGAGACTCACGTTTGTGAAAATGAATCAGGCGTGGATTAGTCTGGATTTCAAACCACCAGTTCCTGACACAACTGACTAAATCCGCCATGAATCATGCCTCAAACATGTGCCACTTTCAGGTCTCCTCACACTGCTGGTGTGTTTAATTTTTTGACATAGGGTGCTGGCAGATTACGGGCCTCCTATAGCTGCTGCCAGGCCCCTAATCTGCCATAGGCCCCTATATACCGCCTCCTCATGCTGCTGCTAGGTCCAGAGTCTCTCATGGGTCCCTGTACGGCCTCCCATTGCTGCTGTCTCCATCGCCACACTCTGCTGCCATGTGCCACTTTCAGGTCTCTTCACACTGCTGGTGTGTTTAATTTTTTGACATAGGGTGCTGCAAGATAACGGGCCTCACATAGCTGCTGCCAGGCCCCTAATCTGCCATGGGCCCCTATATACCGCCTCCTCATGCTGCTGCCAAGTCTAGAGTCTCTCATGGGTCCCTGTACGGCCTCCCATTGCTGCTGTCTCCATCGCCACACTCTGCTGCCATGTGCCACTTTCAGGTCTCTTCACACTGCTGGTGTGTTAAATTTTTTGACATAGGGTGCAGGCAGATTACGGGCCTCACATAGCTGCTGCCAGGCCCCTAATCTGCCATGGGCCCCTATATACCGCCTCCTCATGCTGCTGCCAAGTCTAGAGTCTCTCATGGGTCCCTGTACGGCCTCCCATTGCTGCTGTCTCCATCGCCACACTCTGCTGCCATGTGCCACTTTCAGGTCTCTTCACACTGCTGGTGTGTTTAATTTTTTGACATAGGGTGCTGCAAGATAACGGGCCTCACATAGCTGCTGCCAGGCCCCTAATCTGCCATGGGCCCCTATATACCGCCTCCTCATGCTGCTGCCAAGTCCAGAGTCTCTCATGGGTCCCTGTACGGCCTCCCATTGCTGCTGTCTCCATCGCCACACTCTGCTGCCATGTGCCACTTTCAGGTCTCTTCACACTGCTGGTGTGTTAAATTTTTTGACATAGGGTGCAGGCAGATTACGGGCCTCACATAGCTGCTGCCAGGCCCCTAATCTGCCATGGGCCCCTATATACCGCCTCCTCATGCTGCTGCCAAGTCTAGAGTCTCTCATGGGTCCCTGTACGGCCTCCCATTGCTGCTGTCTCCATCGCCACACTCTGCTGCCATGTGCCACTTTCAGGTCTCTTCACACTGCTGGTGTGTTTAATTTTTTGACATAGGGTGCTGCAAGATAACGGGCCTCACATAGCTGCTGCCAGGCCCCTAATCTGCCATGGGCCCCTATATACCGCCTCCTCATGCTGCTGCCAAGTCCAGAGTCTCTCATGGGTCCCTGTACGGCCTCCCATTGCTGCTGTCTCCATCGCCACACTCTGCTGCCATGTGCCACTTTCAGGTCTCTTCACACTGCTGGTGTGTTAAATTTTTTGACATAGGGTGCAGGCAGATTACGGGCCTCACATAGCTGCTGCCAGGCCCCTAATCTGCCATGGGCCCCTATATACCGCCTCCTCATGCTGCTGCCAAGTCTAGAGTCTCTCATGGGTCCCTGTACGGCCTCCCATTGCTGCTGTCTCCATCGCCACACTCTGCTGCCATGTGCCACTTTCAGGTCTCTTCACACTGCTGGTGTGTTAAATTTTTTGACATAGGGTGCTGCAAGATAACGGGCCTCACATAGCTGCTGCCAGGCCCCTAATCTGCCATGGGCCCCTATATACCGCCTCCTCATGCTGCTGCCAAGTCTAGAGTCTCTCATGGGTCCCTGTACGGCCTCCCATTGCTGCTGTCTCCATCGCCACACTCTGCTGCCATGTGCCACTTTCAGGTCTCTTCACACTGCTGGTGTGTTAAATTTTTTGACATAGGGTGCAGGCAGATTACGGGCCTCACATAGCTGCTGCCAGGCCCCTAATCTGCCATGGGCCCCTATATACCGCCTCCTCATGCTGCTGCCAAGTCTAGAGTCTCTCATGGGTCCCTGTACGGCCTCCCATTGCTGCTGTCTCCATCGCCACACTCTGCTGCCATGTGCCACTTTCAGGTCTCTTCACACTGCTGGTGTGTTTAATTTTTTGACATAGGGTGCTGCAAGATAACGGGCCTCACATAGCTGCTGCCAGGCCCCTAATCTGCCATGGGCCCCTATATACCGCCTCCTCATGCTGCTGCCAAGTCCAGAGTCTCTCATGGGTCCCTGTACGGCCTCCCATTGCTGCTGTCTCCATCGCCACACTCTGCTGCCATGTGCCACTTTCAGGTCTCTTCACACTGCTGGTGTGTTAAATTTTTTGACATAGGGTGCAGGCAGATTACGGGCCTCACATAGCTGCTGCCAGGCCCCTAATCTGCCATGGGCCCCTATATACCGCCTCCTCATGCTGCTGCCAAGTCTAGAGTCTCTCATGGGTCCCTGTACGGCCTCCCATTGCTGCTGTCTCCATCGCCACACTCTGCTGCCATGTGCCACTTTCAGGTCTCTTCACACTGCTGGTGTGTTTAATTTTTTGACATAGGGTGCTGCAAGATAACGGGCCTCACATAGCTGCTGCCAGGCCCCTAATCTGCCATGGGCCCCTATATACCGCCTCCTCATGCTGCTGCCAAGTCCAGAGTCTCTCATGGGTCCCTGTACGGCCTCCCATTGCTGCTGTCTCCATCGCCACACTCTGCTGCCATGTGCCACTTTCAGGTCTCTTCACACTGCTGGTGTGTTAAATTTTTTGACATAGGGTGCAGGCAGATTACGGGCCTCACATAGCTGCTGCCAGGCCCCTAATCTGCCATGGGCCCCTATATACCGCCTCCTCATGCTGCTGCCAAGTCTAGAGTCTCTCATGGGTCCCTGTACGGCCTCCCATTGCTGCTGTCTCCATCGCCACACTCTGCTGCCATGTGCCACTTTCAGGTCTCTTCACACTGCTGGTGTGTTAAATTTTTTGACATAGGGTGCAGGCAGATTACGGGCCTCACATAGCTGCTGCCAGGCCCCTAATCTGCCATGGGCCCCTATATACCGCCTCCTCATGCTGCTGCCAAGTCTAGAGTCTCTCATGGGTCCCTGTACGGCCTCCCATTGCTGCTGTCTCCATCGCCACACTCTGCTGCCATGTGCCACTTTCAGGTCTCTTCACACTGCTGGTGTGTTTAATTTTTTGACATAGGGTGCAGGCAGATTACGGGCCTCACATAGCTGCTGCCAGGCCCCTAATCTGCCATGGGCCCCTATATACCGCCTCCTCATGCTGCTGCCAAGTCTAGAGTCTCTCATGGGTCCCTGTACGGCCTCCCATTGCTGCTGTCTCCATCGCCACACTCTGCTGCCATGTGCCACTTTCAGGTCTCTTCACACTGCTGGTGTGTTTAATTTTTTGACATAGGGTGCAGGCAGATTACGGGCCTCACATAGCTGCTGCCAGGCCCCTAATCTGCCATGGGCCCCTATATACCGCCTCCTCATGCTGCTGCCAAGTCTAGAGTCTCTCATGGGTCCCTGTACGGCCTCCCATTGCTGCTGTCTCCATCGCCACACTCTGCTGCCATGTGCCACTTTCAGGTCTCTTCACACTGCTGGTGTGTTAAATTTTTTGACATAGGGTGCAGGCAGATTACGGGCCTCACATAGCTGCTGCCAGGCCCCTAATCTGCCATGGGCCCCTATATACCGCCTCCTCATGCTGCTGCCAAGTCTAGAGTCTCTCATGGGTCCCTGTACGGCCTCCCATTGCTGCTGTCTCCATCGCCACACTCTGCTGCCATGTGCCACTTTCAGGTCTCTTCACACTGCTGGTGTGTTTAATTTTTTGACATAGGGTGCAGGCAGATTACGGGCCTCACATAGCTGCTGCCAGGCCCCTAATCTGCCATGGGCCCCTATATACCGCCTCCTCATGCTGCTGCCAAGTCTAGAGTCTCTCATGGGTCCCTGTACGGCCTCCCATTGCTGCTGTCTCCATCGCCACACTCTGCTGCCATGTGCCACTTTCAGGTCTCTTCACACTGCTGGTGTGTTTAATTTTTTGACATAGGGTGCAGGCAGATTACGGGCCTCACATAGCTGCTGCCAGGCCCCTAATCTGCCATGGGCCCCTATATACCGCCTCCTCATGCTGCTGCCAAGTCTAGAGTCTCTCATGGGTCCCTGTACGGCCTCCCATTGCTGCTGTCTCCATCGCCACACTCTGCTGCCATGTGCCACTTTCAGGTCTCTTCACACTGCTGGTGTGTTTAATTTTTTGACATAGGGTGCTGCAAGATAACGGGCCTCACATAGCTGCTGCCAGGCCCCTAATCTGCCATGGGCCCCTATATACCGCCTCCTCATGCTGCTGCCAAGTCCAGAGTCTCTCATGGGTCCCTGTACGGCCTCCCATTGCTGCTGTCTCCATCGCCACACTCTGCTGCCATGTGCCACTTTCAGGTCTCTTCACACTGCTGGTGTGTTAAATTTTTTGACATAGGGTGCAGGCAGATTACGGGCCTCACATAGCTGCTGCCAGGCCCCTAATCTGCCATAGGCCCCTATATACCGCCTCCTCATGCTGCTGCCAAGTCCAGAGTCTCTCATGGGTCCCTGTACGGCCTCCCATTGCTGCTGTCTCCATCGCCACACTCTGCTGCCATGTGCCACTTTCAGGTCTCTTCACACTGCTGGTGTGTTTAATTTTTTGACATAGGGTGCTGCAAGATAACGGGCCTCACATAGCTGCTGCCAGGCCCCTAATCTGCCATGGGCCCCTATATACCGCCTCCTCATGCTGCTGCCAAGTCCAGAGTCTCTCATGGGTCCCTGTACAGCCTCCCATTGCTGCTGTCTCCATCGCCACACTCTGCTGCCATGTGCCACTTTCAGGTCTCTTCACACTGCTGGTGTGTTTAATTTTTTGACATAGGGTGCAGGCAGATTACGGGCCTCACATAGCTGCTGCCAGGCCCCTAATCTGCCATGGGCCCCTATATACCGCCTCCTCATGCTGCTGCCAAGTCTAGAGTCTCTCATGGGTCCCTGTACGGCCTCCCATTGCTGCTGTCTCCATCGCCACACTCTGCTGCCATGTGCCACTTTCAGGTCTCTTCACACTGCTGGTGTGTTTAATTTTTTGACATAGGGTGCAGGCAGATTACGGGCCTCACATAGCTGCTGCCAGGCCCCTAATCTGCCATGGGCCCCTATATACCGCCTCCTCATGCTGCTGCCAAGTCTAGAGTCTCTCATGGGTCCCTGTACGGCCTCCCATTGCTGCTGTCTCCATCGCCACACTCTGCCATGTGCCACTTTCAGGTCTCTTCACACTGCTGGTGTGTTTAATTTTTTGACATAGGGTGCTGCAAGATAACGGGCCTCACATAGCTGCTGCCAGGCCCCTAATCTGCCATGGGCCCCTATATACCGCCTCCTCATGCTGCTGCCAAGTCCAGAGTCTCTCATGGGTCCCTGTACGGCCTCCCATTGCTGCTGTCTCCATCGCCACACTCTGCTGCCATGTGCCACTTTCAGGTCTCTTCACACTGCTGGTGTGTTAAATTTTTTGACATAGGGTGCAGGCAGATTACGGGCCTCACATAGCTGCTGCCAGGCCCCTAATCTGCCATGGGCCCCTATATACCGCCTCCTCATGCTGCTGCCAAGTCTAGAGTCTCTCATGGGTCCCTGTACGGCCTCCCATTGCTGCTGTCTCCATCGCCCCACTCTGCTGCCATGTGCCACATTCAGGTCTCTTCACACTGCTGGTGTGTTTAATTTTTTGACATAGGGTGCTGCAAGATAACGGGCCTCACATAGCTGCTGCCAGGCCCCTAATCTGCCATGGGCCCCTATATACCGCCTCCTCATGCTGCTGCCAAGTCCAGAGTCTCTCATGGGTCCCTGTACGGCCTCCCATTGCTGCTGTCTCCATCGCCACACTCTGCTGCCATGTGCCACTTTCAGGTCTCTTCACACTGCTGGTGTGTTTAATTTTTTGACATAGGGTGCTGCAAGATAACGGGCCTCACATAGCTGCTGCCAGGCCCCTAATCTGCCATGGGCCCCTATATACCGCCTCCTCATGCTGCTGCCAAGTCCAGAGTCTCTCATGGGTCCCTGTACGGCCTCCCATTGCTGCTGTCTCCATCGCCACACTCTGCTGCCATGTGCCACTTTCAGGTCTCTTCACACTGCTGGTGTGTTTAATTTTTTGACATAGGGTGCTGCAAGATAACGGGCCTCACATAGCTGCTGCCAGGCCCCTAATCTGCCATGGGCCCCTATATACCGCCTCCTCATGCTGCTGCCAAGTCCAGAGTCTCTCATGGGTCCCTGTACGGCCTCCCATTGCTGCTGTCTCCATCGCCACACTCTGCCATGTGCCACTTTCAGGTCTCCTCACACTGCTGGTGTGTTGAATTTTTTGACATAGGGTGCTGGCAGATTACGGGCCTCCCATTGCTGCTGCCAGACATGTAATCTGCCATGGGCCCCCGTACCGACTCCTCATGCTGTGACGTTGCAACAAGGTGTAATTCAACCCTACATATGTTAGACCGCCTTTACGAACAGCTAAAGGCCATCACAGATTTCCTGATGTTAAAAGCGGATAAAGGTACTCCCTGTGTAACTTAGATGTCAGCCATTGTCAGCTCATGTGTGACACCTGCGCTTGCTCAGGCCCTTTGAGGAGGCCACGCTATTCGTGAGTCGGCAGGACTATGGGATGAATGAGGTCAAATCGGCCATGGGCCCCCGTACCGCCTGTTCACGCTGATGCTGGTCCCACAGTGTGACCTGGGTCCCTGTACGGCCTCCCATTGCTTCCACTCTGCCATGTACCTCTTTGAAATCTCCTCACACTCCTGCGGTTGTCCATTTTGTCATAGGTTGCTGGCAGATTAGCGGCCTCCCATAGGTGCCGCCAGGCCCCATATCGGCCATGGGCCCCCGTACCGCCTGGTCACGCTGCTGCTGGGCCCACAGTGTGACCTGGGTCCCTGTACGGCCTCCCATTGCTGCTGCCAGGAGGCAGCAGGGTCGCAGCTGTGTCAGTGGAGGCAAACGGCCACGGAGTAGAGCAGCAGCTCCACTGCAGCCTACCACCACAGCCAGTAGTGGTGCCGGTGTGCACGGAGGAAGTAGCAGTCAGCCAGTGAGGAGTAGCGGGTGCAAAGTTTCCTACTCGGCGGTGTGGCAAGTTTTCGTCAAGCCGCCCGAGGAAGTAAACGTAGCCGTATGTCGACTATGTGGCCAGAAAGTCAAGCGTGGCCAGGGGGCCCATGTTGGGACTACAGCGTTGCGTCAGCATATGCAGCGTCGCCATTCGGTGGCCTGTGAAAAACGTGATAAAGATACGGCGGTTCTGCCTGCCCCAGCCCAGGGTTCCATTTTGTCATAGGGTGCTGGCAGATTAGCGGCCTTCCATAGGTTACGCCAGGCCCCATATCGGCCATGGGCCCCCGTACCTCCTGGTCACGCTGCTGCTGGTCCCACAGTGTGACCTGGGTCCCTGTACGGCCTCCCATTGCTTCCACTCTGCCATGTGCCACTTTGAGGTCTCCTTACACTCCTGCGGTTTTCCATTTTGTCATAGGTTGCTGGCAGATTAGCGGCCTTCCATAGGTGCCGCCAGGCCCCATATCGGCCATGGGCCCCCATACCTCCTGGTCACGCTGCTGCTGGTCCCACAGTGTGACCTGGGTCCCTGTACGGCCTCCCATTGCTTCCACTCTGCCATGTGCCACTTTGAGGTCTCCTTACACTCCTGCGGTTTTCCATTTTGTCATAGGTTGCTGGCAGATTAGCGGCCTTCCATAGGTGCCGCCAGGCCCCATATCGACCATGGGCCCCCGTACCTCCTGGTCACGCTGCTGCTGAGCCCACAGTGTGACCTGGGTCCCTGTACGGCCTCCCATTGCTTCCACTCTGCCATGTGCCACTTTGAAATCTCCTCACACTCCTGCGGTTGTCCATTTTGTCATAGGTTGCTGGCAGATTACAGGCCTTCCATAGGTGCCACCAAGCCCCATATCGGCCATGGGCCCCCGTACCGCCTGGTCACGCTGCTGCTGGGCCCACAGTGTGACCTGGGTCCCTGTACCGCCTCCCATTGCTCCCACTCTGCCATGTGCCATTTTCAGGTCTCCTCACACTCCTGCTGGTTTCCATTTTGTCATAGGTTGCTGTATGGCCTCCCATTGCTGCTGCCTCCACCGCCACACTGTGGCTCCAAACACTGGTTTTGGCCCCGTGACTGGCCAATGGAGTGAAGTGTGCAGTGATTCTAAGATCGACGGCACTCATCTGCATGTCATACTGACAGACAGTATTATTTCTCTTCCCCAGCAGACTCCAAGGGCATTTAAATTAAAGGTACAGTGTTCTGCACTAATATTAAGTCTCTCTGAAGCCTAGAAACACCCTTTTTTAAGTTAAATTCACAGCGAATTTATTAGACTCGAATCGAATATTGTCCACGAATTCGCCGAATCAGTCGAATCGAATTTTTCATTTCTTCGCTCATCTCTAAAAGTAATGCAATGGAGCGCCATATTGCAAAAAAATGGCCTGGTCAGGAAGGGGGGGGGGATCCTCTGGAGGGCGAGGGTGAGGGGTTATATGTCAAACTAATAGCTAATAGACTGATAGACATACTGTGCTACTGACACTAATACACTGGGACCAATCAAGCTTCACAAAAGGCTGGCAAACATTGGATACAACTAGATGGCTTATTGACATTATTCACCATATGGAGACTGCTAGAACTTCTTGATGCAGAGAAGGCTTTCAATAGAATCCATCCATAGAGTCATATCTCTATAATGTGCTTCCTTAACATTTCCTAATGGAACTGCTAGTGGAGCACATTAGATCTAATAATCTTATCTCAGGATTCACTATTGGCTCTAGGGATCATAAAATCAGCCTTTTTGCTGATAATGTAATTCTTAGGATTATCAATCCAGTTACTTCCCTGGTGTAAGAGAAACTGAATTCCTTGCACAAGAAAACAAGTACAGACTTATGCTCTTACGCATATGCATGGCTCACGTGCTCTCCTTCCCAGGGATGTCCAAAGTTGTGAAGGTGAGTGTCTCTCTCCCTGGGGGGGGGGGCGATGTGTGTTAATGGAAGACTCTTTGGGGTGGTTGGCAGGGCTGTTGTTGGCCAATGTCAGCATCTCTCCACAGGGGAGGGGGGCATCTAATTTTTGTGTTGCCTAGGGCAGCAACAAACCTAAATACACTACTGCTTGTTACTATGTTCCTGTGACCTGATCTGCTATACGTGCTTACCTGTGTATGATCCGACTTGCCTTTGGACTTCTCTATGGCTCCTGCTTATATTCTGTTCACCTGATTACTCTGAGCCCAGCCTTTTTACTGGACTTACCTTTGCCTACTCTTTCTGTACTGCTACCCGCATGGAAGAAAAATATATTTGAAATATATTTTTTAAATATTCTTCCCAAATATATTGCAATATATTTGAAATGCTACAATTTTGGCCGTATTCAATATATTTCAATAAATATATTCTTCAGTTTTTTTTAACATATAAAAAAGTAATTTTAATATATATTTTTACATATATTTGTTAATGCATTCCAAAAATGTAGATTTGCATTTTTAAAGACATACAGTATATTTGATATGTATTTTTAAAAATATTTTTCATATAATTTGTATTAAAAATGCATTTCAGTGTGTGTTATATTTGGGAAGAATATTTTTAAAATATATTTCAAATATATTTTTCTTCCATATGGGTATGCCTGGCTCTTACTGACCTTGGCCTGCCTCCTGGACTTGTTCTGCCTGCTGATTCAATTCCTCGCTGCCTGGTCGCTGCTGACTGCTGTATGCTGCCTGTCTCCTGCTCCTGCTTTATTCCCTGCTCTGGTGCCAAGCTGCTCCTACGTTCCAAAAACTGTAGTTGCTGACTTTTGAAATACAGCCACTTACCTGTCCCTCGGTCAAGCAATGTCTTCACCACCACTGGATTCACTGGCCGTCTTCTCTCCCTGGCACTGGCATCTTCAGTGTGGGCACTCCGCTGTGACAGCTTGCAGCTTCACAGCTGAGTGCCCACTGTGCATGTGAGAGTGAATGGACCTGTCATCTTCTGAGACCTATCACATGTCCCAGAAGACTTTGGGGAGGGAAGGGGGAGGACAATTTCCATTTCCAATTGCCTAAGTGATCGCAGCAGAAGTGGGAGCGGGTACTTGTCATATTCGGGTACCTGCTCCCCCCCCCTCTACCCAAAGGTGCTAATCTTTAATGGGGAGCGGAGGACAAAGGCTTAAAGCGGACCTTCCCCTTTTGGGTGGAACTCCGCTTTAATGAAACTAAATAGTTTTTACTAGATTTAGTCACAGACTGCGCCATTAGAAGTTTAGTACAACATCAATTTCCTTTTGTATGGGCCGATTCAAGCATTTCTTACCTATGCATCCAACTTACCAAAATGGTGAAAGGTTTATTTTTGAGTAAGTATCTCCCTTTCTGCCAAAAAAGACAGCAGAATTTACTTCAATTAGCAAAATATGAGTTCTCCTTGTCAAAAAGACTTGCTGCTTTCGAGATGGTAATCCTCCCACAGCATTAGATCTCTTTAGATCACTCCCTATCCTCATTCCACAAAGTTACTTTAAGTTACTTGGCCAATACATCTGCCAGGGGAAAAAGCCTTGCTATGCACATGCCAGACTTCTAAAACATAGATTAGTAGGGGGTTCTAGTTATATTGATTTTCAAGATTACAATTTTGCCACCATCTTAACACAAATGAAAGACTGGCTCCTCCCTTCTCCCAGAACTTTATGGTTTAGTATTGATCCACACTCATGCCGGGCTCTAATTTTTACATTTGGCTGTTTAGTGTATTATTAGGCACACCCGTATCTTCACTTTTCTTCCCTCCTAATATTGCTTCAGTACATGCTTGGAGGAAGCTTTCTGCTACAGCTTCAACTCAAACACAATGTCTCACCTACTATCCCTATCGTAGTAGTAAAACACCTAATTCCAGACCTTTCTATAACTCAGTGGTCAGCTAGTGGAATACACAGTATTAAAGATTTATATACCAAGGGTGTTTTTAAGTCTATTTCACACCTTCAAAACAAATTCCACTTACCTCCTTGGAATTATTTAGATACCTCAGAATGGTACACTGTCTTGCCCATAATCCTAATGTACCATTCACTCTAAATTTTCATGGTCATGCTTTTCTTCTTGCCCTACCAATTAGATGTGCTAATCTTGAGGGACATTTATGTATATATCTTTGTGAATATTTATACATTTTAGATGTTATTTGGATTTGATTTGTTTTAATATTTCAAGCTGGTATGTCCCACTTTCTTTTTATCTATGCACATGCCTCTAATGTTTTTGTTTTTTGTTGTATACAGTCAGGTCCATAAATATTGGGACTAGAGATGAGCGAAGAAATGAAAAATTCGATTCGGCTGATTCGGCGAATTCCAGTGTGAAATTCGATTCGATGCGAATTTCTCCGCTACGAAGATGACTTATTTAAAGGGTTTCTAGGCTTCAGAGAGCCTTTAAATTAGTGCAGAACACTGTACCTTTAATTTAAATGCCCTTGGAGATGAGGAAGGAGAAGGAGAAGGAGAAGGATGAGAAGAAGGAGAAGGAGAAGGATGAGAAGAAGGAGAAGGAGAAGGATGAGAAGAAGGAGAAGGATGAGAAGAAGGAGAAGGAGAAGGATGAGAAGAAGGAGAAGGAGAAGGATGAGAAGAAGGAGAAGGAGAAGGATGAGAAGAAGGAGAAGGATGAGAAGAAGGAGAAGGATGAGAAGGAGAAGGATGAGAAGAAGAAGGCTGAGAATAAGGAGAAGGATGAGAAGAAGGAGAAGGAGAAGGATGAGAAGAAGGAGAAGGATGAGAAGAAGGAGAAGGATGAGAAGAAAGAGAAGGATGAGAAGGAGAAGGATGAGAAGAAGAAGGATGAGAAGAAGAAGGATGAGAAGAACGAAAAGGATGAGAAGAAGAAGGATGAGAAGAAGGAGAAGGATGAGAAGAAGGAGAATGATGAGAAGAAGGAGAAGGATGATAAGAAGGAGAAGGAAGAGAAGAAGGAGAAGGAGAAGGATGAGAAGAAGGAGAAGGATGAGAAGAAGGAGAAGGATGAGAAGAAGGAGAAGGATGAGAAGAAGGAGAAGGATGAGAAGAAGGAGAAGGAGAAGGATGAGAAGAAGGAGAAGGATGAGAAGAAGAAGGATGAGAAGAAGGATGAGAAGAAGGAGGAGAAGGATGAGAAGAAGAAGGATGAGAAGAAGGAGAAGGATGAGAAGAAGGAGAAGGAAGAGAAGAAGGAGAAGGAGAAGGATGAGAAGGAGAAGGATGAGAAGAAGGAGAAGGATGAGAAGAAGGAGAAGGATGAGAAGAAGGAGAAGGAGAAGGATGAGAAGAAGGAGAAGGATGAGAAGAAGAAGGATGAGAAGAAGGATGAGAAGGATGAGAAGAAGGAGAAGGATGAGAAGAAGGAGAATGATGAGAAGAAGGAGAAGAAGGAGAAGGATGAGAAGAAGGAGAAGGATGAGAAGAAGGAGAAGGATGAGAAGAAGGAGAAGGATGAGAAGAAGGAGAAGGAGAAGGATGAGAAGAAAAAGGATGAGGAGAAGGAGAAGGATGAGAAGAAGGAGAAGGATGAGAAGGAGAAGGAGAAGGATGAGAAGAAGGAGAAGGAGAAGGATGAGAAGAAGGAGAAAGATGAGAAGAAGGAGAAGGATGAGAAGGAGAAGGAGAAGGATGAGAAGGAGAAGGATGAGAAGAAGGAGAAGGAGAAGGATGAGAAGAAGGAGAAGGAGAAGGATGAGAAGAAGGAGAAGGATGAGAAGAAGGATGAGCAGAAGGAGAAGGATGAGAAGAAGGAGAAGGATGAGAAGAAGGAGAAGGATGAGAAGAAGGATGAGAAGAAGGATGAGAAGAAGGAGAAGGATGAGAAGAAGGACAGTTCTGTGACAGTTTCTGTCTATTTCTGACAGTTCTGGGACATTCACTCCATACAGCGGTTTCAACCGCTGTATGGAGGGAATGTCATAGAACTGTCAGAAATAGACTATTAATGACAGTTCTGGGACTGTCCTTCCATGCAGCGGTTGAAACATTGTATGTATTTGTTTCCATAAATGGATCCATTTATGGAAACAAATACATACAATGTTTCAACCGCTGCATGGAAGGACAGTCCCAGAACTGTCATTAATAGTCTATTTCTGACAGTTCCATGACATTCCCTCCATACAGCGGTTAAAACAGCTGTATGCAGTGAATGTCCCAGAACTGTCATAAATAGTCTATTTCTGATAGATCTGGGACATTCACTCCATACAGCTATTTTAACCGCTGTATGGAGGGAATGTCATGGAACTGTCAGAAATAGACTATTAATGACAGTTCTGGGACTGTCCTTCCATGCAGCGGTTGAAACATTGTATGTATTTGTTTCCATAAATGGATCCATTTATGGAAACAAATACATACAATGTTTCAACCGCTGCATTGAAGGACAGTCCCACAACTGTCATTAATAGTCTATTTCTGACAGTTCCATGACATTCCCTCCATACAGCGGTTAAAACAGCTGTATGCAGTGAATGTCCCAGAACTGTCATAAATAGTCTATTTCTGATAGATCTGGGACATTCACTCCATACAGCTGTTTTAACCGCTGTATGGAGGGAATGTCATGGAACTGTCAGAAATAGACTATTAATGACAGTTCTGGGACTGTCCTTCCATGCAGCGGTTGAAACATTGTATGTATTTGTTTCCATAAATGGATCCATTTATGGAAACAAATACATACAATGTTTCAACCGCTGCATTGAAGGACAGTCCCACAACTGTCATTAATAGTCTATTTCTGACAGTTCCATGACATTCCCTCCATACAGCGGTTAAAACAGCTGTATGCAGTGAATGTCCCAGAACTGTCATAAATAGTCTATTTCTGATAGATCTGGGACATTCACTCCATACAGCTGTTTTAACCGCTGTATGGAGGGAATGTCATGGAACTGTCAGAAATAGACTATTAATGACAGTTGTGGGACTGTCCTTCCATACAGCGGTTGAAACATTGTATGTATTTGTTTCCATAAATGGATCCATTTATGGAAACAAATACATACAATGTTTCAACCGCTGCATTGAAGGACAGTCCCAGAACTGTCATTAATAGTCTATTTCTGACAGTTCCATGACATTCCCTCCATACAGCGGTTAAAACAGCTGTATGCAGTGAATGTCCCAGAACTGTCATAAATAGTCTATTTCTGACAGTTCTGGGACATTCACTCCATACAGCGGTTTCCGGCAAAAAGTGTATGTGCAGAGTTCCTCTATTCTGCAGATACACTTAGAGGAGCTCTGCAGATACACTTAGAGGAGCTCTGCACATACACTTTTTTCCGGTTTGGAATTATTCTTATTTTCATCCTACTTCTTCTTCTTCTTCTTCATCCTCATCCTCATCCTCTTCTTCTTCTGAGGATGAGGATGAAGAAGAAGAAGAAGAAGAAGAAGAAGAAGTAGGATGAAAATAAGATTAATTCCAAGCCGGCAAAAAGTGTATGTGCAGAGCTCCTCTAAGTGTATCTGCAGAGCTCCTCTAAGTGTATCTGCAGAATAGAGGAACTCTGCACATACACTTTTTGCTGGCTTGGAATTATTCTTCTTTTCATCCTACTTCTTCTTCTTCTTCTTCTTCTTCATCCTCATCCTCAGAAGAAGAGGATGAGGATGAGGATGAGGATGAGGAAGAAGAAGAAGAATGAAAAGAAGAATAATTCCAAGCCGGCAAAAAGTGTATGTGCAGAGCTCCTCTATTTCTGACAGTTCTCTCACAACTTCTTCACATGTACAGCGGTTGAAACATCTGTATCCTAAATGTAAACTAATAGATACAATGTTTCAACCGCTAAACATGTGTTCCTTCTGTCAGAGAACTGTCAGAAATAGCGGAGCTCACTGCAGGGACACTTTTGCCGGCTGATCGGGAAATGTTCGATTCGCGCACCCGAAGTAGGCAAAATTTCGGTTTCGACACGAATCGAATATTTCCTGAAATTCGACTCGAATTCCGGTTCGCCTAGTTCGATTCGCTCATCTCTAATTGGGACATTGACACAATGCTAACATTTTTGGCTCTATACACCACCACAATGGATTTGAAATGAAACAAACAAGATGTGCTTTAACTGCAGACTGTCAGCTTTAATTTGAGGGTATTTACATCCAAATCAGGTGAACGGTGTAGGAATTACAACAGTTTGCATATGTGCCTCCCACTTGTTAAGGGACCAAAAGTAATGGGACAATTGGCTTCTCAGCTGTTCCATGGCCAGGTGTGTGTTATTCCCTCATTATCCCAATTACAATGAGCAGATAAAAGGTCCAGAGTTCATTTCAAGTGTGCTATTTGCATTTGGAATCTGTTGCTGTCAACTCTCAAGATGAGATCCAAAGAGCTGTCACTATCAGTGAAGCCATCATTAGGCTGAAAAAACAAAACAAACCCATCAGAGAGATAGCAAAAACATTAGGCGTGGCCAAAACAACTGTTTGGAACATTCTTAAAAAGAAGGAACGCACCGGTGAGCTCAGCAACACCAAAAGACCCGGAAGACCATGGAAAACAACTGTGGTGGATGAGTGAGGAGTTCTTTCCCTGGTGAAGAAAACACCCTTCACAACAGTTGGCCAGATCAAGAACACTCTCCAGGAGGTAGGTGTCAGCAACCATCGCGGAGCGCGGCTCTGCGCAGGCGCAGTGTGCCGATTCGCACTAGCGTGCGGGCACTAGGTCCTGGGTGGCCGCGACGA
This sequence comes from Staurois parvus, assembly GCF_062004578.1. Lineage (NCBI taxonomy): Eukaryota > Metazoa > Chordata > Amphibia > Anura > Ranidae > Staurois > Staurois parvus. Next base: position 1,007,676 of record NW_028317987.1, read on the forward strand.
TGGCGGCACTTGCACATGCACACTCGGGATCGTGGGCGCGTGCCTGGCACCAATGACAGGTCAGGGCGCGCAATTAATATAAATAATAAATCCGCTCTGCACTGACACTGGTTGCCGTATGGTCTAATCTCCCTGTTCCTGCTTCTGTGTACCTGTTATTGATTGCTGCCGACCCTGCTTGATCCTGACCTTGCTGACTTCTCCTGCTCTGATTCCTGGCCTGTTTTGACTTCTCTTTTGGATACCCTCATTTGATCTGACCTCCTGTTACTGACCCGGCGAGTGACCCGACTATTCTCTGCGTGCTGCCTTGTACCGCACTGTCCCCATCGTTACCGACCCAGCCTGTCTGACCACGCTTCTACTCTGCCATCCATCCATCCTGCATGGACCTATCCGCCTCTTCACATCAGGCTCTTCTCCAGTATATACCTCTTGTGGATCCCTCTACCACGGGTGGGTGTACTCAGGGGCCATGACCTGGTCTCTGTCTGCTCCAAGTCCATCCCCACCATCAGGGGCCCTGGTGAACAAGCAGACTGGGACTTAGACTCAGCGCTCTGGGGAACCCTATCCCGTGGGTTGCTAGAGGTACCACCAGGCGGTGCATTACAGAACCATACGGCACATGACTGAGCCTGGAAGAGGACCATCCCCACTGGAGGATATATGTCAACATCTGGCAGCTCTGACCCAAGCCGTCAAAACACTACAGGAGGGGTACATGCACCTCAAGAACCGCATCCAAACATTAGCCTCACCAGCCGCCACGTCCCTGAACCCGGTTACTCCTTCTGCAGCCGGAGAGCCTTCAGAATCTCTGCCAGAGCAGTGGTCTCATTACCCCCCACCGGAACCCCGTGTACCATTACCGGATCGTTTCAATGGGGTTTAAGGGAAATTCCAGGCCTTTCATAACGCGTGCCAGCTTTACTTTAGTCTGCAACCGCGGACATTCTCCACCGAGGCTGTGAAGGTGGGGTTCATTGTCTCGTAACTTCAAGACGAGCCCCAGGGCTGGGCTCACCGATTAAAGGAGACCCACGACCCTCATCTGGAGACAGTAATGGATTTCTTCAATGCGATGAGCGTTCTATATGATGATCCGCAGCAGGCAGCTTCAGCCGAAACGGCCCTGTATTCACTCAGACAGGGTCGCCGGGCAGCGGAGGAATATGCGTCAGAGTGCAGACGCTGGATGGGAGACACCCAATGGAACGATGCTGCTCTACAATCAATCAATTAGGGGAGTGACGTCATCACGCACGCACGCTAACCGGAAGTGTAGCCGCGGCCATTTTGTCGGTTGGAAACAATTGGTTTTCAACCTGAGATTGCAATGTTCAGTACTGAGAGCTGGATATCGTTTTTTTACATGTAAGTGTGGATTAAAATTTGTATCTTTTTATGGAATCTGCCTGAAAGAGCCTTTCTTTATCTATATGAGGAACACCCCGAGATAAGGAAGATGGAGAAATACCTTTCCTGTGTTACAATATATGCCTGAATATATTCTAAGAGGGTAATGGTATTTAGCATCAATTTTTGGCTGGATTAATAAGGGTACTGGTATCTAGTATCACCTTTCACTTGTGATTGGAGTGATCACGATTTCTCACGTTTATCTTTACTTTATTGATTTCTCACTGTTTTTTTGATGTGATTTGAGTTGGCACAGAGTGAAGTGTTTTTTACTTATATTAGGGTATTACACTATGATTTTTTTCTTTTCCTTTGAGGATATCAAGGAGTCTTAGGATCGTTTTGCTTCACGGAACACATAAAAGAACTTTCTTTTGGGGACTTGGACATTTATTTATTTTATGTTATTTTATTTTTTCATTTTCATTGGTTGAATATATTTTTTTCATTTTTTCATTTTTCATTGGTTGAATATTTCTGATTATATATTGTTTGGGTGATTCATTATTTAATTATCACTATATCAGATTAGGTGGGTGGATTAGATTATGTGAAATTTTGAGATAGATTGGGTACATTTAGAAGTTCATCACAAAAAATTAACAAAATTGATGCTGCTCTACACCACCAATTCCGCATGGGCTTGTCCGAGTCCCTTAAGGACGAGTTAGCCAGAGTGGGCCTATCCGACTCCTTAGAGAATCTCATTGCTTTGGCCATACAGATTGACCGCAGACTGCGGGAACGCAGATTAGAGAGGTCCAGCCAGGGTCAGAAATCGACATGGGTACTCCCTCGTGCTCCATTCCAGTCCGTACCAGGGGGAAGCCGGAATTCAGAGTCTGATGATGTACTAGAACCCATGCAGCTCGGATTGGCACGACCATCACTGTCAGCCGAGGAACGCCAGAGATGACAGGTGAACAACCTCTGTCTCTACTGCGGGAAGCAGGTCATGTGGTACGTTCGTGTCCAGCAAAACTGAGTAAGTGTGCTCCTGTTTTTTCCACTGTGTCCTCTAACTGTTCTTACCATTCAAACTACTTAGCCATACCTGTTTCTTTCCAGCTCCCAGGAAGAACCGTTTCAGCGGCAGTAATCATTGATTCTGGGGCGTGTAGTTGTTTTGTGGACATAGACTTTGCAACACAACAGAAGATTCCCCTCCAGACCAGGGAACCTGGGTTAAACATCTCTTTTAGCTGATGGGTCACGCATTAAATCAGGGTTAGTGGACCGGGAGACCCCACCTATCTGCACTACGGTGGCTGTCCACCATCGGGAGTTCCTCCGTCTGGATGCCATTGCATCCCCTCTGTTTCCAATTATTCTGGGGCTTCCCTGGCTGCGGGAACACAATCCCCAGATTGATTGGAAAACCGGGTCTATCCAGTTTCGATCACCGTACTGCCAGGAACATTGTTACACCCAGACCTCCTCGGCTCCCCAGTCCCTCCTATGTATGGACGGAGACGCCGAGCTGGTTCAAGTCATTCCCTCGGCCTACCACAGCTTTCTTGATGTATTTAGTAAATGAGGGGGCTGACATCCCTCCCCCACATTGGACATACGACTGTCCCATTGACCTTTTACCAGGATCTGAGATCCCTTTCAGACGGATATTCCCTCTATCTGAGTGGGAACTGGGGGTATTCAAGGAGTACATTGACAAAAACCTTCAAAAAAGGGTTCATTCGGCCCTCTACATCAGCAGCCGGAGCTGGAATCTTTTTCGTTGAGAAAAAAGACAAGTCCCTAAGGCCCTGCATAGATTACCGTGAGTTAAATAAGATCACGGTAAAAAATCGCTATCCACTCCCTTTGGTTCCAGAGCTGTTCCAAAGGTTAAAATCTGCAGTAGTGTTCACTAAGTTAGACTTGAGGGGTGCGTATAACCTGGTCAGCATAAGGGAGGGGGATGAGTGGAAAACCGCATTTCGTACTAGGTTCGGGCATTTTGAATACTTGGTCATGCCTTTCAGACTTTGCAATGCCCCAGCCACATTCCAACATTTTATAAATGATGTATTTAGGGACTACCTTGACATTTTCATGGTCATCTACCTAGATGATATTCTAATCTTCTCCTCTTCCCTGGAGGCCCATAGGGGTCATGTCAAGAGCGTGTTGGAGCGGTTACGTCAGCACGGACTGTATGCTAAAGCAGACAAATGCAGCTTTGAGCAGCATAGCATCACTTTCTTGGGGCTGATCATCTCCACCATGGGGGTTGCGATGGATCCCCAGAAAATCTCTGCCATTCTGGAGTGGCCAGTACCTACGGACAAGAAGGGCGTGCAACGCTTCATTGGGTTTGCTAACTTCTACAGGAAGTTTATTAAAAACTTTTCGGGTCTTGTGTCTCCCATTACCCAGCTCACCAAGCAGGGGGTCCGTTTCCAGTGGACACCAGGGGCTCAAGCAGCATTTGAGGCCCTGAAGGAACGATTTACTACAGCCCCTATTCTCAGCCACCCAGATTCCTCAGATGCCATATATTTTGGAAGTCGATGCCTCGGAGAATACAGTGAGGGCAATCCTGTCCCAGAGGAAGGGTACAAAGGAACTTATGCACCCAGTGGTGTTCTTTTCAAGGAAGCTTACACCAGCGGATAGGAATTATGACATAGGGGACCGGGAGCTCTTGGCTATTAAGATGGCGCTGGAAGAATGGAGGGGGCTACGCATCCCATCTTGATATTCACAGATCACAAGAACCTAGAGTACTTGAGGACAGCCTAGCACCTGAGACCACACCAAGCTAGATGCACACTTTTCTTTTCCAGATTCGTGTTTCATATCACGTATAGACCTGGGTTCAATAACACAAAGTCTGACGCCCTTTCGCGCATGTTTGAGGATCCGGAAGAAGCCCCTAAACCAGATACTATTCTGTCCTCTGGAAACTTCCTCGCCCTCCAAACCAAGCTACGCTCCAGGTTACAGACCGCATCCATAGGGATGCCAAACCCACCCGGGGTCTCCCTACAGAGCAAGGAGGATCTTCTTTGGAAAGAAGGACAGATTGCGGTACCCGAGGAGGTCCGTACCTTAGTTCTGGGATACTGCCATTACCATCCACTGGCAGGTCATTTTGGAGTTGCTAAAACTCTAGAATTGCTCCAGCATACATTCTGGTGGCCGAGCATGATCAAGGATTGTGAACTGTACTTAAAAACCTGTGCCACTTGTCAGAGGAACAAGCCCACCAGAAGCAAGGCCTGGGGTTTACTACGACCATTGCCCATACCGGACCGATTGTGGCAAATGATCTCTATAGATTTTATAGTGGAGCGCTTACCTTCACACGATCACTCAGTAATTTTTGTAATTGTACAGTTGCAAGAAAAAGTATGTGAACCCCTTGGGATTACGTGGAGTTTTGCATGAATTGGGCATAAAATGTGCTCTGAACGTCATCTAAGTCACAACAATAGAAGAACACAGTCTGCTGAACATAATACTACACAAACATTAGATGTTGCCATGGTTTAATTGCACATAACATGTAAACATTCACAGTGCAGGGAGGAAAAAGTATGTGAACCTTTGGACTTAATAACTGGTTGACCCTCCTTTGGCAGCAATAACCTCAACCAATCGTTTCCTGTAGTTGCAGATTAGACCTGCACAACGATCTGGAGTCATTTTGGACCACTCCTCTTCACAAAACTGTTTCAGTGTAGCAATATTCTTGGGATGTCTGGTGTGAATCGCTCTCTTAAGGTCATGCCACAGCATTTCAATCGGGTTGAGGTCAGGACTCTGACTAGGCCACTCCAGAAGGCGTATTTTGTGCTGTTGCAGCCATTGTTTTGTTGAATTACTTGTATGCTTTGGGTCCTTATCCTGTTGCATCACCCATCCTCTGTGGAGCTTCAGTTGGCGGACAGATGGTCGTACGTTTTCCTGCAAAATGTCTTGATAAACTCTGGAATTCATTTTCCCATCAATGACAACAATCCGCCCAGGCCCTGAGGCAGCAAAGCAGCCCCAAACCATGATGCTCCCTCGGCCATGTTTTACAGTGGGGATGAGGTTTTGATGTTGGTGTGCTGTGCCTTTTTTTCTCCACACATAGTGTTGTGTGTTCTTCCCTAACAACTCAATCTTGGTTTCATCTGTCCACAGTATATTTTGCCAGTAGTGCTGTGGAACATCCAGGTGCTCTTTTGCAAACTTCAAATGTGCTGCAATATTCTTTTTGGACAGCAATGGCTTCCTCCGTGGTGTCCTCCCATGTACTCCATTCTTGTTTAATGTTTTCCTTATTGTAGATGTGTCAACAAAAATGTTAGCATGTGCCAGAGATTTCTGTAGGTCTTTAGCTGACACTCTGGGATTCTTCTTTACCTCATGCAGCATTCTGCGCTGTGCTCTTGCAGTCATTTTTACAGGACGACCACGCCTAGGGAGAGTAGCAACAGTGCTAAACTTTCTCCATTTGTAGACAGTCTGTCTTACCGTGGACACATGAACATTAAGGCTATTGGAGATACTTTTGTAACCCTTTCCAGCTTTATGCAAGTCAACAATTCTCCATCGTAGGTCTTCTGAGAGCTCTTTTCTGCGAGGCATGGTTCACATCAGACAGTGCTTCTTGAAACCAGTAAACCCAAAACAGGTGTGTGTTTTTTAAGGGCAGGACAGCTGTCAGCAACACATCCAATATCATCACACTGATTGGAGTCAAGGTTGGCTCACTCCTGGCTCCAATTAGCTCTGGGAGAAGTCATTAAGCTAGGGCCTCACATACTTTTTCCTCCCTGCACTGTGAATGTTTACATGTTATATGCAATTAAACCATGGCAACATCTAATGTTTGTGTAGTATTATGTTCAGCAGACTGTGTTCTTCTATAGTTGTGACTTAGATGATGTTCAGAGCACATTTTATGCCCAATTTATGCAAAACTCCACGTAATCCCAAGGGGTTCACATACTTTTTCTTGCAACTGTAGATCGCCTGTCAAAAATGGCCCATTTCCTACCATTGAGAGGCACGCCCTCGGCTCTGGAAACAGCACACATTTTTGTAAGGGAAGCGGTAAGGATTCATGGGATCCCAGAAGACATTGTCTCAGACCGGGGGGTCCAGTTTACATCAAAATTCTGGAGGGCTTTATGCAAAGTCTTAGGAATCAGACTGTCCTCGTCCGCATACCACCCTCAGACAAATGGGCAAATGGAAAGGACGAACCAGACGCTGGAACAGTACCTAAGATGCTATACGTCTTTTCTCCAGGACGATTGGCTGGCACTCTTGCCATTAGCCGAATTTGCATACAATAACGCAAGTCATTCTGCTACGGGGCAATCCCCATTTTTCACGAACTATGGGTTTGCCTGACCTGATTTCAGAAAGCTCAGTTCGCGCTACACAAGATATGCTGGATTTGTTTTCTACCAACAACAAGGTGCTACAAGAAGCAATTGCGAAGGCCCAGGAGGACAGTAAAAGGGTTTTCGACAGAAGAAGAAGAGGCAAACTAATCCTGCAACCGGGGGATCAGGTCTGGTTAGCGATGACAAATTTAAAGATGTCCTGCCCTTCTAAGAAACTGGGGCTGAAGTTTATGGGTCCATTCCGGGTGAAACGGAAAATCAATAAAGTGGCGTATGAACTTACAATTTCGGAAACCTTTAAGATTCACCCAGTCTTCCACGTGTCGCTACTAAAACCAGCAACGCCAGATCCCTTCCTGGATTGGAGGTCCAGACCACCGGGGGCTGTAACCATTAACGAACAAGAGGAATTTGAAGTAGAAGCAATCCTAGACTGCAGGAAGAGAGGTGGCCAGACACAGTTCCTGATTAAATGGAAGGGTTATGGTCCTGAGGAGAACTCATGGGAACCAGCCCAAAATGTTCACGCCCCCAGACTTCTCCGGGAGTTTTATCGCAACCACCCACAGAGGAGAGATCAGTTGGGCATCCGGAGGTTGCCCGTAGGAGGGGCAATGTCAGCAACCAATGTCAATGTCAGCGACGTGCGGCTCTGCGCAGGCACAGTGTGCCGATTTGCACTAGCTTGCAGGCACTAGGTCCTGGGTGGCCGTGACAACGGGGTTGCTAGAGGTACCGCCAGGCGGTGCATTACAGTAGGTGTATGTGTCAAAGTCAACGATCAACAGAAGACTTCACCAGAGTGAATACAGAGGGTTCACCACAAGATGGAAACCATTGGTGAGCCTCAAAAACAGGAAGGCCAGATTAGAGTTTGCCAAACGACATCTAAAAAAGCCTTCACAGTTCTGGAACAACATCCTATGGACAGATGAGACCAAGATCAACTTGTACCAGAGTGATGGGAAGAGAAGAGTATGGAGAAGGAAAGGAACTGCTCATGGTCCTAAGCATACCACCTCATCAGTGAAGCATGGTGGTGGTAGTGTCATGGCGTGGGCATGTATGGCTGCCAATGGAACTGCTTCTCTTGTATTTATTGATGATGTGACTGCTGACAGAAGCAGCCGGATGAATTCTGAAGTATTTCGGGCAATATTATCTGCTCATATTTAGCCAAATGCTTCAGAACTCATTGGACGCGGCTTCACAGTGCCGATGGACAATGACCCAAAGCAGACTGCAAAAGCAACCAAAGAGTTTTTTAAGGGAAAGAAGTGGAATGTTATGCAATGACCAAGTCAATCACCTGACCTGAATCCGATTGAGCATGGATTTCACTTGCTGAAGACAAAACTAAATGGAAAATGCCCCAAGAACAAGCAGGAACTGAAGACAGTTGCAGTAGAGGCCTGGCAGAGCATCACCAGGGATGAAACCCAGCGTCTGGTGATGTCTACGTGTTCCAGACTTAAGGCTGTAATTGACTGCAAAGGTTTTGCAACCAAGTATTAAAAAGTGAAAGTTTGATTTATGATTATTATTCTGTCCCATTACTTTTGGTCCCTTAACAAGTGGGAGGCACATATGCAAACTGTTGTAATTCTTACACCGTTCACCTGATTTGGATGTAAATACCCTCAAATTAAAGCTGACAGTCTGCAGTTAAAGCACATCTTGTTTGTTTCATTTCAAATCCATTGTGGTGGTGTATAGAGCCAAAAATGTTAGAATTGTGTCCATGTCCCAATATTTATGGACCTGACTGTATGTTTAGTTTCATATGCCCATGGATGTTTTATGATGACATTTTTTCCCCCTTTCCTCTTTCTGAGGTCCGCTACCCAGCACGTTCAGGTCCCTCCTGTCTGTTTCCCAGCCAGTGGGATCACTCAGTGCTTTGGTGGGGGGGGCTCTTCTGTGCTCTCTTGCACTGGATATGCTCCCTTTGCTTCTATGTGCCAGTCTTTGGCACAGCAGCCATCATGCACATGCCAGTGATGTGGGATGCGTGATGTCATCACGCACTCACGAGGCACAGTGACACTTCGCACTGCCGTGTCCGTGGATCCCATGATGCACGCCACCCTGCACCCCACTTGTGAGGTGGGCATGTATTCCCTGGCCATTTTGGAGGAATGTCCTTCCTCCTCTTCTCTATATAAATCTACCATTCATTCAGGAGATTATTGATCCCCCTGCCAGGCATTCTTTAATGGCAATCACTATACCCATATGAACTAGCTAAGATATTTTGTTTTTCAAATCTGATTCTCTTCAATATCCATTTATTTTGTCAATCCCATTAAAAAAATGAAACCTTTTGGAACACAGCTGTTACACTTTCTGAAGTGTCTCGACACACTGTTTTTAAAAACCTTTCCATATATTGTTACTATGTTCCCCTATATGGACAGACAATTTCTTTTTTTTAACAGTTGCGTAGACAGCCAATTTCTTAGTCATCCTGCCTGTATAGTGGAGTCCACAAGGGTACTCTAGCATGTAGGTGACATACTATCATATGAAATTAATTTCCTAATCTCATAAGGACATTGAGCATTTTTCTAAATAAATTGGGCACATTTTATTTTCCGATGAAAAATGGCCTTATTTTCTGCATCTAAAGAAACCCTTGAGATCTAGGAAGGGAACTATTTTCTGTAGAGGGTTTACAGTCTAAATTAGTTCTAGAATTTTTCTGGTAATACATTAGCCAATGTTCCATCTTTTACCAAAATATTGCTAATGCCTCTTGATGCTTTTCCCTATCCCTTTATATTGTCTATTACATTCAATGATGAAGGCTACTCCTTGCTTTTTATTTCGTTCTGATTTCTGAAACAAACCTCTACTCATTTGTAAATCTGCCCCTTGGGTACATCACTGATCCCTTTAGGGTGATTACAGCTCGATGTGGGTATATAACTAACAGGATCCTGGTCTTTAATATATGTCTTTGTATATATCTTCCCATGAGACATGAAGATAATTAGATCCAGGAATTTAACCTGGTTAAAATCACACCCTCCTGAAAAGGAAATATCATATTTTTATTCAACTGTTGCATAAATTCTTCTAGGGATTCAGGTGTACCTTCCCAGATAACTATTATGTAATTTATAAAACGTTTATAGAACCTCAGGTTTTGTCAAGGTTTGTCATATATTGCCTTCTCCCCTATTTACACATAAAGAGTTTGGCTATGCTGGAAGCATACTTTGCGCCCATTGTGACACATTTGGTCTTTAACTATTATTTTTTTTTATACCACAAATAGTTTTTGCTCATTGAAAACTCTAGACCCTCCAAAACATAGTTTCATATGTGCTCTCTCAAGGCCCAACCTTTTCTTTAAAGTACATTTCACCCCCTCCAAATCATCCTTTTGTTTTATGTTTGTATATAAAATGGAAAATTTCCTATCAAATGCTTGCCATATTTTTCCTTTCCCGATGGATTCCATGGCAACATAAGTTTGGGTAGCTTCGCCTTCGATCCTACCCCATAGGACCCCACTCCCATAAATTTTGAGGCTAAGCCAGAGGCTGCATTCTGCAACTTCTTTACTCTTGACACTAGGGTACTCATGCTTCCAAGGAGTCCAAAAGGAAATGAAAATTACAGTAAGTATTTCGTAAGAAATTTTCTGTTTTCCTGACAAACTCCATGGCAGCATACTGTACATTTGGGAACTAACCAGTCGAAAGAGTGGGAATGAAAACAAAAAATGTAAGGTTTCAATTACAGTGCTTAACCAACACCAAAACTTACAACTAAGAATAAACAGCAAAAAGAAGCTAGATTCACATCACAGTAAGCCTGAACAGCCTTAGTGGGGGACCATGTCATCAACCTGCAACTATTCCTGCCGCTCTGTTAGCGGGAGCCCACAAAGTTTATACACTCCTGTTTGACTGAGTTATCACTGCTGCTGTAGGAACCAAGCCCTAAGCCAGGTGCCTAGCTGGCACAACCCTTCCAGGGATGATCCTGGATGATATCTACTTCCTACTGGTTCTGCTAGAGAATGGCAAAGAGATATCCAAACACTGTAAGCAAAGCATGGAACCAAAAAGGGGGAATAATACCAGAATGCACCACAGATTGCCACTGGGGGCCTTAATCAGGAAACAGCTATCTTATTTTGGTGGTACCCCAAACCATGTGCATGAAATAATATAAGAAAACAGCGCTAACCCATCCCCGACACAATAAATGCTGTGAAACACCACCCCCTCTTAATGTGTACCCAGCTATTTTATACCATTATTTCAAACAAGGTGCAACAATGTTATAATTGACTTCTAATATCCAAATATATAAATCAAATATATAACTTGAACCCCCTTCCAAATGTGTAAAATATATATAACAAATAAATATACAAAGTATTAAACAAAGTGCTACTGTGCAATAAACATACAAATAATACAATTCATATCACAAAATCCAATGTGATAATAATATTATTACAAGATCCAACATATATAAAAAAATGTCCACCATAAATATAGGAACAAACTTCATGTGTCTTTTTGCTATGCAACACTAGAAACATTTGTGTGTTCTTCCACCACCAGATATATTGAATGAACTCACCAGAGCTCCAGGCTGGTAATATTATAAACCAGCTGTGAACGTGTGAACTCTGGGAGTAGGAACCTTCAGCTAGAAATCACTTCTCACCTCAGGCACCCTTCTAAGGAAACAGCAGCCAAAAAAAATACTCCTTCTCCCAGCCCTTCCACTAAGTGTTCCCTTTATGTCTCATAAAGTTACATGAATCGAAAAAGAAGAGGAAAAAAGTCCCATCATGTAAAACCATAAAAGATCTTTATTAAAAAAACATTCTATAAAACTTTTTGAGTGTCTCCACCGACACAAGTATGTAAAGTGCAGTCTTGGGGTAGGATCGACTCTGGCCACTACTCTCAGCCACAAGCCTACGATCCACTGTGCGTGATGATGTACATCCAAGCCCTGCTCGATGCGTTTCATCATTCGACGTCCTCCAAGGGTGGAAGGACATGCTTCGCCCTGTGTTTCACAGCATTTATTGTGTAGGGGGTTGGTGAGCGCTGTTTTCTTATATTACTTCAAAGCATTGAACCAGTTATCCCTAGTGGTCCTGCATTTGGAGATGACAATTCTTTTGTTCTCATAGGATACTGAAGCCACCTTGGATTGCAACCCAGTATAGGTATAAACACTACCTGTACTAGGAAGAATTCCAACAAGGATTCCTCATAACCTAAGGCCCATATCCTGAAAAATTCTCCTCCCATGAGGAGGACAAACCCCCCCCCCCAAAAAAAAAACACGGCCTCTGGCTCAGCCTCAAAACTTACAGGAGTGGGATTCTATGGGGTAGGAGCAAAGGCAGAGCTAATCAAATGTATGCTGCTATGGAGTTTGTCAGGAAATAATTCACATTAACGGTGGCATAAATGTAATTTTTGTTATGCAGTATTTTTTTCAACTTATAGCTGAGGCAAGGTTTTGCTTACCAAATGCAATGAAGGAACCAGTTTTATATTATGTACAAAAAAAATTAAATCACAAAAACAAGGAAAAGCCCCCAAGAGCTGGATACATTTGTGAATGTACAAAATATAACTGGATGCTAATATTTATAGGTAACAACACCTGGAGTAGTTGATCCAGGGAGTCATGCTTTGTAGGGGTATTTTTTGTTCCTTTCCTGTGTAACCAATTGATATGGTGTTTGATGTAGTACATTAAAACAGACAGATGGTGGTGGCCTGCCATTCAGGGTCACTTGCACTTGGCAGAACAGTCCTCTGGAACTTGTTTGCTGAACAGTAGGACTTCACTGGAGAGCAGAGCACCCAGGGACTGCATTTCCCAGGGGAGGTAGCATGTGGGCGGGGGAAAATAAATATCAAAGTCCAGAAGACTGAGCAGGAAGTGTGATGGGAGAGATCAAGAAAGGAGAAAGTGTGCTGATGGCTGGAGTACTGAACCAGGCCGGGGAGGCAGAGTCAGAAAAGGATGGGGAGTGGAAAGAGTTTGCTGATCAACAGTTTTTCCATGCTGCCCAGTGAGCCAATCTGTTAGCAGGTGACCAGACCATATGCTGGATCATGACTGGGGAGTCTATGGGGGCCCCCATCTGCAGAGAAAGATGGACCACTAAGATCTGCCGGACACCATTGATCGGGTGAGAGAGTCCCATACACCCGCTAAGCGAACACTGACAATTTCATCACGTCAGCTATCTACCTGCACATAGTTGTGGACATTACACATACCCCAGTTTGTGGCCTGGTTCTCCCAGCCACCATCATTGGAATACATTTGCATTACAATTTCATCATCTATGCTGAACGCAGGACACACAGCTGCAAGCCAGAATACAGCAGTGCCAACTGCAACAACAAATTACCCTTCTCAGCTGAAAGGGATTTATACTAATTCTGCCTTTGGCCCTTGTCCCCCAAAGAGAGTTGTTCTTGATCACAGACACTTATGCCAATTGTTACACTTCACTACTTCAAATCTGCCCTTATTTAATGCTTTAAAGTGGACCTTGCACTAATTCACTACCACCAAGTGGAGAAGTACTAATTCTTCCCCTTTTCCCTCATTATCCTTTGTGTTATCATCCTGAGGAACTATTATCTACACCCTAGTTAAACTTCACACCAACTGGGCCCCAACAAGTGTGCAGAAGACTCCATATTATTCTTAAAGGGGCATTGGTTAATTATAAATGAGAGCTCTCTCCACTTTATATCTAATCTTTGTCATCTGGTTCTGAGTACCCACAGTGAGGTTGCTTGTTTCTTGATAGTTGTTCTCACTCACTGGGGATTCAACAGCCCCCTCAGATTGGAGGCATTGGTTATTTCTGAACACAGGCCTGCTGACAGTTACTGGTACTTCAGTGTGAATAAAAAGAAAATAATTAAAAATCTCCTGCGATCAAAGGTCAGGTTACAGCATATGTGGAAAAATCTTCTTACCTTAGCATTTGAACCAATATGGCAATACTGTGCAGCTCCCTAAGGGCTGGGGTAGCCCAATATGGCACTAGAATAAAGGAAAAGAAAGGGGACACACAAGCCTTGTGCATTACTTCAATAAAAACTTTAATCGTATAAAATAGTAGATGTATACTCACAAATGACAAATGTAAAAAGGCATATCATGACCAACAATGGTCCATGGTCTGAAAAGGTGCACGAGTCCCACATCAATTAAAGTTTTTATTGAGGTAATGCACAAGGCTTGTGCGCCCCTTTTCTTTTCTTATTTTCTAGTAACTTCATTGTGAATGCTGTTACTGTTACTTAAAACTTACAGGAGTGACTATATTTGCTGCATATATTGTGAAAAAGACTTCAGTGCAATAAACTCATAATCTAAATTATGCAGTTGGCATGCAATGTGTTCCCACATAGATCAAAATTGTAAATAGAAAATGCAGCGCATAATGTGTATATATATATATATATATACACACACATTATGTGCTGCATTTTCTATTTACATATATTTGCCGCATATGCCAATGTTATTTTGTTCTTTTTGACCAAGCTATGTTTAAATCCAATATAAACGCCATATTGGTTTACACTAACTTTTGTGTGAGTCCCTTTTGTAGTGGTGACTTTTACTGGTCACATAAAAATGGTGGTGTCAGCAAAGGTTGGGTTTTCAAAAAGAGGTCCAGATTGACAAGGAACCCAAAAATTACTAAGCAACCCTTAAGGGGTAGCGCTACATCTAAGGGCTCATCTGGGATATCCCTGTTCAGAGAATCTGTGAACCACAAAAATAAAGCACTGAACCATCTCAAATCACTGCCTGGTGTCAGGAGTAGAATGGGAAACCAGAACGGTGTGTGGTGCTGAGCCTTCCTGGAGATGACTGGATGGAAGAGCAGGTCAAGCAGATGTTAAAAGCCTGCATTCCAGACCATAGGGGAAGCATCATTGATATCCGAAGTAATCCAGATGCATCCAATGTATTGGTGTTGACTGAGTGGACAAAAGGGATCCCTCCTTTGCTTGAAGAAAAGAGTATGCATTTGTCTGACACAGTAAGGGCATAAGTGTTCAGATCAAGTGCTAGTGACACAACTGTAGAGAGTTCACGAAAAAATAAAAACCCTGAACCAGAGCCGTCCACTTCCGCTGATACTGTAGGGGGCATATATGCCACTTCACTGGCTGAACTAAGGAAGCTCATTGAGACCCTGCTGAAGAACTCTGCATCCATTACTAGTCATAACTACCATAGACTGAGACTCTTCTCTGGTAAGACCCCTACTCTCCTAGGGGAAGATTACTTTGATACAAGGGTTGACCAAGCCCTTCAGGCTATAGAGGAATGGGAAATAGCAGATGCTGTGAAGAAACAGAGGGTAGTGCCCATGAGTGTCTTGAGGCCTTTCGTGGGAGCTGGCTCCTTAATCAGCTATTTACTAGTCATTGAGGACACCGTCAAGTGCCAGCTCAACTATTCACTGGTTATTAAGGATGCTCATGGATGCTGGATCCACTATTCACTGATTCTTAAGGACACCAGTGGGTTCCGGCTCCTTAATGACCAGCATCTTTAGCCGCTTGCTCCCCATCCACATTAGTTGTACTGTGAGTGGACAGCAGCTGCACGCCAGGTGATGTACCTGAATGTTGCAGCTTCTCTTTTGGCTTAGGTGCACCCATGCCTGCTGCTGACCCGTGCTGTGATTGGACACAGCACGAGTTTGGCAATTGATTTAAGCCAATGATTTTGGCTGAAGTCAGCTGATTGCCTGTGGCCAAATCACACACAGGAGTTTATTTACTAAAACTGGAGAGTGCAAAATATGTTTTTTTTTTTACAAAGCTTCATTGAACAAGCTGAAGTTAGAAGCTGATTGGTTATCATGCACAGTTGCATGAGATTCTGAGTGCTCCAGTTTTAGTAAATCTAAAGGGAGAAAAAAACAGATAGAAAATAAATTAAAAGCAGCACACATTGTTAGGCACACAGTTAACCCTCTAATTGCCCCTAGATATAAACCCCTTTCCAGCCAATGTCTTTAGTACAGTGTCAGCCTACAAATTATCACTGATCACTGTATTAGTGTCATTAGTGATGTCAGTTAGTAACCCTCACAGTTTTTTTGTTTTTTTTTTACCACAGGGGCAGCACAGCCAGGGGTAGCATTGGCAATTATCATCTTGGCTAAAGTATTCATCTTGGATTAAGTATTGAGCATTGCACTTTGGCTCACTTCAGCGAATGCACAAAGCGAGAAGCCACAGCAATCTCAAATACTGAACAGACTACAGGTGACCTGTTTCCCCATCCAGCTTTTTCATTTCCCAGTCTACTTCTTCATCTCACCACTCTAACATGCACTCCCTACTGCTCCTTCTCACAGTTGTATCCTCTCTCTCTTCAAGCTCTCTCTCTTTAAGCTCTCTCTCTCTCCTTCACCCCTCTTCTCCACCCCACAGCTTATATATACAGTATATCACCCTAACTCCTGTCTTCACCTTATTACTGTACTCATCAACTCCTACTAATTCAGAGCCCACATACTAATAAAACCTCCAGGACACTGGGACATGTCCCTCCATATAAGTCATACTCCCATATTACCTCCCTCACCCTTCTGCTTCTCTTAACATCTGGAGATCAAATTCTGGGCCGCCATCATTTTCCTTCAATTCAACACACCCGGCATCCCCTATCCTCTACCAGTGGCCCAATCAACACAATCTGGTTACTATTCCTATTTTTCCTAGAACCAGCCTCCCCTTTTCCTGTGCCCTCTGGAATGCCCGCTCTATCTGTAACAAATTTAGCTCTGTCCATGACCTTTTTATCACAAACTCCTTTAACTTGCTAGCAATCACAGAAACCTGGCTTCATGAATCTGACTCTCCTTCTCCTGCTGCCCTTTCCCAAGGTGGTCTCCTCTGGACTCACTCTCCCAGGCCTAGTGGACAGATTGGAGGTGGAGTAGGAATCCTCCTATCCCCTCAAAGCACTTTTCAGGTCCTTCATTCTACTCTCTCTCTGTCCCTCTCCTCATTTGAAGTTCACTCTATTCATCTATTCTCTCCAGTTTCTTTCAGAATTGCTGTGACTTATCGGCCTCCTGCACCGGTATCAAGGTTCCTTGATGACTTTTCTGCCTGCCTACTTTACTTCCTCTCTTCTGAAATTCCCACTATCATTCTTGGTGACATCAGCATCCCTGTTAATCTTAACAGCTCCTGCAACCTCTAAACTTCTGAACCTAGCCACTTGTTTTGACCTAAAACAATGAACACATGCTTCTACTCACTCGAATGGTAACTGCCTTGACCTTGTATTTTACCTACAGTATGCACTTCTTGCAACCTCACCAACTTTCCTCTTCCTCTCTCTGATCACTCCCTTATTAGCTTCACTCTCCTTGGCTTCCTCCTCCTTGTCTTCCAACTACCAAACAGTTACCCGTTGAAAACTTTGCTATCTTAACCCTTCTCTTCTTTTATCGCCAACAGATTGTCTCTATGACAAAATCTCAGCCCTGTCCTGCCCCAGCCTGGTCACTTCTGTCTACAATAGTTCACTGTTATCCACCGTGGACACATTGGCCCCCCTCACTACACACAGAATTAGGCCCTGACCACTACAGCCCTGGCAAACAAACAATACCAGATGCCTCAGAAAACGTAGCCATGCTCTGGAGCATTTATGGCGTAAGACTAAGACCCAGAAAGACTTCGACCAATATAAATCTGCCCTTCAAAAATACAATTCTTGTCTCCACACTGCCAAACAGACCTATTTTACCACTCTCATTAACACCCTCTCAGGCAATCCCCGGCAACTCTTTTCTACCTTTAACTCTCTTCTTCATCCTTCTCTACCTCCACCCACTAACTCACTGCCCAGGAGATCGCTAATCACTTCAAAAATAAGATTGATACAATTCACGACAAGATCTCTACTGTTCAGATATCTTACCCTACACTCCTTGTCCACCTGCACAATCTATACTTCCCTTGTTTAACCCAGCTACTATAGAGGAGGTTGGTAAACTTTTTTCTAAAGCCCACCTAACCACCTGTCCCCTGGACCCTGTTCCCTCGCAAATACTAAGGTCACCTATCCTTCATTCCTTAACTCATATTTTCAATCTCTCCCTTGCTACTGGCATCTTCCCCAACTCTCTAAAGCATGTGCTAGTCACCCCCATAATTAAAAAAGCCTCACTGGACCTCACCAATCTAAGCAACCTAACACCCATTTCCTTACTCCCTTTTGCTTCCAAACTCCTTGAACGTCTAGTCTACAGTCGACTGGGCTGCCACCATATTGAATATAACCTTCACCATCCCCTTCAGTTAGGATTTTGACCACAACACTCCACAGAAAATGCTCTCCTAAAACTCACAAAAGACTTACTAACCACTAAAACCAATGGTCACTATTCCATACTCGTACTCTTGGACCTCTCTGCTGCCTTTGACACAGTTGACCACCCCCTCCTCCTCCTCAAAAAACTCTATTTACTTGACCTCCCTGACTGTACTGTGATTGAATCTTACCTATCTCACTGCACCTTCAGTGTCACTTACAACTCTACTTCCTCCTCTCCTACTCCTCTTACTGTCAGGGACCCCCAAGGTTCTGTCCTTGGACCTCTCCTACTCTCAATCTACACTTCTTCCTTGGGTCAGCTGATAGCTTCCAATGGTTTCCAATACCATTTCTGTGCTGATGACACACAAATCTATCTCTGTACTCCTGAGCTCACCCCATCAGTTTCCTCACATATCACCGATTTACTAACAGACCTACTGTATCAGACCGGATGTCACACCACTTCCTAAAACTCAATCTATCTAAAACTGAGCTCATAATATTTCCTCCCCCATGTGCCTCTTCCCCTGATTTCTCGGTCAGGATCAATAGCACCACTATCAACCCATCCCCGCATTCCAGGGTGATAGGGGTAACCCTGAATTCTGAACTATCCTTTCAGGACCACATCCAATCCCTATCCAAATCATGCCGCCTCAACCTCCGCCAAATCTCCAGAATATGCCTCTTTATAACCAATGATGCCACAAAGCTCCTAATTCCCTCCCTGGCAATCTCTTGCCTCGACTACTGCAACTCCCTCCTTATTGTCTTACCTTTACATAGGCTATCCCTTCTCCAGTCCATCATGAATGCTGCTACCAGGCTCATCCGCCTTACCAACTGTTCAGTGTCTGCTACCCCCCCCCTCTGCCAATCCCTCCAATAGTTTCCACTCATCCAATGAGAAAAAATTCAAAATACTAAAAATGTACAAAGCCATCTACAACTCCACCCCAGCTACATCACCAACCTGGTCTCAAAATATCAACCAAACCACTCTCTTCGATCCTCCCAAGACTTTCTGCTCTCTAGTTCCCATGTCACCTCCTCCCATGCTCACCTCCAGGACTTCTCCTGAGCTTCTCCAATCCTATTGAACTCCGTACCCTAATCTGTCTGTCTAGGTCCTAATCTATCCACCTTTAGACGATATCTAAAAACCCTTCTCTTTAAAGAAGCCTATCCTGCTTTTACCTAGTAAATTGCCTTTTATTTCCTCCAGCAGCTCACCCCCCCCCCCCACATCTATTACCTTTTGTATCGCTCAAACCTTCCTCCTAGATTGTAAGCCCGGTTTCCTCCGGTACCAAATTGTATTGTAACTGTACTGTCTGCCTTCATTTTGCAAAGTGCTGCGCAAACTGTTGGCGCTATATAAATCCTGTATAATAATAATGTAGCAGAATACATTTTAGCCTAAACTTATAAAGAAATTTGATTTTATTGGATATGTTTTTCAAAATATTCAGTCTTTAATTTATATACTAAAATACCCAGCAGTGATCAAATACCACCAAATGAAAACTCTGTGTGAAAAAAATTATATAAAATTTCATTTGGGTACAGTGTTGCATGACTGCACAATTACCAGTTAAGGTAGCATAGTGTTGAATAGCAAAAAAAATGCTCTGGTCATGAAAGGGGTGTGTTTTGATGGTGTGTCTTCACTGACTTTTAGAAAGCACACCAAAGATACAGCATGCAGGACTTTTCAAACCACAGCACAAATGCAGTGCAGCGATGTGAAAAGTCACACAGGATCTAAAGTGGAATATTTTTGATGAGCTTTTGTCACGCTGGAAAGGTGCTTTATAGAGCAGCAAAAGCATGTCAGTGTGAAAGGGCCCTAACTGTGTAAAATTTAAAGAATGTATGAACTTTTAGCTGGTTGTTAAGGAGCCTACAATGCCACCAACCAACCATCACCACCAACCAACAACCATGACATCTGCTGTCAGCAAAAAAATTTAGGAAAAACGCTAGGAGTTATTTTACCACTGATCTTAAAGAAGTAGATACCATTTCATGAGTTGAACCCACTCACAGTGTCCCTGATCACTGCCACATCAGTCATAATGGGCACAATTCACTAAAGCTTATGGCATGAGTTAAGTCAGTCACATGACCACATATTGCATGTGATACTGAAAATGTCAATTCACTATTGCTAGTATGCGCTATTTACCAAAAATAGCAAAAACACTCAGGAAATACTACATAAAAAGACCTTAAAGTCAATACACAGAAGGAAATAAATAATGAAATGCATGCGGTAATTATGTAGTGGTCCAGGCATGTACTGGTATTGTCAGTACTGTCATGGGTTGTTAGGGAATGGGTGGCCTCCACGTCCCTAACAACCTATGAGTCATCAGCTGTCAGCGAGGATCCCCACTGACAGCTGAATGTAAAAAAGAATTGCAACAAAAAAAAGACATGGGGTCCCCCCCCTCCATCCATACCAAGCCCTTCAGATCTGTATGGGTTTCGAGGAGAACCCCCAAGCCAAATTATTGTTAAAAATGGCATGGGGTCCCCCTCAAAATCCATACCAGACCCTTACCCGAGCATGCAGCCTGGCAGGTCAGGAAAGGGGGTTGAAGAGCACCCCCCCTCCTGAACCATACCAGGCCATATGCCCTCAACATAATGGGGTGCTTTGGGGCAGGGGGGTCTCCCCCCCCAAAGCACCTTGTCCCCATGTTAATGGAGACAAGGGCCTCTTCCCCATAACGCTGGCCGTGGGGGTCTGTGGGTGGGGGGCTTATCGGAATCTGGAAGGCCCCAGATCCCGACCCCACCCCATTTGAATGAGTACATGAATGAGTATGTGGTACATGGTACCGCTACCCATTTCGAATCACTTGCCTACTGAACGACATATCAGATTGGATGTTACTCCACTTCCTCAAATTAAACCTTTCCAAAACCGAGCTCCTAGTTTTCCCCCCAGCCCGCGCCCCCCCAACCTCTCCATCACGACCAACAACGCCACCATCAGTCCCACCCCACAAGCCAAAGTTCTAGGTGTCACTCTAGACTCCAATCTGTCCTTCCAGCCCCATGTCCAATCATTGGCAAATTCATGCAGGCTCCACCTCCGCAACATCTCCAAAATACATTCGTTCCTAACCCTAGAAGCTGCTAAACAATTTATCCACTCCCTTATTATCTCACAACTTGACTACTGTAACTCCCTCCTAACCGGCTTACCTCACCACAGGCTATCCCCGCTTCAGTCTATCCTGAACTCGGCGGCCAGACTCATCCACCTTACCAACCGCTCTGTATCCGCCACCCCCCTCTGTCTTTCCCTCCACTGGCTTCCGATTGCCCAACGCATAAAACTCAAATTTACTAACATTGATGTACAAAGCTATCCATAACACTGCCCCAAACTACCTCACCGACCTGATATCCAAATACCACCCAACCCGTAATCTTCGCTCCTCACAAAACCTCCTATTCTCTAATTCCCTGTTCTCCTCCTCCCATGCCCGAGTCCAGGACTTCTCCAGGTCTTCCCCCATCCTCTGTAACTCACTACACCAATCCATCAGACTGTCACCTACCCTCCTCACCTTTAGGCGCACCCTGAAAACCCATCTCTTTAGGGAAGCCTACCCTCACCTAACTGCCGATCTCCTCCACTCCTCCTACCACTCCATCCCCCACAGCCTTTTCCTCCTGTACCACTATCCCCCCCTCCCCTCCTAGATTGTAAGCTCCAAGGAGCAGGGCCCTCGCACCCCTCGTGTATTGTATTGTTACTGTATTGTCTCATGTACTGTCTCCCATTATAATGTACAGCGCTCAGCAAACCTTTTGGCGCTATATAAATACTGTATAATAATAATAATAATAAAAAAGGACTTCTTTTAATAAAGGGCTTGGCAAAGACTGTCTCCTTTCACACTGCTGTTTTTTTGTGAATGGGTTGCGGTACCATGTACCCCATACTCATTCACATGGGGGGGGTGAAATCTGGGGGCCCTCCTGCTAAAGGGGGCTTCCAGATCCTGATAAGCCCCCTGCCTGAAGACCCCCACAACCACAGGCCACAGTTGTGGGGAAGAGGCATTGGGACAAGGTGCTTTTGCTCCCCTGCCCCAAAGCACCCCCCCATGTTGAGGGAACGTGGCCTGCAATGGTTCAGAGGGGGATACTTGCTCATCCTCCGCCTTCCTGATCTGCCAGGCTGCATGTTTGAATAAGGGTCTGGTATGGATTTTGGTTGGACCCCTATGCCATTTTTGAAAAAATGTTGGCATGGGGGTTCTCCTCAAAATCTATAGCAGACTTGAGGGGCTTAGTATGAATGGAAGGGGGACCCCATATCATTATTAAACTTTTTTTAATTGCCGCCAATTCTTTCTTTTACATTCAGCTGTCAGTGAGAACCCCGCTGACAGCTGAAACATTAACGCATGTTTTTCACTACTAAAATACCACATGACTCAATAAAATAACTCATGCTGTACTTTAGTATCATTTTTTAGAGAATTCAAACTTTTTTTAAAATGCTGTGCGATATCCTACTGCATACTTGGATGCAGTAAGATACCGCTTAGTGAATTGTACCCAATGTCCCTAATCACTGCCATGTCAGTCAAAGTGTCACCACACCAGTGTAAGTCAGAAACTGTTCCCAGACATCCCCTGCGGACAATTGCACTCCTGGAACCAAAGGGACTTTTTTGTTCTTCTTTCTTTAGCCTTGTGTATTTCTTGGTCACTGAACATGGCATTCCTGGGGGCAGCCAGGAACCTGAAAGTTAGGCTTGCTTTGCATACAGGAGCTGGGACTGCTACAGGTGATGCTACACTAAGCTTTATTCCCTGACCACTTGTATGGAGGTGGCCATTACAGTACATTGGTTTTCATACAATTGGTTGATTTTTGTGACTAACAAGATACAATGTCCAGTATATAATCAGTCCAGACACTGGACCATACTCAGTATGAGCAGCAGAATGTGTTTTAAGGTGTAATTCTAAGCATACCCATGCTGTGTGTAAGAAATATCTAATTATATTGACAACAAGAAAATGTAAAAAATTATTTTCATTTTCTTTTTGCATTTTTCAAAAACCTGTGGCAAAATAATAAACTCTTAAAAAGGCTCACCATGCCTCTTAAAAAAACCTTGGGAAGTTTGCTTTCCAAAATGTGGTAATTTCATGGGTGTTTCCATTGTCCTGGTGCTCCAGGGCCTCCAAACATTTTATAGGTAGTTAAGAAATTAAATGAGTAATTTATGCCCCTGAAATGCCGAAGGTGCTCTTTGGATTTTGGAGCTCTCTATGTTGCTAGGCTGAAAAAAGTCTCACACCTGTGGTATCCCCATACTCAGGAGGAGTAGCAGAATGTGTTTTGGGGTACAATTCTAAGTATGTCTTTGATGTGCGTTAGAAATATCTAATTGTAACAAAAATTTGTAAGTCTTAACATATTTTTTCTTTAACATTTCAGTAATGTACAGTTAATCACACAGAAGTTTCAGTCCTGAATATTATTGTACAGTATAATATATTGTAAGATTCTCACCTCAGCTCTTGCAGGGTACAGCCTGGATATCTGAGTCCCTCACACAGAAGTCTTACTCCAGAATCCTTTAGAGGGTTCCTTGATAAATACAGTTTGGTGACAGATCGGTTTGCAATAAGAACAGAGCGGAGATTATCACAGCATGAGGGGGTCAAATCGCAGTCAGTGAGGCTGCGGAGACAAAATAGATACAATGAACAGTACTCTAACTTACCATAGGATTTTGGAGTCCTATTACAAATGTTTACTGAAGTTTGAGATCAGGTTTCTCATTTTTTCAGATGCTACCTTCTTTCACACACAAATGTACTTACTGAATATAATGACCAGCATGTGTCACTAGGTCCTGCTCTGGACAGTGTCTGAATTGTGAAGTATCTCCACTCAGGGCCACCATCCCAACATATCAAATTAGCACTGGCTTGGGAGTGCAAATGCCACCCTGCCCTAAATCTAGTTCTTCACTGCTGTCCCATGCAAACCAATCAGCCATAACTTTTTGACCGTCCACCCCCCACCATAACCATAACTTGTGGAACCATGGACTCTACTAGACCTATGAAGTTATGCTGTAGTAGCAGATCCTTTAAGTCCTGTAAATTGTGAGGTGGGGCCTCCATGAATAGGATTTGTTTTTCCAGCAATTCCTACATATGCTCGATTGAGCTGAGACTTGAAAAATTTTGAGGCCAAGTCAAAATCTCATCAGACCAGGCCATCCTCTTCCATTGTTGTATGCTCCGATTCTGATGCTCACATGCCCTTTGTGCTTTTGGCTGTGGACAGATGGGTACCCTGACTGGTGTGTAGCTACACAGCCCTATACAAAACTGTGATGCTTTGTGTGTGTTTTGACACCTTTCTATCAGATCCAGAATTCACTTTTTCAGCAATTTAAACTACATTAGGTCCTCTATTGCATCGGACTTTGCGCTCCACCTCCATCAATTGTATTTATTTATTACAGGTACTTATATAGCTCCATCAATTTACGCAGCACTTTACACATATATTGTACATTCATATCAGTCCCTAAGCCTCAAGGAGCATACAATCTAAGGGTCTCTAACTCACATACATACAGATATGAGGACCAGTTTAGACAGGAGCCAATTAACCTACCAGCATGTCTTTGGCATGTGGAGTAAACCAGAGTACCCAGAGGAAACCTACAAAAGCACAAGGAAAACATGCAAACTCCAGGCAGGTGGTGCCATGGGTGGGATTCAGACCAGTGACCCTAGTACTCCACCTGCTAACCATTTAGCCACTGTGCTGCCCCAAGAAACCTTGGTCACCCATGATCCTGTCATCGGTTGGCTAGTTTTCCTTCCTTGGACCACTTTTGGTTGGTCCTAAGCACTGCAGACCAGCAGCATCCCACAAGAGATGCAGTTTTGTAATTGCTCTGACACAGTCCTCTAGCCATTACAACTTAGCTCTTGTCAAATCCCCTCAAATCCATTTGCTTGCCCATTTTTCTGCTTTCAACACACCAATTTCAGGGGAAACATGTTCACTTTCTGCCCAATATATCCCACTCATTTTCAGATGTTATTGTAATGAGATAATCAATGTTACCTGTTAGTAGTAAAGTTATGATTGGTTGGCGTGTATGTGTTTATATAGTATATGTGTATATATGTATGTATGTATTTGTGTGTAACGTACATGTAAGATTTGAGTAGCTGAGATGTGACCTGTAGAAATATGACAATGTAGATTTAGCATTCCATGTTAATATAAGATGTGTTCAGAATTAAGTTAGAGATATATGGTCACCAATTAGCATCTGAAGGGACAGACCTTCCTCTAGACTGGAGGTGACACCTGGATGCCAATAAGATTTGTCACCTACTTCTAGACATTTCAGCTTCAGAGGCAGTGGGAGACCAAGAGAGAGCTCCAATCTGTCTAGGAGCTCTAAAGTATATCAGCAGATCAAAGGAATAGATTTCATCTCTCATAAAAGCTAAAATATTAGTTGCAGAGAGATGAAAATACTTCCTTCTGATTGGACACACTGTAGGCTACATCTGCATGTAAAACTGTATTTGTAGCCTATGTAGAATCCCCGAGAAATGCAGAAAACTGTTATATGGTGCCTGATTGCAACAGCTGAACAGTGATTGTTACTGTCATGATCAGACTGATGCGCTGGTGTCGGAAGTTCAATCCCTGACTTGGTGATTCAAACCGTTCCTGGTCCAATCGACTTTGGGCATTTCAGTACCCAGAACATCCTGTGGGCTGGTACAGGAACACCCCCCAGAGTCAACTGGCCAAGGGCTAATGTCCAGCCCATGTCCATATTCCCATAAATTGAGGACCCTGAGATATGGACGGTGTGATTCATATGGAGCCAGTTCTATTGACTGACAGATTGCGGACTTTCTCTGACTTGCTCCAGTCGCGGGATAACTCTTGGTAAAAGTTTTCTTTCTGTTTTTATTCCCTTTTATTTTATAGTCAATAGCCAATTGTGTGTCTTCTTGTATTTTCTGTAACTTTTTATATTTTGTACATATTTTATGCACTGCCCACTTTCGGGATATTAAATCATAAAATTAATAAGTGACTTCTGGGTACTTAAGCTTGGGCTCATATCTCCGAAGAGATTGTATTGTATTGCAGTGTCTTTATATGCTCGGTCAAGTTCATTGCCAATCTGTATGCAATTGCACTGTGTGTTGGCAGATTGCATGCAGATTGTAAAGGTAACAGGTCTGCCAGATGGAGATCTGTGTGTGTGTGTGGTGGCCCAGCAGGCCAGTCTGTGGATAAAACTGTTGGGTGGTGGCAAGCTACCATTTGTGGTGTGTCTGGTGTGGGGGTGTGTGGACAGTGGAAGAGTGATTAACATCGGGGTTCTAGCTTGTAGGATAGCTGGAGGAATCCTAGAAGGGGTGCCACTTGCTAGGCTGCTTCTCAACCCTTAGTGTGCACCAGATTGTATATAAGATTTATATCTGCCTGTGTGTGTGGTCAGCCATCTGGACTGGAGTGGAGTCTCCCTCTAGTGGTGGCCAGAGGTAGTGCGGGCTGTGAAAGTATATCACGGCTGGTCTTATATATATTCAGATTAAGTCCCCCTTATTCCCTCTTACCCCAAGTCACGGACGTGCACTCCTCGGTTAGCTAGTTGCTGTGGGCATGTGGGGTGGATCCGTGACAGTGTATATATATATATATATATATATATATATATATATATACACACACACACACACACACACATACTTTACATACAGTACATGCACTCTATTGCCAAAAGTATTAAGCCACCTGCCTTTCTGTGCACATGACCTTTATTGGCCTCCCAGTCTTAGTCCGTAGGGTTCAGTATTGAGTTGGCCCCACCCTTTGCAGCTACAACAGCTTCATCTCTTCTGGGAAGGCCATCCACAAGGTTTAGGAGGGTGTCTATGGGAAGGTTTGACCATTCTTCCAGAAGCACATTTGTGAGGTCAGGCACTGATGTCGGGAGAGGAGGCCTGGCTCGCAGTCTCCGCTCTAATTCATCCCAAAGGTGTTCTATGGGGTTGAGGTCAGGACTCTGTGCAGGACAGTCAAGTTCCTCCACCCCAAACTGGCTCCTCCATGTCTTTATGGACCTTGCTTTGTGCACTGATGTGCAGTTATGTTGGAACAGGAAAGGGCCATCCCCAAACTCTTCCCACAAATTGTGAGCATAAAATTGTCCAAAATGTCTTAGTTTGCTGACGTCTTAAGAGTTCCCCTTACTGGAGCTAAGGAGCCAAGCCCAACCCCTGAAAAACAACCCCACACCATAATCCCCCCCTCCACAAAACGTTACACTTGGCACAGTGCAGTCAGGCAAGTACCATTCTCCTGGCAACTGCCAAACCCAGACTTGTCCATCGGATTGCCAGCAAGAGAAGCGTGATTGGTCACTGCAGAGAACACGTCTCCACTGCTCTAGAGTCCAGTGGTGGCGTGCTTTACACCAAGGCATCCAATGCTTTGCATTGCACTTGGTGATGTAAGACTTGGATACAGCTGCTCAGCCATGAAAAAGCCATTTCATGAAGCTCTCTAAGCACTGTTGTTGTGCTCATCTGAAGGCCACACCAAGTTTGAAAGTTTTTAGCTATGGACTCTGCAGACAGTTGGCGACTTCTGCGTACTGTGCGCTTCAGCATGCGCTGTCCCCGCTCTGTCATGTTATATGGCCTACCACTTGGTGGCTGAGTTGCTGTTGTTCCCAGTTGCTTCCACTTTGCTATAATCCCACTAACAGTTGAGCGTGGAATATTTAGTAGCCAGGAAATGTCACAGATGGACTTATTGCACAGGTGGCCACCTATCACGGTACCACACTTGGAGTCACTGAGCTCCTGAGAGCGACCCATTCTTTCACCAATGTTTGTAGAAGCAGTCTGCATGCCTAGGGGCTTGATTGTACACACCTGTGGCCATGGAGGTGATTGGAACACCTGAATCACATGATATGGAGGGCAGGACCAATACTTTGGGCAATATAGTGTGTGTGTATACTGCATATATACAGTATATATATATATATATATATATACAGCAATTGAATGTTGCTTATGACAATTATCAAAGACTGTGCGTTAAATATATTGCTCTGTTATACAACACTCAAGGGTCATTGGAAGAATTAATGAGTTTTGAGGAGCTCAATCTTGAAAGAGACAATTTAGCGGTGTGAACAAAGACAAAGGCAGAAGTGAGAATAGCACAGCTCCATGAATCCAGATCTTATCGCTCTGCGTCTACTAGACACTCAAGATCTTCCAAATCCATACAATCAAGGTTCTCTACACTCAGTCAACAACTAATAAAAGTCCGTGCTGATGCTGATGCTGAAGCTTCTAAAATTCAGGCAGCTTTCGCCCAAAGGAAAGCAGAAATGGAGGCTCAGGCCGCAGAAATGGAGGCTCAGGCCGCACATAAAAAAGCAGAAATGGAGGCTCAGGCCGCACATAAGAAAGCAGAAATGAAGGCTCAGGCCACAGAAATGGAGGTTTAGGCCGCACACAGGAAAGCAGAAATGGAGGCTCAGGCCACAGAAATGGAGGTTTAGGCCACACACAGGAAAGCAGAAATGGAGGCTCAGGCCACAGAAATGGAGGCTCAGGCCTCACATTTGAAAGCAGAGAAAGAAGCTGAAGCCACACCCCAAGAGGCAGAAATTGAAGTTTTGGAAAAACAATGTGAGCATGCCACAGCCATGGCAAGGTTCTGGGTCTTAGAACAAGCCGCTCGTGAAAACAAGAGACAACAGTTCCAGACACTCAGTTGTATCTTATGTCTCAGATTCTTCGCACATCTCTCCAGAATGTCAACTTCCTGTCACAGCAGCCAAACTACTCAATCAAAGTATCTTCTCTGCACCTCCTGTACCTCAGGATGATTTGCCCTTATATCCTCCAATACATCAGACTGCAGCATCTCAGCTAGCCTCAGGCACTGGTGTTTATTTAAGACCATCCACTTTGGCACCAACAGAGTATCTCCAAGCAAATGCACTATGCACTACTCTACAAACCAACATGCCAATGGACTTTAAGCCAGCGCCAGCACTGAATGCCTTAGCAGCAACATATGTTCCCAAGTCACTCTACGTAAGTCCACCAACCGTCACAACCAACTCTGTTCCACCTGCAGTCATGCACCCAAAATATGAAAACACGGACATGACACAGTTCGCTAAATACATGCTCTGCAGAGGGCTTGTTAAGACCGGCCTCACCAAGTTTGATGACAAGCCTGAAAATTACAGAGGCTGGAAATCCACTTTTAAGGCCACAATGAGTGACCTAGACATCAATGCCACAGAGGAATTAGATCTACTCATCAGATGGCTAGGTCCCCAGTCTACTGAATGCATCAAGAGAAGCAGTTCATATTGACAACCCTGCTGCAGGCCTTAAAGCTGCTTGGAGCAGACTTGGACATACCTTTGGCAGCCCAGAGGCCATTGAAGATGCTTTATTCAAAAGGTTGCAAAGCTTCCCAAGGATTTCTGCTAACGACAATCTAAAGTTTCAAGAAATCAGCGATGTTCTATTAGAGCTTCAACTTGTTAAGGCTGACATCAACTTACCTGGTCTCATTTACCTTGACACCTCTCATGGCATCAAATCTATTGTTCTAAAGCTACCATATGGAATTCAAGAAAGATGGGCAGCGCTTGGATCAAAGTATAAGGAAGAACATAGAGTTGCTTTTCCTCCCTTTTCGTACTTCTGCGAGTTCATCAAAAGAATTGCAGACACTAAGAATGACCCAAGTTACTCATATGGGGACTGTAACCTTCTCAGTACACTCTCTCCAAGACCTACGAACACACATATGTCACACAGAGACTGTAGAGGTCCAGCGTTAGTGAAAAGGACTAATGTTCTACCTGCACCTGCTACAGTTCTTGAAAAGACTGATCAAAACAAGAGAATTGAAGACCCAAATTGCCAATGTCCAATACATAACAAACCACATCCACTTAATAAATGTATCGGCTTCAGAAAGAAAACCCTCCAAGAACGTAAGGAACTTTAGAAGAAATTTGGGGTTTGCTACAAATGCTGTGACTCCACAGAACACTTTGCAAAAGGACTGTAAAGCGATCATCAAATGCATAGAGTGTGACAGTGATGACCATGTGCAAGATCTTCATCAACATTTGCAGAACTCTGCTACGCTCACAATCTCCCTGAGGCAAAGCAAGGTGGGGAGCACCCAGATCAAGCAGCACCTTTCATCCCAGTGTTCTCTACATGTAAAGATGTCTGCAGAGAAGGATTCTGCGACAAATCTTGTGCAAAGATATGCTTGGTCCGTGTATACCCCAAAGGTCAACCTGAAAAGGCCATAAGACTGTATACTATTCTGGATGATCAGAGTAACAGATCTCTTGCAAGAACACAGTTTTTTGAACTATTGAACATAACTGGAGATGCTCTGCCTTATACTCTAAGCACTTGCTCCGGCACTACAGAAGTCTTAGGTAGGAGAGCCAGTGGTCTTGTAGTTGCTCCTCTGAATGACAATGTGGAAATATCTTTGTCACTATCACTGAGCGCAACCAGATTCCAAGCATCAAAGAGGAGATCCCTACTCCTGAAGCTGCTTTCCACCATTCTCACTTAAAGCACATAGCCAACCGAATACAAGCCCTCGATGAAAGTGCCGATATCCTGCTGTTACTTGGTCAAGACATCCTAAGGGTGCACAAAGTTCATCATCAAATCAACGGTCCACACAATGCACCATATGCTCAGCGTCTGGATCTAGGATGGGTCATCACAGGCAATGTCTGCCTAGACAAGGACAAGAGGTCCTACTCAGTCTCTTCCTTTAAAACACATTTCCTGTCAAATGGACAAATAACTTGTTCTGCACAATAACCACATAAATATATTGTGAAAGACTGTTTGAAAAAGGTGCACAACAGCACATCATACAAGACAATAAGAAAGCTCTTAATCTCTGGGATGATAACATCGGCAACACAGTGTTCAAGGTAACCACTAGAGATGAGCGAATTATTCAAAAATTCGATTCGGCTGATTCGCCGAATTTCAGGAAGAAATTCGATTCGATGCGAATTTATTCGCTACGAAGTTAACTTATAAAAAGGGTTTCTAGGCTTCAGAGAGCCTTTAAATTAGTGCAGAACACTGTACCTTTAATTTAAATGCCCTTGGAGATGAGGAAGGAGAAGGAGAAGGATGAGAAGAAGGAGAAGGAGAAGGATGAGAAGAAGGAGAAGGAGAAGGATGAGAAGAAGGAGAAGGAGAAGGATGAGAAGAAGGAGAAGGATGAGAAGTAGGAGAAGGATGAGAAGAAGGAGAAGGATGAGAAGATGGAGAAGGAGAAGGATGAGAAGAAGGAGAAGGAGAAGGATGAGAAGAAGGAGAAGGAGAAGGATGAGAAGAAGGAGAAGGAGAAGGATGAGAAGAAGGATGAGAAGAAGGAGAAGGATGAGAAGAAGGATGAGAAGAAGGATGAGAAGAAGGAGAAGGATGAGAAGAAGGATGAGAAGAAGGAGAAGGATGAGAAGAAGGATGAGAAGAAGGAGAAGGATGAGAAGAAGGAGAAGGATGAGAAGAAGGATGAGAAGAAGGAGAAGGGTGAGAAGAAGGATGAGAAGAAGGAGAAGGATGAGAAGAAGGATGAGAAGAAGGAGAAGGATGAGAAGAAGGAGAAGGATGAGAAGAAGGATGAGAAGAAGGAGAAGGATGAGAAGAAGGATGAGAAGAAGGAGAAGGATGAGAAGAAGGAGAAGGAGAAGGATGAGAAGAAGGAGAAGGAGAAGGATGAGAAGAAGGAGAAGGATGAGAAGAAGGAGAAGGAGAAGGATGAGAAGAAGGAGAAGGAGAAGGATGAGAAGAAGGATGAGAAGAAGGAGAAGGATGAGCAGAAGGAGAAGGATGAGAAGAAGGATGAGAAGAAGGAGAAGGATGAGAAGAAGGAGAAGGAGAAGGATGAGAAGAAGGAGAAGGATGAGAAGAAGGAGAAGGATGAGAAGAAGGATGAGAAGAAGGATGAGAAGAAGGAGAAGGATGAGAAGAAGGATGAGAAGAAGGAGAAGGATGACAAGAAGGATGAGAAGAAGGAGAAGGATGAGAAGAAGGAGAAGGATGAGAAGAAGGATGAGAAGAAGGAGAAGGATGAGAAGAAGGATGAGAAGAAGGAGAAGGATGAGAAGAAGGAGAAGGATGAGAAGAAGGAGAAGGAGAAGGATGAGAAGAAGGAGAAGGAGAAGGATGAGAAGAAGGAGAAGGATGAGAAGAAGGAGAAGGATGAGAAGAAGGAGAAGGAGAAGGATGAGAAGAAGGAGAAGGATGAGAAGAAGGAGAAGGATGAGAAGAAGGAGAAGGATGAGAAGAAGGATGAGAAGAAGGAGAAGGATGAGAAGAAGGATGAGAAGAAGGAGAAGGATGAGAAGAAGAAGGATGAGAAGAAGGAGAAGGATGAGAAGAAGAAGAAGGATGAGAAGAAGGAGAAGGATGAGAAGAAGGAGAAGGATGAGAAGAAGAAGAAGGATGAGAAGAAGAAGAAGGATGAGAAGAAGGAGAATTCCAAGCCGGCAAAAACTGTATCTGCAGAGCTCCGCTATTTCTTAGCGGAGCTCTGCAGATACACTTAGCGGAGCTCTGCAGATACACTTTTTGCCGGCTTGGAATTCTTCTTATTTTCATCCTACTTCTTCTTCTTCTTCTTCTTCATCCTCATCCTCTTCTTCTTCTTCTGAGGATGAAGAAGAAGAAGAAGAAGTAGGATGAAAATAAGAATAATTCCAAGCCGGCAAAAAGTGTATCTGCAGAGCTCCTCTATTCTGCAGATACACTTAGAGGAGCTCTGCAGATACACTTTTTGCCGGCTTGGAATTATTCTTATTTTCATCCTACTTCTTCTTCTTCATCCTCATCCTCAGAAGAAGAAGAAGAGGATGAGGATGAAGAGGAAGAGGAAGAAGAAGAAGAAGTAGGATGAAAATAAGAATAATTCCAAGCCGGCAAAAAGTGTATCTGCAGAGCTCCTCTATTCTGCAGATACACTTAGAGGAGCTCTGCAGATACACTTTTTGCCGGCTTGGAATTATTCTTATTTTCATCCTACTTCTTCTTCTTCTTCATCCTCATCCTCAGAAGAAGAAGAAGAGGATGAGGATGAGGATGAAGAGGAAGAAGAAGAAGAAGAAGAAGTAGGATGAAAATAAGAATAATTCCAAACCGGCAAAAAGTGTATCTGCAGAGCTCCTCTATTCTGCAGATACATTTAGAGGAGCTCTGCAGATACACTTTTTGCTGGCTTGGAATTATTCTTATTTTCATCCTACTTCTTCTTCTTCTTCTTCATCCTCATCCTCTTCTTCTGAGGATGAGGATGAGGATGAAGAAGAAGAAGAAGAAGTAGGATGAAAATAAGAATTCCAAACCGGCAAAAAGTGTATCTGCAGAGCTCCTCTATTTCTGACAGTTCTCTGACAGCTCCTTCACATGTACAGCGGTTGAAACATCTGTTTCCGAATAAAAACATCTGTATCCTAAATGGAAACAAATAGATACAATTTTTCAACCGCTGTACATGTGAAGGAACTGTCAGAGAACTGTCAGAAATAGCGGAGCTCTCTGCAGAGACACTTTTGCCGGCTGATCGGGAAAAATCCGATTCGCGCACCCGAAGTAGGCAAATATTCGGATTCGACGCGAATCGAATTTTTCCTGAAATTCGTATCGAATTCCGGTTCGCCTGGTTCGATTCGCTCATCTCTAGTAACCACTAAAGACAATGAGTTAGCAGCTACCATAGAAGACAAAGAATTCTTGAAAACCATGAGTAAAGAGTTCTACCAACATGATTCCAACAGTTGGGTAGCACCTCTACCATTTCGTACCCCAAGAAAGAGACTACCAAACAACAGGGTACACGCAGAATCATGGTTTGTTTCTTTAAATCGCAGTTTGAACCAGAAGCCTGAGATGAAAAAGCGCTTTGCGGACTTTATGCAGAATGTGTTTGAGAGAGATTATGCCGATCCTGCACCTCCTCTTATGGAAGGAGAAGAATTTTGGTATCTACCATGCTTTGGTGTCTACTATCCTCGCAAGCCTGATCAGATTAGGGTGGTCTTTGACTCAAGTGCTCATCATGAAGGCGTCTCCCTCAATGACAATCTTCTCACTGGGCCTAATCTGAACAACAATCTCCTAGGAGTCTTACTTTGCTTCAGACAAGAGCCAATTGCTGTTATGGCTGACATTCAGCAGATGTTCCACTGTTTCATTGTCCGTGAAGACTACAGAAACTTCCTCAGGTTCCGATGGTACCACAATAATGATGTCAACAATGAAGTCATAGACTATCGAATGAAGGTACATGTTTTCGGTAACAGTCCTTCTCCTGCAGTAGCAATTTATGGACTGAGGAAAACAGCTGAAGAGAGTGAGAAAGAATTTGGATCTGATGCAAGACAGTTTATCGAAAGGAATTTCTATGTAGACGACGGACTCAAATCTCTGCCCAATGAAGAAGAAGCTATTGACCTTTTTACCAGAACCCAGAACATGCTTGCCACTGCAAACTTCAGACTTCACAAAATCATCTCTAACAGCGACAAGGTCATTATAGCCTTTCCTTCTGATGACCATGCTGGCAGTGTGAAGAAATTCCAACTAGGATCTGACCTTTCTGTTACACAACGCAGTCTTGGATTGTTTTGGAATGTTAAACAAGACACATTCACATTTCAAGCATCAGCCTGTGACAAGCCCTTCACAAAGCGAAGAGTATTGTTTACAGTGAACAGCATTTAGGATCCGTTAGGTTTCATTACACCTCTCACCATTCAGGGTAAGATACTGCTGAGACAACTTACTTCTGAAAGCTCAGACTGGGATACCCCCTTACCCAAGGAGAAACAACAAAGGTGGATAATTATACCAAATACGTCATTTATCTTATTGATAACTCAGGTATGCGACACAGGACTGTGTAGCTGGACTACTTAGTCACCGGATTTTGCTCTCCTAGAGTATTGTTAAGGATATTTCTCGCCTTGCACACCCATTCTTGAGCATACACCATTAACACTCTCTAACTTTCCTAATTCCTGACCCTCTGACTCTACCTCTCATCTCTTTCCTAACCTCACTCTTTTTTTTCTGTTTTCCACTCCCCCCCCCCCTTTTTTTTTTTCTTTTCGCTTCCCCTGTCTATGGATTAGGAGTCTTGAGCACTTAAATTTCCCTAATACTTGACAATGTCTACCAATCACACACCCCGAGTGTGCACCGTACACTTTCTGTGACATCTCTGAACGCAAGAGGCCTAAATATACCCGAAAAACGCTCACAACTCCTGAATTATATGAAACATCTCAGTGCAGATGTGCTCTTCATTCAAGAAACTCACTTTCGTGCGGATCATATTCCTAAATTCTTCAATTCTTACTACCCAACAGCATATCATTCAGTCAATACAGAGGTAAAAGCGAAGTGTATCTATTTTAATCTCCAAGATGCTTCCGCTCAGGATCTCTGAATCTCTCGAGGATCCAGAGGGAAGGTTCTTTATATGACAAACTGATTAATTTAGCCAACATATACAGTCCGAATACATCACAAGTGAGTTTTTTTTGTGAAATCTCCAGAATTCTTGTTTCCTTTCAAGCGGGTATCTTGATTCTTGGAGGCGACTTCAATGTGGCTTTGAACCCCCTAGATGACACCTCGACAGGCTTCTCATCAAAACCCTTCTGAACACTTAAACAGATAAAAGCAGAATTAAATGACCTACTCCTACATGATACCTGGCGTACCCTACACCCCTCCGATAAAGATTATACTTTTTTTTCAGCTCCTCGCAAATGTCATTCTAGAATCGACTAGCTCTTTCTCTCACAAAAAGATTTACATACGCTGTAGTCAGCCTTTATAGAACCAATGATTCTCTCTGACCATCACCAAATCATGCTAACTATTCAACTTCCCGACGCTCCTTACACATCCAAAACATGGAGATTAGATCCCTTTCTCCTTACTGACTCCGACGTTACCCGTCAAATCCGGGATTCTCTGACCAATTACTTTAAAGAGAACATGTCTATGGAAACGTCTCCGCGCATTCAATGGGAAGCACACACATGTGTGATACGTGGACTCCTGCTTTTTATCTCGGCCTCCCGTAAACGGATAGCCCAAGCTTCTTTCAATTCCTTACTGCTATAAGTTAGGGACCTAGAAGGTGCACATAAGCGCTCGAAAGCTGTAGCCTTTGTGGCAGAACTTGACCAGGCACGCAAGCAACTGTGAGATTTAGTGGAAAAGAGAACTAGACGCAATTTTATTTTAACCCAGAAACTCTTCTACGAACATGGCAATAAAAGCGGCAGGTTTCTGGCACGGGCTTTGCAAGCTAAAAAAGCATCGCACACCATTCATAGACTTAACTCGAAACAAGGTCATCCACTTAGAACATCTGCAGATATCGCAGCTGAATTTGAGCGATATTACACCGAGCTTTATAACCTCCCCCTACCACCTAAACCGACAGGAGATGATAGACCACGCGAAGACATCATCCAGACTTTTCTGGCCCAATATCTTCCTAAAGCTATTTCTCAGTCACAAGTGAAAGATTTAGATGGGGCTTTGAATTTGACAGAGCTACAACAGGCCATTGCTTAACTGAAGCCGGGCAAAAGTCCGGGACCAGATGGTCTCATAACCACATACTACAAATTCTTCATAGATATCCTAGCACACCCATTTTTAAAGGCCTTCAATTTGCTAGATACACCAGGTCAATCCATGCTCTATCTCTCTGAAGCCCACATTACATTGATACTGAGACAATAAAGACCAGACATCGCCGGCAAACTACCGCCCGATTTCCCTACTGAATGTCGACCTTAAGATTTTTGCAAAGATTTTGGCAAATCGTCTACTGAGTATTATTGACACTATTATTTCCACTGATCGAGTGGGTTTCATCCCTGGCAGAGAGGCTGGAGACAACACCATCAGGGCCATAAACATACACCATTGGCTAACACAGAAGAGACAATATTCTTCCTCTCTCAAGATGTGGAGAAGGCCTTTGACAGACTAGCATGGGACTATATGGAGGCTGTTCTATCTGGTCTTGGGCTTCCTCCCCGCTTCTTGAACTTCATCATGTACCTACACACGACACCAACGGCTAGAGTGAGAGTGAATGGTCTCCTCTCAGATGCTTTTTCATTACGAAATTG
This sequence comes from Staurois parvus, assembly GCF_062004578.1. NCBI lineage: Eukaryota > Metazoa > Chordata > Amphibia > Anura > Ranidae > Staurois > Staurois parvus. The sequence continues at coordinate 1,045,120 of NW_028317987.1, forward strand.
AACGAGACAAGGATGCCCATTATCCCCCCTCCTATTTATCATCACTCTTAAACCGTTTCTGCACTGCATTAAACAAAATGACAGCATTAAAGGGATTGCAATTAATGGCAAAACACACAAAATCGCGGCCTTTGCTGATGACATTTTACTTTTCTTAACAGACCCACATATTACATTGCCTAACCTACTACATGACTTCAAGCGGTTTCAATATCTAGCCAATTTTAAAATCAACTTCAGTAAATTTCAAGCCCTAAATATTTCCTTACCACGAGATACGCTTTGTCAGCCAAAACTTAATTTTCCCTTTACCTGGCAGTCCGTAGCCATCAGGTATCTAGGAATCCAACTATCGGCCCATCTTGCAGATCTTTTTGCCCAGAACTTCTTACCCATCCTCTGAAATATCACTAAAGACCTGCAGACTTGGGATAAACCGTTCTTCTCTTGGTTCGGCAGAGCAGCGATTATTAAGATGAATGTGCTTCCTAGAATTCTATACTTATTGCAAACAATTCCAATTAAACTGCCTAATTCTTTTTTTAAGTCTTTTAAAACCTTATGCACCTCATTCCTATGGTGTAACAAACGTCCATGAATCAGTTTTGACCAACTCACTATGCCCAAAACCAGTGGAGGTATTAGGCTACCGGACATTGCCCGCTACTACAGAGCATGCCAAATGGCTAGAATAGTAGATTGGTCTACGAATCATAGTCGAAAAGTGTGGGTCAACTTGGAGGCTGCTTTCTCAAAGACCCCACTTGCCTCGTCTCCTTGGCTGAAAAGTTCAAACCTCTCCATTAAGTTCATGGGACACCCTCTTATAGGCCCCACTTTAGCCTGTTACCATCAGATAATTAAGACATCAGACTTTTCTTCTACCCCAGGCCCACTCTCGTCTATTAATATGAACCCGGACTTCCCCCCGGGTTTGTCACCTACTTTTCTTGCAGGATCCAGCCGCCCAAATTATCTGTGTATACACCAACTCTTTAAAGATGGGACGTTTCTATCTAGAGACATCATTCTAAACAAGTGGCCACTCCTGACCTTGACGCAATGGATGTACAGACAATTACACCATTTCATTCACAGTTCCTCACACATTAACCAATATACTAGACGTCTTACCCCATTTGAAAAACTCAGTTTTACAGACTCTCCCAAGAGACATGTTATATCTCAGCTTTATTCTTATCTTGAAAACACTATTGAGGTTCAGTCTAGAAAAGCCTGTATAGCCTGGAGCTCTGACCTACAACTCCAACTAACGCTGGAAAACTGGGATCATATCTACGCACTTATTCACAAGGGCTCCATATGTGTTTCCACTCAGGAAAGCAACTTTAAACTATACTCTAGATGATACAGAGTTCCATCCCTGCTTCACCAGTTCGATCCCAATGTCTCGGACTCTTGTTGGAGATGTCACCTGGCTAAGAGTACACTCATGCACATTTGGTGGGACTACCCTATGCTGCAGCCATTTTGGGGGAGAGTTCAATCCACAATTGCACAAGTAACTCTGTATAGCCTGGAGCTCACCCTGCACAATTTCTACTGCATCACTCCTCACTCCCATCCCGGACATATCATAAATCACTCACCATGCACATGGTCAACGCGGCAAAACAATGTGTCCCAGTCCACTGGCGCTCGACAAATATTCCCACTATCCGTGAATGGTTTGCGAGGATCAAAAGAACTGAGGAAATGGAGGAACTGATCTCTGTTGCTAAGGAACATCCCGAGAGATTCAGGGGAACTTGGGCCTGTTGGAAGCATTTTAAAACCACCCCTTCCTACCACCTATTAATGCAACAATGATTGTCTAGACCTATTCTGACACTAGGGAATGTTCTCTTTTCTGAGATACCTCTCGATCTATGCCTAGATATACCTTTGTCCTTTACCAAGGCTTGCTCCTTTGGAACTTGTATCCGCATATTACCCGGTTGACTATCTTGATTCGCACCATGGATTCAACTATAAGCTGATATTTCTATTGTGATGCGTTTCACATGTTGAAAGCCACCTACCCGCAACAATATACTCCTTTTTTCCGTCTTATCATACAATAAGCCCCTCCCTCCCCTCCCTACCTCCCCCCTTTTTTTTTTTCTTTTCTCTCTCTCTCTTTCTTCTTTCTCCCTTTCTATATACTTACGTTGTCACCAAGTTACTCTCATTACTAACTAACCCTCTTTCTACCTGATCTTTAGCTCTGGCCTGTGTTCCACTCTTATCTTCGTACCATAACCAATACAGAATGCTGTACCTGAAACAGACGTATTAAGCTCCATAATACTTACATTTCCAATTCTTGGACACGTGAAATGGATCTAAGGTTTCCATAGATGCTGTTCATATTCGATATCACACACTTCACACTTCCCTGACAGAAAATTCTGCTCAACAGTCAAAAGACAATATATCTACTAGCTCATTTCTTAGTTGTGGTACAATTCCTGGATTGTAATATTATGCTGACTAAATGTTTGACAACGTTCTGTTTTGTATTGCCTGTTATGCTTTGACCTGTCTGCGACACGGGAGTCGACATTCAGTAATCTGTCCGATTTTGGATTCACGTCTGTATATGTATTGTTATGCCTGCTTTCTTCTAATAAAAATCTTTTTTGGAAAAAAAAAAAAAAGGTGGGAATCCTGGAAACAATCTCTAAATCCTGAACAATGGCACTATGTTCCCACAAGCCTCAATCCTGCTGACCGTGGCAGTCGTGCAGTACCTACCACTGCATTTCAGGACACATCTTGGCTATATCCACCATGAAAGAAGGTTCTGCACACCTTTACTTCAGGCCTATAAAGGAACTAGTACTTCTTTTGCCCAAAGAGGAAGACAAGTCATCAACCTGAATTAAAGGGAGGTAAGAAGGAATCGTGCATGTTGCTGCCTTCCCCTCTGAATATGGATTTACATGTCTCAGCCTGGAATTTTGAGACCAACATCTGCAGGTATTATGCTAAATGTTTGTTTTCCTTTGCTCTTCCCTTCCCTCTTGTTTTGCAGATGTTCCTGGAAAGAATCTTCATTATTTATATTGGACTTGAACTAAAGTTTATTATTATAGAAATCATAGATTTTGATGGGGAGTGTCATGTTTCACATGACTGTCATATTGACTGCCATATGCCTTTAAGTGTTTTCTATATCTTGTCTCTGCCCCTCCCTTTTCTTTGGTTTAGCTCATGTTGTATAGATATCCCACCCCTTTTCTCAGAAAGGCATTGCAGCAAGCCTCATGTCATGGAGCAGGAAACATTATGATCTTTTAACCTATCGAATGTTCATTGTTAAAAGATTCTCACAATATCTACAAGATGTCTTATTGATTGAGTCACTGACTGTGGTATCCAACTGAGAAGTTATTGCTATCTCATCACAACTGTAAGTTACAGAAATCACACTATCAATGCTTAGATTGGAGAGGCAGAAAATACATGTTTAATGCAATATCTTGTTTGGGGAGGGCCCTATATCATAACCCCTACCCCCAAAAGTGGGCTGCACAATATAAAAATCACCCACCGTTCAATCAAGAAACAGAGTTACTGACCATGTTTCAAACTGACTGGGGGGTTGAGGAGACCACATTTTGGCCTCAGTCATGACTATTTTATATTACTTTTAATTTTAGGGACTACAGAAATTTAATGATATTATACTTTGATATTTCTTTTCACTTTAAGGTTGATTTATGTATTGCAAATGTAGTCACCATGACTATACCTTGTTGTCATTTCCTGCCTGTTACAACTTATATCCTCATTGTGAACATGTGATATGCCATTACCACTGCCACTGTACCATTGGGATTGCTGAAACGGCAATAGATCATTGAAGTTTTACATGGTTTGGGAAATATATACAGAAAAATCTTCTTTTATTCTAAATGTTGATAGTTTAACTAGGTTTTCTGTTAGCAATGACACAAGTATACTGAAGAGGAGATATTGCAGATGTAATTATGTCATCACTATTTGGTATATACAGTGACAGTGGGGGGAGCACTGGCACACTACAACATTGTGCAAGCAGAGATCACACCAAAAAAAGGCGAATATAGTGACACTACAAGGACCATACAGCAAATAGACATACCTTAAAAAAGAAAAGGCTCATTTCCTTTCCAGCAGTCCATGCTTTGAAATACTGCAATACTGCTCTTAACTCTTCTGCAAAATACTTAACCAGTAGGATGGGTTGAATACCAGTTTCCCCTGGCACATGCAGTGGTTCCATCTTGTAATCACATATAAGCCAGTAGAAGGAACCACTGTGTGCAGGGGGTAGCAGGTATTCACATACTAAAAGAAGTAAATACCTGCAGCAGTCCGGGAGCAGAATTGCAACTGCATTTCAAGGCTTTCACAGTGAGAAGTGTAGTATTTCTTGTATGTTTTTTTTCTGTTTTGCCCCTTGTTGTGGGCTTTTGGAATCATGTCAAAAATATGACTTTTATCAAGACATAATGTTATATAGCCAACAGCTCAGCAGAACCGGATGTTAAGAGTTAATTTTGTCTTGGTTAAACCTTCAAGAATTCTAGTTAAAGAAATGAAGAGAACAGGGAATTAAGACTTTTCCAAGACAATGGGATGTTTGAACTGTCAACAAGGACTATTTGTATATGGAAGTGAGAAGAATGCATCTACAGAAAGTCAAACACATAGGACTCTGACTTGTAAACATTTCAACAATAATGAGACGGGAACTCAACTGTTTGGAAGCTTAACCAAAACCTGTAGAGTGTGATGAACCAACAAACCTCTGAAACTATTACTATCTACTATTGTTCACCAAGGGTGAAAGCATTAACAATTGTTTACTATGAGTCCGATACAAGGGCTAGGCAAACAGAGATTTTTTCCCTACAACAGAGGAAATGTTGATGCTGAAACCAAGGGGTGAAATTCAGGACATTTAAGTTTAAAAGTTCACTGTATATCATTACAAAAATGTACTACAAAAACAGATTATGAATAAGATGTCATAGACTTTAAACACCACTAAATACTCAGCAATGGGAACTATATATCACTAACTTGAGTATTGAGATGATGGGAAGTAAGATGTATTATAAACTAGCATTAGTTACATGTCTTATCAAGAAACAAACAGGATGATACTTCAAGGAGGAATAACCGAATATACACCTATATTCCATGGTCCCTATTTAGAATATCATAGGTATGATCACTGCTATATCTGGATAGAGCCGTATATTTTATTCCTGAAATTACCTGAAGATTCCACCCAAGGTATGAGTCATCTCAAATGCTCACATTGTTCTGTGATACATGACCGCCACCTGGCGGGCAGGTGAGAAATAGCTTATGTACACACATTTCTCAACTAGCCAATCAGGAAGCCTGGTGGGAAGGTATCTTAGAACAATGGACTAGTGGATATAAAAAGCCCATGTGCTGTAACATAAAAAAAAAACCTCATGAAAAAGAAGAACCCTCATAAGACCTCATGGAAAGACCTGACATCTGAAGAAGATCTCTGCTGAAATAACTACTCTTCCATCTTTTCAAACTTCCTAAAACTTTAAACCTCTAAACTTATAACTTCCTACATTCTCCCCTATTGAATCTCTCACTTGCCTATATATCAGTCTAAAGGCGTTCCACTGCCAGCTAAATCCACGGGAGAGTTGCCTAGTCTGACGTCCGGGTGTGGTGAGATGTTTATTTGATTTGTATTAATTACTTTCTCTGTTGTGTAGAATCATAAAATTACCTTAGTGTATTACAACAATATTGGATAGTTAGATATATGTAGTCAGATACTGTGTTACTGTTAAAAAAAATTGTTTATTGCCATATTATAAATTTTTCCATATTTCATAATTTATTGAATATTAATAACCAGAGTATCATATATCAAGGGCTTACTTCTTGCAAGCCTATGGCCACGGCATGTAAGAATAAAACCTTTGAGATATTCGAAATTATTAATTATTAATAAATTTAATAAATATCATATCATTTAAATTTGTGATTGATGTAATTAGTTAGAGACATTATTAGTGTGTCTTACATTGGTAGGATATATTTTTGATTGTGTGTACCAATATTCATTTATCACCAGTCTTTTGTGTTTTGTGTTAATATATATATAATTTTTGTACATAAATAAATTTTTATATTTATCTATTATAAGGCAAATTTTGTGTGTATGGTACGAAATCATATTGGCTAAAAGAATTCAAGGTATAATAATAAGTGGTGATCGAATTATCAAGGTGTCCAAATTATTGGTTTACTAAATATTTGCCGTATTTTAACGGCTGGAGGCACTGTAATATTTCATCTAAGGGAAAGGGACACGCCCTTTATAAATAATATATCCTTACATAAACCACCACAACATAAATTTGGAGGCACTGCTGAGATCCATAGAAATCGTACCATAACACAAAACGCACTGGTGATTGTATATTTGTACACGTTATCAAACATATATTTTGTATCAAAATGGCATCCAGTAATCACGGATCCACCTCTTCCAAGCATAACGAGGAAAATATGGCGGCTCAAGGCATTGAGCAGGAAGTTATGAAGCCAGCTCGGAAAGCTGCCGGTGCTTGGCAGAAGTATGTTGAAAATGAAGTAATAAATTATCTCCGCAAGAAATTGAATTTGGGGGATAGCAATAATGAATTTGTGGATGAAGAGAAAGAGCAGGCCATGGGCACCTTTGAGGACCTGTTTAACCAAAAGGGCCAGGTTGTTGGGTTTTTAATGGCATTTGCTGGAGCAGAAAGTGATAGAGGCCGTGACAGACTTCTCCTAGAAGCTTGGCCCATGTTATGGTTCATGACCGCTGGAGCTGCCCAGCAGACCAGGATTCTAAGGGAAGAGTTGTCAGAGGCCCGCCTCTTGTTAGAAAGCAAAAATCAGGACATTGAGTCTTTGAAAGGAAAGCTTGGTCATGCCGGTATTCGTTTAGACGAATCCGAGAAACATTATGATAGATTGGTCGGAGACTTTCGAAGTGCTCAGGACCTGTATGAAAGAAACTTTCAGGAATTAAAACAACTTCAAAAGAAGTATCAGGACTTGAAAGATGAGGTGGAGTACTTCAGATCAGAGAGGTTATCTCCTGTCAAAATTAAAGTTCACCCAGGGGATAAGCATGACCAGTCAGAACTTACCTTGATAAAATCTGAGCAGAAAACTCTGGAGGAGCAGATTATAAGGTTGACGGCCCAAATAAATTCTGGGGTCCAAAGACGGACCAACCCAGTCAAGCCAGAGGCTGATGAGCGGAGATACCCGCATCACAGCGAAGTATCTGATAGTGAGTCAGGGTCAGAATATAGGTCACCTCCTAAGCTTTCAAGATACACTCCAGAGCGCTCTGAAGAAAGATATGAGGTTTCATATAGGCAGGAAGGGAAATCCCAGGGGTCATTCAGGAGATATGACACCCCAAAGGTCATTAAGTTCCTGAAGGACACTGTTCCTATGTTTTCTAAGAAAGGGTCCCTTGAAATCACCGAACACATGAAAACATATGAACAGACGTTAGAGATTCTGGGCATTAGAGATGACCACACCAAAATAGAATTGCTGCCATGGGTGTTTGAGGAGAAATACCGGCAATTCTTTGAGACCTTGAGGGCCTATTCCAATCAGTCCTGGAGAGAGGTTAAACATAAGTGCCACATGGAATTTGGGCCTTATAAAACTGTAACCTCTGCCAAGGCTGCGGCCTACAATTTAAAGTGTGGTCCTCACCAAAGCCCTGCAGAATTTCTGGCTGTCCTCAGAAATGCCTATTTCCAGGCTGAAAAGGATCCCAATCCTAACCAGCCAGAATTCAAGACACTATTCTATGAAGCATTACCTGCTTACATAAAATTGGGACTTGCAAAGGATTACAGAAAGGGATGCTCTCTTGATTGGTTGGTGAGAGAGAGTGACTATTTATTCTCGATCCAACAGTCCAGTGAGGGCGGGATAAAAAGAGAACCTAAAAATAGCCCCAAGATAGTAGCAGCCACTACCGTTTCCCCTCCAAATCCAAAGGTGCAGGCAGAGAAGAAATCATATGCGGAAGTAGTCCGTGGGGGTAAAACCAATGGTTCCCCTAGATTTGTACCTCAAGCCCAGCAAGTGAAGGAGGTCCATAACTTTGCACCCCAAAACCAGTGGGTGAGAAAGGATAGACAAAAGCCAGGGAACTACGGTAGTGGAAGTGAGAAGAATAAAAAGTATGGTAAGGGCCAGTACAGTGATGAAAATCAAAGGAGGCAATGGTATCCTCAGAGGTTCTATTATCCTCGCCAAAACCAACATGGGAATTTTTATGGGAACCCCAATTTCAACAGGAACCATAATTACAATAAGAATCCCAATTTTAATAAAAACTCCGATTTCCAAAGATTTCCTCCACGCCAAGAACACCCTCAGGCTCAAAGGGGGGATACAGTACCCCAGGCTCCCTTTAATAACAGGGAGACCCCAAAACCTCAGAGAGAACAATGGCGTCGGGATCAGAGCAGTAGTTCTGACTCTGAGTCTCATTACCAGTCTCGTCCAAAATACAAGCGCAAGTATAGGAAAAGGGAGAATCAACAGAATGACTCCTCTGAGCGTATTGGACAAATAGAGGCACAGGTCAGCAAAATGGCTGAACAAATGGACAGGCTTGTCACTCAACTTCCATCCAATCCTTTTTTAGGAGCAGCTCCTGTGACCAACCAAGGGTCACAGAATTAACAGGCAACCAAGCCTTAAACCAACAGGGGAGGACACTGAGTCAAATGACAGGAGATGTGTGCCCCGTCCCTGACACGCCTACTAATGGAGAAGCTAGTTCTCAGGCAAAGGGGGACCAGTTGTTGGTTATTAATGATTCTCCTGTTTTTCAGTGTCCATCTATTGCCCCTAATATAGTCGCGGCATCGGAAGTCGTCGGGATTGACAAGCCAGACGGAGCACCAACTTCTAGTTGTGCTTCTGTCTTGAGACAGTCCAAGAATCCCACCAGGGAGGATAAGGGTAATGTGTCCACCACATGCGGTGAGATAAGAGCCAGTCATATGTTATTGAAGGGCCCACAGATCTTCAACCACACTAATTTCATGTGTGAGCTGACTGAATCTGATGGGAGATATTATGCCACGGTGCAGGTGCAGGATGCCAGTGATCTTTCGATTGTCGGCTTAATAGACACTGGATCCCAAGCAACCATCATGTCACAGGAGCATTTTGACAAAGTGGCGAATGTCATGCCCACCAAGCCAAGACTTAAAAGTTTTGACAGCTCATTGATTGGTGTAGGTGGAGACCCTTTACAAGTCATGGGTACCGCCTGGCTTAAACTGAAACTGGGTAATAAGGAACTGAGACACCCCATCATCATTGCTAGCATATCACAGCACCACATGATAATTGGGATGGACTTCCTAAAAAGGCTGAACACCATAGTTGATTGTGTGAACCAAGTCCTGTGGTCACAGGTAAATACCCCAATTAAATATGGGAAACTTAAAACTCCCCATTCCCGACAACACTGCCACCTGGTGGAAGAAAGGCCTGGATCATTAGAAATCCATTTCAGGAACAGCCAACTTCCTGATGTAACGGTTATCAAACCTGATGACTGTAACCCTATCAGAAGAGATGAGGAACACATTTTTAGAATTCCCCAAGATAAAATCAAAGATATTTCCCTCCAAGATGACATCCTTACGATATCTTTTCATCAGGAGGATAAACCAAGAAAAGGGGGAGATCACACCCAATTCTTGACAGGTATTGAAAGGGTTAACAGCGACTTGTTTATCCCCATCCGGATAAATGGTCTTAATAGGTCAAAATATGCCAAACTAGATTTGAGACAGGAACACAGCTTTGTAAGCCATGGGTTGATAAAACACCTGACCGAAATGGAAATGATCCGTTTCTCCACACCTCAGCGTCATTGGATTTCAGACTCCCTTGATGACTCTGATGATCACAATTCAATGGCTAGGTGTCTCTTAAACGTCACTGTAGGAAACAAAACAGCCACCCATGTGTTCCTAGTCTTGGATAATCCCCAAACTAAAATTTATTTTGGCAACGATGTATTACATCGCTTTGCAATGCAAGTCGACCTAATTAATGACTGTTTATGGAGTCGACTAAAAGGGGGACCCCGAAAAATACCAAAATCTGGACTTAGCTTTAAAATCCCAGCAACAGATGCCTTATGCTGTTGAAGTCCAGGTAGCCCAAAAGATTACAATTCCTAAGGGCATAAATAATTTCATACTCCCCATCCAAGTTAAAAAGGGACATAGACTGAAGGGGTCAGATGCATTAGTATGCCTCTCCCATAAAATGCAGGGGGAGGGACTGAACATTACACACACGCCCCTAGTCAACACACATCAATCCCCGATGTACATTTACGTACATAATCTGTCCAATCAGGACATCGTCTTACCCAAAGAGACCCTTATTGGTCTAGCGGTAGAGACTGAATATTATACCTTTGGGGTTACTAACCAGGTGATTGGACTCATCCCCGATGAATATTTGTCGGAGGAACAATTAATTGAACAAACATTCCATTCATTACCAGAGGGTATTTTCACCATAGAGTCCATTTATCCATTCGATTCTAAAGATGGCACCTGTCGAATCGAAGAGACATCAATTGTCTTTGATCACCCAATCAAAGAACAAGAGTACCCCAAAGAACCTGGATGGCAGGAGAACACACACACACATCACATACCCAATGACCTCACCACGAAACTTGAAGAGGCATATGAGATAGGTCAGCCGGAAAGCTTTCCTGGATTCAAGGAGTTAGTGGAAGAGATGGTGGCCCTCGCCGACGCGTGTGCCAGTGATCTCGACCGACAATTGCTCCGAGAGCTTCTCCTTGAATTCCAAGAGATCTTTGCCAAGGATTCTTACGATTGTGGGACTACTGACCTACACATCGCTAGGATCCAAACAGATCCAGATGCCCCACCAGTATTCGTAAGACAGTATAGGTTACCATTAGCTTCCTATGAATCTCTAGCTGAGATTATCAGGAAGTTACATGAAAGGGGTATAATTAGGCCCATCCACAGCTCCTACAACCACCCGATCCTGGGTATCTTAAAACCCAATGGACAATGGCGTTTGTGCGCTGATCTCCGTCAGCTAAACAAACGTGTGTACATGTCAGGATGGCCTGTCCCATACATAGACCAGTGTCTCGCCCAGCTCCAAGGATCCCAAGTTTTCACAGCTTTAGATTGTGCACAGGGGTATTGGACCATAAAGGTGAGTGAGGAAGACCAATACAAACTGGCCTTCAGTTTTGGGAATCGACAATATTGTTGGGTACGAATGCCTTTCGGATTCATAAATTCCGGACATGAATTTGCTGTGTTCATGCACAAGGCCATGCCAGACGCCTTCGAAAGGGGGACGTTGGCATATGTGGACGATATCCTGATCAAAAGTACTGATATGGCCAAACACATTACAGAACTTCGGCATGTCCTGGGCCAATTAAAAGCAGCAGGAGTAAAACTGTCCTTACAAAAAGCCCAGTGGTGTCGCACGAAGGTAAACTTCCTAGGCCATGAAGTTACTGCTGAAGGTTTGAACCCACAAAAGAAGAAAGTTGAGGCGGTTCTGAATTGTAAAGTCCCTACTAACCTTAAAGAATTGAGATCATTCCTAGGTATGGTAAACTACTCGCGTAAGTTTATTGACAATTACGCCGAGATAAGCAAGCCACTGCTTCACCTACTGAAGAAGGATGTCGAATGGTCGTGGGGTAAGAAACAGGAGGACGCCATGAAGGAATTAAAAGAACGTCTCACACAAGCGCCGTGTCTCGGATATCCCGAAGGGGGTAAAAATTTCTATCTAGAGACAGGGTTTACGCAGGTAAGTATGAGTTCTGTTCTTTACCAGAAACGTGATGATGTCAGTAAGGTGATTGCCTATGCCAGTAAAACTTTGTCCCCGGTTGAAGTAAAGTTCAGTGACTGTGAAAAAGCTCTATTGTCCACCGTGTGGGCATTACAGAATTTTCGCAGTTACATTCAGGGAGAGAGAATCATTGTTGAAACGGCACACCAGCCTTTACAGTATTTAAAGAGTGAACGTATCAAGGGAGGAAATGTGTCTAATAGCCGCATCACTGCTTGGACTTTGTCTTTGCAAGGGTGGCCTCTTGAAATTCGGTACAAACAGAACAAGGAAAGTCCAGTAGCCCAGGGCCTAGCCGAGCTCCATGATTGTTCCGCAACTACGCCTGCTATGGAGGCCCCGGACACTGACTTTCTGGAAGAACAACTGTTCTCTCCCTACAAGGTTTATGATGAAGAATACTGTAAACAGCTGCCGTGTGTATATGTGGATGGTTGTGCTTTTCATCACAAGGATGGGGAACAGCTCCAACTAGTGGCAGGTATTGGAATCGTTTGGACCCAAGGTGTCACCCCAATTTCTGTGGGATACAAACTTGGACCAAAAAGCAGTCAGGTTGCTGAACTTACTGCAATTCTTAGAGCAGTTGAGATGGCTATAGAGTTCAACATCAGAGAGTGTGCCATCATAACCGATTCCAATTATGTCAGGAATAGTTTTGTGGAGTATTTTCCTAGGTGGAAGCGAAACAACATGAACAAGAGTAATCACAAACCCGTGAAACATGGTAAGCTCTTTTGTCACATCGATGAACTGGTAAGGTTCAATGATCTCACCCTGCACTTCAAGAAGACCAAAGGCCACTCCAAGGTCCTAGGTGCCGAGAAAGAAGGGAACGATCTGGCCGATTCTCTAGCCAAGGAAGGGGCAATCACCGGTGAACTGTTAGACATTGATCAATTTTTAGGTACCGTACAGGTTGAAGCTGTCACCAGGCAGCAGGCCAGAACAGCTGGTGATCCAAATGCAATACAATGGAGTCACGATTCTCCTAGTGAGGATTTAATTACTGCCCAAAAAGAAGACCCAATAATTGGCTTGTTTTATAGTCATATAGAAGATCCCAACCAAAATCCCATAAATAAGGAAGTATGTAGTGGGAAGGAGGATTTACGTATCTTAATGAAATCCAAATCCCAATTCTCTTTATACCAGGGATTGTTGATACGAACCTCAAAGGGTGGCGTACAACAATGGGTCGTCCCACTTAAATTTAGAGGTTTGATGCTACAGCATGCCCATGATGCTCCCACTTCCGGTCATCGTGGAGAGAAGATCACGTATGAGATCCTGCGGGATTATGCCTACTGGCCTCATATGTTGCGTGATGTGAAGGAGTACTGCCAAGGTTGCCTAATATGTCCCCAATTTCAACCTACCAAGCCAACTCACAGAGCACCTCTCCAGAAGAGGGGGATATGTATGCCTTGGTCAGACCTTCAGATGGATTTTATTGGGCCAGTAACAAAATCTTCACGAGGAAATCGGTATATGTTAACAGTTACATGTTTATTCACCAAGTATGTCGAATGTATACCAGCACCAAATAATAGCTCCGAGACATGTGCTGCATTGCTAATAAATCATGTATTTTCTCGTTTTGGTTTACCTCAGAGGATAGAGTCTGATAGAGGATCGCACTTCACTAGCGAAGTGATGGCCAAATTGTGGAAAATTTTGGGGGTTAAAAGGAAATTGCATATCGCCTATCGGCCAGCCTCTAGTGGTGGTGTAGAACGATACAATCAGACCATCGTTAATGTCCTTAAGAAATTTGTTAAGGAAACAGGTAAAGATTGGGATGTCAAACTCCCGCTGGTCCTGATGGCGTTGAGGGCTACTCCGAATACAGTTACAAAAATGTCATCTTTTGAACTGATGACAGGTAGACGGATGGTACTGCCCCAGCACTTATTGTATCGCACTACAGATCAAAATTTGATCAATGCTACCACCACACACCAGTACATAGAGGATTTACGTAAACATCTGCAATATGCTTTTGCCTTTGCCCAGCGAAATTTGGAAAGAGCTGCAACTAGTGCTAAGACATACTATGATCTCAAAACCTCCAAGAAGGAATATGAGATTGGTGACAAGGTCTATCTATACAACTTTGCAAGAGACCAGATCAAGGAACGGAAATTCCTTCCATCTTGGAAAGGTCCGTTCTCTATCATTGATAAAATCTCTCCGGTCGCATATAAATTGCAGGTGACACGGTATGGTGAAATCAGTGATAGATGGGTGCACATCAACCAATTACGTGCTTGCCATCCGAAGTCTCAATTGCAGTTGTTGGAAGACTAAACCCACCAATTCCTATCTGGAGATATTGAGATCATTCTTAAACTTCCTTTAAACATATAATTCATATTTTGCCTTACAGGATCCAGTAACATAATTTTATGTATATCCATTACTCAAACTGTTCATTTTAATAATTTAGAAAGGAAGGCCTAGACTATGACCAGACCGGCGATCGGAGGTGTCAATGACCGGACCCTAAAAGGAAGCTATAATGTCCTGTGGGAAAGACCAGATGCCAGAGATCGATCCGGAGACGATAACCTGATGTCCCAGGCCACCAAGGGCCAGTCCAGAGGAAAAGACCCGCCTAGGAGACCGTCTAAGAGACCTGTCGTGCGGAGGACCCATGGACCCCAAGGTGGATGTGTCAGGCCAGGCCGGCCTCATCACAAGACCAGGATCGTCATCGGAAGTGTCCATCTAAAGACGCCGAGTCAAGTTGAGGAACAACCAGCATGACCGCTGCCATTTTATTATCGAAAATTTTTTTTTTATTTCATTCACTTCACCGGAGAAGACGAACAATCACTCTAACCCAAAAGCCTCACTCATGTTTTTCGATACAGACACCCCTATACACGTGCCTGTACCCCAAAAAACAAAGGGGGATTTTGTTGTGGGCTTTTGGAATCATGTCAAAAATATGACTTTTATCAAGACATAATGTTATATAGCCAACAGCTCAGCAGAACCGGATGTTAAGAGTTAATTTTGTCTTGGTTAAACCTTCAAGAATTCTAGTTAAAGAAATGAAGAGAACAGGGAATTAAGACTTTTCCAAGACAATGGGATGTTTGAACTGTCAACAAGGACTATTTGTATATGGAAGTGAGAAGAATGCATCTACAGAAAGTCAAACACATAGGACTCTGACTTGTAAACATTTCAACAATAATGAGACGGGAACTCAACTGTTTGGAAGCTTAACCAAAACCTGTAGAGTGTGATGAACCAACAAACCTCTGAAACTATTACTATCTACTATTGTTCACCAAGGGTGAAAGCATTAACAATTGTTTACTATGAGTCCGATACAAGGGCTAGGCAAACAGAGATTTTTTCCCTACAACAGAGGAAATGTTGATGCTGAAACCAAGGGGTGAAATTCAGGACATTTAAGTTTAAAAGTTCACTGTATATCATTACAAAAATGTACTACAAAAACAGATTATGAATAAGATGTCATAGACTTTAAACACCACTAAATACTCAGCAATGGGAACTATATATCACTAACTTGAGTATTGAGATGATGGGAAGTAAGATGTATTATAAACTAGCATTAGTTACATGTCTTATCAAGAAACAAACAGGATGATACTTCAAGGAGGAATAACCGAATATACACCTATATTCCATGGTCCCTATTTAGAATATCATAGGTATGATCACTGCTATATCTGGATAGAGCCGTATATTTTATTCCTGAAATTACCTGAAGATTCCACCCAAGGTATGAGTCATCTCAAATGCTCACATTGTTCTGTGATACATGACCGCCACCTGGCGGGCAGGTGAGAAATAGCTTATGTACACACATTTCTCAACTAGCCAATCAGGAAGCCTGGTGGGAAGGTATCTTAGAACAATGGACTAGTGGATATAAAAAGCCCATGTGCTGTAACATAAAAAAAAAACCTCATGAAAAAGAAGAACCCTCATAAGACCTCATGGAAAGACCTGACATCTGAAGAAGATCTCTGCTGAAATAACTACTCTTCCATCTTTTCAAACTTCCTAAAACTTTAAACCTCTAAACTTATAACTTCCTACATTCTCCCCTATTGAATCTCTCACTTGCCTATATATCAGTCTAAAGGCGTTCCACTGCCAGCTAAATCCACGGGAGAGTTGCCTAGTCTGACGTCCGGGTGTGGTGAGATGTTTATTTGATTTGTATTAATTACTTTCTCTGTTGTGTAGAATCATAAAATTACCTTAGTGTATTACAACAATATTGGATAGTTAGATATATGTAGTCAGATACTGTGTTACTGTTAAAAAAAATTGTTTATTGCCATATTATAAATTTTTCCATATTTCATAATTTATTGAATATTAATAACCAGAGTATCATATATCAAGGGCTTACTTCTTGCAAGCCTATGGCCACGGCATGTAAGAATAAAACCTTTGAGATATTCGAAATTATTAATTATTAATAAATTTAATAAATATCATATCATTTAAATTTGTGATTGATGTAATTAGTTAGAGACATTATTAGTGTGTCTTACATTGGTAGGATATATTTTTGATTGTGTGTACCAATATTCATTTATCACCAGTCTTTTGTGTTTTGTGTTAATATATATATAATTTTTGTACATAAATAAATTTTTATATTTATCTATTATAAGGCAAATTTTGTGTGTATGGTACGAAATCATATTGGCTAAAAGAATTCAAGGTATAATAATAAGTGGTGATCGAATTATCAAGGTGTCCAAATTATTGGTTTACTAAATATTTGCCGTATTTTAACGGCTGGAGGCACTGTAATATTTCATCTAAGGGAAAGGGACACGCCCTTTATAAATAATATATCCTTACATAAACCACCACAACACCCTGTAATGATTTAGGGTTAGGGCGTAACTTACAGTGGACCTAAACCCTAGGTGGTACGCTGAATATCTGAGAAATGTTATGTAGATTTCTAGAATTTTATCATCATACTGCTGCCTGAAAAATAGTTAGTGATAATTTTTTTGAGATCTTAATATTAAATATTTCCTTGTAATCACTTACCTAAGCTGTTGACAGCCATGTATGAATGGAGATAACATTATTTGGTCCTCAGCATCCATTGTGAGATGTTGAAAAGAGATATTCTTAAAACTTTTACAAATCTTCAAGCAATAGCACAGCTCCTTAGAAGAATTCTTCATTCTTAGATATTTATAATGCATGGCTCCAATGATCAAACATGATCGAGACATAACTCTCCTTATGAAGTCCTCATCCTGAGTCTCATTCAGACAACAAATGGATTCAATAGATATGATTGATTTTTCATGTTTTACAATCCATTTTATCATTGCAGATTTTTTTTGGAGTGAAATGTTAATCCCTGTGCTCTTTGAGAATTCCGTAACAACTTTTTCATTTAGAAATCCGAAGAGGAATCGTACAACTAGTGCTAAATGTGGATGATCTTTGCACAATTCTGAGCATGAATTCCCTTTACAGATCTCAGGGAGTGAGGTGTTTTTCTCAGATCCATCATCCATCACGTAATATAGAGCAGCAAGGAACTCCTGCACACTGAGGTGGGTGAAGCTGTAGCAGGTTCGGGTGCCAATTCCATGGTGGAATATGTCCTCATTCACAAATACAGACTTAAACTTGGAAAGATGAAGTTCTTCTAAATCTTCTTCTGCAAACAAGATTTGATGGTTGAGAATTCCCTTGTTGGCCAGAGCACACAGTTTCTTCAGGCTGGCATGTACAGACTGCTCTCTTCCATCATCCTCCCTTCCATGGTACATTATTAGACCTTTCAAGTAGGAGAGATAGAGAGATGTAATTGTTTGATATGGAATTAAATCCAATTCCTTCTTTATTTCTGGCTTTATCAGAGTGCATACAATCCAGGACATGATGGGGACAGCACATAGGGTGTACAGATAGTCATTGTCTTTTATTATACTGAGAGCCTTCGCTGCATCCTCTGGATTTTCAAAGAAGTTGCGGACATATTTGTTATGATCTTCTCCTGTAAATCCCAGAATATCCACAAAACGTGAACGGAATTTTTTAATAAGCTGATGTAACTTTTGTATTGCCATTGGTCTTGTGGTGATGATCAGAGAAACTTCAGGGAGACATTGTTTGTTTAGTAAACTTTTTAGGAGAACTTCTATGGAATTTTCTTGAAAAGGGTCATCACAGTTCTCCTTCACATTTTCCAGAGACCATTTCAGCTCATCAAAACCATCAACAATTAAAAGCAGTTTCTCAGAATTGCTCAGAACTGACTTCATCATATCCTCTGGACATATCAATCCACAGGCTGTAGATAAAAGTCTAGCAAGGCTTACCTTATCAGTGATGGTGTTGAGTTCTCTACAGTTCAGATGAAATGCAAAATTAAACTTGTCTTGGTAGAGATTCCCAGAAGCCCAGTCCAGCATAATCTTCTGGGAGGTTATTGTTTTTCCAATCCCGGATGGTCCTTGTAACACTACAGCTGTGGGAATGATTCCTTTTGGATTTGGGTCAAACAGAGCCTCGAGGGTGGTTGGTGAATACTCCGGAGAAGATCTCTCATCCATTATCTGGAGATGCTTTATACCCAAAGCTGTTATTTCATGTTCTCTCTCCTCTATTTTCCGAGTATTTCTTATCATTAATAGGTTGGTATATCTATCTTCCAGGTCGACATTCTCTCCTGGTAGGGAGTTGTGTTCTTGTATAAGTTGGTATTTCTGTTTCGCTGATTCCATATATTTCATTCTGCAATCTATATTACATACAACTAATTTACTCATATGTGAATATTTTTTATTTTCAGCCAACATTTTCAACTAATAATACCAAGTAAAACTGTTGTTTTAATTACAAGTGGAGTACAGTGGGCTATGTGATACCGTGCATCTCCCTTCCATAGTTCCTGTCTCTACTCCCAACTGGGGGTGTTCCCAAAAGTAATAACTAATTATTAAAAAACTGATGCGCTGGCAACAACAAATTAAATAATAAGATGACATAAAAAGAAACAAAAACATAATCCTGGTGACCAGCTGCTGAAATCACCTAGTGTGTGCTCATCCATCAAATCAATGAATCAAAAACAAATTATGTGTTGCACTGCTGAGATGCATAAATATTTGCAATCAACCTGTGTTATGTGTCCTTAATCATACAGTATGTATAACATTCTGCAATATAATAATAACCTCATTAAATCATAACTCATAAAAAATGTGTTCATAAAATAATATTCAGTGGTGCTCTCTTCATAAATAATCTTTCTTCACCAAATGGAATTTGCTTCCAAAACCTCAGTGCTGTAACAATATCAACTCAGTATATATTGAAGTATGATATAAGATATTTACGTTTCATGAGTTTACAGTGCTGCACGTTTAGGATATAGTATTTGGATATGTTACTATTTTTACTAGTTTTGTCAAAGTGCGGCTTAAAGTGGTTGAAGGTTTTTTACCTTCATGCATTCTATTCATGAACATAAAAAAACCTTCAGCATGCTGCTTCCCTCACAGCCCCCCCCCCCCCAATACTTACTGGAGCCTAACCATAATCCAGCACTGTGCACCTGAGCCTCAGCTCTTCTGGGTTTCCCTCTCCTTATTGGCCATTGGCTACTGCTGCTGTCAATCACAGGCAGTGATGAGGGAGTGGGGGGTGAGGCCAAGCTGTGTTCCAGTGTGTCTTATAGACACACAGAGGCAGCTCAGGAGTGAGCACACACAAATGCCCCCAGAGCAGCAATTAGCTCAGGGGGCATTCAGCAGGGTAGAAGAACAGGGGACATGAGAAGAGGAGGCTTAAGGCTGCTCTATGCAAACCCATTATACAGAGCAGGTAAGTATGACATATTTGTTATTTTTAAAACAAAAAAATTTAAGCTTTATTGTCACTTTATTTTGGGCTGTTTCATTAATAGGGATATCTCCTGGCCTCCTTAAAAACACAAAATAAATTATGTGGATATAATCTGGAGTCATTAGATGTATATAATTCTTATGCTTGCCCCATTGGATCTGGACTTTACTATTGCCATGTATTTTAACTGTTAAAAGTTTGTTCCATTATATTTACAAACATGTAATACCATTGGTAAAGGAACTTGGTTATGTGCCTTGTCATGAGGTTGCATATCAGAGGTGGTACCACCTCCCAGTTTTTATAGTAACCTGATAAATAAAGCGGCTGTATTTGCATGATGATCCATGGACCATGGAATGCGGGGGAAGCGGCTTGTTAATAAGTTGCATTAAAATTAGTCTCATCGCCCTCGGTTCCTATAGTAACCTGATAAAAAAAGGTGGCAGTATAAAAGTCCCTGCTTTGTTACCCAGCCCCAACTCCTGACACAGTCATGTGATTAGTGACGACACACGTGGGGTGGAGCTGGGTGACTTTAGAATTAGACTTGAGGTACGGCAGCAGTGTAATAGCACTTGACTCCAGTATATTCTTGGAAATTGCAAGCGCAATTTGAAATAAAAGTAAGTGATTTTATTATAGTACACTATGGCTGGAATTCTTCAGGCTTTGGGTACATTTTAGAGGAAAACTTGTGGAGGATTGAATCTTTAAAGGCAAAGCTCTTCTGCAAACATTGAATGATTAAACTGATCTCTGTGTGAATTGGAAGTCTACTATTATATTCCCTGAGAAAACAGAGGCGCTGTATGACCTATAATCCCTACAGGTCTTAAAACAGGAGGGTACACCCGTTCAGGTGGTGGTTCATAGTGTGAAGAGTATTTAAAGCACCGGAGAATGGAGATCAGTACCTGGATAGTGGTGGTTCACTGAGTGGAAATCGCTACAGAATTGGGTCTTTGGAAGCCATTCCCTGAAGAATGGGAGATGCAGTATGACCTATATACATCTATGAGTCTTAAATTAAAGTGAGGGCACACCCAATTATATATAAGGTGGTGTTTCACAGAGTGCAGAGTGTAACAGCGTATACCCAGAGATGGACACGGTTCAACCATTTTGGCTTCAACCTCCATCTTGGCAAATATAATATATATATTTTTTTTTATTATTTTATTTTTTATTATTTTATCCTGGGTTAAAAAATTTCCTTTTTTTATATATTGTCTGAAAACTTGATTGAAATAGGGTATGTAGTAACGTTATGTACTCTAATATAGGGATTTAGGTTTTTTAGTATATTTTATAAAATATGTGTATGTATATCTGGCTGATATTGACTTATCATGCTATTATTTTAAGTTTTATACGATAGGGGGTGGAGTAGTAGTATGGAGGATAAGTCTGATCTCCATCCCTTTTGTGAATGTTAGGGATTTTTCATAATATCTGATGTATGGGGTTACCCTCTGGGAGAAATGGCCAGTACTGAAATGTATAGGTTCTTGGGGGATGATTTTTCAATTAAATATGTATTGGTATAATTTGAGTGCACAAGGTGGCCAGTATGGGATTGTTTTCCCTGTGTTCTGCTGATCCAGGTGCAGCTTGTATGTATGGGTAGGGATATCCGGGTTTCCAGGTTGTAAAATGGCCACGGCTGTATCCTCACCTCCTTGGTTAGTGGTATTTAAGGAGAGTGAGGAGACACGTCCGTATCCCTGTTGACAAAGTCCGGATGTGACGAAATGCGTCCGGGGCACGTGACGTGGTGACGTTCTGACGCTCTTCCGGAAGTGCTGTGGTGGCCATTTTTGTTCCTGGAACACGCGGCTGTGTATGCCCTGGAATCCTCCATACAGGTGTATGGTTAGTGGGGAACCTATCACCAATTACCTATCCCTTCTCTGAAGTGGTATGGTGAGGATATTTCAACACCACTGAGCAGAGGCTCGATTGTGGAATCAATTGCTTTGTGTGTGGAAGCTGATCTCTTCTTATTTTAATGTAAGTTGCTATAATAAAGTACTATGATTATTTATTATATACACTGATCCCTGGTCTATTTATGAGGTCTGTGGGAAGTGGCTGGAAAGGCTGAAGGAAAAAGGTTGGAAATAATCTCATCAATGCTTGTGTTACTACCTTGAGGGTAATTATGCACTTCTGTTATTTTTGTGCAGTGGATTAATATTTAAGGCAGAGGTATCTTGTTTCACGGTTGCTGTGGCACGGTAGTGTTTTCGCATGTAACACGTGTGGTACTTTGATTATATTTTTTATATTATTTGGATAAAGCACTATGTTGAGTTTTTTTCTTTGAGGTATATGAAGATTTGTTTTTGGAGTATACCAAAAAGGCGGTTTGGAGACACGAAGATTTGAGAAAGTACTGACAAAGATATATTCTTTTTGGGATTTATTTGGACTTTGATTTCTGGACTCTTATTTTGGGACTTTATACACTAATATAGAGTTTTGGGACTTATTTTGGGACTTTATACACTAATATTGAGGTTTTTTTGCAACCAAGTGTGCTTAAAGATTGATTGATTTATGTATGTACTTCAGGGGAAGGACGGTTAAAGTGACTTGGTGGGGTATTACAATTAAAGTAGGATAGTGCTGGATATTTAATATTATATTATATATATTATACTATATTATAATAATATATTTCTCCCTCATCTTCCCCCTTTCCTTTCTGAGAGTCCCAGCGACATTTGCCCAGTGTGTATGTGTCTCACAGAAGGGTCATAGGAGCTATAAAGCCCCCCAAGGGAGCCGGGGCCTCCCTGTCCAAAGAACCTTCAAATTGTAACACCTCGGAAGAGATAAGGCAAGCTTTCCCAGGAGTTGAAAGAGATTCCAACCTAATAAACCTAACTCAGCGTAGGTGACAGAATCAGATAACCATTGTTAAAATCCACTTTTCCCCTATGTCTCATATCATGGAATATGAGAGACTTACATAAAAACTGGGCGTATCGTCAGATTGGCCATGAGAAGGCGAACAATTTGATAGGTCAATCGCCTTGTCTCAAATACATAGGAAAGCAGAAAAATAGATCTTGTGAACCGTTCAGTATAGAATTACATATTTCATCTCTAATCAATCCTCAGACGTGTCTGCATAATAATCTACCCACGGGTGGAATGTCACTTGTGCATAGGAAAAGTTATGAGCCCAAATATGAACTACATGAGATTTTTGCTCTAGTTTAGGTCGACACCCAGACCTCCACACCCTACATGGGGTATTGGTCCTTGACATCAGAGACACCCCCTGCTGGGGAACTACAAATTGGGCTGTCAGGCCTAAGAGAAGTGAGTTGAAGACGTCTCCCATTTTCACATCAATACCACCTGGGGAGACCCGTGCCCTTTTGCTCTGAAACTTGGATCTGCTAACCAAGGACTGGCAATAACCTTAACACTTTCACCTCTCTCTGATATCTCTTTGCTGCGTTGTTGGTCTCTGTATGTTTATATATATATATATATCTTAGTTACCTCTTTTCTGTAAATATTTTTATTGCACCCGTTTGACATTTTAGTAATAAATCTTTCCTTCTGAAAGTGTTGAACTGTTTCTATAGCGCTTTATTGCAATTTATGAATTCCTGCCTCTAAAGAGAATGCTACTGTGTTTGTTTAACCGTCTGTATAACCGTGTTATGCAGACGATTACCTCAACCATTATAGTGTTATTGATGAGATTGCCGAGTTTCCTCTTTCTCTGCACAAAAAGGAGGTGGTGGCAGTGTGAAGGGTTAATTGCGTAATTAACTTGACCCAGTAACAATCGCTCAGGCTGCCGGTACATCGATTGTGGTCCAATTAGCTAGAAAATTGTTGTGCAGGGTGCAGCTAGGTGTGGCATTGTTAGGCACGTGACATCACGGTTTTAGATTGGCTAGTCCTTTGGTCACGAGTTTGGTGAGAAGGTCTGGGGGTCTGACGCCGCAATCGTGACACAGAGCACTTGCAGCACTGGGGATTTGAGATCAGCATCTAGAAATCGATGGTGTACTGAGCTGCTATTGTTTCAGCACTGAGGTTTTGGAAACAAATTCCATTTGGTGAAGGAAGATTATTGATGATGAACTGAACATTACTTTAAGAACACATTTTTGATATAGAATATTTATGAGTTATGATTTAAACATTGTATTATGACAGAGTGGAATGTTATACATATGATTAAGCACACATAACACAGGCTGACTGAAAATATGTTTGCATCTCAGCAGTGTAACACATAATTTGTTTTTATTCCCACATGTAGCCAATCTCTTATAGTAACATACACTATATTGCCAAAAGTATTGAGCCGCCGGCCTTCCACACACATGACCTTTAATGGCTTCTGTGACATAAATGTAAGATTTGGGTTGCTGAGATGTGATGTGATCAGTAGAAATGTCATTGTAGATCTAGTTTAATTCCATGTTATTACAGATAAGTGTTCAGTATTCAGTCAGAGACATATGTTCACCAAAGAGCATCTGAAAGGACAGAGCAGCTTCTAGGCTGGAGGTGATACCTAGATGCCAATAAAACCTTGTCACCTTTGTAGCCAGAGTTTGCCACCTTCTTGAAATCTAAAAAGAACAGCTCTAGCCATTTTGGCTTCGGTAAACAGCAGGAGACCAGGAGTGGCTCCAATGTGTCTGGGAGCTATGACTTATATACCCAGATCAAAGGAAAATATTTCATCTCTCACGAAAGCTAAAATATTAGTTGCAGAGAGATGAAAATATTTTCTTCTGATTGGACACACTGTAGGCTACACCTGCATGTAAAACTGTATTTGTAGCCTATGTAGAATCCCAGAGAAATGCAGAAAATGGTTATATGGTGCCTGACTGTGACAGCTGAACAGTGATTGGTACTGTTGCAATTGGACTGATGCGCTGGTGTCGGAAATTCTATCACTGACTTGCTCCAGTCGCAGGATAACTCTTAGTATAAGTTTTATTTCTGTCTTTAGTCTCTTTTA
The DNA here is from genome assembly GCF_062004578.1 of Staurois parvus. Taxonomy (NCBI): domain Eukaryota; kingdom Metazoa; phylum Chordata; class Amphibia; order Anura; family Ranidae; genus Staurois; species Staurois parvus. The sequence goes on from NW_028317987.1 coordinate 1,069,979, forward strand.
TTTTATAGTCAATAGCCCATTACACAATTTTTGTATTTTCTGTATTATTTATAACTTTTTATACTTTGTACATATTTTATGCACTGCCCACTTTCGGTATATTAAATCATAAAATTAATAAGTGACTTCTGGGTACTTAAGCTTTGGCTCATATCTCTGGAGAGATTATGGTATTACAGTGTCTATATGTGCTCGGTCTAAGTTCATTGCCAATCTGTATGCAATTGCACTGTGTGTTGGCAGATTGCATGCAGATTGTAAAGTAGCAGATCTGCCAGACGGAGACCTGTGTGTATGTGGTGGCTCAGCAGACCAGTCTGCGGACAAACTGTTGGGTGGTGGCAAGCTACCGTTTGTGGTGTGTCTGGTGTGGGGGGGTGTGGACAGTGGAAGAGTGATTAACACTGAGGTTCTATCTTGTAGGATAGCTGGAGGAATCCTAGAAGGGTGTGCCAATTGCTAGACTGCTCCCCAACCCTTAGAGTGCACCAGATTGTATATAAGATTTGTATCTGCCTGTGTGTGGTCAGCCAGCTGGATTGGAGTGGAGTCTCCCTCTAGTCGTGACCAGAGGTAGTCCGGGCTGTGAAAGTGTATCACGGCCAGTCTTATATGTTCAAAGTCCCCCTCATTCCCTCTTTACCCCAAGTCATGGCCAGACGTGCACGCCTCGGTTAGCTAGTTGCTGTGGGTGTGTGCGTGCGGCTTGGATCCGTGACAGCCTCCCAAGCTGAGTCCGTAGGGTTATATATTGAGTTGTCCCCACCCTTTGCAGCTATAACAGCTTCTACTCTTCTGGGAAGGCCGTCCACAAGGTTTAGGAGGGTGTCTATGGGGAGGTTGGACCATTCTTCCAGAAGCACATTTGTCAGGTCAGGCACTGATGTTGGGGGAGGAGGCCTGGCTCGCAGTCTCCGCTCAAATTTATCCCAAAGGTGTTCTGTGGGGTTGAGGGTTGAGGACTCTGTGCAGGCCAGTCAAGTTCCTCCACCCTAGACTGGCTCCTCCATGTCTTTATGGACTTTGCTTTGAGCACTGGTGTGCAGTCATGTTGGAACAGGAAAGGGCCATCCCCAAACTCTTCCCAAAAAGTTGGGAGCATGAAATTGTCCAAAATGTCTTGGTATGCTGACGTCTTAAGAGTTCCCTTCACTGGAACTAGGGGGCCAAGCCCAACCCCTGAAAAACCACCCCACACCATAATCCCCCCTCCACCAAACTTTACACTTGGCACAATGCAGCCAGGCAAGTACCATTCTCCTGGCAACCACCAAACCCAGACACATCCATTGGATTGCCAGACAGAGAAGTGTGATTGGTCACTCCAGAGAACATGTCTCCACTGCTCTAGAGTCCAGTGGTGGCGTGCTTTACACCACAGCATTCAACGCTTTGCATTGCACTTGGTGATGTAAGGCTTGGATTAAGCTGCTTGGCCATGGAAACCCATTCCATGAAGCTCTCTCCGCACTGTTCTTGTGCTCATCTGAAGGCCACACCAAGTTTGGAGGTCTTTAGTTATTGACTCTGCAGACAGTTGGCAACTTCTGTGCTCTTCAGCATGCGCTGACCTCGCCCTGTCATGTGACGTGGCCTACCACTTGGTGGCTGAGTTGAGGTTGTTCACAGTTGCTTCCACTTTGTTATAATCCCACTAACAGTTGAGCGTGGAATATTTAGTAGCCAGGAAATGTCACGGATGGACTTATTGCCTAGGTGGCCACCTATCACGGGACCACGCTTGGAGTCACTGAGCTCCTGAGAGCGACCCATTCTTTCACCAATGTTTGTAGAAGCCGTCTGCATGCCTAGGGGATGATTGTATACGCCTGTGTCCATGAAGGGGATTGGAACACCTGAATCACATGATTGGGAGGGGGTTGGAACACCTGAATCACATGATATGGAGGGGATTGGAACACTTGAATCACATGATTGGGAGGGCGGGGATAATACTTTGGGCAATATAGTGTATATAGAAAGGCACCAATCCAATCTTGCTGTACAAGGGAGGAGTGCACCTATTTCATGTGTCTCTTGGCATCATGTCATCCAGCTCTCTAGTGTGTCTCTGCATCCAGTCACCCTCCTCTCTCCTGTGTCTCTGCATCCAGTCACCCTCCTCTCTCCTGTGTCTCTGCAGTCTGTCACCCTCCTCTCTCCTGTGTCTCTGCAGTCTGTCACCCTCCTCTCTCCTGTGTCTCTGCAGTCTGTCACCCTCCTCTCTCCTGTGTCTCTGCAGTCTGTCACCCTCCTCTCTCCTGTGTCTCTGCAGTCTGTCACCCTCCTCTCTCCTGTGTCTCTGCAGTCTGTTTTTTTGCAGTCTGAGGGGATTGGAACACTTGAATCACATGATTGGGAGGGCGGGGATAATACTTTGGGCAATATAGTGTATATAGAAAGGAACCAATCCAATCTTGCTGTACAAGGGAGGAGTGCACCTATTTCATGTGTCTCTTGGCATCATGTCATCCAGCTCTCTAGTGTGTCTCTGCATCCAGTCACCCTCCTCTCTCCTGTGTCTCTGCATCCAGTCACCCTCCTCTCTCCTGTGTCTCTGCAGTCTGTCACCCTCCTCTCTCTTGTGTCTCTGAAGTCTTTCACCCTCTCCTCTCCTGTGTCTCTGCAGTCTGTCTCCCTCCCCTCTCCTGTGTCTCTGCAGTCTGTCTCCCTCCCCTCTCCTGTGTCTCTGCAGTCTGTCACCCTCCTCTCTCCTGTGTCTCTGCAGTCTGTCACCCTCCTCTCTCCTGTGTCTCTGCAGTCTGTCACCCTCCTCTCTCCTGTGTCTCTGCAGTCTGTCACCCTCCTCTCTCCTGTGTCTCTGCAGTCTTTCACCCTCCTCTCTCCTGTGTCTCTGCAGTCTGTCACCCTCCTCTCTCCTGTGTCTCTGCAGTCTGTCACCCTCCTCTCTCCTGTGTCTCTGAAGTCTTTCACCCTCCTCTCTCCTGTGTCTCTGCAGTCTTTCACCCTCCTCTCTCCTGTGTCTCTGCAGTCTGTCACCCTCCTCTCTCCTGTGTCTCTGAAGTCTGTCACCCTCCTCTCTCCTGTGTCTCTGAAGTCTGTCACCTTCCTCTCTCCTGTGTCTCTGAAGTCTGTCACCTTCCTCTCTCCTGTGTCTCTGCAGTCTTTCTCCCTCCTCTCTCCTGTGTCTCTGCAGTCTGTCACCTTCCTCTCTCCTGTGTCTCTACAGTCTGTCTCCCTCCTCTCTCCTGTGTCTCTGAAGTCTTTCACCCTCCTCTCTCCTGTGTCTCTGCAGTCTGTCACCCTCCTCTCTCCTGTGTCTCTGCAGTCTGTCTCCCTCCCCTCTCCTGTGTCTCTGCAGTCTGTCACCCTCCTCTCTCCTGTGTCTCTGCAGTCTGTCTCCCTCCTCTCTCCTGTGTCTCTGCAGTCTGTCTCCCTCCCCTCTCCTGTGTCTCTGCAGTCTGTCACCCTCCTCTCTCCTGTGTCTCTGCAGTCTGTCACCCTCCCCTCTCCTGTGTCTCTGCAGTCTGTCTCCCTCCCCTCTCCTGTGTCTCTGCAGTCTGTCACCCTCCTTTCTCCTATGTCTCTGCAGTCTGTCACCCTCCTCTCTCCTGTGTCTCTGAAGTCTTTCACACTCCTCTCTCCTGTGTCTCTGAAGTCTTTCACCCTCCTCTCTCCTGTGTCTCTGCAGTCTGTCACCCTCCCCTCTCCTGTGTCTCTGCAGTCTGTCACCCTCCTCTCTCCTGTGTCTCTGCAGTCTGTCTCCCTCCCCTCTCCTGTGTCTCTGCAGTCTGTCACCCTCCTCTCTCCTGTGTCTCTGCAGTCTGTCTCCCTCCCCTCTCCTGTGTCTCTGCAGTCTGTCACCCTTCTCTCTCCTGTGTCTCTGAAGTCTTTCACCCTCCTCTCTCCTGTGTCTCTGCAGTCTGTCACCCTCCTCTCTCCTGTGTCTCTGCAGTCTGTCACCCTCCTCTCTCCTGTGTCTCTGCAGTCTGTCACCCTCCTCTCTCCTGTGTCTCTGCAGTCTGTCACCCTCCTCTCTCCTGTGTTTCTGAAGTCTTTCTCCCTCCTCTCTCCTGTGTCTCTGCAGTCTGTCACCCTCCTCTCTCCTGTGTCTCTGCAGTCTGTCACCCTCCTCTCTCCTGTGTCTCTGCAGTCTGTCACCCTCCTCTCTCCTGTGTTTCTGCAGTCTGTCACCCTCCTCTCTCCTGTGTCTCTGCAGTCTGTCACCCTCCTCTCTCCTGTGTTTCTGCAGTCTGTCACCCTCCTCTCTCCTGTGTCTCTGCAGTCTGTCTCCCTCCTCTCTCCTGTGTCTCTGCAGTGTCACCCTCCTCTCTCCTGTGTCTCTGCAGTCTGTCACCCTCCTCTCTCCTGTGTTTCTGAAGTCTTTCACCCTCCTCTCTCCTGTGTCTCTGCAGTCTGTCACCCTCCTCTCTCCTGTGTCTCTGCAGTCTGTCACCCTCCTCTCTCCTGTGTTTCTGAAGTCTTTCTCCCTCCTCTCTCCTGTGTCTCTGCAGTCTGTCACCCTCCTCTCTCCTGTGTTTCTGCAGTCTGTCACCCTCCTCTCTCCTGTGTCTCTGAAGTCTTTCTCCCTCCTCTCTCCTGTGTCTCTGCAGTCTGTCACCCTCCTCTCTCCTGTGTCTCTGCAGTCTTTCACCCTCCTCTCTCCTGTGTCTCTGCAGTCTGTCACCCTCCTCTCTCCTGTGTCTCTGCAGTCTGTCACCCTCCTCTCTCCTGTGTCTCTGAAGTCTTTCACCCTCCTCTCTCCTGTGTCTCTGAAGTCTTTCACCCTCCTCTCTCCTGTGTCTCTGCAGTCTTTCACCCTCCTCTCTCCTGTGTCTCTGAAGTCTTTCACCCTCCTCTCTCCTGTGTCTCTGAAGTCTTTCACCCTCCTCTCTCCTGTGTCTCTGAAGTCTTTCACCCTCCTCTCTCCTGTGTCTCTGAAGTCTTTCACCCTCCTCTCTCCTGTGTCTCTGCAGTCTGTCTCCCTCCCCTCTCCTGTGTCTCTGCAGTCTGTCACCCTCCTCTCTCCTGTGTCTCTGAAGTCTGTCACCCTCCTCTCTCCTGTGTCTCTGAAGTCTGTCACCCTCCTCTCTCCTGTGTCTCTGAAGTCTTTCACCCTCCTCTCTCCTGTGTCTCTGAAGTCTTTCACCCTCCTCTCTCCTGTGTCTCTGCAGTCTTTCACCCTCCTCTCTCCTGTGTCTCTGCAGTCTGTCACCCTCCTCTCTCCTGTGTCTCTGAAGTCTTTCACCCTCCTCTCTCCTGTGTTTCTGCAGTCTGTCACCCTCCTCTCTCCTGTGTCTCTGCAGTCTGTCACCCTCCTCTCTCCTGTGTCTCTGCAGTCTGTCACCCTCCTCTCTCCTGTGTCTCTGAAGTCTTTCACCCTCCTCTCTCCTGTGTCTCTGAAGTCTGTCACCCTCCTCTCTCCTGTGTCTCTGAAGTCTTTCACCCTCCTCTCTCCTGTGTCTCTGCAGTCTGTCACCCTCCTCTCTCCTGTGTCTCTGCAGTCTGTCACCCTCCTCTCTCCTGTGTCTCTGAAGTCTGTCACCCTCCTCTCTCCTGTGTCTCTGAAGTCTGTCACCCTCCTCTCTCCTGTGTCTCTGCAGTCTTTCACCCTCCTCTCTCCTGTGTCTCTGCAGTCTGTCACCCTCCTCTCTCCTGTGTCTCTGAAGTCTTTCACCCTCCTCTCTCCTGTGTTTCTGCAGTCTGTCACCCTCCTCTCTCCTGTGTCTCTGAAGTCTGTCACCCTCCCCTCTCCTGTGTCTCTGCAGTCTGTCACCCTCCTCTCTCCTGTGTCTCTGCAGTCTGTCTCCCTCCCCTCTCCTGTGTCTCTGCAGTCTGTCACCCTTCTCTCTCCTGTGTCTCTGAAGTCTTTCACCCTCCTCTCTCCTGTGTCTCTGCAGTCTGTCACCCTCCTCTCTCCTGTGTCTCTGCAGTCTGTCACCCTCCTCTCTCCTGTGTCTCTGAAGTCTTTCTCCCTCCTCTCTCCTGTGTCTCTGCAGTCTGTCACCCTCCTCTCTCCTGTGTCTCTGCAGTCTGTCACCCTCCTCTCTCCTGTGTCTCTGCAGTCTGTCACCCTCCTCTCTCCTGTGTCTCTGCAGTCTGTCACCCTCCTCTCTCCTGTGTTTCTGCAGTCTGTCACCCTCCTCTCTCCTGTGTCTCTGCAGTCTGTCACCCTCCTCTCTCCTGTGTTTCTGCAGTCTGTCACCCTCCTCTCTCCTGTGTCTCTGCAGTCTGTCTCCCTCCTCTCTCCTGTGTCTCTGCAGTGTCACCCTCCTCTCTCCTGTGTCTCTGCAGTCTGTCACCCTCCTCTCTCCTGTGTTTCTGCAGTCTGTCACCCTCCTCTCTCCTGTGTTTCTGCAGTCTGTCACCCTCCTCTCTCCTGTGTCTCTGCAGTCTGTCACCCTCCTCTCTCCTGTGTTTCTGAAGTCTTTCTCCCTCCCCTCTCCTGTGTCTCTGCAGTCTGTCACCCTCCTCTCTCCTGTGTCTCTGCAGTCTGTCACCCTCCTCTCTCCTGTGTCTCTGCAGTCTGTCACCCTCCTCTCTCCTGTGTCTCTGCAGTCTGTCACCCTCCTCTCTCCTGTGTTTCTGCAGTCTGTCACCCTCCTCTCTCCTGTGTCTCTGCAGTCTGTCACCCTCCTCTCTCCTGTGTTTCTGCAGTCTGTCACCCTCCTCTCTCCTGTGTCTCTGCAGTCTGTCTCCCTCCTCTCTCCTGTGTCTCTGCAGTGTCACCCTCCTCTCTCCTGTGTCTCTGCAGTCTGTCACCCTCCTCTCTCCTGTGTTTCTGCAGTCTGTCACCCTCCTCTCTCCTGTGTCTCTGAAGTCTTTCTCCCTCCTCTCTCCTGTGTCTCTGCAGTCTGTCACCCTCCTCTCTCCTGTGTCTCTGCAGTCTTTCACCCTCCTCTCTCCTGTGTCTCTGCAGTCTGTCACCCTCCTCTCTCCTGTGTCTCTGCAGTCTGTCACCCTCCTCTCTCCTGTGTCTCTGAAGTCTTTCACCCTCCTCTCTCCTGTGTCTCTGAAGTCTTTCACCCTCCTCTCTCCTGTGTCTCTGAAGTCTTTCACCCTCCTCTCTCCTGTGTCTCTGCAGTCTTTCACCCTCCTCTCTCCTGTGTCTCTGAAGTCTTTCACCCTCCTCTCTCCTGTGTCTCTGAAGTCTTTCACCCTCCTCTCTCCTGTGTCTCTGAAGTCTTTCACCCTCCTCTCTCCTGTGTCTCTGCAGTCTGTCTCCCTCCCCTCTCCTGTGTCTCTGCAGTCTGTCACCCTCCTCTCTCCTGTGTCTCTGAAGTCTGTCACCCTCCTCTCTCCTGTGTCTCTGAAGTCTGTCACCCTCCTCTCTCCTGTGTCTCTGAAGTCTTTCACCCTCCTCTCTCCTGTGTCTCTGAAGTCTTTCACCCTCCTCTCTCCTGTGTCTCTGCAGTCTTTCACCCTCCTCTCTCCTGTGTCTCTGCAGTCTGTCACCCTCCTCTCTCCTGTGTCTCTGAAGTCTTTCACCCTCCTCTCTCCTGTGTTTCTGCAGTCTGTCACCCTCCTCTCTCCTGTGTCTCTGCAGTCTGTCACCCTCCTCTCTCCTGTGTCTCTGCAGTCTGTCACCCTCCTCTCTCCTGTGTCTCTGAAGTCTTTCACCCTCCTCTCTCCTGTGTCTCTGAAGTCTGTCACCCTCCTCTCTCCTGTGTCTCTGAAGTCTTTCACCCTCCTCTCTCCTGTGTCTCTGCAGTCTGTCACCCTCCTCTCTCCTGTGTCTCTGAAGTCTGTCACCCTCCTCTCTCCTGTGTCTCTGCAGTCTGTCTCCCTCCTCTCTCCTGTGTCTCTGAAGTCTTTCACCCTCCTCTCTCCTGTGTCTCTGCAGTCTGTCACCCTCCTCTCTCCTGTGTCTCTGCAGTCTGTCACCCTCCTCTCTCCTGTGTCTCTGCAGTCTGTCACCCTCCTCTCTCCTGTGTTTCTGCAGTCTGTCACCCTCCTCTCTCCTGTGTTTCTGAAGTCTTTCTCCCTCCTCTCTCCTGTGTCTCTGAAGTCTGTCACCCTCCCCTCTCCTGTGTCTCTGCAGTCTGTCACCCTCCTCTCTCCTGTGTCTCTGCAGTCTGTCACCCTCCTCTCTCCTGTGTTTCTGAAGTCTTTCTCCCTCCCCTCTCCTGTGTCTTTATTCCAGTGAATAACAACATCAGATCTGTGTGGGATGTAGAGGATTGGTAATGGCCATTTCTGATTTTTTGTCAGTTGTATAACAGGGAAGTATAATCACAAAATCATGATCAAGACAAAAAATTACATGTGTATTGGAAGTATGAGTACATGTATGTACAATATGCAAACTCTTACCTCCTACGTGATTTACATTGGACTTTTTCACCTTGTCTGGCAGTCGTCGGTCTTCATTCCTTCCTGTTTTATGTTTTAAAAGAAAATAAAAAATATAAATATTTCTGTATTTGCTAAATACTCTTTTTTGGTATTTCATAAAAACTTATAGAAATATATTTATTTGGTGAGGTTTGCTCAGATTGAAAAGTCCTTCCAATTCATATGTAAAAGTTGAATAATTGCTCCAATAGTTATCTCCTTCCCCCCAAGCTTCTTGCTGATGTCTTGTAGCCCAGTCCAGCCTTGTGCAGGTCTACAATCTTGTCCTTGACATCCTTTGACAGCTCTTTGGTCTTGTCCATATTGGTGAGGTTTGGATGGAAAAAAGATTCTGTGGTCAGGTGTCTCTTATACATATAACGAGTTTTTATTAGCAGCTCCTTCTTAAATTGACAGGACTAATCTGTGTACCACATGAGCACATAGACAGTCTGTGGGAGCCAGAATTATTGTTGGTTGGTAGGGGATCAAATACTTATTTTAGATCTGCAACTGAATTGCATACATATTTGTATAGTTAATAAGCAGATATTAGATTAAAGAAGGCATCAACCAGTATGGCCATCATATTATTTATTATATAAACTAGCATCTCTGTATACAAACAAATATACACAGGATTACACTTCCAAGAGAATAGATAATCTGCTGGTTTATTGGTCATGTAAAGTAGTAAATGCCTCTTATTGATGTTACACATCACAGTTCCTTTCTACTGATATCCCATCTTTGTCCTTCAGCATCAGAAATCTCTTGACTTCCCTATGTCCTTCCTATGAGATGCCAGTGCTTCCCACAGATTTCTGGTTTCTCCTGAGCCTCACCAGCATCTTGTACTGCATGATGAAAGTTACCCTTCACAAATTATATGAGGCAGCATAGATCTATTACAATATGTTTTCCTGTTGGAAGAGTTCTGAAACATATCTCACAATAAGACAGCCTTCTAAATAGACTGCCTATAACCTATTCCATTGATCGTCTGCTTTATATCTTAGTGTACTTGCCCTTTCTACCAACTCTGATAAATGGGAATTCAGACAGAATTTGGATTTCAGCCCATATACAGTGGGGTAAATAATTATTTGATCCCCTGCAGATTGTGTACGTTTGCCCACTTACAAAGAAATTAAGGGTCTATAATTTTTATCACAAGTGTATTTTAAATGATAGAGACAGAATATCAACCAAAAATAAAGAAAAAACACATGATACAAATGTTATAAATTGAGTTGCAGTTCAGTGAGTAAAATAAGTATTTGATCCCCTACCAACCAAGAATGATTCTGGCTCCCACAGACTGGCTATGTGCTCATGTGGTACACAGATCAGTCCTGTCAATGTAACCAGTTGCCGCCCGGCCTATAACCAGATGGCGGGTTGGCCAACACCTCGTCCCTCTGGATGGACGCCATATGGTGTCCTTTTCGGAAAGCGCGTTGCACATGCCTGCAGGGCCGTGCTGCGACACAAACTGTCGCCGGCAATGTACCTCGGACACAGTCGATGACAGATCTGTGTACCGGCCCCATTGCCAGTACCTTGTGACCTGATGTGACCAATCACAGCAGGTCACATGACAGTTGTATACAATGGATGGCTTCCTTTCATGCCATCCTTTGTATACAAGTGTGTCTAGCTGTGAATGGTCACAGTGATCACATGCACAAGCTGGGCCAATCACAGCCCATCTGTGTCATGTGATTAGCTGTGGCCAAATCACAGCTAAGCACAAAAAAAACCTGAATGAATCGATTTCATTCAGGTAATTGCTTGCTTATAGCAAAGTAATTCTTTGCTATGAGCAAATTGTGTGAAAAAAAAATACTGATCACTTCCCCAAAGTAGTACAATGTTACTATGGTAACATTATACTGCTTTGGTCATAGTGAAATATGAAAAAAAAATCTTAAAGAGAAAAAAAGTAATACAAATGTAAAAATAATAAAAAAAAAAAAAAATTTTTTTTTTTTGTACTGTCACCAGTCAGTATCCCTGATCACCACCATGCCAGTTATATGATGACGCTGTACTGCTCTGGTGACAGTATGTAAAAAAAAATAGTGAAAATCATTTTTTATTTCTTCATTTTCCAAAAAATGATGACAAAAAAATTACAACTTCAAAAAACTCTTATACCTCTTATGAAATACGTCGGACTGTCTACTTTGCAAAAAAAGGTCATTTGGGGGATATCTGTACTGTCCTGACATTTGCGGGATATCTGTACTGTCCTGACATTTGCGGGATATCTGTACTGTCCTGACATTTGAGGGATATCTGTACTGTCCTGACATTTGGGGGATATCTGTACTGTCCTGACATTTGGGGGATATCTGTACTGTCCTGACATTTGCGGGATATCTGTACTGTCCTGACATTTGCGGGATATCTGTACTGTCCTGACATTTGAGGGATATCTGTACTGTCCTGACATTTGCGGGATATCTGTACTGTCCTGACATTTGGGGGGTATCTGTACTGTTCTGACATTTGCAGGATATCTGTACTGTCCTGACATTTGGGGGGTATCTGTACTGTCCTGACATTTGGGGGATATCTGTACTGTCCTGACATTTGCGGGATATCTGTACTGTCCTGACATTTGCAGGATATCTGTACTGTCCTGACATTTGGGGGATAGCTGTACTGTCCTGACATTTGCGGGATATCTGTACTGTCCTGACATTTGCGGGATATCTGTACTGTCCTGACATTTGGGGGATATCTGTACTGTCCTGACATTTGCGGGATATCTGTACTGTCCTGACATTTGGGGGATATCTGTACTGTTCTGACATTTGTGGGATATCTGTACTGTCCTGACATTTGGGGGGTATCTGTACTGTCCTGACATTTGGGGGATATCTGTACTGTCCTGACATTTGCGGGATATCTGTACTGTCCTGACATTTGCGGGATATCTGTACTGTCCTGACATTTGGGGGATATCTGTACTGTCCTGACATTTGGGGGATATCTGCACTGTCCTGACATTTGGGGGATATCTACACCGTTCTGACATTTGGGGGATATCTATACCGTTCTGACATTTGGGGGGGATATCTGTACCATCCTGACATTTGGGGGATATCTGTCCTGTCCTGACATTTGGGGGATATCTGTACCGTTCTGACATTTGGGGGATATCTGTACTGTCCTGACATTTGCGGGATATCTGTACTGTCCTGACATTAGGGGGATATCTGTACTGTCCTGACATTTGGGGGATATCTGTACTGTCCTGACATTTGGGGGATATCTGTACTGTCCTGACATTTGGGGGATATCTGTACTGTCCTGACATTTGCAGGATATCTGTACTGTCCTGACATTTGAGGGATATCTGTACTGTCCTGACATTTGCGGGATATCTGTACTGTCCTGACATTTGGGGGGTATCTGTACTGTCCTGACATTTGGGGGATATCTGTACTGTCCTGACATTTGGGGGATATCTTTACTGTTCTGACATTTGCGGGATATCTGTACTGTCCTGACATTTGGGGGGTATCTGTACTGTCCTGACATTTGGGGGATATCTGTACTGTCCTGACATTTGCGGGATATCTGTACTGTCCTGACATTTGCAGGATATCTGTACTGTCCTGACATTTGGGGGATAGCTGTACTGTCCTGACATTTGCGGGATATCTGTACTGTCCTGACATTTGCGGGATATCTGTACTGTCCTGACATTTGGGGGATATCTGTACTGTCCTGACATTTGGGGGGTATCTGTACTGTTCTGACATTTGCGGGATATCTGTACTGTCCTGACATTTGGGGGGTATCTGTACTGTCCTGACATTTGGGGGATATCTGTACTGTCCTGACATTTGCGGGATATCTGTACTGTCCTGACATTTGCAGAATATCTGTACTGTCCTGACATTTGGGGGATATCTGTACTGTTCTGACATTTGTGGGATATCTGTACTGTCCTGACATTTGGGGGGTATCTGTACTGTCCTGACATTTGGGGGATATCTGTACTGTCCTGACATTTGGGGGATATCTGTACTGTCCTGACATTTGCGGGATATCTGTACTGTCCTGACATTTGCGGGATATCTGTACTGTCCTGACATTTGGGGGATATCTGTACTGTCCTGACATTTGGGGGATATCTGTACTGTCCTGACATTTGGGGGATATCTACACCGTTCTGACATTTGGGGGATATCTATACCGTTCTGACATTTGGGGGGGATATCTGTACCATCCTGAAATTTGGGGGATATCTGTCCTGTCCTGACATTTGGGGGATATCTGTACCGTTCTGACATTTGGGGGATATCTGTACTGTCCTGACATTTGGGGGATATCTGTACTGTCCTGACATTTGGGGGATATCTGTACCGTCCTGACATTTGGGGGATATCTGTACCGTCCTGACTAGAGATGAGCGAAGTATTCAAAAATTCGATTCGACTGATTCGGCGAATTCGTGGAAAAATTTCGATTCGAGTCGAATATATTCGCTGTGAATTTAACTTAAAAAAGGGTGTTTCTAGGCTTCAGAGAGACTTAATATTAGTGCTGAACACTGTACCTTTAATTTAAATGCCCTTGGAGTCTGCTGGGGAAGAGAAATAATACTGTCAGGCAGTATGACATGCAGATGAGTGCCGTCAATCTTAGAATCACCGCACACTTCACTCATTTGGCCAGTCACGGGGCCAAAACCAGAGTGTGGAGCCACAGTGTGGCGGTGGAGGCAGCAGCAATGGGAGGCCATGCAGCACCCTATGACAAAAATGGAAACCACCAGCAGTGTGAGGAGACCTGAAAGTGGCACATGGCAGAGTGTGGCGATAGAGACAGCAGCAATGGGAGGCCGTACAGGGACCCATGACACACTCTGGACCTGGCAGCAGCATGAGGAGGCGGTACAGGGGCCCATGGCAGATTACGGGCCTGGCAGCAGCATGAGGAGTCGGTAGGGGGGCCCATGGCAGATTACAGGCCTGGCAGCAGCAATGGGAGGCCGTACAGGGACCCATGACACAATCTGGACCTGGCAGCAGCATGGGGAGGCGGTACAGGGGCCCATGACAGATTACGGGCCTGGCAGCAGCATTTGGAGTCGGTACGGGGGCCCATGACACACTCTGGACCTGGCAGCAGCATGAGGAGGCGGTACAGGGGCGCATGACAGATTACGAGCCTGGCAGCAGCAACTTGGACAGGAGGACGTTCAGTTTCTGCACCGTCTGGTGCGTGCTCGCAAACTGTTGTCTCTTGGAAACGGATTCCAAGAAAGACTGCTGACGGAATCCGTGAAGAGGAGTAGCAGGAGAAGGAGCATCTGAACGAGCGGAATATGCCAACAAGCGACAACAGGGGCCCATGACAGATTACGGGCCTGGCAGCAGCATGAGGAGTCGGTACGGGGGCCCATGGCAGATTAGGGGCCTGGCAGCAGCTATGGGAGGCCCGTAATCTGCCAGCACCCTATGACAAAAAATGGAACCCACCAGCAGTGTGAGGAGACCTGAAAGTGGCACATGGCAGAGTGTGGCGATGGAGACAGCAGCAATGGGAGGCCGTACAGGGACCCATGAGAGACTCTGGACCTGGCAGCAGCATGAGGAGGCGGTATAGGGGCCCATGGCAGATTAGGGGCCTGGCAGCAGCTATGGGAGGCCCGTAATCTGCCAGCACCCTATGACAAAAAATGGAATACACCAGCAGTGTGAGGAGACCTGAAAGTGGCACATGGCAGAGTGTGGCGATGGAGACAGCAGCAATGGGAGGCCGTACAGGGACCCATGAGAGACTCTGGACTTGGCAGCAGCATGAGGAGGCGGTATAGGGGCCCATGGCAGATTAGGGGCCTGGCAGCAGCTATGGGAGGCCCGTAATCTGCCAGCACCCTATGACAAAAAATGGAACACACCAGCAGTGTGAGGAGACCTGAAAGTGGCACATGTTTGGGGCATGATTCATGGCGGATTTAGTCAGTTGTGTCAGGAACTGGTGGTTTGAAATCCAGACTAATCCACGCCTGATTCATTTTCACAAACGTCAGTCTCTCCACACTTTGGGTGGACAGTCGTGTCCTCCGCGGAGTTGCAATACCTCCTGCCGCACTAAACACGCGCTCCGATGCCACGCTACTGGCCGGGCATGACAGCCTTTCAAGGGCAAATTCAGCTAGTTGGGGCCAAAGGTCAAGTTTCGTTGCCCAGTAGTCAAGGGGATTGTCTACCTCGGTTGGCGGGGTGCTGTCCAAGTAGGCCTAAGCCTGTTGTTTGAGGTCCTGCTCCAGGTCCACCTGATGCTGCTGCTGCTGCTGCTGCTGCGGCTGGTTAGTAGTTTCCTCACTGCGCTGGTGAAGAAAGCTACTCATCATCGACTGCAGACTGAGGCAGCCGCTGCTGGTGGAGCTGCCACTGCTCCTACCACCCCACCCCTCCCCTGCTGCCATGGCAGCGGAACGCGAGCGCACAGGGCCCACAGTGTCTGAGGATGGACGTTGGCGCAGACAGGCAGAGACCAGCTGACTACATAGGTGGTTTTTATAGTACGTTATTTTGGCCTCCCTCTCAGCAGGTGTGAAAAAGGCCACCATTTTGGAACGGTAGCGAGGGTCCAACAAGGTGGACAGCCAAAAGTCATCCCTCTGTCTGATGGTTATTATTCGGCTGTCGCTACGCAAGCAACCGAGCATGCTATGGGCCATTTGTGCCAAGGAATGCGAGGGACTCCCTGCCTCCATCTCCACAGCATACTGCCACGGTGCGTCTGGGTCCTCTGTCTCCTCCTCCTCCTCCTCCTCTACCAGATGCTCCTGCTCCTCCACTCCTGTCCGCTGAGTGGAAAAACCACCCATTTCACTCAATAATTCCTGAGCACCAATGTCCTCCTCTACCTCCTCCTCTTCTTCCTGTCCTGCCCCCACAGGGGTCATATGGCGTTGAGATATGTGCGCCACGTCTACCGCACCCTGACCAGCCATTGTTAACAGCATTTGTTCCAGGACGTGCAACAGAGGAATGACGTCGTTCATCCCATAGTCCTGCCGACTCACGAATAGCGTGGCCTCCTCAAAGGGCCTGAGCAAGCGCAGGTGTCACGCATGAGCTGCCAATGGCTGACATCTAAGTTACACAGGGAATACCTTTATCCGCTTTTAACATCAGGAAATCTGTGATGGCCTTTTGCTGTTCGTAAAGGCGGTCTAACATATGTAGGGTTGAATTCCACCTTGTTGCAACGTCACAGCATGAGGAGTCGGTATAGGGGCCCATGGCAGATTAGGGGCCTGGCAGCAGCTATGGGAGGCCCGTAATCTGCCAGCACCCTATGTCAAAAAAATTCTACACACCAGCAGTGTGAGGAGACCTGAAAGTGGCACATGGCAGAGTGTGGCGATGGAGACAGCAGCAATGGGAGGCCGTACAGGGACCCATGAGAGACTCTGGACCTGGCAGCAGCATGAGGAGGCGGTATATAGGGGCCTATGGCAGATTAGGGGCCTGGCAGCAGCTATAGGAGGCCCATAATCTGCCAGCACCCTATGTCAAAAAATTCAACACACCAGCAGTGTGAGGAGACCTGAAAGTGGCACATGGCATGAGAGACTCTGGACCTGGCAGCAGCATGAGGAAGCGGTATATAGGGGCCTATGGCAGATTAGGGGCCTGGCAGCAGCTATAGGAGGCCCATAATCTGCCAGCACCCTATGTCAAAAAATTCAACACACCAGCAGTGTGAGAAGACCTGAAAGTGGCACATGGCATGAGAGACTCTGGACCTGGCAGCAGCATGAGGAAGCGGTATATAGGGGCCTATGGCAGATTAGGGGCCTGGCAGCAGCTATAGGAGGCCCATAATCTGCCAGCACCCTATGTCAAAAAATTCAACACACCAGCAGTGTGAGGAGACCTGAAAGTGGCACATGGCATGAGAGACTCTGGACCTGGCAGCAGCATGAGGAAGCGGTATATAGGGGCCTATGGCAGATTAGGGGCCTGGCAGCAGCAATGGGAGGCCCATAATCTGCCAGCACCCTATGTCAAAAAATTCTACACACCAGCAGTGTGTGAGGAGACCTGAAAGTGGCACATGGCAGAGTGTGGCGATGGAGACAGCAGCAATGGGAGGCCGTACAGGGACCCATGAGAGACTCTGGACCTGGCAGCAGCATGAGGAGGCGGTATATAGGGGCCTATGGCAGATTAGGGGCCTGGCAGCAGCTATGGGAGGCCCGTAATCTGCCAGCACCCTATGTCAAAAAATTCTACACACCAGCAGTGTGTGAGGAGACCTGAAAGTGGCACATGGCAGAGTGTGGCGATGGAGACAGCAGCAATGGGAGGCCGTACAGGGACCCATGAGAGACTCTGGACCTGGCAGCAGCATGAGGAGGCGGTATATAGGGGCCTATGGCAGATTAGGGGCCTGGCAGCAGCTATGGGAGGCCCGTAATCTGCCAGCACCCTATGTCAAAAAATTCTACACACCAGCAGTGTGTGAGGAGACCTGAAAGTGGCACATGGCAGAGTGTGGCGATGGAGACAGCAGCAATGGGAGGCCGTACAGGGACCCATGACAGACTCTGGACCTGGCAGCAGCATGAGGAGGCGGTATATAGAGGCCCATGGCAGATTAGGGGCCTGGCAGCAGCAATGGGAGGCCCGTAATCTGCCAGCACCCTATGTCAAAAAATTCTACACACCAGCAGTGTGAGGAGACCTGAAAGTGGCACATGGCAGAGTGTGGCGATGGAGACAGCAGCAATGGGAGGCCGTACAGGGACCCATGAGAGACTCTGGACCTGGCAGCAGCATGAGGAGGCGGTATATAGGGGCCTATGGCAGATTAGGGGCCTGGCAGCAGCTATGGGAGGCCCTTAATCTGCCAGCACCCTATGTCAAAAAATTCTACACACCAGCAGTGTGTGAGGAGACCTGAAAGTGGCACATGGCAGAGTGTGGCGATGGAGACAGCAGCAATGGGAGGCCGTACAGGGACCCATGAGAGACTCTGGACCTGGCAGCAGCATGAGGAGGCGGTATATAGGGGCCCATGGCAGATTAGGGGCCTGGCAGCAGCTATGGGAGGCCCATAATCTGCCAGCACCCTATGTCAAAAAATTCTACACACCAGCAGTGTGAGGAGACCTGAAAGTGGCACATGGCAGAGTGTGGCGATGGAGACAGCAGCAATGGGAGGCCGTACAGGGACCCATGACAGACTCTGGACCTGGCAGCAGCATGAGGAGGCGGTATATAGGGGCCTATGGCAGATTAGGGGCCTGGCAGCAGCTATGGGAGGCCCATAATCTGCCAGCACCCTATGTCAAAAAATTCAACACACCAGCAGTGTGAGGAGACCTGAAAGTGGCACATGGCATGAGAGACTCTGGACCTGGCAGCAGCATGAGGAAGCGGTATATAGGGGCCTATGGCAGATTAGGGGCCTGGCAGCAGCTATAGGAGGCCCATAATCTGCCAGCACCCTATGTCAAAAAATTCAACACACCAGCAGTGTGAGGAGACCTGAAAGTGGCACATGGCATGAGAGACTCTGGACCTGGCAGCAGCATGAGGAAGCGGTATATAGGGGCCTATGGCAGATTAGGGGCCTGGCAGCAGCTATAGGAGGCCCATAATCTGCCAGCACCCTATGTCAAAAAATTCAACACACCAGCAGTGTGAGGAGACCTGAAAGTGGCACATGGCATGAGAGACTCTGGACCTGGCAGCAGCATGAGGAAGCGGTATATAGGGGCCTATGGCAGATTAGGGGCCTGGCAGCAGCAATGGGAGGCCCATAATCTGCCAGCACCCTATGTCAAAAAATTCTACACACCGGCAGTGTGTGAGGAGACCTGAAAGTGGCACATGGCAGAGTGTGGCGATGGAGACAGCAGCAATGGGAGGCCGTACAGGGACCCATGAGAGACTCTGGACCTGGCAGCAGCATGAGGAGGCGGTATATAGGGGCCTATGGCAGATTAGGGGCCTGGCAGCAGCTATGGGAGGCCCGTAATCTGCCAGCACCCTATGTCAAAAAATTCTACACACCAGCAGTGTGTGAGGAGACCTGAAAGTGGCACATGGCAGAGTGTGGCGATGGAGACAGCAGCAATGGGAGGCCGTACAGGGACCCATGAGAGACTCTGGACCTGGCAGCAGCATGAGGAAGCGGTATATAGGGGCCTATGGCAGATTAGGGGCCTGGCAGCAGCTATAGGAGGCCCATAATCTGCCAGCACCCTATGTCAAAAAATTCAACACACCAGCAGTGTGAGGAGACCTGAAAGTGGCACATGGCATGAGAGACTCTGGACCTGGCAGCAGCATGAGGAAGCGGTATATAGGGGCCTATGGCAGATTAGGGGCCTGGCAGCAGCAATGGGAGGCCCGTAATCTGCCAGCACCCTATGTCAAAAAATTCTACACACCAGCAGTGTGTGAGGAGACCTGAAAGTGGCACATGGCAGAGTGTGGCGATGGAGACAGCAGCAATGGGAGGCCGTACAGGGACCCATGAGAGACTCTGGACCTGGCAGCAGCATGAGGAGGCGGTATATAGGGGCCTATGGCAGATTAGGGGCCTGGCAGCAGCTATGGGAGGCCCGTAATCTGCCAGCACCCTATGTCAAAAAATTCTACACACCAGCAGTGTGTGAGGAGACCTGAAAGTGGCACATGGCAGAGTGTGGCGATGGAGACAGCAGCAATGGGAGGCCGTACAGGGACCCATGAGAGACTCTGGACCTGGCAGCAGCATGAGGAGGCGGTATATAGGGGCCTATGGCAGATTAGGGGCCTGGCAGCAGCTATGGGAGGCCCGTAATCTGCCAGCACCCTATGTCAAAAAATTCTACACACCAGCAGTGTGTGAGGAGACCTGAAAGTGGCACATGGCAGAGTGTGGCGATGGAGACAGCAGCAATGGGAGGCCGTACAGGGACCCATGACAGACTCTGGACCTGGCAGCAGCATGAGGAGGCGGTATATAGGGGCCCATGGCAGATTAGGGGCCTGGCAGCAGCAATGGGAGGCCCGTAATCTGCCAGCACCCTATGTCAAAAAATTCTACACACCAGCAGTGTGTGAGGAGACCTGAAAGTGGCACATGGCAGAGTGTGGCGATGGAGACAGCAGCAATGGGAGGCCGTACAGGGGCCCATGAGAGACTCTGGACCTGGCAGCAGCATGAGGAAGCGGTATATAGGGGCCTATGGCAGATTAGGGGCCTGGCAGCAGCTATGGGAGGCCCATAATCTGCCAGCACCCTATGTCAAAAAATTCAACACACCAGCAGTGTGAGGAGACCTGAAAGTGGCACATGGCATGAGACACTGTGGACCTGGCAGCAGCATGAGGAGGCGGTATATAGGGGCCCATGGCAGATTAGGGGCCTGGCAGCAGCTATGGGAGGCCCATAATCTGCCAGCACCCTATGTCAAAAAATTCTACACACCAGCAGTGTGTGAGGAGACCTGAAAGTGGCACATGGCAGAGTGTGGCGATGGAGACAGCAGCAATGGGAGGCCGTACAGGGACCCATGAGAGACTCTGGACCTGGCAGCAGCATGAGGAAGCGGTATATAGGGGCCTATGGCAGATTAGGGGCCTGGCAGCAGCTATAGGAGGCCCATAATCTGCCAGCACCCTATGTCAAAAAATTCTACACACCAGCAGTGTGTGAGGAGACCTCAAAGTGGCACATGTTTGAGGCATGATTCATGGCGGATTTAGTCAGTTGTGTCAGGAACTGGTGGTTTGAAATCCAGACTAATCCACGCCTGATTCATTTTCACAAACGTGAGTCTCTCCACACTTTGGGTGGACAGTCGTGTCCTCCGCGGAGTTACAATACCTCCTGCCGCACTAAACACGCGCTCCGATGCCACGCTACTGGCTGGGCATGACAGCCTTTCAAGGGCAAATTCAGCTAGTTGGGGCCAAAGGTCAAGTTTCGTTGCCCAGTAGTCAAGGGGATTGTCTACCTCGGTTGGCAGGGTGCTGTCCAAGTAGGCCCAAGCCTGTTGTTTGAGGTCCTGCTCCAGGTCCACCTGATGCTGCTGCTGCTGCTGCGGCTGGTTAGTAGTTTCCTCACTGCGCTGGTGAAGAAAGCTACTCATCATCGACTGCAGACTGAGGCAGCTGCTGCTGGTGGAGCTGCCACTGCTCCTACCACCCCACCCCTCCCCTGCTGCCATGGCAGCGGAACGCGAGCGCACAGGGCCCACAGTGTCTGAGGATGGACGTTGGCGCACAAAGGCAGAGACCAACTGACTACATAGGTGGTTTTTATAGTACGTTATTTTGGCCTCCCTCTCAGCAGGTGTGAAAAAGGCCACCATTTTGGAACGGTAGCGAGGGTCCAACAAGGTGGACAGCCAAAAGTCATCCCTCTGTCTGATGGTTATTATTCGGCTGTCGCTACGCAAGCAACCGAGCATGCTATGGGCCATTTGTGCCAAGGAATGCGAGGGACTCCCTGCCTCCATCTCCACAGCATACTGCCACGGTGCGTCTGGGTCCTCTGTCTCCTCCTCCTCCTCCTCTACCAGATGCTCCTGCTCCTCCACTCCTGTCCGCTGAGTGGAAAAACCACCCATTTCACTCAATAATTCCTGAGCACAAATGTCCTCCTCTACCTCCTCCTCTTCTTCCTGTCCTGCCCCCACAGGGGTCATGTGGCGTTGAGATCTGTGCGCCACGTCTACCGCACCCTGACCAGCCATTGTTAACAGCATTTGTTCAAGGACGTGCAACAGAGGAATGACGTCGTTCATCCCATAGTCCTGCCGACTCACGAATAGCGTGGCCTCCTCAAAGGGCCTGAGCAAGCGGCAGGTGTCACGCATGAGCTGCCAATGGCTGACATCGAAGTTACACAGGGGAGTACCTTTATCCGCTTGTAACATCAGGAAATCGGTGATGGCCTTTCGCTGTTCGTAAAGGCGGTCTAACATGTGTAGGGTTGAATTCCACCTTGTTGCAACGTCGCAGATCAGGCGATGCTGTGGAATTCCGTTCTGCCGCTGCAGCTCAAGGAGGGTGTGCTTTGCGGTGTAGGAATGGCTGAAATGCATGCAAAGTTTACGTGACATTTTAAGGATGTCTTGCAGTGGGATGGTGGATTTTAAGAACCGCTTGACAACCAGATTGAACACGTGAGCCATGCATGGCGCATGGCACAACCTTCCTTGACGCAGAGCAGACACCATGTTCTTTCCGTTGTCGGTCAACATGGTTCCGATTTTCAGTTTGCGCGGAGACAGCCATCTGTCGATTTCTCTGTTCATTACACTCAGAAGTTCCTCCCCTGTGTGACTACGTTCGCCAAGGCATACCAGGTGCAGAACAGCGTGACACCGTTGCGCCCTGCACATGTGATATGCCGGTCGGGTAATGGGACTTGGCACGGGGGTGGCGGCTGAGGACACGGCGGAAGAAGAGGTGGTAGAGGCGGACATCTTTGCCGGACCAAGGACGTGCAAACGTGGAGGCAAAAGCGGCGTGACCTGTCCAAGTTGCTGGTGCGGCTGTGACGGCACCACGTTCACCCAGTGGGCCGTAAATGACATGTACTGTCCCTGACCGTAGTTACAGCTCCACACGTCGGCGCTGCCGTGCACTTTGGCAGAGACCGACATGCTCAAAGACTGGCCCACCATGTCTTCTACATGTGAATGCAGGGCTGGCACTGCCTTTTTGGCGAAGAAATGACGGCTTGGCACTCTCCACCGCGGTGCGGCACAAGCCATCATTTCTCTGAAAGGTGCTGAGTCCACCACTTGGAAAGGGAGGGACTGCAGCACCAGCAACTTGGACAGGAGGACGTTCAGCTTTTGCACCGTCGGGTGCGTGCTCGCAAACTGTTGTCTCTTGGAAACGGATTCCAAGAAAGACTGCTGACGGAATCCGTGAAGAGGAGTAGCAGGAGAAGGAGCATCTGAACGAGCGGAAGATGCCAACGAGCGACAACTCCCCTCAGCAGAGGTGTTGGAGCCTTGACTGGCTGATGGAGGGCGATTGACGTCGGGTGACGGAGCAAGTAACGGAGCGGGTGATGGAGCGGGGGCTGGGGCGGGCAGAACCGCCGTATCTTTATCACGGTTTTCCCAGGCCACCAAATGGCGACGCTGCATATGCTGCCGCAACGCTGTAGTCCCAACATGGGCCCCCTGGCCACGCTTGACTTTCTGGCCACATAGTCGACATACGGCTACGTTTACTTCCTCGGGCGGCTTGACGAAAAATTGCCACACCGCCAAGTAGGAAACTTTGCCCCCGATACTCCTCACTGGCTGACTGCTGCTTCCTCCGTGCACACCGGCACCACTACTGGCCGTGGTGGTAGGCTGCAGTGGAGCTGGTGCTCTACTCCGTGGACGTTTGGCTCCACTGACACTGCTGCGACCCTGCTGCTGTCTCCTGGGCAACCCACCGACTGTTTTGCTCGCTGCCAAGCTGCCACCCTCTTCTCCTGATGATGCGGAAGAAATTGCCTGATGACGACGAGGCTGCCAAGTGCGATCAACCTCCTCATCATCAAGTAGGGTCTCCGCCTCACTACTAGCCCCCTCGGCTGCGTCTGGGTCAGGAGACAGACCTGTCTCTAGACCGGCTACCGAGCCACTCTCCTCGCCACTACTTCTTCGCCTGGCTGCTGAAAAGGCGGATGTCTCCCCCCGTTCCTGACCGCCCTCTGTTAGCTCTTCCTCACTGTACAGTGGGGCTGAGCCCACAGCATGCGATACTTCGCTTGGTGAGGGAACACCAAAGGACAGGGGCAGGTAGAGGACACGTGATTTCAGTGGGCTTGGTCCCGGGCCATGCCAACTAACGGTTGTGTCTGACGTACCCACCGACCGTTGGCTGTAGGTGTCAGAGGTGACCTGGGAAGAGGAAGACGACCGAGCCAACCAATCGACGACGGCAGGGTTGTCGGTGGAGACACGACCGCTGGATGACACCGGGAGCACTGGCCTCTGGCTGCGAATAGTGCTGCCTTGACCCCTTCCTCTGCTGCCACGTCTGCTCGCTCCTAAAACATTGCCTCCTCTGCCACTCCTCTGCATGTTGTCTGACATACTCTTTAATTAAACGATTATGTGTCCCTGAGTAACAATTCTGTGTCCCTGAGTAACAATTCTGTGTCTGTGCGAGTAACAATTCTGTGGCCCTAAGTAACAGTTCTGTGGCCCTCAGTAACAATTCTGTGTCCCTGATTAACGTTTCTGTGGCCCCAAGTAACAGTTCTGTGGCCCTCAGTAACAATTCTGTGTCTGTGCGAGTAACAATTCTGTGTCTGTGCGAGTAACAATTCTGTGGCCCTAAGTAAAGTTTCTGTGGCCCTAAGTAACAATTCTCTGGCACTCAGTAACAATTCTGTCTGTCCCTGAGTAACAATTCTCTGGCACTCAGTAACAATTCTGTCTGTCCCTGAGTAAAAATTCTGTGGCCCTAAGTAAAGTTTCTGTGGCCCTGAGTAACAATTCTCTGGCACTCCGTAACAATTCTGTCTGTCCCTGAGTAACAATTCTCTGGCACTCAGTAACAATTCTGTCTGTCCCTGAGTAAAAATTCTGTGGCCCTAAGTAAAGTTTCTGTGGCCCTGAGTAACAATTCTCTGGCACTCCGTAACAATTCTGTCTGTCCCTGAGTAACAATTCTCTGGCACTCAGTAACAATTCTGTCTGTCCCTGAGTAAAAATTCTGTGGCCCTAATTAAAGTTTCTGTGGCCCTAAGTAACAATTCTCTGGCACACAGTAACAATTCTGTCTGTCCCTGAGTAACAATTCTCTGGCACTCGGTAACAATTCTGTCTGTCCCTGAGTAACAATTCTCTGGCACTCAGTAACAATTCTGTCTGTCCCTGAGTAAAAATTCTGTGGCCCTAATTAAAGTTTCTGTGGCCCTAAGTAACAATTCTCTGGCACTCAGTAACAATTCTGTCTGTCCCTGAGTAACAATTATCTGGCACTCGGTAACAATTCTGTCTGTCCCTGAGTAACAATTCTCTGGCACTCAGTAACAATTCTGTCTGTCCCTGAGTAAAAATTCTGTGGCCCTAATTAAAGTTTCTGTGGCCCTAAGTAACAATTCTCTGGCACTCAGTAACAATTCTGTCTGTCCCTGAGTAACAATTCTCTGGCACTCGGTAACAATTCTGTCTGTCCCTGAGTAACAATTCTCTGGCACTCAGTAACAATTCTGTCTGTCCCTGAGTAAAAATTCTGTGGCCCTAATTAAAGTTTCTGTGGCCCTAAGTAACAATTCTCTGGCACTCAGTAACAATTCTGTCTGTCCCTGAGTAACAATTCTCTGGCACTCGGTAACAATTCTGTCTGTCCCTGAGTAACAATTCTCTGGCACTCAGTAACAATTCTGTCTGTCCCTGAGTAAAAATTCTGTGGCCCTAATTAAAGTTTCTGTGGCCCTAAGTAACAATTCTCTGGCACTCAGTAACAATTCTGTCTGTCCCTGAGTAACAATTCTCTGGCACTCCGTAACAATTCTGTCTGTCCCTGAGTAACAATTCTCTGGCACTCAGTAACAATTCTGTCTGTCCCTGAGTAAAAATTCTGTGGCCCTAAGTAAAGTTTCTGTGGCCCTGAGTAACAATTCTCTGGCACTCGGTAACAATTCTGTCTGTCCCTGAGTATGAATTCCGTGGCCCTAACTAGCGTTTCTTTGTCCCTAAGTAAAGTTTCTGTGGCCCTCAGTAACAGTTCTGTGTCTGTGCGAGTAACAATTCTGTGGCCCTAAGTAAAGTTTCTGTGGCCCTAAGTAACAATTCTCTGGCACTCGGTAACAATTCTGTCTGTCCCTGAGTAACAATTCTCTGGCACTCAGTAACAATTCTGTCTGTCCCTGAGTAAAAATTCTGTGGCCCTAAGTAAAGTTTCTGTGGCCCTGAGTAACAATTCTCTGGCACTCCGTAACAATTCTGTCTGTCCCTGAGTAACAATTCTCTGGCACTCAGTAACAATTCTGTCTGTCCCTGAGTAAAAATTCTGTGGCCCTAAGTAAAGTTTCTGTGGCCCAGAGTAACAATTCTCTGGCACTCCGTAACAATTCTGTCTGTCCCTGAGTATGAATTCTGTGGCCCTAACTAGCGTTTCTTTGTCCCTAAGTAACAGCTCTGTGGCCCTGAGTAACAATTCTGTGTCTGTGCGAGTAACAATTCTGTGGCCCTAAGTAACAGTTCTGTGGCCCTCAGTAACAGTTCTGTGTCTGTGCGAGTAACAATTCTGTGTCTGTGCGAGTAACAATTCTGTGGCCCTAAGTAAAGTTTCTGTGGCCCTAAGTAACAATTCTGTGGCCCTAAGTAACAGTTCTGTGGCCTTCAGTAACAATTCTGTGTCTGTGCGAGTAACAATTCTGTGTCTGTGCGAGTAACAATTCTGTGGCCCTAAGTAAAGTTTCTGTGGCCCTAAGTAACAATTCTCTGGCACTCAGTAACAATTCTGTCTGTCCCTGAGTAACAATTCTCTGGCACTCAGTAACAATTCTGTCTGTCCCTGAGTAAAAATTCTGTGGCCCTAAGTAAAGTTTCTGTGGCCCTGAGTAACAATTCTCTGGCACTCAGTAACAATTCTGTCTGTCCCTGAGTAACAATTCTCTGGCACTGAGTAACAATTCTGTCTGTCCCTGAGTAAAAATTCTGTGGCCCTAATTAAAGTTTCTGTGGCCCTAAGTAACAATTCTCTGGCACTCAGTAACAATTCTGTCTGTCCCTGAGTAACAATTCTCTGGCACTCAGTAACAATTCTGTCTGTCCCTGAGTAACAATTCTGTGGCCCTAATAACGTTTCTGTGGCCCTAAGTAACAATTCTCTGGCACTGAGTAACAATTCTGTCTGTCCCTGATTATGAATTCTGTGGCCCTAACTAGCGTTTCTTTGTCCCTAAATAACGATTCTGTGGCCCTCATTAACAAGTCTGTGTCCCTGAGTAATGGTTCTCTGTCCCTAAGTAACTTTTCTCTGTCCCCAATTATCGTTTCTGTGGCCCTAACTCTGTCCCTGTCCCTAGTACAGAGCGGTCTGCCTCTGTTCAATGACTGCAGGCAAATGAAGAATTCCAAAATGGCCGCTATTTATAGCTCGACCATTACACAGTGCTGGCTGGCTGGCTGCTGATAGGCTGATGCGATCACATGTAGTTGAGGAATGCATTATGGGTCAGCGCGCCTTGTCTGCGCGCCTTCCCAGACATCCCCGCTCCGTCGCCGCACATGTCAGCTGCCATTTTCTGAAAAATTTCGATTCGCGCGTCCGAATTAGGCTATTTTTCCGATATTCGACTCGAATTCCACTTCGGATACTTCGATTCGCTCATCTCTAGTCCTGACATTTGGGGGGATATCTGTACCGTTCTTAAATTTGGGGGATATCTGTACCATCCTGACATTTGGGGGATATCTGTACCATCCTGACATTTGGGGGATATCTGTACCATCCTGACATTTGGGGGATATCTGTACCATCCTGACATTTGGGGGATATCTGTACTGTTCTGACATTCTTGGACCTCAAGAAATTAGATTGGCTGTCAGCACTTCAGGATTGATTAATTTTCAGATATCTGCCATAGTTTGTGAACTCTATAACTTTCCTGCAGACTAAACAATACATACTAATTTGGGTTATTTTCACCAAAGACATGGAGCAGAATACATCTCGGCCTAAATTTATGAAGAACAATTATTTATTTGCAAACTTTTATAACAAAAACAAAGAAAAACGTGTTTGTTTTTTCAAAAATTGTGGTATTTTTTTGTTGATTTAGCAAACAGTAAAAACCCCAGCGGTAATTAAATACCACCAAAAGAAAGCTTTAGTTGTGTTAAGAAAATGATAAAATTTTAGTTTGGGTACAATGTTGTATGACCGCGCAATTGTCAGTCAAAGTGTGAGAGCGCTGAAACCTGAAAACTGGCCTGGGCAGGAAGGGGGTAAAAGTGCCCGGTATGGAAGTGGTTAAGAAGGTGCTCCTAATGACAACTCCTTATGTGTATAAAAGACACCTGTACACAAAATCTCTTTTTTGGGCACCACCAAGGGCAAGACCAAAGAGCTGTCAAAGAACATCT
This sequence comes from Staurois parvus, assembly GCF_062004578.1. Taxonomy (NCBI): domain Eukaryota; kingdom Metazoa; phylum Chordata; class Amphibia; order Anura; family Ranidae; genus Staurois; species Staurois parvus. Next base: position 1,097,370 of record NW_028317987.1, read on the forward strand.
ACATGATTCAGAGAAGGATTAGGAGAAAGTGCTGTGGTCAGATGAGTCCAAACGTTGGGACCACAGTCACCAAACAAACCATTGGTAAAACAATACACCACCATGAATTGAAATCTTGCAGTGCTCACAAGCTCCCCCTCCTCAAGAAGGCACATGTACAGGCACATCTGAACTTTGCCAATGAACATCTAAATAATTAAGAAAAGGAGTGGGAAAAAGTGCTGTGGTCAGATGAGACCAAAATTGAGCTCTTCGGCATTAACTTGTCACACCGTGTTTAGAGGAAGAAAATGCTGACTATGATCCCTAGAGCACCATCCCTAAAGTCAAACACAGAGATGGAAACATTATACTTTGGGGCTGTGTCTTGGCTAAAGGTACACACTGACTTTGCCATATTTAGGGGCCAATGGACGGGGCCATGCATTGTAAAATCTTGGATGAGAACCTTTTTTCCCTCAGCCAGAACACTGAAGATGGGTCATGGATGGGTCTTCCAGCATGACAATAACTCAAAACATACAACCAAGGCAACAATGAAGTATCTGAAGAAGAAGCACATTAAGATCCTGGAGTGGCCTAGCCCATCTCCAAACCATAATCCTGTAGAAAATTTTTGGAGGGAGCTGAAATTTCAAGTTGCCAAGTGACAGCCAAGAAACCTTAAAGATTTAACTTCCCTAGCGGTATGATTATGTCAGTATTTCTGTGCTGAAAGCGGTACCATTTTTTTGCATGGAAATATGTATTTTTTTTATTGTAGGCTGTAATTGTTAGGAATAACTCACTGAAATCTGTCTGAACAAGAGTCTAGTAAACATCCCGGGGATGATAAAACTTGAAACATGAAATCATAAATAATAATTTAATAAATAATCATAAAAAATAATAATATAATAATAATAAATGTAATTCAATAATATAATCAAACCAAAAACACTGAAATGTGAAATATAGCGCCAAGTTCGCACATCGCTGAGCAAAGTCGCAGAATCGTTTTCAGTGTCTGATGAGGAATTTCCCCCACAAATCATCACTCAATTCTGCAAGTGGTTCTGATTTACTATCGCTGTTCTCTAGCCGGTCTAAAACCGATTTTGACGTAAAGGGGCGCTTTTTGGACGCCATGGACATTTCTCCGTTTCCAGGCAGAAAGAACAGTAACAATGCAGGCAGGGCGCCGGACAAAGCACTCGGGACAAAATGTATGTGAAATGGTTTGATACAGGAATGTTATACTATGTGATTTTAGTGTATTTAGTGAATGTCACTTTTTGTCATTTTCAAATTTCCCGCCAGTTCCGTCCCCCGTACGTCCCGACACTCGCAGGGAACGGAACCCATATAACAGATGCCGGCATCGGCCGGAGGACATTACAGGGGACACTGCAGGAGGGACATCGCGGGAGCGCAGGACAAGGTAAGTGAAGAACAGATGCCGGAACAGCACTGCATGGTAAGCCCGAGTGTAGCTCGGGGTCACCGCTTGTGGTGCTGAAACTTTACCCCGAGCTACACTCAGGAATACCGCCAGGGAGGTTAAATGAAGATCTGTAAAGAAGAGTGGACCAAAATCCCTCCTGAGATGTCTGCAAACCTGGGGGCCAACTACAAGAAACGTCTGACCTTTGTGCTTGCCAACAAGGGATTCTCCACCAAGTACTAAGTCGTGCTTTGCTTGGGGATCAAATACTAATTTTATCTTATTCTATACTCACTAAACTGCAACTCAGTATCAAGTGTTTTTTCTGGATTTTTTGTTGATATTCTGTCTCTATCATTTAAAATACACCTATTGTAAAAATTATAGACCCTTCATTTGTTTGTAAGTGGGCAAATTTACACAATCTGCAGGGGATCAAATCATTATTTTCTCCACTGTATATACCCAAAGTTTATAGGACAATATTTCACATTATTTAATTTGAATTTGTGACATCCTGATGTCTTCCTGAAGTAGTATGATGAGTATTAACTCTAATGTTCCTCCTCAGTCTCCATATCTCCCCCATCATTTTTTATTTCCCTCACATACTACCTGTGTCCTGATGTCCTCTTGGATGCAGTAAGATGAGTATTATTCCTCATGTTCCTCCTTGGTCCCCATATCTCCCCATTAGGGTTGGGCTTTATGTTTGAGTCGAACGTAAGTTTAACTCGAACATGGGCCATTCGTGTGTTTGGTGAGCACATGAACAGTAAGGGGTTTTGAGGACTGTTCGCCAGCCACGCCCCACAATGCACTGCGCCCTTACAGTGCATTGTAATTTCCCAAAGCAATGCACCTGACCACAGGTCAAGTGCAATGCTTTGGACAATCACAGCGCATGATGATGTCACAAGGGCAGGGGTGCCATCATCGCAGTATTTAGGAACTGTCATCTTAGCAGAGCAGTCAGACGGTGGAAGCCAGCTTTGAGAGTGGAGTGTTTTTTTTTTCTTTTTTTGGGTTTGGCAGGCATCGTGATTGATGTTGGATCTACTTCTGGGACACTTTCTTATTTTTGTTTTTAATAAAAGACTTGTTAAAGACTGTCTCCTTTCATTTTTTTGAATGGGTAGCAGTACCATGTACTCCATACTCATTCATTCATATGGGGAGGCTCCCTTGTTAAAGGGGGCTTCCAGATTCTGATAAAACTCTACCCACAGAGCCCACAACCACTAGCCATGATTGTGGGGAAGAGCCCCTTCTCCGCATCAACATGGGGACAAGGTGCTTGGGGGGGATCCCTCCCACCCAAAAGCACCCACCATGTTGAGGACATGTGACCTAGTATGGTTCAGGAGAGGGGGTGTTTGCTATTCCCCCCCTTTCCTGACCTGCTGGGCTGCATGCTCGGGTAAGAATCTGGTATGGATTTTGGGGGGACCCCCACGCCATTTAAAAATAAAAATTTGGTGTGGGGGCTTCCCTTCAAAATCCATACCAGTCCTGAAGGGCTTGGTATGGATGAGGGGGACCCCACTTTTTTTTTTTTAATTTGTCAGGCAATGCTAGCAATTCTTTTTCCATTCAGCGGTCAGCAGGGAACCCCACTCACAGCTGAAATATGAATGAATGTCTCACTAAATTACCGCATGACTTCATAATATAACTCATGATGGATTGTAGTAGCTTAGTAAATTGCCCCTCTTCAAAGTTTGCAGTTAAACTTTCGGTAGGTTTGAATGTTTGATGGCAAAATGAACAGGGAGTGTTCAGCTCTTCACTACTCCCCATCATTGGTTATTTCCCTCACATACTATCTGTGTCCTGATGTCCTGGATACAGTAGGATGAGTATTATTCCTCTTGTTCCTCTCCAGTTCCTTTATCTCCCCCATTACTTGTTGGTGAACACTGTGGCTCCTGCTGCATTCTGACAAAGGAAAGAGGACTCATTGGTAATGTTAGCAAATGATGACTTACCTTCCAGGTTTTCTAGAACTCCTGGATTGTGTTCTCTTAGGGCCATACAGAGAATGTCCTTGTCATTGTGTCTCCATCCTCTGCTGTATTTCAGCAGTTTCCTCATTTGGTTCTGGGTTGTATTTTCAGCCTTCACATTGCTGCAATGCTCTGGAGTCAGAAGATCTCTTTGTTGTAAATGGTCTAATACTGGATGGACCATAGTTATATTCTGAATGAGCTTCTCCCGATACTGATCCACAAAGTGCTTCTCACCTTCATCTCAATACAGAAAAAGTAAAACCTATTTACACATCAACATAATTCATGTCCCACCCAATAGGAACTTTCATTTTTTTGAACAAATAAAGAGAATTTGTTTAGATATAATTTGAACATTAGGAATTCCACTTAGTACTAGTGTGCACTAACTTCATACAGTACAAAGAAGGATTGAGCTACACAACACAACAATAGAGGCAATAATATTAATGATTCATTTGAGCTGGTGAACCTAAGCTGACTTTAGGGCATTCTTTTTCTTATTTCATTTTGGCCACTCTTTATTTTCTTTTTATTTTCTTTTTTACTTTTTGTTTTCATTTCTGGGAGGTGGACTTTTTAAATTTTCCATTTTTTTTCTGTAATAGGTTGTGAGTCATATTCACTTTAACATCCATGTCAACACATAGTATACTTTTTGCCAGACATGAAGAAGACCAGAAGCTACTGCTGGCTATATAAACCCATTTCCTTTTTTTTCCTGTGCAGTGCTCCTTGTTTTCCCTTCTTTCTTCTCTCCCCCTCTTCAGTCTTCACCTGTTGCTTGTTAATCACCACAGCAGCCCATTATGCAACATATACCCTTCTTACCTTGCAATATCCTTACCTCCATGACAAAGCCCCGTGGGTGGGGCTAAACATGTCGGGGTATGTGGTCTGTATAGAGGTAGGCTATCACTTGATACATGCTGATCTTCTATGGTGTGCGGTGGCTGGTATTTTTTTCTCCTTCTGCTTATTAAGCTGGTGACATCCTCTGTAGGTATGATTGCAATAATGTTATATCATACAAAAAGAAATAAAATATGAAATCAAGAATCCTGACATGAAGAACAGAAAGTATAAAGTGAACTTGCCACCCCATCAAGCATGCAGAGCTCACCACTCCAGAGTACCCGGAGACTCCACAAACCTGGGTCACTCTTTAATGTCTCTAATGTTCAAAGTCATTGGCTCGTTATTCTAACTCTTCCACCTGATGGTTGGCTAGTTGGGTACCCCATCCTACCAAGAGACCAATAGGAAGGCCGAAAAAGGAGGGAGGGGACAGACAAACGCTGGGGTCCACTGAAGCTAGTCACTATCCACATTACAACACTAAACCCAAACACTCTGCAGGCTTGACAAGTAGGTGTGCATGAGATCTTTATGTGTGATGGTGTGTGGTGGGGTTGAGAAGGTACTACACTGAAGGTGAAGGGTGAAATACAGAGGAGAAAGTGTTGGTTAAATAATAAAATGAGGCACTGAAATTTTGAAAAATGTAGAATTCAACTTTACTCACATAGGAGAACAATATACCTGGGTCAGAACAGCATTGCAAGAAAGCAGAAAAAAAAATCCTTTCTGTACAGAATATACAAGCAAATATAAACAGACGCTAGTATATCACTACAGCACCAGCTATAGTTTGGAGTGCATAGTACAGTTGCAAGAAAAAGTATGTGAACCCCTTGGGATTACGTGGAGTTTTGCATGAATTGGGCATAAAATGTGCTCTGAACATCATCTAAGTCACAACAATAGAAGAACACAGTCTGCTGAACATAATACTACACAAACATTAGATGTTGCCATGGTTTAATTGCATATAACATGTAAACATTCACAGTGCAGGGAGGAAAAAGTATGTGAGGCCCTAGCTTAATGATTTCTCCCAGAGCTAATTGGAGCCAGGAGTGAGCCAACCTTGACTCCAATCAGTGTGATGATATTGGATGTGTTGCTGACAGCTGTCCTGCCCTTAAAAAACACACACCTGTTTTGGGTTTACTGGTTTCAAGAATCACTGTCTGATGTGAACCATGCCTCGCAGAAAAGAGCTCTCAGAAGACCTACGATCAAGAATTGTTGACTTGCATGAAGCTGGAAAGGGTCACAAAAGTATCTCCAAAAGCCTTGATGTTCACGTGTCCACGGTAAGACAGACTGTCTACAAATGGAGAAAGTTTAGCACTGTTGCTACTCTCCCTAGGCGTGGTCGTCCTGTAAAAATGACTGCAAGAGCACAGCGCAGAATGCTGCATGAGGTAAAGAAGAATCCCAGAGTGTCAGCTAAAGACCTACAGAAATCTCTGGCACATGCTAACATTTTTGTTGACACATCTACAATAAGGAAAACATTAAACAAGAATGGAGTACATGGGAGGACACCACGGAGGAAGCCATTGCTGTCCAAAAAGAAGATTGCAGCACGTTTGAAGTTTGCAAAAGAGCACCTGGATGTTCCACAGCACTACTGGCAAAATATACTGTGGACAGATGAAACCAAGATTGAGTTGTTTGGGAAGAACACACAACACTATGTGTGGAGAAAAAAAGGCACAGCACACCAACATCAAAACCTCATCCCCACTGTGAAACATGGCGGAGGGAGCATCATGGTTTGGGGCTGCTTTGCTGCCTCAGGGCCTGGACGGATTGTTGTCATTGATGGGAAAATGAATTCCAGAGTTTATCAAGACATTTTGCAGGAAAACGTATGACCATCTGTCCGCCAACTGAAGCTCCACAGAGGATGGGTGATGCAACAGGACAATGACCCAAAGCATACAAGTAATTCAACAAAACAATGGCTGCAACAGCACAGAATACGCCTTCTGGAGTGGCCCAGTCAGAGTCCTGACCTCAACCCCATTGAAATGCTGTGGCATGACCTTAAGAGCGATTCACACCAGACATCCCAAGAATATTGCTACACTGAAACAGTTTTGTGAAGAGGAGTGGTCCAAAATGACTCCAGATCGTTGTGCAGGTCTGATCTGCAACTACAGGAAACGTTTGGTTGAGGTTATTGCTGCCAAAGGAGGGTCAACCAGTTATTAAGTCCAAAGGTTCACATACTTTTTCCTCCCTGCACTGTGAATGTTTACATGTTATGTGCAATTAAACCATGGCAACATCTAATGTTTGTGTAGTATTATGTTCAGCAGACTGTGTTCTTCTATTGTTGTGACTTAGATGACGTTCAGAGCACATTTTATGCCCAATTCATGCAAAACTCCACATAATCCCAAGGGGTTCACATACTTTTTATTGCAACTGTACATGCTGTTGCACTTCCAACACCCTTTCTCAACAGTATGTGCTTTGCTATAAGACAATGAGGTTCTTCAGAAAAAGATTATGATATTCCTTAAACAATGGCTTGCTAAGTGCATCCTCAGTAACCTTTTCTGAGGGGCAATATTGAATGTCGATAACACCTAGTTCTTGAGTGTTCCTAAGCAGATGATACTTCATGTCTATGTGCTTGGTCCTAGGATTGACCCTTTTTGATTGAATCGGCTTTATACAGGTGAAACAATTTGAATATTGTGCAAAAGTTCATTTATTTCAGTGCAGCAACTTAAAAGGTGAAACTAATATATGAGATAGACTCATTACATGCAAAGCAAGATAGTTCAAGCCGTGATTTGTCATCATTGTGATGATTATGGCTTACAGCTCATGAAAACCCCAAATCCACAATCTCAGAAAATGAGAATATTGTGAAAAGGTGGAATAATCTCGGCTCAAAGTGTCTCACTCTAATCAGCTCATTCAGCCATAACACTTGCAAAGGGTTCCTGAGCCTTTAAATGGTCTCTCAGTCTGGTTCAGTAGGAATCACAATCATGGAAAGGACTGCTGACCTGACACCATCACTGACACCCTCCATAAGGAGGGAAAGCCTCAAAAGGTCATTACAAAATAAGTTGGATGTTCCCAAAGTGCTATATCAAAGCACATTAATAGAAAGTTATGTGGAAGGGAAAAATGTGGAAGAAAAAGGTGCACAAGCAGCAGGGATGACCGCAGCCTGGAGAGGATTGTCAGGAAAAGGCCATTCAAAAGTGTTGGGGACTTTCACAAGGAGTGGACTGAGGCTGGAGTCAGTGCATCAAGAGCCACCACACACAGACAGATCCTGGACATGGGCTTCAAATGTCGTATTCCTCTTTTCAAGCCGCTCCTGAACAACAACGTCAGAAGCATCTTACCTGGGCTAAAGAAAAGCAGACCTGGTCTGTTGCTCAGTGATCTAAAGTCCTCTTTTCTGATGAGAGCAACTTTTACATCTCATTTGGAAACCAATGACCCGGAGTATGGAGGAAGAATGGAGAGGCCCAAGGACCCCGAGTATGGAGGAAGAATGGAGAGGCCCAAGGACCCAGAGTATGGAGGAAGAATGGAGAGGCCCAAGGACCCCGAGTATGGAGGAAGAATGGAGAGGCCCAAGGACCCCGAGTATGGAGGAAGAATGGAGAGGCCCAAGGACCCCGAGTATGGATGAAGAATGGAGAGGCCCAAGGGCCCAGAGTATGGAGGAAGAATGGAGAGGCCCAAGGACCCCGAGTATGGAGTAAGAATGGAGAGGCACAAGGACCTCAAGTATGGAGGAAGAATGGAGAGGCCCAAGGACCCCGAGTATGGAGGAAGAATGGAGAGGCACAAGGACCCCGAGTATGGAGGAAGAATGGAGAGGCCCGAGGACCCCGAGTATGGAGGAAGAATGGAGAGGCCCAAGGACCCCGAGTATGGAGGAAGAATGGAGAGGCACACACTGCAAGATGCTTGAAGTCCAGTGTGAAGTTTCCACAGTCTGTGTTGATTTGGGGAGCCATGTCATCTGCTGGTGTTGGTCCACTGTGCTTCATTAAGTCCAGGGTCAACGCAGCCGTCTAGCAGGAGAGTTTGGAGCACTTCATGCTTCCTTCCGCAGACGAGCTTTATGGGGATGCTGACTTCATTTTCCAGCAGGACTTGGCACCGCCCACACTGCCAAAAGCACCAAAACCTGATTCAATGACCATGGGATTACTGTGCTTGATTGGTCAGCAAAGTCGCCTGACCTGAACCCCATAGAGAATCTATGGGGCATTGCCAAGAGAAAGATGAGAGACATGAGACCGAACAATGCAGAAGAGCTGAAGGCCGCTATTGAAGCATCCTGGTCTTCCATAACACCTCAGCAGTGCCACAGGCTGATAGCTTCCATGCCACGCCGCATTGAGGCAGTAATTGCTGCAAAAGGGGCCCAAACCAAGTACTGAGTACATATGCAGCTTCTACTTTTCAGAGGTGCGATATTGTTCTATGTACAATCCTTGTTTTATTGATTGCATGGAATATTCTCATTTTCTGAGATTGTGGATTTGGGGTTTTCATGAGCTGTAAGCCATAATCATCACAATGATGACAAATCACGGCTTGAACTATCTTGCTTTGTATGTAAAGAGTCAATATCATATATTAGTTTCACCTTTTAAGTTGCATTACTGAAATAAATGAACTTTTGCACCATATTCTCATTTTTTGAGTTTCACCTGTATATTCCTGGTTGTCTTCCAAAAATGGGAAAGGGTTTTGACATTACCCATGTCCATTAAAATTTGTCAAATCCATATTGCTTCTTGACAAGCATGTGCTGCTGCAATAATTGCACCTTTAGTTAACTATAGTGTGATAGTCACTTGCTTTTGGCTTAACCAACTTATGGTTCTGTCCAGTCTCTGGCCTGATCTACATCTACCCAATTAGTTTTGGATCTGATGCTACTGGTAGCCATAGCGTCCTCTGAATTTTTTCCTTTTAGGTACCTTTTTTACTGTGTTCTAGTCATGTTGACATGGTGATGAAACTTTTCTATAGAGTATGCCCAATGCTGCAACTATGTTTGGTCTTGCCAAAGTCCTGGGTTAGCAGATCCAAGTTTCAGAGAAGAAGGGTGCTTTGATCTCCCTATGTTACGATGGAAAAGATGGGAGAATTTTTCAACTACTCCTCTTAGACCTGACAGCCTGTTTTAAAGTCCCCAGCAGGGGGGTGGCTCTGCAGTCAAGGGACAATCTCCACTTAGGGCGTGGAAATATGGGTGGATGCCTCAACTACAGCAAAAATCTCCCATAACTCATATTTGCCTATAACTTTTCATCTGCACAAGTGACAGTCCACCTGCAGGTAGATAATTATGCAGACAAGTCTGAGGATTAATTAGATATGAATTAGGAAATTATATACTGCACGGTTCTATGTTTCTACTTCCCTGAGTGTCCGAGACAAGGCGAGTAACCCATCAAACTGTTCGTCTGCTCATTGGCCATCTGACAAGGGGTCCGGTTTTTATGTACGTCTCTCATATTCCAATATATGAGACATAGGGGAAAAATGGATTTACCAGAAGTTATCTGATTCTGTCACCCACACAGAGTTAGGTTTTATGAGGTTAGAATCTCTTTCAACTCCTGAGAAAACTTGCCTTATCTCTTAGGAGGTGTTACAATTGGCAGATTCTGTGGACAGAGAGAGTCCAACTCTCTTGGGGGCTTATACAGCTCCTATGACCCTCCTGTGACATTCCTAACTCACACACATACTGGCCACATGTCGCTGGGCCTCTCAAGAAGGGAGAGGGAAGGAGAATAAGGGAGAAATGAATACTCTTATCAAAATGGAGTCTGCATCCTTCACTGTGTGTTGCGCATGTTTGCGACATGAGGGTTCAAATCTGACTCAATCTGACTACTCCCTCAGTAGCTGTGGCTGACAGCATTGAGTTTCCAGAGGCTGTTACATTTGATGCCAGCCCAGAGGAACTCAGGTGTGCCGACAGACGCTCTGCTGAGGACAGGGTAGAAGTGTGTGATGTGGGTCAGAGGACAACCCCTAGTGAAATCCTTCCTCCTGTAACTTTCCCCTCTGTCACCACAGTCGTGGGTGCTGCCAGTGCAGACTCATTTCTGTTGCAGAGGGAAGTCTGCAGGATGTTGGGGCAAATTCAGCCCAATCAGTGTCTTCCACCTCAGCAGCTGCAGCCGCCATTGTTGAGCACTTCCAGGCTGATAAGTCTGACATTGGCCCGGAGGAGCTCAGGGGTGGTGCTGACAGATGTTCTGCTGTGGAGGGCAGAGTAGAAGGGTGTGGCAAGGGTCAGAGGATGACTTCTGGTGGAATAAAGTCTTCTGTGGATCTATCCTTTGTCCCCATAACTATGAGTATCATGATTGAGGAGTAATTGCTGTGCACAGCAAAGGAAGGATCACAGGATGATGGGGGAACACTGACCCCCTCGGAATCTGCTTTCTCAGAGACTGTATCTGACAACCCTGCATTCTTGAAGGCTGATAGGTTGGATGTCAGCCCAGAAGAGCTCAGGGGTTGTGCTGACCGGTCTCTGGCTGAAGCAGAAGGAGCAGAGGTGTGGGAGGCAGGTCAGAGGGTGGAGGCCCTGGTAGCCAAGCCATGGAACCAGGTCCAGATCACCTGGAAATGACCTTATGCCAGGATCAAGCATCTGGGTGTTGCAGCTGATAGAGGACCACCAGATGACCATGGCCAGCGGCTGAAAATGATGACAGCCCACAATGACAGGTTTTCCTGTACCCTTCCAGTAGATAGTTGGTGGACAGTGGATAACGCAGATCCGCAGGGGGATCTGCTGGCCAGGTGTGATCCAGTCCCTTTAGGATCATTCCGAGAGCTGTACAGGAGCCCTCTCCCATCTGCAGGGGGGCAAGCTGAAATGTCAGCGGTGCCAAGCTTTAGTTGGGAGAACTCCCCCCCAACCTACGGAACCTTCCTGGCAGATGCGTTAGCTGACCCCTTTAGGCTCAGCTATGCATCGTCTGGAAGAGGGGAGATGTGACATAAATGTACAGATTTGAGTAGCTGGAATGTGACCTGTAGCAATATGTAATCATAAATGTAGTTTCATTCCTTGTCATTAAAGAAATATTCAGTCATAGGCAGAGGCATATGGTCACCCATGAGCATCTGAAAAGAGGCAGAGCTTCCTCAGACATGGAAGTGACGCCTGGGTGCTAATAAGATTTTGTCACCTATATGTAATCAGACTTTGCCATCTTCCTGAAGTTTAAAAGAGGAACGCAGATGTTTCAGCTTCATGACACCAGGGGGACCCCGATCTGTCTGGGATGCTCTAAAGTATATACATAGATCAAAGGAGTATGTTTCATCCCTCATAAAATCTAAAACATTAGTTGCAGAGAGATGAAAATACTTCCTTCTGATTGGGCACTCTGTAGGCTACATCGGCATGTAAAAACTGTATTTGTGACCTATGTAGAATGCCATAAAAATGCAGGAAATGATTATGTGGCACTGAATTGAGACAGCTAAACAGTGATTGGTACTCTCACGATCGGACTGATGCGCTGGTGGAGGAAATTCAATCCCTGATTTGGTGATTCAAGCCGTTCCTGGTACAATTGACTTTGGGCAGTTCAGCACCCAGAACAGCCGGTAACAGGAACACCCCCCCCAGAGTCAATTGGCCAAGAACTAATGTCCCGCCTATGTCCATATCCCCATAAATTGAGGACCCTGACATTTGGACATGGTGATTCGTATGGAGCCAGTTCTATTTGACAGACTGATTGCGGACTCTCTGACTTGCTCCAGTCTCAGGAGAGATCTTAGTAAAAGTTTTATTTCTGTTTTTTATTCCCTTTTATTTTATAGTGAATAATCCATTGTGTGTCTTCTTGTATTTTTTGTAACTTTTTATACCTTGTACATATTTTATGCACTGCCCACTTTGGGATATTAAATCATAAAATTAATAAGTGACTTCTGTGTATTTAAGCACGGGCTCATATCTCCGGAGAGATTAAATTGTATTGTATTTTAGTGCCTTTATATGCTTGGTCAAGCTCATTGACAATCCGTATGCAATTGCCCTTCGTGTTGTCAGATTGTGTGCAGATTGTAAAGGTAACCGATCTGGCAGACGGAGATCTGTGTGTGTGGGGTGTCCCAACAGACCGTTCTGCGGATAAACTGCTAGGTGGTGGCAAGCTAGCGTTTGTGGTGTGTCTGGTGTGGGGGAGTGTGGACAGTGGAAGAGTGATTAACACCAGGGTTCTAGCTGTAGGATAGCTGGAGGGATCCTAGAAGGGTGTGTGATTGCAAGGCTGCTCCTCAACCTTAGATAGTGCATCAGATTCTATATAAGATTTGTATCTGCCAGTGTGTGGTCGACTGGCTGGATTGGAGTGGAGTCTCCCTCCAGTGGTGGCCAAGAGGTAGTGAGGGCTGTGAAAGTATATCACGGCTGGTCTTATATATATTCAAAATTAAGTCCCCCTTATTCCCTCTTACCCCAAGTCATGGTCGCACGTGCACGCCTCGGTTAGCTAGTCACTGTGGGAGTGGACGTGTGATGTGAACCGTGACACCCCCCCATCTGGAATCAATGCTCTTGCTGGAATTCACACAGGCACTTTTCTTTCAGAACCTTTCCTCAGTCTGATATTTTTCTTTGAATACACCACTGCCTTCCTTCAGAGAGACAACCAACTTCTGCTTCATCACTGCCTCCTCTAGAGAATTCAACTTGTCCAGGATCCATCACAGCTTGAGTTTGGAACATAGGCCTCAATCCCACTGGAGCGCCCCTGTCTGAGTCGTCCCCAGATGCGATTTCTCCTGTGCTCTAGGGCCCAGACCGGTAGCGAGTAGATGGAACCAAAACCAGAAAAAATGACCACCAGTGTATTTAAAGGTTGTGCAGCTCCAAACAAGGCTGGGGAAGCCCGACTGATACTGTAAAGTGTAACAAAAAACAAGAAGCGCACCAACCAAAAGGTTGGTGCACTTCTTGTTTGTTGTTTCACTTTGCTGAGTCCTCCCCAGACTGCTATATCATGACTGGGGAGAAGCCTGCAGGATAGTCCTCGCCTGAGTCCTCCCCAGTCTGCTGTATCATGGCTGGGCGGAGGCCTGCTGGAAAGCCCCCGCCTGAGTCCTCCCCAGTCTGCTGTATCATGGCTGGGCGGAGGTCTGCAGGAAAGCCCCCGCCTGAGTCCTCCCCAGTCTGCTGTATCATGGCTGGGCGGAGGTCTGCAGGAAAGCCCCCGCCTGAGTCCTCCCCGGTCTGCTGTATCATGGCTGGGCGGAGGTCTGCAGGAAAGCCCCCGCCTGAGTCCTCCCCAGTCTTCTGTATCATGGCTGGGCGGAGGTCTGCAAGAAAGCCCCCGCCTGAGTCCTCCCCAGTCTGCTGTATCATGGCTGGGCGGAGGTCTGCAGGAAGCCACCGCATGAGTCCTTCCCAGTCTGCTGTATCATGGCTGGGCGGACGCCTGCAGGAAAGCCCCCGCCTGAGTCCTCTCCAGTCTGCTGTATCATGGCTGGGCGGAGGCCTGCAGGAAAGCCCCAGGCTGGATGTTACTCCTAGCAGTGAATAGAGCAGAATGAGCCAGCAGCACCTTGCAGAACAGCACCACCTGGTACAGAGACTGATGGGACTGGCTCAGTGATCTCTGTACAGCACTGTGGTATATGTCAGAGCTATATAAATGTATAATAATAATAGTGTGTGACTGTGGGGGAGGGGACATTAGAGCGTAAGCTCCTCTGGTACAGAGACTGATGTGACTGTGGGGGAGGGGACATTAGAGTGTAAGCTCCTCTGGTACAGAGACTGATGTGACTGTGGGGGAGGGGACATTAGAGTGTAAGCTCATCTGGTACAGAGACTGATGGGACTGGCTCAGTGATCTCTGTACAGCACTGTGGTATATGTCAGAGCTATATAAATGTATAATAATAATAGTGTGTGACTGTGGGGGAGGGGACATTAGAGTGTAAGCTCCTCTGGTACAGAGACTGATGTGACTGTGGGGGAGGGGACATTAGAGTGTAAGCTCCTCTGGTACAGAGACTGATGTGACTGTGGGGGAGGGGACATTAGAGTGTAAGCTCCTCTGGTACAGAGACTGATGTGACTGGTTCAGTGTTCTCTGTACAGCCCTGCGGTATATGTCAGAGCTATATAAATGTATAATGGTGCATGGTGTATGGTAATCAATCAGTTTCTAACTTCAGATTGTTCAGTTAGGCTTTTACTACTAAACCTGAAAGCTGATTGTTTTCTATGCACAGCTGCACCAGATTCTGTCTGCTCCAGTTTTAGTAAATTCCCCCAAAATGTCATCATGACATTCTACACACTACATTGTAGAAGAGTTCTTTACAGCTGATTTCATTTATTTTATTATTTGCTATAGTTTAAGGAAACTGGATTGTTAGTTTCTGTTTTCTGTTTCATTTGATTTATTATTGCTTCTTATGAGGAAATAATTATCTGTAATGTATGACCAGGAAAGATGTGAAAGATACAATGAAATACTGTCACTGTTTTTGTATTTGAAGGTGTTGGTGGAATTATAGGACAATAGAGGTGATGGTCATAAAGGTTTTACCACACCTCCCAACTCTCTGAGATGGGAACAAGGGACCTGTATTAGCAAAAGAGTAAAAGCATAGGATACACCCCCTGCCATTACCCCTCCCTTTAAAGGAGAAGTACACAAAAAATATTGGTTGAGACTACAAGTGATTTTTTTTTTACCACTACTATTCCTTTATATTGGCTTTTGAAATTTAAAAATGCAGCAGTTTAGAAATTGGATGGCAGGTTTAGCACCGGGAAACTTTTTTATATATAAATAGTGCTTTTTTATACAGCTATATAGATCAGACCAAAATGAGGGACAAATGAGGGGGAAAGAGGGACAGAGGAACTTTGTTCCTCAGTATCAGGGACAGGTGGGAACTATGGTGATACATCAAAATAGAAACAGGAAGAAAAATGTTATCCAGTTGGAATCAGCTTCATTGGTTGGCTCTATGCACAGCTTATAATGAATCTATAAATCTTATGATGAATTTGGGAGTGGTCTGTTGTCTTGTTGGGGAAAAAAGGAACTCTCCTTCTATACTGGAGTCAAAAAATAAGAAGAATATTATAATAATAACTATTACAACGTCTTATAGGAAGTCTCTCTTCCCCAGGTGTATAATAATATTGCTAATAATCAACATCATTATTATACAGGATTTATGGCGCCAACAGTTTGCACAGCTCTTTACAGTATAACGGGAGGCAATACAGCAACAATACAGTTCAATACAATAGGGCTAGGAGGGCCTGATCCTGGGAGCTTACAATCTAACATCCCCAGCAAATGTTATTTAACATTACTCCCAGAAATCCTTCTCACCTGTAGAAGAAGCCGCTCCCATTTCTTACAGAGGTTGTTGGCCAGAGATTCCAGAAACCTGCATACAAAGCACAATATATTCTTAGTAAATCAGCAAATTCCATTACTGCCCCAGACAGTGGAGGCACACAATGATTTACCAATTAAATTGACAGAGCAGATTCCAGAGTTCAATAAACTCCCCAAAACCATATATCATGGAGAAAAATTGGTTCCTGGTCTTTCACCTCCCGTCATAGTCCTATCAATGTTCCCCCAGTCTACATTCACTGGCCACTTTATTACGTACAACTGTTCAGTTGCTTGGTAACACAAATTGCTAATCAGTCAATCACATGGCAGCAACTCAATACATTTAGGCATCTAGAGGTGGTGAAGATGTCTTGCTGATCTACTGGGATTTTCACGTACAACCATCTCTAGAGTTTACAGAGAATGGTTTGAGAAAGAGAAAATATCCAGTGAGTGGCAGTTGTGTGGAGGAAAATGACTTCTTGAGGTCAGAGGAGAATGGGCAGACTGGTTGCTGCAACATTCAGATGGTAGAGTCAGAATTTGGCATAAAGAACATGAAAGCATGGATCCATCCTGCCTTGTATCAATAGTTCAGGTTGGTGGTGGTGGTGTCATGGTGTGGTGGATCCATCCTGCCTTGTATCAATAGTTCAGGCTGGTGGTGGTGTCATGGTGTGATGGATCCATCCTGCCTTGTATCAATAGTTCAGGCTGGTGGTGTCATGGTGTGGTGGATCCATCCTGCCTTGTATCAATGGTTCAGGTTGGTGGTGGTGTCATGGTGTGGGGGATCCATCCTGCCTTGTATCAATAGTTCAGGCTGGCGGTGGTGGTGTCATGCTGTGGTGGATCCATCCTGCCTTGTATCAATAGATCAGGCTGGTGGTGGTGTCATGGTGTGGGGGAGCTTTTATTGGCACTAGCTATATGTACCTAATAAAGTGGCAATGAGTGTATATCTTCCATAGAAATTACATAAGACCTTATATTATGAAGAGAGGAGATCCTGTACATGAGAAAATTGTGTTCCTGGTCATATACCTCTCATTGTTGCCCTATCAGCGTTTCCCCAGCCTGTATCCTCCATAGAAATGACATGATGTCATGTTCTGCATCATAGTGAACAGAGACCCTACAGATGAAAAGATGGTGTTCCCCCAGCCCTTGTTCTTCAAGGAAATAACATTTAACAAGAAGATCCTATCAATGAGAAAATGGTGTTTCTTGTCTTCTACCTCTATCATAGCATTACTAATGTTCCCCCAGCCAATATCCTCAATCAAAATGGCATAAAGCATAAAGAGCAGAGATCCTATGGGTAAGAAGATGGTGTTTCTGGTCTTCTACTTCTCATCATAGTCCTATCAATGTTTTCCCAGTGGGTATCATCCATAGACATGACATACTGTAAAGCCATAGATCATATAGGGTTGAGGTACAGATTTGCAGCCACCTTGGGATCAAGGCAGAGTTCATGGTTTTCTGTTCACAAAACATCTGGATTTATGGATGAAAATGTTTGCAAGAATGAATCCTTAGGCTTTGTGCACACTAGTAGCTAAAAACTGCTAAAATAAGCTAGATAAAAACTACTAATATTTTAGCATTTTTTGTGTTTTTTTCGTTTAGCAAAGTTTATCACAGTGTGTAAGCTAAATTTAGTAGCATCGTTGTTAAAGTGGAGCTCCACCCAAAAAGGGACATTCCACTTTACCCCAGGTTCACACCTAAGCATTTTCTGCAGCGTTTTGCAGAAATGCAGTACAGTCCATTTAACATGATTTCCTATGGGATATGTTCACACCTGTGCATTTTCACCCACCGTGTTATTTGGAAAGGGTCAGGGACTTTTTTGAATGTAAAAAGTAGAATTTTTAGTTCTATAGACTTCAGTGGAAACGCTGCAGAGAAGCATGAATTGCGTTTTTGTAGCTTTTTTGCCACATTTTTCATTTTAAATCTGCCTAGCAACAAGAAAAATAAGAAAAATAAAAGAAAAGCCCAGCAAAAAATAAAAAATGCGGCAAAAATGGAAGTGCAAAAACACAAAGCGCAATGCAGAAACAGCTCAAACGCAACCTGCATAGGTATGAACCTAACCCAAAGGCTTTGGCCCCCATTCCTCATTAAGGATTGGCACCTTTGGGGAGTGGGGGAGTACCCAAATTTGACAGGTACCCACACCCTCTTCTGCTGTGACTGCCTAGGCAATTGGAAGCAGAAATTATCACCCCATAATCTTCTGGGACATGTAACAGGTCTCAGAGAACTACTGGAGCACTACTTGTGCATGCGCAGTGGGCACCCGGCTGTGAAGCTTCAAGCTGTCTTACTGGGGTGCCCGCTCTGTAGATGCCGGCACTGTGGATACAGGACAACCGGTGAACCCAGCAGGTGTGAGGACACCGAAGGATTGAGATACAGATGAGTGTCTGTTTTTTAAAAGCCAACAGCTACAGTTTTTGTAGCTGCCAATTTTAATTTTTTTAATTTTAATTGGACCTTTGTTTTAAGAAAGTGTCCTTCACAACCAGTGAATAGCTGGTTGCTAAGGAGCAAGCTGGCAAGCCCCTTCCCCCGCATCCTTAACAACAGATGAGTCCTCAGCTGTCAGCAGGGTTCCCTGTTGGCAGCTGAATGCAAACAAAACAATTTCCAGCAATAAAACAACTGAGGAAAAAAAAACAGCATGGGGGTTCCCCCACAATCCACAACAAGCCCTTCAGTCTGGATTTTAAAAGAAACTCCACGCCAAAATAAAAAAAGCATGAGGTCACCCCCAAAATCCATTCTGGACCCTTCTGGATTATTAACCGCTTGCCGCCCTGCCACTGTGTATATACGTGTGCAGGGCGGCAGTGGAGCGCAAAACCACGTTTAAAAACGGGTTCCGCGCTCCCGACACTTTCGCCGGCAGGGGGCGCGCGCGCGCTCCCGCCGACCCGCGGGTGATCCGATTCGATCCAGGAGGGATCAATCATTAGATTTCAGCCAGTGATTTCTGGCTGAAATCGGATGATCGGTCCCTGTCCTATCCTGTCCTGTGTTGATATTTACACAGGGCAGGATATGATGTCATTCTTCTCTGCCTGGACACATTCCGTTCCAGACAGAGAAGAAGAGACATTTAAACGTGAGTAAAACACAACACATTTACAGTTAGAACACAGTCTAGGACACATTTAACCCCCTGATTGCCCCCCCCCCAGTTAACCCTTCACTGCCCTGTCACCAGTGTCACTGATCAGTGAAGCGATTTTTATTGATCACTGTATCAGTGTCGCTGGCGACTTCCAATAGTGCTAGCGCCCCTCCCAGATAGCGCCAGTTTGCCCCCCAGTACACCAATAAAGCCATTTAACCCCTTAATTTCCCCCCCACCCCCCCAGTTAACCCCTTAACTGCCCTGTCACCAGTGTCACTGATCAGTGAAGCGATTTTTACTGATCACTGTATCAGTGTCGCTGGCGACTTCCGATAGTGTTAGCGCCCCTCCCATATAGCGCCAGATTGCCCACTAATACACCAGTAGTCCCGTCTAACCCCTTGATCGCCCCCCCCCCCCCCCTGAGTTGACCCCTTCACTGCCCTCTCACCAGTGTCACTGATCAGTGAACCAATTTTTACTGATCACTGTATCAGTGTCGCTGGCGACTTCCGTTAGTGTTAGCGCCCCTCCCAGATAGCGCCAGATTGCCCGCTAATACACCAGTAGTCCCGTCTAACCCCTTGATCGCCCCCCCCCCCTCCCTGAGTTGACCCCTTCACTGCCCTGTCACCAGTGTCACTGATCAGTGAACCAATTTTTACTGATCACTGTATCAGTGTCGCAGGCGACTTCCGTTAGTGTTACCGCCCCTCCCAGATAGCGCCAGATTGCCCGCTAATACACCAGTAGTCCCGTCTAACCCCTTGATCGCGCCCCCCCCCCCTGAGTTGACCCCTTCACTGCCCTGTCACCAGTGTCACTGATCAGTGGACCAATTTTTACTGATCACTGTATCAGTGTCGCTGGCGACTTCCAATAGTGTTAGCGCCCCTCCCAGATAGCGCCAGTTTACCCGCCAGTACATCAGTAATCCCATTTAACCCCTTGATCGCTCCCCCCCCAGTTAACCCCTTCACTGCCCTGTCACCAGGGTCATTGATTACAGTGAACAGATTTTTACTGATCACTGTATTGGTACTGGTGACTTGGTACTGGTGACTTCCGATAGTTTTAGCGCCCCTCCCAGATTGCACCAGTTTGCCCGCTAGTACACAAATAATCACATTTGACCCCTTGATTGCCAGGAACACGCTTACTTGCACGCTAAACCTTCATTGCTAGTATAGTGTCTGATTGGATCAATATCTTTGATCAGATCAGCTCTATACCAGCATTCACATTACTTTAGTATCCCCAAAAACGCAGTGTTAGCGGGATCAGCCCCAACACCTGCCAGCACCTGCGTTTAGCCCCTACGCCCCCCCCTTCTCCCCCGGCAAGTGCAGTGTCAGTAGATAACTGTCACTTGATACATATTACACACAAAACCGCAGTGTTCACAGAATCAGGCCTGATATCTGTTAGCACTTGTCGGTAAATTTTTTGTAGCGGTTCAAGCAGTCCCTGACAGCCAGGCACTCTTTTTCCCGTGAGTCGCACTAGGTACCTGTAAATTTAGTGGCCAAAATGTCTAAGCAAAGGTACACTAGTGAAGAGACCTATAGGATTCTGAGCATGTCAAGTGAGAGCGAAGGGGAAGACTCACTGGCAGAACCAGGCTCAGAATACGAACCTATAGACAGCAGCGGCACCCTGACAGCTAGCTCAGACGACGAGGAAGTGGTCCCTGCTAAGGTCAGGCGTACCCGATCCCATTCACAGGTTGCTGAGGTGGTACAAATGCATGATGACTCTCATATGCAGCAGAGTGCCAGTACTAGTGCCGCAGTATCTTTTGGTGAACTGGCGAGCACCAGCGGCCTAGTACGTCCTGGTCGTAGGCATACCAGCACTGCAGTATCACTTGGTGACGTGGTGAGTCCCATAAGTGCAGTACAAGCTGGTGAGGTGGTGAGTACAAGTATTGTCCCGCGGCCACCAAGAATTCGCACACAGGCCCGTAGAGCCCCTAGTGTCCTTCCGGATGTGCTTGCAAATCCCGATTGGCAGCCCACAAATTCTGCAGCACCCGTACTTCCCCCATTCACTGCCCAACCCGGAATTCAGGTGGAAACAGCAAATTTAAATACTCCCCTTAATTTTTTTGAGCTGTTTTTCACAGAAGATCTTTATGCATTGATTGTGGATCAAAGCAATTTATATGCACGCCAATTTATCGCCGCCAACCCAAATTCAAACCTTGCCAGACCATTCGCATGGAAACCCATTACGGTTCCCGAATTTAAAGTTTTTTTGGGCCTAACCCTCAACATGGGCATTAATGATAAAAATCAATTGCGGTTGTATTGGTCCACCGACCCTCTTGTTCACATGCCCGTGTTCTCTGCTGCCATGGCCAGGCATAGATATGAGAGTATAATGCGTTTTATGCACTTCTACGACAACTCACTCAGTCGTCCTCGGGGTGACCCTGAATTTGACCGGCTCCACAAAATTTGGCCCCTCGTAAATCACTTTAACCAAAAATTTGCAGATGTGTATACTCCCCAGAAAAACATCTGCATCGATGAGTCCCTCATTCAATATTCTGGCCGCCTTGTAATCAAACAATATCTCCCCAGCAAGCGTGCCAGATATGGGATCAAGATGTATAAGACCTGTGAGAGGGCAACAGGCTATACATGTAAGTTTCGGATTTACGAGGGAAAAGATAGTTACTTGGAGCCCCCCGGATGCCCAGACTACATGGGGAGCAGTGGCAAGATAGTTTGGGACTTGGTGTCATCCTATTTCCATATGGGGTACCACTTATACGTGGACAATTTTTATTCAAGCGTGCCACTATTTAGACATTTGTTCAATTTGGGAATTTGCACATGTGGCACTGAGCGATCTAATCGCCGAGGCTTCCCCCAACGGCTTGTAAATACCCGTCTTAAAAAGGGGGAAAAAGCCTGCTTGAGAAATGAAGAATTGCTCGCAGTGAAGTGGAAGGACAAACGGGATGTTTACCTCCTGTCTTCCATTCACGCAGATACGACCGTCCAAATTACCACGGCAGCTGGTGTTGTTGAGAAGCCCCTCTGTGTCCACGATTATAACCTTAACATGGGAGGGGTGGACTTCAATGACCAGATGATGCAGCCGTATTTAGTTTCCCGAAAATCCAAACGCTGGTACATAAAAGTGTCAGTTTATTTATTTCAATTGGCTCTATATAATGCTTTTGTTCTCTATAAAGCAACTGGACATAGTGGATCATACCTAAATTTCCAGTTAGAGAACATCAGGGCCCTTTTGTATCCAGAAGGTGCTGCGCCCCAAATCCCTCTCCCAGATGCAGTTAGCCGTCTGCATGAGAGACATTTTCTCGATACCATTCCTGGTACCCCAACCCAAAGAAGACCCCAAAAAAGATGTCGTGTCTGCAGCAAACGTGGAATTAGGCGTGACAGCTGCTATTGTTGTCCCTCCTGTCCTGGCCAACCTGGCCTCTGCATCAAGCCCTGCTTCCGCCTCTACCATACACTAGTGAACTATTAGTATAGGGTACAGCACGGCACAGATCAGGGCACATTTACACAGGGTCTCAAAAGATGTTAGGTAGTCAGGAAACTGGCTATCGCATTTGGAGAGACCCTACCAGCTGTTTAAATGTTTGAAGTTTGGAAAAAAAAAGTTAAAAAAATAAAAAAAATAAATAAAAGTACAAATACCCCCCAAAAAAATAAAAAAATATAAAAACCAAAAATAGTTATAGTTTTTTTTGTTGTTGTCATTTTTGTGATTGTTCGACTTTCACTGGTTTATTGTTGTTTTATTGTTAACCATTTCTGTTTGCAGGAATGCTTTCAGCTGCAGCGTTGACCTGTTTATTCTGACAGCAACAGGAACTTGCTCTCAGAATAGACATAAGTCAGCGTGGGCAGCGCTGTTGGATGAGATTTTTCATCCGCAGTTATAAAAAACAGAATATATGCCAAAGCATGGGGGCCTGGGGTGGCCAGTGGGTGGATGGCCCCTATGCTTCGGCATATATATTTTATATTTGTTGGCACATTTCATATGTGCCCACCATTAGAAGTGGGTGGATTGAGGGAGGTTTCTAATGGTGGGCATACCACCACACACTTTTCCTTATAAAGTTGTTTTATTGAGTTTATGTTTTATTGTTAACCATTGTTGATTTCTTTGCAGGAACGTCAAACTGCAGCACTGACCTGTTTATTATGACAGCAACAGGGTCTTGCTTTCAGAATAGACATAAGTAGGTGTGTGCAGTGCTGTCGGATGAGATTTTTCATCCGCAGTTAAAAAAAAGAGAATGTATGCCAAAGCATGGGGGCCTGGGGTGGCCAGTGGGTGGATGGCCCCCATGCTTCGGCATATATATTTTATATTTGTTGGCACATTTCATATGTGCCCACCATTAGAAGTGGGTGGATTGAGGGAGGTTTCTAATGGTGGGCATACCACACACTTTTTCTGGCAGAGATTTCTTCTCTTTTTTTTCATTCAGCCCACAGGCTGCATAAAGAAAAAAAGAACATAGCATATACACCCAACAAGGACCAGTGACGTATTGGTACATCACTGGACTTTGAATGGTTATACCAGGGTGATGCCTGCAGCTGCAGGCATCATCCTGGTTTTATTTTTTTCAGCCGGCAATGGGCTTTCATGTAAAAGCATTCCTAGTGGTTAATTAGCTGCAGAATTGCCTTTACAAGCAGTGGGAGAAAATGGCCCCCCCTCCCCCTCCCTGAGATAGCATTAAAAGTGATTAAAAAATAAATTAATTAAAGGGACAGTGTAAAAATAATTAAATAAATCAGAAAAAAAGAAAGAAAAAAAAAAGGACCCTCGCCCATCCGTGCACGCGCACACCTGCGGTCGTGAGCGTTGACCCTTTCCCAGTATGGAAACAGCGATTGCACCATGCATGTGAGGTATCGCCACGAACGTCAGAACAAGGGCAGTAATTATAGCTCTAGACCTCCTCTGTAAATCTAAAATGGTAGCTTGTAAAGGCTTTTAAAGCGTTGCCTATAGATATTAAAAATGTATGCAGTTTGTCGCCATTGCACAGGGCATGCGTAATTTTAAAGCATGTCATGTTTGGTATCTATTTACTCAGCATAGCATCATCTTTTATATCATACCAAATAATTGGCCAATATATTGTAATTTTGTGCATTAAAATTAAAAAAGTGTATATTTTTCAAAAAAATTGCGTTTGAAAAATCGCTGTGTAAGTAATATGTGAGATAAAAAATTGCACCACCCACCATTTTATTTACTAGGGTGTCTGCTCTAAGAAAATATATAATGTTTGGGGGTTCACTTTAATTTCCTAGCAAAAATACAGATTTTTTTAATGTGAACAAAAAGTGTCAGAAAAGGCTTGGTCTTCAGGTGGTTAGAAGAGTGAGTGATGTGTGGCATAAACCTCTAATGCTGGGCATAAAATGCCCCCACCCCTCAAAATGACCCCTTTTTGGAAAGTAGACACCCCAAACTATTTGCTGAGAGGCATGTTGAATCAATAGAAGAATTTATTTTTTTACCACAAGTTTTTGGAAAATGAAGAAAGAAAATAAAAATATATTTTTTCTTTTCTTTTTTATATTTCAAAACCTTGTGAGAAAAAATTAGATCTGCAAAATACTCACCATGCCTCTTTTTAAATTCCTTGGAGTGTCTACTTTCCAAAAAGGGGTCATTTGGGGGGGTTTGGTGCTATCCTGGCATGTCAGGGCCTCCAAAACTGTGATAGGTAGTGGGGAAGTGAAATGAAGAAGTTACGCACTTTCAGGCTTTCAAAGTGCTCATTGGATTTCAGGCTCCTGTATGTGGCTAGGCTCCCAAAAAGTGTCACACGTGTGGTATCCTCATACTCGGTAGAAGTAGCAGAATGTATTTTGGGGTATAATTCCACATATACCCATGGCTTGTGCAAGAAATAAATCATTTAAATGACAATTTTGTGTAAAAAAAAAAACAAAAAAAAAGTTTTTGTCATTTTCCAGAAACTTGTGGAAAAAAAATAAATCTTCCATGGACACAATATGTCTCTCAGCAGATAGCTTAGGGTGTCTGCTTTCCAAAAAGGGGTCATTTGGGGGTGTTTGTTCTATCCTGGTATTTTAGCACCTCAAGAGATGTGATGGGCGGTCAGAAAGTAAAAGCTGTGTAAATTTCAAATTATCTATACCATAGTTTGTAGACGCTATAACGTTCACACAAAGCAATCAATATACACTTATTGGGATTTTTTTTACCAAAAACATGTAGCAGAATACATTTTGGCTGAAATTTATGACTAACTTTGAGTTTACGATATATTTTTTATAGCTGAAAGTAGAAAAAATTGGTTTTTTTTCAAGATTTTCGTGTTTTTTTGTTTATAGCGCCAAAAATAAAAAGCGCACAGGTGATCAAATACCACCAAAAGAAAGCTCTATTTGTGTGAAAAAAAGGACGTAAATTTCGATTGGGTACAGCATTGCATGACCGCGCAATTATCATTTGAATTAGTGCAGCGCTGTATAGCAAAAAAAGGCATAAATTACAGTATCTATACCATAGTTTGTAGACGCTATAATGTTCACACAAAGCAATCAATATACACTTATTGGGATTTTTTTTACCAAAAACATGTAGCAGAATACATTTTGGCTGAAATTTATGACTAACTTTGAGTTTACGATATATTTTTTATAGCTGAAAGTAGAAAAAATTGTTTTTTTTTCAAGATTTTCGTGTTTTTTTTGTTTATAGCGCCGAAAATAAAAAGCGCACAGGTGATCAAATACCACCAAAAGAAAGCTCTATTTGTGTGAAAAAAAGGACGTACATTTTGTTTGGGTACAGCATTGCATGACCGCGCAATTATCATTTGAATTAGTGCAGCGCTGTATAGCAAAAAAAGGCATAAATTACAGTATCTATACCATAGTTTGTAGACGCTATAACGTTCACACAAAGCAATCAATATACACTTATTGGGATTTTTTTTACCAAAAACATGTAGCAGAATACATTTTGGCTTAAATTTATGACTAACTTTGAGTTTACGATATATTTTTTATAGCTGAAAGTATAAAAAATTGTTTTTTTTCAAAATTTTCGTGATTTTTTTGTTTATAGCGCAGAAAATAAAAATCGCACAGGTGATCAAATACCACCAAAAGAAAGCTCCATTTGTGTGAAGAAAAGGACGTAAATTTTGTTTGGGTACAGCATTGCATGACCGCGCAATTATCATTTGAATTAGTGCAGCGCCAAACAGCAAAAAAAGGCCTGGTCATTAAGGGGGGTAAATCCTCTGGGGCTCAAGTGGTTAAGCCCTTCTAGACCCTTCTGAATTTTAATGAGAACCACATGACAACATTTTAAAAAAGCGTTGTGAGGCTCCCCAATACCATACCAGACCCTTATCTGAGCATGCAGCCTGGCAGGCCAAGAAAGGGGGGGACAAGCATGCACTGCCCCTCTTGAACCATACCAGACCACATGCCACCAACAAGGGGGCATGCTTTGGGGTAGGGGGCCCCCCAAAGTACCTTGTCCCCATGTTGAAGAGGACAAGGGTCAGATCTGATGTGTTTTCAAAGTGTTCCTTTCATTTTTTTGAGCAGTGCAGATTATTGGATATTTTGGGCTTTAGTATCACAAGTTTTTTTTTGGTGTCAGCAGCTGCACTTGGGGGGGGGTTACCAAAGCACGGAGATTTTCTGTTTTTACATAGGATAACATGCAGGGGAGTTTAGAGGCAGTAAAAAAAAGTGTCTTACGCCCCTAACAGTAGCGTCAAAAACGTCCAGTGTGCATGAAGCCTAAATGTTCTGCATAACTTCTACCTGATGATGAGTCCTTCTATCAGATGAGTCCCGAAGAACTAATAATCCAAATACATCCTCACTATAAAGGGAAAGGCAGCCATATTGTCAGTGGGTATTGGAGCTGGTTAGCAAGAGCTGACAAATCTTTGTAGAGAGAGAGAAAGCTACTGTATATGGCTATATTGTGCTATATAGGAAGTAGGTACAAGTACCATTCCCACTTGCACTGTAGATGGCAGTGTTTGTGGCAGGCGCAGCACCTTGTAGTGCCTTATGCGCTGTGGCATTAGAACAATTATGTAATTGCTGTTTCTTTGTTTGATTGGACTGACTTTACTCTGTAATTCCTCCAATGCCGCTCTATGGATGCAGTAGGTTTAAAGAGCACACCGAATACTTTAGTTAACTTCTTTAATAACTTCAATCTTCTTCATATAACACTGCTTACAATGGCTTGTTTCTTTCATATTACAATGGTTTCATTCGTATTACATTGGGTTGATTCGATAGCTTATCTCGATAGATTCGTTAGATTCGTTAGCTTATTTCGTTAGATTATTTCGGTAAGTTCGGTGGAACTACAAGTAAACACACACAACAGTTTTTACATACAGATCTACCTGCATTACTAAACAACAGAGGAACACACAAGTGCATTAAATACCTATTTAGCCTTCTCTGCTTCCATAAAGCTTCTCTGACTGGAACTTTGTCTGTTTCCTCCTCTGTCTGGTGAGCATGTGTCTCTAGAACTATCTAGCAGGGAGTTTTACACAGGCACAAATGTGAAACTGGCTGGGATTGGTTAAGGCTCTGTACAGTGTGAGGCTGTCTGTGATTGGCTCATCTTTAACTAACTCTTAAAGGCATATTTTCCTTTTCTGCTTCTGCTAACACAATGAATATATAAATGTCATATAACAATCAAAGACATAAATTACAGCAATGATTCTGCTTTTGGCTTTAACATATACACATATACACTGTACTGAGGTTATTGGCAGGTTTGGTATACACATATATGTGAACCATATTAACAACCTAGGACTCGTCTTAGCTGGCCAGCTACAGTGTTCCAACACTGCAGAGAAGGATAGTTCAAAAAGGGAACTTTGCCCCTGAGGGACTCCACAGTCCCATCTGAGATTGCAGCCATCTGGTAGGGTTCCAAAGTTTCAAGAAAGTTGAAGCAGCCATCTAACTGTAGGGTCCTTTAAATAGGGACATTCCCATGATTTGGGCACACTTCCAGTGACTGGATGGCCAGGGATAGAGACCCAAATGGAGTAGAGCTGAGCTCAGGAAGAGGTTCCTGAGGAGAAGAGACAGTGGCAGGAATCATCTTGGTGATAACTTGACCTTCCAGGTTGTGGGAAGTTGTTCAGCCAATGATCTGCCTCCTCCATATCAGAATCTATCCTTCAGTACATATACTGTGAACACAGCATCATTGGCTTACATACAGTATCTCTGTAACACATCCACAACTACAGATCTGCAGTGTGATGCTGTGCTGTTTCAAGAGTGTGCATGTCACAGATTCCCCCCACACACCACACCCACAGCGGCTAGCTAACCGAGGCGCACGTGCGGCTGTGACTTGGGGTAAGAGGGAATAAAGGGAACTTAACTCTGAATATATAAAACCGTATATAAGATCAGCCGTGACACACTTCCACAGCCCACACTACCTTTTGGCCACCACTCCACTCCAATCCAGCTAGTCGACCACACACACTGGCAGATACAAATCTTATATACAATCTGGTGAACTGACCAGAGTTGAGGAGCAGCCTAGCGATTGACACACCCTTCTAGGATCCCTCCAGCTATCCTACAGCTGGAACCCCGGTGTTAATCACTCTTCCACTGTCCACACACCCCCACACCAGACACACCACAAAAGGTAGCCTGCCACCACCCAACAGTTTATCCACAGAATGGTCTGCTGGGACACCCCACACACACAGATCTCCGTCTGGCAGATCTATTTTTGGTTGAACTGTTGGAGTTCGCTTTGCATTTCAATTTCTTTCAGTTCATGGGGATTTTTTACCATCAGGTACAAGGTACATCTATGGGAGCCCCTTGGGCCCCGTCATATGCCTGTTTGCAATTGGGGTGTTGGGAAGAGCAAATGGTGTACAAGTCTAAACTCTACCGTAGCCATGTGTCAATGTGGCTAAGATATATTGATGATGTGCTGGTATTATGGACAGGCACCGAATTTGACCTCCATACTTTTCTGGCTGAGTTAAATCAAAATGATAAAAACATTAGACTGATGTACACCTTTGATAGACATCAAATTTCCTTTCTGGATTTACAATATCCATTAAAGCTGAAACATTATCTACTAAAACTTTTTGCAAGGAAACTGCTGCCAATACCCTGTTATTGGCATTCAGTCATTACCCCCAATCAGTTATTAGGGGAATTCCAACAGGCAAGTTTGTAATACTTCGTTGTAAGTGCACTGATCAGGGGGACTTTTTGGATGAGGCTCATGATCTTTATCGGAGATTCCGAGAAAGAGGATACTCTCATGGTAACCTCCTGAAATCTCGATCTAAAGCCTCTAAGCCATTGTTTTTCAACCTTTTTTGTACAAAGGCACACTTTTTTCATGAAAAAAATCACGAGGCACACCACCATTAGAAAATGTTAAAAAAATTTACCTCTGTGCCTATATTGACTATATATAAAGTAATTCTCTTAAATAGGAATCAAACACAAAGAAATTATTTTATAATTACTTTATTATGAAATAATAAAATATTTTATAATTGGACCCGGGGGCCGGACCAAGAGTAGATGAATGATGTGTATGTGTCATCCATAGTAAGTATAGTAATATTCCCCCATAGAAAGCATAGTAATTAATCCCCCATATAGTAATTCATCCCCCATAGTAATTCATCCCCCATATAGTAATTCATCCCCCATAGTAATTCATCCCCCATAGTAATTCATCCCCCATATAGTAATTCATCCCCCATATAGTAATTCATCCCCCATATAGTAATTCATCCCCCCTATAGTAATTCATCCCCCATAGTAATTAATCCCCCATATAGTAATTCATCCCCCATAGTAATTAATCCCCCATATAGTAATTCATCCCCCCTATAGTAATTCATCCCCCATAGTAATTAATCCCCCATATAGTAATTCATCCCCCATAGTAATTCATCCCCCATATAGTAATTCATCCCCCATAGTAATTCATCCCCCATATAGTAATTCATCCCCCCATAGTAATTCATCCCCCATAGTAATTAATCCCCCATATAGTAATTCATCCCCCATATAGTAATTCATCCCCCATAGTAATTCACCCCCCATATAGTAATTCATCCCCCCTATAGTAATTCATCCCCCATAGTAATTCACCCCCCATATAGTAATTCATCCCCCCTATAGTAATTCATCCCCCATAGTAATTCATCCCCCCTATAGTAATTAATCCCCCATATAGTAATTCATCCCCCATATAGTAATTCATCCCCCATATAGTAATTCATCCCCCATAGTAATTCATCACCCCATAGTAATTCATCCCCATAGTAATTCGTCCCCCATATAGTAATTCATCCCCCATAGTAATTCATCCCCCATAGTAATTCATCCCCCATATTAATTCATCCCCCATATTAAGTCCCCAAGCCCCCGCTGTGTCAATTCACTTACCTTTGCTCCGCGCGTTCCTCTCGCCGTTCCGGTGTAGCATGAAAATCTGTCTCCTATGAGGATCTGTCCCCCTCAACGTATCTGCGCATGTGCCAGTTTCAGGCATTAGCAGCCGATCGGCGATCTCCGGCACATGCGCAGATACGTCGAGGGGGACAGATCATCCTGACAGTATCACGCTCCGCGGGCCGGATTAAAAGGTCTATGTTACGGATGAAATTGCAATTTTTCCCACGGCACACCAGACAATATCTCACGGCACACTAGTGTGCCGCGGCACAGTGGTTGAAAAACGCTGCTCTAAGCGAAACCACAGTGAACTCCTGACTGGTGCAGAATCCAAATCTTCTACTGAATCTGCTCCTGTGTGGATTATTACAAGGTATGGAACTCAATGAAATGCAGTGCACACAATTTTTACTAAGCATTGGCACATACTTACACAAACACCTATGGTAGGCTCTAGGCCTTTCATGGTGGCTAAACGAGCCATGAATTTAGGTGATAACTTTGTGCAGTCAGAATTTGTGTGCACCCCCCCTAGGACCTGGCTTACCTATCTGGCTTCTCTGAATCGAATGTATCCTTGCGGCCATTGCACTATATGCAAATATGTTGACAGCATGGATACATTTCCAGATACCACTGGAACTAATTTATTTCACATGAGACATTTTGTTAACTGTGCAACCACCAGAGTGATTTACATGTTACGATGTCCTTGTAATAAAATATATATATAGGCAAAATTAAACTCCCGCTAAGAGTTTGAATAGGTGAACATATTAATAGCATTTGTAATCACCACGAACGTACCCCAGTGGCAGAACATTTTGCCCAGATGCAACAGTCTTCTCCTATTGGACTACGGGTTAAAGCCATATATGTCTTAAAACTTTCATTAAGGTGGGGTGATTTTGATACCATTCTGTTGCGCAAAGAGACAGAATGGATATTCAAATTGGGTTATTTGGCACCGGTCGGCCTGAACAATGAATGTAGTCTCCAGATATTTTTGGATCCATAATTGATTTTTTCTTGACCATTATTTAATTTTTCAGTTTTCATCTTTTCATTCATTATAATTATTTTTTTTTTTCAGGGAAAATAAATTCTCTATGAATTTTTTTTATATAATTCATTTTTTGATTATTTTTTGATTATTTATTATACTTTTTGATTGTTGGTAATTTTTGAATACATTATTATGTAATTGTTATATTTTGTCCCCACTGTGAGCACATAGACATACAGTCATGGCCGAAATTGTTGGCACCCTTGATATTTTTCCTGAAAATCAAGTATTTCACACAAAAAAGGTATTGCATTAACACATGTTTTGCTATACACATGTTTATTCCCTTTGTATGTATTGGAACAAATATAAAACAGAGGCAGAAAAGCAAATATGACATAATGTCACACAAAACCCCAAAAATGGGCTGGACAAAAGTATTGGCACCCTTAACTTAATATTTGGTTGCACACCCTTTGGAAAACATAACTGAAATCAGTCGCTTCCTATAACCATCAATAAGCTTCTGACACCTCTCACCCGGAATTTTGGACCACTCTTCCTTTGCAAACAGCTCCAGGTCTCTCTTATTGGAAGGACACCTTTTCCCAACAGCAATTTTAAGATCTCTCCACAGGTGTTCAATGGGATTTAGATCTGGGCTCATTGCTGGCCACTTCAGAACTCTCCAGCGCTTCTTTGCCATCCATTTCTGAGTGCTTTTTGACGTATGTTTGGGGTCATTGTCCTGCTGGAAGACCCAGGATCTTGGACGCAAACCCAGCTTTCTGACACTGGGCCCTACAGTGCGACCCAAAATCCTTTGGTAATCCTCAGATTTCATGATGCCTTGCACACAGTCAAGGCACCCAGTGCCAGAGGCAGCAAAACAACCCCAAAACATCATTGAACCTCCACCATATTTTACCGTAGGTACTGTGTTTTGTTCTTTGTAGGCCTCATTCCGTTTTCGGTAAACAGTAGAATGATGTGCTTTACCGAAAAGCTCTATCTTGGTCTCATCTGTCCACAAGACGTTTTCCCAGAAGGCTTTTGGCTTACTCAAGTACATTTTGGCAAACTGTAGTCTTGCTTTTTTATGTCTCTGTGTCAGCAGTGGGGTCCTCCTGGGTCTCCTGCCATAGCGTTTCATTTCATTTAAATGTCGACGGATAGTTCGCGCTGACACTGATGCTCCCTGAGCCTGCAGGACAGCTTGAATGTCTTTGGAACATGTTTGGGGCTGCTTATCCACCATCCGGACTATTCTGCGTTGCAATCTTTCATCAATTTTCCTCATCCGTCCACGACCAGGGAGATTAGCTACAGTGCCATGGGTTGCAAACTTCTTGATAATGTTGCGCACTGTGGACAAAGGCAAATCTAGTTCTCTGGAGATGGACTTGTAACCTTGAGATTGTTGATATTTTGCCACAATTTTGGTTCTCAGGTCCTCAGACAGTTCTCGTCTCCTCTTTCTGTTGTCCATGCTTAGTGTGGCACAGACAGACACACAATGCAAAGGTTAAGTGAACGTCTCTCCTTTTTATCTGCTTTCAGGTGTGATTTCTATATTGCCCACACCTGTTACTTGCCCCAGGTGAGTTTACAGGAGCATCACATGCTTGTAACATTCTTATTTATCCGCAGTTGTGAAAGGGTGCCAATACTTTTGTCCAGCCCATTTTTGGAGGTTTGTGTGACATTATGTCGAATTTGCTTTCTTTCCTCCCTTTTTTTGTTTTGTCCCAATACACACAAAGGGAATAAACATGTGTATAGCAAAACATGTGTTAATGCAATACGTTTCGTGAGAAATACATGATTTCCTGGAGAAATATCAAGGGTGCCAACAATTTCGGCCATGACTGTATGTATATATAAACTTTCCATATTTTTTACAGCAGAGGTCTAAGTATTTATAATTAGATTTATGATAAGGTATGAGGTTTACTGTTTTAAATGCCATACCTCTATGTATATGCTTTCAGTATGTCGCTCCTTTGAGATGACAGTGTTTCTCTCCCCCTGTTTGATCATCCATGGAGCACACATGTGAGCAATATATGAAAGTGAGGCTCCTTGGAAATATAAAGGACTCCACAAACATGGCTGCCTTTAGTTTGAAGAAGCCCATGTGACTCGGTGGGCGAAACGCGGTACGTCACATCCAGTTGACGCCTGCGCCTGCGCCTGCGCAGTCTGACCGGCAGTCACACGCTGTATCTCTTCCCTGCCTGCTCTGCCTAGATCACTACAAGGTCTCCCACGCTATCCCCAATGGGACTGTTTCCCGGCTGCATAGCTGCAGCCTCTGCATGCATCCCTGACACAACAGGTGGACTGGACCACACTGCTGCACACTCTGCATTCATTACACTGTTCAACAGGTAAAAAGTTTTGGGCATAAAATTAGCTAATCTTACATAATTTTGGGGTGCTGAAAACGAAAATGACCCTAAAAAATGTTGATTGGCTCTAGTTTCCATGATATATTCACCCATCTAATGACGTAAGCCATTCAAAATTATGATGCAACTTCAGCTGCATATTGCGCAATTGATACTGGTGACCAATAGAAAATTGCATGTATACTGAGATGATGCAATATTAGCCTTTAATTGCATCACTTCACTGCATAAAAGCTGCAGTATCTGTAGCTGATTGGAGTTCGTCTTTACATTTCGTTTTATGCTTATATAGGCTACTCAGTAATGCCTCGAACTTGTGTGAATAAAGCAGATAATTTCTGCTATATCTGCGGTGAAATAACTTTTATCTCACAAAAAAGGAGGATAACAGGAATGATTAAGAAAGCCTACAACTTGTATTTTGGCTGCAAGATAGGAGACCAGGACAAGAGCTGGGCACCACATATATGCTGCAATTCTTGTGGGACGGCACTGGAGCAATGGTTGAATGGAAAAAAGGCATCTATGCCTTTCGCTGTGTCAATGATTTGGAGAGAGCCAACAGATCATGTTAGTAATTGTTACTTTTGTATGGTGCCTCCAACAAAAGGGCTAAATAAGAAGAAAAAGTTATCTGTGCACTATCCAAATATTCCATCGGCAATACGTCCAGTTCCTCATGGAGAGGGGCTACCAATTCCTAAAGCACCAGAATCCTTCGTGGTTGAGTCAAGTGAGGAAGAACCTGAAGCGTGTAGTCACGTGCAGTTGTAAGAGATAGCCCTTTCCTCGAATACAAGAGAAAAGCCAAGAGAAGCAAAACCGACACAAACTGAAGACAAAACTAGTGAGAATCCTAAGTATTAAAATGATTCAACTTAGCTTATGGCTATAATTTTTCTTGGTAATCCTATGCAATATATTATGCCATTTAGGCTTTGTTATGTAGTCAATATCACTTGCTTTATATTTGTGGAAAGACATCTATCTATATAATTATTGTACATTATGTAGTCATTACGCCTATAGTAGAAAACTTTCCATTTACAGAAAAACTAGAGCCAATTGACAAATTTCATTGTTATATTTGAACTCAGAATGTGAAATTCATTAAGAAATGGATCCTTTTGTTTCCAAAACTGGCAAAAAATAAAAATTTGTTGAACAGTGTTATCGATCATGTGGAACATATTACCCCACTGCTGGTACCGTTTAAGCTGCCATCAGCATGCATGCATTACATTATTCTGGGACAACCAGTCAGTAGCAACTGTAATTATTCCACCATTGGCAATAGGTGTGGGATGGAATTGAAACGTTGGGGTAGGATGCGGTGAGACCACCAAGCTTTACACAATTTACTATGGCTCAATTATTGGCTATTAATTGTGAATATCATTACCATCTGATCAAGTCAGCTGGAAGCATATGTCATCTATATTGACTCAAACCTATCAGTGTATATTGCACCATTGCCATGCTTGCAATTATATACCCATAGTACATCCCTGCCTGGGCTCTGCTATGTGGAGGACTTCTTTGATGTTATTCTCAGCATTTGGCCATTCACGGAAGAGCTTATAATATTTCTATTACCACCGCATGTGGACATTAGTATCTGTCTTTGCATTATCATATACAGGAAGGATCCTGCTCAGGTATATTATTAGAGATGAGCGAATCAAACCAGGCGAAGTGGAATTCGATTCGAATTTCAGGAAAAATTCGATTCGCGTCGAATCCGAATATTAGCCTACTTCGGGTGCGCGAATCAGATTTTTCCCGATCAGCCGGCAAAAGTGTCCCTGCAGAGAGCTCCGCTATTTCTGACAGTTCTCTGACAGTTCCTTCACATGTACAGCGGTTGAAACATTGTATCTATTTGTTTCCATTTAGGATACAGATGTTTTTATTCGGAAACAGATACAATGTTTCAACCGCTGTAAATGTGAAGGAGCTGTCAGAGAACTGTCAGAAATAGAGGAGCTCTGCAGATACACTTAGCGGAGCTCTGCAGATACACTTTTTGCCGGTTTGGAATTCTTCTTATTTTCATCCTACTTCTTCTTCTTCTTCATCCTCATCCTCAGAAGAAGAAGAAGAGGATGAGGATGAAGAAGAAGAAGAAGAAGTAGGATGAAAATAAGAAGAATTCCAAGCCGGCAAAAAGTGTATCTGCAGAGCTCCTCTATTTCTGACAGATCTCTGACATAGAACTGTCAGAAATAGAGGAGCTCTGCAGATACACTTTTTGCCGGCTTGGAATTCTTCTTATTTTCATCCTACTTCTTCTTCTTCATCCTCATCCTCTTCTTCTTCTTCTGAGGATGAGGATGAAGAAGAAGAAGAAGAAGAAGTAGGATGAAAATAAGAAGAATTCCAAGCCAGCAAAAAGTGTATCTGCAGAGCTCCTCTAAGTGTATCTGCAGAATAGAGGAGCTCTGCAGATACACTTTTTGCCGGCTTGGAATTCTTCTTATTTTCATCCTACTTCTTCTTCTTCTTCTTCTTCCTCTTCATCCTCATCCTCTTCTTCTTCTTCTGAGGATGAGGATGAAGAAGAAGAAGTAGGATGAAAATAAGAAGAATTCCAAGCCGGCAAAAAGTGTATCTGCAGAGCTCCTCTAAGTGTATCTGCAGAATAGAGGAGCTCTGCAGATACACTTTTTGCCGGCTTGGAATTCTTCTTATTTTCATCCTACTTCTTCTTCTTCTTCTTCTTCTTCTTCATCCTCATCCTCATCCTCAGAAGAAGAAGAGGATGAGGATGAAGAGGAAAAAGAAGAAGAAGTAGGATGAAAATAAGAAGAATTCCAAGCCGGCAAAAAGTGTATCTGCAGAGCTCCTCTATTCTATTCTGCAGAAATAGCCTATTTCTGACAGTTCTGTGACATTCCCTCCATACAGCGGTTGAAACATTGTATCTATTTGTTTCCATTTATGGAAACAAATAGATACAATGTTTCAACCGCTGTATGGAGTGAATGTCAGAGAACTGTCAGGAATAGCGGAGCTCTGCAGATTTATGCAGATACACTTAGCAGAGCTCTGCAGATAGATACAGTGGTTGAAACATAGGCTATGTTTCAACCGCTGTATGGAGTGAATGTCAGAGAACTGTCAGAAATAGCCTATTTCTGACAGTTCTCTGACATTCACTCCATACAGCGGTTGAAACATAGCCTATGTTTCAACCGCTGTATCTATCTGCAGAGCTCCGCTAAGTGTATCTGCAGAGCTCCGCTATTTCTGACAGTTCTGTGACATTCCCTCCATACAGCGGTTGAAACATTGTATCTATTTGTTTCCATTTATGGAAACAAATAGATACAATGTTTCAACCGCTGTATGGAGGGAATGTCACAGAACTGTCAGAAATAGCGGAGCTCTGCAGATACACTTAGCGGAGCTCTGCAGATACACTTTTTTCCGGCTTGGAATTCTTCTTATTTTCATCCTACTTCTTCTTCTTCTTCTTCTTCATCATCCTCATCCTCATCCTCAGAAGAAGAAGAAGAGGATGAGGATGAGGATGAAGAAGAAGAAGAAGAAGAAGAAGAAGAAGAAGTAGGATGAAAATAAGAAGAATTCCAAGCCGGCAAAAAGTGTATCTGCAGAGCTCCGCTAAGTGTATCTGCAGAGCTCCGCTAAGAAATAGCGGAGCTCTGCAGATACACTTTTTGCCGGCTTGGAATTCTCCTTCTTCTCATCCTTCTTCTTCTTCTCATCCTTCTTCTTCTTCTCATCCTTCTCCTTCTTCTCATCCTTCTTCTCATCTTTCTTATTCTTCTCATCCTTCTCCTTCTTCTCATCTTTCTTCTTCTCATCCTTCTCCTTCTTCTCATCCTTCTTCTTCTCATCCTTCTCCTTCTTCTCATCCTTCTTCTCATCCTTCTCCTTCTTCTCATCCTTCTTCTCATCCTTCTCCTTCTTCTCATCCTTCTCCTTCTTCTCATCCTTCTCCTTCTCCTTCTTCTCATCCTTCTCCTTCTTCTCATCCTTCTCCTTCTTCTCATCCTTCTCCTTCTCCTTCTTCTCATCCTTCTCCTTCTTCTCATCCTTCTCCTTCTCCTTCTTCTCATCCTTCTCCTTCTTCTCATCCTTCTCCTTCTCATCCTTCTCCTTCTTCTCATCCTTCTCCTTCTTCTCATCCTTCTCCTTCTCCTTCTTCTCATCCTTCTCCTTCTCCATCTTCTCATCCTTCTCCTTCTCCTTCTTCTCATCCTTCTCCTTCTCCTTCTTCTCATCCTTCTCCTTCTTCTCATCCTTCTTCTCATCCTTCTCCTTCTTCTCATCCTTCTTCTCATCCTTCTCCTTCTTCTCATCCTTCTCCTTCTTCTCATCCTTCTTCTTCTTCTCATCCTTCTTCTTCTTCTCATCCTTCTCCTTCTTCTCATCCTTCTTCTCATCCTTCTCCTTCTTCTCATCCTTCTTCTCATACTTCTCCTTCTTCTCATCCTTCTCCTTCTTCTCATCCTTCTCCTTCTTCTCATCCTTCTCCTTCTCCTTCTTCTCATCCTTCTCCTTCTTCTCATCCTTCTCCTTCTCCTTCTTCTCATCCTTCTCCTTCTTCTCATCCTTCTCCTTCTCCTTCTTCTCATCCTTCTCCATCTTCTCATCCTTCTCCTTCTCCTTCTTCTCATCCTTCTCCTTCTTCTCATCCTTCTCCTTCTTCTCATCCTTCTCCTTCTCCTTCTTATCATCCTTCTCCTTCTCCTTCTTCTCATCCTTCTCCTTTTTCTCATCCTTCTCCTTCTTCTCATACTTCTCTTTCTCCTTCTTCTCATCCTTCTCCTTCTTCTCATCCTTCTCCTTCTCCATCTTCTCATCCTTCTCCTTCTTCTCATCCTTCTCCTTCTCCTTCTCCTTCTGCTTCTCCTTCTCCTTCTTCTCATCCTTCTCCTTCTTCTCATCCTTCTCCTTCTCCTTCTTCTCATCCTTCTCCTTCTTCTCATCCTTCTCCTTCTCCTTCTTCTCATCCTTCTCCTTCTCCTTCTCCTTCCTCATCTCCAAGGGCATTTAAATTAAAGGTACAGTGTTCTGCACTAATTTAAAGGCTCTCTGAAGCCTAGAAACCCTTTTTATAAATTAACTTCGTAGCGAATAAATTTGCATCGAATCGAATTTCTTCCTCAAATTCGGCGAATCAGCCGAATCGAATTTTTGAATAATTCGCTCATCTCTATATATTATCTCTGCTCCTATGGGACATTCTTGCAACATTCATCCTTGTCTCTCCCTCTACTAGTACCATTAGTGAGTCTCTTTGTACTCCTTGTTAGAAGGATAGTCTTTTAGAGGAG
Organism: Staurois parvus; assembly: GCF_062004578.1. NCBI lineage: Eukaryota > Metazoa > Chordata > Amphibia > Anura > Ranidae > Staurois > Staurois parvus. The sequence continues at coordinate 1,136,434 of NW_028317987.1, forward strand.
AGTATATCTAGGTTATAGCACTATTGTTCACTCTCATTGATGTCATTATACATGATTCACATTGTCCTATAGACAATATAAACTTGGCTCTTCTAATATCTCCATCTACACATAGTGCATGACCCCCTATGGCATAGTACTTTCACTGTGGTGCCGGGACGTCTTAGCGTGTGGCGTCATCCTGGAAGGTCACGTCATCTCCATCCTTCACTTTCTTCTGTTGGTGGTGGTGAGGTCTCATTTCTCATGGTGTTATATGTTTGCTAACTAATTCTGCAATAAATGCTTGAATTGTTTTTCATGCAAACCGCAGTTTGTCCTCATTGGGACCCCTTGACACAAGGGATCTCTTTCTCTTGGTCTCCCTTTTTTCTTTCCTATGCAGCAGCTGGTTCCAAGGACACCGCAGTATGATTCACAAGTGAGTCGGCATTAATATTTTGAAATATTAGGGGTCACCTTGATGGAATTCCTTTGGTTACAATTCACCAACATACTGTATAGCTAAGGGCATCCTGGTTTTTTATCATTCTTGTTATTAGTAGCATGCTGTAGCAAATGCTTAACAGTGGGAGGGGCCTACGGGGTGTGGTTAAACAAAACCCAGGCTTCCTTGTAGCTATAAATTATGCTTTGATTGCTGTTCCACAAGCAAAAATCTCACAGACACAAACCCCAGCAGGATCATAAAGAGCTTCCATTACAAATGGTTTTGCATAAACTGTGGAAGAGTGCATTACACAAAGTGTGTAAGGATTCATGAAAGCATGATGTACAGAGTGCAGGATTCAGGAATGCGTTATGTACAGAGTGCAGGATTCAGGAATGCGTTATATACAGAGTGCAGGGTTCAGGAGTGTGTTATGTACAGAGTGCAGGGTTTAGGAGTGTGTTACGTACAGAGTGCAGGGTTCAGGAGTGTGTTACGTACAGAGTGCAGGATTCAGGAGTGTGTTACGTACAGAGTGCAGGGTTCAGGAGTGCATTACACACAGAGTGCAGGATTCAGGAATGCGTTATATACAGAGTGCAGGGTTCAGGAGTGCGTTATGTACAGAGTGCAGGATTCAGGAATGCGTTATATACAGAGTGCAGGGTTCAGGAGTGTGTTATGTACAGAGTGCAGGGTTTAGGAGTGTGTTACGTACAGAGTGCAGGGTTCAGGAGTGTGTTACGTACAGAGTGCAGGATTCAGGAGTGTGTTACGTACAGAGTGCAGGGTTCAGGAGTGCATTACACACAGAGTGCAGGATTCAGGAATGCGTTATATACAGAGTGCAGGGTTCAGGAGTGCGTTATGTACAGAGTGCAGGATTCAGGAATGCGTTATATACAGAGTGCAGGGTTCAGGAGTGCGTTATGTACAGAGTGCAGGGTTCAGGAGTGTGTTACGTACAGAGTGCAGGGTTCAGGTGTATGTTATGTAAAGAGTGCAGGGTTCAGCAGTGCGTTATGTACAAAGTGCAGGGTTCAGGAGTGTATTACGTACAGAGTGCAGGGTTCAGGAGTGTATTATGTACAGAGTGCAGGGTTCAGGAATGCGTTATGTACAGAGTGCAGGGTTCAGGAATGCGTTATGTACAGAGTGCAGGGTTCAGGAATGCGTTATGTACAGAGTGCAGGATTCAGGAATGCGTTATGTACAGAGTGCAGGGTTCAGGAGTGCGTTATGTACAGAGTGCAGGGTTCAGGAGTGTGTTACGTACAGAGTGAAGGGTTCAGGTGTATGTTATGTAAAGAGTGCAGGGTTCAGCAGTGCGTTATGTACAAAGTGCAGGGTTCAGGAGTGTATTATGTACAGAGTGCAGGGTTCAGGAGTGTATTATGTACAGAGTGCAGGGTTCAGGAGTGTGTTACGTACAGAGTGCAGGATTCAGGAGTGTGTTACGTACAGAGTGCAGGATTCAAGAGTGTGTTATGTACAGAGTGCAGGATTCAGGAGTGTGTTACGTACAGAGTGCAGGATTCAGGAGTGTGTTACGTACAGAGTGCAGGATTCAGGAGTGTGTTATATACAGAGTGCAGGGTTCAGGAATGCGTCATGTACAGAGTGCAGGGTTCAGGAATGCGTTATGTACAGAGTGCAGGGTTCAGGAGTGTGTTATGTACAGAGTGCAGGGTTCAGAAATGCGTTATGTACAGAGTGCAGGGTTCAGGAATGCGTTATGTACAGAGTGCAGGGTTCAGGAGTGTGTTATGTACAGAGTGCAGGGTTCAGGAGTGCGTTATGTACAGAGTGCAGGGTTCAGGAGTGTGTTACGTACAGAGTGCAGGGTTCAGGAGTGTGTTATGTAAAGAGTGCAGGGTTCAGCAGTGCGTTATGTACAAAGTGCAGGGTTCAGGAGTGTATTACGTACAGAGTGCAAGATTCAGGAGTGTATTATGTACAGAGTGCAGGGTTCAGGTGTACGTTATGTACAGAGTGCAGGGTTCAGGAATGCGTTATGTACAGAGTGCAGGGTTCAGGAATGCGTTATGTACAGAGTGCAGGATTCAGGAATGTGTTACATACAGAGTGCAGGGTTCAGGAGTGCGTTATGTACAGAGTGCAGGGTTCAGGAATGCGTTATGTACAGAGTGCAGGATTCAGGAATGTGTTACATACAGAGTGCAGGGTTCAGGAGTGCGTTATGTACAGAGTTCAGGATTCAGGAGTGCGTTATGTACAGAGTGCAGGATTCAGGAATGTGTTATATACAGAGTGCAGGATTCAGGAGTGCATTACATACAGATTGCAGGATTCAGGAGTGCGTTATGTACAGAGTGCAGGATTCAGGAATGCGTTATATACAGAGTGCAGAATTCAGGAATGCGTTATGTACAGAGTGCAGGATTCAGGAGTGCATTACACACAGAGTGCAGGATTCAGGAATGCATTATGTACAGAGTGCAGGATTCAGGAGTGCGTTACATACAGAGTGCAGGGTTCAGGAATGCATTATGTACAGAGTGCAGGGTTCAGGAATGTGTTACATACAGAGTGCAGGGTTCAGGAATGCGTTATGTACAGAGTGCAGGGTTCAGGAATGTGTTACGTACAGAGTGCAGGGTTCAGGAATGCGTTATGTACAGAGTGCAGGGTTCAGGAATGCGTTATGTACAGTGTGCAGGATTCAGGAATGCGTTATGTACAGAGTGCAGGGTTCAGGAGTGTGTTACGTACAGAGTGCAGGGTTCAGGAGTGCGTTATGTACAGAGTGCAGGATTCAGGAATGCGTTATGTACAGAGTGCAGGATTCAGGAGTGCGTTATGTACAGAGTGCAGGATTTAGGAATGCGTTATGTACAGAGTGCAGGATTCAGGAGTGCGTCACGTACAGAGTTCAGGATTCAGGAGTGCGTTACATACAGAGTGCAGGATTCAGGAGTGCGTTATGTACAGAGTGCAGGGTTCAAGAGTGCGTTATATACAGAGTGCAGGGTTCAGGAATGTGTTATGTACAGAGTGCAGAGTTCAGGTGTATGTTATGTACAGAGTGCAGGGTTCAGGAGTGTGTTACGTACAGAGTGCAGGATTCAAGAGTGTGTTATGTACAGAGTGCAGGATTCAGGAGTGTGTTATGTACAGAGTGCAGGGTTCAGGAGTGTGTTATGTACAGAGTGCAGGATTCAGGAGTGTGTTATGTACAGAGTGCAGGATTCAGGAGTGTGTTATGTACAGAGTGCAGGATTCAGGAGTGTGTTACGTACAGAGTGCAGGGTTCAGGAGTGCATTACACACAGAGTGCAGGATTCAGGAATGCGTTATGTACAGAGTGCAGGATTCAGGAATGCGTTATGTACAGAGTGCAGGGTTCAGGAGTGCGTTATGTACAGAGTGCAGGGTTCAGGAGTGTGTTACGTACAGAGTGAAGGGTTCAGGTGTATGTTATGTAAAGAGTGCAGGGTTCAGCAGTGCGTTATGTACAAAGTGCAGGGTTCAGGAGTGTATTATGTACAGAGTGCAGGGTTCAGGAATGTGTTATGTACAGAGTGCAGGGTTCAGGAATGTGTTATGTACAGAGTGCAGGGTTCAGGAGTGTGTTACGTACAGAGTGCAGGATTCAAGAGTGTGTTATGTACAGAGTGCAGGATTCAGGAGTGTGTTACGTACAGAGTGCAGGATTCAGGAGTGTGTTACGTACAGAGTGCAGGATTCAGGAGTGTGTTATATACAGAGTGCAGGGTTCAGGAATGCGTCATGTACAGAGTGCAGGGTTCAGGAATGCGTTATGTACAGAGTGCAGGGTTCAGGAGTGTGTTATGTACAGAGTGCAGGGTTCAGGAATGCGTTATGTACAGAGTGCAGGGTTCAGGAATGCGTTATGTACAGAGTGCAGGGTTCAGGAGTGTGTTATGTACAGAGTGCAGGGTTCAGGAGTGCGTTATGTACAGAGTGCAGGGTTCAGGAGTGTGTTACGTACAGAGTGCAGGGTTCAGGAGTGTGTTATGTAAAGAGTGCAGGGTTCAGCAGTGCGTTATGTACAAAGTGCAGGGTTCAGGAGTGTATTACGTACAGAGTGCAAGATTCAGGAGTGTATTATGTACAGAGTGCAGGGTTCAGGTGTACGTTATGTACAGAGTGCAGGGTTCAGCAGTGCATTATGTACAGAGTGCAGGGTTCAGGAATGCGTTATGTACAGAGTGCAGGATTCAGGAGTGCATTACATACAGATTGCAGGATTCAGGAGTGCGTTATGTACAGAGTGCAGGATTCAGGAATGCGTTATATACAGAGTGCAGAATTCAGGAATGCGTTATGTACAGAGTGCAGGATTCAGGAGTGCATTACACACAGAGTGCAGGATTCAGGAATGCATTATGTACAGAGTGCAGGATTCAGGAGTGCGTTACATACAGAGTGCAGGGTTCAGGAATGCATTATGTACAGAGTGCAGGGTTCAGGAATGTGTTACATACAGAGTGCAGGGTTCAGGAATGCGTTATGTACAGAGTGCAGGGTTCAGGAATGTGTTACGTACAGAGTGCAGGGTTCAGGAATGCGTTATGTACAGAGTGCAGGGTTCAGGAATGCGTTATGTACAGTGTGCAGGATTCAGGAATGCGTTATGTACAGAGTGCAGGATTCAGGAGTGTGTTACGTACAGAGTGCAGGGTTCAGGAGTGCGTTATGTACAGAGTGCAGGATTCAGGAATGCGTTATGTACAAAGTGCAGGATTCAGGAGTGCGTTATGTACAGAGTGCAGGATTTAGGAATGCGTTATGTACAGAGTGCAGGATTCAGGAGTGCGTCACGTACAGAGTTCAGGATTCAGGAGTGCGTTACATACAGAGTGCAGGATTCAGGAGTGCGTTATGTACAGAGTGCAGGGTTCAAGAGTGCGTTATATACAGAGTGCAGGGTTCAGGAATGTGTTATGTACAGAGTGCAGAGTTCAGGTGTATGTTATGTACAGAGTGCAGGGTTCAGGAGTGTGTTACGTACAGAGTGCAGGGTTCAGGAGTGCATTACACACAGAGTGCAGGATTCAGGAATGCGTTATATACAGAGTGCAGGGTTCAGGAGTGCGTTATGTACAGAGTGCAGGATTCAGGAATGCGTTATATACAGAGTGCAGGGTTCAGGAGTGCGTTATGTACAGAGTGCAGGGTTCAGGAGTGTGTTACGTACAGAGTGCAGGGTTCAGGTGTATGTTATGTAAAGAGTGCAGGGTTCAGCAGTGCGTTATGTACAAAGTGCAGGGTTCAGGAGTGTATTACGTACAGAGTGCAGGGTTCAGGAGTGTATTATGTACAGAGTGCAGGATTCAGGAATGCGTTATATACAGAGTGCAGAATTCAGGAATGCGTTATGTACAGAGTGCAGGATTCAGGAGTGCATTACACACAGAGTGCAGGATTCAGGAATGCATTATGTACAGAGTGCAGGATTCAGGAGTGCGTTACATACAGAGTGCAGGGTTCAGGAATGCATTATGTACAGAGTGCAGGGTTCAGGAATGTGTTACATACAGAGTGCAGGGTTCAGGAATGCGTTATGTACAGAGTGCAGGGTTCAGGAATGTGTTACGTACAGAGTGCAGGGTTCAGGAATGCGTTATGTACAGAGTGCAGGGTTCAGGAATGCGTTATGTACAGAGTGCAGGGTTCAGGAATGCGTTATGTACAGAGTGCAGGATTCAGGAGTGTGTTACGTACAGAGTGCAGGGTTCAGGAGTGCGTTATGTACAGAGTGCAGGATTCAGGAATGCGTTATGTACAGAGTGCAGGATTCAGGAGTGCGTTATGTACAGAGTGCAGGATTTAGGAATGCGTTATGTACAGAGTGCAGGATTCAGGAGTGCGTCACGTACAGAGTTCAGGATTCAGGAGTGCGTTACATACAGAGTGCAGGATTCAGGAGTGCGTTATGTACAGAGTGCAGGGTTCAAGAGTGCGTTATATACAGAGTGCAGGGTTCAGGAATGTGTTATGTACAGAGTGCAGAGTTCAGGTGTATGTTATGTACAGAGTGCAGGGTTCAGGAGTGTGTTACGTACAGAGTGCAGGGTTCAGGAGTGCATTACACACAGAGTGCAGGATTCAGGAATGCGTTATATACAGAGTGCAGGGTTCAGGAGTGCATTATGTACAGAGTGCAGGATTCAGGAATGCGTTATATACAGAGTGCAGGGTTCAGGAGTGCGTTATGTACAGAGTGCAGGGTTCAGGAGTGTGTTACGTACAGAGTGCAGGGTTCAGGTGTATGTTATGTAAAGAGTGCAGGGTTCAGCAGTGCGTTATGTACAAAGTGCAGGGTTCAGGAGTGTATTACGTACAGAGTGCAGGGTTCAGGAGTGTATTATGTACAGAGTGCAGGGTTCAGGAATGCGTTATGTACAGAGTGCAGGGTTCAGGAATGCGTTATGTACAGAGTGCAGGGTTCAGGAGTGTGTTACGTACAGAGTGCAGGATTCAGGAGTGTGTTACGTACAGAGTGCAGGATTCAAGAGTGTGTTATGTACAGAGTGCAGGATTCAGGAGTGTGTTACGTACAGAGTGCAGGGTTCAGGAATGCGTTATGTACAGAGTGCAGGATTCAGGAATGTGTTACGTACAGAGTGCAGGATTCAGGAGTGTGTTATGTACAGAGTGCAGGATTCAGGAGTGTGTTACGTACAGAGTGCAGGATTCAGGAGTGTGTTATGTACAGAGTGCAGGGTTCAGGAGTGCATTACACACAGAGTGCAGGATTCAGGAATGCGTTATGTACAGAGTGCAGGATTCAGGAATGCGTTATGTACAGAGTGCAGGGTTCAGGAGTGTGTTATGTACAGAGTGCAGGGTTCAGGAGTGCGTTATGTACAGAGTGCAGGGTTCAGGAGTGTGTTACGTACAGAGTGAAGGGTTCAGGTGTATGTTATGTAAAGAGTGCAGGGTTCAGCAGTGCGTTATGTACAAAGTGCAGGGTTCAGGAGTGTATTATGTACAGAGTGCAGGGTTCAGGAATGTGTTATGTACAGAGTGCAGGGTTCAGGAATGTGTTATGTACAGAGTGCAGGGTTCAGGAGTGTGTTACGTACAGAGTGCAGGATTCAGGAGTGTGTTATGTACAGAGTGCAGGATTCAAGTGTGTGTTATGTACAGAGTGCAGGATTCAGGAGTGTGTTACGTACAGAGTGCAGGATTCAGGAGTGTGTTATATACAGAGTGCAGGGTTCAGGAATGCGTTATGTACAGAGTGCAGGGTTCAGGAGTGTGTTATGTACAGAGTGCAGGGTTCAGGAATGCGTTATGTACAGAGTGCAGGGTTCAGGAGTGCGTTATGTACAGAGTGCAGGGTTCAGGAGTGTGTTACGTACAGAGTGCAGGGTTCAGGAGTGTGTTATCTAAAGAGTGCAGGGTTCAGCAGTGCGTTATGTACAAAGTGCAGGGTTCAGGAGTGTATTACGTACAGAGTGCAAGATTCAGGAGTGTATTATGTACAGAGTGCAGGGTTCAGGTGTACGTTATGTACAGAGTGCAGGGTTCAGGTGTATGTTATGTAAAGAGTGCAGGGTTCAGCAGTGCGTTATGTACAAAGTGCAGGGTTCAGGAGTGTATTATGTACAGAGTGCAGGGTTCAGGAATGTGTTATGTACAGAGTGCAGGGTTCAGGAATGTGTTATGTACAGAGTGCAGGGTTCAGGAGTGTGTTACGTACAGAGTGCAGGATTCAGGAGTGTGTTATGTACAGAGTGCAGGATTCAAGTGTGTGTTATGTACAGAGTGCAGGATTCAGGAGTGTGTTACGTACAGAGTGCAGGATTCAGGAGTGTGTTATATACAGAGTGCAGGGTTCAGGAATGCGTTATGTACAGAGTGCAGGGTTCAGGAGTGTGTTATGTACAGAGTGCAGGGTTCAGGAATGCGTTATGTACAGAGTGCAGGGTTCAGGAGTGCATTATGTACAGAGTGCAGGGTTCAGGAGTGTGTTACGTACAGAGTGCAGGGTTCAGGAGTGTGTTATCTAAAGAGTGCAGGGTTCAGCAGTGCGTTATGTACAAAGTGCAGGGTTCAGGAGTGTATTACGTACAGAGTGCAAGATTCAGGAGTGTATTATGTACAGAGTGCAGGGTTCAGGTGTACGTTATGTACAGAGTGCAGGGTTCAGCAGTGCATTATGTACAGAGTGCAGGGTTCAGGAATGCGTTATGTACAGAGTGCAGGATTCAGGAATGTGTTACATACAGAGTGCAGGGTTCAGGAGTGCGTTATGTACAGAGTTCAGGATTCAGGAGTGCGTTATGTACAGAGTGCAGGATTCAGGAATGCGTTATATACAGAGTGCAGGATTCAGGAGTGCATTACATACAGATTGCAGGATTCAGGAGTGCGTTATGTACAGAGTGCAGGATTCAGGAATGCGTTATGTACAGAGTGCAGGATTCAGGAGTGCGTTACATACAGAGTGCAGGGTTCAGGAATGCATTATGTACAGAGTGCAGGGTTCAGGAATGTGTTACGTACAGAGTGCAGGGTTCAGGAATGCGTTATGTACAGAGTGCAGGGTTCAGGAATGCGTTATGTACAGTGTGCAGGATTCAGGAATGCGTTATGTACAGAGTGCAGGATTCAGGAGTGTGTTACGTACAGAGTGCAGGGTTCAGGAGTGCGTTATGTACAGAGTGCAGGATTCAGGAATGCGTTATGTACAGAGTGCAGGATTCAGGAGTGCGTTATGTACAGAGTGCAGGATTTAGGAATGCGTTATGTACAGAGTGCAGGATTCAGGAGTGCGTCACGTACAGAGTTCAGGATTCAGGAGTGCGTTACATACAGAGTGCAGGATTCAGGAGTGCGTTATGTACAGAGTGCAGGGTTCAAGAGTGCGTTATATACAGAGTGCAGGGTTCAGGAATGTGTTATGTACAGAGTGCAGAGTTCAGGTGTATGTTATGTACAGAGTGCAGGGTTCAGGAGTGTGTTACGTACAGAGTGCAGGATTCAGGAGTGTGTTACGTACAGAGTGCAGGGTTCAGGTGTACATTATGTACAGAGTGCAGGGTTCAGGAATGCGTTATGTACAGAGTGCAGGGTTCAGGTGTATTTTATGTACAGAGTGCAGGGTTCAGGAGTGTGTTACGTTCAGAGTGCAGGATTCAGGAGTGTGTTACGTACAGAGTGCAGGGTTCAGGTGTACATTATGTACAGAGTGCAGGGTTCAGGTGTATGTTATGTACAGAGTTCAGGGTTCAGCAGTGCGTTATGTACAAAGTGCAGGGTTCAGGAATGTATTACGTACAGAGTGCAGAGTTCAGGTGTACGTTATGTACATAGTGCAGGGTTCAGCAGTGCGTTATGTACAGAGTGCAGAGTTCAGGGATGGTTTATGTACAGAATGCAGGGTTCAGGTGTACGTTATGTACAGAGTGCAGGGTTCAGCAGTGCGTTATGTACAGAGTGCAGGGTTCAGCAGTGCGTTATGTACAGAGTGCAGAGTTCAGGAGTGTGTTATGTACAGAGTGCAGGGTTCAGGTGTACGTTATGTACAGAGTGCAGAGTTCAGGTGTACGTTATGTACATAGTGCAGGGTTCAGCAGTGCGTTATGTACAGAGTGCAGGGTTCGGGAGTGTGTTACGTACAGAGTGCAGGGTTCAGGTGTATGTTATGTACAGAGTGCAGGGTTCAGCAGTGCGTTATGTACAAAGTGCAGGTTTCAGGAGTGTATTACGTACAGAGTGCAGGGTTCAGGTGTACGTTATGTACAGAGTGCAGAGTTCAGGGATGGTTTATGTACAGAATGCAGGGTTCAGGTGTACGTTATGTACAGAGTGCAGGGTTCAGCAGTGCGTTATGTACAGAGTGCAGGGTTCAGCAGTGCGTTATGTACAGAGTGCAGAGTTCAGGAGTGTGTTATGTACAGAGTGCAGGGTTCAGGTGTACGTTATGTACATAGTGCAGGGTTCAGCAGTGCGTTATGTACAGAGTGCAGGGTTCGGGAGTGTGTTACGTACAGAGTGCAGGGTTCAGGTGTATGTTATGTACAGAGTGCAGGGTTCAGCAGTGCGTTATGTACAAAGTGCAGGTTTCAGGAGTGTATTACGTACAGAGTGCAGGGTTCAGGTGTACGTTATGTACAGAGTGCAGGGTTCAGGTGTACGTTATGTACAGAGTGCACAGTTCAGGTGTATGTTATGTACATAGTGCAGGGTTCAGCAGTGCGTTATGTACAGAGTGCAGAGTTCAGGAGTGTGTTACGTACAGAGTGCAGGGTTCAGCAGTGTGTTATGTACAAAGTGCAGGGTTCAGGTGTATGTTATGTACAGAGTGCAGGGTTCAGCAGTGCGTTATGTACAGAGTGCAGGGTTCGGGAGTGTGTTACGTACAGAGTGCAGGGTTCAGGTGTATGTTATGTACAGAGTGCAGGGTTCAGCAGTGCGTTATGTACAAAGTGCAGGTTTCAGGAGTGTATTACGTACAGAGTGCAGGGTTCAGGTGTACGTTATGTACAGAGTGCAGGGTTCAGGTGTACGTTATGTACAGAGTGCACAGTTCAGGTGTATGTTATGTACATAGTGCAGGGTTCAGCAGTGCGTTATGTACAGAGTGCAGGGTTCAGCAGTGTGTTATGTACAAAGTGCAGAGTTCAGGTGTATGTTATTTACAGAGTGCAGGGTTCAGGTGTATGTTATGTACAGAGTGCAGGGTTCAGCAGTGCGTTATGTACAGAGTGCAGAGTTCAGGGATGGTTTATGTACAGAATGCAGGGTTCAGGTGTACGTTATGTACAGAGTGCAGGGTTCAGCAGTGCGTTATGTACAGAGTGCAGGGTTCAGCAGTGCGTTATGTACAGAGTGCAGAGTTCAGGAGTGTGTTATGTACAGAGTGCAGGGTTCAGGTGTACGTTATGTACAGAGTGCAGAGTTCAGGTGTACGTTATGTACATAGTGCAGGGTTCAGCAGTGCGTTATGTACAGAGTGCAGGGTTCGGGAGTGTGTTACGTACAGAGTGCAGGGTTCAGGTGTATGTTATGTACAGAGTGCAGGGTTCAGCAGTGCGTTATGTACAAAGTGCAGGTTTCAGGAGTGTATTACGTACAGAGTGCAGGGTTCAGGTGTACGTTATGTACAGAGTGCAGGGTTCAGGTGTACGTTATGTACAGAGTGCACAGTTCAGGTGTATGTTATGTACATAGTGCAGGGTTCAGCAGTGCGTTATGTACAGAGTGCAGAGTTCAGGAGTGTGTTACGTACAGAGTGCAGGGTTCAGCAGTGTGTTATGTACAAAGTGCAGGGTTCAGGTGTATGTTATGTACAGAGTGCAGGGTTCAGCAGTGCGTTATGTACAGAGTGCAGGGTTCAGGTGTGCGTTATGTACAGAGTGCAGAGTTCAGCAGTCCGGTATGTACAGAGTGCAGGGTTCAGGAGTGCCTTATGTATAGAGTGCAGGATTCAGGAGTGCATTACATGCAGAGTGCAGGGTTCAGGAGTGCGTTATGTACAGAGTGCAGGGTTCGGGAGTGTGTTACGTACAGAGTGCAGGGTTCAGGTGTATGTTATGTACAGAGTGCAGGGTTCAGCAGTGCGTTATGTACAAAGTGCAGGTTTCAGGAGTGTATTACGTACAGAGTGCAGGGTTCAGGTGTACGTTATGTACAGAGTGCAGGGTTCAGGTGTACGTTATGTACAGAGTGCACAGTTCAGGTGTATGTTATGTACATAGTGCAGGGTTCAGCAGTGCGTTATGTACAGAGTGCAGGGTTCAGCAGTGTGTTACGTACAGAGTGCAGGGTTCAGCAGTGTGTTATGTACAAAGTGCAGGGTTCAGGTGTATGTTATGTACAGAGTGCAGGGTTCAGCAGTGCGTTATGTACAGAGTGCAGGGTTCAGGTGTGCGTTATGTACAGAGTGCAGAGTTCAGCAGTCCGGTATGTACAGAGTGCAGGGTTCAGGAGTGCCTTATGTATAGAGTGCAGGATTCAGGAGTGCATTACATGCAGAGTTCAGGATTCAGGAGTGCGTTATGTACAGAGTGCAGAATTCAGGGATGGTTTATGTACAGAGTTCAGTGTTCTAAAAGCTTGATGATCAGCATACAGGAGTCGAGGGAGGAATGTCGGCATCAGATGAACAACCAATGAGTGCAGCTGAGCAGGACGTGCAGCAGTGTAAACATCCAGCACAGCCAGGAAATGTCCAGCAAGCCGGCAGAGGTATGGCTACAAGGAGATAGGATTCAGCTGCCAAGTCCAACCTGTGATGTTGGGGATGGGTGGAGCCACTATGTATTTCAGGGGCTCCTACCCATTTTAAAAACACCCCATTCATAGGGAAACAGCCTGCATTTATACATTGCTGGGCAGGGAAGATGGTGACAAGGGGCAAGACCAGTTGGATGTACTGCAAGTGCACCCACAGAGGTGTATAATTCAGGTTTATTATACACTGTGAGTGCACATGCAGTACATCCAACTGGTCTTGCCCCTTGTCACCATCTTCCCTGCCCAGCAATGTATAAATGCAGGCTGTTTGTCTTTGCAATGCTTGCTTGAAAAAGGGGGCGGAGCACCTGAAATGCCTATCAGCCCCACCCATCCCTGACATTGCAGGTTGGAGATGACAGCTGCACACTCTCTCTCATTGTGGCTGCAAGCTCTGCTTGCCTTCCGGCCAATCCCTGGCTGTGCTAGATGTTCACACTGCTCAGATGGAAGTTAGTATATAAAGCATAGATAGAGTAATGTGAGACAAAGTCCCTGTATACCGGGACTGTGGGACAAAGGTGAAAATGCAGGAAGGTCCCACCCAACCTGGGACTGTTAGGAGTTATGGTATCAGTGTCAGACCTGACACCTGTCGTACAAGAGATGAATGTTGCTGTGAGGACTGACCTGGACTACATACCTGTTCGTGGTGACACAGGCTGGGTGACATGTCCTTTCCTTTACCAGAGGAATGACACCATTCTATTCAGGGAACACAGAATCCTTCCTGAGACTCGGAGACTCCACCAAACTATCTGATACAACCTACAGACACACCCGTACAAAGTGCAGGATGACGGAGAAAAGATGGAGATCACTGACTCACACAATGAACTCTGTACTGTCCTTCTACAGCAAACCGCATACAGCAATATACAGAGCTACAGTACAGTGAGGAACAGAAGTATTTGAACCCCCTGTGATTTTGCAAGTTCTCCCACTTCTCCATCATGGAGGGTCTGACATTCACATTGTAGGTGCATTCCCACTCTGAGAGACAGAATTCAGGAAATCCCATTGTATGATTTGTAAAGAATGTATTTGTCTCGCACGGCTGAACAGAAGTATTTGAACCCCTGAGAAAATCCGTGTTAATATTTGGTACAGAAGCCTTTGTCTGCAATTACAGAGGTCAGATGTTTCCTGTAGTTCCTGACCAGGTTTGCACTACAACAGGGATTTTGGCCCCCTCCTCCACACAGATCTCCTCTAGATCTGTCAGGTTTCGGGGCTGTCGCTGAGCAACACGGAGTTTCAGCTCCCTCCAAAGATGTTCTATTGGATTTAGGTCTGGAGACTGGCTAGGCCACTCCAGAACCTTGATATGCTTCTTACGGAGCCACTCCTTGGTTCTCCTGGCTGTGTGCTTCGGGTCGTTGTCATGTTGGAAGACCCAGCCATGACCCATCTTCAATGCTCTGACTGAGGGAAGGAGGTTGTTGCTCAAAATCTCACAATAAATGGCCCCATTCATCCTCTCCTTGATACAGTGCAGTCGTCCCTGTCCCCTTCGCAGAAAGGCACCCCCAAAGCATGATGTTACCACCCCCATGCTTCACAGTAGGGATGGTGTTCTTGGGATGCAACTCATCCTTCTTTTTCCTCCAAACATGACGAGTGAAGTTTAGACCAAAAAGTTCTACTTTAGTCTCCTCTGACCACATGACTTTCTCCCATGCCTCCTCTGGATCATCCAGATGGTCATTGGCAAACTTCAGACGGGCCTGGACATGTGATGACTGGAGCAGGGGAACCTTCAGACGGGCCTGGACATGTGATGACTGGAGCAGGGGAACCTTCAGACGGGCCTGGACATGTGATGACTGGAGCAGGGGAACCTTCAGACGGGCCTGGACATGTGATGACTTGAGCAGGGGAACCTTCAGACGGGCCTGGACATGTGATGACTTGAGCAGGGGAACCTTCAGACGGGCCTGGACATGTGATGACTGGAGCAGGGGAACCTTCCGTGCAATGCATGATTGGAAACCATGACGGCGTAGTGTTCTACCGACAGTGACCTGTGAAACTGTGGTCCCAGCTCTCTTCATGTCATTGACCAGCTCCTCCCTTGTAGTTCTGGGCTGATTCCTCACCTTTCTTATCATCAGTGATACCCCACGAGGTGAGATCTTGCATGGAGCCCCAGTCCGAGGGAGACTGACAGTCGTCTTTAGCCTCTTCCGTTTTCTAACAATTCTTCCAACAGTTGATCTATTTTCACCAAGCTGCTTGGCAATTGCCCCGTAGCCCTTTCCAGCCTTGTGGAGGTCCGCAATTTTGTCTCTGGTGTCTTTTGACAGCTCTTTGATCTTGCCCATGGTAGTAGTTGGCGTCTGACTGACTGTGGGGTGGACAGGTGTCTTTAAAGAGCTCAGACAGGTGCTACTAAGTTAGATGAATGAGTGGAGTAGAGGGGGACTTTTTAAAGGCACAGTAACAGGTCTTTGAGAGCCAGAATTCTTGCTGTTTCTTAGGTGTTCAAATACTTCTGTTCAGCAGTGCGAGACAAATACATTCTTACAAATCATACAATGTGATTTCCTGAATTCTGTCTCTCAGAGTGGGAATGCACCTACAATGTGAATGTCAGACCCCTCCATGATTTCTAAGTGGGAGAACTTGCAAAATCGCAGGGGGTTCACATACTTCTGTTCCTCACTGTATATGTCAGAGCTATAAAAAGTTTATTAAACATTTTACAAACATACAACTTAATAAAAACATTTATACATATTGTGACAGAGGGAGGCTCTGTCACTAGGAGAAGATAGTAAAATGTATCTTTGGTTTTCTCTAGGTTCTGTCATTCTGAATCGAACTTTCAATCCTGTGCCTGGTTTTTGCCAGATGCCTGCGACCTGTCTGAGTGCACAGGTGTGCAGGGGTGGATATATACACAGGTTGATGAAAGATCAATGCTGGGACCAATTTGGAGACTGCTCCCAGTGTGGGAGATGGAAGGTCTAAACCCAGATCAGGGGGCCCCAGCCAGGAGCCAGAGGGTCTCATCAAAGGGTCAGAGGTGCCCCTATCAGAAGCCAAGAGGCAGTGGGTCACAGTTCCAGGAGTCAGGTCGGCTCCTTTCCGGGTGTCAGGAGAACCCCAACCTATAGGCCAGAGGTGGACTTTGCAGCGGGGCACTGTGATTAAAGACTAGAGAGCCAATTGTTCCAGGAGAGCTGAACAACACAGTCAGAGGGACTGATGAGGGAAGCAGCAGCTCTGCCAAAAAATGAGCCGGGTGGCTTGGTATTTCCATTTGTGCATATTATGTGGAAGAAACCCGTGTTATCTTTGGATAAAAGTGGGCTACTATAGAGTCCAGTCCACTCTAGATGTGCTTTATAGGGCTTCTTCTGCCCACTGTTATTTAACCACTTTAGGACCACCCACAGTACATTTCCTGCTACAAGGCGGCTCCTGTGCACAGGATCACATATATATACATGATTCTGCATTTTTTCGGTGCCCGGTGATTACCGGCAATCACCGACAGGGAGGAGGGCTGCATTGTTTACAAAGCAGCCATCCTCCCTGTCAGTTTGGGCACACTGCTCTGGATGGTTGAGCACAGCAATCTCCATCAGTGTGCTTACAGTGAAGCACACACGCCCTGCCCCCTAGTAAATCACTCCCAGTACACAGTTAACCCTTTGATGGCCCCAGATGTTAACCTATTCCTCCCCAGTCCCATTAGTACAGTGTCAGTGCTTTAGTTTGTAGGGCAGTGTACATGGGGTTATCAAGGCAGTGTACAGTGTTAGAAGGGCAGCGGGGGGGAGTGCACATGCACGGCTGACGGTACGGGACATGTCTCCCTGAGGCTCCTCCGTGCCGCGGGTAAGACAGCCTCACCGCTGTGCGATCCGGGCTCGCACTGCCCTACGAGCGGCCCCGATCACCTCCATAACCCCCTGGCCACCTGTAATAATGGTCAGGGGGGCCCATAAGCATCAGGTGGCGCCGCCACACAAGCCCATAAAGGAGGCCCTAGCTCGGGCCTCCTCCAAGATGGCCGCCGCATTGGGGAACTACAGTGCCCAGCCAGCATCTTCCAGGCTTGCAGCCTTACGGCCAGAGCAACCGAGCCAGCCATGCTCTTCAGAGGGTGAGTCTGCTGATGAAACTGAGACCCCCATGCCTAGCACGACGCCTGACCTTACTGCCTCTGACCTCCTGGCCCACTTTGAAAAAATGCTGCACAAGGCCCTGAAACAGACCTCTGACTGCATTACTGACAAGCTGTCCAGGGAAATTCGTGAGCTGGGGCAACACACTGCAGACCTGGAACAGAGGGTGGAAGACATTGACGCAGCACTTCAAACGCAGGGGGACGAGCTTGACCTGCTGCGGGACAAAAACCTTACACTTCAGGCGTGTCTAGAGGACTTTGAGAACCGGGCTAGATGCTCCAACGTACGTATTCGCGGCCTCCCTGAGTCGATCATTGATGTCCACTCTACAGTTACTGCGCTATTCCAAGAGCTCACCCCTGCTATTCCGATAGAACACCTTGAGATGGACAGGGTTCACAGGGCACTAGCTCCTAAGCACACTGATGGCCGCCGCGAGATATAGCTAAACTCCATTTTTTCCGAACAAAAGAGCAACTACTACAAGCCGCCCGCAACTCGGAGTCCCTCATGTTTCAAGGTCATGTTTATCAGCTATTCCAGGACCTCTGTCCCACTACTATCACCAAGTGCAGAGCCATGAAACCGCACCTGCTAGTGCTTCAGCAGCACAATATACCATTTAAATGGTGCTTCCCCTTTGCTTTGCGTTTCAGATACCAAGCCCAGGACCACGTATGCAAGACCACTGATGAACTTCTGGACACACTACGGAACCTCCAGCTACACCCCCCGCAACACCATCAGAGACTTCCAGAAGGCGAACGGCGTCGTGCTCTCCGCAGAAACTGCAGCCTCCACGGATCCCTAATGGTCACCTGAACGTGCACAAGCGAGGTCGCTTTTCGTCTCCTGCTCCCTCTCCACAAGACTCTATGGACTGAGTCCTGTTGACCACTTCTACTCCTCCAACCTGCTCCTCATGCGGTGGACCGTGGCCACCCACGTAGTCGCTACTTGCAGAGTCAAGTCAATTGACCCCCCACCTGACGGTTTACATTGCACACCTGTATCCTTATACTTGTTTGCTGGGCTTCATTTGTTTTTCTACTTTTTTCATCCGACCAGCTCAGGATACATGCCGCCCTAGATGTGAATTGCATTGGGGTGTTACTTGACCTATTGTTTGCTAAGTTTGGGCTATTGTTGGGCCTCTACCTTACCTGATGGACCTCCGGTCCCAGCGGCTTTGTTGACCCGGTTCCGGTCTTTTAGAGGCTGTGCCGTGTTGGTCGGGGTCGCCGGCACCGAGGCTCCCCAGGTTCCTTGCCCGCTGAGTTTGACGTTTTCTTTCTTTCCAGGATTGCTCAATATTTGTATGTCTACATGCTGTCTTACTTGCTGCCTGCGCACCTGTGCACTCGCCACTAGCCCCTTTGGTGTCCCGTTTCTTTACACCACTTGGGCTACAACCTCTCCCCGGGCCACCCGGGTATCCCCGGAGACCATTTTCCTTTTCTTTTTCTTTCAGCCTCTTTATGGTCCTCTTTACCTACCCTAGACCACCCTTACCCTTCCCCATCCCTACCCTTACTCTTATGTACGGCTCCTTGTTAACCATTAGCCGCCCGGCCAATGGCCGTTTGGTGGCTGCAAAAACGCTGCAGCATTCCAAGTGCACGCCATTTGACGTGCTCCCGCACATGCGCAGTTCACGCGGTTGCAGAGCCACGCAGCGGCGCGATCTGTCACCGACCGTGTACCTCGGACACGGCCGATGACAGATCTGAGTACCAGCCCCCGTTGCTGGTACCATGTGACCTGCTGTGACCAATCACAGCAGGTCACATGACAGTTGTATACAATGGATGGCTTCATTCATGCCATCCATTGTATACTAGTGCCTAGCTGTGAATGGTCACAGCGATCACATGCACATGTCATGTGATTAGCTGTGACCAAATCACAGCTAAGCACAAAAAAAAAAAAAAAAAAAAACCCTGAATGAATCGATTTCATTGAGGTAAATGCTTGCTTATAGTAAAGTAATTCTTTGCTATAAGCAAATTGTGTACAAAAAAAAATAAAAAAAATACTGATCACTTCCCCAAAGTAGTACAATGTTACTATGGTAACATTGTACTACTTTGGTCATAGTAAAATATGAAAAACAAATCTTTAAAAAAAATAACAAAAAATATAATTTAAAAAAAAATATATATATATATATATTTTTTTTTTTTTTCATACTGTCACCAGTCAGTGTCCCTGTTAACCGCCATGCCAGTTATATGATGACGCTGTACTGCACTGGTGACAGTATGTAAAAAAAAAAATAGTGAAAATTATTTTTTTAATTTTTTCATTTTCCGAAAAATTATGACAAAAAAAATACAACTTCAAAAAACTCGCCATGCCTCTTATGAAGTACATCGGACTGTCTACTCTGCAAAAAGGGGTCATTTGGGGGATATCTGTACTGTCCTGACATTTGGGGGATATCTGTACTATTCTGACATTCTTGGACCTCAAGAAATTAGATTGGCTGTCAGTACTTCAGGATTGATCAATATTCAGATCTATACCATAGTTTGTGAACTCTATAACTTTCCTACAAACTAAATAATACATCCTAATTTGGGTTATTTTCACCAAAGACATGTAGCAGAATACATCTCGGCCTAAATTTATGAAGAACAATTATTTATTTGTAAACTTTTATAACAGAAACAAAGAAAAACGTGTTTTTTTTCAAAATGATTGGTCTTTTTTTGTTAATTTAGCAAAAAAATAAAAACCCCAGTGGTGATTAAATACCACCAAAAGAAAGCTCTAGTTGTGTGAAGAAAATGATAAAATTTTAGTTTTGGTACAATGTTGTATAACCGCGCAATTGTCATTCAAAGTGTGAGAGCGCTGAAACCTGAAAAATGGCCTGGGCAGGAAGGGGGAAAATTGTCCGGTATTGAAATGGTTAATATCCAGTTTCTACAACCGCATACTTTCCCCTAGCTCAATTCGCAAGATGGCCCTCCTGATGGGACCCCACTATTTACTAAATCACAGCTTGCTCTACCAATGGGTTCCCTGAATATCCTTACCCTGAATGTTCAGGGTCTTAATGTCCCGCAGAAGCGCAACAAAGCCTTTCGTTCCTTTGCGTCCCATAAGGCCCACATAGTCTGCCTACAGGAGACACACTTCACTCCTACCTCCACTCCCAAGTTTTTTGGCCCCCATTACCCACAGGTCTACGCGGCCTCTGCTACTGCTAAGCGCAGGGGGGGTTTTAATTGCTCTTCACCATACTACACCCTTCAAATTATGCACTGAAATTAAAGATCCGGAGGGTCGTTATCTTCTACTTGTAGGGCAATTGCTGGATTTTGAGGTCACCATTGCCACGTATTATGCTCCAAACCAGGGTCCTCTGCCATTTCTTTCTCATTTCTCAGTTATTGCTCATCATAAACGAGGCATGCTCATAGTCTGTGGAGACTCCAACTGTACACTATACCCTTTTCTAGATAAATCCCCACAATCCCACACTCCACATACCCCCAAACACTCCTTCCAATCCATTCTGCTACAGTACTCAATGGTCGATTCTTGGAGGGAATCCAATCCTACTAAACGCCGGTACACTTTTTACTCCCACCCAGTCTTCTCAAGAATCGATCATATTTGTATGACCGCCAGTTCTTCTGATATCCTTCCCATCCCATGGTCAGACCACTGTGCAGTGATCACCAACAATTGCCTCTGTAGCTCCTTCTCCCCCTGATCCCTTCTGGTCCATTAACGAATGCCTGCTGGCTGACCCAGCTCACTGCACAGAGATAGCAGCTGCACTCAAAGAGCATCTCTCCCTAAATCAAACCCCTGAGATCTCCCCCCTCCTGTTATGGGAAGCTCACAAACCAGTACTCCGCAGATTCTGTATTAGTAAAGCCTCCTTCCTGAGTAGAGAAAGGAGGCAGAAACACCTCCTCCTACAACAAGCATACGACCAATCCCATAATGCCTTTCAAACATCCCCCACCCCTGCTAACAAAGAAGCCCTTGAACACTCTCGACTAGCCCTGGATCTCTTCTTTACGGACCAAGCCGAGCTCTCCATCCGCAGGTTATGACACAAATTTTACACTAAAGCCAATAAGCCTGGCACTCTTCTTGCTCTCTCCGTAAACTAGACCAAACTGTTAAGCCAATACGGTTGCGGACCTCATCGGCAAATTTCACCAGCAACCCGGCATGGATCCTGCAAATTTTTCACAAACACCTCTCGAGTCTCTACTCAGCCTCTGCACCCTTTGACTCTTCTCAGGCCGAAGCCTTTTTCGCTTCTCTTCCTTTTCCAAAATTGACCGGAGAGCATCTTGCAGCACTGGAGCGACCCATCACTACAGTCGAAATCTGAAATGCTATTAATTCCTTGAAGCCCCGCAAACGCCCAGGACCTGACGGCTTTTCTGCCACGTACTATAAAAAGTTTGCCCCCATTCTCATGCCTGTTATGACAAATGCCTTTAATGCCATACTCTCGGGTCATACCTTTAACCCAGATACAGTGCAAGCCAACATCTCTGATTCCTAAGCCGAACTCGGATGATACACAATGGTCTAATTACAGACCAATTTCCCTCCTTAACGTAGATGTTAAACTGTTAGCCAAAATCCTATCTACTCGTCTCAATGCATGCATTGGATCCCTAATCCACAATGATCAGGTTGGCTTCATACCAACCCGGCAAGAAGGTGACAATGTCCGACGTGCATCCCTATTAGCACATCTAGCTAAATCCCGCAATATTCCCACATGCTTTTTGTCCCTGGACATACGGAAAGCGTTTGACACGGTCTCATGGCCATACTTACACTACATTCTGTGCCGTTGGGGCTTTGGCCAGCATTTCTTAACCTGGATCTTTCTACTAGGGCCCCTCGGCCAGAATTAAATACCTAGGACAGGGGTCTGCAACCTTTAAGACATAAAGAGCCACTTGGACCCATTTCCGAGAGGGAAAAAAAGACTGGGAGCCGCAAAACCATTGCAACATTTAAAACAAATCCGACACTGCATATATTGCAAAAAACGCTCTGGTCATGAAGGGGGTTTAAGGGCCCAGTAAGCAAAAGGGTTAATCAGGGCCACAGTGTATCGTCATAATCACAATCATAGCCTTAGGTCAGTGGTGGGCAACCTTTTTTTTCGACTGAGCCAAATCTCGCCAAAACCACGATTGAAATTTATTTTGAGAGAAACATTTTTAAAACTGAAAATACATCCCCCATATAGTAATTCATCCCCCATAGTAATTCATCCCCCATAGTAATTCATCCCCCATAGTAATTCATCCCCCATAGTAATTCATCCCCCATATAGTAATTCATCCCTCATATAGTAATTCATCCCCCATAGTAATTCATCCCCCCTATAGTAATTCATCCCCCATATAGTAATTCATCCCCCCTATAGTAATTCATCCCCCATAGTAATTCATCCCCCATATAGTAATTCATCCCCCCTATAGTAATTCATCCCCCGTAGTAATTCATCCCCCCTATAGTAATTCATCCCCCCTATAGTAATTCATCCCCCGTAGTAATTCATCCCCCGTAGTAATTCATCCCCCCTATAGTAATTCATCCCCCGTAGTAATTCATCCCCCCTATAGTAATTCATCCCCCCTATAGTAATTCATCCCCCATAGTAATTCATTCCCCATATTGTGTGAATTCACTTACCTTTGCTCTGCGCGTTCCTCTCGCTGGGTTCCCGCGCCGTTCTGGTCTTCAGGGCGGACTGTGAGAGGAGAGGAGTACGTCATGCTGCCCCGCCTACATCCGGGCTGCCCCGCCTACATCCTGACAGCCAATGTTTGCCAGCGGGCGCCCGGCACACAGAAGATCTACATTAAAAGAGCCGCGGCTTGCCGACCCTATTGCCTGTCACCTGGTGGGCAGTGTGCTCCGGAGCCGCAGGAAAGGTGAAAAAGAGCCGCATGCGGCTCCGGAGCCGCGGGTTGCCGACACCCGACCTAGGACATCGGTCCGCTCATTTCCCAATTTTATGTGGCACCAGGCAAGGCTGTCCCCTTTCCCCCTTGCTTTTTGCACTAGCTATAAAACCGCTGGCACTATTGATTAGAACCGACCCCGATATCCGAGGGCTTGAGATAGGAGGCACCTCACATAAACTGTGCTTATTTGCAGACGACGTCCTACTTTTTCTCACTTCTCCCTTAACATCTATGCCTACTCTACTTCGTCTTCTCGATAGGTTTGGCGCGCTCTCTGGCCCAAATTAACCCCCGGAAATCATGGGCGCTTAATATCTCGCTACCACCTAACGAACTTACCCACCTCAAACAGATCTTACCATTCTCATGGACGCAAGACTCCGTTCCCTTTTTGGGTATAAAACTCACTCCGCATATCTCAGGTCTTTATACCGCTAACTACATCCCTATGTTGGCTCATTTAACGGCACTTATGACTAAATGGTCCTCCCTTCCTCTAGCTTGGCTAGGCAGGATAGCGATCGTGAAGACCCCTTTTTGGAAAGTAGACACCCCAAGGAATTTAAAAAGAGGCATGGTGAGTATTTTTCAGATCTCATTTTTTTCTCACAAGGTTTTGAAATATAAAAAAAAAAGAAAAAATGTTTTTCTTTTTTTTCTTCAATTTTCAAAAACGTGGCAACAAATGAGATCTACACTACCAGACACTTCTTGGGGCTGCAGTTCCTCTGAGCTCCACAAGGTGGTGATCTTCTACCCAGTCAGGAAGTCTCTATGTAAGACAGACAGGAAGTGATGTCAGGTACAGACAGGAAGTGATGTCAGGTACAGACAAGAAGTGACCTGGAATAAAGACAAAATTCCATGTGGAACAAAGAAAAAGAGACATTGCTGGAAGTAGCAGCAGAGGAGGTAATAAGATGTTATTGCCTATTTACACCCAGTAACCCCCGTCATGTCTGTCCTCTTCCTCCACAGTCATGTCCGTCCTCTTCCTCCATAGTCATGCCCATCCTCTCCCTCCATAGTCATGTCCGTCCTCTTCCTCCATAGTCACTGTGACATCTTCTATCTCCAGCAGATGATGTTACACACATATATAGTGTGGGAACCCAGATGAACCCCTTCAGGGGGAGGAGTTGATGATAATATATTTGCTCCCAAAGCTGGCCTACATGGTTCAGTTTTATCGTTCAGCCAGCGGGATGAGAGAAAAAAATATTATTATACAGGATTTATGGCGCCAACAGTTTGCTCAGCGCTTTACAATATAACAGGAGACAATACAGCAACAATACAGTTCAATACAAGAGGGTTAGGAGGGCCCTGATCCTGGGAGCTTACAATCTAGTAGTACAAAAGGTAGTAACTGTGAGGGATGGACTGGTTGGAAGAGTAGAAGATTCCATTATTAGCTGAGGGCAGGATAGGCTTCCCTGAAGAGATAGGTTTTCAGAGATCGCCTAAAAGTGAGCAGAGTAGACGATAGTCTGATAAATTGGGGTAGAGAGTTCCAGAGGATGGGAGAAGTCCTGGAGATGAGCATGGGAGGAGGAGACAAGGGAGCTAGAGAGTAGGAGGTCTTGCGAGGAGCGGAGAGGACGGTTTGCGTGATATATAGAGAAAAGATCGGTAATATAATTTGGGGCAGAGTTATAAATGGCTTTATATGTTATTGTTAGTGTTTTGAATTTTATCCGTTGGGCAATGGGAAGCCAGTGGAGGGATTGGCAGAGAGGGGTGGAGAACACTGAGCCAAGGCCAGTGGAGGGATTGGCAGAGAGGGGTGGAGGACACTGAATGGAGGCCAGTGGAGGGATTGACAGAGAGGGGTGGGAGGACACTGAGTGGAGGTCAGTGGAGGGATTGGCAGAGAGGGGTGGCAGATACAGAACGGTTAGTAAGGTGGATGAGTCTGGTGGCAGCATTCATGATAGACTGAAGAGGGGATAGCCTGCGATGAGGTCGGCCAATGAGGAGGGAGTTATAATAGTCAAGGCGAGATATAACAAGGGAGTGAATAAGTTGCTTAGTGGTTTCCGAGGTTAGGAACGGGCGTATCTTGGAGATGTTGTGGAGGTGAAATCTACAAGATTTGGACAGCGATTATATTTGGGACTGAAAGGACAGATGGGAGTCTAGGATTACACCTAGTACCCTGGCATGAGGGGAGGGACTGATGGTTGTATTATTGATCTTGATGGAGAAGTCAGGGGAGGGGGCATGGGCTGGGGGGAATACTAGGAGCTCAGTTTTGGGGAGTTTGAGGAAGTGGAGTGACATCCATGCCAATATGTCACTTAGTAGGTTAGTAATGCGAGAGGAGACTGAGGGGGTGAGGTGAGGAGGAGACTGAAGGGGTGAGGTGAGGAGGAGACTGAAGGGGTGAGGTGAGGAGGAGACTGAAGGGGTGAGGTGAGGAGGAGACTGAAGGGGTGAGGTGAGGAGTAGAAAGATAGATTTGTGTGTCATCAGCATAGAGATGGAACTTAAAACCATGGGAGTTTATCAAGTGACCAAGGGAGGAGGTGTAGATGGAAAAGAGAAGGGGTCCAAGGACAGATCCTTGAGGGACCCCTATAGAGAGTGGGAGTGAAGAGGAGCATTATAGGCAACGCTGAAGGAGTGCTGAGATAGGTATTAGGAGAACCAGGATAGAGCAGAGTCTCGGAGGCCAAGAGAGTGGAGTTTTTTGAGGAGGAGGGGATGGTCAACAGTATCAAAAGCCACAAAGAGATCAAGTAGTAAGAGTACGGAGTAGTGGCCATTGGTTGGGATGAGTATGGAGTAGTGGCCATTGGTTGGGATGAGTACGAAGTAGTGGCCATTGGTTGGGATGAGTACAGAGTAGTGGCCGTTGGTTGGGCTGAGTACGGAGTAGTGGCCATTGGTTGGGATGAGTACGAAGTAGTGGCCATTGGTTGGGATGAGTACAGAGTAGTGGCCATTGGTTGGGATGAGTACGAAGTAGTGGCCATTGGTTGGGATGAGTACAGAGTAGTGGCCATTGGTTGGGATGAGTACAGAGTAGTGGCCATTGGTTGGGATGAGTACGGAGTAGTGGCCATTGGTTGGGATGAGTACAGAGTAGTGGCCATTGGTTGGGATTAGTATGGAGTAGTGGCCATTGCTTGGGATGAGTACGGAGTAGTGGCCATTGGTTGGGCTGAGTACGGAGTAGTGGCCATTGGTTTTAGCAGTTAGTAGATCATTAGTGAGGTTTAGTAGGGCAGTTTCGGTGGAGTGTAGGGGGCGAAAGCCAGACTGTAAAGGGTCGAGAAAGTTGTTGTCGGTGAGGTGGGAGCTCAGGTGATTGTAGACTAAGCGTTCTAAAAGTTTAGAGGTAAATGGCAGCAGGGAGATGGGTCTTAAGTTGTTCAGGTTGGTGGGGTCCAGGGAGGGCTTGTTAAGTATGGGAGTGATGTGCGCATGCTTTAGAGGGGAGGGGAAGGCACCAGTAGAGAGGGAAAGATTGAAGATGTGAGTGAGGGAGCATAGGATGGAAGAAGAGGGTGACCGTAGTAGTTGTGAGGGGACAGGATCCAGGGGGCAGGTGGTGAGACGGGTTTCTGAGAAAACCTTAGTGACCTCTTCAGTAGTAGCGAGGTCAGAAGAGGAAAGTGTTGAGGGAGGTTTAGTATAAGGTATGCTAAGTGGGATGGATGTCTGTGCAGTGGTGATGCCACTATGAATTGCAGCAATCTTGTTTTTGAAATGATTTGCAATCTTGTAAGCAGTGAGTGAGGTACTGGGTGGAGGTGGAGAAAGTAGGGAGTTAAAAGTAGAGAAGAGACGATGAGGACTGGATGACAAGGTATTGATAAGAGTGACAAAGTCGTCTTGTTTGTCAGCATGGAGGGAAGAATTGTATGTGAAGAAAGCAGATTTATATCGGGTCAATGCTTGCTGAGATTTGGTTTTATGCCACAATCGCTCCAGCGCACGACTATGTCTTTTTAAGATTCCTGGTGTGGTCAGTCTGCCACGGATGTAATGGTCGGGGCCTGATGCTTCGTGTTATTAGAGCAGCAAGTGAGTCTAATGTGGATGACAGTGAACTGTTGTAGACAGCAGTGGTCAGGTCAGGGCAGGACAGGGGAGAGATTCTGTCATAGAGTTGGTCAGTTGCAGAGTGGAAAGGAGCCGGGTTCAAGTTGTGAAGGTTTCTGCGGGTAATTGTTGGCTGCTTGGAGGGATAGGTGTTTGAAGACGAGGAGACTGTGAAGGTGATGAGATTGTGATCAGAGAGAGGAAAGGGGGTGTTTGTGAGGTTGTAGGGAGTGCAAAGATGGGAGAAAACAAGGTCTAATGTATTCCCATCAGAGTGAGTGGAGGACGGTATACATTGTACTAATGCAAGAGATGAGGTTATGTTGAAGAGTTGGGATGTAGCCGGGTTGTTCACATTAATAGGAATGGTAAAATCTCTGAGAATGATAGCGGGTAGTTCAGAGGAGAGAAAGTAGGGTAGCCAGGCGGAGAAATCATCAAGAAAGCGGGACACGGGTCCAGGAGGCCGATAGATCACTGCAATCCTCAGAGAGATCGCAGAGAACAGCCTCGAAAGAAGAGAAGGATAGAGAGGGAGGGTTAGGGGGGACTTGAAAGGTGCTCAGTGGTGATAGAAGCAAACCAACCACCTTTCTGACCACTGGGTCTGGGTGAGTGGGTCCAGAGGAGGCCTCCATAGGGAAGTGCTGCGGGGGAAGCAGAATCTGCTGCTTGGAGTCAGGTTTCTGTAATTGCTAGTAGGTTAAGGGAGCGGGAGACAAAAAGGTCATGGAAGGAAATAGAAGTGATTCCCCCATCCACACATTGGAGGTGGATGGGGGAATCCTCCCCGCTGCACTCTTGTATTCTGACAATGGGGGGACTCCTCCGCTCTTAGAATACACAGATCAGCACTGAAGCTATTGGCTGCAGCCGCTGGGGGAGTGGCTTTTATCCGGCAGTGGCCACACATGGATGGAAATGTGAGCGATCCCTGCTGAACCAGCTGAATTTCCATGGATCTATGGTCACCTTCAGTGACTTCCTCCCCTCCCCCTCATCTCCTTCATGATGGAAGTCATGCTGAGATCATCTCCCATTGGCTGAGCAATATTCTCATTTGTCTCTCAGCTCCTTCTTGCTATTCCTCGTCCTGCCTGTTGTTTCCTTGGATTGATTTTCTGTGTAGTGACCCCGGCTTGGTCTCTTGGATGCGCTCGTCTGTTGCTTGCCCTGACCTTTCTCCTGATTCCTGGATCTCCTCCTCATCTCTCCTCCATATCCTCTTACACAGCTTTTCTCCACACCTGCAGTGACCCTGGGGGGAGGAAACTTGGCACCAGCACGCCGCCAAATCCATCCCCACCATTAGGGGCTCTGGAGACAATTGTCTGCTATTTACACTCCGTTCCTCCGCACGTCACCTGATCACATGACAGCTTACTTCCACAGATTCCGGACAGATTTCTGGATGGTAAAGGTCAAAGTTCACTCTTCAGTTTAGGAGAGGTAGGACGCACCCAGGAACAAGGATTTGGTTTGCATGGGAGCTTCATATAGAGGACCCCTCAAGTCTCCCCATCCAAATGTCCCTCCATCCAGAGTCTATATGTCCTATGACATCACACTGACCTCACAGCTCCTCCTCCCAATGTCCCTCCATCCGGTGTCAGAGAATCCTATGACATCACACTGACCTCACAGCTCCTCCTCCCAATGTCCCTCCATCCAGAGTCAGAGAATCCTATGACATCACACTGACCTCACAGCTCCTCCTCCCAATGTCCCTCCATCCAGAGTCAGAGAATTCTATGACATCACACTGACCTCACAGCTCCTCCTCCCAATGTCCCTCCATCCAGAGTCAGAGAATCCTATGACATCACACTTACCTCACAGCTCCTCCCAATATCCCTCCATCTGGCTTTTTTTTTCTAATGTTTTTAGGATGTCAGCAGGTACTTGTTATTCTCACTAGCAAAGTGGGACTGTTTGTCCTCTCATATGTAATGACATCAGAATTACTTACACCAAGCTTTACCCTGAGTTATGTGGGGGTCCTGTGGGGGGAAATTATACCTCAGCCTGAAGTGGGGCTTTAATAAAATGGAGACCTGAATGGAGAGGTGAGGAGGATTCTGGGAATATCATTTGATGTGACTATTTGTGTTCAGATGTAGAGTTTTCCTCCTGTGAAGTCTGGAGATCATATGACATCACATTGCCTCCACCTCCCTCCCTGATAGAAGAGAGAAAGAAGAAGAAGATTCTAGAAGTCACCAGAGAGATCACTGAGCTGCTGACAGGAGAGGTGAGCGGTGCCGGGAATTCTGGGACATTCTCCAGTAACAGACAAGGGATGTGTCTGGATGGTGACTGTATCATTGTGTGTGTCAGGTTCCTATAAGGTGTCAGGGTGTCACTGTCTATTTCTCCATGGAGGAGTGGGAGTATTTAGAAGGACACAAGGATCTCTACAAGGACGTCATGATGGACAATCAGCCGCCCCTCACATCACCGGGTAAGAGGAGACTTTATTGTAAAGGAGAGAGCAGTACGGAGGATCCACCTAGATCCCCCATCATCTGATAAACACATAGAAACAATGGATTCAGTCAGTGTGTGTGTTTCCTACAGATGGATCCAGTCATGGGAACCCACCAGAGAGATGTCCCCGTCCTCTGTATTCCCGGGATTCCACACAGGAAGGTCACACCATCCCTCACCATCATCAGGTAGATGATGACAATTATTGGTAGTTGTGATTTATACACAGCATGTTTGTTACAATGAATGTTTTATTATATATTCAGAGTGGAAACCTGAGAGATCCTAAAGTTGAGGTTAAAGAAGAGATAAAAGAGGAGGAGGATGAGGTTGGGGGGATGGAGGAGTCAGAGCTTCTAAAAGAACACAAAGATCTGTACCAGGACACCATGGTGGAGTCATCCAGCTACAGGAACCCACCAGAGAGATGTCCCCGTCCTCTGTATTCCCGGGATTCCACACAGGAAGATCACACCATCGCTCACCATTACAATGTTGGAAGGACAGAACATCTAGAACATGGACTTTTGGAAATGATGTGTGGATATTTCATGTGAGTTTTTATTTTACAGATGATATTCTTTCTCATTTTCTTGATTTAGAGTGGAGATCCAATCGATATAGAATTTGAGGTGAAAGCAGAAGAAGAAGAGGCGTATGTGAGGGATGATCAGCAGTCTATGGAGGAGGATGGAATAACGGGGACATTTATAGAGGAGGACACTCCTACAGAGATCAGCACAGGTGGGTCATGAACACTAAATCCATTCCTCCACCCATACTGCTCACTGATTGGTCCAGAGTAGGGCGGGGACTGGGTGATATCAGCCTGTAATCCCCTGGTCACTTTCCTGAGCTGTGTTCCCCGTCCTGTATTCCTGGATTTCTCTCGGATAATCTTCCTTCTCTGTGCTGCAGACACAATTTATGTATCTAGACTGGATTTATGGAGGTTCTGGGGTTCAGCTGGCAGTAAAATATTGATTTTCACCATAGACATTACTAGACCTAAGCACCGGGGGGGATGTGATTTGGGTCTTCTGTCCCATGACCGGGTCTAGCAAGATCTGTGAGAGAACAATTCTCCCAGAGATACTTACTCTGAGTGCAGTCTCAGGAGATGGGAGGCAGCGGTGTGGGATCTCTGCAACTTGTCTACAGTAAAAATGTAATGTTCCACTGATTACTGAATACCAATATTATGTGTCCTGACCCTTACACTGTATAATTTATATTGTATATTACATACTGCTGACCCCCACACTATGTACTTCTTGTGTTGGGAAGATGGCGATGAGTGATAGAGGGGGTGGGGACCCTCGTCCTATAATCCCCTCATCACTGTCCCTCCTATAAAAGACAGTTCTGGTTGTTTCCTCACTCTCTGACTAAGCTGCCTGATGTGGGCGGAGTCCTGGTTTGGGGAAACCAATCAGCTCCTGTCTAGTAATCCTCTTTGTCTTTGTATTTTAGTCCATGGCCGGGAGATGAGGAAAACCTCCGAGGATTGTCTCACTTTGTCTCCAGACTGGAAAGTAGAAGATGAGGACATCACACAGTATAGTCCAGGAGAAAACCCGGCTCCCTCCAATGTCCATCCGGCACCACCCAGTGTAGATGGGCCATCAGATTCCTCGTATCCTGAGGAACCTCAGACTGTGCGGGACCAGGCCGGCCTTCCAACAGGGAAGAGCTTCTCCTGTACTGAGTGCGGGAAATGTTTCCGCTATAAATCCAGTCTTAATAGAAATAAAAGATTTCACACAGGGGAGAAGCCATATTCCTGTCCTGAGTGCGGGAAATGTTTTTCACAGAAATCCCATCTTATCGTACATCAGAGATCTCACACAGGGGAGATGTCGTATTCCTGTCCTGAGTGCGGGAAATGTTTTAAAGAGAAGTCCCATCTTTACAGACATCAGAGATCTCACATGGGAGCGAAGCCATATTCCTGTCCTGAGTGTGGGAAATGTTTTTCAAATAAGTGCAATCTTGACTCACATCAGAGATTTCACGCAGGGGAGAAGCCGTATTCCTGTCCTGAGTGCGGGAAATGTTTTTCACAGAAATCCCATCTTATCGTACATCAGAGATCTCACACAGGGGAGATGTCGTATTCCTGTCCTGAGTGCGGGAAATGTTTTAAAGAGAAGTCCCATCTTTACAGACATCAGAGATCTCACATGGGAGCGAAGCCATATTCCTGTCCTGAGTGTGGGAAATGTTTTTCAAATAAGTGCAATCTTGACTCACATCAGAGATTTCACACAGGGGAGAAGCCGTATTCCTGTCCTGAGTGCGGGAAATGTTTTTCACAGAAATCCCATCTTATCGTACATCAGAGATCTCACACAGGGGAGATGTCGTATTCCTGTCCTGAGTGCGGGAAATGTTTTAAAGAGAAGTCCCATCTTTACAGACATCAGAAATCTCACATGGGAGCGAAGCCATATTCCTGTCCTGAGTGTGGGAAATGTTTTTCAAATAAGTGCAATCTTGACTCACATCAGAGATTTCACACAGGGGAGAAGCCGTATTCCTGTCCTGAGTGCGGGAAATGTTTTTCACAGAAGTCCACTCTTTACAGACATCAGAGATGTCACACGGGAGAGAAGTTATATTCCTGTCCTGAGTGCGGGAAATGTTTTTCACAGACGTCCACTCTTTACACACATCAGAGATTTCACACAGGGGAGAAGCCGTATTCCTGTCCTGAGTGTGGGAAATGTTTTTCACAGAAGTCCAATCTTTACACACATCAGAGATCTCACAAAGGGGAAAAGCCGTATTCCTGTTCTGAGTGCGGGAAATGTTTTTTAGTGAAGTCCCGTCTTTCCACACATCAGAGATCTCACACGGGGGGAGAAGCCATATTCCTGTCCTAAGTGCGGGAAATGTTTTTCAGAGAAGTCCACTCTTTACAGACATCAAAGATCTCACACGGGAGAGAAGTTATATTCTTGTCCTGAGTGCGGAAAATGTTTTTCAGAGAAGTCCACTCTTCACACACATCAGAGATCTCACACAGGGGAAAAGTATTCCTGCCCTGAGTGCGGGAAATGTTTTTTTACAGAAGTCCAATCTTTACACACATCAGAGATCTCACACGGGGGAAAAGCCGTATTCCTGCCCTGAGTGCAGGAAATGTTCCTCACTGAAGTCCTGTCTTCCTGTACATCAGGGGTCCCACACAATCCTGGAGGTGTAGTAGTGCTTTGAGTGCGGGAAATGTCTTTTAGATGAATGTTGCTGGACATCCCAGCTCTCATGTGGGGAAGAAGCACACCCTGATATACACCTCAGATATACTCCATGGCTGATCTTCATCATGGAAGAAACAGTTCATAAGAAGAAAAAAAAAATAACCCAAATTAGTTTATAAGCAAAAATGATAATTTTTCAAAACTTTTTTTGCATTTTTCTTTTTCTTTTAATATTATTATTTGTTTTTTTTACAGCCATAAAAGCTGTAAAAGCAATAATTTCTCCTTCTCTCCGGCTGCATTCCTGTAGCTATTGAGAAATACTGTGAGAGCTGTGATTGGTCCCAGCTTGTGACATGTTACAAGTCTGTTGGGAATAGCCCTGTACCATGTGACCTCGGTGATCATTCACAGAAGTATCCAATCTGTCCCTATACACAATAAACAAGCAAGGTTATATAATCCAATATTAGGCACGTTTGCTCCACCTTCTTTTTTTTTTTTTGCTCCCCCTGTTTAAGCAGTAAAGGAATTGTTTGAAGAGGGTATAAAAGGCGAGAAAAGCTCTCCATTTTGAACAGATGGCATCCCCCAAAAAGTGATAGGAGAAGGTACATCCATGTTTCCATCTCATTTCCTATTTTAGATATCAGTGGAGGGTAGTAATGATAGACCGAGGATGGATCCTTCCCTATCGTAATGCCTGAATATGTGATCTGAACATTTGCTACGTGAAGAGAGACTGCTGGGCCCAGGGAAGGGTGTTGGTTAGAGATAAGGAACGTATTTCACTCTTAGCAGAATTGATTGGAAGGCCAGAGCACTGTAGGCAGCTTGTGAAGACCTGATGGAGAATGTGAATATCTGCCACAGGATCCGCCATAAAATATATAATTGGCAAATAGGACTACACAGAGTTCTTCTTGACCTGTCTGAATCCCATGTATTGGGGCTCTGGAGGAAAGGTAACGGGAGAAAGGTTCCAGGGCAAGGTTGAAAAGAAGAGGTGAAGGGGGGGCAACCCTGGTGAGTACCCTTCATGCAGCAATATTTCACCTGATATGAGACCTGCAGCTACCACCCTGGGTGAAGGTGCAGAATCCATACTGCTGAAAAGCCCATCAGAAGAACCAGAGCAAGCCAATGATAGCTGACATTATCCAAGACTTTTCCAGCATCCAATGTAATAATAGCTCGATCCTCAGACGGGTGTACCTTGCCTTGTTCCAGCACTGCAATAACTTTCCGAATGTTGGAAGCCACTGGTCTACCATTAATATAGCCAGCCTGGGCAGTATGGATAAGGGAGGGTAATATTGCAGCCAAGAGGGATGCTACTATTTCAGAGAGTATTTTAGTGTTCACATTTAGGAGGGATATGAGTCAGTATGCCTCCGGTTCAAGTGGGTCCTTGCCCTTATTAGAAATCAATTTCATAGTCTTGGTGACGCATTGGAAGGTATGGGCCCCGCTCCCAAACCTCGTTATATACTGTCAGTAGCTGAGGGATGAAGAGAGTCCATCATCATATAAAATGCTGGTGTGTAGCCATCAGGACCAGGTGATTTCCCACTAGGTAAGCCTTTAATCACCTCAGACTCTTCCTTTAATGAAATAGGGACATTTACAGATTGCAGGTGGGAGGGGCCAATAGTGAGTAAATGAAGTGAGTCTAGGAATTTTGTGGTCACCTCAAGGTCTTGGATCTAGATATAGAGTGGCACAAATATCTTCCAGTGTTTTATTGGTTTCTTCTGAGGAGGAGACAAGGGTAGCAGAAGTATCCTTTAGGGAGGCTACATGAGTTGGTTGGAAAGACCCTTTGCTTACCCACCTTATCACCATATTTACACAATTGGGAATCAGCATAGGAACAATTTACTGTATATGTTTACCCAGCCGAGTCCTTCCTGTGTTAGCGCCTCCCCTCTGCTACCCAGCCAAGTCCTTCCTGTGTTAGCGCCTCCACTCTGCTACCCAGCCGAGTCCTTCCTGTGTTAGCGCCTCCACTCTGCTACCCAGCCGAGTCCTTCCTGTGTTAGCGCCTCCACTCTGCTACCCAGCCGAGTCCTTCCTGTGTTAGCGCCTCCACTCTGCTACCCAGACGAGTCCTTCCTGTGTTAGCGCCTCCACTCTGCTACCCGGCCGAGTCCTTCCTGTGTTAGCGCCTCCACTCTGCTACCCGGCCGAGTCCTTCCTGTGTTAGCGCCTCCACTCTGCTACCCAGCCAAGTCCTTCCTGTGTTAGCGCCTCCATTCTGCTACCCAGCCAAGTCCTTCCTGTGTTAGCGCCTCCACTCTGCTACCCAGCCAAGTCCTTCCTGTGTTAGCGCCTCCACTCTGCTACCCAGCCGAGTACTTCCTGTGTTAGCGCCTCCACTCTGCTACCCAGCCAAGTCCTTCCTGTGTTAGCGCCTCCATTCTGCTACCCAGCCAAGTCCTTCCTGTGTTAGCGCCTCCACTCTGCTACCCAGCCAAGTCCTTCCTGTGTTAGCGCCTCCACTCTGCTACCCAGCCGAGTACTTCCTGTGTTAGCGCCTCCACTCTGCTACCCAGCCAAGTCCTTCCTGTGTTAGCGCCTCCACTCTGCTACCCAGCCAAGTCCTTCCTGTGTTAGCGCCTCCACTCTGCTACCCAGCCAAGTCCTTCCTGTGTTAGCGCCTCCACTCTGCTACCCAGCCGAGTCTTTCCTGTGTTAGCGCCTCCACTCTGCTACCCGGCCGAGTCCTTCCTGTGTCAGCGCCTCCACTCTGCTACCCGGCCGAGTCCTTCCTGTGTTAGCGCCTCCACTCTGCTACCCAGCCGAGTCCTTCCTGTGTTAGTGCCTCCACTCTGCTACCCGGCCGAGTCCTTCCTGTGTCAGCGCCTCCACTCTGCTACCCGGCCGAGTCCTTCCTGTGTTAGCGCCTCCACTCTGCTACCCAGCCAAGTCCTTCCTGTGTTAGCGCCTCCACTCTGCTACCCGGCCGAGTCCTTCCTGTGTTAGCGCCTCCACTCTGCTACCCAGCCAAGTCCTTCCTGTGTTAGCGCCTCCACTCTGCTACCCAGCCGAGTCCTTCCTGTGTTAGCGCCTCCACTCTGCAAACCCCAGGAGATGTTCACCTGTCCTTCACTCCAGGCCAGAACCCCCAGAAATCCCCCCTGTACCCATCTCAGGCTCTCTCCTTCCAGTCACAGGGCTTTTCAGAGGACATCTGACAGGGAATGAGGACATGTTATTACCACCCCCACCTCCTGATTTCACCCTACAATGAGACACTACCACATTGTAATTGTGTGCATTGTATGTAGTGGTGGTGTGGCCCCATTGAGCCCAGTGTGGGAGCTTGATAAGAGGTGCTGCTTGTCAGACTCTGCACCCCGAGGTAATAATGCTGCAGACACGGCCTGTTAATAGCCCCATCTGGCTGTTATTTTACAGTTTGAGAGCAGAAACACTGGCTCAGCTGTCCATTTTTACCACCCCCAAAACTCAACTGAAAGAGACCAATCTCATGAGCAGTGGTATCTAAAATAAATTGAATAACTCTAGCGCTAACTATGGTGACATGAAAACAACAAAAATTACAATTAAATAATGTAGCTGCTAGTGCACACAACCCATGTCTCAGTGCGGGAAATTATACATTCATAATGTGAAGTGAAAAAATGCTGCGCTACATGAAACAATGGCACAATCCTTATATAACCAAAAAACAAAGTGAAAAAATAAAAAAATATATATTAGAAGATAAAATAATAGAAAAAATATTAATATTGAAATAAAAAAAAAAATATATATATATATATAACAAAAAACACACAAAAAATAAAGAATATTTTTAAGTATGAATCAAACAAAAGTCATTCATCAATTACACATAAGAAATGCTCTCACGTTCCGGAGGTCTACATTGCACCATGTATGATGAACATCCAGTGATGTACTGATTAGACACAAGGTGGCAGTATCATCTCAGCAGCAGAGTCCTGCACATGCTCAGAACAGACACCATCCATCAGGGAGGAGTGTGCGGATGACGTCACGACGTTGCCATTCATTGGGACAGAGGTTGTAGTACTCTACAAACTGCCCTTGGAAGGACATTACAGCAGGCAATAGCATTCACTAAGGGGCCCCGTGCTTTGCCTTGCCTCATATGATGGATGGTGTCTGTTCTGAGCATGTGCAGGACTCTGCTACTGAGATGATACTGCCACCTTGTGTCTGATCAGTACATCACTGGATCTTCATCATACATGGTGCAATATACACCTCCGGAACGTGAGAGCATTTCTTATGTGTAATTGATGAAAAAAAGTATAAAAGGATAAAGCACCATGTGGAGTTCTTATTAATGAGGAATACGGCTGATACAAAGACGCTTATCAGGAGGGAGCTTACTTTGGAGTCTTCATTCAGCAAGCTGATCTTCTGAGTCCATATGGGACCAAAAGTGCAGTTTGACCGTAACATTGTACAATGTGCGGTCACACTGCGTGAGGTGAGCAGATACATGGTGGAGGATGGTGAGCAGATACATGGTGGAGGATGGTGAGCAGATACATGGTGGAGGATGGTGAGCAGATACACGGTGGAGGATGGTGAGCAGATATATGGTGGAGGATGGTGAGCAGATACACGGTGGAGGATGGTGAGCAGATACATGGTGGAGGATGGTGAGCAGATACACGGTGGAGGATGGTGAGCAGATACACTGTGGAGGATGGTGAGCAGATACACGGTGGAGGATGGTGAGCAGATACACGGTGGAGGATGGTGAGCAGATACATGGTGGAGGATGGTGAGCAGATACATGGTGGAGGATGGTGAGCAGATACATGGTGGAGGATGGTGAGCAGATACACTGTGGAGGATGGTGAGCAGATACATGGTGGAGGATGGTGAGCAGATATACGGTGGAGGATGGTGAGCAGATACATGGTGGAGGATGGTGAGCAGATACATGGTGGAGGATGGTGAGCAGATACATGGTGGAGGATGGTGAGCAGATACATGGCGAAGGATGGTGAGCAGATACATGGTGGAGGATGGTGAGCAGATACACGGTGGAGGATGGTGAGCAGATACATGGTGGAGGATGGTGAGCAGATACATGGTGGAGGATGGTGAGCAGATACATGGTGGAGGATGGTGAGCAGATACATGGTGGAGGATGGTGAGCAGATACACTGTGGAGGATGGTGAGCAGATACATGGTGGAGGATGGTGAGCAGATACATGGTGGAGGATGGTGAGCGGATACATGGTGGAGGATGGTGAGCAGATATACGGTGGAGGATGGTGAGCAGATACATGGTGGAGGATGGTGAGCAGATACATGGTGGAGGATGGTGAGCAGATACATGGTGGAGGATGGTGAGCAGATACATGGTGGAGGATGGTGAGCAGATACATGGCGAAGGATGGTGAGCAGATACATGGTGGAGGATGGTGAGCAGATACACGGTGGAGGATGGTGAGCAGATACATGGTGGAGGATGGTGAGCAGATACACGGCAGAGGATGGTGAGCAGATACACGGCGGAGGATGGTGAGCAGATACACGGCGGAGGATGGTGAGCAGATACACGGCGGAGGATGGTGAGCAGATACACGGTGGAGGATGGTGAGCAGATACACGGTGGAGGATGGTGAGCAGATACATGGTGGAGGATGGTGAGCAGATACATGGTGGAGGATGGTGAGCAGATACCTGGTGGAGGATGGTGAGCAGATACCTGGTGGAGGATGGTGAGCAGATACATGGTGGAGGACGGTGAGCAGATATATGGTGGAGGATGTCTCTGCACGGGAATTGATGACAGATCCACATATTTTTTGTTATCCAAAGGAGGGTTCACTGAATGAACACTTTATTGATTGAACTTGATTTTTTGAATGACTTGTTTGATTCATGCTTAAAAATACTATTTTTTGTGTGATTTTTGTTTATATAAATTATTTTTTTTTTTTATTTCAATATTAATAGTTTTTCTACTATTTTTTATTCTAATATATATATATTTGTTTTTCACTTTGTTTTTTGGTTATATAAGGATTGTGCCATTGTTTCATGTAGCGCAGCATTTTTTCACTTCACATGATGATCATCAATGGACAGCCAGAGACTATGTCAGCATTGTAGGATATGAGCAGCTTGCTGGAGTGTGGGTGCCAACAAGTGGCCATATGAAATTGGCCTTAAGCCCTTCTGGTTCTGGTCATCTAGTTTAGTAACCCAAACTGAAAGAGGACTTTGCTATGTTGGTTAGGGCTAGGACTTACTACCGGGGCCTGTACTATGTGACTGTTTAACATCCATGTGTTTCTTGAATGTCAGGGCTCGCATCTTTACTGTGTCTTTTTTTTACTCTTCACGTATTTGTACCTCAGAATGCCCGGGGTGCTATGGGGGAGCTCCAGCCCCCTCTGGATGCAGAGGCCAGCGTCCCTGAAGGTCAGTTTCTAAACTGTTTACACATATGCACATGTAATGTATGTAGAAGGCTTCCCCTCCCCCTGACTTGTCTCCATTGGTTGGCCTCATCCTGAGTTTCAGATGCCCCCCCAAAGAAATAAAACATGAGTGCCTTTCCCTGACACATTACACTGGATGAACATTTGACCGAAATGAATGGTTTGGCATCTTTCCCCAGACTGATACCTTCCTGCTGATTTGTCACATGCACATCACTCCCTCCAGCTCCTGACTAAGCAAGGATCCAAGAAAAGTAAGTTACACATCACGTTGCCAAGTCCTGCCCAGCCAGGAACGGAGTTATACTCTAAATGGGTGACTCATTAGGGAGAACATCTTTAGCATCTCTTACCGGATGTTCAGGCAACTCAGGTGGAGGTGACGGCATTTCACACAAGTTTGGAGTGCCTGAACTTCCCTGCACCACAAAACAAAAAAATGCATGACATTTCCCAAATACACATGTAACATGCATTTGTACATCCCCACCCCATTACAGCAGTTCCCGTACCCCAACATCAGATGCAGATTCTTCTCCCACTCCAACAGCTGGGGCCTCCAGGGGCAAAAGATGATCTGCAAATAGAGTTCAAGATGATGATTAGTAACAGATACTAGTTAGGCTGTGTGTATGATGTGACATTTGTGACCAAGGTTTGAGGGATTGCTCATTGGTATGTTCTTCACCCAAGTTTATCCAGACAAATAGGACACTGGAAGCCACAGCCCAGGAGACTGGTAGGGAGTAGAAAGAGGCATGGTAAGGCTCAGGAGCAGGGGCCACAAGAATGAGGGGCCACCTTTCCTGCCAAACAAGGAGGCAGATGTTAGGATGGCTCCATTATGCCCATAAGCTACTGCAGCCATTTTGACCATGGACTTCAAACATTAAAGCAAAAGATATAACATTTGTTGTTAAGGCAACATTCCGAAAAGGATTCAATAGGTTATAGAAGGGTCACCCAGGGCAAAAAATGGGTCGAAGCAAATATAAATGTTCCCCAAAATATTTCCAAAGCCAGAAAAATGCATGTAAATGCACCCAAAGGAATTGTTGATATAACTGTTGATCTGAAGAGACCAAGAGCAATGCATCCAAAACTCCTTTAATCACTTTTAAACCGCAGGTCTCCTGCAAACTCAATGTGAAAAAGAAAATAATGGACTCATGTGGCAATCTCAGAGTATCTGAAAAGATTAAACAGCCTTTCCAGATGATTGGAAGCTGTTTG
This sequence comes from Staurois parvus, assembly GCF_062004578.1. NCBI lineage: Eukaryota > Metazoa > Chordata > Amphibia > Anura > Ranidae > Staurois > Staurois parvus. Next base: position 1,176,632 of record NW_028317987.1, read on the forward strand.
AGCTACAAAGGGCGGGACTACTCAATATTGAACCCTACGGACTAAGACTGGGATGTCATTGAAGTTCATGTGTGCGGAAAGGAAGTCATCCCAGCAGTGTTGGCAATATAGTGTATTTGTCAATGAACAATAGATTAGTCTTTATGATGCCTTTTGGGCTTTAGGTGACTTAAATCCTGAGATACTCTGTGGATAAGTCTGGCAAAGGAATAGATCTTCCTGCTAGTCATGTGATGTGCCAAAACAAAGCAGTCTAATTTTTTTACATGAGAGGCCAAAAGCATTATTTAGGTTCATTTGTTTTTGGGGGGGAGGGCACTGTAACATGATTTGCCCCTGGGAATTCCTTTTTTGGGACTTAGAAAATTTACATTTTTGTGTGATTTTATTTGGGATCTGGTTGGGTTTTTGGACTTCGGGAAAATGTCCCCAAGAATACTCAGTCTTGGTATGTATTTGATTTGGCCTCTACATTTTGAGCAATGGGAAAATGGTTGCTGTCACTTGGAACTTGACGATTGGGTGAGCAGCTACATTTCTTGATGTTGACCTTAAGTTTTACTATGCTGAAGTCCCAGATCACATGCTTCTGGTAGATCCCTACCTTCCATATCTGCTACTGGTTCCTGGCTTGCTCACTTCCTGGTGAGATGATCCTGAGAACTGCGACCTGGTACTAACACCAGCAAAATCCATCTCCACCATTAGGAGCTCTGGTGATACCAGTTAGTACTTAGACCCCGCACCTCAGGTGAGCCTGCGTCATTCCCAGGGGGACCTGCCTCTGTACCTATCCTGCTGGTTTCAGGTAAGCCTTACACTGCCGATCTTGGAGCCTGACCCCTGATCGTGACAACGGAAATAGATCGTATCCATAGAGCTCTGGTCTTTGAGCCTGACCCCTGATCGTGACAACGGAAATAGATCGTATCCATAGAGCTCTGGTCTTTGATCCTGACCCCTGATCGTGACAACGGAAATAGATCGTATCCATAGAGCTCTGGTCTTTGATCCTGACCCCTGATCGTGACAACGGAAATAGATCGTATCCATAGAGCTCTGGTCCCTGTAAAACTGGATGGGCCTTCTCAAGACATAATCATTAAATCCCATTTTTTTTAAATTAAGGAGGCGGTGATGCGATACGCCAGGGAACATCCAGATTTGGAAATCCATGGGCACAAGATTCAAGTCTTTGCAGATATTTCTCAAGCTACTATCCTGAAACGGAGGAAGTTCAAGCCGTTGCTTTCATCTTTAATTCAAAGGGACATTCGTTATCAATGGAAATATCCATTTTGCTTACAATTTACTTACAATGGCAAATCCTACGCCTTTTCTACATTTTCTGAAGGAGAGAAACTTGCTGAATCTGGGCTTTATTTCCCTTAGCCCCTCCCCACAAAACCAGCCCAGGGTTGACAGCCCTCCTCCCCCGCTTTCACCTCTGTGGTCCCCCTCTTCAAGGAAGAAGAAACCTGCTACTCCATGTTAGGTCCCTTGAGGACCCTGCTGGCTACTAGCTGTTTTCTATCCGGCGGGGACCTCTACATGGTCTTGTTATGAGACATTGGCCTCCGCCCTTGTTCTTCTTTGAATTGTTATTCCAAATATTATGTTTTTAATTTTATTGCTTTTTACCTGTTTACTGGCTAGACTGGATATATGTCAGGTATTCTATTTCTCGGGGGTTAGGAACCTTTCTTATACATGTCTGTTACAGACCCCATGGTGTCGGGAAGCGTCTATGTGCTCTTCCTAATTGGAAGACTGTCCCCACTGCTATGCTTTGGTGGAGACTCTTCCAGTCCTTGACCTTGTGTCTGGGTTATTTGGTGTTTTACTGTTTTATGCTGCATATTGTTGTTTTACCACTTGAACTGACGCCAGCCATTTTATGGGCTCGGTGTCTTTTGTCTCTCCCCTATTTCTTCCTTATTTCCCTCACTTTTTTAAATTGTTTTTCTTTGAGGGTCATCTCGGGAATTTTTATTTGGTCCTGGATTCTCGATCTCCCCTACGAGGATGTGTGGGTCTCCCCATCGCTGTCTTGCATTTTTCTATGTCCACCTTAAGACCTAATAGTGGCGTTGTTCCCTTACTCTCCCATAATGTGCAGGTTTGGGATTCCCCTCTAAGCGTCTCAAGGTTTTTTCCCTTGGAGTCCCTGGAAGCTGATATAGTTGCTCTGCAGGAAACACATTTTGTCTCCTCTTTCACACCACGTTATATTCATAGAGATTTCCCTGTGTGCTTTTTGCTAATGCATCTGGGAAAGATCGAGAGGTAGCGCTCTGTTTGGCCCAGCGGTTATCATTTACTGAATCTAAAGTGATACGAGACAAGGAAGGGCGATATCTATTGGTTAAAGGCCACTTGGGGGGAAACTTAGTGACTTTCCTGATTTACTACGCCCCTAATGTGAATCGATTAGCCTTTTTTCGATCCCTGTTTAAATCTTTAGCTCCGGAACTGGAAGGCGATGTCATTTTAGTGGGGGATTTGAATTTGGCTTTAGATCAAACGCTTGATAAATCGCATGCAACCAAACTTGTGTCCCCCCGAAACAAAGTCGCAAATTTGCTCAAGCTTTATATCGCTATAATTTGGTGGATGCATGGAGAGAGGCCAATCCTACTTCTGGAGACTACTCTCATTTCTCTAGAGCTCACAACCATAAAGCTTCTATCAGAGGTTTTTGTATCCAACGAGCCTCTAGACTAAAGTGATCTCACGAAGAGTTGATCTCTGCCAAAACTAAGGAATACGAGGCTTTACTGGCCCAACGTAAAATGACTCCAACCCCCGACTTGTTACTTAAGATACAACAGGCTCGTTTGGAGCTTAATCTTTGTCTCCCCACAAAAACAGAAAAACAGCTACGATGGAGGAATCATAAATTATTCACATGGCGAGACAAACAGGAGTGTTCAGAGAGACTTGGAGTGCTGCCCAGGGGCGGACTGACCATTTGGAAACGTGGGCACTTCCCGAGGGCCCGGGGTCAGTCGGGGGCCCCATGAGATGCCCCTGGTACCTTTTTCATAGGCTTTTTTGAGTTTGGGCAAGGACACAGAGGCCCCATGATCCCCTATTGCCCGGGGGGCCCCATGAGTTGTCAGTCCACCCCTGGTTCTGCCCATGTGCTGAGAGCTGCCAAGTAGCCAGAGATGAACTGGGCTAAACTTGGGGATGATGGAGTCATGAGATGTTTGCCTAAGGATTGGAACCCCGTCTGTAACATACTGGTGTGAGAGTCCAGGGAGTGACTACAACACTGGAGTGACAGTCCAGGGAGTGACTACAACACTGGAGTGACAGTCCGGGGAGTGACTACAACACTGGAGTGACAGTCCGGGGAGTGACTACAACACTGGAGTGACAGTCCAGGGAGTGACTACAACACTGGAGTGAGAGTCCAGGGAGCGACTACAACACTGGAGTGACAGTCCAGGGAGTGACTACAACACTGGAGTGAGAGTCCAGGGAGGGACTACAACACTGGAGTGAGAGTCCAGGGAGCGACTACAACACTGGAGTGACAGTTCAGGGAGCGACTACAACACTGGAGTGACAGTCCGGGGAGCGACTACAACACTGGAGTGACAGTCCGGGGAGTGACTACAACACTGGAGTGAGAGTCCAGGGAGCGACTACAACACTGGAGTGACAGTCCAGGGAGTGACTACAACACTGGAGTGAGAGTCCAGGGAGGGTCTACAACACTGGAGTGAGAGTCCAGGGAGCGACTACAACACTGGAGTGAGAGTCCGGGGAGCGACTACAACACTGCAGTGACAGTCCAGGGAGCGACTACAACACTGGAGTGACAGTCCAGGGAGCGACTACAACACTGGAGTGACAGTCCGGGGAGCGACTACAACACTGGAGTGACAGTTCAGGGAGCGACTACAACACTGGAGTGACAGTCCGGGGAGCGACTACAACACTGCAGTGACAGTCCGGGGAGCGACTACAACACTGGAGTGACAGTCCAGGGAGCGACTACAACACTGGAGTGAGAGTCCAGGGAGCGACTACAACACTGGAGTGACAGTTCAGGGAGCGACTACAACACTGGAGTGAGAGTCCAGGGAGCGACTACAACACTGGAGTGACAGTCCAGGGAGCGACTACAACACTGGAGTGACAGTCCAGGGAGCGACTACAACACTGGAGTGACAGTCCAGGGAGCGACTACAACACTGGAGTGACAGTTCGGGGAGCGACTACAACACTGGAGTGACAGTTCGGGGAGCGACTACAACACTGGAGTGACAGTTCGAGGAGTGACTACAACACTGGAGTGACAGTCCGGGGAGCGACTACAACACTGGAGTGACAGTTCGGGGAGCGACTACAACACTGGAGTGACAGTCCAGGGAGCGACTACAACACTGGAGTGACAGTCCGGGGAGGGACTACAACACTGGAGTGACAGTCCGGGGAGCGACTACAACACTGGAGTGACAGTCCGGGGAGGGACTACAACACTGGAGTGACAGTCCAGGGAGTGACAACACTGGAGTGACAGTCCGGGGAGCGACTACAACACTGGAGTGACAGTCCGGGGAGCGACTACAACACTGGAGTGACAGTCCGGGGAGCGACTATAACACTGGAGTGACAGTCCGGGGAGCGACTACAACACTGGAGTGACAGTCCGGGGAGCGACTATAACACTGGAGTGACAGTCCGGGGAGCGACTACAATGCTGGAGTGACAGTCCGGGGAGCGACTACAACACTGGAGTGACAGTCCAGGGAGCGACTACAACACTGGAGTGACAGTTCGGGGAGCGACTACAACACTGGAGTGACAGTTCGGGGAGCGACTACAACACTGGAGTGACAGTTCGAGGAGCGACTACAACACTGGAGTGACAGTCCAGGGAGCGACTACAACACTGGAGTGACAGTCCGGGGAGGGACTACAACACTGGAGTGACAGTCCGGGGAGCGACTACAACACTGGAGTGACAGTCCGGGGAGGGACTACAACACTGGAGTGACAGTCCAGGGAGTGACAACACTGGAGTGACAGTCCGGGGAGCGACTACAACACTGGAGTGACAGTCCGGGGAGCGACTACAACACTGGAGTGACAGTCCGGGGAGCGACTATAACACTGGAGTGACAGTCCGGGGAGCGACTACAACACTGGAGTGACAGTCCGGGGAGCGACTACAACGCTGGAGTGACAGTCCGGGGAGCGACTACAACGCTGGAGTGAGAGTCCAGGGAGCGACTACAACACTGGAGTGACAGTCCGGGGAGCGACTACAACACTGGAGTGACAGTCCAGGGAGCGACTACAACACTGCAGTGACAGTCCAGGGTGTACTCTTTAAAGGCTTGCTATTACTCTAATGAGGGTAATTGTATGCATTTCAGCTATTTAGAATTTTTCACAATTTATATCATTTTATTTATTTATTTCCTTTATTTTATTTATTTATTTTAACTTTATTCATTTTTTTGTTTTATGAGTGTACACTGATTGTTCACATTTATATATATTTATAGTGTACACGGAGTGATTTCATGATTCACGTGTTGCTCACGATTTGAATCTTGTTTTTATTTTGTGCATATTTTGTTAAGTATATATTATTGTTGGTAAAGTTATACCAGATGATATTGAAGGTAATACACTATTTAGTTTTTCCGTTTTTTTGAGGTACACATCTTATCTGGATTTATGGGGATGTTGAAGTTGGACACGGAGGATTCATTTATTTGGACTTTAATTTCTTTGGACTATAATTTTGGATTTTAAACATTGACTGGCACAAATAAGATTTTTGTATAATGTCTGATAGTTACTAGATTTTGGATCCGCATGTTTAACCTTATGTACAGGGTGATGGGGGTTAATGTTGGTAGGGCCCCGGAAACGGCCCTCTTCCATAAATTTCCACTTACAGTACCAAAAGAAGACCCTTAACCACTTGCCAACTGCATATAGGCAAATGATGGCTTCATTGTGGCCGGCTAGTTCTGGGAGTGTCATATGACGTCCTCCCACAACACGCCCTCCCGCGTACCCCCGGAGGCGTGCACTCTGTGATCTCCATGATCGCTGTGTCCTACGGACACAGCTGATCATGTGATGCGATAAAAGGCCAATCACAGCAACCTTTTACCACATGATCAGCTGTGTCCAATGACACAGCAGATCACCAGGAAATGAAGTTGCCAGTTATCGGCTGCACTTTCCTCACACTGTCACAGCATGAGGAAAGTACTGCTGATAACTAGCAATTGTACCCTCCCCTCCCCTTCCCTTCCCTCCCCTCCCCTCTCCTCTCTCCCCTGCGCTCCCCTCCTTTCCCCTCCCCTCTCCTCTCCCCTCCCCTCCCCTCCCCTCTCCTCTCCTCTCCCCTCTCCTCTCCTCTCCTCTCCCATCCCCTCCCCCATCCCCTCCCCTCTCCCTTCTCCTCTCCCCTTCCCTCTCCCTTCTCCTCTCCCCTACCCTCTCCTCTCCCCTTCCCTCTCCTCCTCCTCCCCCTCCTCTGTTCTCCTCCTCCCCTCTTCTCTCCTCTCCTCCTCCCCTCTCCCTCTCCTCTCCCCTCTCCCCTCCCCTGTCCCTTCTCCTCCCCTCTCCTCCTCCTCCTCCTCCCCTCTCCCTCTCCTCTCCCCTCCCCTCTCCTCCTCCTCCTCTCCTCTCCTCCCCTCCCCTCCCCTCTCCTCTCCTCCCCTCCTCTCTCCTCCTCTCTTCTCCTCCTCCTCTCCTCTCATTACTGTTACCCTCTTTTCTTCCTTTCTGCTGTCTCTTTTATTTCCCATGTTCTGGTGCTAGTGTAGTTCCATGTTGTATGTGTTGTGCACTATGTGTGGTGTGTATGATGAATGCTCTGTGTGATCCATATGTCTCCTATTATTGCTTCCCCTGTACAAGGTGGACTTAATGCTGGGAATGTTCTATGTGACGTCTCCAGTCATTATTGCACACATTTCCTGCTTCCCTGCGGGATGTCTGTTGTTTATTCATCCGCCTGTTTGTTGGGGATATTTCATACCTTATAACATGACACTTGTCTGTTACATTTTCTGTAACTTGAAACATTTCAATAAAAATATTGGAAAATAAATAGTTGGTTGCATAAGAGATAGATTTATTTTTTCTCAGTTATTTTTTAGTTATTTTTGATCTTTCATGGAAACCACAGGAACGGTTATTTTAATGTTTCTCGGGGCTGCAGTTCCTCTGAACTCCACAAGGTGGTGATCTCACTTCTATCCAGAAAGAAAGTTATTATAGAACACAGACAGGAAGTGATGTCAGGCAGAGACAGGAAGTGATGTCAGGTAAAGACAGGAAGTCATCTGCAATAAAGACAGGAAGTTCCATACCATAAGAAGCAGCGAGGAGACAGTGGTCAAAGTAGCAGCAGAGGAGGTAATAAGATGTTATTTTATATTTACACCCAGTAACTCCCCATCATGTCTGTCCTCTTCCTCCATAGTCATGTCAGTCCTCTTCCTCCATAGTCATGTCCGTCCTCTTCCTCCATAGTCATGTCCGTCCTCTTCCTCCATAGTCATGTCCGTCCTCTTCCTCCATAGTCATGTCCGTCCTCTTCCCCCAAAGTCACATCCGCCCTCATCCTCCATAGTCACGTCCGTCCTCTTCCTCCATAGTCACGTCCGTCCTCTTCCTCCATAGTCACGTCCGTCCTCTTCCTCCATAGTCACGTCCGTCCTCTTCCTCCATAGTCACGTCCGTCCTCTTCCTCCATAGTCATGTCCATCCTCTTCCTCCATAGTCACTGTGACGTCTTTTATCTCCAGCAGATGATGATACACACATATATAGTGTGGGAACCCAGATGAACCCCTTCAGGGGCAGAACATTCCCCCACTTCCGGGGCCGGAACATTCTCCTCATTGTGGAGATAAATTCTAGTAATATGGTCCTGTAAACAAACAGCACTGACAATAAATAGACAAGACAAGGACCATCCTGACCATACATGGCCTACAAAGGGCAATGATGACACTACACAGGCAGCCAATGGGCAATCATTACACTATGCAGCCAACACAATGATGGAGTGCCGGGGTCAGGAGTATGGAGCATAGAGCCCCTTACATTGCTGCTCAGGGGGAAGGAAACATTCCCCAGCCGGCCATGAAGAATATGTTCCATCATTGGTGTCAGAGGGAGGAAAATACTGAGGGGTCTGAGGGAAGTAGTGGAGCTGAGGGGTCTCTCAGGGATTACTGAGGATGAGAGACTTTGGGGGCCCTTAGGGGGCAGTGGAGTTCAAGGGTTTTGAGGGGGTAGAGTAGCTGAAGGGATCTGGGTCCTTGATAGGGTTGGCGGGGAGCAGAGCTCTGAGGAAAGGGAAGTTTATCAGGCTCAGGGGGACTCTGAGGCAGGGAGGGGGGCTCTTGGTCTCTAATTGTCCTCTTACCTGTACTTACTTTCTAGACCTCCTTACAGAACTCCTACCAGGAAAGGAAGACAACCTTCACCTTCTTACCATCTCACTGGTCAAATAATGTATTCCAAGATACCAAATGGAATGCAGAAGGACAATCCTTCACCCCTTGGTGGACACTTGTTCTTAGAGGAGGACTCTTGGTGCATTTTTGACTAAAAGGTAGTCAGGGGTCAGTGCTGAACATCTTCAGGAGACACTCCAATACCTTCCCATGACACAGGCTCTGGCAGTGCCCGGTGCAGGAATTCAGAGCCCCAGGAACCCACCACCACCCTGTACAATGTCCTGGATATTACAGTATACTTGGGAACCAAACAGCTCCACCCTGCTGTCCTCCTTCTACCCACACTAGGCTGTCATTGGAGGGAAGAGAATAGGCTCCTTCCTCACAGCTCTATACTCAACCAACACCATCCTCCTGCTATCCCATCCAATCCCTTCTCTTACTGCAGAGAGTGACAGTGACATCACTCCTGTCAGTCAGCAGGCTGCCACAGATTGGAGCCTTGCAGCCGGAGTTCTGCCAATTGTCCTGATTATCCAGCAACTCCGGCCAAAAGTCATCAAGTTCCCCTTCCTGGACCTCATAATGAGCCGACATTGACCTCACAGCACTGCCTCAGAGCAAACAAGTCATAGGAAGGATCAGATTTATCATTCCTTGTCTGCAGATCTAAAACTCTTCAAAACCAGTTCAGAGACCAAACAAACCCAACAGAGAAAAGGAGGTTTCTGATCTGGCAGACCAAGAGGGTCCCGGGACCTCCAAAATGTAGCAAATGCTAAACAGTCCAGACTACTGTCTTCCCATGGGGAAGTAGTTCTTCAATGTCCAGCAACCCTCCTATTCCCCCCTCACATCCACATCCTATTATTGTGTGACCAATACCATCCAAATCATTCTTACTTTCATTTCCCAAAGTTATCCGTCTACAAGGAGACCTGTATAGATCACATGATGGCACCAATGAGGATGGAGGAGGACCGGAGTCACATGACTGAGAAGATACTAAACCTCACCCTGGAGATCATCTACCTGCTGACCGGAGAGGTGAGGATTCTGGGAGGTCACATGACATCATTCTCATCTCTATTAATAAAACACAGACCTGATCGGAGAGGTGAGGAGGATTCTGGGAGGTCACATGACATCACTCTCATCTCTATTAATAAAACAGACCTGACCGGAGAGATGAGGAGGATTCTGGGAGGTCACATGACATCACTCAACTTTTTTAATAAAACACAGACCTGACCGGAGAGGTGGGGAGGATTCTGGGAGGTCACATGACATCACTCACATTTCTATTAATAAAACACAGACCTGACCGGAGAGGTGAGGAGGATTCTGGGAAGTCACATGACATCACTCTCATCTCTATTAATAAAACACAGACCTGACCGGAGAGATGAGGATTCTAGGAGGTCACATGACATCACTTTGATCTGTATTAAAAAAAACACAGACATGACCGGAGAGGTGAGGAGGATTCTGGGAGGTCACATGACAGCACTCTTATGTCTATTAATAATACACAGTGTGACGATTGCGATATCAAATCTCTGCCCCTCTCACCAGACTCGTGACCAAAGGACTAGCCAATCTAAAACCGCGATGTCAGGTGCGTAACAATGCCATGCCCAGCTGCACCCTGCACATTGATTTTCCAGCTAACTGGACCACAAATCTATGTACTGGCATCTTGAGCACGATAGTTACTGGGTCAGGTTAATTACGCAATTAACGCTTCACATTGCCGCCACCTACTTTTTGTACAGAGAAAGAGGAAACTTGGCAATATCAGCAATAACACTAGGGTGGTTGAAATATTCATCTGTATACCACTTTCACTGCAGACAGGTTATACAGAGGGTTAAACACACACAGTAGCGCTCTTCAGCGGCAGGAATTCTTAAGTTGCATTAAAGAGCTTTAGAAACAGTTCAACACTTTCAGAAAGTAAGTTTTATTACTAAAAGGTCAAAAGGGTGCAATAAAAAGATTTACAGAAAAAAGATGTAACCAATATATATAAATATATAGAGAGCAATAACACCACAAAGAGATAACAGAAGTTTAGGTAGATAAGTACTAGCCAAAAAGCCTTGTGTTAAGCAGTTTCAAGTCTCATGAGCCAATTTCTTGGCTCTACTGCTAGTCTCGATGTTAAAAGCAGGAGAATCTTCTCTTTTCTCATCCACACTCCAAGCATAACAGCCTTTTTCTAGCAAATCCCAGCAGGGTGTCTCTTTGGAGTAGTAACCAATGGTCTCCTTTTGGGGAGGGGTGTTGGGTGGAGACCTAAGTTACAAGCAGAATCTCTCCTAGCTTATATTTTGGCTCATAACTTTTCCTAGGTACATTTGCCGGCCTGGTCACTAGTATATTAATACTCAGCCACATCTGCAGAATGGTTAGAGATGAAACATGAAATATGCACTTAAATGGTTCAAGAGATATACTTTTCTGCTTTTCTCTGTATGTCAGCTAAGGGGTGTCGCATACCAGGAGAATGGTCTCAAACTAAGCCTTCCGCATATAGGCTCCATGTTTAGGTAGTTATGTCCTACGTGAAGATATCAACTTATATGTAAAGTGAGTTTTTAAAAGTAAGTCTGTTTTTACAACCCCTTGGAAGGTCTTTTGAAGTTCAGTGACCCTTCTCATCACTCAGGCCACATGTCACCCCACAGCACGGGAGGGGGAAAAGAGATCTACAAGATGGAGGGGGTAGCCTGCTTTGGGAGTTAGAAATGGTATAACATAGAAAATTCTTAACAAAACGGAGGGCCGCCTCAGTCTCTGTGTGCACGATTCCTACACACAGACCTGACCGGAGAGGTGAGGAGGATTCTGGGAGGTCACATGACATCACACAGACCTGACCGGAGAGGTGAGGAGGATTCTGGGATTCTAACATGATATTCTTATTGGTTCCTCAATACAGAGATTGAAGTCAGGTGATCATATGACCATCACAGTGCCTCCATGTGACTCCCTAAACCCTGAGAGACACAACATGCAGAAGATTCTAGAAGTCACCAAGAAGATGATGGAGCTGCTGACAGGAGAGGTGAGCGGTGCCGGGAATTCTGGGACATTCTCCAGTAACAGACAAGGGATGTGTCTGGATGGTGACTGTATCATTGTGTGTGTCAGGTTCCTATAAGGTGTCAGGGTGTCACTGTCTATTTCTCCATGGAGGAGTGGGAGTATTTAGAAGGACACAAGGATCTCTACAAGGACGTCATGATGGACAATCAGCCGCCCCTCACATCACCGGGTAAGAGGAGACTTTATTGTAAAGGAGAGAGCAGTACGGAGGATCCACCTAGATCCCCCATCATCTGATAAACACATAGAAACAATGGATTCAGTCAGTGTGTGTGTTTCCTACAGATGGATCCAGTCATGGGAACCCACCAGAGAGATGTCCCCGTCCTCTGTATTCCCGGGATTCCACACAGGAAGGTCACACCATCCCTCACCATCATCAGGTAGATGAGGAACAATCACTGATAGTATCATTAGGATCTGTACATTATCTGCATTGTTACCATTGATGTCATTTTTATTATATATTCAGAGTGGAAACCTGAGAGAATTTGAGGTTGAAGAAGAAGAGGCGTATGTGAGGGATGATCAGCAGTCTATGGAGGAGGATGGAATAACGGGGACATTTATAGAGGAGGACACTCCTACAGAGATCAGCACAGGTGGGTCATGAACACTAAATCCATTCCTCCACCCATACTGCTCACTGATTGGTCCAGAGTAGGGCGGGGACTGGGTGATATCAGCCTGTAATCCCCTGGTCACTTTCCTGAGCTGTGTTCCCCGTCCTGTATTCCTGGATTTCTCTCGGATAATCTTCCTTCTCTGTGCTGCAGACACAATTTATGTCTCTAGACTGGATTTATGGAGGTTCTGGGGTTCAGCTGGCAGAAAAATGTTCATTTTCATCATAGACGTTACTAGACCTAGACACCTGGGGTGTGTGCTATTGATCTTCTGCTCCATGCCCGGGTCTAGTAAGATCTCTGACAGAACATTTCTCCCAGGGGACCTTCTCTGTTATCTGCTGGCTGTGCCGGGTGGAGGGATATGTCTGTAGTGTCTCAGACCCAAGTCACTGAGTGCAGTCTCAGGAGATGGGAGGCAGCGGTGTGGGATCTCTGCAACTTGTCTACAGTAAACATTTAAAGTGGTTGTAATCCCTCCATATACTCAGTGCAGTGACTGGCCTCAGGTGATACACAGAGATAAAACAAATCCTACATATGTTGCACCTTTTTATCTGCAGCAATCTCTTCTCTACAACTGTTCAAAGCCCAGAATGTATACAGCTTGTCTGAGAAGTCAGAAAAAAAGAGACAGAGAGATAAAGTCACATTCTGCAGAGTTCAGTGAGGTGAGCTCTAAAGGTGATTGGAGGGAAGGTACACACAGCACACAGGAACAGAGCTGAGGCTGTCAATCACAGGCTGTGTGCTGGAGCTTCTCCCCTTTCACATTTTTTCTCCTGGTGTCAGGAAGATTTGTCAGAAGTGATTCATGCTGATCGCAGAGGAAGGAGACAGCAGACAGAAATGGCTCTTATTGCTCTGGAGTGAGACAAGTAGAGGGATATGTTTGTTCATATTCCATGTCTGAGGGTTACAACCACTGTAAGTGATCACTGATTACTAAACACCAATTTGATGTGATCCTTACACTATGTATTAGTATCGCCCCCCTTGTCCTGAATAGAGGTACTATGTGGGTTTAGTTTGTGGCTGGGCTGTACTTGGCTCAGGCTGATTGTATAGTTCTTCACTTGGTTTCTCCCTAAGTTTAGGTTGTCTTGTGATGTCTCACTGTGGCCAGTAGATGTCACTGCTATCACTGGACATAGTATGAGGTGGCGGCTGCATTCCTTTTCTTTGGCTTTTTTCCCTGTTTTCACCTGGTGATCTGGCCAGTAACACACCTTCTGTATTAGAGCGCCCCCGCTGTGGAGACAGCAGCATGGTCAGTCTGGGGGGAGGGGAGTGTTAGATGTACTAGCAGATTTAAAAACAGTAACTAATTGAAGCCAAACTCCAGCTCACACCTCATAATCAGTTTCATCAAACAGTTTTTTTCTTTTGGGATAAAAGTTTTACATGAATAAATAAAAGCTGCTCATTGTAAGCCCCCTGTCAGTGGTAAGTGGTCTGCCTGATCCCTGGAACTGATACATTCTGCTGCAGAGTTTTATAAAACAGATTTACTGGCTAGATCACCAGATGAATATAGAAGAAAACTAATACTGTTTAGTCCTAACTTTTGTATCCTTTATGATAAGTTGTACATTACATACAGTGAAGGAAATGCGTATTTGCTCCCCGGCTGATGGTGAATGTTCGCCCCTCACACAGAAATGATCGGTCTAACAATGGAATGTTCGCCCCTCACACAGAAATGATCGGTCTAACAATGGAATGTTCGCCCCTCACACAGAAATGATCGGTCTAACAATGGAATGTTCGATGTAACACTGAGAGACAGAATACAACAACAAATTCAGCAGAAATGCGTCTAACAAATGATGACGGATCTGCATGTTCATGAGGGAAAGAAGGATTTGATCCCCTATCATTCAGCAGGATTTCTGGCTACCAGGCGTCTTTCATACAGGTAATAAGCTGAGATTAGAAGCAGTCTCTTAAAGGGAGTGCTGCTAATCTCATTGTGTTACCTGTATAAAGACACCTGTCCACAGGAACCATCAAACCATCAGATTCCAAACTCTCCACCATGGCAAAGACCAAAGAGTTGTCCAAGGATGTCAGGGACAAGATGGTAGACCTACACAAGGCTGGACTGGGCTACCAAACTATGGCCAAGCAGCTTGGTGAGAAGGTGACAACAGTTGGTGCAATCATTCACAAATGGAAGAAACACAAAACAAGTGTCAGTCTCCCTAGGTCTGGTGCACCATGCAAGATCTCACCTCATGGAGTGTCAATGATCATGAGAACAGTGAGGAATCATCCCAGAACTACACGTGAGGATCTTGTCAATGATCTGGGACCACAGTCACCAAGAAAACAATTGGTAACACACTATGCCGACAAGGACTGAAATCCTGCAGTGCCCGCAAGGTCCCTCTGCTCAAGAAAGCACATGTCCAGGCCCGTCTGAAGTTTGCCACTGAACATCTGAATGATGCAGAGGAGGACTGGTGGGAAGTGTTGTGGTCAGAGGAGACCAAAATCCAGCTCCTTGGCATCAACTCAACTCACCATGTTTGGAGGAGGAGGAATGCTGCCTATGACCCCAAGAACACCATCCCAACTGTGAAACATGGTGGTGGAAACATTCTGCTTTGGGGGTGTTTATCTGCTAAGGGGACAAGACAACTGCACCGCATCAAAGGGACGATGGACGGGGCAATGTACCATCAAATCTTGGGTGAGAACCTTCTTCCCTCAGCCAGGGCATTGAGAATGGGTGGTGGATGGGTGTTCCAGCATGACAATGACCCAAAACACACGGCCAAGGCAACAAAGGAGCGGCTCAAGAAGAAGCACATTAAGGTCCTGGAGTGGCCTAGCCAGTCTCCACACCTTCATCCGATTGAAAATCTGTGGAGGGAGCTGAAAGTTCGAGTTGCCCAATGTCAGCCACCAAACCTTAATGACTTGGAGAGGATCTGCCAAGAGGAGTGGGCCAAAATCCCTCCTGAGATGTGTGCAAACCTGGGGGCCAACTCCAGGAAACGTCTGACCTCTGTGATTGCCAACAAGGGATTGGCCACCAAGTACTAAGTCATGTTTTGTGAAGGGGATCAAATCCTTCTTTCCCTCATGAACATGCAGATCCGTCATCATTTGTTAGACGCATTTCTGCTGAATTTGTTGTTGTATTCTGTCTCTTAGTGTTACAGTGAACATTCCATTGTTAGACCGATCATTTCTGTGTGAGGGGCGAACATTCCATTGTTAGACCGATCATTTCTGTGTGAGGGGCGAACATTCAGCATCAGCAGGGGAGCAAATACACATTTCCTTCACTGTATATGCTAGAGATGGTCTGCACATAAATGGAAGGGGGTCTGCTGTGCTGGGGGAGGGGTTTAATTATTTTCCACCCATTTCCTCCCAGCTGGACATTTTATATCGGATGATGTGATTGGAGCACAGACTTTTACATGGTGATAATAATGTGATAACATCCTCCAACTTTGGACCCTTAAACAGAAAGTGATAATGAGGGAGGAGTCAATACCCCAATGATGGTGGTCTTCAGGATCAGTCCAGTCTTCATCTTGTTTGTTCTCCTCCCATCCTCACTCTCTGACCTCTGGTGGGGCTCAGCCCCGCTGTTCTTCATGACTAAATCATGGACTAAATAAGGAAGTGCAGTACTTCTTGTGTTGGGAAGATGGCGATGAGTGATAGAGGGGGTGGGGACCCTCGTCCTATAATCCCCTCATCACTGTCCCTCCTATAAAAGACAGTTCTGGTTGTTTCCTCACTCTCTGACTAAGGTCCATGAATAAAGAAATGACCTGGTAGGAGATCAGAGGAGCCATTTCCTAGTTCCCTTGAGGGTGGAATTGTAAGATCCTCACAGACCAAGCTGCCTGATGTGGGCGGAGTCCTGGTTTGGGGGAACCAATCAGCTCCTGTCTAGTAATCCTCTTTGTCTTTGTATTTTAGTCCCTGGCCGGGAGATGAGGAAAACCTCCGAGGATTGTCTCACTTTGTCTCCATACTGCAAAGTAGAAGATGAGGACATCACACAGTATAGTCCAGGAGAAAACCCGGCTCCCTCCAATGTCCATCCGGCACCACCCAGTGTAGATGGACCATCGGATTCCTCGTATCCTGAGGAACCTCAGACTGTGCGGGACCGGGCCGGCCTTCCAACAGCTTCTCAGAGCTTCTCCTGTACTGAGTGCGGGAAAGGTTTCCACTCTGAATACAAGCTTAAGGTGCATAAAAGATCTCACACGGGGGAAAAGCCGTATTCCTGTCCTGAGTGCGGGAAATGTTTCCGTTTTAAATGTCGTCTTAATGAGCATAAAATATCTCACACAGGAGAGAAGCCACATTCCTGTCCTGAGTGCGGGAAATGTTTTTCACAGAAGTACAATCTTTCCAGACATCAGAGATCTCACAAGGGGGAGAAGACATTTTCTTGTTCTGAGTGTGGGAAATGTTTTGTAGCAAAATCAGATCTTGTTAAGCATCAAAGATCTCACACAGTGAAAAGATCTTATATCTGTCCTAAGTGTAGAAAATGTTTCTCAGAGAAGTCTGATCTTTACAGACATCAGAGATCTCACACAGAAAAGCCATATTTCTGTGCAGAGTGTGGGAAATGTTTTTCAAACAAGTACAGTCTTTACAGACATCAGAGATTTCACACAGGGGAGAAGCCATATGCCTGTCCTGAGTGCGGGAAATGTTTTTCAATGAGGTTCCATGTGTACAGGCATCAGAGATCTCACACAGGGGAGAAGCCACTTTCCTGTTCTGAGTGCGGGAAATGTTTTTCTGATAAGTCCAGTCTTTGTATTCATCAGAGATCTCACACAGGTGAGAAGCCATATTCCTGTCCTGAGTGTGGGAAATGTTTTTCACAGAAATCCTATCTTTACACACATCAGAGATCTCACACGGGAGAGAAGCCATATTCCTGTCCTGAGTGTGGGAAATGTTTTTCAGTGAAGTCCAATCTTTACAAACATCAGACATCTCATACGGGGGAGAGGCCATATTCCTGTCTTGAGTGCGGAAAATGCTTTTCGCAGAAGTACCACCTTGACAGACATCAGAGATTTCACACTGGGGAGAAGCCACTTTCCTGTCCTGAGTGCGGGAAATGTTTTTCGCAGAAGTCCAATCTTTCCAAACATCAGAGATCTCACACGGGGGAGAAGC
This sequence comes from Staurois parvus, assembly GCF_062004578.1. NCBI lineage: Eukaryota > Metazoa > Chordata > Amphibia > Anura > Ranidae > Staurois > Staurois parvus. The sequence goes on from NW_028317987.1 coordinate 1,193,994, forward strand.
CACTTTCCTGTCCTGAGTGAGGGAAATGTTCCTCACTGAAGTCCTGTCTTCCTTTACATCAGGGGTCCTAAACAACCCTGGAGGTGTATTAGTGCCTTGAGTGCGGGAAATGTCTTCTAGATGAATGTTGCTGGACATCCCAGCTCTCATGTGAGGAAGAAACACACCCTGATATACACCTCAGATATACTCCATGGATGATCTTCTTCATGGAAGAAACAGTCCATAAGGAGATGAGAGGCCCCCAAAGACACGGATGAAGTGTGGCAGCGGGTTGGCTATTGATAGCAGCTCAGTGGTTAGCCCTTCTGCCTGGCAGTACTCGGGTCATTGGTTTGAATCCCAACCATGGCACCACCTGCCTGGAGTTTGCATGTTCTCCCTGTGCCTGCGTGGGTCTCCTCCAGGTACACTGGTTTCTTCCCACATGCCAAAGACATGCTGATAGGTTTATTGGCTCCTGTCTATATTGTCCCCTAGTATGTGTATAGATGAATGTGAGTTAGGGACCTTAGATTGTACGCTCCTCGGGGGCGGGGACTGATGGGAATGAACAATTTATGTATAAATGGACAGTGCTATAGAAGTACCTGTAATAAATATGGAGTCATCGCCTTTCATTGGCTGAGTATATTTATGGTGGAAGCTTTCACAAACACTTAGAGGTTTAGTAAAAAAAAAAAAAAAGTTAGAAGGAATGTGAGTGACATTCGCCCGGCCATGACGAATATTGGGCATACTTTATTTCACACTCTGATTCCTTTGGCTCCATCTAGTGGCCATAATGTGGTATTGTGCTGCTGTTATTGATTGCCGTATTTCAGGAAAAATCCCCCATTATGTCCAATAGATGGAGGGCAATGTTATTACCAGGCTGCAGCTAGGGGGAGCTCTAATGTCACCCCAGCAGAGGGATCCCATCTAGCCCACATTAACCCTCTCACTGCCAGAGCTGTTTCTGCATGATTTTGCACACATGGGAAAATGCAGATTTTGGTCCTGAAGATGAGATAAACCCCCAAACATCTATTCTGTGACATCAGAGGCCCTGGAGAATAAAATGGTGGTGATTGTTAAGGTGTTCCCCGTACACAGATTCCCCTTCATATCCGCCTTTATTTCCTCCTTTCCCCCATTTTCTATGTTGGGATCTTTTCTACAATACTTTGTTATAATAATGGAACACGTTGTGTATTGTATTGTACACCAATAATAATGACTCCGCCCCCACATTCCAGACAAGGGATTTTCCTGACCAATCGGATTCCTTCCTTTACTGTTTCCTGAGGTTTTTTTTTTCTGCAATCTTGTTGAAAGTGAAATTCTAATAAAAATGTATTGAATGAAAAACAAAATGGTGTGTGTGTGCAATGATGACAAAGCTGTGTATCCAGAAACGGCTGGTCGGTGACACTTCCATATACAGCCCAATGAAGTGACAAGGAAGCCCTAGAACCCTTTGGAGGAACCCTGGCTGAGAAAGGCTGGACTAGGCAGTCACATATCTCTGCCCCCCTTGCAGGGTTCCCAACCCTCCGTGACTTTTATTACTGACACAACATGAACATTTACTGACGGAGGACATGTTTTTACTGACATCCTGAAAAATGACAGAATTCCTGTTAGGATTATTATTATTATACAGTATTTATATAGCACCAAAGGGTATGCTCAGCGCTGTACAGTAGCGGGGGGGACAGAACATGAGACAAGACAGAAACAATACAATACACGAGGGGTTCGAGGACACTGATCCTTGGAGCTTACAATCTAGGAGGGAGGGGAAGGTGGTACAGGAGGAGATGGCTGTGGGGGATGGAGTGGAGGAGGTTAGTTGTTAGGTGAGGTCGGATGTTAGGTGAGGTCGGGTGTTAGGTGAGGTTGGGGTAGGCTTCCCTGAAGAGGAGGGTTTTCAGGGTGCGCCTGAAGGTGAGGAGGGTAGGCGACAGTCTGATGGATTGGGGTGGAGAGTTCCAGAGGATGGGGGAAGGCCTGGAGAAGTCCTGCAATCGGGCGTGGGAGGAGGAGACCAGGGAGCTAGAGAGTAGGAGGTCCTGTGAGGAGCGGAGGGCACGGGTAGGGTAGTATTTGGGTATCAGGTCAGTTATGTAGTTTGGGGCGGCATTGTGAATGGCTTTGTAGGTCAGAGTTAGCAGTTTGAATTTGATGTGTTGGGCAATCGGGAGCCAGTGAAGCGATTAGCAGAGGGGGGAGGCAGATGTGGAGCGCTTGGTGAGGTGGATGAGTCTAGCCGCTGAGTTTAGGATCGACTGGAGTGGGGATAGCATTCGTTTGGGTAGGCTTACACTGACCACTGATATAAGGGGGTCCTTCTCCCATTGGTCACCAATGTAAGGGACCACTACACTGACCACTGATATAAGGGGATCCTTCTCCCATTGGTCACCAATGTAAGGGGCCACTACACTGACCACTGATATAAGGGGGTCCTTCTCCCATTGTTCACCAATGTAAGGGACCACTACACTGACCACTGATATAAGGGGGTCCTTCTCCCATTGGTCACCAATGTAAGGGACCACTACACTGACCACTGATATAAGGGGGTCCTTCTCCCATTGGGCACCAATGTAAGGGACCACTACACTGACCACTGATATAAGGGGTCCTTCTCCCATTGGTCACCAATGTAAGGGACCACTACACTGACCACTTGTTTAAGGGGGATCCTTCTCCCATTGGTCACCAAAGTAGGGGACCACTACACTGACCACTGATATAAGGGGGTCCTTCTCCCATTGGTCACCAATGTAAAGGACCACTACACTGACCACTGATATAAGGGGGTCCTTCTCCCATTGGTCACCAATGTAAGGGACCACTACACTGACCACTGATATAAGGGGGTCCTTCTCCCATTGGTCACCAATGTAAGGGACCACTACACTGACCACTGATATAAGGGGATCCTTCTCCCATTGGTCACCAATGTAAAGGACCACTACACTGACCACTGATATAAGGGGGTCCTTCTCCCATTGGTCACCAATGTAAGGGACCACTACACTGACCACTGATATAAGGGGTCCTTCTCCCATTGGTCACCAATGTAAGGGACAAATACAATGACCACTGATATAAGGGGGTCCTTCTCCCATTGGTCACCAATGTAAGGGACCACTACACTGACCACTGATATAAGGGGGTCCTTCTCCCATTGGTCACCAATGTAAGGGATCACTACACTGACCACTGATATAAGGGGTCCTTCTCCCATTGGTCACCAATGTAAGGGACCACTACACTGACCACTGATATAAGGGGTCCTTCTCCCATTGGTCACCAATGTAAGGGACCACTACACTGACCACTGATATAAGGGGTCCTTCTCCCATTGGTCACCAATGTAAGGGACAAATACAATGACCACTGATATAAGGGGGTCCTTCTCCCATTGGTCACCAATGTAAGGGACCACTACACTGACCACTGATATAAGGGGGTCCTTCTCCCATTGGTCACCAATGTAAGGGACCACTACACTGACCACTGATATAAGGGGGTCCTTCTCCCATTGGTCACCAATGTAAGGGATCACTACACTGACCACTGATATAAGGGGTCCTTCTCCCATTGGTCACCAATGTAAGGGACCACTACACTGACCACTGATATAAGGGGTCCTTCTCCCATTGGTCACCAATGTAAGGGACCACTACACTGACCACTGATATAAGGGGGTCCTTCTCCCATTGGTCACCAATGTAAGGGACAAATACAATGACCACTTGGGATGATCTCTGGGTTTAGTTGTCGGAGAGTATGGATGAGACGACAGTACAAACCAAACTTTGCCTGTTCCGGTCCCGTGTTTTGCAGGAGCCGATCATCACATATAGAAGAGACATTTCTACCACTTCTATATATAACTAGGCGTGTCCATACTGGAGATTTCCATTTAGTTTGGATACATTCGTTCATTGAAGAATTTCATTTACTCCCCTTCGTTATGTTGGCCCAATTCATCTTCAGGATTTGTTTTGTATTTCCAGCATTTGTTTTGTATATTCGTTGGTTCAGGTGGATTTGATAAAGTTGGTGGTTTTTCCAGAATATTGCTGTACATCTCAATCTCTGAAAATGACATTTTCATACAAAAAAACGAATTGAAACCAAATGTACATTTATATATAACAGCTTCCTGCACTGGGGCCTAAGGAAGCAACGGATACTTGTAACTGCAAATCCCCAGGAATCAGTGATGTCATTGGGAATCCCTGCCATGTAAGGAAGGGGGTGGGATAGCAGTGACATCACTGACTAAATATGGCCAATGGTCACATTTGGACAATTGTCAGGAGCATCTAGCACTATTGCTCCATCACTGCTGCTGGTCTCATTCCAGCATCCTGGTTTTGGATGTGATACATTCTCCCTGTCTGTCTGTCCAGCTGAAAGTTGATGGATGTTGCCAGTTTCTGGGTGGAGACCAAACTTGATTTAAGCCAGCCAAGCCTGCAGTCCCATGCTTGTGTTATTGTGTTTTTAACACATGTTCCAATCTCCCTGTTTGTCTGCCAGTTTGGATTCCCTCATTGACGACCTCGGATCAGATATCTACTATTCTCTGAACTCTGTCTGTCTTTTGACTATGGATCTGACCCCGAGTACCCTGAACCTTGCCTGCCTTGTACCTGGACTGTCATTGAACCAATCTGTCTGTCTGCCAACCTCAAGTCCCTTTTTTCTGTGCTCAGTTCACACCTGCCCCAGCATGGTAGCCAGGCACTATAGCATTGTGTATAAGTCCTGAGAGTAACGGAGCTTGCCTTATGGGAAAGGGAGCGGCTTTAGGTAAAGAACACAGAAGCCATCTGTAGTGTGTGACCACCTGTGTTAGGGGTGAGTGTGACATTATCACAAGTCTTTTACAAGAACATGTTTCTGTGAAGATGGACTCTACACAGCCTCGTGCATTTGCTGAGGAGATATGCAAACTGACACTCCAAGTCCAGGAACTGTCTGTGCATGTAAACGCACATCCAGCAGGAATGCAGGAATCAGAGCCCAGGGTTAACCCGCCTGATCATGTTTCTGGTGACCCGACATGTTTTCCAACTTTAAAAACTGTTGTTTACTATGCTTCAAGCTCAGACCACATTCTTCTGGTTCTGAAGGACACGGGTTAACCTTGTTGTTACATGGTTGCAGGGGCCCTCAGTCTTGGGCTTTTAGTCTCCTCACAGATGACCCAGCCTGAAGGTCAGTTGGGTTTAATCAATGATAATCCTGACCGTGCCCACTCTGCAGAAACTAACCCTAGGCCATTACATCAGGATAAATTCATCGCTGAACAATACTGTTCTGATTTCCACCACTGGTCACCTGACTCGGGGTGGAAGGCCCCAGATCCAAGAAGCCGGTTCAGGTTAGGCCTATCCTTTATCCTCTGGAGAAAAGGCTAGAAGATCTCAGGGACTCTGCTTATACTGTGAGGACCATGGCCACTTTGTCACCAGCTGCTCCAATAAGCCAAGAAAAGGGCCCTTCCCCTGAACTTTTAAACTCTATTTTTAGGGCCCGTCTAGTGCTCTGCTTATTCTACCCCCTGGAAAGCTGTTTGTTCCCCTCCACCTTAGGCTTACAGTGCTTTCAGAATCATATCCAGCTAAGACGGCCGAGCTCCCAGGGAGTACTAAAACCTTTTCTTTGGTTTCTCGTGGGCTTTAGTGGCCTCTCTCCATAAGGACTTCTGTTTCTGTGTAAGAGATTGCAGAATCTGTGCTCACTAGAAGTCCTCAAAAGTCCAACACTCTGGATTACCCCTTCCTTTGCCTGTCCATAAACACCCTTGGATGCATGTCCAGGCTGACTTGTCCTCAAGGTCTGCTGCCTCTACACCTGCTGATGCGGTCTAGTCTGTCTCTACACCTGCTGATGCGGTCTAGTCTGTCTCTGCACCTGATGATGTGGTCTAGTCTGCCTCTACACCTGCTGATGCGGTCTAGTCTGTCTCTACACCTGATGATGCGGTCTAGTCTGTCTCTACACCTGCTGATGTGGTCTAGTCTGTCTCTACACCTGCTGATGCGGTCTAGTCTGTCTCTACACCTGCTGATGTGGTCTAGTCTGTCTCTACACCTGCTGATGCGGTCTAGTCTGTCTCTACACCTGCTGATGTGGTCTAGTCTGTCTCTGCACCTGCTGATGCGGTCTAGTCTGTCTCTGCACCTGCTGATGCGGTCTAGTCTGTCTCTACACCTGCTGATGTGGTCTAGTCTGTCTCTACACCTGCTGATGCGGTCTAGTCTGTCTCTACACCTGTTGATGTGGTCTGGTCTGTCTCTACACCTGCTGATGCGGTCTGGTCTGTCTCTACACCTGCTGATGCGGTCTGGTCTGTCTCTACACCTGCTGATGCGGTCTAGTCTGTCTCTGCACCTGCTGATGCGGTCTAGTCTGTCTCTACACCTGCTGATGCGGTCTAGTCTGTCTCTACACCTGCTGATGCGGTCTAGTCTGTCTCTACACCTGCTGATGCAGTCTAGTCTGTCTCTACACCTGCTGATGTCATCTAGTCTGTCTTTACACCTGCTGATGCGGTCTAGTCTGTCTCTACACCTGCTGATGCGGTCTAGTCTGTCTCTACACCTGCTGATGTGGTCTAGTCTGTCTCTACACCTGCTGATGCGGTCTAGTCTTTCTCTACACCTGCCGATGCGGTCTAGTCTTTCTCTACACCTGCCAATGCGGTCTAGTCTGTCTCTACACCTGCTGATGTGGTCTAGTCTGTCTTTACACCTGCTGATGCGGTCTAGTCTGTCTCTACACCTGCTGAGGTGGTCTAGTCTGTCTCTACATCTGCTGATGTCATCTAGTCTGTCTTTACACCTGCTGATGTCATCTAGTCTGTCTCTACACCTGCTGATGCCGTCTAGTCTTTCTCTACACCTGCCAATGCGGTCTAGTCTGTCTCTACACCTGCTGATGTGGTCTAGTCTGTCTCTACATCTGCTGATGTCATCTAGTCTGTCTTTACACCTGCTGATGTCATCTAGTCTGTCTCTACACCTGCTGATGCCGTCTAGTCTTTCTCTACACCTGCCAATGCGGTCTAGTCTGTCTCTACACCTGATGATGTGGTCTAGTCTGTCTCTACACCTGCCAATGTGGTCCAGTCTGCCTCCGCACCAGTTGTTCTGATTCAGCCCAGGCCAATTGAGCCTTTTTTCATTTTTGGGACTTTCAGTAACCGGGCCTCACCCTACTGCAACTGCATCTGCTCAAACCTGTCTAAGAAGTTCCATCCAGCCTTTGGATAAACTGCCTCATTCAGCCATTTGGGGCCACAACTTTGTCTTCAGGCCACTCTGCATGCAGCCTGCATTCAGCTTGACTTCAGTACCATGTCACCTTCTATCCAACCTGATGTTACAGGTTCTCTGCTGTCCAGTTTGGCTCCATAAACTCTCTGCCTGCTAACCAACCTGACTTTGCTGATCCCCTGACCAGGGGTGGACTGACAACTCATGGGACCCCAGACAATAGGGGATCATGGGGCCCCTGTGTCCTTGCTCATACTCAAAAAAGCCTATGAAAAAGGTACCAGGGGCATCTCATGGGGCCCCCTACTGACCCCAGGCCCTTGGGCAGTGCCCAAGTTTCCAAATGGTCAGTCCACCCCTGCCCATTGCTCAGCATGCTGGTCCTTTGTTGGATGCCCAGCCTGATGGTCCTGTGCTGGATGCCCAACATGCCTTTAAGGGACTATTGGCCCCTCTTCAGATGAAGGTTAATGTCAGGAACATCTAGTGCCCCCAATCCATCACAACTGATGGTCTCATTACAGCATCCTGGTGTTAGCTATGATTCAGCCAGTCTCTGGGTGCAGACCAAACCTGATTTAAGCCAGCCAAACCTGCAGTCTCATGCTTGTGATAGCGTGTATAATACGTGTTCAAGCTCCCTGTCTGTCTGTCCTGCTCTGCTGTTTGGATTCCTCTATTTATGACCTTGGATCAGATATCAATTACTCTCTGAACTCTGCCAGTCTTTGGACCAGGGATTGGACCCTGATTATTCTGAATATTGCCTGCCTTGTCAATCAAATGTTGCCAAACACAACAGCGCTCAAATCTTGGTGCTTCACAATTCCACATGGTATCTGTCACTTGATGAGGTGCAACCCTCCACAGATGGGGGAATCTGGGAACTGACAAAGACAACACACAAGAGGGTGCATTACCGTAATACCAAATTTATTAAAAGATCGCAAATGGAATCTCACAGGCCGACCATAAAAACAGACATAGAGCCAGATCTTCAGTCCCAGACAATGGGGTCCTGTCCCAAATACTGCCCGGTTGGGAAACTGACATTTCTGGAGATGAACTCGCCTTGTACCTGGACTGTCATTGAACCATTCTGCCTGTCTGCCAACCACAAGTACCTGTTGCTGTGCTCAGTTTGCACCTGCCCTGGTGTGGTAGCCAGGCACTATAGCATTGTGTATCAGTCCTGGGGGCACCGAGTACCAGTAGGCCTGCCTGCCTTATGGGAAAGGGGCTGCTATAGGTAAGGACCACAGAAGCCAGATATAGTGTCTGACCACCTGTGTTAGAGAGAAGTGTGACAAGACCTCCAAGTGTTTGTGAAATCTCCCACCACAAAATGTACTCAGCCAATCACGGGGCAGGACTCCAGTTGTATTCTTCTCCTGCTATCAATGGCCAACCCGGTCCCACACTTCATCCATATCTCTGGGGACCTCTCATCTCCTTATGAACTGTTTCTTCCATGATGAAGATCAGCCATGGAGTATATCTGAGGTGTATATCAGGGGGTGCTTCTTCCCCACATGAGAGCTGGGATGTCCAGCAACATTCATCTAGAAGACATTTCCCGCACTCAAGGCACTAATACACCTCCAGGGTTGTGTGGGATCCCTGATGTACAGGAAGACAGGACTTCAGTGAGGAACATTTCCCTCACTCAGGACAGGAAAGTGGCTTCACTCCTGCATGAGATCTCTGATGTTTGGAAAGATGGGGCTTCTGTGAAAAACATTTCCCGCACTCAGGACAGACATAAGGCTTCTCCCCCGTGTGAGATCTCTGATGTGTGTGAAGATTGGACTTGTCTGAAAAACATTTCCCACACTCTGGACAGGAATACGGCTTCTCCCCTGTGTGAGATCTCTGATGTGTGTGAAGACTGGAATTGTGTGAAAAATATTTCCCACACTCTGGACAGGAATATGGCTTCTCACCTGTGTGAGATCTTTGATGTGTGTAAAGAATTGACTTATTTGAAAAACATTTTCCGCACTCTGGACAGGAATACGGCTTCTCCCCTGTGTGAGATCTCTGATGTTTGTGAAGACTGAACTTGTCTGAAAAACATTTTCCACACTCTAGACAATATGGCTTCTCTCCTGTGTGACATCTCTGATGTTTGGAAAGAGTGGACTTCCATGAAAAACATTTCCCACACTCAGGACAGAAATATGGCATCTCCCCTGTGTGAGATCTCTGATGTCTGTAAAGATCAGACTTCCGTGAAAAACATTTTCCACACTTCGGACAGGAATACGGTTTCTCTCCTGTGTGAGATATCTGATGTGTGTAAAGACCGGACTTCTGTGAAAAACATTTCCCGCACTCAGGACAGGAATACGGCTTCTCCCCCGTGTGAGATCTTTTATGCACATTAAGTTTGTATTTAGAACAGAAACCTTTCCCACACTCAGGACAGCAGAAGCTCTTCCCTGTTGGAAGGCCGGCCTGGTCCCGCACAGTCTGAGGTTCCTCAGGACAATCCTCGAAGGTTTTCCTCATCTCCCGGCCATGGACTAAAACACAAAGACAAAGAGGATTACTAGACAGGAGCTGATTGGTTCCCCCAAACCAGGACTCCGCCCACATCAGGCAGCTTGGTCTCTGAGGAACTTACAATTCCACCCTCAAGGGAACTAGGAAATGGCTCCTCTGATCTCCTACCAGGTCATTTCTTTATTCATGGACCTTAGTCAGAGAGTGAGGAAACAACCAGAACTGCCTTTTATAGGAGGGACAGTGATGAGGGGATTATAGGACGAGGGTCCCCACCCCCTCTATCACTCATCACCATCTTCCCAACACAAGAAGTACTGCACTTCCTTATTTAGTCCATGATTTAGTCATGAAGAACAGCGGGGCTGAGCCCCACCAGAGGTCAGAGAGTGAGGATGGGGGGAGAACAACCAAGATGAAGACTGGACTGATCCTGAAGACCACCATCATTGGGGTATTGACTCCTCCCTCATTATCACTTTCTGTTTAAGGGTCCAAAGTTGGAGGATGTTATCACATTATTATCACCATGTAAAAGTCTGTGCTCCAATCACATCATCCGATATAAAATGTCCAGCTGGGAGGAAATGGTGTAAAATAATTAAGACCAATGTAATGTCCAACTTATCATAAAGGATACAAAAGTTAGGACTATACAGTATTAGTTTTCTTCTATATTCATCTGGTGATCTAGCCAGTAAATCTGTTGTTTTATAAAGACCATTTACCACTGACAGGGGGCTTACAATGAGCAGCTTTTATTTATTCATGTAAAATGTTTATCCCAAAAAGAAAAACCTGTTTGATGAAACTGATTATGAAGTGTGAGCTGGAGTTTGGCTTCAATTAGTTTCTGTTTTTAAATCTGCTAGTACATCTAACACTCCCCTCCCCCCAGACTGACCATGCTGCTGTCTCCACAGTGGGGGCGCTCTAATGCAGAAGGTGTGTTACTGGCCAGATCACCAGGTGAAAACAGGGAAAAAAGCCAAAGAAAAGGAATGCAGCCACCACATCCAATGATTGGTAAGCTACAATATGGGACATTTGTGGTTTAACTGCTTGCCGACCCGCCGCAGTGTTTTTACTGCAGCAGGGCGGCACCTGTACGCACAATGCCGTCTTTTAATGTCGCTGTGCAAAACAGGTAGGGGGCGCGCATGTCCCCGCCCTACCCTACCCGCCGATCATGGCAGTGGGTGTCCATCACCGGCTCCCGGCAGGTGGGTGGCAGTGGACGTGGCATACTTGGACAGAGGGGTGGTGGTGGATGTGGTATACTTGGACAGAGGGGTGGCGGTGGATGTGGTATACTTGGACAGAGGGGTGGCGGTGGACGTGGTATACTTGGACAGAGGGGTGGCGGTGGACGTGGTATACTCAGACAGAGGGGTGGCGGTGGACGTGGTATACTTGGACAGAGGGGTGGCGGTGGACGTGGTATACTTGGACACAGTTCCCTACACACGGCTAATGTGTAAGGTAAAGTCTATGGGCTGGAAAAATCTGAATGTAAATGGATAGAAAACTGGCTAAAAGATCATATTCAGAGAGTAGAGGTTAATGATTCATACTCTGAATGGTCTGGGGGTGTCAGTGGTGTACCCCAAGGTTCAGTCTTATTAGTGGGGTACCCCAGGGTTCAGTGTTATTAGTGGGGTACCCCAAGGTTCAGTGTTATTAGTGGGGTACCCCAGGGTTCAGTGTTATTAGTGGGGTACCCCAAGGTTCAGTGATATTAGTGGGATACCCCAGGGTTCAGTGTTATTAGTGGGGTACCCCAAGGTTCAGTGTTATTAGTGGGGTACCCCAAAGTTCAGTGTTATTAGTGGGGTACCCCAGGGTTCAGTGTTATTAGTGGGGTACCCCAGGGTTCAGTGTGATTAGTGGGGTTCCCCAGGGTTCAGTGTTATTAGTGGGGTACCCCAGGGTTCAGTGTTATTAGTGGGGTACCCCAAGGTTCAGTATTATTAGTGGTGTACCCCAAGGTTCAGTGTTATTAGTGGGGTACCCCAAGGTTCAGAGTTATTAGTGGGGTACCCCAAGGTTCAGTGTTATTAGTGGGGTACCCCAAGGTTCAGTGTGATTAGTGGGGTACCCCAGGGTTCAGTGTTGGGCCCCTTACTTATTAATATATATATAAACAATATGGGGTGTGAGATTATAAATCCCATTCCAGTCTTTGCAGATGACACCAAGCTGTGCCGGGGAATAACGTCCTTACAGGATGTCTCCAACTTACAAGCCGACCTCAATGCTCTGTGTAATTGGGGGACTATGGGGCCAATGAGGGCTAATGGTGATAAATGTAAGGTTCTGCACTTGGGGGGGCTAAGAATATGCATGCATCATACATACTAGGGGGGTACAAAAGGGGGGTCAATGGTGAAGGATCTGGGGGGGGGTCAATGGCAGAGAAGGATCTGGGGGGGTCAATGGTGAAGGATCTAGGGGCAATGGTGAAGAAGGATCTGTGGGAAAATTGTGGAGAAGGATCTGAAGGACAATGGTGGAGAAGGATTTGGAAGGACAATGGTGGAGAAGGATCAGGGGGGGTCAATGGTAGAGAAAGATTTGGGTGGGTCAATGGTGGAGAATGATCTGGAGGGGTCAATGGTGGAGAATGATCTGGAGGGGTCAATGGTTGAAAAGGATCTGGGGGGTCAATGGGGGAGAAAGATCTGGGGAGGTAAAAGGTGGAGAAGGATCTGGGGGTTCTAGTAGATCACAAGCTTAATAATGGCAGCAATGCAAAGTTGTGGGTTCTAAAGCAAGCAAAATCCTCTCTTGTATTAGGAGAGGTATAGACTCCAGAGAGAGAGATAACACCCCCCCTCCCCCCCCCCGGTAAAAATCATTAGTAAGACCTCATCTGGAATATGCAGTTCAGTTTTGGGCTCCAATTCACAAAAAGAACATTGGGGAACTGGAGAAGTACAGAGAAGGGCAACCAAACTGATACGAGGCATGGAGGAGATCAGCTATGAGGAAAGATTAGAGGAACTGAATGTATTCTCTACTGAGAAGAGGAGATTAAGGGGGATATGATCTCCATGTATAATACATAAGGGGGGATATGATCTCCATGTATAATACATAAGGGGGGATATGATCTCCATGTATAATACATAAGGGGGGATATGATCTCCATGTATAATACATAAGGGGGGATATGATCTCCATGTATAATACATAAGGGGGGATATGATCACCATGTATAATACATAAGGGGGGATATGATCTCCATGTATAATACATAAGGGGGGATATGATCTCCATGTATAATACATAAGGGGGATATGATCTCCATGTATAATACATAAGGGGGGGTATGATCTCCATGTATAATACATAAGTGGGGGATCTGATTTCCATGTATATTACATAAGGGGGATATGATCTCCATGTATAATACATAAGGGGGGATATGATCTCCATGTATAATACATAAGGGGGGATATGATCTCCATGTATAATACATAAGGGGGGATATGATCTCCATGTATAATACATAAGGGGGGATATGATCTCCATGTATAATACATAAGGGGGGGTATGATCTCCATGTATAATACATAAGGGGGTGATCTGATTTCCATGTATATTACATAAGGGGGATATGATCTCCATGTATAATACATAAGGGGGGATATGATCTCCATGTATAATACATAAGGGGGATATGATCTCCATGTATAATACATAAGGGGGATATGATCTCCATGTATAATACATAAGGGGGCATATGATCTTCATGTATAATACGTAAGGGGGGATATGATCTCCATGTATAATACATAAGGGGGATATGATCTCCATGTATAATACATAAGGGGGGATATGATCTCCATGTATAATACATAAGGGGGGATATGATCTCCATGTATAATACATAAGGGGGGATATGATCTCCATGTATAATACATAAGGGGGATATGATCACCATGTATAATACATAAGGGGGGATATGATCACCATGTATAATACATAAGGGGGATATGATCACCATGTATAATACATAAGGGGGGATATGATCTCCATGTATAATACATAAGGGGGGGATATGATCTCCATGTATAATACATAAGGGGGGATATTATCACCATGTATAATACATAAGGGGGGATATGATCTCCATGTATAATACATAAGGGGGGATATGATCTCCATGTATAATACATAAGGGGGGGATATGATCTCCATGTATAATACATAAGGGGGGGATATGATCTCCATGTATAATACATAAGGGGGGGATATGATCTCCATGTATAATACATAAGGGGGGGATATGATCTCCATGTATAATACATAAGGGGGGATATGATCTCCATGTATAATACATAAGGGGGGATATGATCTCCATGTATAATACATAAGGGGGGATATGATCTCCATGTATAATACATAAGGGGGATATGATCTCCATGTATAATGCATAAGGGGGGGGGGGATATGATCTCCATGTATATTACATAAGGGGGGGGGGATATGATCTCCATGTATATTACATAAGGGGGGGATATGATCTCCATGTATATTACATAAGGGGGGGGTATGATCTCCATGTATAATACATAAGGGGGGATATGATCTCCATGTATAATACATAAGGGGGATATGATCTCCATGTATAATACATAAGGGGGATATGATCTCCATGTATAATACATAAGGGGGGATATGATCTCCATGTATAATACATAAGGGGGGGATATGATCACCATGTATAATACATAAGGGGGGATATGATCTCCATGTATAATACATAAGGGGGGATATGATCTCCATGTATAATACATAAGGGGGGATATGATCTCCATGTATAATACATAAGGGGGGGATATGATCTCCATGTATAATACATAAAGGGGGATATGATCACCATGTATAATACATAAGGGGGGGATATGATCACCATGTATAATACATAAGGGGGGATATGATCTCCATGTATAATACATAAGGGGGGGATATGATCTTCATGTAGAATACATAAGGGGGGATATGATCTCCATGTATAATACATAAGGGGGATATGATCTCCATGTATAATGCATAAGGGGGGGGGGATATGATCTCCATGTATATTACATAAGGGGGGGGGGATATGATCTCCATGTATATTACATAAGGGGGGGGATATGATCTCCATGTATATTACATAAGGGGGGGGGGTATGATCTCCATGTATAATACATAAGGGGGATATGATCTCCATGTATAATACATAAGGGGGGATATGATCTCCATGTATAATACATAAGGGGGGGATATGATCTCCATGTATAATACATAAGGGGGGATATGATCACCATGTATAATACATAAGGGGGGATATGATCTCCATGTATAATACATAAGGGGGGATATGATCTCCATGTATAATACATAAGGGGGGATATGATCTCCATGTATAATACATAAGGGGGGGATATGATCTCCATGTATAATACATAAGGGGGGATATGATCTCCATGTATAATACATAAGGGGGGATATGATCTCCATGTATAATACATAAGGGGGGATATGATCTCCATGTATAATACATAAGGGGGGATATGATCTCCATGTATAATACATAAGGGGGGATATGATCTCCATGTATAATACATAAGGGGGATATGATCTCCATGTATAATACATAAGGGGGGATATGATCTCCATGTATTATACATAAGGGGGGGATATGATCTCCATGTATAATACATAAGGGGGGATATGATCTCCATGTATAATACATAAGGGGGGGATATGATCTCCATGTATAATACATAAGGGGGGGATATGATCTCCATGTATAATACATAAGGGGGATATGATCTCCATGTATAATACATAAGGGGGGGTTGCTGTAGGAAAGTCCTGGATTCTTTCTTGGATACACAGAATATAACTGGATATAACATTTATAGGGAAAGTTGATCCAGGGAATATCCAATTGCCTCTCAGGGGATCAGGAAGGAATTTTTTCCCCTGCAGGAGCAGATCGGATAGTTCTTTGCTGGGTTTTTGCCTTCTGGTGGATCAGCTGTGGGTGTCGGATTATAACTTTTATTTTTAATGGTACAACTAGATGGAATGTCTTTTTTCAGCCAGACTAACTATGTAACTATGTAGGTCCCACACCGCTGCCTCCCATCTCCTGAGACTGCACTCAGTGACTTGGGTCTGAGACACTACAGACATATCCCTCCACCCGGCACAGCCAGCAGATAACAGAGAAGGTCCCCTGGAGGAGTCAGGCACAAGGCAGGAGACCCCAGTCACATGTCCTGGGTGCCTACATTATGCAATGCTTAGAGTAAAAATCAACATTTTGCTGCCAGCTGAACCCCAGAACCTCCATAAATCAAGTCTAGAGACATAAATTGTGTCTGCAGCACAGAGAAGGAAGATTATCCGAGAGAAATCCAGGAATACAGGACGGGGAACACAGCTCAGGAAAGTGACCAGGGGATTACAGGCTGATATCACCCAGTCCCCGCCCTACTCTGGACCAATCAGTGAGCAGTATGGGTGGAGGAATGGATTTAGTGTTCATGACCCACCTGTGCTGATCTCTGTAGGAGTGTCCTCCTCTATAAATGTCCCCGTTATTCCATCCTCCTCCATAGACTGCTGATCATCCCTCACATACGCCTCTTCTTCTTCTGCTTTCACCTCAAATTCTATATCGATTGGATCTCCACTCTAAATCAAGGAAATGAGAGAAAATATCATCTGTAAAATGTAAGGTCACATAAAAATCCACACATTGTCTCTATGAATCCATGTTCTAGATGCTCCATCACACCAACCTTGCAATAGTGAGGGATGGTGTGACCTTCCTGTGTGGAATCCCGGGAATACAGAGGACGGGGACATCTCTCTGGTGGGTTCCTGGTATTAGGTGGCTCCATCATCTCCTTGTGTCCTCCTGAAAACTCCTCCATCACTCCATACTCCTCATCCTCCTCTTTATACTCTTCTTTAACATCAATATTATCATCCCCGAGGATTCCACTCTGAAAGATATAATAAAACATTCATTGTAACAAACATGCTGTGTATAAATCACAACTACCAATAATTGTCATCATCTACCTGATGATGGTGAGGGATGGTGTGACCTTCCTGTGTGGAATCCCGGGAATACAGAGGACGGGGACATCTCTCTGGTGGGTTCCCATGACTGGATCCATCTGTAGGAAACACACACACTGACTGAATCCATTGTTTCTATGTGTTTATCAGATGATGGGGGATCTAGGTGGATCCTCCGTACTGCTCTCTCCTTTACAATAAAGTCTCCTTTTACCCGGTGATGTGAGGGGCGGCTGATTGTCCATCATGACGTCCTTGTAGAGATCCTTGTGTCCTTCTAAATACTCCCACTCCTCCATGGAGAAATAGACAGTGACACCCTGACACCTTATAGGAACCTGACACACACAATGATACAGTCACCATCCAGACACATCCCTTGTCTGTTACTGGAGAATGTCCCAGAATTCCCGGCAACGCTCACCTCTCCTGTCAGCAGCTCCATCATCTTCTTGGTGACTTCTAGAATCTTCTGCATGTTGTGTCTCTCAGGGTTTAGGGAGTCACATGGAGGCACTGTGATGGTCATATGATCACCTGACTTCAGAAGAGGAAATCTCTGTATTGAGGAACCAATAGGAATATCATGTTAGAATCCCAGAATCCTCCTCACCTCTCCGGTCAGGTCTGTGTTTTATTAATAGAGATAAGAGTGATATCATGTGACCTCCCAGAATCCTCCTCACCTCTCCAGTCGGGTCTGTGTTTTATTAATAGAGATAAGAGTGATGTCATGTGACCTCCCAGAATCCTCCTCACCTCTCCGGTCAAGTCTATGTTTTATTAATAGAGATCAGTGATGTCATGTGACCTCCCAGAATCCTCCTCACCTCTCCGGTCAGCAGGTAGATGATCTCCAGGGTGAGGTTTAGTATCTTCTCAGTCATGTGACTCTGGTCCTCCTCCATCTTTATTGGTGTGGTCATGTGATCTATGTGGGTTTCTCTGTAGACAGATGGCCAAAAATGATGTGAACTGTATCGGTTGTACAATGTTAGGATGGGATGTAAGGGGTTAATAGGCAGGCTGCTCCTAGTGGGAACTGGAACAGGTAGATTGGGTTGATTGGGGGGGTCTATTTATAAAAACCCCATGCACAATCATTCAATAAATCTACATGAAAGTCCTTTTGTGCAAATTTTTTCAGACTTTTTCCCAGCTGATACATTTTCTTTTATCATGGTCAGTAGTAAAATACCACACTGTGGCCACTAGATGGAGATGAGGAGCTCAGGAAATACATAAGTCTTTGTTACAAGAGATACAATGTAACCATTTTGGAGACTTCTAGAGGGAATTAGCAATTCAATGTAACCAATGGGTGTGCAGCATACACATGTTGTAGAATAGTTGTTGAAGACCCCTATGCACAGAGCCCGCCATCACCTTGCTGTGTGTAAACAGTGTGTACTAAATGCCCCCCCACATCTCTACAGTATACATAAAAGCCAGGATGCCCATTCACCTCCATCAAACTACCACAAGGACTGAGAGACCTCATATGAGAGTTGCTGCACGGGGAGATAGAAGGGGTGAGGTCCAGGAACTCATCCCCCTCCACTCCATCCGCCATGCCGGTCCCAGGCCTGCAGGGGGGGCAGAGGAGCCGGGGTACATGGAGGAGGTAGTCAGGTGTGGGGGGAGGGTGGGATCTTCAAGGAAAGGGTGTGGAAGTGTAAATGTCAGTCCAACCCAAATCTGAGCCTCATCCCCCATTACAGGAGACGGCTAAGGAGAGAAGGTGACACCTCTCCACAATGAGGAGAATGTTCCGGCCCCGGAAGTGGGGGAATGTTCTGCCCCTGAAGGGGTTCATCTGGGTTCCCACACTATATATGTGTGTATCATCATCTGCTGGAGATAAAAGACATCACAGTGACTATGGAGGAAGAGGAAGGACGTGACTATGGAGGAAGAGGACAGACATGACTATGAAGGAAAAGGATGGACATGACAGAGAATTACTGGGTGTAAATAGAACATAACATCTTATTACCTCCTCTGCTGCCACTTCCAGCTACGTCTGATCTCTACTTTCTGCCTGACGTCACTTCCTGTCTGTATCTGACATCACTTCCTGTCTGTACCTGACATCACTTCCTGTCTGTACCTGACATCACTTCCTGTCTGTCTTCCATAGAGACTTCCTGTCTGGGTAGATGTGAGATCACCACCTTGTGGAGCTCAGAGGAACTGCACCCCGAGAAGTGTCTGGTAGTGTGACCCCGGCCTTGTGCTGGGTGTGTATGGACTGTAGATCCTTATAGAGGGGTCACCTCCACTCCCACCAAGGGGGACAGAAATATATGACTGCCTAGTCCAGCCTCTCTCAGCCAGGGTTCCTCCAAAGGTTTCTAGGGGCTCCTTCAGCAATGAACAATTCCTGTCTCTCAGTAACAAATGGCATCAATGACCTGTAAGGGGGCCAGTCTTCCCACCAATGATGTAAGAATGACAACTATATAAGGGGGTCCTTCTCCCATTGGTCACCAATGTAAAGGACCACTACACTGGCCACTAGTGATGGGTCAAACACCCCTCTGTTTGGTTCGTGGTGGAATATTTGAACCTACTGAAAGTTTGACTGTGAACTTTGAACCCAGGGGACAGTTCACTAAGCGGTATCTTCCTGATCTGAGTATATGGTGAGATCCCACTCAGCTACTACAATCCGTCACGCCGGATGACGTCAATGACGTCACGCCGTATTTTACTGGTGAGACATTCATTCATGTTTCCGGTGTCAGTGGGGTTCCCCGCTGAAAGCTGAATGTCAAAAGTATTGCTGGCAAATACAAATAGGCAAAACAATTGGCGTGGTGTCCCCCCATCCATACCAAGCCCTTTGGGTCTGGTATGAATTTTGAGCAGAACCCCCTCAAAAAAAGGTGTGGGGGTCCCCCAAAATCTGTACCAGACCATTATGTGAGCATGCAACCCAGCAGTTAAGGAAAGGGGAGGACGAGTTATCACCTCCCTTCCTGAACCATACCAGGCCACATGCCCTCAACAGGGAGGGGTGCTTTGGGACAGGGGGCTCCCCTCCCCAAAGCACCTTGTCCCCATGTTGATGAGGAAAGATTCCTCTTCTCCACAACCATGGCCCGTGGTTGTGGGGGTCTGCGGGCGGGGGGCATATCAGAATCTGGAAGCCCCTTTAACAAGGGGCCCCAAATCCCAGCCCCCCTATGTGAATGAGTATGTGGTACATGGTTCTGCTACCCATTCACAAAAACAAAATGTAGTGTAAAAAATGACAGGAGCCAGTCTCTGACAAGTCCTTTATTAAAAATAAAAAAAGTCCCCCAAAGTAGTTCCAACAATAAGCACAATTCCCACCACCGCTCTCCGAAATAAAAGGGGGAAAAAGACACTCCGCTCTTGATGCTGCGCCAGCCTGACAATATCTAAGGAGTGGGGCTACCCAGTGACATCAACTGGGTGCCCCGCCCCCTGTGACATCATCATGCGCTGTGATTGGCTAAAGCATTGCACCTGACCTACACACAAAGGGGGTTCTTCTCCCATTGGGCACCAATGTAAAAGACCACTACACTGACCACTGATATAAGGGGTCCTTCTCCCATTGGTCACCAATGTAAGAGACCACTACACTGACCACTGATATAAGGGGGTCCTTCTCCCATTGGTCACTAATGTAAGGGACCACTACACTAACCACTTATATAAGGGGATCCTTCTCCCATTGGTCACCAATGTGAGGGGCCACTACACTGACCACTGATATAAGGGGGTCCTTCTCCCATTGGTCACCAATGTAAAGGACCACTACACTGACCACTGATATAAGGGGGTTTTTCTTCCATCAGTGACCAATGTAAGAGACCACTACACTGACCACTGATATAAGGGGGTCCTTCTCCCATTGGTCACCAATGTAAAGGACCACTACACTGACCACTGATATAAGGGGGTCCTTCTCCCATTGGTCAACAATGTAAAGGACCACTACACTGACCACTGATTTAAGGGGGTCCTTCTCCCATTGGTCAACAATGTAAAGGACCACTACACTGATCACTGATATAAGGGGGTCCTTCTCCCATTGGTCACCAATGTAAGAGACCACTACACTGATCACTGATATAAGGGGGTCCTTCTCCCATTGGTCACCAATGTAAAGGACCACTACACTGACCACTGATATAAGGGGGTCCTTCTCCCATTGGTCAACAATGTAAAGGACCACTACACTGACCACTGATTTAAGGGGGTCCTTCTCCCATTGGTCAACAATGTAAAGGACCACTACACTGACCACTGATATAAGGGGATCCTTCTCCCATTGGTCACCAATGTAAGGGGCCACTACACTGACCACTGATATAAGGGGGTCCTTCTCCCATTGGTCACCAATGTAAGGGACCACTACACTGACCACTGATATAACGGGGTCCTTCTCCCATCGGTCACCAATGTAAGGGACCACTACACTGATCACTAATATAAGGGGGTTCTTCTCCCATCGGTCACCAATGTAAGGGACCACTACACTGACCACTGATATAAGGGGGTCTTTCTTCCATTAGTGACCAATGTAAGAGACCACTACACTGACCACTGATATAAGGGGGTCCTTCACCCATTGGTCACCAATGTAAGGGACCACTACACTGATCACTGATATAAAGGGGTCCTTCTCCCATTGGTCACCAATGTAAGGGACCAGTACACTGACCACTGATATAAGGGGATCCTTCTCCCATCGGTCACCAATGTAAGGGACCACTACACTGATCACAGATATAAGGGGATCCTTCTCCCATCAGTCACCAATGTAAGGGACCACTACACTGACCACTGATATAAGGGGGTCCTTCTCCCATCAGTCACCAATGTAAGGGTCCACTACACTGACCACTGATATAAGGGGGTCCTTCTCCCATCGGTCACCAATGTAAGGGACCACTACACTGACCACTGATATAAGGGGTCCTTCTCCCATTGGTCACCAATGTAAGGGACCACTACACTGACCACTGATATAAGGAGATCCTTCTCCCATCGGTCACCATTGTAAGGGACCACTACACTGACCACTGATATAAGGGGGTCCTCCCATTGGTCACCAATGTAAGGGGCCACTACACTGACCACTGATATAAGGGGGTCCTTCTCCCATTGGTCACCAATGTAAGGGACCACTACACTGACCACTGATATAAGGGGGTCCTTTTCCCATCGGTCACCAATGTAAGGGACCACTACTCTGATCACTGATATAAGGGGGTCCTTCTCCCATTGGTCACCAATGTAAAGGACCACTACACTGACCACTGATATAAGGGGGTCTTTCTTCCATCAGTGACCAATGTAAGAGACCACTACACTGACCACTGATATAAGGGGGTCCTTCTCCCATTGGTCACCAATGTAAGAGACCACTACACTGATCACTGATATAAGGGGGTCCTTCTCCCATTGGTCACCAATGTAAAGGACCACTACACTGACCACTGATATAAGGGGGTCCTTCTCCCATTGGTCAACAATGTAAAGGACCACTACACTGACCACTGATTTAAGGGGGTCCTTCTCCCATTGGTCAACAATGTAAAGGACCACTACACTGACCACTGATATAAGGGGGTCTTTCTTCCATTAGTGACCAATGTAAAAGACCACTACACTGACCACTGATATAAGTGGGTCCTTCACCCATTGGTCACCAATGTAAGGGACCACTACACTGATCACAGATATAAGGGGATCCTTCTCCCATCAGTCACCAATGTAAGGGACCACTATACTGACCACTGATATAAGGGTGTCCTTCTTCCATTGGTCACCAATGTAAGGGACCACTACACTGACCACTGATATAAGGGGGTCCTTTTCCCATCGGTCACCAATGTAAGGGACCACTACTCTGATCACTGATATAAGGGGGTCCTTCTCCCATTGGTCACCAATGTAAAGGACCACTACACTGACCACTGATATAAGGGGGTCTTTCTTCCATCAGTGACCAATGTAAGAGACCACTACACTGACCACTGATATAAGGGGTCCTTCTCCCATTGGTCAACAATGTAAAGGACCACTACACTGACCACTGATTTAAGGGGGTCCTTCTCCCATTGGTCAACAATGTAAAGGACCACTACACTGACCACTGATATAAGGGGATCCTTCTCCCATTGGTCACCAATGTAAGGGGCCACTACACTGACCACTGATATAAGGGGGTCCTTCTCCCATCAGTCACCAATGTAAGGGACCACTACACTGACCACTGATATAAGGGGGTCCTTCTCCCATCGGTCACCAATGTAAGGGACCACTACACTGACCACTGATATAAGGGGGTCCTTCTCCCATCGGTCACCAATCTAAGGGACCACTACACTGACCACTGATATAAGGGGTCCTTCTCCCATTGGTCACCAATGTAAGGAACCACTACACTGACCACTGATATAAGGAGATCCTTCTCCCATCGGTCACCATTGTAAGGGACCACTACACTGACCACTGATATAAGGGGGTCCTCCCATTGGTCACCAATGTAATGGACCACTACACTGACCACTGATATAAGGGGGTCCTCCCACTGGTCACCAATGTAAGGGATGACTACACTGACCACTGATATAAGGAGATCCTTCTCCCATGGGTCACCAATGTAAGGGATGACTACACTGACCACTGATATAAGGGGGTCCTCCCACTGGTCACCAATGTAAGGGACCACTACACTGACCACTGATATAAGGGGGTCCTCCCATTAGTCACCAATGTAAGGGACCACTACACTGACCACTGATATAAGGAGATCCTTCTCGCATGGGTCACCAATGTAAGGGATGACTACACTGACCACTGATATAAGGGGGTCCTCCCATTGGTCACCAATGTAAGGGACCACTACACTGACCACTGATATAAGGGGGTCCTCCCATTGGTCACCAATGTAAGGGACCACTACACTGACCACTGATATAAGGAGATCCTTCTCCCATGGGTCACCAATGTAAGGGATGACTACACTGACCACTGATATAAGGGGGTCCTCCCATTGGTCACCAATGTAAGGGACCACTACACTGACCACTGATATAAGGGGGTCCTTCTCTCATTGGTCACCAATGTAAGGGACCACTACACTGACCACTGATATAAGGGGGTCCTTCTCCCATTGGTCACCAATGTAAGGGACCACTACACTGACCACTGATATAAGGGGGTCCTCCCACTGGTCCCCAATGTAAGGGACCACTACACTAACAGAGCTGAGCTCCAGGTTTGGACTAAACCCAGGGTCACACAGAATGGAGCATGTTTGTGGAATGGGTGAATGTCAGAACAGAATGTGTGTTCAGCTGAGTTGATCCTCGGACTGCAGTAGTTCTAATACTGTGAAATACAGCAGCTTCCCGCTCAGGCTGGATGTTAGGGGGTCAGCAACCTGCGGGGTCCCAACAGCCAATGGGGTATCCCCGCTCAGCCCATTCAGCAGTCAGCTGGGGATTTCCTGACTGACAGGTGAATGTAAATACAATGTTAAAGGAACATTTCTTACCCCCCCCCGGCAAAAATCATCCTAGACCTCTCAGGTGGGGTATTGATTGTAGGGAAAAAATAAAAAGTGGGAGGTACCCCCAAAATCAGTACCAGACTCTTATCTGAGCATGCAGCCTGGCTACCCAGGGAAGGGGGTGGGGAGTGAGCATGTCCCCTCCTGAACCATACCAGGCCACGTGTCCTCCACATAGGGAGAGTATCTATCCAAGTCCATTCACTCCTGGGTGAAAGTAGGACAAGTCCAATGTATGAGCTCATATCTGGGAACACGAGGAATCTGTACACCATAAGTCATCAGGAAATGTCTATCTGTCTGCAGAACATCGGGGAGATATTGGAACTCTAATTCATGGTCACCTGGAAATCATCAAAGAGAGAAAGTCCATCCAAACCGTGAGATTGGTCAGAGACTCATTGGTGTCATTCTGGGCATTGCCAGACTAGGTCTTGGTTACAGAGTGAAGGGTGATGCTGCTCATACTATATGGAACCCTCATCTCCATCATGGACATTTTCTTCAGATTCCTTCTCTAGCTTGTTTTACTTGACTACTACACTCCATACACAGGGCTGTACATGACATACTCCTGACCACTGCACTCTATACACAGGGCTGTATATGACATACTCCTGACCACTGCACTCTATACACAGGGCTGTATATGACATACTCCTGACCACTGCACTCTATACACAGGGCTGTATATGACATACTCCTGACCACTGCACTCTATACACAGGGCTGTATATGACATACTCCTGACCACTGCACTCTATACACAGGGCTGTATATGACATACTCCTGACCACTGCACTCTATACACAGGGCTGTATATGACATACTCCTGACCACTGCACTCTATACACAGGGCTGTATATGACATACCCCTGACCACTGCACTCTATATACAGGGCTGTATATGACATGTTCCTGACCACTGCACTCTGTACACAGGGCTGTATATGACATGTTTCTGACCACTGCACTCTATACACAGGGCTGTATATGACATACCCCTGACCACTGCACTCTATACACAGGGCTGTATATGACATGTTCCTGACCACTGCACTCTATACACAGGGCTGTATATGACATACCCCTGACCACTGCACTCTATATACAGGGCTGTATATGACATGTTCCTGACTACTGCACTCTGTACACAGGGCTGTATATGACATGTTTCTGACCACTGCACTCTATACACAGGGCTGTATATGACATACTCCTGACCACTGCACTCTATACACAGGGCTGTATATGACATACCCCTGACCACTGCACTCTATACACAGGGCTGTATATGACATGTTCCTGACCACTGCACTCTATACACAGGGCTGTATATGACATGTTCCTGACCACTGCACTCTATACACAGGGCTGTATATGACATGTTTCTGACCACTGCACTCTATACACAGGGCTGTATATGACATACTCCTGACCACTGCACTCTATACACAGGGCTGTATATGATATACTCCTGACCACTGCACTCTATACACAGGGCTGTATATGACATACTCCTGACCACTGCACTCTATACACAGGGCTGTATATGACATACCCCTGACCACTGCACTCTATACACAGGGCTGTATATGACATGTTCCTGACCACTGCACTCTATACACAGGGCTGTATATGACATGTTCCTGACCACTGCACTCTATACACAGGGCTGTATATGACATGTTTCTGACCACTGCACTCTATACACAGGGCTGTATATGACATACTCCTGACCACTGCACTCTATACACAGGGCTGTATATGACATACCCCTGACCACTGCACTCTATACACAGGGCTGTATATGACATACTCCTGACCACTGCACTCTATACACAGGGCTGTATATGACATACCCCTGACCACTGCACTCTATATACAGGGCTGTATATGACATGTTCCTGACCACTGCACTCTGTACACAGGGCTGTATATGACATGTTTCTGACCACTGCACTCTATACACAGGGCTGTATATGACATACCCCTGACCACTGCACTCTATACACAGGGCTGTATATGACATGTTCCTGACCACTGCACTCTATACACAGGGCTGTATATGACATACCCCTGACCACTGCACTCTATATACAGGGCTGTATATGACATGTTCCTGACTACTGCACTCTGTACACAGGGCTGTATATGACATGTTTCTGACCACTGCACTCTATACACAGGGCTGTATATGACATACTCCTGACCACTGCACTCTATACACAGGGCTGTATATGACATACCCCTGACCACTGCACTCTATACACAGGGCTGTATATGACATGTTCCTGACCACTGCACTCTATACACAGGGCTGTATATGACATGTTCCTGACCACTGCACTCTATACACAGGGCTGTATATGACATACCCCTGACCACTGCACTCTATACACAGGGCTGTATATGACATGTTTCTGACCACTGCACTCTATACACAGGGCTGTATATGACATATTCCTGACCACTGCACTCTATACACAGGGCTGTATATGACATACTCCTGACCACTGCACTCTATACACAGGGCTGTATATGATATACTCCTGACCACTGCACTCTATACACAGGGCTGTATATGACATACTCCTGACCACTACACTCTATACACAGGGCTGTATATGACATGTTCCTGACCACTGCACTCTACTCTGACTATTCTCAGCCTGATCTCCTGGTGCTGACATCGGCTTGCTACTAGACCTTGTTCTGCCTGCTTCCCTGGTACTGAACCGGGCCTGCCTTCCTGGTACTGAACCCGGCCTGCCTTCATGGTACTGAACCCGGCCTGCCTTCCTGGTACTGAACCCGGCCTGCTTCCCTGGTACTGAACCGGGCCTGCCTTCCTGGTACTGAACCCGGCCTGCCTTCCTGGTACTGAACCCGGCCTGCTTCCCTGGTACTGAACCGGGCCTGCCTTCCTGGTACTGAACCCGGCCTGCCTTCCTGGTACTGAACCCGGCCTGCCTTCCTGGTACTGAACCTGGCCTGCTTCCCTGGTACTGAACCGGGCCTGCCTTCCTGGTACTGAACCCGGCCTGCTTCCCTGGTACTGAACCCGGGCTGCCTTCCTGGTACTGAACCCGGCCTGCTTCCCTGGTACTGAACCCGGCCTGCCTTCCTGGTACTGAACCCGGCCTGCCTTCCTGGTACTGAACCGGGCCTGCCTTCCTGGTACTGAACCCGGCCTGCCTTCCTGGTACTGAACCGGGCTTGCCTTCCTGGTACCGACCGTGGCAGTCACCTGCTAACAAGCTACGGCCTCCAACCGAGGACCGTGACAGTGAGACTCTCCCCTGTGGAAGTCATTGAATTATATTTTGTGGATACAAGGAAGTGAATTATGTTACTGTTTACACAAGGAGTAGGCAAATGTTTAAGCTCCTCCCACTGTGATTTTGCCACACCCACAATTCACTGCTGTGCCCCTCCTATTTATTCTCCTTTGGGTACCAAAGGATTAAATTCCCCCAGGAACAGACATAACTTTGGCCCTGTACTGTACTTCCTGGAGACCATTGGAGGATCTGATTGGACAGTAGAGATGTGAGGCCAGAAATCTGCTTCCTGATTGGACATGATATGGATCCTTCCTGGTTCTGGAAATCTCTGATCTCACCAGTCCGGTACCAGAGGATCGGCAAACACGAGGATTAGATATTTTACAGACATGGCCAATGGTGGGAATTTCCAAACACCAAATTATGATGTTCAGGGAAACCTTCCCCAACCTTCCTCCAATGGTGGAATCATTTGCCCCAGAGACCAGCAGGACCTTCTGGAACATTCTGGTGAAGAATAAGTGTGCTGTCAGACACCGTCACAGGAGGAGCTTTCCAAATTACCACTGGATGGCCCCCACAGACCCCCCGCCATGTATGTCAGGCTCTGCTATCACACCTTTGTGCCCAGCACTCACATAGTGGGTGCCACTGGGTAGAGGGGGAAGATCATAGAACAACCAATCGCTGATCACCCCTAGAAGTGATGTGTATTCAGCCACTTCCGGGGTCAGTGCCATCATTCCTGACCACTGTGACCGGAGAAGCTGTGAATGGAGCTCAATCTGCTCTCCATTATCTTCAGTGGAGGGCAGGAGACACATGAGGGGTCTGATAGACACCATGGAGGGCGGGAGACACACGAGGGGTCTGATAGACACCATGGAGGGCAGGAGACACACGAAGGGTCTGATAGACACCATGGAGGGCAGGAGACACATGAGGGGTCTGATAGACACCATGGAGGGCGGGAGACACACGAGGGGTCTGATAGATATCATGGAGGACAGGAGAAACACGAGGGGTCTGATAGACATCATGGAGGGTGGGAGACACACGAGGGGTCTGATAGACACCATGGAGGGCAGGAGACACATGAGGGGTCTGATAGACATCATGGAGGGTGGGAGACACACGAGGGGTCTGATAGACACCATGGAGGGCGGGAGACACATGAGGGGTCTGATAGACACCATGGAGGGCGGGAGACACACGAGGGGTCTGATAGACACCATAGAGGGCAGGAGACACATGAGGGGTCTGATAGACACCATGGAGGGCGGGAGACACATGAGGGGTCTGATAGACATCATGGAGGGTGGGAGACACACGAGGGGTCTGATAGACACCATGGAGGGCGGGAGACACATGAGGGGTCTGATAGACACCATGGAGGGCGGGAGACACACGAGGGGTCTGATAGACACCATGGAGGGCGGAAGACACACAAGAGGTCTGATAGACACCATAGAGGGCAGGAGACACATGAGGGGTCTGATAGACACCATGGAGGGCAGGGGACACATGAGGGGTCTGATAGACACCATGGAGGGCAGGAGACACATGAGGGGTCTGATAGACACCATGGAGGGCAGGAGACACACGAGGGGTCTAATAGACACCATGGAGGGCGGGAGACACACGAGGGGTCTGATAGATATCATGGAGGACAGGAGACACACGAGGGGTCTGATAGACACCATGGAGGGCAGGAGACACACGAGGGGTCTGATAGACACCATGGAGGGCAGGAGACACACGAGGGGTCTGATAGACACCATGGAGGGCGGGAGACACACGAAAAGTCTGATAGACACCATGGAGGGCGGGAGACACACGAGGGGTCTGATAGACATCATGGAGGGCAGGAGACACACGAGGGGTATGATAGACACCATGGAGGGCAGGAGACACACGAGGGGTCTGATAGACATCATGGAGGGCGGGAGACACACGAGGGGTCTGATAGATAGATAGGCACAGAAATACTGACATAATCAGACCGCTAGGGAGGTTAAAGAGAACCCGTCACCACAAAATGCGATCATATGGGGGCTATTGGTTCCTTATATGTTGGCATTATAGTGAAAAAATGAAAGGTGCACCCAAACACCTAAAACCCCGCCCCCTAATCATTGAGTTCCCACATACATACGAACCAATATTCCACCTGTGCCTACATACAAGATCATGGATTGCCCCACACATTACATCACGCCATGCATGCCGGAGTGAGAGCAATCATTCTCCATCCATGATTCAGGGTCACCTCTACACTGAGGACCTGGAAAGGCTTTTATAGCGCCCCCTAGGGGCCATTTCTGAGGACAAAGTTTGTGATGGTTTCATCATCACACCATTGTAGGGCTGGGCGTGTTGGGTATCTAGTTACTCAGCACAACCTCCTTTGTTTCCTGTTTTTGGGTAAAATATTACATTTGTTCACTAGATGACACTAATTCCTATAAAACGTTGTGCCATCTAATGGTGGAATGCACATTTTCAGCTGTAAATGAATGGTTGGTTTATTATTGCTGCTTGGATGACCTTCTATCCTTCAGTGTGTTCTGTACTCACAAGTGATGAGGATGACCTCAGTGATGGAGATGAATCCATGCCTGATGAAGGGAACTAAGGGCTCCACTTATAGACCATTCATTGGACGGAAGAGACAAGTGTCCATCCAGACATGACAAATTCTGGACCTATGTGATTTACAGTGATTTCCTTTGATTGTCGGCTCCATCTAGTGGTCATAATGCAGTATTTTCCTGAAATACCTCCATCAGTAAAAGTCGCGGAATATGAAATGATGGTCCCTATTTGGAGTCAATGATCACATGAAAAAAAATGTGGCCAAAAGATGTCACAGCCGGGTGAATGCCGGTCACATTTATTAAATAAAAGTTTAATAGATCTAAAAGTGTTTGTGAAATCTCCCACCACAAAATGTACTCAGCCAATCACAGGGCAGGACTCCATTTTTATTCTTCTCCTGCCATCAATGGCCGAACCGGTCCCACACTTCATCCATGTGTTTGGGGACCTCTGATCTCCTCATGAACTGTTTCTTCCATGATGAAGATCAGCCATGGAGTATATCTGAGGTGTATATCAGGGTGTGCTTCTTCTCCACATGAGAGCTGGGATGTCCAGCAACATTCATCTAGAAGACATTTCCCGCACTCAAGGCACTAATACACCTCCAGGGTTGTGTGGGATCCCTGATGTACAGGAAGACAGGACTTCAGTGAGGAACATTTCCCTCACTCAGGACAGGAAAGTGGCTTCTTCCCCGTGTGAGATCTCTGATGTCTTGAACGACTGAACTTGTCTGAAAAACATTTCCCGCACTCAGGACAGGAATATGGCTTCTCCCCCGTGTGAGATCTCTGATGTTTGGAAAGATGGGACTTCTGTGAAAAACATTTCCCGCACTCAGGACAGGAATAAGGCTTCTCCCCCGTGTGAGTTCTCTGATGTGTGTCAAGTTTTGATTTTCGTACAAAACATTTCCCACACTCAGGACAGCAATAAGGCTTGTCGCCTGTGTGAGATCTCTGATGTCTATGAAGATTGGACTTATATGAAAAACATTTCCCGCACTCAGAACAAGAATACGGCTTCTCCCCCGTGTGACATCTCTGATGACTGAAAAGATGGGACATCTGTGAAAAACATTTCCCGCACTCAGGACAGGAAAAAGGCTTCTCCCCCGTGTGAGATCTTTGATGTATGTAAAGACTGGACTTGACTGAATAACATTTCCCGCACTCAGGACATGAATATGGATTCTCCCCCGTGTGAGATCTTTTATGAACATTAAGTTTGTATTTAGAACAGAAACTCTTCCCGCACTTAGTACAGGAGAATATCTTCCCTGTTGGAAGGCCGGCCCGGTCCCGCACAGTCTGAGGTTCCTCAGGATACGAGGAATCCGATGGTCCATCTACACTGGGTGGTGCCGGATGGACATTGGAGGGAGCCGGGTTTTCTCCTGGACTATACTGTGTGATGTCCTCATCTTCTACTTTCCAGTCTGGAGACAAAGTGAGACAATCCTCGGAGGTTTTCCTCATCTCCCGGCCATGGACTAAAATACAAAGACAAAGAGGATTACTAGACAGGAGCCGATTGGTTCCCCCAAACCAGGACTCCGCCCACATCACGCAGCTTGGTCTCTGAGGAGCTTACAATTCCACCCTCAAGGGAACTAGGAAATGGCTCCTCTGATCTCCTACCAGGTCATTTCTTTATTCATGGACCTTAGTCAGAGAGTGAGGAAACAACCAGAACTGTCTTTTATAGGAGGGACAGTGATGAGGGGATTATAGGACGAGGGTCCCCACCCCCTCTATCACTCATCGCCATCTTCCCAACACAAGAAGTACTGCACTTCCTTATTTAGTCCATGATTTAGTCATGAAGAACAGCGGGGCTGAGCCCCACCAGAGGTCAGAGAGTGAGGATGGGGGAAGAACAACCAAGATGAAGACTGGACTGATCCTGAAGACCACCATCATTGGGGTATTGACTCCTCCCTCATTATCACTTTCTGTTTAAGGGTCCAAAGTTGGAGGATGTTATCACATTATTATCACCATGTAAAAGTCTGTGCTCCAATCACATCATCCGATATAAAATGTCCAGCTGGGAGGAAATGGGGGGAACAAAAGAGAATCCATATTATGTGTATATATAGCAGTGGGGGGAGGGGGGAGAGCAGAAGTCAGGACTATGTAATGTACAACATAGAGTATATAGTGCAGGGGTCAGGAGTATGTAATGTACAACATAGAGTATATAGTGCAGGGGTCAGGAGTATGTAATGTACAACATAGAGTATATAGTGCAGGGGTCAGGAGTATGTAATGTACAACATAGAGTATGTAGTGCAGGGGTCAGGAGTATGGAATGTACAACATAGAGTCTATAGTGCAGGGGTCAGGACTATGGAATGTACAACATATAGTATATAGTGCAGGGGTCAGGACTATGGAATGTACAACATAGAGTCTATAGTGCAGGGGTCAGGACTATGGAATGTACAACATATAGTATATAGTGCAGGGGTCAGGAGTATGTAATGTACAACAGAGTATATAGTGCAGGGGTCAGGAGTATGTAATGTACAACATAGAGTATATAGAGCAGGGGTCAGGAGGATGTAATGTACAACAGAGTATATAGTGCAGGGGTCAGGAGGATGTAATGTACAACATAGAGTATATAGTGCAGGGGTCAGGAGTATGTAATGTACAACATAGAGTATATAGTGCAGGGGTCAGGAGTATGTAATGTACAACATAGAGTATATAGTGCAGGGGTCAGGAGTATGTAATGTACAACATAGAGTATATAGTGCAGAGGTCAGGAGGATGTAATGTACAACATAGAGTATATAGTGCAGGGGTCAGGAGTATGTAATGTACAACATGGAGTATATAGTGCAGGGGTCAGGAGTATGTAATGTACAACATAGAGTATATAGTGCAGGGGTCAGGGGTATGTAATGTACAACATAGAGTATATAGTGCAGAGGTCAGGAGGATGTAATGTACAACATAGAGTATATAGTGCAGGGGTCAGGAGTATGTAATGTAAAACAGAGTATATAGTGCAGGGGTCAGGAGTATGTAATGTACAACATAGAGTATATAGTGCAGGGGTCAGGAGGATGTAATGTACAACATAGAGTATATAGTGCAGGGGTCAGGAGGATGTAATGTACAACATAGAGTATATAGTGCAGAGGTCAGGAGGATGTAATGTACAACATAGAGTATATAGTGCAGGGGTCAGGAGTATGTAATGTACAACATGGAGTATATAGTGCAGGGGTCAGGAGTATGTAATGTACAACATAGAGTATATAGTGCAGGGGTCAGGGGTATGTAATGTACAACATAGAGTATATAGTGCAGAGGTCAGGAGGATGTAATGTACAACATAGAGTATATAGTGCAGGGGTCAGGAGTATGTAATGTACAACAGAGAGTATATAGTGCAGGGGTCAGGAGGATGTAATGTACAACATAGAGTATATAGTGCAGGGGTCAGGAGGATGTAATGTACAACATAGAGTATATAGTGCAGGGGTCAGGAGTATGTAATGTACAACATAGAGTATATAGTGCAGGGGTCAGGAGTATGTAATGTACAACAGAGTATATAGTGCAGGGGTCAGGAGGATGTAATGTACAACATAGAGTATATAGTGCAGGGGTCAGGAGTATGTAATGTACAACATAGAGTATATAGTGCAGGGGTCAGGAGTATGTAATGTACAACATAGAGTATATAGTGCAGGGGTCAGGAGGATGTAATGTACAACATAGAGTATATAGTGCAGGGGTCAGGAGTATGTTTTGTACAACATACAGTATATAGTGCAGGGGTCAGGAGTATGTAATGTACAACATAGAGTATATAGTGCTGGGGTCAGGAGTATGTTTTGTACAACATACAGTATATAGTGCAGGGGTCAGGAGTATGTAATGTACAACATAGAGTATATAGTGCAGGGGTCAGGAGTATGTAATGTAAAACATAGAGTATATAGTGCAGGGGTCAGGAGTATGTAATGTACAACATAGAGTATATAGTGCAGGGGTCAGGACTATGGAATGTACAACAGAGTATATAGTGCAGGGGTCAGGAGTATGTAATGTACAACACAGAGTATATAGTGCAAGGGTCAGGAGTATGTAATGTACAACAGAGTATATAGTGCAGGGGTCAGGAGTATGTAATGTACAACAGAGTATATGGTCCATGGGTCAGGAGTATGTAATGTACAACATAGAGTATATAGTGCAGGGGTCAGGAGTATGTAATGTATAACATAGAGTATATAGTGCAGGGGTCAGGAGTATGTAATGTACAACATAGAGAATATAGTGCAGGGGTCAGGAGTGTGTAAAGTACAACATAGAGTATATAGTGCAGGGGTCAGGAGTATGTAATGTACAACATAGAATATATAGTGCAGGGGTCAGGAGTATGTCATGTACAACATAGAGTATATAGTGCAGGGGTCAGGAGTATGTAATGTACAACATAGAGTATATAGTGCAGGGGTGAGGAGTATGTAATGTACAACATAGAGTATATAGTGCAGAAGTCAGGAGTATGTAATGTACAACACAGAGTATATAGTGCAGGGGTCAAGAGTATGTAATGTACAACATAGAGTATATAGTGCAGGGGTCAGGTGTATGTAATGTACAACATAGAGTATATAGTGCAGGGGTCAGGAGTATGTAATGTAC
The DNA here is from genome assembly GCF_062004578.1 of Staurois parvus. Lineage (NCBI taxonomy): Eukaryota > Metazoa > Chordata > Amphibia > Anura > Ranidae > Staurois > Staurois parvus. The sequence continues at coordinate 1,228,990 of NW_028317987.1, forward strand.
AACATAGAGTATATAGTGCAGGGATCAGGAGTATGTAATGTACAACATAGAGTATATAGTGCAGGGGTCAGGAGGATGTAATGTACAACATATAGTATATAGTGCAGGGATCAGGAGTATGTAATGTACAACATAGAGTATATAGTGCAGGGGGTCAGGAGTATGTAATGTGCAACATAGAGTATATAGTGCAGGGGTCAGGAGTATGTAATGTACAATATAAATTATATAGTGCAGGGGTCAGGTGTATGTAATGTACAACATAGAGTATATAGTGCAGGGGTCAGGAGTATGTAATGTACAGCATAGAGTATATAGTGCAGGGGTCAGGAGTATGGAATGTACAACAGAGTATATAGAGCAGGGGTCAGGAGGATGTAATGTACAACAGAGTATATAGTGCAGGGGTCAGGAGGATGTAATGTACAACATAGAGTATATAGTGCAGGGGTCAGGAGTATGTAATGTACAACAGAGTATATAGTGCAGGGGTCAAGAGGATGTAATGTACAACATAGAGTATATAGTGCAGGGGTCAGGAGTATGTAATGTACAACATAGAGTATATAGTGCAGGGGTCAGGACTATGGAATGTACAACATAGAGTATATAGTGCAGGGGTTGGAAGGATGTAATGTACAACATAGAGTATATAGAGCAGGGGTCAGGAGTATGTAATGTACAACATAGAGTATATAGTGCAGGGGTAAGGAATATGTAATGTACAACAGAGTATATAGTGCAGGGGTCAGGACTATGGAATGTACAACATAGAGTATATAGTGCAGGGGTCAGGAGGATGTAATATACAACATAGAGTATATAGTGCAGGGGTCAGGAGTATGTAATGTACAACAGAGTATATAGTGCAGGGGTCAGGAGTATGTAATGTACAACATAGAGTATATAGAGCAGGGGTCAGGAGGATGTAATGTACAACAGAGTATATAGTGCAGGGGTCAGGAGGATGTAATGTACAACATAGAGTATATAGTGCAGGGGTCAGGAGTATGTAATGTACAACATAGAGTATATAGTGCAGGGGTCAGGAGTATGTAATGTACAACATAGAGTATATAGTGCAGAGGTCAGGAGGATGTAATGTACAACATAGAGTATATAGTGCAGGGGTCAGGAGTATGTAATGTACAACATGGAGTATATAGTGCAGGGGTCAGGAGTATGTAATGTACAACATAGAGTATATAGTGCAGGGGTCAGGGGTATGTAATGTACAACATAGAGTATATAGTGCAGAGGTCAGGAGGATGTAATGTACAACATAGAGTATATAGTGCAGGGGTCAGGAGTATGTAATGTAAAACAGAGTATATAGTGCAGGGGTCAGGAGTATGTAATGTACAACATAGAGTATATAGTGCAGGGGTCAGGAGGATGTAATGTACAACATAGAGTATATAGTGCAGGGGTCAGGAGGATGTAATGTACAACATAGAGTATATAGTGCAGAGGTCAGGAGGATGTAATGTACAACATAGAGTATATAGTGCAGGGGTCAGGAGTATGTAATGTACAACATGGAGTATATAGTGCAGGGGTCAGGAGTATGTAATGTACAACATAGAGTATATAGTGCAGGGGTCAGGGGTATGTAATGTACAACATAGAGTATATAGTGCAGAGGTCAGGAGGATGTAATGTACAACATAGAGTATATAGTGCAGGGGTCAGGAGTATGTAATGTACAACAGAGAGTATATAGTGCAGGGGTCAGGAGGATGTAATGTACAACATAGAGTATATAGTGCAGGGGTCAGGAGGATGTAATGTACAACATAGAGTATATAGTGCAGGGGTCAGGAGTATGTAATGTACAACATAGAGTATATAGTGCAGGGGTCAGGAGTATGTAATGTACAACAGAGTATATAGTGCAGGGGTCAGGAGGATGTAATGTACAACATAGAGTATATAGTGCAGGGGTCAGGAGTATGTAATGTACAACATAGAGTATATAGTGCAGGGGTCAGGAGTATGTAATGTACAACATAGAGTATATAGTGCAGGGGTCAGGAGGATGTAATGTACAACATAGAGTATATAGTGCAGGGGTCAGGAGTATGTTTTGTACAACATACAGTATATAGTGCAGGGGTCAGGAGTATGTAATGTACAACATAGAGTATATAGTGCTGGGGTCAGGAGTATGTTTTGTACAACATACAGTATATAGTGCAGGGGTCAGGAGTATGTAATGTACAACATAGAGTATATAGTGCAGGGGTCAGGAGTATGTAATGTAAAACATAGAGTATATAGTGCAGGGGTCAGGAGTATGTAATGTACAACATAGAGTATATAGTGCAGGGGTCAGGACTATGGAATGTACAACAGAGTATATAGTGCAGGGGTCAGGAGTATGTAATGTACAACACAGAGTATATAGTGCAAGGGTCAGGAGTATGTAATGTACAACAGAGTATATAGTGCAGGGGTCAGGAGTATGTAATGTACAACAGAGTATATGGTCCATGGGTCAGGAGTATGTAATGTACAACATAGAGTATATAGTGCAGGGGTCAGGAGTATGTAATGTATAACATAGAGTATATAGTGCAGGGGTCAGGAGTATGTAATGTACAACATAGAGAATATAGTGCAGGGGTCAGGAGTGTGTAATGTACAACATAGAGTATATAGTGCAGGGGTCAGGAGTATGTAATGTACAACATAGAATATATAGTGCAGGGGTCAGGAGTATGTCATGTACAACATAGAGTATATAGTGCAGGGGTCAGGAGTATGTAATGTACAACATAGAGTATATAGTGCAGGGGTGAGGAGTATGTAATGTACAACATAGAGTATATAGTGCAGAAGTCAGGAGTATGTAATGTACAACACAGAGTATATAGTGCAGGGGTCAAGAGTATGTAATGTACAACATAGAGTATATAGTGCAGGGGTCAGGTGTATGTAATGTACAACATAGAGTATATAGTGCAGGGGTCAGGAGTATGTAATGTACAACATAGAGTATATAGTGCAGGGATCAGGAGTATGTAATGTACAACATAGAGTATATAGTGCAGGGGTCAGGAGGATGTAATGTACAACATATAGTATATAGTGCAGGGATCAGGAGTATGTAATGTACAACATAGAGTATATAGTGCAGGGGGTCAGGAGTATGTAATGTGCAACATAGAGTATATAGTGCAGGGGTCAGGAGTATGTAATGTACAATATAAATTATATAGTGCAGGGGTCAGGTGTATGTAATGTACAACATAGAGTATATAGTGCAGGGGTCAGGAGTATGTAATGTACAGCATAGAGTATATAGTGCAGGGGTCAGGAGTATGGAATGTACAACAGAGTATATAGAGCAGGGGTCAGGAGGATGTAATGTACAACAGAGTATATAGTGCAGGGGTCAGGAGGATGTAATGTACAACATAGAGTATATAGTGCAGGGGTCAGGAGTATGTAATGTACAACAGAGTATATAGTGCAGGGGTCAGGAGGATGTAATGTACAACATAGAGTATATAGTGCAGGGGTCAGGAGTATGTAATGTACAACATAGAGTATATAGTGCAGGGGTCAGGAGTATGTAATGTACAACACAGTATATAGTGCAGGGGTCAGGAGGATGTAATGTACAACATAGAGTATATAGTGCAGGGGTCAGGAGGATGTAATGTACAACATAGAGTATATAGTGCAGGGGTCAGGAGGATGTAATGTACAACATAGAGTATATAGTGCAGGGGTCAGGAGTATGTAATGTACAACATAGAGTATATAGTGCAGGGGTCAAGAGTATGTAATGTACAACATAGAGAATATAGTGCAGGGGTCAGGAGGATGTAATGTACAACATAGAGTATATAGTGCAGGGGTCAGGAGGATGTAATGTACAACATAGAGTATATAGTGCAGGGGTCAGGAGTATGTAATGTACAACATAAAGTATATAGCGCAGGGGTCAGGAGTATGTAATGTACAACATAGTGTATATAGTACAGGGGTCAGGAGTATGTAATGTATACTATAGAGTATATAGTGCAGGGGTCAGGAGTACGTAATGTACAACATAGAGTATATAGTGCAGGGGTCAGGAGGATGTAATGTACAACATAGAGTATATAGTGCAGGAGTCAGGAGTATGTAATGTACAACATAGAGTATATAGTGCAGGGGTCAGGAGTATGTAATCTACAACATAGAGTATATAGTGCAGGGGTCAGGAGTATGTAATGTACAACATAGAGTATATAGTGCAGGGGTCAGGAGTATGTAATGTACAACATAGAGTATATAGTGCAGGGGTCAAGAGAATGTAATGTACAACATAGAGTATATAGTGCAGGGGTCAGGAGTATGTAATGTACAACACAGAGTATATAGTGCAGGGGTCAGGAGAATGTAATGTACAACATAGAGTATATAGTGCAGGGGTCAGGAGAATGTAATGTACAACATAGAGTATATAGTGCAGGGGTCAGGAGTATGTAATGTACAACATAGAGTATATAGTGCAGGGGTCAGGTGTATGTAATGTACAACATAGAGTATATAGTGCAGGGGTCAGGAGGATGTAATGTATAACACAGAGTATATAGTGCAGGGGTCAGGAGTATGTAATGTATAACACAGAGTATATAGTGCAGGGGTCAGGAGTATGTAATGTACAACATAGAGTATATAGTGCAGGGGTCAGGAGTATGTAATGTACAACATAGAGTATATAGTGCAGGGGCCAGGAGTATGTAATGTACAACATAGAGTATATAGTGCAGGGGTCAGGAGTATGTAATGTACAACATAGAGTATATAGTGCAGGGGTCAGGAGTATGTAATGTACAACACAGAGTATATAGTGCAGGGGTCAGGAGTATGTAATGTACAACATAGAGTATATAGTGCAGGGGTCAGGAGTATGTAATGTACAACACAGAGTATATAGTGTAATGGTCAGGACTCATATTGTTATTCAGTAATTAAAGGTTCTTAACCACTTGCCGCACAGCCACTGTACATATACGGCGGCAGGGCGGCACTCACAGGCAAAACCACGTTTTAAAACGTGTGTTTTGTAAACAAATAGGGGGCACGCGCTAGGCGCCCCACTGCCCTATTTGTCCCACCGATCTCCGCCGCAGATGTCAGTCGCCGGGTCACAGCCGCTCCTTAGCAGCTATTTCCCAGCGATCGGCGGCAAACAGTGACAGAGAGCACAGCTGCAGTAGCTGTGCTGTCTGTCACTTCCCTGTCAGCTCGAGGATGAGCTGATCGAGAAAAAGAACAGTTTTTCTTTCTCGATCAGCCTTGTCCCGCCCAGTACACACCCCGCCCCCTAGTAAAACACTCCCCTCACTCCTATAACCCTTCCCTGCAAAGTAAAGTTAACCTCTTCCTCCCCAGTGCCATTAGTAGTGTCAGTGTTTTTTTTTTTGGACTGATCACTGTATTGGTGTCACTGGGGATGTCAGTGATCCCAAGTTAGTACCCCCCAATGTCAGAATGTCCGCCGCAGTCCCACCATAATTCGCTGATCGCCGCCATTATTAGTATAAAAAAACCCTAAAAATCCCAGTATCTTTCCCGCCATTTGTAAACGCTATAACTTTCACATAAACCAATTAATTTACACGTATTGGGTTTTTTTTTAGCAAAGACATGGAGCAGAATACATTTTGGCAGAAATTTATGACTAAATTTTATTTTTGCATTTTTTTTTTACTGGAAATGTTTTATAGCAAAAAGTCCAAAATATTGTTTTTTTTTCCTCAAAATTGTCAGCTTTTTTTTTTTATAGTGCAAAAAATAAAAACCACACAGGCGATCAAATACCACCGAAAGAAAGCTCAATTTGTGGGGAAAAAAAGATGTAAATTTAATTTATGTACCGTATTGCATGACCGCGCAATTGTCTGTTAAACTAGCGCAGTGCTGTATAGCAACAAAATGGCGTAAATTGCAGTATCTCTCCCATAGTTTGTAGACGCTATAACTATCACACAAAGCAATCAATATACACTTATTGGGATTTTTTTTACCAAAAACATGGAGCAGAATGCATTTTGGCCTAAATTTATAACCGACTTTGAGTTTACTATATATTTTTTATAGCTGAAAGTAAAAAATATTGTTTTTCTTCCAAATTTTTGGCCTTTTTTTGTTTATAGCATGAAAAATAAAAAACGCACAGGTGATCAAATACCACCGAAAGAAAGCTCTATTTGTGTAAAAAAAGGACATAAATTTTGTATGGGTGCAGCATTGCATGACTGCGCAATTATCAGTTGAATTAGTGCAGCGCCGAGTAGCAAAAAGAGGCCTGGTCATTAAGGGGGGTAAATTCTCAGGAGGGCAAGTGGTTAAAGGGTTGCTTGCCTCCCATCTCCTGAGACTGCACTCAGTGACTTGGGTCTGAGACACTACAGACATATCCCTCCACCCGGCACAGCCAGCAGACCACAGAGAAGGTCCCCTGGAAGAGTCAGGCACAAGGCAGGAGACCCCAGTCACATGTCCTGGGTGCCTACATTATGCAATGCTTAGATTAAAAAAATCAGAATTTTGCTTCCAGCTGAACCCCAGAACCTCCATAAATCCAGTCTAGAGACATAAATTGTGTCTGCAGCACAGAGAAGGAAGATTATCCGAGAGAAATCCAGGAATACAGGACGGGGAACACAGCTCAGGAAAGTGACCAGGGGATTACAGGCTGATATCACCCAGTCCCCGCCCTACTCTGGACCAATCAGTGAGCAGTATGGGTGGAGGAATGGATTTAGTGTTCATGACCCACCTGTGCTGATCTCTGTAGGAGTGTCCTCCTCTATAAATGTCCCCGTTATTCCATCCTCCTCCATAGACTGCTGATCATCCCTCACATACGCCTCTTCTTCTTCTGCTTTCACCTCAAATTCTATATCGATTGGATCTCCACTCTAAACCAAGGAAATGAGAGAAAATATCACATAAAAAAATTCACACATCTTTACAAGTCCATGTTCTAGATGCTCCGTCCCACCAACCTTGTAATAGTGAGGGATGGTGTGACCTTCCTGTGTGGAATCCCGGGAATACAGAGGACGGGGACATCTCTCTGGTGGGTTCCTGGTATTAGGTGGCTCCATCATATCCTTGTGTCCTTCTGAAAACTCCTCCATCACTCCATACTCCTCATCCTCCTCTTTATACTCTTCTTTAACATCAATATTCTCATCCCCGAGGATTCCACTCTGAAAGATATAATAAAACATTCATTGTAACAAACATGCTGTGTATAAATCACAACTACCAATAATTGTCATCACCTACCTGATGATGGTGAGGGATGGTGTGACCTTCCTGTGTGGAATCCCGGGAATACAGAGGACGGGGACATCTCTCTGGTGGGTTCCCATGACTGGATCCATCTGTAGGAAACACACACACTGAGTGAATCCATTGTTTCTATGTGTTTATCAGATGATGGGGGATCTAGGTGGATCCTCCGTACTGCTCTCTCCTTTACAATAAAGTCTCCTCTTACCCGGTGATGTGAGGGGCGGCTGATTGTCCATCATGACCTCCTTGTAGAGATCCTTGTGTCCTTCTAAATACTCCCACTCCTCCATGGAGAAATAGACAGTGACACCCTGACACCTTATAGGAACCTGACACACACAATGATACAGTCACCATCCAGACACATCCCTTGTCTGTTACTGGAGAATGTCCCAGAATTCCCGGCACCGCTCACCTCTCCTGTCAGCAGCTCAGTGATCTCTCTGGTGACTTCTAGAATCTTCTTCTTCTTTCTCTCTTCTATCAGGGAGGGAGGTGGAGGCAATGTGATGTCATATGATCTCCAGACTTCACAGGAGGAAAACTCTACATCTGAACACAAATAGTCACATCAAATGATATTCCCAGAATCCTCCTCACCTCTCCATTCAGGTCTCCATTTTATTAAAGCCCCACTTCAGGCCGAGGTATAATTTCCCCCCACAGGACCCCCACACTACGCAGGGTATAGGCTTGTTGCAGCATTCTGATGTCATTACATACAACGCAGGACCAATAGAACAAAAGCCAGATGGAGGGACATTGGGAGGAGGAGCTGTGTGGTCAGTGTGATGTCATAGGATTCTCTGACTCTGAATGGAGGAACATTGGGAGGAGGAGCTGTGAGGTCAGTGTGATGTCATAGGATTCTCTGACTCTGGATGGAGGAACATTGGGAGGAGGAGCTGTGAGGTCAGTGTGATGTCATAGGATTCTCTGACTGTGGATGGAGGGACATTGGGAGGAGGAGCTGTGAGGTCAGTGTGATGTCATAGGATTCTCTGAGTCTGGATGGAGGGACATTGGGAGGAGGGGCTGTGAGGTCAGTGTGATGTCATAGGACATATAGACTCTGGATGGAGGGACATTTGGATGGGGAGATTTGAGGGGTCCTCTATATGAGGCTCCCATGCAAACCAAATCCTTGTTCCTGGGTGCGTCCTACCTCTCCTAAACTGAAGAGTGAACTTTGACCTTTACCATCCAGAAATCTGTCCGGAATCTGTGGAAGTAAGCTGTCATGTGATCAGGTGACGTGCGGAGGAACGGAGTGTAAATAGCAGACAATTGTCTCCAGAGCCCCTAATGGTGGGGATGGATTTGGCGGCGTGCTGGTGCCAAGTTTCCTCCCCCCAGGGTCACTGCAGGTGTGGAGAAAAGCTGTGTAAGAGGATATGGAGGAGAGATGAGGAGGAGATCCAGGAATCAGGAGAAAGGTCAGGGCAAGCAACAGACGAGCGCATCCAAGAGACCAAGCCGGGGTCACTACACAGAAAATCAATCCAAGGAAACAACAGGCAGGACGAGGAATAGCAAGAAGGAGCTGAGAGACAAATGAGAATATTGCTCAGCCAATGGGAGATGATCTCAGCATGACTTCCATCATGAAGGAGATGAGGGGGAGGGGAGGAAGTCACTGAAGGTGACCATAGATCCATGGAAATTCAGCTGGTTCAGCAGGGATCGCTCACATTTCCATCCATGTGTGGCCACTGCCGGATAAAAGCCACTCCCCCAGCGGCTGCAGCCAATAGCTTCAGTGCTGATCCGTGTATTCTGAGAGCGGAGGAGTCCCCCCATTGTCAGAATACAAGAGTGCAGTGGGGAGGATTCCCCCATCCACCTCCAATGTGTGGATGGGGGAATCACTTTAGTTTTTATGGTCATCCCGCTGGCTGAACGATAAAACTGAACCATGTAGGCCAGCTTTGGGAGCAAATATATTATCATCAACTCCTCCCCCTGAAGGGGTTCATTTACATATTACCTCCTCTGCTGCCAGATCCAGGAATGACTTCTCTTTACTTCCTCATTCATGGAACTTCCTGTCTGTTCCTGACATCACTTCCTGTCTGTTCCTGACATCACTTCCTGTCTGTCTTCCATAGAGACTTCCTGTCTGGGTAGTAGTGAGATCCCCACCTTGTGGAGCTCAGAGGAACTGCAGCCCCGAGAAGCGTCTGGTAGTGTGACCCCGGCCTTGTGCTGGGTGTGTATGGACTGTAGATCCTTATAGAGGGGTCACCTCCACTCCCACCAAGGGGGACAGAAATATATGACTGCTCGGGGGAGGGGTTTTGGCCCCTTTGATTTTGCAGTAACATTGATTGCAGATTTAGTCCTGTAGAACATCTGGTATATGGATACAAAGCCCCCCAGCTGGGAGTAAAGGGTGGAAATGGCTGGTGACCCCCAGATTTGGGCAATGATGTCATCACTATAAATGGATAAAACCCGCGCTATGTGTAACAACTCCAAACCTACAAAAACCTTCTAGCGGACTGCTGCTGTAACAAAGGGAAGGATTCCCTGTCATCTAGAAGAGCATTATGTGTCACAGCGCTGTCCTATTGTGTGTGCACAGAAATCATCACAAATACACTACAAATATGTGGAGACATTCAGAGATAAAGAGCTCGGGGCTCCAAATCCTATTCTCTGCACATCCACTGCTTCCACTTTACACCCACTTCATTGGTCTTATGGGGTTTATCAATAAATGAAGGAAACTGAACCGTGTGCAAATCCATCCACAACATAAAGTGCTTTGTGCTCAAGATGCTGCTCCCTGCAGATCCACTGCTTCCACTTTACACCCACTTCATTCATCTCATCAGATTTGCTGCTATAGGAAATCATCTCAAATCCTGTGCAAATCCAAGGAGACCGACAATATTGTGTGCTCAGTATAGTGTTCTCTGCAAGTCCACCGCTTCCACTTTGCATCTACTTCAATCCACTTATTTTACTCCAAAAATCCAGCAATCAGTGAAAAGTTGATAAGGTGTGAAAGTGCTCCGCCCTCCAAACTGTGTCAGCTGTAGTGTAGCCCCGCCTTCTTCCACCTCTTGTACACGGGATGGTGAGGGCGCCCCCTAGTAGTGCTTCCCCCTCACCACACCAATAGGACTCCCAGCTTTTCAGCTCCCAGAGTCACAAACATCCTTCACACTCTCCTCATCTCCGATGGTAAAGGAACCGGATCCTCCTCGCTCACTCCTGCAAGTCTGCTGCGGGTTCTGTCAGTCTCCCTCCTAGACTCCGCCTCTGACCGCCATTCCAGCAGGAGCTCCGCCTCTAAATACACACTCAGGGAAGAGAGAAAGGGGAACCTGACATCATGTGACACCTTTTATTACATGGAAATACGAAAATCAACGGGACTAAAGGAATCACATTTACTGCAAAATCAGAGGGGCCAAAATGTGTCCCCCGAGCAGTCAGGCTGCAGGAGATCTGCTGAGACATAGAAAGGGAAATGGGAGCTAATAGGCTGCAGGAGATCCGCTGAGACATAGAAAGGGAAATGGGTGCTAATAGGCTGCAGGAGATCCGCTGAGACATAGAAAGGGAAATGGGAGCTAATAGGCTGCAGGAGATCCGCTGAGACATAGAGAGGGAAATGGGAGCTAATAGGCTGCAGGAGATCCGCTGAGACATAGAGAGGGAAATGGGAGCTAATAGGCTGCAGGAGATCCGCTGAGACATAGAGAGGGAAATGGGAGCTAATAGGCTGCAGGAGATCTGCCGAGACATAGAAAGGGAAATGGGAGCTAATAGGCTGCAGGGGATCTGCTGAGACATAGAAAGGGAAATGGGAGCTAATAGGCTGCAGGGGATCTGCCGAGACATAGAAAGGGAAATGGGAGCTAATAGGCTGCAGGGGATCTGCTGAGACATAGAAAGGGAAATGGGAGCTAATAGGCTGCGGGAGATCCGCTGAGACATAGCGAGGGAAATGGGAGCTAATAGGCTGCAGGAGATCTGCTGAGACAGAGAGAGGGAAATGGGAGCTAATAGGCTGCAGGAGATCTGCTGAGACATGAAATGTGTATGGAATGGATGGATGTGCAGACACTCCCAGAAGATGATGTCATTATGAGTGGATTGATATATATTTTGCATTGTCCCCCCAGAAGGATCAGGTTTGGCGGGATCGCTCTCATTAGCTATACATTTGTATTTTGTGTTCTGTGTTTGTAAGACTTTTCTATATGTAATAAGAGATGTTTGTTGAACAGTTGGTTACATAAGAGTTACATTTATTTCTTCTTCCTTTATTCAGTAATGTTTCATCTCCCGTAGTATCCCTGTAAGGTACATATTATACAGGAAGGGGGATTATGGGATGGATCTCGGGGCTGCAGTTCCTCTGAACTCCACAAGGTGCTGATCTCACCTATACTCACACAGGAAGTCTCTATGGAATGCAGACAGGAAGGGATGTCAGGTGCAGACAGGAAGCAGAGAGGAGACATTGGTGGAAGTGGCAGCAGAGGAGGTAATAAGATGTTATGTTCTATTTACACACAGTAACCCCCCATCATGTCCATCCTCTTCCTCCTTAGTCAAGTCCGTCCTCTTCCTCCACAGTCACGTCCGTCCTCTCCCTCCACAGTCACGTCCGTTCTTTCCCTCCACAGCCACGTCCGTCCTCTCCCTCCATAGTCACGTCCGTCCTCTTCCTCCATAGTCACGTCCGTCCTCTTCCTCCATAGTCACGTCCGTCCTCTTCCTCCATAGTCACGTCCGGCCTCTTCCTCCATAGTCACGTCCGTCCTCTTCCTCCATAGTCACGTCCGTCCTCCTCCTCCATAGTCACGTCCGTCCTCTTTCTCCATAGTCACGTCCATCCTCTTCCTCCATAGTCACGTCCGTCCTCTTTCTCCATAGTCACGTCCGTCCTCTTCCTCCATAGTCACGTCCGTCCTCTTTCTCCATAGTCACGTCCATCCTCTTCCTCCATAGTCACGTCCATCCTCTTCCTCCATAGTCACGTCTGTCCTCTTCCTCCATAGTCACGTCCGTCCTCTTCCTCCATAGTCACGTCCGTCCTCTTCCTCCATAGTCACGTCCGGCCTCTTCCTCCATAGTCACGTCCGTCCTCTTCCTCCATAGTCACGTCCGTCCTCCTCCTCCATAGTCACGTCCGTCCTCTTTCTCCATAGTCACGTCCATCCTCTTCCTCCATAGTCACGTCCGTCCTCTTTCTCCATAGTCACGTCCGTCCTCTTCCTCCATAGTCACGTCCGTCCTCTTTCTCCATAGTCACGTCCATCCTCTTCCTCCATAGTCACGTCCATCCTCTTCCTCCATAGTCACGTCTGTCCTCTTCCTCCATAGTCACGTCCGTCCTCTTCCTCCATAGTCATGTCCGTCCTCTTCCTCCATAGTCATGTCCGTCCTCTTCCTCCATAGTCACTGTGACGTCTTTTATCTCCAGCAGATGATGATACACACATATATAGTGTGGGAACCCAGATGAACCCCTTCAGGGGCAGAACATTTCCCCCACTTCCGGGGCCGGAACATTCTCCTCATTGTGGAGATAAATTCTAGTAATATGGTCCTCTAAACAAACAGCACTGACAATAAATAGACAAGACAAGGACCATCCTGACCATACATGGCCTACAAAGGGCAATGATGACTCTACACAGGCAGCCAATGGGCAATCATTACACTATGCAGCCAACACAATGATGGAGTGCCGGGGTCAGGAGTATGGAGCATAGAGCCCCTTACATTGCTGGGCAGGAGGAAGGAAACATTCCTTTGTAACAGAAAATGTATATAAATCTGAGGTGTTTATAGGAATGTCCGGGGGGGGGTAAAGAATGAAAGGAGCTTTATAGGGACTAAAACATTTCATATGTGTAACTTTGTGCTGTTTATCTCCTCTTCCCCTCCCCCGCCGGTCTCCAGAACCGCACCCGGGGACTAGCAGGGAGGGGAGAGACCTTGCAGTGTAATGAGAACCGATTGGCTGCTCCTCAGGAAAGGGGAGTGTCCTGCTTATCCTTTCTGCCTTTCACTCCCAGAGCTGTTTTTGCATTTTTTGCACGTTTAAAAATCATTTTAGGCCTGAAGATGACACAAAACCCCCAAAATATTGATTTTCTGAAAGTAGAGACTTTAGAGAATAAAATAGCAGCAGTTCTAATTTTTTATGTCACAAAATATTATCACAAAGTCTAGGAAATGCCAAATTTCAGTAAAAAATACACTTAAGTTAATTTCAGGGCACAAAAAAGCAATAAATGACCCATTTACAGTCAGGTCCATAAATATTGGGACATCAACACAATTCTAACATTTTTGGCTCTATACACCACAATGGATTTGAAATGAAACAAACAAGATGTGCTTTAACTGCAGACTGTCAGCTTTAATTTGAGGGTATTTACATCCAAATCAGGTGAACGGTGTAGGAATTACAACAGTTTGCTTATGTGCCTCCCACTTATTAAGGGACCAAAAGTAATGGGACAATTGGCTTCTCAGCCGTTCCATGGCCAGGTGTGTGTTATTTCCTCATTATCCCAATTACAATGAGCAGATAAAAGGTCCAGAGTTCATTTCAAGTGTGCTATTTGCATTTGTAATCTGTTGCTGTCAACTCTCAAGATGAGATCCAAAGAGCTGTCACTATCAGTGAAGCCATCATTAGGCTGAAAAAACAAAACAAACCCATCAGAGAGATAGCAAAAAATATTAGGCGTGGCCAAAACAACTGTTTGGAACATTCTTAAAAAGAAGGAACGCACCGGTGAGCTCAGCAACACCAAAAGACCCGGAAGACCACGGAAAACAACTGTGGTGGATGACCGAAGAATTCTTTCCCTGGTGAAGAAAACACCCTTCACAACAGTTGGCCAGATCAAGAACACTCTCCAGGAGGTAGGTGTATGTGTGTCAAAGTCAACAATCAAGAGAAGACTTCACCAGAGTGAATACAGAGGGTTCACCACAAGATGGAAACCATTGGTGAGCCTCAAAAACAGGAAGGCCAGATTAGAGTTTGCCAAACGACATCTAAAAAAGCCTTCACAGTTCTGGAACAACATCCTATGGACAGATGAGACCGACATCAACTTGTACCAGAGTGATGGGAAGAGAAGAGTATGGAGAAGGAAAGGAACTGCTCATGGTCCTCAGCATACCACCTCATCAGTGATCATGGTGGTGGTAGTGTCATGGCGTGGGCATGTATGGCTGCCAATGGAACTGCTTCTCTTGTATTTATTGATGATGTGACTGCTGACAGAAGCAGCCGGATGAATTCTGAAGTGTCTTGGGCAATATTATCTGCTCATATTCAGCCAAATGCTTCACAACTCATTGGACGCTTCACAGTGCAGATGGACAATGACCCAAAGCAGACTGCAAAAGCAACCAAAGAGTTTTTTAAGGGAAAGAAGTGGAATGTTATGCAATGGCCAAGTCAATCACCTGACCTGAATCCGATGGAGCATTTCACTTGCTGAAGACAAAACTGAAGGGAAAATGCCCCAAGAACAAGCAGGAACTGAAGACAGTTGCAGTAGAGGCCTGGCAGAGCATCACCAGGGATGACACCCAGCGTCTGGTGATGTCTCTGCGTTCCACACTTCAGGCTGTAATTGACTGCAAAGGATTTGCAACCAAGTATTAAAAAGTGAAAGTTTGATTTATGATTATTATTCTGTCCCATTACTTTTGGTTCCTTAATAAGTGGGAGGCACACATGCAAACTGTTGTAATTCCTACACCGTTCACCTGATTTGGATGTAAATACCCTCAAAAAAAAGCTGACAGTCTGCAGTTAAAGCACATCTTATTTGTTTCATTTCAAATCCATTGTGGTGGTGTATAGAGCCAAAAATGTTAGAATTGTGTCGATGTCCCAATATTTATGGACCTGACTGTATATGTAAAAATATAAAAGCCGAGGTTGCAGCGAGTAAATAGATATCCAACATGTCAAACCTTAAGTTGTGTGTGCTGAAATGGTGACAACCTTTAGTCCCCGGTATTATCTATAGGGGACACATTTATAGCCCCTTCTAGGTCATCAGTATAGAGTACGGAGGAGGTCTGCTCCTAGAATTATCCTCTCATTCTGGTGTGACCGGCGATATGTAACGTGTATCACAATCAATGTTATCACGTGTAGGAGCTCCAGCGTGTGCTCTTATGTTTGGGTGTGCATATATGTGGGGGTGGGGGGGAAGAGTTATGTACTTGGGTGTAACTTTCATTCTTTACAATTAAAAAAAACATTTTTACTTAAGGGGACAAAGTCCTCTATGAGATGACTTTTGATGACAGGTTCTCTTTATTGGGACATCCAGGGTCTAAAAGACCCCCAATGTCTCCCCTGTACTCCATTGGATGTAATGTAGAGCACATCGCACCACATTACATTCTTTGCCGGCCTCGATGGTCTGGAAATCTGTCATAACGTCATTTCTGGGTCAGGACTAGAAGGGAGTGAATGTGTCTGTTCTCCTTTGTTGTCACGTACCTGGTGTGAGAGGCCAGTGGAGAGAGGGCTTCCCTTGCAGTTAAGTTCCAGACTCCCCTGAGAGTGGGACAGCAGGAGTCAGGCCCAAAGTGGCACAGGTCACCTGTAGGAGTGCTTGTTGGTGGTCCACCCAGGAGCACAGCTGATGCACTGAGATGAGGTCTGCAGACAGGAGGTGCCTGTGCGAGGTATGCAAGCCCTTCCGGGGAACAGAGGATTACTGGATAGCCAGTTCAAAGCCAAGGTCCGGTACTGGGTGGAGATCAGAAGAGACGTAGTCAGATGGGATAACCAAGGTCATACACAGAGGGGCGAGAGAGAATATCCGATAGCCAAGCCGAAATCAGGTCAGGGTTTAAGCAGAGAAGACAGGTCCAGGAGCAAGCCGAGTCGGTAACAGGAAATCACAGATCACAGTAGCACAGGAACAGGAAATCACAGATCACAGTAGCACAGGAACAAGGTACCGGGGAGCCAGAGATCAACAGCACCTGAGAGTAGTGCAGGGCTACCTTATAAAGGCCGTTTGCTGCCAAATTTGAGCCAATGTGAACTGTAGCCATGCAAGGTACTGGCAGGGGTGTCAGGTCTCCTAACACCTCTGCCAAGGACATAGCCCTGACAGTGCCCCCCCCAAAGGGCAGCCTCCAGATGCCTACTTGGGCCATCTTGTCTGGATATTTGGAGTAGAACTCCTGGAGAAGTCTTGGGGCATGTATGTTGTCTTTGGTTCCCAGGAGCCTTCTTCAGGAGTTACCCCTTCCATTTGATCAAGAACTGAATCTGCCTTCCTCGCTTCTTGCAGTCCAGGATTGATTCTATCTCGTATTCTGCATCCTCCCCAACTGTTATTGGTGGCGGAGGAGGTTCTACTCTTCCCAGAAATGGATCATGAACTGCTGGCTTGAGCAGAAAAACATGGAAGACTGGGTGAATCCCATATGATTCGGGAAGAGATAGCTCATATGCCACTGGATTGATTACTCGTTTGATCTGAAAGGGCCCAATGTATCTTGGTCCCAACTTCCGCGATGGGCAAGGAAGTTTTAGGTTGGCTGTTGATAACCAAGCCTGGTCTCCAACCTACAGAGAAGGATTTCTCCTCCGTTTCTTGTCATAGTATCTTTTGTAGTCAGTTTGCAATCTTTGTACGGATTCCTGGAGAGCTCAATAGTTGTCCTGTATCCTGCTGATTCTGTCCTGAACTGCAGGTACCAATGTTTCGAGTATGGTATCTGGCAGGCATGAAGGGTGGAATCCGTAATTAGCCCAAAATTACTACTGATTCGTAGCGGAATGGACGGAATTATTGTATGCAAATTCTGCTAATGGAAGTAGAGATGTCCAGTCATCCTGGGAAAAGGCGGAGAGACATCGTAGATATTGTTCTAACGTTTGGTTAGTTTGTTCAGTTTGTCCATTACTTTGAGGGTGGTAGGCCGATGATAGGCAGAGTTCCACTTTCAGGGTTTTACATAAGGCTCTCCAGAACCTGGAGGTAAATTGAACCCCTCGGTCAGACACGATATTGCTGGGCAGTTCGTGTAGCCTAACGATTTCCTTAATAAAAATATGTGCCGTCTCAGGCGCCAACGGAGTTCCTATCATTGGCAGAAAGTGGGCCATCTTGGATAGCCGATCTATCACTACTAGGATGGTAGCAAACCCCTCAGAGGGCAGCAAGTCTACAATAAAGTCCATTGTGATAATTCCCCAGGGATGATTAGGAATGGATTGGGGCCTCAGAAACCCCCATGCCTTGGCTTTGTCTCCCTTGCTACGTAGACATACTGTGCAGGATTTTACTTAAGTTCTGCAGTCCTGACTTAAGTTGGGCCACCAAAATGATCGCTGGATCAGGTCCATTGTTTTTCAGCCAGTTGATGGTCGTGGAATGTCTTGAAAACTTGGGATCTTACCTCCTGGGGTACAAAGATCTTATCCTGGTGCCACAGAAAGCCATCCTGCCTTCTTAATGAGTTCTACTCAGGTTCAGCACACCGTGCAGATGCCTGTTCAATCAAAAGCTTCAGACTGGGCTGAATCAACAAAAAATTTTGGGCCGACAGGATGGTATCGGGGGCAAAGTTTCAACTGAATCTGGGAACATACGTGATAGAGCATCTGCTTTCCCATTCTTGGATCCTGAGCGGTAGGTCATGTGAAAATTGAAGATTGAGAAATATAGGACCCATCTAGCTTGCTGCGGTCTTAGGCGCTTGGCAGATCTTAAATATTCTCGATTCTTATGAACTGTGAAGATCATGATTGAGTGACTAGCTCCTTCCAAAAGGTACCTCTATTCTTTGAATGCCATTTTGATCTCCAAAAGTTCCCTGTTGCCTATGTCGTAGTGCCTTTCAGCTTGGCTTAGTTTCTTAGAGCAAAACGCTACCAGATGGAGCAGAGCTTTTGGGCCTTGGCTCCTGTAGCCACCTCTGATGCTTCCACCTCCAGGATGAAGGGAAGTGTTGGCTCTGGGTGTTGTAATACAGGAGCAGAAGTGAACTGCTTTTTTAACTGCTCAAAGGCTGTCTGTGCTTCTTGGCTCCAGAGAAAATGTGTATGCTGGCTAGTGAGTTAGGTAATGGGGGATATAATGGTTGAGAAGCCCTTGATGAACTTCTGATAAACGTTGGCAAATGTTGGCTGCCCCTGGAAGCTGCTCAATAGGACAATAATATGATTGATGAGATGGTAAAATGTCAGCTTTCTTTTTATCAAATACATCAAGGAAATGGTGGTAGGCAGGGGGAACGGATTGACTGGCATCTGATGTAGGCTGAACTGAGAGGCACACAGGGAAATTGGTGGGTGTGGGAGTGCCACAGTGCTGAATACAGTAATTTGATGTGGAGGTGACTTCTTTCTTGAGCCAGTTGATTTGTGGATTGTGAGCTTGCAACCAAGGTATTCCTAGGATGGCTGGAAACATGGGAGATCTCAGGATGTCAAAGCAGATGAATTCCTGATGGACAGAGTCAGTTGTGGCTAGGATGGGAATGGTTTCTTGGGTAACGGGTCCTGAGCTAGGAGCGGTGCCATCTGCTAGGAGTACATTAAACCTTTGTGTTTTAGGATGAAGAGGAATACCTAGGTTCTGGGCAAGGTTGATGTCCAAGAAAAAACTACAGGCTCCCGAATCAATGATTGCCCACAACTTGACTTCCTTTCCAGCCACCTGTAATGACATGGGTAGAACGACATGGGTGGTTAAGGTTCTGGATAACTGGAGATATGAAGGATGAGGCTGGCTGGACTTACTTGGTCGCACTGGGCAGTTGCCTAAGAAATGGCCCATGGCCCTGTGACATAAATGTAAGATTTGAGTAGTTGAGATGTGATCAGTAGAAATATGTCATTGTAAATTTTAGTTTCAGTCCATGTTATTAAAGATAAGTGTTCAGTATTCAGTAAGAGACATATGTTCACCAATTAGCATCTGAAAGGACAGAGCATGTCAATAAAACATTGTCACCTATGTAGCCAGAGATTGCCACCTTCTTGAAATCTAAAAGAAGAGCTCCAACCATTTCAGCTTCGGGAAGCAGCAGGAGACCAGGAGAGGGCTCCGCTTTGTCTGCTAGCTGTGATTTATATCCACAGATCAGAGGAATATATTTCATCTCTCATAAAAGATACAATATTAGTTGCAGAGAGATGAAAATACTTCCTTCTGATTGGACACACTGTAAGCTACATCTGCATGTAAAACTGTATTTATAGCCTCTGTAGAATCCCAGAGAAATGCATAAAACAGTTATATGGCACCTGATTGCAACAGCTGAACAGTGATTGGTACTGTCGCGATCAGATTGATGCGCTGGTGTCGGAAATTCTATCCCTGACTTGGTGATTCAAACCGTTCCTGGTCCAATCGACTTTGGGTACTTCAGTACCCAGAACGTCCTGTGGGCTGGTACAGGGTTGATTGGCCAAGGGCTAATGTCCAGCCTATGTCCATATTTCAATAAATTGAGGGCCATTTCTATTTTACTGGCGAATCGCGGACTTTCTCTAACTTGCTCCAGTCACAGGATAACTCTTAGCAAAAGTTTTATTTCTGTTTTTATTCCCTTTTATTTTATAGTCAATAGCCAATTGTGTGTCTTTTTGTATTTTCTGTATTATTTGTAACTTTTTATACTTTGTACATATTCTATGCACAGCCCACTTTCAGGATATTAAATCATAAAGTTAATAAGTGACTTCTGGATACTTAAGCTCGGGCTCATATCTCCGGAGAGATTATTGTATTACAGTGTCTATGTGCTCGGTCTAAGTTCATTGCCAATCTGTATGCAATTGCACTGTGTGTTGGCAAATTGCATGCAGATTGTAAAGTAGCAGATCTGCCAGACAGAGATCTGTGTGTGTGGTGGCCCAGCAGACCAGTCTGCCGACAAACTGTTGGATGGTGGCAAGCTACCGTTTGTTGTGTGACTGGTGTGGGGGGGTGTGGACAGTGGAATCGTCATTCACTCCGGGGTTCTAGCT
The DNA here is from genome assembly GCF_062004578.1 of Staurois parvus. Lineage (NCBI taxonomy): Eukaryota > Metazoa > Chordata > Amphibia > Anura > Ranidae > Staurois > Staurois parvus. Next base: position 1,249,298 of record NW_028317987.1, read on the forward strand.
TGTAGGATAGCTGGAGGAATGCTAGAAGTGTGTGCCAATTGCTAGACTGCTCCCCAACCCTAAGATTGCACCAGATTGTATATAAGATTTGTATCTGCCTGTGTGTGGTCAGCCAGCTGGATTGGAGTGGAGTCTCCCTCTAGTAGTGGCCAGATGCAGTGCGGGCTGTGAATGCGTATCATGGCCAGTCTTATATGCTCAAAGTAAGACCCCCTCATTCCCTCTTTATCCCAAGTCATGGCCGGAAGTGCATGCCCCAGTTAGCTAGGCGCCGTGGGCATGTGTGTGCGGTGTGGATCCATGACAGCCCCGCAGTAAAGGCATAGGTTGCCTTGCCGTCTGCGTAATCTTTCCTCTGGAGATAAGGCAGGTCAGAGAAGGCCAATTAGCATGGGTTCTACTTCAGGAGTGCTGATAGGCGGAGAAATAGGGACAGAATCCACTGGTCTTGGAACCCTTGGCAAAACCCTTGGCAAAGGGTCTGGGTATGTTCAGAATGTCTCTCCTGTAGCCGTTGATCCAATTAGGTAGCGAGTTGAATTAGATTCTCCAAGGAGGAGGGAGCCTCCACCCTAGCTAATTCGTCCTTGAGGGACTCAGACAGACCTAGATGGAACTGGTATTTTAGGGCTGTGTCATTCAACCCGGTATTGGCGGACCATTTGCAGAATTTCACAATGTAGTCCTCCACATGCCGTCGGCCTTGTTGTAGAGCATGAAGGGTGGATTCAGCAGTAGAGGTCCTCTGGGGGTCATCATAAAGAGCTGCCATGGCTTCAAAGAATGTGATCACTGAGTTTAGCGCTGGTTCTTTTTGTTCCAGTAAGCTGTGTGCCCATGATTGAGGTTCGTCAGATATGACAGAAATGATGAACCCCACTTTAACTGCCTCAAGTGAGAAGGTCCTGGGTTGCGGTGCAAAATACAACTCACAAGCATTCTTGAAGGCTCGGAATTTACGTCGGTCCCCAGGAAGCGTTCTGGAATGGTAACCCTGAGTAGTACCACAGCGGGTGTAACAGTGGAAAGTGAACTGGCTGGTGCCACTGTAGGGATAGGACTAGGCAATGGATTCTGGTCTGCAGAAGTCGCAGCAGTAGTGAGCGAATAAAGATGTCCCTCCAGCTGAAAATATTCCTCCTGCAGATCCATGACCACTTGCGTAAGTGCCGTCATCTGTTGGCACAAGGCCTCTAATGCAGAAGCACCTCTCTCGGCCTCAGACATATTGGCTGATTGATACTGTCACGTACCTGGTGAGAGATGCCAATGGAGAGAGGGCTTCCCTTGCGGCTAAGTTCCAGACTCCCCTGAGAGTGGGACAGCAAGGAGTCAGGACCAAAGTGGCACAGGTCACCTGTAGGAGTGCTTATTGGTGGTCCACCCAGGAGCACAGCTGATGCACTGAGATGAGGTCTGCAGACAGGTGGTGCCTGTGTGAGGTATGAAAGCCCTTCCGGGGAACAGGATTACTGGATAGCCGGTTGAAAGCCAAGGTCTGGTACTGGGTGGAGATCAGAACAGACATAGTCAGATGGGATAGCCGAGGTCAGGCACAGAGGAGCAAGAGAGAATATCCGTTAGCCAGCAGAGGTCAAGTCAGGGTTTAAGCAGAGAAGACAGGTCCAGGAGCAAGCCGAGTCAGGAACAGGAAATCACAGTAGCACAGGAACAGGAAATCACAGTAGAACAGGAACAAGGTACTGGGGAGCCAAAGATCAACCAGCACTTGAGAGTAGTGCAGGGCTTCCTTATAAAGGCCGTTTGCCACCAAATTTGAGCCAATGTGAACTTCTGCGGCCATGCAAGGTACTGGCAGGGTTGCCAGGTCTCCTAACACCTCTGCCAAGGACAGAGCCCTGACATCTGTCCCCTCTACCCTCTGGCACCCGCTGAACTGTGCCCACAGATGGGCAAGCAGAGCCGGAGAAGCATAGTAGGTACAGGGGAGGTTCACACACACGGGGTGGCAGAGGCTGGCACCTGAAAGGAGAGCCCTGTGGCTTGCCCACAGCAGGAATAAAGAATAAAAACAATACTTGCCCGGCCCCCAGAACTACATGTCCCGGGCGTCGGGTGATGTAAAGTGACCATCCCTGCATGATGAGCCAACATTGACCTCACAGCACTGCCTCAGAGCAAACTAGTCATAGGAAGGATCAGATTTATCATTCCTTGTCTGCAGATCTAAAGCTCATCAAAACCAGTTCAGAGACCAAACAAACCCAACAGAGAAAATGGGTCCCGGACCCCAAAATTGTAGTAAACACTAAACAGTCCAAACAAAATGTCATCCCATGGGGGGAGTAGTTCTTCAATGTCCAGCAACCCTCCTATTCCCCCCTCACATCCACATCCTATTATTGTGTGACCAATACCATCCAAATCATTCTTACTTTCATTTCCCAAAGTTATCCGTCTACAAGGAGACCTGTATAGATCACATGATGGCACCAATGAGGATGGAGGAGGACCGGAGTCACATGACTGAGAAGATACTAAATCTCACCCTGGAGATCATCTACCTGCTGACCGGAGAGGTGAGGAGGATTCTGGGAGGTCACATGACATCACTCTCATCTCTATTATTAAAACACAGACCTGACCGGAGAGGTGAGGAGGATTCTGGGAGGTCACATGACATCACTCTTATCTCTATTAATAAAACACAGACCTGACCGGAGAGGTGAGGAGGATTCTGGGATTCTAACATGATATTCCTATTGGTTCCTCAATACAGAGATTTCCTCTTCTGAAGTCAGGTGATCATATGACCATCACAGTGCCTCCATGTGACTCCCTAAACCCTGAGAGACACAACATGCAGAAGATTCTAGAAGTCACCAAGAAGATGATGGAGCTGCTGACAGGAGTGGTGAGCAATGCTGGGAATTCTGGGACATTCTCCAATCACTGATCATTATCAGTATCATTAGGATCTGTACATTATCTGCATTGTTATCATTGATGTCAGTTTTATTATATATTCAGAGTGGAAACCTGAGAGATCCTAAAGTTGAGGTTAAAGGAGAGATAAAAGAGGAGGAGGATGAGGATGGGGGGATGGAGGAGTCAGAGCTTCTAAGAGAACACAAAGATCTGTACCAGGACACCATGGTGGAGTCATCCAGCTACAGGAACCCACCAGAGAGATGTCCCCGTCCTCTGTATTCCCGGGATTCCACACAGGAAGGTCACACCATCCCTCACCATCATCAGGTAGATGAGGAACAATCACTGATAGTATCATTAGGATCTGTACATTATCTGCATTGTTACCATTGATAGGATTTGTATTATGCATTCAGAGTGGAATCCTCGGGGATGAGAATATTGTTGTTAAAGAAGAGTATAAAGAGGAGGATGAGGAGTATGGAGTGATGGAGGAGTTTTCAGAAGGACACAAGGATATGATGGAGCCACCTAATACCAGGAACCCACCAGAGAGATATCCCCGTTCTCTGTATTCCCGGGATTCCACACAGGAAGGTCACACCATCCCTCACCATTACAAGGTTGGTGGGATGGAGCATCTAGAACATGGACTTGTGGAGATAATATTTGGATTTTTCATGTTAACTTATATTTATATATTATGTGAAATTTCTAATTTTCTTGGTTTAGGGTGAAGATCTGATAGATATAAAAGTTGAGATTAAAGCAGAAGAAGAGGCGTATGTGAGGGATGATCAGCAGTCTATGGAGGAGGATGGAATAACGGGGACATTTATAGAGGAGGACACTCCTACAGAGATCAGCACAGGTGGGTCATGAACACTAAATACACTATATACTCTATGTTGTACATTACATACTCCTGACCCCTGCACTATATACTCCATGTTGTACATTAAACACTCCTGACCCCTGCACTATATACTCTATGTTGTACATTACATACTCCTGACCCCTGCACTATATACTCTATGTTGTACATTACATACTCCTGACCCCTGCACTATATACTCTATGTTGTACATTACATACTCCTGACCCCTGCACTATATACTCTATGTTGTACATTACATACTCCTGACCCCTGCACTATATACTCTATGTTGTACATTACATACTCCTGACCCCTGCACTATATACTCCATGTTGTACATTACATACTCCTGACCCCTGCACTATATACTCTATGTTGTACATTACATACTCCTGACCCCTGCACTATATACTCTATGTTGTACATTACATACTCCTGACCCCTGCACTATATACTCTGTGTTGTACATTACATACTCCTGACCCCTGCACTATATACTCTATGTTGTACATTACATACTCCTGACCCCTGCACTATATACTCTGTTGTACATTCCATAGTCCAGACTCCTGCTTTCCCCCCTCCCCCCACTGCTATATATACACATAATATGGATTCTCTTTTGTTACACCCATTTCCTCCCAGCTGGACATTTTATATCGGATGATGTGATTGGAGCACAGACTTTTACATGGTGATAATAATGTGATAACATCCTCCAACTTTGGACCCTTAAACAGAAAGTGATAATGAGGGAGGAGTCAATACCCCAATGATGGTGGTCTTCAGGATCAGTCCAGTCTTCATCTTGGTTTTTCTACCCCCTTCCTCACTCTCTGACCTCTGGTGGGGCTCAGCCCCGCTGTTCTTCATGACTAAATCATGGACTAAATAAGGAAGTGCAGTACTTCTTGTGTTAGGAAGATGGCGATGAGTGATAGAGGGGGTGGGGACCCTCGTCCTATAATCCCCTCATCACTGTCCCTCCTATAAAAGACAGTTCTGGTTGTTTCCTCACTCTCTGACTAAGGTCCATGAATAAAGAAATGACCTGGTAGGAGATCAGAGGAGCCATTTCCTAGTTCTCTTGAGGGTGGAATTGTAAGCTCCTCAGAGACCAAGCTGCCTGATGTGGGTGGAGTCCTGGTTTGGGGGAACCAATCAGCTCCTGTCTAGTAATCCTCTTTGTCTTTGTATTTTAGTCCATGGCCGGGAGATGAGGAAAACCTCCGAGGATTGTCTCACTTTGTCTCCAGACTGGAAAGTAGAAGATGAGGACATCACACAGTATAGTCCAGGAGAAAACCCGGCTCCCTCCAATGTCCATCCGGCACCACCCAGTGTAGATGGACCATCGGATTCCTCGTATCCTGAGGAACCTCAGACTGTGCGGGACCGGGCCGACCTTCCAACAGGGAAGAGCTTCTCCTGTACTGAGTGCGGGAAATGTTTCCAATCTAAATCTGATCTTAATGTGCATAAAAGATCTCACATGGGGGAAAAGCCATATTCCTGTCCTGAGTGTGGGAAATGTTTTTCACGGAAGTCCAATCTTCACACACATCAGAGATCTCACACGGGGGAAAAGTCATATTCCTGTCCAGAGTGTTGGAAATGTTTTTCAGTGAAGTCCAATCTTTACACACATCAAAGATCTCACACGGGCGAGAAGCCATATTCCTGTCCTGAGTGCGGGAAATGTTTTTCAGAGAAGTCTGGTCTTCATAAACATCAGAGATCTCACACAGGGGAGAAGCCATATTCCTGTCTTGAGTGCGGACAATGTTTTTCAGAGAAGTCCAGTCTTCATAAACATCAGAGATCTCACACGGGGGAGAAGCCGTATTCTTGTCCTGAGTGCGGGAAATGTTTTTCACAGAAGTCCAGTCTTCCTAAACATCAGAGATCTCACACGGGGGAGAAGCCGTATTCCTGTCCTGAGTGTGGAAAATGTTTTTCAGATAAGTCCAATCTTCACAGACATGAGAGATTACACACGGGGGAGAAGCCATTTTCCTGTCCTGAGTGAGGGAAATGTTCCTCGCTGAAGTCCTGTCTTCCTGTACATCAGGGGTCCCACAAAACCCTGGAGGTATATTAGTGCCTTGAGTGCGGGAAATGTCTTCTAGATGAATGTTGCTGGACATCCCAGCTCTCATGTGGGGAAGAAGCACACCCTGATATACACATCAGATATATTCCATGGCTGATCTTCATCATGGAAGACACAGTTCATAAGGAGATCAGAGGTCCCCAAAGACATGGATGAAGTGTGGGACCGGGTTGACCATTGATTGCAGGAGAAGAATAAAAATGGAGTCCTGACTTAGAGCACTGGGCTGACTTTTGGGGTGCAGCCTACAGTGAAGGAAATGTGTATTTGCTCCCCTGCTGATGTTGAATGTTCGCCCCTCACACAGAAATGATCGGTCTAACAATGGAATGTTCGGTGTAACACTGAGAGACAGAATACAACAACAAATTCAGCAGAAATGCGTCTAACAAATGATGACGGATCTGCATGTTCATGAGGGAAAGAAGGATTTGATCCCCTATCATTCAGCAGGATTTCTGGCTCCCAGGTGTCTTTCATACAGGTAACAAGCTGAGATTAGAAGCAGTCTCTTAAAGGGAGTGATGCTAATCTCATTGTGTTACCTGTATAAAAGACACCTGTCCACAGGAGCCATCAAACCATCAGATTCCAAACTCTCCACCATGGCAAAGACCAAAGAGCTGTCCAAGGATGTCAGGGACAAGATTGTAGACCTACACAAGGCTGGACTGGGCTACCAAACTATGGCCAAGCAGCTTGGTGAGAAGGTGACAACAGTTGGTGCAATCATTCACAAATGGAAGAAACACAAAACAAGTGTCAGTCTCCCTAGGTCTGGTGCACTATGCAAGATCTCACCTCGTGGAGTGTCAATGATCATGAGAACAGTGAGGAATTATCCCAGAAGTACACGTGAGGATCTTGTCAATGATCTCCAGGCAGCTGGGACCACAGTCACCAAGAAAACAATTGGTAACACACTACGCCGACAAGGACTGAAATCCTGCAGTGCCCGCAAGGTCCCTCTGCTCAAGAAAGCCCATGTCCAGGCCAGTCTGAAGTCTGCCACTGAACATCTGAATGATGCAGAGGAGGACTGGTGGGAAGTGTTGTGGTCAGATGAGACCAAAATCCACCTCTTTGGCATCAACTCAACTCGCCGTGTTTGGAGGAGGAGGAATGCTGCCTATGACCCCAAGAACACCATCCCAACTGTGAAACATGGTGGTGGAAACATTCTGCTTTGGGGGTATTTTTCTGCTAAGAGGACAGGACAACTGCACCACATCAAGGGGACGATGGATGGGGCAATGTACCATCAAATCTTGGGTGAGAACCTTCTTCCCTCAGCCAAGGCATTGAAAATGGGTGGTGGATGGGTGTTCCAGCATGACAATGACCAAAAACACACGGCCAAGGCAACAAAGGAGCGGCTCAAGAAGAAGCACATTAAGGTCCTGGAGTGGCCTAGCCAGTCTCCAGACCTTAATCCCATTGAAAAATCTGTAGAGGGAGCTGAAAGTTCGAGTTGCCAAACGTCAGCCACCAAACCTTAATGACTTGGAGAGGATCTGCCAAGAGGAGTGGGCCAAAATCCCTTCTGAGATGTGTGCGAACCTGGGGGCCAACTCCAGGATACATCTGACCTGATTGCCAACAAGGGATTGGCCACCAAGTACTAAGTCATGTTTTGCGAAGGGGATCAAATCCTTCTTTCCCTCATGAACATGCAGATCAGTCATCATTTGTTAGACGCATTTCTGCTGAATTTGTTGTTGTATTCTGTCTCTCAGTGTTACACCGAACATTCCATTGTTAGACCGATCAGTTCTGTGTGAGGGGCGAACATTCAGCATCAGCAGGGGAGCAAATACGCATTTCCTTCACTGTATATGCTAGAGATGGTCTGCATATAAATGGAAGGGGGTCTGCTGTGCTGGGGGAGGGGTTTATGGGAAGGCTGGATGAGTATATAAACTAGGATGGAGGGGGGAGGGAGAATTCAGTTTTAACGGGGTAGACAGATCAGACGGGGTCAGTACTTGTTGGTGTTACAACCAGTGGAATTGGTACCATTTGTATGAAAATAAAAAATACACAAAATCCGTGTGAACAAGGTGTCAGTGAATGGACAAGTTGTCCGTGAATGTACAAGGTGTCGGTGAATGAACAAGGTGGCGGTGAATGAACAAGGTGTCAGTGAATGAAAGTGTTTGTTCCCCAATGCCAGAAGTGTGCCCAGCACAATAGGTGAGTTGGAAGGTTTGGTGCATGAAGAGAACTAGGATTGAATTGGTATTGCTGAATCTTGGCTTCATTCCTCACATGACTGGGCCATTCATATTCCTGGCTAGGTTCTCTTTCGGAGAGACGGGGGAAATAGGAAAGGTGGTGGTGTCTGTCTCTATGTGAGAAGTGATCTCAGAGCGAGTGTGAAAGAGGACCTAGTTGATGGAGAGTGTGATGAGGCTGAAGTATTACGGGTGGAACTGCACATGGGGGGCGGTACTACAAAGGTCATCATTGGAGTTTGCTATAGGCCTCCCAGTGTTAATGAGGAGGTGGAGACTCAGCTCCTCCCACAGATGGAAAGGACTGCAAGGGCTGGGACAGTGATAATAATGGGGGGTGGTAACAACCCGGAAAGTGACTGGAGTACTGGTACTGCCGGTGTAAACACAAAACAACCCCTCCTGCCCTCTATGGCCCAGAACAAGGGTGGATAGATGGACCCGGAACTTGAAGAAATTCCCCACCAAGGCATCAAAGGTTGTGCGGCTCTAAACAAGGCTGGGGAAGTCCCACCAATACTGGAAAGTGAAACAAAAAGCGCACCAACCTTGTGCATTACCTCAGTAAAATGTGATTTTATTGGATGTGAAAATATCCTCACAAACAGAGAAGTATAACAAGCGTGTAAAGTCCTTAGTGAGACTTGACCAATCAGAGACCAGCCGAGTCTAAACACGAGGGAAGGTTCTCAGAGTCAGGCTGACGCGTTTCGAGTCCCTTCTTCATCAGAGCTGACTTGGCAATGACAGCCCTCTTCTATATATACCCTGGGACAGAGGTTGGACCCTCCCACTTGGGTTGGGCAGTCATGGAAAAGGAGGCGGGACAAAGGTGACATCACAACATGCTCACACAAGCAACAATACATTACACATCAAGAGGTATAGTAAGAGACATTAGAAACATTCACCGGCATTAAAGCTGTAAGAAACGCAGGGCAGTGTAATATATACATGAGGAGGTCATATAGTCTGTGTATATATATATATCCCCATATAATAAATAATGACATATTGGGAATGCTGCATTGGGGTTCATGGGGATAATATTGTTGGATCAGCAGAATGTATAAAAAGGAAAAATGAATGAATTGAATCCATAATTCCTTTGGATAAAAGCCTGCTGGTCCTCAATTGTTGGCTTCTTTCCATGGAGATAAATGTGAACACAAAGTAGGTATACACATACATTTCAATGGCAGCCAGAATGTCCTTGCTTTGTGTGGGCTGTCAGTGGGGTCATTGGGCAGATCGTTGTCTTTAGATGTATGGAGTATTCATGAGTAGTGTTACTATACTGGCAGCAGAGGGAGATCAAGTGCTGCCATTGCCAAATATGGCTTCTGGAGGTGAATTGGAATGCACGCCAATAGGTGCGTGGCTGTGGGGGCGCATGAGCAATGAGGCGGTGGCACGCTGGAGTAGTCATGGAGATGGGCCTCCGATGGGCTATCGCATACACGCAGTGAGGCGGCGGCACGCTGGAGTAGTCATGGAGACGGGCCTCCGACGGGCTATCGCACATGCGCAGTGAGGTGACGGCACGCTGGAGTAGTCATGGTAATGGGCCTCCAACGGGCTATCGCACATGTGCAGTGAGGAGACGGCACGATGGAGTAGTCATGGGGATGGGCCTCCAATGGGCTATCGTACATGTGCAGTGAGGAGACGGCAGGCTGGAGTAGTCATGGAGATGGGCCTCCGACGGGCTATCGCACATGCGCAGTGAGGAGACGGCACGATGGAGTAGTCATGGAGATGGGCTATCGCACATGCGCAGTGAGGAGACGGCACGATGGAGTAGTCATGGAGATGGGCCTCCGACGGGCTATCGCACATGCACGCCAAAGTCGGCTTATCATTTACCTAGTGGAGTGCACTCCGGACATCCCAGAAGGACGGCTGTGAGATGTGTTCCAGCCGTGACTGTAAAGTTGGACCTCTCCCTACAACTCTTAGAACAATTAGCCTGCATGTGACCTCGCTGTCTTCATCTACAGCATCAAGTCTGGGGTGCGCTTCCTTTATGTCTCCACCTGTTTTCCAAACCAAGAGATCCTCCCCTAAATCTTGGGGTGTTGGTGGGATTGACCTGAACCTTTACATAGTTAACAGGGTAGATCCTTGATGAATTTGCATCTTGCATCACGCCTGTCCCAGATTTGTGTTCTACTCCTAGCGCTCTGGGTCACACTCCTTAGAAACAGACTATTAAATTCTCACAGGTCATTCCTTTGGAGAATGTCAAAAGAAAGTCCTGCCATTACCCCAACAGAAGAAATTCCCTGTAGAATTCACCTCACAGGGATCAATGATGGTCAGGAAAGCACCTGTATCACAGAATCTAAGGACTTTTTGTACATCTATGCAGAGCTCCTGTAACTGCTGCTGCCTTACCTTGGGGTAAGTGGCTGGACTCCATAAACTCCTAGAAGGGCACCAGTTGTTGTTGGAAGCATCAATTCACTTTAAGATGGTGAAAGGCTCTTTCCTTCTGGCACCAGAGTTACACTGGGATCAGGGCAGGTGTTTTGAGGCTGGGGAGGGTGGAAGTTCCTTGGGCATCTAGCCTGGAGATGCCTGGGTTGTCCATATCCGTAGCATGGGTGGTCCAAGGGTGACCAGAGGGCTGGGGTTGGAGTGGCATTTCTTCAGAAGCTTGGTACATATCCACATAGTGCACCAGCTTGGGAGAGGTGGACCTGAGAGTCTTTTTCTAACAGGGCAGCTGGCCTGGCAGTGACCGGTTTGTCCGCAGCCAAAGCAGAGTCTCTCTGTAGAGATAATGTTAGTGGATCAAATTATCCTCCCAGCACAAGTGTGTCCCTAAGCCAACCGCTTCCATACCCCAAAGTGATGTCCTGCTGGAAAGAGCTTTAATAACCATGTGGCCCTCAGATGAAAAGCCATCCCATGGATACTTTTGTAGTTTTGCTGCTGAACTGGGACATGTACCTTGCAGAGGCATGTTGAGGCCTCTTGCTGGTACATGTTTGGAAGGGGCAGGGGTTGTAACAAAGGGCACAAATATTTTTTTGTGTTGTTTGTTGAAGCACAGACAGCATTGTGTCCTGTAGCTGGATAAATCCAGATGTGTCAGCAGCAGGTTTGGATGCTTAAGGCTTGGCTGAATTCAAAGGACAATATAATAACCCTATGCTGGCAGAAAGGGTCAGACGTTTCTGAGATTACTTCTGTGATGGACACACCGGACTGAGGGCTGCATGTCTTCCTAGAAAGAGGTTACCTGGTGCACAGAATTGCTGAGACAGATAGCTTCCTGGACACTGGGACTCTGCTCTACTCTCTGATCTTCTGGCAACTTCTGTCTGTGTGGCCCAAATGCTGCGGCAGGACACAGCCTTCTGAGGACCCGTGATGTGCATATGAAGAACCTCTGCCCACCAGACCTCCTGTTCCCTGCCAAGCTGCCTGGACTTCTGTTGACTGGTGAGTCCCTGAACCTATGTTGTGTCTATTGCTTCTCATCCCTCATAGTGTCTGGACTCTGGACTAAGTGGCTGCTGGATCTGATTGCTGCAGTTTGCCAGTCTATACCCTTGATGTGCCATACCATGCTGCCCTGGTCTCTGCCCTGTGCTTGAATCACCCCACTTGTCTGTCCAGTTCCCTATACTGTGCTGACTTAGTCCCTTGTCTGTCCAGATCGCTGCCCTGTGCTGGACTCAACCACTTGTCTGCCCGGATCCCTGCCCTGTGCTGGACTCAACCACTTGTCTGCCCGGATCCCTGCCCTGTGCTGGACTCAACCACTTGTCTGCCCAGATCCCTGCCCTGTGCTGGACTCAACCACTTGTCTGCCCGGATCCCTGCCCTGTGCTGGACTCAACCACTTGTCTGCCCGGATCCCTGCCCTGTGCTGGACTCAACCACTTGTCTGCCCAGATTCCTGCCCTGTGCTGGACTCAACCACATGTCTTCCCAGATCCCTACCCTTTGCTGGACTCAACCACTTGTCTGCCCGGATCCCTGCTGTATCAGCTGGATTTGACCCTTGCTACATCCTACCCTGGTCCGCGTAGATCCCTGCCTAGTGTGCTGGACTTAACCACTGCTATGCTGTATTCACCCTGTGGGCTGGGTACATTCCCCTTGCCATACCGTCCGGTGGCCTGGTGTACTGGTTCTCCATTTTGCTTGGCCATCCTACATGGACTATCTATGTGGTATTACATTGCTATCTGGTGGACTATTTTGTTGTGCTTTGTCTTGTTATCCATACTGTGTCCTCACATTCCCCAATATACTCCCGTATGTCGGGTTTTGTGTGATCTGCTCTGTGTGCTCTCTCTCTGCACTTCTAGTGTATCACTAGTGATGGGCTGAACACCCCCCGGTTCAGTTCATGGTAGAACATTTGAACAGACCAAAAGTTCGCAGCCAACATCGAACCTATGGGACTCAAACTTGAAAATTCAAAAATGCCCATTTAGAAGGATGATATGCTAGGTGTTAGCAATAAAAGTGGTATGGGGACTCGGGATCTGCCCTGATGGACATGAATCAGTGGAAAAAAAATTCTAATAGTACAGTTTTTAAAGGGGCAGTCATTTCTCATTGCTTAAAGTAAAAAAAAAAATATTAATTTAAATATCATGCCTGGGGGTCCCTTAAACTACCCGCAAAGTTGCACATCTGTACAATGTATAGAACCTGCTACAGCAGGACTGACACCGTAACCCTTCAGAGTTATTCTTGACAAGTGCAGGATTGGACCCGGCTCTAAAATGTCTAATTATATGTAATGCACCTCTCATACAGGTGTAGAAAAATGTGGCCTTCAGTGTTGATGGTGCCTGAACACTGTGTCCCCTCACAGTTACTATTGCTGGGTGCAGTCATGGGCCCTGCAGTTGAGAACTGTTAAAAATTATAGAAAAATTATCCAGGATTGATTCTTGTTGATAAATGCCAGCTGGTCAGCGGAGTGACGCACTCTTATCCGTCACAAAACCTCCAGCAGCACTGAATGTCCGTTCAGAAAGCACGCTGGATGCAGGACAGGTCAGTACCTTGATGGCATATTGAGCAAGTTCTGGCCAGTGATCCATCCTCAAGACCCAGTAACCCAGTGGATGATCAGTTGGAAAGGTCTCCAAGTCTACTCTTGCCCCTAGATAATCCTGCACCATATGATGCAGACCCTGCCGATGGGTGCTTAAACCTAACAGCCCCGAGTGCTGATAACTAAAGAACTGTTTAATCGGTCAGCTGACCGCCTTCTCCACCGCTCTTCCTTTGACAGAATGAAGCCTCAGAAACACGTTGTCCAGGAAATGGTGACCTCCCAGTGTCTGGAAAGGTGTTACACAATTTCAAGGCATCCTCAGGATGTTTCATCCTCTGCTCCCTCTGGGAAGACTGGATGAGCTCTGCACCTTGACCCTTGTAACGTGGATCAAGGAGGGTTGCCAACCAGTAAAGATCTCGCAGACACTTTGAGGAAATCTTGAAAATGAAAGATGTACACACAGTGCGCTGGTTATGCAGCAAAGTCGAGGCCTTGTGTGCTTTTCTGCAACACTGGAAGACAGTAGGGAGCCATTCTGAGCAGATATCATCTGAGGGATCATGTGACTGCTAAAGTTAAAGGCATCCTGAAAGACCTGAAACAGATGACGTTTGTGAAACTTTTGCATTTCCTATTCGATTTTTCTAGCAAGCTGAAACCTTTGTCAGAGAGTCTTCAGAACAAGGAACTTATGATCTGTCAGGTAAAAAACAAACTAGAACAAGCAGTTAAAACTCTTCAGGATCTTTCTGATGGGAAAGGAAAAAACAAACTTGAATTTCTTAGTAAGTTTACAGAAGATGGAAAACGACATGGACTGCAGCTGACCAACCTTCAAGGTGGTGACAGAATTTCAGTCTATACACCAATCTGTATTGGGCAAAGCAGAAAGAGATTTCATTTTGAGGCTTTCCTCGTTCTCCTCAGATATTGTACAATCTGTCCATATATTGAACAGCGTGTCTTGGCCAGACAAAGCTCACATCCCCAACTTTGGATGGACTGCGTTGCACAGAATTGCAAAACATGTTTTTGATAATCAGTTTGAAGACAAAATTGAGCTGTTAGAAGCAGAGTGGGCTGACCTCAAACTCTCCATTCAAAATGGACTCTTTTATTGAGACTCTGAAAAGACTGAATCAGCAGAAAGAAAGATTCAGCAACATACTCCCTCTGGTCAACTTCTGTGCCGTACTTCCCCCAACAACCGCCTCATGTGAACGTGGCTATAGCTACCAAATCAGAATAAAGACGGTCTATCGTTCATCACTGACACGGGAGACTTTGGATGATCTTCTGATGATTGCTGTTAATGGACCACCACTAAAAGATTACAATCCACACACAGCCATTGGAGTGGTATTTTGTATCAGAAAGGGGACGTTACACAAGTCTTGGTCCTGCTGTACAATGAAAACCATAGCAAATCTTGATGTGAAACTGGCTTCCTACTGCTTTTTGGCATCCAAATAATCATTTTTTTGGTGTTTTTTTTTTCTTAATTGAATAGAATGCAATCCACACACAGCCACTGAAGTGGTATTTTGCATCAGAAAAAGGGTATTACACAAGTCTTGGTCCTGCTGTACAACACAATCCATGGCTGCTCTATGTTACAATGGTTACTATTGTTATGCCCTGTTTTTTGGCATCTAAATAAGCACTTCTTTGTTTTTTCTTAATGCACTACTTCTCTAAGCTCTCTTTTAATAAGATGCTGGAGATAAAAAATGCAAAATGTTTACTATTGTTATTTATGTTTTTTGGCCATCAAAAGAGGCACTTTTTCTTTTTTCTTAATGCCGCACTTCTCTAAGGTCTCTGCTGGAGATAAAAAATACAACATGTTTACAGTAATTATTATTCCATGTTTTTTGGCATCAAAATAAGCACTTTTTCTTATGCTATACTTCTATAAACTAAACTTACATCTTTTAAAAGAGACTTTACTGCAGTTACTGAAGATGCAGGAGATAAACAAAAGAAATACAAAATGTTCACTGCAGGTTTAAAGCTGTAAAACTTGATGTTTTGATTGCACCCGATTGCTATTAAGCTATTGCTGTGATGTTTAAATTGACATAATAAAGTTATAATTGCAGTTTTTTTATATTTTGGACTCTTTATTCTAAAGAAAAATGTAATTTCATAAGCTTTAAGGGGGTGTGGTTGGGGGCAGGGCTAGGGACAGGGTTGGGGGATGGGCTGGGGGTGGGGTTGGAGGTGGACCTGGGCAAGGTTGGGTGGGGCAACTGGTGGAGAGTAAGGATTGTGCCTGGCTAGTAGGTCTAGACTCAAAATGGTTTATCCGGATGTATACAGTATATATATGACAAGGCAGACTACTTCATGTAACATTACATCTTCATCTCAGATTGTAAGCGGATTGGATTGGCCTGTGTATGGGATTCCAGATCAAGTCATGGCAAGGTACACGTTGAGCGTTGAATATCTGGGTGTAGAGAGATCACGGGGGGGATTTGTATATCTGTTGTCACATGTTGCTGAGTTACTGATTTCTTACACGACATTTCCAGACAGTTGGATGTAATTCATTAATATTTGGCAGTAATTGCTGGCTTGTATTTCTCCCCATTATTGTGGATTAGATCATTGTACTGTTATCTTGTATTGTTTATTATTTATCATCACCTATTATATTTCATCCCCATTTTGTACTGATTTATATTATTAATAAATATATATTTTTGCACATTATTGCGTTTTATTTTGTCTTCCAATTATCACAAATACAGAACTGGGATGTCGGTTACTTTGTGAGAATTAGTAGGGAATCTCCTTCATTCCAGATCCCGCCTGTTTCCATGAATTGTATACGGATTATTTCCTGACAGATAAAGTTCTGACAATTTGTACCGTTCTGGTGTTTTTGGTCCTCAGAAATGAGATCTGCCGTCATCAGACATGATGGATTTTCAGACATCTATCCCATAGTTTGTAGACTCTATAACTCTCCTACACACTGAATCATAGACACTGATTGGGGTTATTGTACCCAAGAAATGGCGCAGAATACACCTTTGTCTACATTTATAAGGAAAGACCATTTATTTGTAAAAACAAGAAACAAGAAAAAATGGTAAAAAGTGGTGTTTAATACCACCAAAATAAGTATCTATTTGTGTGAAAAAATTACAAAAATATAATTTGGGTACAATGTTGCATGACTGTGTAATTGTCATTCAAAGTGTGAGAGCGCTGATAGTTACCAGTCGGCCTGGGCAGGAAGGGGGGGAAGTGTCCGGTATACAGGAGGTAGAAATATTTATTTTTAAAACAAACCTCTAAGTGTTTGTGAAATCTCCCACCACAAAATGTACTCAGCCAATCACAGGTCAGGACTCCATTTTTATTCTTCTCCTGCCATCAATGGTCAACCCAGTCCCACACTTCATCCATGTCTTTGGTGACCTCTGATCTCCTTATGAACTGTTTCTTCCATGATGAAGATCAGCCATGGAGTATATCTGAGGTGTATATCAGGGTGTGCTTCTTCCCCACGAGAGCTGGGATGTCCAGCAACATTCATCTAGAAGACATTTCCCGCACTCAAGGCACTAATACACCTCCAGGGTTGTGTGGGATCCCTGATGTACAGCAAGAAAGGACTTCAGTGAGGAACATTTCCCTCACTCAGGACAGGAAACTTGCTTCTCTCCCATGTGAGATCTTTGATGTTTATGAAGACTGGACTTCTGTGAAAAACATTTCCCGCACTCAGGACAGCAATACGGCTTCTCCCCTGTGTGAGATCGCTGGTGTGTGTAAAGATTGGAAGTCTTTGTAAAACATTTCCCACACTCAGGACAGGAATAAGGCTTCTCTCCTGTGTGAGATCTCTGATGTGTGTAAAGATGGGACTTCACTGAAAAACATTTCCCGCACTCAGGACAAGAATACGGCTTCTCCCCCGTGTGAGATCTCTGATGTCTGTAAAGATTAGACTTATGTGAAAAACATTTTCCACACTCAGGACAGGAATATGGCTTCTCCCCCGTGTGAGATCTCTGATGTGTGTAAAGACTGGACTTATCTGAAAAACACTTTCCACACTCAGGACAGGAATATGGCTTCTCCCCAGTGTGAGATCTTTGATGTGTGTAAAGACTGGGCTTCTCTGAAAAACATTTCCCACACACATGACAGGAATGTGGCTTCTCCCCCGTGTGAGATCTCTGATGTGTGTAAAGACTGGACTTCTGTGAAAAACTTTTCCCACACTCAGGACAGGAATACGGCTTATCTCCCGTGTGAGATCTCTGATGTGTGTAAAGACTGGACTTCTGTGAAAAACTTTTCCCACACTCAGGACAGGAATGCAGCTTTTCTCCTGTGTGAGATCTCTGATGTGTGTAAAGATGGGACTTCCTTGAAAAACATTTCCCGCACTCAGGACAGGAATACGGCTTCTTCCCCGTGTGAGTTCTCTGATGTGTGTAAAAACTGGACTTCTGTGAAAAACATTTCCCGCACTCAGGACAGGAATACGGCTTCTCTCCCGTGTGAGATCTCTGATGTCTGTAAAGAAGGGACTTCCTTGAAAAACATTTCCCACACTCAGGACAGGAATACGGCTTCTCCCCCGTGTGAGATCTCTGATGTCTGTAAAGATGGGACTTCCTTGAAAAACATTTCCCGCACTCAGGACAGGAATACGGCTTCTCCCCCGTGTGAGATCTTTTATGCACATTAAGTTTGGATTTAGAACAGAAACCCTTCCCACACTCAGTACAGGAGAACCTCTTCTCTGTTGGAAGGCCGGCCCGGTCCCGCACAGTTTGAGGTTCCCCAGGATACGAGGAATCCGATGGTCCATCTACACTGGGTGGTGCTGGATGGACATTGGAGGGAGCCGGGTTTTCTCCTGGACTATACTGTGTGATGTCCTCATCTTCTACTTTCCAGTCTGGAGACAAAGTGAGACAATCCTCGGAGGTTTTCCTCATCTCCCGGCCATGGACTAAAATACAAAGACAAAGAGGATTACTAGACAGGAGCTGATTGGTTCCCCCAAACCAGGACTCCGCCCACATCAGGCAGCTTGGTCTCTGAGGAGCTTACAATTCCACCCTCAAGGGAACTAGGAAATGGCTCCTCTGATCTCCTACCAGGTCATTTCTTTATTCATGGACCTTAGTCAGAGAGTGAGGAAACAACCAGAACTGTCTTTTATAGGAGGGACAGTGATGAGGGGATTATAGGACGAGGGTCCCCACCCCCTCTATCACTCATCATCACAGAGGCATGCCTGTGTTAGCAACATCACGGGAACATAAGCCCAGCAATCGTCTTTGCAGTCATGGATTTTCTCCTGTTGCCCCTTTACTACACTTTCCAGTTTGGAACATTTTTCTTGGTAGGCTATAGCGGCCTCCATGTTTGGGTCAGATTTTTCTGTGCTGGTCAGAGCTCAGGCTCAGAGACCAGTATTTATAGCAGAAGACCAACCAACAGGATAGGTATACAGGCAGGTCACCCTGACAGATGACATGGGCTCACCTGAGGTGCGGGGTCTAAGCACTAACCATTATCACCAGAGCTCCAGATGGTGGGTATGGGTTTTGCTGCATGTTAGTACCAGGTCACAGTAGTAGTAGTCAATAAACAAGCCAAGGGTCAGTAACAAGTGGTTCCAGGTCAGTAGTGAAGGTACAGAAGGTAGCAGGAGAGACAAGGGCAAGATATTGGATGGAGAAGGCACAATAATCTGCCAACCAGGAAGTGCAGAGAAATGGCTTAAATCAGGAAGTTCATGGGAGGAGCAAAGAGTTCAAGGTTCAGCAGAAAACACAGCAATGGATTAAGCAAAGTGCCGTCCATTATATCAGGTAGCTCAGTGAGAAGAGTTACTACCACACACAGTAGACGTCCTGGGTTCAAGTCTAGGCTCTGACAGGTGTCTACGTTGAGCAGAGGCAATGAATTAATATTTAGCTTCCAGCTGAACCCCAGAACCTCCATAAATCCAGTCTAGATACATAAATTGTGTCTGCAGCACAGAGAAGGAAGATTATCCGAGAGAAATCCAGGAATACAGGACGGGGAACACAGCTCAGGAAAGTGACCAGGGGATTACAGGCTGATATCACCCAGTCCCCGCCCTACTCTGGACCAATCAGTGAGCAGTATGGGTGGAGGAATGGATTTAGTGTTCATGACCCACCTGTGCTGATCTCTGTAGGAGTGTCCTCCTCTATAAATGTCCCCGTTATTCCATCCTCCTCCATAGACTGCTGATCATCCCTCACATACGCCTCTTCTTCTTCTGCTTTCACCTCAAATTCTATATCGATTGGATCTCCACTCTAAATCAAGGAAATGAGAGAAAATATCATCTGTAAAATATAAGGTCACATACGCTTCCACATATCATCTCCACAAGTCCATGTTCTAGATGCTCCATCCCACCAACCTTGCAACAATGAGGGATGGTGTGACCTTCCTGTGTGGAATCCCGGGAATACAGAGGACGGGGACATCTCTCTGGTGGGTTCCCATGACTGGATCCATCTGTAGGAAACACACACACTGACTGAATCCATTGTTTCTATGTGTTTATCAGATGATGGGGGATCTAGGTGGATCCTCCGTACTGCTCTCTCCTTTACAATAAAGTCTCCTCTTACCCGGTGATGTGAGGGGCGGCTGATTGTCCATCATGACGTCCTTGTAGAGATCCTTGTGTCCTTCTAAATACTCCCACTCCTCCATGGAGAAATAGACAGTGACACCCTGACACCTTATAGGAACCTGACACACACAATGATACAGTCACCATCCAGACACATCCCTTGTCTGTTACTGGAGAATGTCCCAGAATTCCCGGCACCGCTCACCTCTCCTGTCAGCAGCTCCATCATCTTCTTGGTGACTTCTAGAATCTTCTGTGTCTTCTGTCTTGTAGGGATCAGGGATGGAGGTGGGGGGATGGTGATGGGATTCTGGATTCTCGAGGATCTTGTGGTCATACGATGAGATCTCCTTCTGGTGTCATTGTCGGTAGATTTCTTCATGACTCCTGTACAGTTCTGTGTGATACAAAGATAAATCTCACTCTCCCATAATCCCTCACTTCTATGGTCAGCTCTAGATTTATTCTCCAGGGATTGGCCACAATGTGCCGACTCAGCAAAGGACAGACATCTCCATCCAATGATATGATGACAATGGGGTCAGATTTATAGCTCCTTCTAGAAGTCATATAATAGAGTCACTAATGGTTTACTAGTAAGGCTCACTGACCCACCAGGAAATGTCACCCATGGATTTAGTGGTCAGTGGGCGTGGCATGCTGGTAATCATGGGTCTCTCTGATTGGACTAAAGCTGAGATTGTTCTCTTCTATAACCAATGCCGCCATCTTGTGCTATAACCAAATCTCATAGAGTCCGGACACTTTATGTATTCATAGTACTTGTGTGGATGTCGTTATTGATTACAGAACATCAGAAGACTTCAAGTGACTCTGAATACCCCCCAGTGTACAGCCGAGTCAGATTTAACCCCTTCATTACACTCACCTCTCCAGTCAGCAGGCTGAGGATCTCCAGGGTGAGCTTCAATATCGTCTCATTCTGGGAAAATTCCTTCCTTACAATCTTCACAAAACCCAAAGTCTGCTGATTGTCCATCATGACGTCCTTGTAGAGGTCCTTGTGTCCTTCTAAATACTCCCACTCCTCCATGGAGAAATAGACAGTGACACCCTGACACCTTATAGGAACCTGACACACACAATGATACAGTCACCATCCAGACACATCCCTTGTCTGTTACTGGAGAATGTCCCAGAATTCCCGGCACCGCTCACCTCTCCTGTCAGCTGATGGACCATCATGGTGGTCAGTTCCAGAATCTTCTGCTCTTTCTCCCTCTCAGGTATCAGAGAATGAGATGGAGGCACCATGGTGAGGCTCTGGGTTCTGCTCCATCCTCCTGAGATTGGCTCCCCACTAGACTTCTTCTTTACAACATAATCCTACAGATCAGGAGAAAAATAAAACAATATCAACCACCTGACATCATCTAAATGTGTGCAAAAATAAAATGGTCTATTGACCAGAATAGACAAGAGTGATGTCATGTGACCTCCCAGAATCCTCCTCACCTCTCCGGTCAGGTCTGTGTTTTATTAATAGAGATGAGAGTGACGTCATGTGACCTCCCAGAATCCTCACCTCTCCAATCAGGTCTGTGTTTTATTAATAGAGATAAGAGTGATGTCATGTGACCTCCCAGAATCCTCCTCACCTCTCCAGTCAGGTCTGTGTCTTATTAATAGAGATGAGAGTGATGTCATGTGACCTCCCAGAATCCTCCTCACCTCTCCGGTCAGGTCTGTGTTTTATTAATAGAGATAAGAGTGATGTCATGTGACCTCCCAGAATCCTCCTCACCTCTCTGGTCAGGTCTGTGTTTTATTAATACAGATCAGAGTGATGTCATGTGACCTCCCAGAATCCTCCTCACCTCTCCGGTCAGCAGGTAGATGATCTCCAGGGTGAGGTTTAGTATCTTCTCAGTCATGTGACTCCGGTCCTCCTCCATCCTCATTGGTGCCATCATGTGATCTATACAGGTCTCCTTGTAGACGGATAACTTTGGGAAATGAAAGTAAGAATGATTTGGATGGTATTGGTCACACAATAATAGGATGTGGATGTGAGGGGGGAATAGGAGGGTTGCTGGACATTGAAGAACTACTCCCCCCATGGGAAGACATTTAGCTTGGACTGTTTAGTGTTTACTACAATTTTGAGGTCCGGGGCCCCTTTTCTCTGTTGGGTTTGTTTGGTCTCTGAACTGGTTTTGATGAGTTTTAGATCTGCAGACAAGGAATGATAAATCTGATCCTTCCTATGACTAGTTTGCTCTGAGGCAGTGCTGTGAGGTCAATGTCGGCTCATCATGCAGGGATGGTCACTTTACATCGCCCGACGCCCGGGACATGTAGTTCTGGGGGCCGGGCAAGTATTGTGTTTAATCTTTATCCCTGCTGAGGGCAAGCCGCAGGGCTCTCCTTTCAGGTGCCAGCCTCTGCCACCCCGTGTGTGTGAACCTCTCCTGTACCTACTATGCTTCCCCGGCTCTGCTTGCCCATCTGTGGGTCCGGGTCAGCGGGTGTCGGAGGGTAGAGGGGGCGGAGGAGAGCGGACATGTTCACTCCCTTCTTGTCCTGACCCAGAAGTGACGTTATGACAGATTTCCCGACCATCGAGGCCAGCAAAGAATGTAATGCGGTGCGATGTGCTCTACATTACATCCAATGGAGTACAGGGGAACATTGGGGGTCTTTTAGACCCTGGATGTCTCAATAAAGAGAACCTGTCATCAAAAGTCATCACATAGAGGACTTTGTCCCCTTAAGTAAAAATGTTTTTTTTAATTGTAAAGAATTAAAGTTACACCCAAGTACATAACTCCTCCCCTTAAAACATGTTGAGGCTCCCCCACCCCACATATATGCGCACCCAAACATAAGAGCACACGCTGGAGGGCCTACACGTGATAACATTGATTGTGATACACGTTACATATCGCCGGTCACACCAGAATGAGAGGATAATTCTAGGAGCAGACCTCCTCCGTACTCTATACTGATGACCTAGAAGGGGCTATAAATGTGTCCCCTATAGATAATACCGGGGACTAAAGGTTGTCACCATTTCAGCACACACAACTTAAGGTTTGACATGTTGGATATCTATTTACTCGCTGCAACCTCGGCTTTTATATTATTACACATAAATGGGTCATTTATTGCTTTTTGTGCCCTGAAATCAGCTTAAGTGTATTTTTTACTGAAATTTGGCATTTCCTAGACTTTGTGATAATATTTTGTGACATAAAAAATTAGAACTGCCACTATTTTATTCTCTAAAGTCTCTACTTTCAGAAAATCGATAGTTTGGGGGTTTTGTGTCATCTTCAGGATAAAATGATTTTTTTAATGTGTGCAAAAAATGGCTCTGGGAGTGAAAGGGAGAAAGGATAAGCTGGACACTTCCCTTTCCTGAGGAGCAGCCAATCGGTTCTCATTACACTGCAAAGTCTCTCCCCTCCCTGCTAGTCCCCGGGTGCGGTGCTGGAGACAGGCGGGGGAGGGGAGGAGGAGATAAACAGAACAATGTTACACATATTACACATTTAAGTTGCTATAAAGCCCCTTTCATTTTTTTAAAGCCGAAAACATTCCTAAAAGAGCCTCAGATTTATATACATTTGTTGTAAATAGGAAATAACATCTTATTACCTCCTCTGCTGCCACTTTCACCAACGTCTCCTCTATACTTCTTCCTACCTCAACTCTCATCTGGAACTTTCTGTCTGTCCCTGACATCACTTCCTGTCTGTGCCTGACATCACTTCCTGTCTGCATTCCAGAGAGACTTCCTGTCTGGGTAGAAGTGAGATCCCCACCTTGTGGAGCTCAGAGGAACTGCAGCCCCGAGATCCAACCCATAATCCCCATTCCCGTATATTATGTACCTTACAGGGATACTACGGGAGATGAAACATTACTGAATAAAGGAAGAAGAAATAAATGTAACTCTTATATAACCAACTGTTCAACAAACATCTCTTATTACATATATTATTTTTACAGTATTTATAAAGCACCAATAGTTCGCTCAGCGCTGTACATTACAAAGGGGGACAGAACATGTGACAGAACAATACCAATACAATGCAAAACATGAGGGGTTTGAGGGCCCTGCTCTTTCGCGCTTACAATCTAGGAGGGAGGGGATGGAGGTACAGGAGGAGATAGCTGTGGGGGATGGAGTGGTAGGAAGAGCGGAGGAGATCGGCAAGTTAGCAGGGGGTGGGGTAGGCTTCCCTGAAGAGGTGGGTTTTCAGGGTGCGCCTAAAGGAGAGGAGAGTAGGTGATAGTCTGATGGGTTGGGGTAGGGAGTTCCAGAGGATGGGTAACACCCTGGAGAAGTCCTGGAGGCGGGCATGGGAGGAGGAGACCAGGGAACTAGAGAGAAGGAGGTCTTGTGAGGATTGGAGTGTGCGTGTTGGGTGGTACTTGGATATTAGGTCGGTGATGTAGTTCGGGGCAGTATGGTGGACAGCTTTGTACGTCAGTGTTAGGATTTTGAATTTGATACGTTGCGCAATCGGAAGCCAGTGGAGGGATTGGCAGAGGAGGGTGGCGGAAACGGAGCGGTTGGAAAGGTGAATGAGTCTGGCAAACGTGTTCAGGATCGACTGAAGCGGGGATAGCCAGCGGTGAGGAAGACCAGTGAGGAGGGAGTTGCAGTAATTGAGTCGTGATATGATGAGGGAGTGGATGAGCTGTTTAGTGGTTTCTGGGGTTAGGAACGTGCAAATTTTGGCGAGGTGGAGTCTGCATGAGTTACTTAATGATTGGACTTGGGGCTGGAAGAATAGGTTGGAGTCCAGAATGACACCAACTACTCTGGCCTGCGGGGCGGGTTTGATGGTGGCATTGTTGGATGTGATTGAGAAGTCAATGGGAGGTGGTGTCCAGGCTGGGGGGAAGACAAGAAACTCGGTTTTGGAGAGGTTCAGTTTAAGGAAGTGGAGCGACATCCAGTCTGATATGTCGCTCAGTAGGTGTGTGATTCGGGCAGAGACCGAGGGGGTGAGGTGGGGGGTTGAGAGATAGATTTGTGTGTCGTCAGCATAGAGGTGGTAGTTGAAGCCGTGAGAGTGTATGAGTTGGCCAAGGGAGGAGGTGTAGATGGAGAAGAGAAGGGGCCCGAGGACAGAGCCTTGAGGGACTCCAACAGAGAGGGGGAGTGAGGGGGAGGTGGTAGCATTATAGGTAACACTGAAAGAGCGTTGTGACAGGTAGGATGAGAGCCAGGAGAGAGCAGAATCTCTGAGGCCGAGGGAGTGTAGTTTTTTGAGGAAGAAGGGGAGTGGTGGACGGTGTCGAAGGCCGCAGAGAGGTCAAGGAGTAGGAGCACTGAATAGTGGCCATTAGCTTTGGCGATTAGCAGGTCGTTGGAGAGTTTGAGTAAGGCAGTTTCGGTGAAGTGTAGGGGACGGAAGCCAGACTGTAGGGGATCGAGGAGGTTGTTGTCATTGAGGTGAGAGCTTAGGTGGGTGTAGACTAAGCGCTGAAGGAGTTTGGATGTGAATGGGAGCAGGGAGATGGGTCTGAGGTTGTTCGGGTCATTGGGGTCCAGGGAGGGCTTTTTAAGTATGGGGGTGATGTGTGCATGCTTCAGAGGGGAGGGGAAAGTGCCGGAGGAGAGGGAGAGATTAAAGATGTGGGTGAAGGAGCGTAGGATAGAGGGGGAGGGAGGTCGTAGGAGTTGTGAGGGGATAGGGTTGAGGGGGCAGGTGGTGAGGTGGGCATCAGAGAGGACCTTGGAGACTTGCTCGATGGTAGTAAGGTCGAAGGTGTGGAGTGTTGAGAGGGCTTCAATATGAGGAATGTTGGGTGGGGTGGAAGTGGAGGTCAGAGCAGTGGTGGGGCTGTGGAAGAGGGGTGATGAGGGGGTAGCTGTGTGAGAGGGGACGGGGTTGGAGGGAGTTTGAGCAGTGATGAAGTCCCTGTGGGTTGTGTCGAGGGGTGATGAGGGGGTAGCTGTGTGAGAGGGGATGGGGTTGGAGGGAGTTTGAGCAGTGATGAAGTCCCTGTGGGTTGTGTCGAGGGAGAGGGGTGATGAGGGGGTAGCTCATATAGAAAAGTTTTACAAACACAAAATACAAATGTATAGCTAATGAGACAGATCCCACCAAACCTGATCCTTCCAGGGAAGAAAATGCAAAAATACATCCTAAAGTATAAAAATATATATCAATCCACTCATAATGAACATCATCTTCTGGAAGTGTCTGCAAATCCATCCATTTCATACACATTTAATTTTTCATTTTCTCAGCAGATCTCCTGCAGCTTATTAGCTCCCATTTCCCTTTCTATGTCTCAGCGGATCTCCTGCATCCTATTAGTACCCATTTCCAATTTCATACTAAAGTCAATAACCTCCAATAGGTACAGGTAGCATCCTAGCAACTGACAGATTAATATTCAGAATTATATTCCAAATGCAAAGATACCAAACATGGCAAACCCTTGTCACCCAGGAGGAAAGAGACTGCTTCTTCTGTCTTGTAGGCACTAACATAGTGATGTAAGGTCTTGTGTGACACATATTAAAATGATCTATACGAATATATACTTCATATTAATGTGCCCAGTTCCTGCTGAAGTTTATGAATTGTATGAAAAATGACTTGTGGAATGTACGTTTTATGGCACGCTCTATCTCTTATATCCTAACAGGTCATGACTGAGTTATTGTTTTGTGATCAGGCAGAGGAAAGTGGTTTTCCAGCAGACCCCCTGGAACCAGACTAATTAATGGTTTACAGCCCTGGAGATGATCTATCTGTGTTTTATTTACGATAAGAGATCCTGTTGACCTCCGTTCGACATACAGCTATGCATTCCATGGACAAAGGGAGGACAGGAGAGAATATGGCTGAGAACGAACAAGATGGCTGTCATGTACAACGTCCGTGTCTCTATTGCACACAATCATCACAGAAGGAGGTCCTGATTTCTCTATATAAATCTATTTTTCACTAGATGGGTCCACAGAAGGAGGAAGGAGGTCCTGATTCCTCTATATAGATCTTTATATCAATAGAGGGGTCCCCGTCAGGAGGAATGAGGTCCTGATTCCTATATATAGATTGTTATATCACTAGAGGGTCACCGGCGGGAGGAAGGAGGTCCTGATTCCTCTATATAGATCTACATATCACTAGAGGGGTCACTGGCGAGAGGAAGGAGGTCCTGATTCCTCCACAAAGATCTATATATCACTAGAGGGGTTACCAGCAGGAGGAAGGAGGTCCCGATTCCTCTATATAGATCTTAATATCACTAGAGGGGTCACCGGCAGGAGGAAAGAAATCCTGATTCCTCTATATACAGTTGCAAGAAAAAGTATGTGAACCCCTTGGGATTACGTGGAGTTTTGCATGAATTGGGCATAAAATGTGCTCTGAACGTCATCTAAGTCACAACAATAGAAGAACACAGTCTGCTGAACATAATACTACACAAACATTAGATGTTGCCATGGTTTAATTGCACATAACATGTAAACATTCACAGTGCAGGGAGGAAAAAGTATGTGAACCTTTGGACTTAATAACTGGTTGACCCTCCTTTGGCAGCAATAACCTCAACCAAACATTTCCTGTAGTTGCAGATCAGACCTGCACAACGATCTGGAGTCATTTTGGACCACTCCTCTTCACAAAACTGTTTCAGTGTAGCAATATTCTTGAGATGTCTGGTGTGAATCACTCTCTTAAGGTCATGCCACAGCATTTCAATCGGGTTGAGGTCAGGACTCTGACTGGGCCACTCCAGAAGGCGTATTCTGTGCTGTTGCAGCCATTTTTTTGTTGAATTACTTGTATGCTTTGGGTCATTGTCCTGTTGCATCACCCATCCTCTGCAGAGCTTCAGTTGGCGGACAGATGGTCATACGTTTTCCTGCAAAATGTCTTGATAAACTCTGGAATTCATTTTCCCATCAATGACAACAATCCGTCCAGGCCCTGAGGCAGCAAAGCAGCCCCAAACCATGATGCTCCCTCCGCCATGTTTCACAGTGGGGATGAGGTTTTGATGTTGGTGTGCTGTGCCTTTTTTTCTCCACACATAGTGTTGTGTGTTCTTCCCAAACAACTCAATCTTGGTTTCATCTGTCCACAGTATAGTTTGCCAGTAGTGCTGTGGAACATCCAGGTGCTCTTTTGCAAACTTCAAACGTGCTGCAATATTCTTTTTGGACAGCAATGGCTTCCTCCGTGGTGTCCTCCCATGTACTCCATTCTTGTTTAATGGTTTCCTTATTGTAGATGTGTCAACAAAAATGTTAGCATGTGCCAGAGATTTCTGTAGGTCTTTAGCTGACACTCTGGGATTCTTCTTTACCTCATGCAGCATTCTGCGCTGTGCTCTTGCAGTCATTTTTACAGGATGACCAGGCCTAGGGAGAGTAGCAACAGTGCTAAACTTTCTCCATTTGTAGACAGTCTGTCTTACCGTGGACACATGAACATCAAGGCTTTTGGAGATACTTTTGTAACCCTTTCCAGCTTCATGCAAGTCAACAATTCTTGATCGTAGGTCTTCTGAGAGCTCTTTTCTGCGAGGCATGGTTCACATCAGACAGTGCTTCTTGAAACCAGTAAACCCAAAACAGGTGTGTGTTTTTTAAGGGCAGGACAGCTGTCAGCAACACATCCAATATCATCACACTGATTGGAGTCAAGGTTGGCTCACTCCTGGCTCCAATTAGCTCTGGGAGAAGTCATTAACCTAGGGCTCACATACTTTTTCCTCCCTGCACTGTGAATGTTTACATGTTATGTGCAATTAAACCATGGCAACATCTAATGTTTGTGTAGTATTATGTTCAGCAGACTGTGTTCTTCTATTGTTGTGACTTAGATGATGTTCAGAGCACATTTTATGCCCAATTCATGCAAAATTCCATGTAATCCCAAGGGGTTCACATACTTTTTCTTGCAACTGTAGATCTTTATAACACTAGAAGGGTCCACAGAAGGAGGAAGGAGGTCCTGATTCCTCTATATTGATTTACATATCACTAGAGGGGTCACAGGCAGGAGGAAGGAGGTCCTGATTCCTCTATATAGATCTTTATATCACTAGAGGGGTCAAAGGTGGGAGGAAAGAGGTCTTGATTACTCTATATAAATATTTATAACACTAGAGGGGTCACCGGCAGGAGGAAGGAGGTCCTGATTCCTCTATATAGATCTTTATATCACTAGAGGGGTCACCGTCAGGAGGAAGGAGGTCCTGATTCCTCTATATAGATCTTTATATCACTAGAGGGGTCACCGTCAGGAGGAAGGAGGTCCAGATTCTTCTATATAGAACTTTATATCACTAGAGGGGTCACCATCAGGAGGAATGAGGTCCCGATTCCTCTATATAGATCTTTATATCACTAGAGGGGTCACCGGCAGGAAGAAGGGGGTCCAGATTCTTCTATATAGAACTTTATATCAATAGAGGGGTCACTGGTGGGAGGAAGGAGGTCCCAATTCCTCTATATAGATCTCAATATCACTAGAGGGGTCACCGGTGGGAGGAAGGACATCCCGTTTCCTCTATATCGATCTTTATATTACTAGAGGTGTCACCGGCAGGAGGAATCAGGTCCTGATTCCTCTATATAGATCTTTATATTACTAGAGGGGTCACCGGCAGGAGGAAGGAGATCCCGATTCCTCTATATAGATCTTTATATCACTAGAGGGGTCACCGACAGGAGGAAGGAGGTCCCGATTCCTCTATATAGATCTTTATGTCACTAGAGGGGTCACCGGCGGGAGGAAGGAGGTCCTGATTCCTCCATATAGATCTATATATCACTAAAGGGGTCACCGGCAGGAGGAAGGAGGTCCTGATTCCTCTATATAGATCTTTATATCACTAGAGGGGTCACCGGCAGGAGGAAGGAGGTCCCGATTCCCCCTATATAGATCTTTATATCACTAGAGGGGTCACCAGTAGGAGGAAGGAGGTCCCGATTCCTCTATATAGATCTTTATATCACTAGAGGTGTCACCAGCAGGAGGAAGGAGGTCCCAATTCCTCCATATAGATCTATATATCACTAAAGGGGTCACCAGCAGGAGGAAGGAGGTCCCAATTCCTCCATATAATCGATATATAATGGTGTAGCGCTAAATAAATACTAACATTCTGATGGATTTGGTAAAATGCCTATTCTGTTTCCTGTTTAAAATATACATTTTATACATATTTACTTTTATACTTTTTCATATTTCTAAATATATGTGTTCTGCGTATATATTTTTGTCTGCTGGGCTTTGCAGTCCTCCTTAACTTGTTTGCTCAGAGTGATGCTCTCAACCCCTCCCTTCGCACTGAGAGGATTTCACTTAGGCTTTGAGTATGTGAAGGGGAGTGAATAGATAACGGGATGAGAAGCAAGCATCAAGTTTCTACATTTCTCCCATATTTCAGCCAAGCAAAATGTGCCTTTTAGAATGTGACTGTATATACGTAATAGTGACGTATACTCTATTGTTTTCTATGTATAAAAGGTTAAGCACCGCCCTGCAATAAACAGAGATGAGATGATGTGAAAGTGGTTGTACTGGACAGTTGTCCGTGTAATTATTTTCCGGCACGCAATCCATATCTCAAAATTAGGAACAGCAGCAGAAATCCTACCCTGAGCCCGATTGTGGTTCTCACAACCTTTTTAACATAAGTGACCAAAATCAGGCTAAATATGATGAATAAACAATCATAAGTGAAAAAGTGTACCAATAATAAATTAGTGCACACACACAATCAATATAAAAGGATAACCCCAACTACAGGGACCAAACTAAGTGAATAACATAATTAGTGCATGTGTACAAAAACACTCTGTGAAAATATTATATATATATATATATCCACTAATAAAAAGTCCACAACAGTGACCACAAGGGCCAGCTCACTTTAGGGTAAGACACGCTTTCCCAGGAATAGGATCCTGGCTCTCAGGGTAGCTTGTACGGGGACTCTGAGTGCAGCCAGCAGTGGATCGGGAGTGCAGGTCGGTGATCGGAGGTGGAGTGACATGCTGTGGACCCTGTGCTCACCAAGCTCTCAGGTATGAGATCACAAATGAGTTATGATCCTGTGTGGGTGAACTACTATTACAAGTACCAGGGGATTGGAGGACTCAGGAGGATAAAAGCCTGTGGGATATCCAGGAGGGTCCATCCGGTGGTGACGAGGCTATTCCTGGGAAAGCGTGTCTTACCCTAAAGCGAGCTGGCCCTTGTGGTCACTTTTAGGAGTTGAGGGGGCACTTTGGATGTTTTTGGATTCACGAGTTGTTGGCACTGGATTCACATTTATTTAAATGCAAGTTATTGCTGTGGAGCACTAATCAACATTATTGGAACAGTGTGTGGACTTTTTATTAGTGGATATATATATAATATTTTCAGAGTGTTTTTGTACACATGCACTAATTATGTTATTCACTTAGTTTGGTCCCTGTAGTTGGGGTTATCCTTTTATATTGATTGTGTGTGTGCATTAATTTATTATTGGTACACTTTTTCACTTATGATTGTTTATTCATCATATTTAGTCTGATTTTGGTCACTTATGTTAGTATTTATTTAGCGCTACACCATTATATATCGATTATTTAGACTTTATGGTTGAAGGGAGGTGTTAGCAGCTTAGGGGTAGGGATTTTTCCATTCAAGCGCAGGGGATTGTTCTCTTTTTAATTCCTCCATATAGATCTATATATCACTAGAGGGGTCACTGGCGAGAGGAAGAGGGTCCTGATTCCTCTATATAGATCTTTATATCACTAGAGGGGTCACCGGCAGGAGGAAGGAGGTCCTGATTCCTCTATATAGATCTTTATATCACTAGAGGGGTCACCGTCAGGAGGAAGGAGGTCCTGATTCCTCTATATAGATCTTTATATCACTAGAGCGGTCACCGGCAGGAGGAAGGAGGTCCTGATTCCTCTATATAGGTCTTTATATCACTAGAGGGGTCACCGGCAGGAGGAAGGAGGTCCTGATTCCTCTATATAGATCTTTATATCACTAGAGGGGTCACCGGCAGGAGGAAGGAGGTCCTGATTCGTCTATATAGATCTTTATATCGCTAGAGGGGTCACTGGCAGGAGGAAGGAGGTCCTGATTCCTCTATATAGATCTTTCTATCACTAGAGGGGTCACCAGCAATCTCATGTAGAATACTGTGTCCAGTTCTGGAGACCTCACTTACATAAAGGTATTGATAAGATAGAACGAGTCCAGAGACGGGGAATACAAATAGTGATATCAGGAGAGACTTCAGGAACGTAACATGTCCAGTCTGGAGGAGAGAAGGGAAAGGGGAGACATGACTGAAACCTTTACATACAACAAGGGAGTGAATAAGGTTCAGGAGGGCAGGATTTTCAATATGAAACCAAAATGAAGAACACGGGACATGACCTCCAACTAACTGGAGGAAAGTTCACAGCTAATCTCAGAAAGTATTATTTTACTGAAAGAGTAGTTGATGCTTGGAGTAAACTTCCAGCAGAGGTAGTGAGCCAGTGACAAATCACAGAGATCATCACAATAGTACACAATGAATGGCTATGAATGCAAGCCATTCATTGTGTACAACTGTCATGTGATCACTGTGATTGGTCACAGCAATCACATGGTACTGGGCTGGCCTGGTACAATGATCTGTCATCTGGTGGACACAGCAGGTGACATATCAAGATACAGCAGAGCCACTAGACTTGGAGGACTTCATATGATGTCCACCCAGGATGGGAGAGATCCCTCTCAGCTGTCATTCTGCTATAGGCCTGGTGGGAAGCAGTTCATTACAGGGGACACTGTACAGGTTCTATATGTAGTCTCGGGGGTCCCTGTGGAAGTCCATGTGTGGACATTTCTACCTATGATAAATGGCAGGCTAAACCCACCTGGAGACTTTCTCCACACCTGGAGTGTGCTGAGTTCTTGGAGAACGTCTACACAGTGTTTCCAGATTGGCTTTATCACCCCAACGAGCTCGCTCCAGTTCATGGATGTCATCATTATGTTTGGAGGATCTCACCAGTCAGGAGCCTTTCCTGTCATCCTACATGTTCCCTTCTGAGGATTGTTCTATCCTTCCAAACAAATGTATGAAATCATGGATGAGTCCTCCTTCTATGTGATCTAGAAGATCTTCAATCACAATGTCTTTATGGATGAAGTGGATGGCCCAGTTTATATATTATTTATTGCTTTACAGCTTTATTCCCTCCAGGATTCATTCTTTATTTATAGAACCATTCAAGGAAGTGTTCTTACTGTGAGAGATCTCCACCACCATTCCTCTGTGACCATTACATCCTTGTCAATTATGTCTAACATCTTCATTATCAGTGGATTGATAGATATTTTTATACTTTAGGATGTATTTTTGCATATTTTACCCAAAAAGATCTGTTTTGGAGGTCTCTGTTTTATTATGTATTTTGTTTTTATCTTGTGTTCTGTGTCTTTAAGACTTTTCTATCTGTAGTAAAATATATTATATAAACAGTTGGTTGCATAAGAGTTAGGTTTATTGTTTCTTACTTTTTTAGTTCTTTTTGATCTTCCCTGGTATCTCTGTAAGGTAGATACAATGCTGGAATGTTATTAGGGGACGTTTCTCAGGGCTGCAGTTCCTATGAAATCCACAAGATGGTGATCTCATTTCTCCCCAGACAGGACTTCTCTATGGGATACAGACAGGAAGTGATGTCAGGTACAGGCAGGACATTCCGAGAGGTGAGTTGGGAGGAAGCAGATCGGAAACATTTGTGGAAGTGGCAGCAGAGGAGGTAATAAGTTGTTATTTCCTATTTACACCCAGTAACCCCCGTCATGTCTGTCCTCTTCCTCCATAGTCATGTCTGTCCTCTCCCTCCATAGTCACATCCGTCCTCTTCCTCCATAGTCATGTCCATCCTCTTCCTCCATAGTCACGCCCGTCCTCTTCCTCCATAGTCACGCCCGTCCTCTTCCTCCATAGTCACGTCCGTCCTCTTCCTCCACGGTCACGTCCGTCCTCTTCCTCCACGGTCACGTCCATCCTCTTCCTCTACAGTCACGTCCGTCCTCTTCTTCCACAGTCACGTCCGTCCTCTTCCTCCACAGTCACGTCCGTCCTCTTCCTCCACAGTCACGTCCGTCCTCTTCCTCCACAGCCACGTCCATCCTCTTCGTCCACAGTCACGTCCATCCTCTTCCTTCACAGTCACGTCCGTCCTCTTCCTCTACAGTCACGTCCGTCCTCTTCCTCCATAGTCACGTCCGTCCTCTTCCTCCATAGTCATGTCCGTCCTCTTCCTCCATAGTCACTGTGATGTCTTTTATCTCCAGCAGATGATGATACACACATATATAGTGTGGGAACCCAGATGAACCCCTTCAGGGGCAGAACATTCCCCCACTTCCGGGGCCGGAACATTCTCCTCATTGTGGAGATAAATTCTAGTAATATGGTCCTCTAAACAAACAGCACTGACAATAAATAGACAAGACAAGGACCATCCTGACCATACATGGCCTACAAAGGGCAATGATGACACTACACAGGCAGCCAATGGGCAATCATTACACTATGCAGCCAACACAATGATGGAGTGCCGGGGTCAGGAGTATGGAGCATAGGGCCCCTTACATTGCTGTATTTACTTTCCAGACCTCCTTACAGAACTCCTATCAGGAAAGGAAGACAACCTTCACCTTCTTACCATCTCATTGTTTTCCAGTATACCAAGTGGAATGAAGGAGGGCAGTCTTTCCCCCCTTGGTGGGTACTTGTTCTTAGAGGAGGTCTGTTGGTGTATTATCGACTAAAAGGTAGTCAGGGGTCAGTGCTGAACATCTTCAGGAGACACTTCAATACCTTCCCATGACACAGGCTCTGGCAGTGCCGGTGCTGGAATTCAAAGCCCCAGGAACCCACCACCACTCTGTACAATGTCCTGGATATCACAGTATACTTGGCAATGAATGAACTAACCCTTCCCTTATGTTGTTCTCTTCCTACCCACGATGGGCTGTCATTGGAGGGAAGAGAACAGACTCCTCCCCCAGAGCTCTCTATTACACCAGTAGGATCCTCCTGCTATCCCATCCAATCCCTTCTCTTACTGCAGAGAGTGACAGTGACATCACTCCTGTCAGTCAGCAGGCTGCTAGAGATTGGAGCCTTGCAGTCAGAGTTCTGGCTATTAAAGTCAGCAAATCCGGCCAAAAGTCAGCAAGTTCCCCTTCCTGGACATCATGATGAGCCGACATTGACCTCACAGCACTGCCTCAGAGCAAACAGGTTATAGGAAGGATCAGATTTATCATTCCTTGTCTGCAGATCTAATACTCATCAAAACCAGTTCAGAGACCAAACAAACCCAACAGAGAAAAGGGGATTTCTGATCTGGCAGGTCAAGATTGTCCCAGGACCTCCAAGATGTAGCAAACACTAAACAGTTCAGATTAAATGTCTTCCCATGGGGGGAGTAGTTCTTCAATGTCCAGCAACCCTCCTATTCCCCCCTCACATCCACATCCTATCATTGTGTGACCAATACCATCCAAATCATTCTTACTTTCATTTCCCAAAGTTATCCGTCTACAAGGAGACCTGTATAGATCACATGATGGCACCAATGAGGATGGAGGAGGACCGGAGTCACATGACTGAGAAGATACTAAACCTCACCCTGGAGATCATCTACCTGCTGACCGGAGAGTTGAGGAGGATTCTGGGAGGTCACATGACATCGCTCTTTTCTCTATTAATAAAACACAGACCTGACCGGAGAGGTGAGGAGGATTCTGGGAGGTCACATGACATCACTCTCATCTCTATTAATAAAACACAGACCTGACCGGAGAGGTGAGGAGGATTCTGGGAGGTCACATGACATCACTCTCATCTCTATTAATAAAACACAGACCTGACCGGAGAGGTGAGGAGGATTCTGGGAGGTCACATGACATTACTCTTATATTTATTAATAAAACATACCTGACCGGAGAGGTGAGGAGGATTCTGGGATTCTAACATGATATTCCTATTGGTTCCTCAATACAGAGATTTCCTCTTCTGAAGTCAGGTGATCATATGACCATCACAGTGCCTCCATGTGACTCCCTAAACCCTGAGAGACACAACGTGCAGAAGATTCTAGAAGTCACCAAGAAGATGATGGAGCTGCTGACAGGAGAGGTGAGCGGAGCCGGGAATTCTGGGACATTCTCCAGTAACAGACAAGGGATGTGTCTGGATGGTGACTGTATCATTGTGTGTGTCAGGTTCCTATAAGGTGTCAGGGTGTCACTGTCTATTTCTCCATGGAGGAGTGGGAGTATTTAGAAGGACACAAGGATCTCTACAAGGACGTCATGATGGACAATCAGCCGCCCCTCACATCACCGGGTAAGAGGAGACTTTATTGTAAAGGAGAGAGCAGTACGGAGGATCCACCTAGATCCCCCATCATCTGATAAACACATAGAAACAATGGATTCAGTCAGTGTGTGTGTTTCCTACAGATGGATCCAGTCATGGGAACCCACCAGAGAGATGTCCCCGTCCTCTGTATTCCCGGGATTCCACACAGGAAGGTCACACCATCCCTCACCATCATCAGGTAGATGATGACAATTATTGGTAGTTGTGATTTATACACAGCATGTTTGTTACAATGAATGTTTTATTATATCTTTCAGAGTGGAATCCTCGGGGATGAGAATATTGATGTTAAAGAAGAGTATAAAGAGGAGGATGAGGAGTATGGAGTGATGGAGGAGTTTTCAGAAGGACACAAGGATATGATGGAGCCACCTAATACCAGGAACCCACCAGAGAGATGTCCCCGTCCTCTGTATTCCCGGGATTCCACACAGGAAGGTCACACCATCCCTCACTATTACAAGGTTGGTGGGATGGAGCATCTAGAACATGGACTTGTGGAGACAATGTGTGGATTTTTATGTGACCTTATATTTTACAGATGATATTTTCTCTCATTTCCTTGATTTAGAGTGGAGATCCAATCGATATAGAATTTGAGGTGAAAGCAGAACAAGAAGAGGCGTATGTGAGGGATGATCAGCAGTCTATGGAGGAGGATGGAATAACGGGGACATTTATAGAGGAGGACACTCCTACAGAGATCAGCACAGGTGGGTCATGAACACTAAATCCATTCCTCCACCCATACTGCTCACTGATTGGTCCAGATGATAAAGTTCTCATTGGATCTCTCACTGTCTTTCTGGTATGGGGGAACCAATCAGCTCCTGTCTAGTAATCCTTTTTGTCTTTGTATTTTAGTCCATGGCCGGGAGATGAGGAAAACCTCCGAGGATTGTCTCACTTTGTCTCCAGACTGGAAAGTAGAAGATGAGGACATCACACAGTATAGTCCAGGAGAAAACCCGGCTCCCTCCAATGTCCATCCGGCACCACCCAGTGTAGATGGACCATCGGATTCCTCGTATCCTGAGGAACCTCAGACTGTGCGGGACCGGGCCGGCCTTCCAACAGGGAAGAGGTTTTCCTGTACTGAGTGCGGGAAATGTTTCCATTATAAATCCAACCTTAATTCACATGAAAGATCTCACGCAGGGAAGAAGCCGTATTCCTGTCCTGAGTGTGGAAAATGTTTTTCAAAGAAGTCGATTCTTTACAAACATCAGAGAACTCACACGGGGGAGAAGCCATATGCCTGTCCTGAGTGTGGGAAATGTTTTTCATTGAAGTTCAGTCTTTACACACATCAGAGATCTCACACAGGGGAAAAGCCATATTCCTGTCCTGAGTGTGGGAAATGTTTTTCACATAAGTCCAGTCTTTACACACATCAGAGATCTCACACAGGGGAGAAGCCGTATTCCTGTCCTGAGTGCGGGAAATGTTTTTCAGCTAAGTCCAATCTTTACACACGTCAGAGATCTCACACTGGGGAGAAGGCATATTCCTGTCCTGAGTGTGGGAAATGTTTTTCAGTGAAGTCCAATCTTTCCAAACATCAGAGATCTCACACGGGGAAGAAGCCGCTGTATTCCTGTCTTGAGTGTGGGAAATGTTTTTCAGATAAGTTCAATCTTTACACACATCAGAGATCTCACACAGGGGAGAAGCCGTATTCTTGTCCTGAGTGTGGGAAATGTTATTCACAGAAGTCCAATCTTTACATACATCAGAAATCTCACACCGGGGAGAAGCCATATTCCTGTTTTGAGTGTGGGAAATGTTTTTCAGATAAGTCCCATCTTTACACACATCAGAGATCTCACACAGGGGAGAAGCCATATTCCTGTTTTGAGTGCGGGAAATGTTTTTCAGATAAGTCCAATCTTTACACACATCAGAGATCTCACATTGGGGAGAAGCCGTATTCTTGTCCTGAGTGTGGGAAATGTTTTTCAGCTAAGTCCAATCTTTACACACATCAGAGATCTCACACGAGGGAGAAGTCGTATTCCTGTCCTGAGTGCAGGAAATGTTTTTCACAGAAATCCCATCTTATCGCACATCAGGGATGCCACATGGGGGAGAAGCCATATTCCTGTCCTGAGTGCGGGAAATGTTTTTCAGAGAAGTCAAGTCTTTCCAAACATCAGAGATCTCACATGGGAGAAGCCACATTCCTGTCCTGAGTGAGGGAAATGTTCCTCACTGAAGTCCTGTCTTCCTATACATCAGGGGTACCACACAACCCTGGAGGTGTATTAGTGCCTTGAGTGTGGGAAATGTCTTCTAGATGAATGTTGCTGGACATCCCAGCTCTCATGTGGGGAAGAAGCACACCCTGATATATACCTCAGATATACTCCATGGCTGATCTTCATCATGGAAGAAACAGTTGATAAGGAGATGAGAGGTCCCCAAAGACATGGATGAAGTGCAGTAAATGTCGGGGTGCAGAGTGGTCAGTAGATCCTGGAAATGAAGGACACAACTTCAGCCCTTCTTGGGTGTCGGAGTTGCGTTTCCTGATAATGATATAGCGGGTTACAGAGCTAGAAGCCGGGAGAGCCCAGATCTCGTTATCGGGGAACTTTACACAGACAACAAGAACTTCTGAAGTTGATGTCCTTCATTTCAAGGCTCTACAGAACAGTGGTGACCCCGAAGCGTCTCTCTGTCTTCAGTCCATCCTTCTCCCATCCCCCAACAGGAGGGAAGGAGAACTCTGCCCCAAACTAGGGGGGAACTTTCCTCTCATTATTTCCCTTTGCTTCTGTGTGGGTTTGGGTGGTTGGAGGAGTGCGGCACGAGAGGGAACACAGCTTGTTGTTCTATGTCTACATATGGGGTCTGGGTAGAGGGGATCCACCGGAAAATATTTCTACTCTTTGATTTTGTGCAAATCGTTTCTGTTTTCACTTTGAAGGGCGATATTATGTGTGGTTTGTAAAAGGGATTGGCCCAATAGATACCACCCCACTTAGAGAATAGATGAACTAATATGACCAGCATTCATTCAGCCATGTCACATGGTGTAATTTTATTTCACACAGTGATTTCCTATGATCATTGGCTCAATCTAGTGGCCATAATGTATTGAACTGTTTTTCCTGATTGATGTGTTTTTGAATAATACTTCATTATGGCCACTAGAGGGAGCTGATGATTATAGGAAATCAGTGTTTATTAAAATACAGCAGAATTTGTCACGGCTGGACACATGCTTGTCTCTCTCCCCCGACATATTTTTAGTGTACTATGTGAGGGGTGGTGTCATACAAGTATCGGAGATCACATTCATACATTTATGAGTATAGTAGACATTAAAGACATAAAACCTCAGGACTAAACCAACTATTTATTTAAAACAAAAAAAAATCCCTATTCATCCTTTAGGTGGCGCTAAGTATCATAGTAATTCGCTCCACCTACTATATGAAAGGGTTAATAGTTCACTCACTTTTGCTCTGTGCCTACTAACTGGTTTGTTGTACATACAAGATGTTCCCGTGGGATGTGAATGCTGGTATCTATGCACACATTTCTTGTTTATAGAAATCACAGAAGTCACTATCCTGTTGTATTTTTGTTATGACGTGCCATAGAGTAGTTTATTGAAATCTCTATTCTGTATTCTGATTGGTGCTTTATGGAAACCACCTGAAATATGCCGCATTCTCATTTATTATTAAAGCTTGATGAATAATAAAGAAGTCACATTTTGCATCACACATCCAGATGTCTGACTTGTATTATTCCCAAAGTACTTTGAACTGGATGTTTGTATGGAGGAGGAGGCCGGCATAAATTGATGTTCCTGACAGAAGTGGTGTCAGAAGTGGGATAGGATCGGCCATCGGAGGTAAGTGAGCATTTTTTGTCTTCCTTTGCCCTGATCGCCCCCTATCTCCACCAAGCCTCTGTGCTGCGGTAGCACGAGCAATTGTTCTCTGGAGCTTTGGGAGCTCGCGGGGTTAAACAGAACCTAGGTTGATGTATAAGAAATGTGTGTATGTCCTCCATACAATCATACAGAGCAGTGTGTTCAGTGATTATGTACGCTTGTAACTAGAGAAACTGTTCAGTAGATGTATTCTAAGTCTCTGTAGGACTGTGAGACGTCCCATCTACTCAGCGAGGAGATTTCTCCATTGACCTGGGATAGGTGAAAGCATGGTGACAGTCTGAAGGAGTCACAATAGGGGTGTATCTGTCCAGGGTATTTTCAGCCTTGAAGCACTTGTGCAGTTGAGAAAAAATTTGTCGGAGCTCTATGTGAGTTCAGTCCAGCTTCACCCGGCACAAAGAGTCATCACTGGGAGAGAAACACATAGGCCAGCTCACATACAGTGAAGGAAATGCGTATTTGCTCCCCTGCTGATGTTGAATGTTCACCCCTCACACAGAAATGATCGGTCTAAAAATCGAATGTTCGGTGTATTGTAACACTGAGAGACAGAATAGCAACACAAAATTCAAAAGAAATGCATGTCTAACAAATGATGACGGATCTGCATGTTCATGAGGGAAAGAAGGATTTGATCCCCTATCATTCAGCAGGATTTCTGGCTCCCAGGTGTCTCTCATACAGGTAACAAGCTGAGATTAGAAGCAGTCTCTTAAAGGGAGTGCTGCTAATCTCAGTGTGTTACCTGTATAAAAGACACCTGTCCACAGGAGCCATCAAACCATCAGATTCCAAACTCTCCACCATGGCAAAGACCAAAGAGCTGTCCAAGGATGTCAGGGACAAGATTGTAGACCTACACAAGGCTGGACTGGGCTACCAAACTATGGCCAAGCAGCTTGGTGAGAAGGTGACAACAGTTGGTGCAATCATTCACAAATGGGAGAAACACAAAACAAGTGTCAGTCTCCCTAGGTCTGGTGCACCATGCAAGATCTCGCCTCGTGGAGTGTCAATGATCATGAGAACAGTGAGGAATCATCCCAGAACTACACGTGAGGATCTTGTCAATGATCTCCAGGCAGCTGGGACCACAGTCACCAAGAAAACAATTGGTAACACACTACGCCGACAAGGACTGAAATCCTGCAGTGCCCGCAAGGTCCCTCTGCTGAAGAAAGCACATGTCCAGGCCCGTCTGAAGTCTGCCACTGAACATCTGAATGATGCAGAGGAGGACTGGTGGAAAGTGTTGTGGTCAGATGAGGCCAAAATCCAGCTCTTTGGCATCAACTCAACTCGCCGTGTTTGGAGGAGAAGGAATGCTGCCTATGACCCCAAGAACACCATCCCAACTGTGAAACATGGTGGCGGAAACATTCTGCTTTGGGGGTGTTTTTCTGCTAAGGGGACAGGACAACTGCAGCGCATCAAAGGGACGATGGACGGGGCAATGTACCATCAAATCTTGGGTGAGAACCTTCTTCCCTCAGCCAAGGCATTGAAAATGGGTCATGGATGGGTGTTCCAGCATGACAATGACCCAAAACACACGGCCAAGGCAACAAAGGAGCGGCTCAAGAAGAAGCACATTAAGGTCCTGGAGTGGCCTAGCCAGTCTCCACACCTTTCATCCGATTGAAAATCTGTGGAGGGAGCTGGAATTTTGAGTTGCCAAATGTCAGCCACCAAACCTTAATGACTTGGAGAGGATCTGCCAAGAGGAGTGGGCCAAAATCCCTCCTGAGATGTGTGCGAACCTGGTGGCCAACTACAGGAAACGTCTGACCTCTGTGATTGCCAACAAGAGATTTGCCACCAAGTACTAAGTCATATTTTGTGAAGGGGATCAAATACTTATTTCCCTCATGAACATTCAAATCAGTGCAGAATTTGTTAGACGCATTTCTGCTGAATTTGTTGTTGAAATTCTGTCCCTCAGTGTTACACCGAACATTCGATTTTTAGACTGATCATTTCTTTGTGAGTGGGCAAACATTAAAAATCAGCAGGGGATCAAATACTTATTTCCTTCACTGTAATATCGCATCTTTGCTTTGCAGTGATGATGGGAAACTCCCAAGGTAAGGGGAAGTACCCAGACCCTCCGGAGCCACCGTGTAAAGTATTCAGAGGAAGAAAACCTGTTAAAGAAATTTACTAAGGAAGATGGATCAGCTCTAGAAAAATCCCAACTACCAGCTAATGAAACATGTAAAGAGTATGTTGCCTGAGTGTCACTTTGGATTTTAATGTTGTCCAATGGGTGGACAGCCTGGTGGGGTGGAGTTCAACCATGGGGAGTGCCAGTCCTTTTCCCAGAGATGGGGACAATGATGATGATTTTCACATGGATATGATAAAGGGGATATATTTAGGGGACAAAACTGCCTTTCCCCTATATATGTGAGGGGGAGCATTGAATTGGTTGAAGTATGCCCCGGGATATAAATGCCTGAAACCAATCCCTGGTTCCCTTCTGCCCCAGTAGCTAAACAGACTAATTATTATACAGGATTTATATAGTGCCAACGCTATTTATGGCACTTGACGCCTGACACTGCGCTTCCTGATTATACTCAGCTGTATCCTCAGCTCCCTAAGGATGAGGATTATTTGTTGTCACATAATAGGAGGAGACATGCATTACATTCTGCCTCAAGAGTCTCCCACCAATGAAGGAGGCTGTTTGGCAGTGATCGGTGGTGATGGGGAAGGTTCTTCAGAAGAAGAGTCAGGTTCAAGTGTATCAATGCATGAAATTAATAAAGAGTGGAAAGAAACAAAAGTTACATTGGGAAGGACATTAGACCAGATGCAGCAAACTGGCTGCTCTGACACCCAGGACCAAGAAGGAGGAAAATAAAAAAGGCAAAGTAGTAAGCAAGGCAATGAAATCAGGAGGACAGACATCAATGGTAAAAGAGCAGACAGTACAGGAGAGGGACGCAGCAAGTGAGGAGTCAGAAGATTCAACAGGAGAGGTGAGTTGGCCGGAACAGGATAATTCAGAAGAACTCAGTAAGTATTATTTGAGGTCCAGAAAAGACGCTGAAGACGAGGGAGCCACCCAAGCTTACCCTTCCATCATTGTGGGAAATGATGTGGTGATAAAGCCAATGGTAATGAATGACGTTAATGGCATTATAAAGCATTGTCCTGATCCTCGGAAAAACCCCACTGCTGCCATTAACTACTTGAAAAGAGCAACTCAGGGACGACAATGTTCACAACAGGACATGAGGATAATCATCGATGGAATTTTGGGATATGATATGGAATCAGGTTGGGATTGGACCACCATGTTTCATGAGCCATTTGGACTGACTGTGGACTATGAGTGGAGAATTGCCGTAGGACAGAAACAGATGTGGAAGGAGTTAATTGCAGAAATTAACAGTCACTAGCTACAGTAGTTGCTTGTAAGCAGAGCAGTATGGAATCAATTATGGAGTTCCTAAAAAGATTTAAGAAGGTCTGAAAAGAAGAGGCAGGATGAAATCTGACAACACCAGAGTTAGGAATTATAT
Organism: Staurois parvus; assembly: GCF_062004578.1. Lineage (NCBI taxonomy): Eukaryota > Metazoa > Chordata > Amphibia > Anura > Ranidae > Staurois > Staurois parvus. The sequence continues at coordinate 1,292,957 of NW_028317987.1, forward strand.
ATACAGGTGAAACTCGAAAAATGAGAATATGGTGCAAAAGTTCATTTATTTCAATAATACAACTTAAAAGGTGACACTAATATATGAGACTCATTACATGCAAAGCAAGATAGTTCAAGCCGTGATTTGTCATCATTGTGATGATTATGGCTTACAGCTCATGAAAACCCCAAATCCACAATCTCAGAAAATGAGAATATTCCATGCAATCAATAAAACACGGATTGTACATAGAACAATATCCGACCTCTGAAAAGTAGAAGCTGCATATGTACTCAGTACTTGGTTTGGGCCCCTTTTGCAGCAATTACTGCCTCAATGCGGCGTGGCATGGAAGCTATCAGCCTGTGGCACTGCTGAGGTGTTATGGAAGACCAGGATGCTTCAATAGCGGCCTTCAGCTCTTCTGCATTGTTCAGTCTCATGCCTCTCATCTTTCTCTTGGCAATGCCCCATAGATTCTCTATGGGGTTCAGGTCAGGTGAGTTTGCTGGCCAATCAAGCACAGTAATCCCACGGTCATTGAACCAGGTTTTGGTGCTTTTGGCAGTGTGGGCGGTGCCAAGTCCTGCTGGAAAATGAAGTCAGCATCCCCATAAAGCTCGTCTGCGGAAGGAAGCATGAAGTGCTCCAAAATCTCCTGGTAGATGGCTGCGTTGACCCTGGACTTAATGAAGCACAGTGGACCAACACCAGCAGATGACATGGCTCCCCAAATCAACACAGACTGTGGAAACTTCACTCTGGACTTCAAGCATCTTGCAGTGTGTGCCTCTCCATTCTTCCTCCATACTCGGGGTCCTTGGGCCTCTCCATTCTTCCTCCATACTCGGGGTCCTTGGGCCTCTCCACTCTTCCTCCATACTCGGGGTCCTTGTGCCTCTCCATTCTTCCTCCATACTCTGGGTCCTTGTGCCTCTCCACTCTTCCTCCATACTCGGGGTCCTTGGGCCTCTCCATTCTTCCTCCATACTCGGGGTCCTTGTGCCTCTCCATTCTTCCTCCATACTCGGGGTCCTTGTGCCTCTCCATTCTTCCTCCATACTCGGGGTCCTTGGGCCTCTCCATTCTTCCTCCATACTCGGGCTCCTTGGGCCTCTCCATTCTTCCTCCATACTCGGGGTCCTTGGGCCTCTCCATTCTTCCTCCATACTCGGGGTCCTTGGGCCTCTCCACTCTTCCTCCATACTCGGGGTCCTTGTGCCTCTCCATTCTTCCTCCATACTCTGGGTCCTTGTGCCTCTCCATTCTTCCTCCATACTCGGGGTCCTTGGGCCTCTCCATTCTTCCTCCATACTCGGGGTCCTTGTGCCTCTCCATTCTTCCTCCATACTCGGGGTCCTTGGGCCTCTCCATTCTTCCTCCATACTCGGGGTCCTTGGGCCTCTCCATTCTTCCTCCATACTCGGGGTCCTTGTGCCTCTCCATTCTTCCTCCATACTCGGGGTCCTTGTGCCTTTCCATTCTTCCTCCATACAATTGGGGTCCTTGTGCCTTTCCATTCTTCCTCCATACTCGGGGTCCTTGGTTTCCAAATGAGATGCAAAAGTTCCTCTCATCAGAAAATAGGACTTTGGGCCACTGAGCAACAGACCAAGTCTGTTTTTCCTTAGCCCAGGTAAGAAGCTTCTGACATTGTTTGCTGTTCAGGAGCAGCTTGACAAGAGGAATACGACATTTGAAGCCCATGTCCAGGATCCGTCTGTGTGTGGTGGCTCTTGATGCACTGACTCCAGCCTCAGTCCACTCCTTGTGAAAGTCCCCAACACTTTTGAATGGCCTTTTCCTGACAATCCTCTCCAGGCTGCGGTCATCCCTGCTGCTTGTGCACCTTTTTCTTCCACACTTTTCCCTTCCACATAACTTTCTATTAATGTGCTTTGATACAGCACTTTGGGAACATCCAACTTCTTTTGCAATGACCTTTTGAGGCTTTCCCTCCTTATGGAGGGTGTCAGTGATGGTGTCAGGTCAGCAGTCTTTCCCATGATTGTGATTCCTACTGAACCAGACTGAGAGACCATTTAAAGGCTCAGGAACCCTTTGCAGGTGTTATGGCTGAATGAGCTGATTAGAGTGGGACACTTTGAGCCGAGATTATTCCACCTTTTCACAAGATTCTCATTTTCTGAGATTGTGGATTTGGGGTTTTCATGAGCTGTAAGCCATAATCATCACAATGATGACAAATCACGGCTTGAACTATCTTGCTTTGCATGTAATGAGACTCATATATTAGTTTCACCTTTTAAGTTGCTGCACTGAAATAAATGAACTTTTGCACCATATTCTAATTTTTCGAGTTTCACCTGTATATACAGGCAGTTATTGTTAGGAATGGACTGGCCAGCAATGGTGGGACTCACCTGCCTTTTGATCTGCAGTACCAGGGCTGGCCAGCGGGTGCTCCCAGCAATCAGAGACTCAACCTTTCAGCCAGCTAACACCTGGAACTGATGATACTGGTGTATTTAAGGGATGGCCAGACTTGCAGACTCTGCCTTGGTGTTGTGTTTGTCCTGGGCCCTGTATCTTTCCTGCATCCTGTTTCTGTTCCTTTGCTGACTTCTCCTGCTCTGATCCTGGCTTGTGACCCTGACCATCCCTCTGTCTGAACCTCTGTACTACGCTGCTTGCTACCTGTTCTGATCCCTGGCTTGTGACCCGGACCATCCCTCTGCCTGACCCTCTGTACTATGCTGCTTGCTACCTGCTGAACCTGGCCTGTGACCCCGACCATTCTCCGCTTGCTCCCCCTGTACCTACCTGCCCAATTGATATTGACCCGGCCTGCCTGACGACGCTTGCTTGTATGTACTGTTATCTGTGGGTGGTTTGGTTTGGTTTGTTTGCACTGTATTGTGTTTTAGTATTGCACTGCGTTTATGTTTGTACTGTTAGTGTTAATAAATTATATTGTTTATAACATATCTGAGGTCTGCGTTTCCCTGCGTCAGTCACACACCTCTGGTCATACCTGGGAGCCCTGACATTACACCAAGGAGAATCCTGACCAGAAGTGGCTGCACAGGGAAGCCATCTTGGCTTGTTGATGGGAAGGATGGATCTTGATGAGGTTGTGTATTTATATCTGCTAGTGTTTGATGACAGGGAGTATGCTTATCAGACTCTGAAGGAGTATCCCCGGGATGAACTGCTAGAATGTATACGGCTCGCTCATGTTCTAGTAGATCAGGGCACAGAGTTCTCTGAGGTGCAGCCATTGATTGAGGTTTGTGCAGAGTTGGTTTCATCTGGTTCCCCCGAATGCAGGGATGAATTTTTGCCACCATTTAGTGCAGACCAGGTAGAGTCCCTGGTGTGGTTATTAGAGGATGATGTGGGTTACTTTCTGGAGCGTTATTCCACATGTTCACCACAGACACTAAGAGATTGTATAAACGCAGTGCAGTCATTGACCAGACAGGCTTTGTGTAAGCTCAGCTTTGTTCAACCCCTACTGCAGACATGGACAGACTTGTTGCACCCAGCCTCAGTCAGCTTACAAAGACCCAGTCCTGCTTCTAACTCTACTCCTGTATTCCCACCAGCTCCTCCAGTTACAGCCCAGTATACTTGGCTATCTACCGCATGTCAGTACCCTGTTCCCACTCGCTGCACCTATCCTGCCTTTAACCCTGTAAAAGAGTCCTCTGTAGCAACTGCTCCCTCTCCTGTTCCATCCTCCAGTTCTTCTCTGTCTCCAGCTGCTCCATTCGTTTGCAGACCTGCGTTTACTTGCAGTGCTCCAGTAGTTAAAACCAGAAAAAAGCGAAAATTCTTTCCAACCAATACCATCCTGCCAGTATCCAAACCGGTGAGCCTGCCTTCCGTGGTTCAGACTGATGCCTGTACGCAGCCTGATGCCTCTACTCGGCCTGAAGCCTCTCCTCAGCCTGAAGCCTCTACTCGGCCTGAAGCCTGTACTCGGCCTGAAGCCTCTACTCGGCCTGAAGCCTCTACTCAGCCTGAAGCCTCTACGCGGCCTGATGCCTGTACTCGGCCTGATGCCTGTACTCGGCCTGATGCCTGTACTCGGCCTGATGCCTCTCTTCAGCCTAAAGCCTCTACTCAGCCTGAAGCCTCTACTCGGCCTGAAGCCTCTACGCGGCCTGAAGCCTCTACTCGGCCTGAAGCCTCTCCTCAGCCTGAAGCCTCTACGCGGCCTGATGCCTGTACTCGGCCTGATGCCTGTACTCGGCCTGATGCCTGTACTCGGCCTGATGCCTCTCTTCAGCCTAAAGCCTCTACTCGGCCTGAAGCCTCTACTCGGCCTAATGCCTGTAGCGGTACCCCCGAAGGGGCTGCTTAAGTTTGTTCACTCCGCCACTCTTCCTTTCAACCCCAAGAACTGTCTCAGCCCACACTGGCACACCTGGCAATAGTGTAAGTGCAAGGACCAATGAAAAGCACACACTTTATAATAAAACACAGAGATCAGCTTTACTGTAGACCTCTATGGGAAATAATAAACATTAACAACAGGTATATGTTAGGAGAATCAAGAGAACAACAAATACTGTGACGGAAAGCAATATAACTCACTTTTACACTCGGGCTGCTTTCAGGGGATTCCAACCATGAATAACCCCAAGAGCAGAGGCAAACACTTAAATGGCAACCCCAAAGTGGATTTAACTCCTCTTCATAAATTTAGCCCCATGATGTCCAAGCAGAAGGAGAGCAGAAGAATGACTCTCTGTTGTGTCAGACTTCTCCCCCCTAACCCCCGACACCATGACTCCAATAGGAAAATACTGTACCCAACTGATGTTTAATAGCTATTCCCTCACACACCATGCAATATAGAGGCCTGACTACGCATGCGCGTGCTTGTATGGCACCAGTAACTTTAGTCTCTTTGTAACTGGATGAATGTTGGGATCTTCAGCTAGCCACTTTCGTTGGTGCACTTAAACTCCTTAAACACTTAAAGTGTAATTGTAATCCTGTGGCAGTATTTGTATAGCAAAGTGAACACGGTGTCTGTTCAGCAGGGCCATCTACACAACCCAGTGCCTGGTGAATATGAGCAAGGTATGATGTCTCTGTATGTGTGCAATGTTCCTGTCATCTGACAGTGGGAGAAATCCCTCTCACCAGATCCTGTGACAAAGGCCCAAACGATCGTCTTGGAAATGACAGGTTCCTCTGGTCACCTCACGATGAGCACTTCACACTGTCAGCGTAGGCACTGTACTGTAGACCACTTCTCTCAGTTTGGATGTTCCTTTGTCTGATGCAGATCACCAAACATGCAGTGCACTGCCCATCAGCACTTCTTTGCCAGGTCCAATCTCTCTCCTGCCACATGCAATCTCCCTCTCCCTCAGGAGAAAACCCAAGATGGCCCCTTCACTCTGCTCTCCCTAAGCATGATGGCTTTCGTGGTTCTTTTTTAATTCTATCTCCATATTAGCCTATAAGGCCGTTTCTGTTCAAAACTCCATCGTCCACAATGCTTTGCAGCTGCACTTCCTGCTTGAAAGAGCCCTTGTCATTGGCTCCTTTAATGGCTCTCATAATTGGCTCTCTCTCTCTTACAGTCTGAGAGGAGAAAGGGGGGGCTGAAATCCCTCACTGCTTTGTCTGTGTCAGGGCGAGGGTCAGGTTACACAGGAGAGGCCAGTCAGCAGATCACAGCCATGAAACAGGATTAATCTCTCCTGCTACATGCCTCTACCCAGCATGATGAACTGATCCAGCCTGACGATCCTATTAGGCCAGTTGACTCGATGCCCACTGTTGATCCAGATGATCCGGTACCTGATCCGGCGCCCGCCGCTCCGCCTGAGGGCCCGAGACCTGTCGCTCCACCTGGGGGTCCGGCGCCCGCCGCTCCGCCTGAGGGCCCGAGACCTGTCGCTCCTCCTGGGGGTCCGGCGCCCGCCGCTCCGCCTGAGGGCCCGAGACCTGTCGCTCCGCCTGGGGGTCCGGCGCCTGCCGCTCCGCCTGAGGGCCCGAGACCTGTCGCTCCACCTGGGGGTCCGGCGCCTGCCGCTCCGCCTGAGGGCCCGAGACCTGTCGCTCCGCCTGGGGGTCCGGCGCCCGCCGCTCCGCCTGGGGGCACGGTGCCTGTCGCCCCGCCTGGGGGCACGGTGCCTGTCGCCCCGCCTGGGGGCCCGGTGCCTGTCGCCCCGCCTGGGGGCCCGGTGCCTGTCGCCCCGCCTGGGGGCCCGGTGCCTGTCGCCCCGCCTGGGGGCCCGGTGCCTGTCGCCCCGCCTGGGGGCCCGGTGCCTGTCGCCCCGCCCGGGGGCCCGGTGCCTGCTGCTCCGCCCGGGGGCCCGGTGCCTGCTGCTCCGCCCGGGGGCCCGGTGCCTGTCGCCCCGCCCGGGGGCCCGGTGCCTGCCGCTCCGCCCGGGGGCCCGGTGCCTGCCGCTCCGCCCGGGGGCCCGGTGCCTGCTGCCCCGCCCGGGGGCCCGGTGCCTGCTGCTTCGCCTGGTAATCCGATGTGCCTCTGCCCGGAGTCCTGCCCGATGTGCCTCTGCCCGGAGTCCTGCCCGATGTGCCTCTGCCCGGAGTCCTGCCCGATGTGCCTCTGCCCGGAGTCCTGCCCGATGTGCCTCTGCCCGGTGTGCCTCTGCCCGGAGTCCTGCCCGATGTGCCTCTGCCCGGAGTCCTGCCCGATGTGCCTCTGCCCGATGGGCCTCTGCCCGGAGTCCTGCCCGATGTGCCTCTGCCCGGTGTGCCTCTGCTCGATGTGCCTCTGCCCGGAGTCCAGCCCGGTGTGCCGCTGCCCGGAGTCCTGCCCGGTGTGCCAGTCTTTGATATCCCGCCAGTTGCCAGACCCGGGCGGTGGAACATTTTGCCCAGCTAGGACTGTTTGGAGCGTCCTGAGGCCGCTCCTTGAGGGGGGGGTACTGTCAGGAATGGACTGGCCAGCAATGGTGGGACTCACCTGCCTTTTGATCTGCAGTACCAGGGCTGGCCAGCGGGTGCTCCCAGCAATCAGAGACTCAACCTTTCAGCCAGCTAACACCTGGAACTGATGATACTGGTGTATTTAAGGGATGGCCAGACTTGCAGACTCTGCCTTGGTGTTGTGTTTGTCCTGGGCCCTGTATCTGTCCTGCATCCTGTTTCTGTTCCTTTGCTGACTTCTCCTGCTCTGATCCTGGCTTGTGACCCTGACCATCCCTCTGTCTGAACCTCTGTACTACGCTGCTTGCTACCTGTTCTGATCCCTGGCTTGTGACCCGGACCATCCCTCTGCCTGACCCTCTGTACTATGCTGCTTGCTACCTGCTGAACCTGGCCTGTGACCCCGACCATTCTCCGCTTGCTCCCCCTGTACCTACCTGCCCAATTGATATTGACCCGGCCTGCCTGACGACGCTTGCTTGTATGTACTGTTATCTGTGGGTGGTTTGGTTTGGTTTGTTTGCACCGTATTATGTTTTAGTATTGCACTGCGTTTATGTTTGTACTGTTAGTGTTAATAAATTATATTGTTTATAACATATCTGAGGTCTGCGTTTCCCTGCTTCAGTCACACACCTCTGGTCATACCTGGGAGCCCTGACAGTTATGCAGGCATAGAAAATGGGAGTGGAGGCATCTATGGCTATGACATCGGGACATAATACCGTGTTACATACCACACATCACGTATTACAAATTCTGAAGAATCTTCCCACACAACACATGACAGCCCAAAGAGCCAGTGTGTACGAGGTCATTCTCACTTCCACTGTTCATGTATCTATTAAATACTCCTCTCCAAGTTCAGGGCCAATTGCTGTTTTAAATGGCATGCTTGGTTTGAAGTCAGAATCTGACATTCCTCCCGAGGAACATGATTGTGTTCCAGTTATACATGAAGACACTACTCCCAGAGCCGACATGTTGGAAGAGCCAGTAGAAGGGAATGTTGATATCTTTGTAGATGGTTCATGCACAAGACCTAATGACAATGTCTACTTAGCAGGTTATGCGGTCGTTCAACTCCCAGATAAGGTATGGGAAGCAAAGCCCTGCCTTATCTCAGCACAGACTGCAGAACTCATAGCCCTGACCTGTGTCTGTGAATTATTTGAAGGAAAGATGTTAACATTTACACAGATTCCAAGTACACATTTGATGTAGTGCAGGATTTTGGCAAGATTTGGCAGGGGATCTCATGCATCTTTAGTGAATGATCTTTTTGAAGCCATACACAAGCCCCGTACTATTGCTGGTATCACATGTAAAGCCCACACGTCTTCACATGACCCCATAGCTCTGGGTAATGCATTGGCTGACTGTATGGCCAAGGAAGCTGCTTTGCAGTCTTCACAGGAGTCTGCCAGCCTTGTTTTGACTATGTTAGAGCCGCCCATGCTCCCGGAACAGTTACTCACAGAATTACAGTACACAGCCACTAAAGAGGATATTCAATATTGGAAAGACAAAGGTTTGACATTGGACTAGAATGGTCTGATGTTCAAAGAGGGGATCATAGGGATACCTCAGCACAGTGCACCGGTGCTTATAGCAGTTTCATGGCATAGGGCACAGAGGATGGCAGAGGACTTTGCAGGAAATGAAAAAACATTTTGTATACATAATTTGTCACAACGGGTGCAAGATCAGTTAGGAAGGTGTGTTATTTGAGGAACAATAATACAGGACAACAGTATGGCCAACATGACCATCTTCCTCCACCACAGCGTCCTTTTGAGGAATTACAGATTGATTTTACACACATGCCTAACAAGAGAGGTAAGTATCTGCTGGTTATAGTGGATACATTTTCAAAATGGCCGGAGGTTTTTATCACTAACAAAGAGGATGCCTCCACTGTGGCCAAAATGTTGTGCAAGGAAATTATCTCAAGATGGGGATGCCCTCTGGTGATTCAGACAAGGGCCCAGCATTCACATCCAAAGTGACTCAACAGGTAGCCAAATGAATGGTTATTCAATGGAAATTTTACATCCCTTATCACCCACAGAGTTCAGGAATGGTAGAGAGGATGAACAGGATGATTAAGGAGAAGTTGAGGAAAGCTACTGGAGGTACATTTGTTAAGTGGGAGACTTATCTGCCCGCAGTGTTGGCTGAAATCAGGATGACACCAAACAAAACAACTAAATTGTCACCTTTTGAAATTTTAATGAGCAGACCATTTCCTACCCCATGGACCAAAGGTCTGCTGGTGATTATGCCTGGAGAATTAGAGCTGATCCAAGAAACATATGTGATGAATCGTATAAGGCTTTTGAATGGCATCTACGGTGATGTATCTCTTTCTTTTCCGCTTCCCTCACAGGAACCAACACATCCTTTCAAGCCTGGAGACCATGTGGTTGTTAAAGCCCTACATAAGCACAAGGTCCTGGACCCACCTTATGGGGAGCCCACAGTGATAACAGCCGTGACCCGTACAGCAGTTCTGACAGCAGATTCTCAGGCCTGGATCCATGTGTCAAGGGTAAAGAAAGTCCTGGACTCTCCTCCACCAGAGGTGTTGACTACAAAGAGGGTGAAGAAGGTGTCAAACACCCTGAAGCAGACGCGTTAGAGAGAGAAGAAGGTGATATAGTTCCACTAGAAGACAGACGGACCGATAACAATCAAGATGTCCATACTTTTGCATCCATAAACCTCTTGGAATATCTTCCTTTTAATAGGTTGTCTTACAGTGATTGTATTTCTCCCGATTTGGGTGATTAGTATGTTATTATCACCCGCAGGACTTGATGTACATTTTTCCATAGCCCAGGCCCGGATCTAGGGAGGTGCTGGGGTGGGCTTTGTACCCCCAGATTTTACTTGTACCCCCAGATCTCTGAGAGAGGATACAACTGATCCATGACACTTGATGGGGACAATTGATGTAAAGGGGCACTCTGATGAGGACATTTTATATAAGGGACACACTGGTAAGGACACCTGATGTAAGGGAGGACTCTCAAAAGAACCGTGATGTAAAGGGGGAACTCTGAGGACTCCTGATGTAAGTGTAGGGAACTGTTATTTTATACACTAGTTGCGGTTTGTTTACATCTATATACAGCCACTACCATAGAGGTCCCATTACAGACAAGTCCCTAGGTGTGCTTCCTGCCCCTGCTAAGAGGTCAAGAAACCCCAGGATGTGATATAGTTGGTTTTCCAGGAAGTATCAGGCAGAGGGTACCAGCCTGCCATGTGCTGTGTATCTGGGGGGAACTGTATGGGGATTCTGTGAGTAATGATCCAGATTAACAAGGCTGTTATCTATCTAGTTGTTACTGAAGCAGATTAGGTCTTCCTCTGTTATATTTCAACTTCTGTATAGGAACCCTAATATCTCTGTAAGAGAGAGATTTGTGGTTCATTATCATTATTCTACTTACACTGCAGAATCCTTATAGTTGTCTATATATATATATAGATCCGTGTTTTCACCTGCATAAGACTGTCAGGGGAACTTTCTGTTAATTGCAGTGTATCTTTGCAGCCTCTTTGCTTAAAGCCATAGCACCCTTATTGGTCTGGATCTCCCTTTAGCTAGGATTAGCATAGGGAGCGTTGGATAGATTAGGCTAGAGGTAGGTTAGGCATCCGACGGCCACTTAGACAGATAGAGGCCCGGTTGCAGTGACAGCCCAGTTTAGGGATAGGGACTAAGAGTAAGGATAGATAGGACATTTTATCCTTTTAGGTGATGCATCGCTGATCGTCAGACAAGCAGTGCAATCATCCGCATAGAACGTGTTACTTGGACGCCATCACAGCATCTAAAGTGGAAGCGTGCATCTTATTGACTCTCACCTCTCCAGGGGCCCCTGCAACCGGACTGCGCTATAACCCATGGTTGGAGGTATTCTGTATACTACATGCACATATACCCGGGTATAATTGCAACCTCCCAATTTATGGTAAATTGTAATTCCTGAATGTTATTCTTATGCATCCTGTTTTATGTGGCTGCTTTATATAAACTTTGCATTAATCTCATACAGGTGGGTGACATGTTTTCATGTTAGAAATATAAGCTGGGTGCATTAATACTGCTATGTATAGTTACTTTAAGTTGTCTACATGTTACAATCCTAGAAAGGGGTGAGTCTCCTCAATTGCAGGATCCCTATTCTAGGTGGAGGCACTGCCATTTGTATTATCACAACCCCCTCTTCCATATAGCAAAGGCTCAGGATTGCCTACTCATATACAGGTTAGCGCCATAGCTTGTTTGGTGTGGGCCATTTCACATAACCCCCCCCAAAACAGGGCTACATTTGGAGGCACTGCTGAGATCGAAGTGGGTTTAATAGTCAGTCATGGAGGAGCAACACGAAGAAAAGTGGCGCCCTCAACCTACTCCTAGAAGGAGGTACCTTCCCTCTGTCCCACAAAACATCAGTGTAAAAGAAGAACAAATGCCAGTTAACTATTCTTATCAGGAAGATGTCAATATTTCACAGTCTAGTGAGAATGCTGTTGGCACTTTAAATCAACTGACTGAGATGCTAGCACAAGGGTTACAGGCGGCACATTATAGAAAGCTAAAAGTGTTCTCTGGTAATGTTCCTGTACCACAAGGAGAAGAAGCTTTCGAAGTTTGGAAAGAGCACACCCTTCAATGCTTGAAAGAATGGTCCTGCTCAGAGGAAGGCAAGCGTCAGCGTGTTATGGAAAGTCTGCGATCTCCAGCAGCAGAACTAATCCGCTTGTATCGAGATACCCATGAGGGGGTAAGTGCAACAGACTATATACAAGTACTGTCTGACCATTTTGAACCATACTATGACCTTGAACAGATGGTTGCTGACTATCGTATGACCCGTCAGAAAGAAGGAGAGAGTGTTTCCACTTTCAATAATCGATTGCAGTTACTGTTGTCACGTCTGGTGTATCACACTGCTATACATCCTGATGCAGTGAATTCAATGAGAACTAGTCAAGTAGTACGGGGGTTGTTACCTCATCATCCTCTCGCACAGCTCCTCAAAGTGAAGTTATCTGATGATATTCTTCCTCTTCATGGACTAATGAAGTTAGTGAAGAAATTGGAAGCTGACATTCAGTTTAGCACCCCTAAGAAAGTGAAACAACCTTTTAAAGAGGACCTCCCTTCTCGTCCTGTTCAAACTGATCAACCTGAATTCACTTGGTCCAAGTCTTCCATTAACAAGCCCGTTGCATTACACAGAGGGAGAGACTCTAGAAAGTGCTTCAGGTGTGGTCAGACGGGCCATTCAGCTAGACAATGTCATGACGATTATGAGGGAACGGTGCAAAGTGTGTCATTCCCTGTACAAAAGCACAAAGGACGACTGAAATATTCAAAGTCAGGATCAAAACAGCCTATCATAGGCTCCAAGTCCATTGTTAACGTTACTGTCAACGGACTTAAAACTTCAGCTTTGTTTGACACTGGGTCTCAAGTTACCCTTATCTATCGTTCCTTCTATCAGAAGCATTTGAGCAACACACCACTTCAATCTACTGGACAGATGAAATTGTGGGGGTTGAACTCTAAGTCATACCCTGTTGATGGAAGCCTGCGCATAATTGTTACTGTACCTGGTTTAGAGGGCAAAGGTGTTCCTCCCATGGAGATCACTGCACTTGTGTGTCCTGACACTGGGGACTCCAATGCCGCTCCTGTGATATTAGGTACTAATTGTAAAGCAGTACACTGTGCTTTTCAGAAGTTTCTTGAAGGAGGTCGAACTGCTTCTTTAGATCAAATTGAACTGTCTTCTGATCTTAAAGAGCTTTGTAATGTCCTCTCTGTTGGCTATCAACACGGAGTGGTGTATCACATCGGTAGGCATGCAGTGTAAATTCCTCCAGGGGGAGAGAGAATACTAAGGGTTGCTTCCAGCATTGCTCCTGAGCTACTTGGAGATGGCAGTTACATCCTTATGGAAACACCTGAAGAGATGATCAACAAAGAGGGGTGGCAGGTGATTCCTGAAAGGAAAGACTGGAGGGCCAGAGTGGACCTATCTACAGTTGTGACTGTGAGAAACTGTTCACCTTACCCCATTGTAATTGATCCTTACCAAAAGGTAGCCCATTGCTATCCTGTGTTTGGTGTTAACCCCTATGCTGAAGTGTGCAAAGTGCAAGTTGAAGGTACCGCTCCTACTGTTGAATTTGATCTGACTGATCCAAACTTATCAGAGCTTTGGGTTCACAGATTGACACAGCAGTTATCAGGATTACCAGAAGTATTTTCTATGGATGAAATGAATGTAGGCTGTGCCAAAAGTGCTCAACACACTTTCAGGCTAACAGATGCCACTCCGTTCCGGGAAAGGCCCAGAAGGATAGCTCCAAAGGATGTTGATGAGCTCAGACAGACCTTACATCAGATGAAAGATCAGGGGATCATTGCGGATAGTAAAAGTCCCTATGCTTCACCTATTGTTGTGGTAAGAAAGAAGTGTGGATCTATTCGCCTATGTGTGGACTATCGAACCCTGAATCGAAGGACAATACCTGATCAGTATACACTACCCAGGATAGAAGAGGCTTTGGAAGCTCTGAATGGAAATCAGTGGTTCACAGTTCTTGATTTGCGGTCAGGGTACTATCAGGTTCCAATGGCTCCTGAAGACCAAGAGAAAACAGCCTTCATATGTCCTTTGGGCTTCTATCAGTTTACCCGCATGCCACAAGGCATAAGGGGTGCACCAGCAACATTTCAAAGATTAATGGAACGCGTTTTGGGTGATTTAGTGCCACGAGAGTGTCTTGTGTACCTCGATGACATTATTGTATTTGGAGCTTCATTGGAGGAACATGAAGAACGTCTCATGCGAGTGTTGCATCGTCTAAAGGAGGAAGGGCTGAAGTTGTCTTCAGACAAGTGTAAGTTCTGCCGTTCATCTGTTACCTATGTAGGCCACATTGTTTCTGCTGAAGGAGTGGCCACAGATCCTGCCAAAGTTGAAGCAGTTGTGAATTGGCCACGACCTCAGAATATCACAGAGTTACGTTCATTCCTTGGATTCTGTGGTTATTACCGCAGATTTGTAGAAGGATATTCCAAAGTGGCCAAGTCCCTACATGACTTGTTGAAGACTGATTCGAGCGGTCAAGAAAAACAGAAGAAATCCACCAAAAATCCTTTTGGCGATAAGTGGACTTCAGCCTGTGAGGATGCCTTCATTCAGTTAAAGAAGAAGTTAACAGAGGCACCCGTTCTGGCCTATGCTAATGCTCGAAAGCCGTATGTTCTCCATGTAGATGCTAGCTTTGAAGGACTGGGTGGAGTGTTGCACCAGGAGTATCCAGCTGGGTTGCGACCCGTCGCCTTCATCAGCCGAAGCCTCACAGTTAGCGAGCGCAATTACCCAGTTCACAAGTTGGAATTCTTAGCTCTCAAATGGGCTATTGTCGATAAGTTACATGATTATCTTTATGGAGCAGCTTTCGAAGTAAGAACGGATAACAATCCTTTGACATATGTCTTAACCACAGCAAAACTAGATGCCACTGGACATCGCTGGTTGGCTGCTCTATCAAATTATCAATTCACCTTGAAATACAAACCTGGTCAAAAGAACATTGGTGCAGATGCGTTATCCAGATGCCCTGGGTTAACGCCTGTCTCTGAAGACAATGAATGGGAGGAAGTCCCTGGTCCTGGTGTTGGAGCACTATGTTCTATGGCTGCAGTAGTGGATGATAACGTGGCTTTCTCAGAGATGCGGCTCATAGACTCCATAGGAAGTGGACCTGATGCTATACCAGACATGTTTGCTTACCCAGCAGCCCTTGGCTCATTTGAGAACTGTTCTATATCTCCTCAGCGGATGATTAAGAATCAAAAGGCTGACCCTTTGATTGGACCTTTATATAGAGCAGTTAGTGTTAATGATCCAGAGATATTGAAGAAAACCTTGCCTGCTGAATGTAGCTCATTTCTGAGAGACTGGGATAAATTCAGGATTGAAAAGGGTCTACTCTACCGTGTGACTCTGTATCATGACGACCCAGGGAGACGTCAACTGGTTCTCCCTTATTGTTTTCGAAAGATGGTTTTCAGAAGTCTACATGATCATCATGGTCATTTGGGGCCTGAGAAGACCTATGGCTTGATTCAGGACCGCTTTTATTGGCTCAGAATGAGAGAAACTGTGACTAGCCTTTGTAGAAGGTGCCTCCGTTGTCTGAGACGAAAAACCCTCCCAGTTCGAGCTGCCCCAATGGGACATTTACAGAGTTCAGGACCCATGGATTTGGTCTGTATCGATTTTCTATGCATTGACAATGATTCAAGAGGAATTGGGAACGTGTTGGTAGTGACTGATCACTACACCCGGTATGCACAAGCTTTTCCTACCAAGGATCAAAAGGCAGTGACAGTCGCCAGAGTGCTTTGGGAGAAGTATTTCATCCACTATGGCTTACCCCACAGATTGCATTCGGATCAGGGAAGAGACTTTGAGAGCAGACTAGTTAAGGAATTACTTCAACTGCTCAACATCCATAAAAGCCGGACTACACCTTATCACCCTGAAGGTGATGCTCTCCCTGAGAGATTTAACAGAACTTTGCTTGATATGTTAGGTACTCTACAGGTTGATGATAAACGCACTTGGAGTCGTAAAGTTGAAGCCATGGTTCATGCTTACAATAGCACAAGACATGAGACTACGGGATTCTCCCCTTATTTCTTAATGTTTGGAAGGGCGCCTAGACTGCCAATAGACCTCTTGCTAGGGGTCTCCACTGATGGTGTCGATCATCAAAGTCACTATCAGTATGTAGCTCGTCTGAAAGATACCCTTAAGTCAGCTTATCGTTTGGCTGAAGAAAATGCTGCCAAGATAAATGAAGGGAACAAAAGGAGGTTTGATCGTCGTGTGAGATACAGAGAATTGAAACCTGGTGACCAGGTATTGCTTAGAGACTTGGGCCCTTCTGGGAAGCATAAATTAGCTGACCAATGGAGGAATGAGATTTTTACAGTGGTGGGCAAATTACCTGGAATTCCTGTGTACAAAATAAAGGGACCAGAAGGTAGAGTAAAAGCTTGGCATCAAAACCATTTGCTCCCTATTCCTCAAGTCACTGATGATGATGACTCAGAAGATACTGTGGGAAGGGACTCCCCACAACCTCAGGCTAACATCACAACTGACCCTCCTGACTCTAATGAGAGTGACTGGACTGTAGTTCCTGAGATTCAGAGCCCAACAGCTTCTCCTCTTCCAAGAGAGTCACTGAACCCTAGATCTCCAGAGTTTGTGCCTGAATCAGTGAGTACGCCTAACCAAGGATCTAGTTCTACTCCACAATCAGTGCCATCTCTTCCCATGACACAAAGTCCTCATTCAGTACCTGAAAATCAGGGATTACTTCATAGGGAAGTGCATAGAGGAGGAAGGGTTAGACATCCACCACCTGTTTTGACTTATGATACTTTGGGAGATCCCAGCATCATTCCTCAGCCCCATCTATACCATGCCTGGGTAGGGGCAGTATCTAATCTGGTCAATATGCTACCTGTATTTGCATCACCTGGCATGTATTTATACTAATCTGTTGTTTTCTTTAGCAAACCATTGTAATGGAGAGAGGACAACGTTGTGTATTTGAAATTGAATTTCATTATTGTATATAATGTGACCTTCCTTTGACGGGACGTAAAGGTTTCACCAGGGGAAGAGTGTAGGGAACTGTTATTTTATACACTAGTTGTGGTTTGTTTATGTTCATATACAGCCACTACCATAGAGGTCCCATTACAGACAAGTCCCTAGGTGTGCTTCCTGCCCCTACAAGGAGGTCAAGAAACCCCAGGATGTTATATAGTTTGTTTTCCAGGAAGTATCAGGCAGAGGGTACCAGCCTGCCATGTGCTATGTATCTGGGGAGAACTGTATGGGGATTCTGTGAGTAATGATCCAGATTAACAAGGCTGCTATCTATGTAGTTGTTACTGAAGCAGATTAGGTCTGCCTCTGTTATATTTCAACTTCTGTATTGGAACCCTAATATCTCTGCAAGAGAGAGATTTGTGGTTCATTATCATTATTCTATTTACACTGCAGAATCCTTATAGTTGTCTATATATATATATAGATCCGTGTTGTCACCTGCATAAGACTGTCAGGTGAACTTTCTGTTAATTGCAGTGTATCTTTGCAGCCTCTTTGCTTAAAGCCATAGCACCCTTATTGGTCTGGATCTCCCTTTAGCTGGGATTAGCATAGGGAGCGTTGGATAGATTAGGCTAGAGGTAGGTTAGGCATCCGACGGCCACTTAGACAGATAGAGGCCCGGTTGCAGTGACAGCCCAGTTTAGGGATAGGGACTAAGAGTGAGGATAGATAGAGCATTTTATCCTTTTAGGTGATGCATCGCTGATCTTCAGACAAGCCGTGCAATCATCCGCATAGAACGTGTTACTTGGACGCCATCACAGCATCTAAAGTGGAAGCGTGCATCTTATGGACTCTCACCTCTCCAGGGGCCCCTGCAACCGGACTGCCTATAACCCATGGTTGGAGGTATTCTGTATACTACATGCACATATACCCGGGTATAACTGCAACCTCCCAATCTATGGTAAATTGTAATTCCTGAATGTTATTCTTATGCATCCTGTTTTATGTGGCTGCTTTATATAAACTTTGCATTAATCTCATACAGGTGTGTGACATGTTTTCATGTTAGAAATATAAGCTGGGTGCATTAATACTGCTATGTATAGTTACTGTAAGTTGTCTACCTGTTACATTCCTAGAAAGGGGGGAGTCTCCTCAATTGCAGGATCCCTATTCTAGGTGGAGGCACTGCCATTTGTATTATCACAACCCCCTCTTCCATATAGCGAAGGCTCAGGATTGCCTGCTCATATACAAGTTAGCGCCATAGCTTGTTTGGTGTGGGCCATTTCACATAACCCCCCCAAAACAGGGCTACAGACACAAATCAGAAATAAAGGACAGAGTGTTAGAAGGAATGTAGGGGTTCCCTTTGTGACCTGGTATAGTTCCCTGAGATTTGATGAGATTATCCAAGAGAAATGGAAGAATCCTTATTATGAGAGTGTCATGAATGGGGGTGCCAAAGATTTGGGTAAGAGGGAGGCCAGCTGACACCCAAGGTGTTGTCCTCCATTATGTGTCCTTGGCAATCAGTAGATTGTTGCTAGAACCCCCCCATGTTCCCCGGTCAAAACACAGGTAACACCAGTACAATAGCATGCACACTCTAATATCCCATGGCTACCACCAGGTGTCAAGGACACAAGCCTAGCTACCCAAGGCACGGACCTTGTTTGGTGTAGTAGGAAATGAAGGTAGAACTTGATTTTGGTAGGATAACCCTGCTGTGATATAGTATTCACAGCCTGCAGTACCTCTCTATACACAGGGCTGTATATGACATGTTCCTGACCACTGCACTCTATACACAGGGCTGTATATGACATGTCCCTGACCACTGCACTCTGTACACAGGGCTGTATATGACATGTTCCTCACCACTGCACTCTATACACAGGGCTGTATATGACATGTCCCTGACCACTGCACTCTATACACAGGGCTGTATATGACATGTTCCGGACCACTGCACTCTATACACAGGGCTGTATATGACATGTCCCTGACCACTGCACTCTATATACAGGGCTGTATATGACATACTCCTGACCAGTGCACTCTATACACTGGGCTGTATATGACATACTCCTGACCACTACATTCTGTACTCTGGGATGGAAATCACATACTCCTGACCACTACACTCTGTACTCTGGGATGGAAATGACATACTCCTGACCACTACATTCTGTACTCTGGGATGGAAATCACATACTCCTGACCACTACACTCTGTACTCTGGGATGTAAATCACATACTCCTGACCACTACATTCTGTACTCTGGGGTGTAAATCACATACTCCTTACCACTACACTCTGTATTCTGGGATGGAAATCACATACTCCTGACCACTAAACTCTGTACTCTGGGATGGAAATCACATACTCCTGACCACTACACTCTGTACTCTGGGATGGAAATCACATACTCCTGACCACTACACTCTGTACTCTGGGATGGAAATCACATACACCTGACCACTACATTCTGTACTCTGGGATGTAAATCACATACTCCTGACCACTACATTCTGTACTCTGGGATGGAAATCACATACTCCTGACCACTACACTCTGTACTCTGGGATGGAAATCACATACTCCTGACCACTACACTCTGTACTCTGGGATGTAAATCACATACTCCTGACCGCTACACTCTGTACTCTGGGATGTAACTCCTGAGCACTGCACGTTGTTTGCAGGGCTGTATGAAGTAGTCTCCTGACCCCTGCACTCTGGGCCATTATTCATGGTGAACCAGAAACTGGATGACCTGTAAAGGCTTGTAAAGTGTCTCCTGTGAGAAATATTTGGGCCCCAAAGATCCCCATCGTGGCCCCGACACACACAATTCTTTTCACTCAATAAATTCTTTATTATAGTTTTACTTCTAACAAGATTGTAATCATAGAATCAGGAAATAACAAAGGAAGGAATCTGATTGGTCAGGAAGATCCCTTGTCTGGAATGTGGGGGCGGAGTCATTATTATTGGTGTACAATACAATACACAACGTGTTCCATTATTATAACAAAGTATTGTAGAAAAGATCCCAACATGTGACATGGCTGAATGAATGCTGGTCATATTAGTTCATCTATTCTCTAAGTGGGGCGGTATCTATTGGGCCAATCCCTTTTACAAACCACACATAATATCGCCCTTCAAAGTGAAAACAGAAACGATTTGCAGAAAATCAAAGAGTAGAAATATTTTCCGGTGGATCCCCTCTACCCAGACCCCATATGTAGACATAGAACAACAAGCTGTGTTCCCTCTCGTGCCGCACTCCTCCAACCACCCAAACCCACACAGAAGCCAAGGGAAATAATGAGAGGAAAGTTCCCCCCTAGTTTGGGGCGGAGTTCTCCTTCCCTCCTGTTGGGGGATGGGAGAAGGATGGACTGAAGACAGAGAGACGCTTCGGGGTCACCACTGTTCTGTAGAGCCTTGAAATGAAGGACATTAACTTCAGAAGTTCTTGTTGTCTGTGTAAAGTTCCCCGATAACGAGATCTGGGCTCTCCCGGCTTCTAGCTCTGTAACCCGCTATATCATTATCAGGAAACGCAACTCCGACACCCAAGAAGGGCTGAAGTTGTGTCCTTCATTTCCAGGATCTACTGACCACTCTGCACCCCGACATTTACTGCACTTCATCCATGTCTTTGGGGGCCTCTCATCTCCTTATCAACTGTTTCTTCCATGATGAAGATCAGCCATGGAGTATATCTGAGGTGTATATCAGGGTGTGCTTCTTCCCCACATGAGAGCTGGGATGTCCAGCAACATTCATCTAGAAGACATTTCCCACACTCAGGACACTAATACACATCCAGGGTTGTGTGGGACCCCTGATGTACAGGAAGACAGGACATCAGTGAGGAACATTTCCCTCACTCAGGACAGGAAAGTGGCTTCTCCCCATGTGAGATCTCTGATGTTTGGAAAGACTGGACCTCTGTGAAAAACATTTCCCGCACTCAGGACAGGAATACGGCTTCTCCCCTGTGTGACATCTCTGATGTGTGTGAAGACTAGACTTGTCTGAAAAACATTTCCCGCACTCAGGACAGGAATACGGCTTCTCCCCTGTGTGACATCTCTGATGTGTGTGAAGACTAGACTTGTCTGAAAAACATTTCCCACACTCAGGACAGGAATACGGCTTCTCCCCTGTGTGAGATCTCTGATGTGTGTGAAGACTAGACTTGTCTGAAAAACATTTCCCGCACTCAGGACAGGAATACGGCTTCTCCCCCGTGTGAGATCTCTGGTGTGTGTAAAGATTGGACTTCTCTGAAAAACATTTCCCACACTCAGGACAGGAATATGGCTTTTCCCTCGTGTGACATCGCTGATGTCTGTGAAGACTGGACTTATCTGAAAAACATTTTTCACACTCAGGACAAGAATACGGCTTCTCCCCCGTGTGAGATCTTTGATGTGTGTAAAGACTGGACTTCTGTGAAAAACATTTCCCACACACAGTACAGGAATATGGCTTCGCCCCTGTGTGAGATCTTTGATGTTTGTAAAGACTGGCCTTCTCTGAAAAACTTTTCCCGCACTCAGGACAGGAATACGGCTTCTCCCCCGTGTGAGATCTCTGATGTGTGTAAAGACTGGACTTCTGTGAAAAACTTTTCCCACACTCAGGACAGGAATATGGCTTCTCCCCCGTGTGAGATCTCTGATGTGTGTAAAGACTGGACTTCTGTGAAAAACTTTTCCCGCACTCAGGACAGGAATATGGCTTCTCCCCCGTGTGAGATCTCTGATGTATGTAAAGATAAGATTTTCGTGAAAAACATTTCCCACACACAGGACAGGAATATGGCTTCTCCCCCGTGTGAGATCTTTTATGCACATTAACATGGTATGTAGAACAGAACCTCTTCCCGCACTCAGTACAGGAGAATCTCTTCCCTGTTGGAAGGCCGGCCCGGTCCCGCACAGTCTGAGGTTCCTCAGGATACGAGGAATCTGATGGTCCATCTACACTGGGTGGTGCCGGATGGACATTGGAGGGAGCCGGGTTTTCTCCTGGACTATACTGTGTGATGTCCTCATCTTCTACTTTCCCGTCTGGAGACAAAGTGAGACAATCCTCGGAGGTTTTCTTCATCTCCCGACCATTGGCTAAAATACAAAGAGGATTACTGACAGGAGCTAATTGGTTCCCCCAAACCAGGACTCCACCCACATCAGGCAGCTTGGTCTCTGAGGAGCTTACAATTCCACCCTCAAGGGAACTAGGAAATGGCTCCTCTGATCTCCTACCAGGTCATTTCTTTATTCATGGACCTTAGTCAGAGAGTGAGGAAACAACCAGAACTGTCTTTTATAGGAGGGACAGTGATGAGGGGATTATAGGACGAGGGTCCCCACCCCCTCTATCACTCATCGCCATCTTCCCAACACAAGAAGTACTGCACTTCCTTATTTAGTCCATGATTTAGTCATGAAGAACAGCGGGGCTGAGCCCCACCAGAGGTCAGAGAGTGAGGATGGGGGGAGAAAAACCAAGATGAAGACTGGACTGATCCTGAAGACCACCATCATTGGGGTATTGACTCCTCCCTCATTATCACTTTCTGTTTAAGGGTCCAAAGTTGGAGGATGTTATCACATTATTATCACCATGTAAAAGTCTGTGCTCCAATCACATCATCCGATATAAAATGTCCAGCTGGTAGGAAATAGATGTAACAAAAGAGAATCCATATTATGTGTATATATAGCAGTGGGGGGAGGAGGAGAGCAGAAGTCAGGAGTATGTAATGTACAACAAAGTATATAGTGCAGGGGTCAGGAGTATGTAATGTACAACATAGAGTATATAGTGCAGGGGTCAGGAGTATGTAATGTACAACATAGAGTATATAGTGCAGGAGTCAGGAGTATGGAATGTACAACATAGAGTATATAGTGCAGGGGTCAGGAGTATGTAATGTACAACATAGAGTATATAGTGCAGGAGTCAGGAGTATGTAATGTACAACATGGAGTATATAGTGCAGGGGTCAGGAGTATGGAATGTACAACATAGAGTATATAGTGCAGGGGTCAGGAGTATGGAATGTACAACATAGAGTATATAGTGCAGGGGTCAGGAGTATGTAATGTACAACATAGAGTATATAGTGCAGGGGTCAGGAGTATGTAATGTACAACAAAGAGTATATAGTGCAGGGGTCAGGAGTATGTAATGTACAACACAAAGTATCTAGTGCAGGGGTCAGGAGTATGTAATGTACAACATACAGTATATAGTGCAGCAAGCAGGAGTATGTAATGCACAACATAGAGTATATAGAGTAGGGCTCAGGATAATGTAATGTACAACAGAGTATATAGTGCAGGGATCGGGAGTATGTAATGTACAACATAGAGTACATAGTGCAGGGGTCAGGAGTATGTCATGTACAACAGAGTATATAGTGCAGGGGTCAGGAGTATGTAATGTACAACATAGCGTATATAGTGCAGGGGTCAGGAGTATGTAATGTACAACAGAGTATATAGTGCAGGGGTCAGGAGTATGTAATGTACAACAGAGTATATAGTGCAGGGGTCAGGAGTATGTAATGTACAACATGGAGTATATAGTGCAGGGGTCAGGAGTATGTAATTTACAATATAAATTATACAGTATAAGGGTCAGGACTGATAATATTGGTATTCAGTAATCAGTGGAACATTAAATGTTTACTGTAGACAAGTTGCAGAGGTCCCACACCGCTGCCTCCCATCTCCTGAGACTTCACTCAGTGACTTGGGTCTGAGACACTACAGACATATCCCTCCACCCGGCACAGCCAGCAGACAACAGAGCAAGGAACCCTGGGAGAATTGTTTTGTCAGAGATCTTACTAGACCCTGGCATGGGGAAGGAGACCAAAATCACATGTCCCAGGTGTCTATGTCAAGTAACGCCCATGAATCAGAATTTTCCTGCCAGCTGAACCCCAGAACCTCCATAAATCCAGTCTAGATACATACATTGTGTCTGCAGCACAGAGAAGGAAGATTATCCGAGAGAAATCCAGGAATACAGGACGGGGAACACAGCTCAGGAAAGTGACCAGGGGATTACAGGCTGATATCACCCAGTCCCCGCCCTACTCTGGACCAATCAGTGAGCAGTATGGGTGGAGGAATGGATTTAGTGTTCATGACCCACCTGTGCTGATCTCTGTAGGAGTGTCCTCCTCTATAAATGTCCCCGTTATTCCATCCTCCTCCATAGACTGCTGATCATCCCTCACATACGCCTCTTCTTCTTCTGCTTTCACCTCAAATTCTATATCGATTGGATCTCCACTCTAAATCAAGAAAATGAGAGAAAATATCATCTGTAAAATATAAGGTCACATAAAAAATCCACACATCATCTTTACAAGTCCATGTTCTAGATGCTCCATCCCACCAACCTTGCAATAGAGAGGGATGGTGTGACCTTCCTGTGTGGAATCCCGGGAATACAGAGGACGGGGACATCTCTCTGGTGGGTTCCCATGACTGGATCCATCTGTAGGAAACACACACACTGACTGAATCCATTGTTTCTATGTGTTTATCAGATGATGGGGGATCTAGGTGGATCCTCCGTACTGCTCTCTCCTTTACAATAAAGTCTCCTCTTACCCGGTGATGTGAGGGGCGGCTGATTGTCCATCATGACGTCCTTGTAGAGATCCTTGTGTCCTTCTAAATACTCCCACTCCTCCATGGAGAAATAGACAGTGACACCCTGACACCTTATAGGAACCTGACACACACAATGATACAGTCACCATCCAGACACATCCCTTGTCTGTTACTGGAGAATGTCCCAGAATTCCCGGCACCGCTCACCTCTCCTGTCAGCAGCTCCATCATCTTCTTGGTGACTTCTAGAATCTTCTGCATGTTGTGTCTCTCAGGGTTTAGGGAGTCACATGGAGGCAATGTGATGGTCATATGATCATCTGACTTCAGAAGAGGAAATCTCTGTATTGAGGAACCAATAGGAATATCATGTTAGACTCCCAGAATCCTCCTCACCTCTCCGGTCAGGTCTGTGTTTTATTAATAGTGATCAGAGTGATGTCATGTGACCTCCCAGAATCCTCCTCACCTCTCCGGTCAGGTCTGTGTTTTATTAATAGAGATGAGAGTGATGTCATGTGACCTCCCAGAATCCTCCTCACCTCTCCGGTCAGGTCTGTGTTTTATTAGTAGAGATAAGAGTGATGTCATGTGACCTCCCAGAATCCTCCTCACCCCTCCGATCAGGTCTGTGTTTTATTAATAGAGATAAGAGTGATGTCATGTGACCTCCCAGAATCCTCCTCACCTCTCCGGTCAGCAGGTAGATGATCTCCAGGGTGAGGTTTAGTATCTTCTCAGTCATGTGACTCCGGTCCTCCTCCATCCTCATTGGTGCCATCATGTGATCTATACAGGTCTCCTTGTAGACGGATAACTTTGGGAAATGAAAGTAAGAATGATTTGGATGGTATTGGTGACACAATAATAGGATGTGGATGTGAGGGGGGAATAGGAGGGTTGCTGGACATTTAAGAACTACTCCCCCCATGTTTAGGTTTTACTAAATTTTCAAGGTCCCGGGACCCTCTTGACCTGCCAGATCAGAAATTCCCTTTTCTCTGTTGGGTTTGTTTGGTCTCTGAACTGGTTTTGATGAGTATTAGATCTGCAGACAAGGAATGATAAATCTGATCCTTCCTATGACTTGTTTGCTCTGAGGCCGTGCTGTGAGGTCAATGTCGGGTCATCATGATGTCCAGGAAGGGGAACTTGATGATTTTTGGCCGGAGTTCCCTGTTAATCAGGATAATTGGCAGAACTCCGGCTGCAAGGCTCCAATCTCCAGCAGCCTGCTGACTGACAGGAGTGATGTCACTGTCACTCTCTGCAGTAAGAGAAGGGATTGTATAGCAGGAGGATGGTGCTAGTGGAGTAGAGAGCTGTGGGGGAGGAGTCTGTTCTCATCTCTTCTATGTGTGGGTAGGAGGAGGACAGCAGGGGGGAAGGGTTTGATCTCATAGTTGCCAAGTATTCTGACATTTCCAGGACATTGTACAGAGGGGCAGTGGATTTTTCTGGCTCTGAATTCCAGCACCGGCACTGCCAGATTCTGTGGTATGGGAAGGTATTGGACTGTCCGCCCATTAATCATTAATGCTATGCAAACAGACCTCCCCAAGGACCAAGTGTCCTTCTTTGTATCTTGCAATATAATTCTTGACCAGTGAGATGGAGAGGTGAAGACTTCCTACACGTGCTGGCAGGAGATCTTTAAGGAGGTCAGAAAAGTAAGAGAAGGTGGGGTGGGAGGACCATCAGAGACCAAGAGTTCCTATGAGACCTAAAGCCCCCTCTTACCTCAGAGCCTTGCAGCCTGAATACCCCCTCAGAGGCCCCCACAGTCCTTCAGCCCCACTAACCTCTCAGAGTTGTTCAGCCCTATTACCTCCTAACAGACTCCCAAAGTTCTTCAGCTACTCCTCCACCTCAGAGGTCCCAGAGTCCTTCAGATGCAGGAAACCCTCAGAGGATCCAGAGTTCTTTAGTCCCACTACCTCCTCAGAGACCCCTCAGTCCTCTACTTCCCTCAGACCCCTCAGTATTTCCCTCCCTCTGACACCAATGATGGAACATATTCTTCATGGCCGGCTGGGGAATGTTTTCTTCCTCCTGAGCAGCAATGTAAGGGGCTCTATGCTCCATACTCCTGACCCCGGCACTCCATCATTGTGTTGGCTGCATAGTGTAATGATTGCCCATTGGCTACCTGTGTAGTGTCATCATTGTCCTTTGTAGGCCATGTATGGTCAGGATGGTCCTTGTCTTGTCTATTTATTGTCAGTGCTGTTTGTTTAGAGGACCATATTACTAGAATTTATCTCCACAATGAGGAGAATGTTCCGGCCCCGGAAGTGGGGGAATGTTCTGCCCCTGAAGGGGTTCATCTGGGTTCCCACACTATATATGTGTGTATCATCATCTGCTGGAGATAAAAGATGTCACAGTGACTATGGAGGAAGAGGACGGACATGACTATGGAGGAAGAGGACGGACGTGACTATGGAGGAAGAGGACGGACGTGACTAAGGAGGAAGAGGACAGACGTGACTATGGAGGAAGAGGACGGACGTGACTATGGAGGAAGAGGACGGACGTGACTAAGGAGGAAGAGGACGGACGTGACTAAGGAGGAAGAGGATGGACGTGACTATGGAGGAAGAGGACGGACATGATAATGGAGGAAGAGGATGGACATAACTATGGAGGAAGAGGACAGCTGTGACTATGGAGGAAAAGGACGGACATGACTATGGAGGAAGAGGACAGACATGACTATGGAGGAAGAGGAGGGACATGACGGGGGGTTACTGGGTGTAAATAGTTAATAACATCTTATTACCTCCTCTGCTGCCACTTCTGGTAACGTCTATTTTATACTTCAAAACCACCTGGAACTTCCTGCCTGACATCACTTCCTGTCTTTACCTGACATCACTTCCTGTCTGTCTTCCATAGAGAAGTCCTGTCTGGGAAGAAGTGAGATCACCACCTTCTGGAACTCAGAGGAACTGCAGCCCCGAGAAACATCTGTAAGGCTCTGTTCACAGCTTTGTAGTTTGCTTTTTGTTCTTTTTGCAGTGCTTTTCGCAGTTCATTTTGAGTTTTTTATGTGTTTTTGATATGATTGCAAGGGAGAATGTCACCAGCACACCGAGGATCACCAATATGGGGCCAAACGTTTTAATGAACGATCACATAGTTACAGCAAGGCAATGTATCGGAGTCTCGCAGGACCCCTTCATCAGGCATGTGACGGAGGAGTCATGCGAGTCTCTGAAACATTGCCTTGCTGTAACTATGTGATCGTTCATTAAAACGTTTGGCCCCATATTGGTGATCCTCGGTGTGCTGGTGACATTCTCCCTCGCTGATTCTGTTCGGTTCCAGCCGACAGTCACTGCAGCACCCACTTTTACACACCGCCATTTGTAGCGCAGGAACATGTGCGTTTGGATTGTGCACTTGCATGTTGATACGTTTGTGATGCGTTTTTACTGTGTTTTGCGTTTTGTTCAGCTCTTTTTTTTTTTTTTTTTTTTCAAATGGGAATTTTTTTTTTGCTGGGCAGAATAAAAATGCAAAAACACACTACCATGTATTTTAGCAGATTCTCCATTGAACTCTATTGTAGCAAAATGCTGCTTTTTGCTTTTAAAAAAGTCCCTGACCCTTTCCAAAAACACAGCAACTCAAAAAAGCTTAGATGTGAACATGGCCCATAGGAAACCATGTTAAGTTGTTGTGCGATTCTGAAAATAAAAAGTACTAACATACACGTTGGTGTGAATGGAGCCTGAATAATCATTCCTGTAAAATATCTGCCTTACACGGCTACCAGGGAAATTCATATATAACACAAGATAAGGAAGAACAAATCATTCTAGCTCTTATGGAACCAACACTTTAACAAAGACATTTTATTACATATAGAAGACAAATTAAAACAGATTCCCTCTGAAATCAAATCTTTTTGGTGAAGAAAATGTAAAAATATTCTTTAAAGTATAAAAATATCTATCAATCCACTGATAATGAAGATGTTAGACATAAATGACAAGGATGTAATGGTCACAGAGGAATGGTGGTGGAGATCTCTCACAGTAAGAACACTTCCTTGAATGGTTCTATAAATAAAGAATGAATCCTGGAGGGAATAAAGCTGTAAAGCAATAAATAATATATAAACTGGGCCATCCACTTCATCCATAAAGACATTGTGATTGAAGATCTTCTAGATCACATAGAAGGAGGACTCATCCATGATTTCATACATTTGTTTGGAAGGATAGAACAATCCTCAGAAGGGAACATGTAGGATGACAGGAAAGGCTCCTGACTGGTGAGATCCTCCAAACATAATGATGACATCCATGAACTGGAGCGAGCTCGTTGGGGTGATAAAGCCAATCTGGAAACACTGTGTAGACGTTCTCCAAGAACTCAGCACACTCCAGGTGTGGAGAAAGTCTCCAGGTGGGTTTAGCCTGTCATTTATCATAGATACAAACACACTGTAACCGGGATGGATCACTCTGCCATTTGCTCTCTTTTTTAGTCTGCTGGCATAGCTGTGTCCAAATTCGATAGATCTGTACCTATGATCCGCTGTGCTTTATTTCTCCTCCCGAGACCAACACTTCCTATCCTCCATCCTACAGCCATCATACTACACTGCAGTGTGGATGGGAAGAATACTCTCCATGATGCAATGATAGAAACTGACCAGAATTCCTGGACACCATAACACCAATCATATGAATGTGGAACTCTTTGGCGTAATCCTCTTTGGACAGACTGCAAAAAGTTCTGCAATGCCTTCTCTTCTCACCTTGGAACTCCTATCTGAAGATATCCACCTGTAAACTTGTACACAAAGGGCATTGGCTCTGTCAAAGATCTGCTGAACAACACTTACATAAGAACGTTTCAGGATCCCAGCCTCACTTATTTTCTGGACCAGAAAGACTTCTACAAATTCCTCAGAATTAGACATATGCTACCTCACCTGCACTGGTGTGAGAACACTCAGCCCATGGGCCCCATAACACTCTTCAACAGCTCTACACCTTCCAGCTCCCATCTCTCTACCTTCTACCACCTACTCCAAAAATGAACTCATACAACCAAACTCCCAACGATGGGATTCTGGAAATCGGAACTTTAATTCTCTATCTTTTGGAAAAAAAACAATATTTTCTCATTTCTGTTATAAAAATATCCAATAAACTCAAATTTTGTCATAAATTTAGGCCAACATGTATTTTGCTATATGTCTTTAGTAAAAAAAATCCCAATAACTGCATAATAATTGGTTTGTGTGAAAGTTATATCATCTACAAACTATGGGATAGATAATGGAATTTACACAACTTATACTTTCTGACTGCCATCACATTTCTTGAGGTGCTAAAATACCAGGATAGTACAAACACCCCCAAATTACCCCTTTTCAGAAAGAAGACACCCTAAGCTATCTGCTGAAAGGCATGTTGAGTCCATTGAATATTATTTTTTTTCTACAAGTTTTTTTTTGTACACAAAATTGTCACTTTAATGACGTATTGCTCACACAAGCCATGGGTAAATGTGGAATTACACCCCAAATACATTCTGCTACTTCTACCGAGTATGGGGGTACCACATGTGAGAGACGTTTTGGGAGCCTAGCCACATACAGGAGTGTAACGGAAGTGTAGGCAGGCCAGAACACACAAAGAAGATGGGGAACACACAAAGCTTTATTGAACTCTGAAAGACACTCAATCAGGACAGTTCATGGCACTCCGTGGCATGCGGCTTGTAGGGACACCCACGGTAAACGAGCTCATGGGGACTCAACGGGACCTTGGCTTTGGCGTCTGGCCTCAACACAGCTCCCACACAGCGTACTAGGGACAACAGGCTCACGGGGACCCAATGGGACTTTAGCTGTGGAGTCTGGCCTAGCACAGCTCCCACCCAGCTTTCTAGGGACATCGGGCTCACGGGGACTCAACGGGACTCCATCTGTGGAGTCTGGCCTAGCATAGCTCCCACCCAGCTTTCTAGGGACATCAGGCTCATGGGGACTCAACAGGTAGCTATACTCTGGGCACGCCATGGGGCGGTTCAAGAAAGGGTAGTCTAGGCATGTAGTAGGGGCAGTTCATGACCCGGGTGGTCTGTGCACACAACAGGGACAGCTCAGGACACGGGTGGTCTGTGCACCCAACAGGGACAATTCATGGCTTCTAGGGACACTTATGATAGGCGTCTTGCCGGTGCTAAACAGCAGGCGGCTTCACGAGGGATAGGCAACTTGCGGACGCTCAGCAGCAGGCAGCTTCCAGGGACAAAGCGGTCAGCAGGATAGATGGCTTCCCAGGGGCCCAACGATCAGCAGACGGGATGGCTTCATAGAGGCCCAACGATCAGCAGACGGGATGGCTTCCCAGGGGCCCAGTGATCCGCAGACAGAATGGCTTCCCAGGGACCCACAGCAATGGACAGCAGCCCTCACAGCGGCAAGCTTCTCCAGAGCCCAGCAGTCAGCAGCAGGGGCCTTTGCAGCAGACAGGAACAGCAGAGGGAGTCATGGCTATGGGGTCTGACCTTTGAGGAGGGGGCTCATGCAGAGCACTCAGCGGGGATGCCTGCAGAGGCCTGGGCCCCACCTGGACCTTGCACGACCACGGTGGCCCCAGTGACAGCAGAGGGAGTCATGGCTATGGGGTCTGACCTGTGGTGAGGGGGCTCATGCAGAGTGCACAGCAGGGATGCCTGCAGAGGCCCAGGCTCCACCCGGACCTCCCATGACTGCAGTGGCCCTAGGGACAGCAGCGGGAGGAAGAGAGTGAGCCTGGTCTTGTGCCGGCCTTTTAAAAGCCACGTGGGATGCCGGCCCAGCACCATGTTTGCCGGGCAATGAGGCACACCCCTTGACAGGGGCCATGCTCTCGAGAGCGCGGCCTTTGTCTGTCAGAGAGTGCAGGTGTGGGAAACTCTTGTGCCCTGTGCTGCACTCACCAGGGTCATGCAGAGCCAGGTTGGTGGCCCCATGTTGGAATCCCTCAGCGGGGTGTCACTCCTCTTCATCTATAGGGCCATAGAGGTGTGAGGTCCGCCACAGAGGTCACTTCCCTCTCATCCTGATGCAGCCCGTGATGAGGGGCAGGGGGGTGAGGTGACCCCCCTCATCCTGTGCAGCCCATCTTCAAAGGCTGCAACAGGATGAGGAGAGGGTGAGGGGACACGGGAAAGACACAGGCACGGGGGGGGGTTGAACAAGGAGCAGGCACTCCGTGACAGGGAACCCAAAATCCAATGACCACTTTGAAAGCCTGAATTTGCATAACTTCCTCATTTCACTTCCTCACTACCTATCAGTTTCGGAGGCCCTGAAATACCAGGATAGCACCAACCCCCCTGAAAATCACAGGTCTGATATACAGGTTTGACCCCATATCTGACCAGCTTATTGGGGAGAAATAGTTTGAATGCAAGGTGGCCTAAAAAAATGAATGAGGGACTCATCAACGCAGATTTTTTTGGTGGGGAGTATAGACATCTGCACATTTTTGGTTAAGGTGATTTACAAGGGGATGAATTTTGTGGAGCCGGTCAAATTCAGGGTCACCCCGAGGATGACAGAGTGTATTGTCATTGAAATGCGTAAATCGCATTATACTCTCATATCTATGCCTGGCCATGACAGCAGAGAACACGGCATATGATGAATCGGGTCTGTGGACAAATACAACTGCAATTCATTTTTCTTAGTAATGCCCATGTGGAGGCTTAGGCCCAAAAAAACCTTAAATTCAGAAACTATAATAGGTTTCCATGCGAACAGTCTGGCAAGGTTTGAATTCGGGTTGGTGGTGATAAACTGTTGTGCATATAAAATGCTTTTATCCGCAATCAATTCATACAGATTTTCCGTAAAAAACAGCTCCAAAAAATCAAGGGGAGGAGTTAAATTTGCTGTGTCCACCTGAATTCTGGGTTGGGCAATGAATGGGGGAAGTACGGGTGCTGCAGAATTTGTGGGCTGCCAATTGGATTTGCAAGAACATCTGGAAGGATACTAGGGGCTCTATGGGCCTGTGTGCGAATTTTTGGTGGCTGCGGGACAATACTTGTGCTCACCACCGCACCAGCTTGTACTGTACTTATGGGACTCGCCACGTCACCAAGTCATACTGCAGTGCTGGTATGTGAAAGACCAGGATGTACTAGGCCGCTGGTGATCGCCATTTCACCAAAAGGTAGCGCGGCACTAGTACTGGCACTCTGCTGCATATAAGAGTCATCATGCAATTGTAACACCTCAGCAGCCTGGGAATGGGGACCTTAGCAGGGACCTCTTCTCCATCATCTGAGCGATCTGTCAGGGTACCACTGTTGTCTACAGGTTCATTTTCTGAGGCTGATTGTGTCAGTGAGTCTTCCCCTTCACTCTCATCTGACATGCTCAGAATCCTGTAGGCCTCTTCACTAGAATACCTTTCATTGGATATTTAGGCCACTAAATTTATAGGTACCTAGTGCGATTCATAGGAAAAAGAGCACCTGGCTGTCAGGGACTGCTTGAACCGCTCAAAAAAATTTACTTGCAAGTGCTAGCAGAGATCAGGCCTGATTCTGTGAACACTGCGATTTTGTGTGCAATGTATCCTGTGACAGTGACCTACTGACACTGCACTTGCTGGGGGAGAAGTGGGGAGGGGAAGTTAAGTGTAGGGGATAAACACAGGTGCTGGCAGGTTGCCGGGGCTGATCCTGCTAACGCTGCATTTTTGGGGACACTATACTAATGTGAACGTGGCATATTTCTGATCTGATCAAAGATATTGATCCGCTCAGACACTATACTAGCAATGGAGGTTTATTGTGTATGTGAGCGTGTTCCTGGCAATCAAGGGGTTAAATGTGATGACTGATGTACTGACGGGCAATCTGATGCTATCTGGGAGGGATACTAACTGACACTAATGCTATCTGAAGCCGCTGGCGACACTAATACAGTGATCAGCAAAAAATCTGTGCACTGTACTAATGACACTGGTGACAGGGCAGTGAAGGGGTTAACTGGGGGGTGATCAAAGGGTTAAATGTGTCTTAAATGTGATTTTACTGTGTGTAGTGCTTTTACTCACATGGATCTGCTTTCTTCTCTCTCTGGGACAGAATGCGCCCAGAGAGAGAAGATGTCATCATTTCCTGTACCTGTGTAATGTAAACACAGGTACAGGAAGATCTCTGATAGGGCAGGGATCGATCATCAGATCCGAACATCACTGGCCTGAACATGATGATTGATCGGTCAGGAACTGAATCACAGCAATGGCATGTTGGTGCGTGCACGTGCGCCCCCGGCCCATGGTCACCGCAGGAGCATGAACCACATACATATATACACGATTTTGTGCAGTATTTCTGCTATAGGGCAGACTTAAAGCAGTTAAAGAAAGCGCGGCTCTGTATTTCTAATTATTGACATTTTTGGCACATTTATATGAGTATGTTCAGGTGTGGGCAGAGTTTTTTTAGTTTAATTCACTGATAAGTTGGTTTGTTGATTATTGATCACCTTTTTTAGCTGCTTGTGGGAATACTTTGTATTATTTGTGCTCCTCTTCACTAGTGTACCTTTCCAGTTCCTGTGTTTATAAATATGGACACAGGAAGATCTCTGATTGGGTACAGGTGATCAGCAGGTCCAAGTGATCAGCAGGTACAGGCCAGAAATCATTGGCCTGGTCCTGATAATCGGCTTGTGTTGTACTGAATGACAGCACAGTCAGGGCGGTGGGCTCACACGTGTACATGTACTGTATGTGATCTGGAACAGAGGGACTGCCCTGCCGCAGTGTAAGTGTGGTGGTCGGTCCTGAACTGGGTAAAGTCAGATTTTTTTGCCGATGATCTTTTGCCAACCCAACACCTCCCTGCCAGTCCTGTTCTCTGTACGCCATACATTTCCCTTTCCAATGCAGCGCTCGCCTCTGTAAAACAGAATGATGGTTTCCTTGGCCCACCTCCTACCTGGATTATTTGGGCATTCATCTCCCTCTCTCGTACAACACACTCCATGAGGCCAACTACATCACCACTTTCAAATACTTGAGAGTCCTACTTCTGTCCTGGACTCATCTTCACCTCTCCTGGATGGGGAGGATCAGTGATGGAAAATTGGCAATTTTACCAAAACTCCTTTACTTGTTCTGTACTCTTCCCCATCCCCACCCCCACCGATCCCCATCAACTCCTATACTCTGAAATTTTTTTTATAAATTCAACTGAGCAGACAAAGGGCCACGAATCCCAAGACATGCTATGTTTATACATAAGGAACAAGGAGGTTTGGGTGTTCCAAATGTTACTAAATATTTCTTGGTGCCCAGATTACCCCACTAACCCCCCTTTACACCACAATACATGGCTCCTTATGGGCTGACTTAGAAGCATTGCTCTGTTCTCAAACTTCTCACCATTCACTCCCATGGAGTCCTCCTAAATCCAGACCTACGTCTATCAGCCTCTTGATGGGTCACACACTCTGCACCAGGAACTCTGATAAATATTCCAGAAACTTCATATCCCCTCACTTGCCTCTCTTTCCTCTTTTGGGTGATCCTAAAAAGGTCCTAAAATGGCTACAAACATTACTAACCTGCCACCTTCCCAGGAACCCTTGGTACATCTTATGGCATTTGAAGCCCCCCAGACCTCACAAGTTCCCAATTTAAAATTGGCTATAAATGTTCTACTAGCAGCAAAACAAAGGCTTGGAAACAAGAGCTTGGCTCCCTCATGGAAGTCCATCTTAGCAAAGATGTCATCCAAGATGTCTAATAAGAAATTCTTAGAAACCTGGGCCCCGTTTATACATTACACTCACCCCCCCCCCCCATGTCCCCTGACACCTACACACTGCTATAGCATTGAGGCCCCAGGTTTCTGGTAAGGGGGTCCCCGATGTCCTCCATCTGTTCTTCATCTTACCACCTTGTTCTAGTTCCTTCCCTCTTCCTTTTCTCTCGGCCCCCTGACCTGGGAGGCCTTGGTTACTGGGTATCTTGCCTATCCTCTGTGCAGGACCCGACTCTCACACCCAGTCCAAGAGTGTCTCCCGAATTATGGCTAACTCAAGATTTCCCCTCCCCCTCATTTTATTCTCTTCTCCTTCCCTAATTATCCTCTTGTTGTCATTCTTACAATGTGTATGGTTACTGTAAACCCGATCTTGTAACACGCCGCGCTCATTGATCTTTATATCCATCACTTGTATTCTCTTGTATGATTTACGGATGCACGCTGGAATTGTTTTCATGGGTTGGTTACTTCTGAACATTTGTACGAGTTGCACAATGTATCCTACAAAACGTTAATAATAAAAACTTACTGCAAGTGAAAGTTAGTTGGACAAATGTGAGGAGCATTTCCCCCGCCGAGATACATTCTGCCCATCATTTATTTTACACAATGATTTCCTATGATGTCAGCTCCATCTAGTGGCCTCAATGCAGTATTTTCCTGAAATCCCTCTGTGATATGGGGGTTTGTTAGCTCCTGTGGTAGATGTTTGTAAGTTAGTCCACGTCAGTCAAGACTTGCGGTTTATCGGCACGGCAGCCCACTTTTATTAAGAAGGAAAATGAAAGTCTTTACACCATAAGGTTTCCCACGCAGGGGATTTCCCAGCTTTGTCAATACATCAGATCACTGAAAATGCTAGCTCACCTGGCTACACTTCAGCAGCACCACTGATCTGTACACTGGTCCCCCAGACTAGGACTTCTTCAGGATTACTCAGCCTTGGTTACAGCCCCTCACTACACAGGTCCACTCCTGGCCTCTACATAGGGTTCCCCAGCCCCCCTCAAGCTTGATCTCTCCTCCATTGACTTCTGGACTCCCTCCAGCCCCTGGGATTCCCTCCAGCCCCCTGCACTCACAAGCCACTTCAGGTCCCCCAGACTCTTGGAGCTGTCCTGACTTTCCCAGTCCTTGGGCAAGGAATCCCACCTCACAAGGGATGCAGTCTCCAGCAGGAACCCCCAGCTCTCCTGACAGGGTCCTGTCTCCAAATGGCAGAAGGCCTGGCCTATAACAATCCTGTCCACCTATGTACTCACACAGGCTGCAGGCATCTAGCAAAGCCTGGACATGGGACTGAAGGTCTTGTCCCCACCAAGAATCTCTGGAACCTTCAAGCTCCAGGTCCCGACCCGGAACTACCAAATCCATTGACAACCTAGAACACAGTTTTCTCTGCTCACAAAATACATGTTGGAGCTTCTCAAACAGCAGCCAGGAGGACCCGGTGTCATTGTCACAGTGGCAGGACCTCACACTTCCACACCTCCATCAGACCTCCAAGTGTTTGTGAGAGCTTCTGCTAGAACATTGACTCCATTTTTATTCTTCTCTTATCAATGGCCGACCCGGTCCCACACTTCATGCACATCTTTGGGGGCCTCTCATCTCCTTATCAACTGTTTCTTCCATGATGAAGATCAGCCATGGAGTATATCTGAGGTGTATATCAGGGTGTGCTTCTTCCCCACATGAGAGCTGGGATGTCCAGCAACATTCATCTAGAAGACATTTCCCGCACTCAAGGCACTAATACACCTCCAGGGTTGTGTGGGACCCCTGATGTACAGAAAGACAGGACTTCAGTGAGGAACATTTCCCTCACTCAGGACAGGAAAATGGTTTCTCTCCGTGTGAGACCTCTGCTGTCTGTAAACACTGGACTTGTCTGAAAAACATTTCCCTCACTTAGGACAGGAAAGTGGCTTCTTCCCCGTGTGAGATCTCTGATGTCTGTAAAAACTGGACTTGTCTGAAAAACATTTCCCGCACTCAGGACAGGAATACGGCTTTTCCCCTGTGTGACATCTCTGATGTATAACAAGTCCTGATTTGTATACAAAACATTTTCCACACTCAGGACAGGAAAGTGGCTTCTCCCCAGCGTGAGATTTCTGATGTCTGTAAAGAATAGACTTGTCTGAAAAACATTTCCCGCACTCAGGACAGGAATACGGCTTTTCCCCTGTGTGACCTCTTTGATGTACAACAAGTTTTGATTTTTGTACAAAACATTTCCCACACTCAGAGCAGGAATATGGCTTCATTCCCTTGTGCAGTCTCTGATGATTATAAATACTAGACTTAGCTGAAAAACATTTCCCGCACTCAGGACATGAGTATGGTTTTTCACCCGTGTGAGACCTCTGATGTTTGCCAAGATCTGATTTTTGTACAAAACATTTCCCACACTCAGAACAGGAAAATGGCATCTTCCCCGTGTGAGATCTCTGATGTCTGCAAAGACTGGACTGCTGTGAAAAACATTTCCCGCACTCAAGACAAGAAAACGGATTCTCCCCTGTGTGCATTCTCAGATGTTTGTGAAGACTGGACTTCAGTGAAAAACATTTCCCACACTCAGAACAGGAAAACGGCATCTCCCCAGTGTGCATTCTCCCATGGTTGTGAAGACTGGACTTCACTGAAAAACATTTCCCACACTCAAAACAGGAAAATGGCTTTTCCCCTGTGTGAGATCTCAGATGTTTGTGAAGATTGGACTTCTCTGAAAAACATCTCCCGCACTCAGGACATGAATACGGCTTCTCTCCTGTGTGAGATCTCTGATGTGTGTAAAGATTGGACTTAGCTGAAAAACATTTCCCACACTCAGGGCAAGAATGTGGCTTCTCTCCTGTGTGAGATCTTTTATGATCATCAAGTTTGGATTTATAATGGAAACATTTCCCACACTCAGGACAGGAATATGGCTTCTCAGCTGTGTGAAGGCTTTGGTGTGTTTTAAGATTAGACTTTTGTGAAAAACATTTCCCGCACTCAGGACAGAAATATGGTTTTTCACCTGTGTGAGATCTTTTATGCTCATTAAGATGGAATTTAGAAGGGAAAAATTTCCTGCACTCTGTACAGGAGAACCTCTTCTCTGTTGGAAGGCCGGCCCGGTCCCGCACAGTCTGAGGTTCCTCAGGATACGAGGAATCCGATGGTCCATCTACACTGGGTGGTGCCGGATGGACATTGGAGGGAGCCGGGTTTTCTCCTGGACTATACTGTGTGATGTCCTCATCTTCTACTTTCCAGTCTGGAGACAAAGTGAGACAATCCTCGGAGGTTTTCCTCATCTCCTGGCCATGGACTAAAATACAAAGACAAAGAGGATTACTAGACAGGAGCTGATTGGTTCCCCCAAACCAGGACTCCACCCACATCAGGCAGCTTGGTCTCTGAGGAGCTTACAATTCCACCCTCAAGGGAACTAGGAAATGGCTCCTCTGATCTCCTACCAGGTCATTTCTTTATTCATGGACCTTAGTCAGAGAGTGAGGAAACAACCAGAACTGTCTTTTATAGGAGGGAAAGTGATGAGGGGATTATAGGACGAGGGTCCCCACCCCCTCTATCACTCATCGCCATCTTCCCAACACAAGAAGTACTGCACTTCCTTATTTAGTCCATGATTTAGTCATGAAGAACAGCGGGGCTGAGCCCCACCAGAGGTCAGAGAGTGAGGATGGGGGGAGAACAACCAAGATAAAGACTGGACTGATCCTGAAGACCACCATCATTGGGGTATTGACTCCTCCCTCATTATCACTTTCTGTTTAAGGGCCCAAAGTTGGAGGATGTTATCACATTATTATCACCATGTAAAAGTCTGTGCTCCAATCACATCATCCGATATAAAATGTCCAGCTTGTAGGAAATGGGAGCAAAAGAAGTAATGCCAATGTAATGTACAACTTATTATATCGGAAACAAAAGTTAGGTCTATACAGTCAGATAATGTAATGTACAAAACAGAGTACATAGTGCAGGGGTCAGGAGTATGTAATGTACAACAGAGTATATAGTGCAGGGGTCAGGAGTATGTAATGTACAACATAGAGTATATAGTGCAGGGGTCAGGAGTATGTAATGTACAACAGAGTATATAGTGCAGGGGTCAGGAGTATGTAATGTACAACATAGAGTATATAGTGCAGGGGTCAGGAGTATGTAATGTACAACAGAGTATATAGTGCAGGGGTCAGGAGTATGTAATGTACAACATAGAGTATATAGTGCAGGGGTCAGGAGTATGTAATGTACAACATAGGGTATATAGTGCAGGGGTCAGGAGTATGTAATGTACAACATAGAGTATATAGTGCAGGGGTCAGGAGTATGTAATGTACAACATAGAGTATATAGTGCAGGGGTCAGGAGTATGTAATGTACAACAGAGTATATAGTGCAGGGGTCAGGAGTATGTAATGTACAACATAGAGTATATAGTGCAGGGGTCAGGAGTATGTAATGTACAACATAGGGTATATAGTGCAGGGGTCAGGAGTATGTAATGTACAACATAGAGTATATAGTGCAGGGGTCAGGAGTGTGTAATGTACAACATAGAGTATATAGTGCAGGGGTCAGGAGTATGTAATATACAACATAGAGTATATAGTGCAGGGGTCAGGAGTATGTAATGTACAACATAGAGTATATAGTGCAGGGGTCAGGAGTATGTAATGTACAACATAGAGTATATAGTGCAGGGGTCAGGAGTATGTAATGTACAACAGAGTATATAGTGCAGGGGTCAGGAGTATGTAATGTACAACATAGAGTATATAGTGCAGGGGTCAGGAGTATGTAATGTACAACATAGGGTATATAGTGCAGGGGTCAGGAGTATGTAATGTACAACATAGAGTATATAGTGCAGGGGTCAGGAGTGTGTAATGTACAACATAGAGTATATAGTGCAGGGGTCAGGAGTATGTAATGTACAACAGAGTATATAGTGCAGGGGTCAGGAGTATGTAATGTACAACATAGAGTATACAGTGCAGGGGTCAGGAGTATGTAATGTACAACATAGAGTATATAGTGCATGGGTCAGGAGTATGTAATGTACAACATAGAGTATATAGTGCAGGGGTCAGGGGTATGTAATGTACAACATAGAGTATATAGTGCATGGGTCAGGAGTATGTAATGTACAACATAGAGTATATAGTGCAGGGGTCAGGAGTATGTAATGTACAACATAGAGTATATAGTGCAGGGGTCAGGAGTATGTAATGTACAACACAGAGTAAATAGTGCAGGGGTCAGGAGTATGTAATGTACAACACAGAGTATATAGTGCAGGGGTCAGGAGTATGTAATGTACAACACAGAGTATATAGTGCAGGGGTCAGGAGTATGTAATGTACAACATAGAGTATATAGTGCAGGGGTCAGGACTCATAATATTGGTATTCAGTAATCAGTGGAAGATGAAATGTTTACTGTAGAGAAGTTGCAGAGGTCCCACACCGCTGCCTCCCATCTCCTGAGACTGCACTCAGTGACTTGGGTCTGAGACACTACAGACATATCCCTCCACCCGGCACAGCCAGCAGACCACAGAGCAAGGAACCCTGGGAGAATTGTTCTGTCAGAGATCCTGTTAGCCCCATGATAAGGGGTAGAAGACCCAATATACATGTCCCAGGTCAATCCACACTTATTGTGAACATCAACATTTTGCTGCCGGCTGAACCCCAGAACCTCCATAAATCCAGTCTAGAGACATAAATTGTGTCTGCAGCACAGAGAAGGAAGATTATCCGAGAGAAATCCAGGAATACAGGACGGGGAACACAGCTCAGGAAAGTGACCAGGGGATTACAGGCTGCTATCACCCAGTCCCCGCCCTACTCTGGACCAATCAGTGAGCAGTATGGGTGGAGGAATGGATTTAGTGTTCATGACCCACCTGTGCTGATCTCTGTAGGAGTGTCCTCCTCTATAAATGTCCCCGTTATTCCATCCTCCTCCATAGACTGCTGATCATCCCTCACATACGCCTCTTCTTCTTCTGCTTTCACCTCAAATTCTATATCGATTGGATCTCCACTCTAAATCAAGGAAATGAGAGAAAATATCATCTGTAAAATGTAAGATCACATAAAGAACTCCACACATTGTCTCTATGAGTCCATGTTCTAGATTCTCCATCCCACCAACCTTGTAATAGTGAGGGATGGTGTGACCTTCCTGTGTGGAATCCCGGGAATACAGAGGACGGGGACATCTCTCTGGTGGGTTCCTGGTATTAGGTGGCTCCATCATATCCTTGTGTCCTTCTGAAAACTCCTCCATCACTCCATACTCCTCATCCTCCTCTTTATACTCTTCTTTAACATCAATATTATCATCCCCGAGGATTCCACTCTGAAAGATATAATAAAACATTCATTGTAACAAACATGCTGTGTATAAATCACAACTACCAATAATTGTCATCATCTACCTGATGATGGTGAGGGATGGTGTGACCTTCCTGTGTGGAATCCCGGGAATACAGAGGACGGGGACATCTCTCTGGTGGGTTCCCATGACTGGATCCATCTGTAGGAAACACACACACTGACTGAATCCATTGTTTCTATGTGTTTATCAGATGATGGGGGATCTAGGTGGATCCTCCGTACTGCTCTCTCCTTTACAATAAAGTCTCCTCTTACCCGGTGATGTGAGGGGCGGCTGATTGTCCATCATGACGTCCTTGTAGAGATCCTTGTGTCCTTCTAAATACTCCCACTCCTCCATGGAGAAATAGACAGTGACACCCTGACACCTTATAGGAACCTGACACACACAATGATACAGTCACCATCCAGACACATCCCTTGTCTGTTACTGGAGAATGTCCCAGAATTCCCGGCACCGCTCACCTCTCCTGTCAGCAGCTCAGTGATCTCTCTGGTGACTTCTAGAATCTTCTTCTTCTTTCTCTCTTCTATCAGGGAGGGAGGTGGAGGCAATGTGATGTCATATGATCTCCAGACTTCACAGGAGGAAAACTCTACATCTGAACACAAATAGTCACATCAAATGATATTCCCAGAATCCTCCTCACCTCTCCATTCAGGTCTCCATTTTATTAAAGCCCCACTTCAGGCTGAGGTATAATTCCCCCCCACAGGACCCCCACACTACGCAGGGTATAGGCTTGTTGCAGCATTCTGATGTCATTACATACAACGCAGGACCAACAGTCCCACTTTACATGTGAGGATACCAAGGGGCCCCACATCCTAAGAGCATCAGAAAAGTCAGGTGGAGGAACATTGGGGGAGGAGCTGTGAGGTCAGTGTGATGTTTCCTCCCCCCAGGGTCACTGCAGTTGTGGAGAAAAGCTGTGTAAGAGGATATGGAGGAGAGATGAGGAGGAGATCCAGGAATCAGGAGAAAGGTCAGGGCAAGCAACAGACGAGCGCATCCAAGAGACCAAGCCGGGGTCACTACACAGAAAATCAATCCAAGGAAACAACAGGCAGGACGAGGAATAGCAAGAAGGAGCTGAGAGACAAATGAGAATATTGCTCAGCCAATGGGAGATGATCTCAGCATGACTTCCATCATGAAGGAGATGAGGGGGAGGGGAGGAAGTCACTGAAGGTGACCATAGATCCATGGAAATTCAGCTGGTTCAGCAGGGATCGCTCACATTTCCATCCATGTGTGGCCACTGCCGGATAAAAGCCACTCCCCCAGCGGCTGCAGCCAATAGCTCCAGTGCTGATCTGTGTATTCTGAGAGCGGAGGAGTTCCCCCATTGTCAGACTACAAGAGTGCAGCGGGGAGGATTCCCCCATCCACCTCCAATGTGTGGATGGGGGAATCACTTCAGTTTTTATGGTCGTCCCGCTGGCTGAACAATAAAACTGAACCATGTAGGCCAGCTTTGGGGGCAAATATATTATCATCAACTCCTCCCCCTGAAGGGGTTCATCTACGTATTACCTCCTCTGC
The DNA here is from genome assembly GCF_062004578.1 of Staurois parvus. Classification (NCBI taxonomy): domain Eukaryota; kingdom Metazoa; phylum Chordata; class Amphibia; order Anura; family Ranidae; genus Staurois; species Staurois parvus. Next base: position 1,335,925 of record NW_028317987.1, read on the forward strand.
TGCCAGATCCAGAAATGTGGACTCTCTACTTCTTCCTGATTCACCTCTCTCCTGAAACTTCCTGTCTGTACCTGACATCACTTCCTGTCTGTACCTGACATCACTTCCTGTCTGTACCTGACATCACTTCCTGTCTGTCTTCCATAGAGACTTCCTGTCTGGGTAGAAGTGAGATCACCACCTTGTGGAGTTCAGAGGAACTGCAGCCCCGAGAAGCGTCTGGTAGTGTGACCCCGGCCCTGTGCTGGGTGTGTATGGACTGTAGATCCTTATAGAGGGGTCACCTCCACTCCCACCAAGGGGGACAGAAATATATGACTCCTCGGGGGAGGGGTTTTGGCCCCTTTGATTTTGCAGTAACATTGATTGCAGATTTAGTCCTGTAGAACATCTGGTATATGGATACAAAGCCCCCCAGCTGGGAGTAAAGGGTGGAAATGGCTGGTGACCCCCAGATTTGGGCGATGATGTCATCACTATAAATGGATAAAACCCGCGCTATGTGTAACAACTCCAAACCTACAAAAACCTTCTAGCGGACTGCTGCTGTAACAAAGGGAAGGATTCCCCGTCATCTAGAAGAGCATTATGTGTCACAGCGCTGTCCTATTGTGTGTGCACAGAAATCATCACAAATACACTACAAATATGTGGAGACATTCAGAGATAAAGAGCTCGGGGCTCCAAATCCTATTCTCTGCACATCCACTGCTTCCACTTTACACCCACTTCATTGGTCTTATGGGGTTTATCAATAAATGAAGGAAACTGAACCGTGTGCAAATCATCCACAACATAAAGTGCTTTGTGCTCAAGATGCTGCTCCCTGCAGATCCACTGCTTCCACTTTACACCCACTTCATTCATCTCATCAGATTTGCTGCTATAGGAAATCATCTCAAATCCTGTGCAAATCCATGGAGACGGACAATATTGTGTGCTCAGTATAGTGTTCTCTGCAAGTCCACCGCTTCCACTTTGCATCTACTTCAATACACTTATTTTACTCCAAAAATCCACCAATCAGTGAAAAGTTGATAAGGTGTAACAGTGCTCCACCCTCCAAACATGGCGGCTGTAGTGTAGCCACGCCTTCTTCCACCTCCTGTACACGGGATGGTGAGGGCGCCCCCTAGTAGTGCTTCCCCCTCACCACACCAATAGGACTCCCAGCTTTTCAGCTCCCAGAGTCAGAAACATCCTTCACACTCTCCTCATCTCCGATGGTAAAGGAACCGGATCCTCCTCGCTCACTCCTGCAAGTCTGCTGCGGGTTCTGTCAGTCTCCCTCCTAGACTCCGCCTCCAACCGCCATTCCAGCAGGACCTCTGCCTCTAAATACACACTCAGGGAGGAGAGAAAGGGGAACCCGACATCGTGTGACACCTTTTATTACATGGAAATACGAAAATCAACGGGACTAAATGAATCACATTTACTGCAAAATCAGAGGAGCCAAAATGTGTCCCACGAGCAGTCAGGCTGCAGGAGATCCGCTGAGACGTAGAAAGGGAAATGGGAGCTAATAGGCTGCAGGAGATCCACTGAGACATAGAAAGGGAAATGGGAGCTAATAGGCTGCAGGAGATCTGCTGAGACATAGAGAGGGAAATGGGAGCTAATAGGCTGCAGGAGATCCACTGAGACATAGAAAGGGAAATGGGAGCTAATAGGCTGCAGGAGATCTGCTGAGACGTAGAGAGGGAAATGGGTGCTAATAGGCTGCGGGAGATCCGCTGAGACATAGAGAGGGAAATGGGAGCTAATAGGCTGCAGGAGATCTGCTGAGAGATGAAATGGGTGTGAAATGGGTGGGTTTGCAGACACTCCCAGAAGATGATGTCATTATGAGTGGATTGATATATATTTTTGCATTGTCCCCCCAGAAGGATCAGGTTTGGCGGGATCGCTCTCATTAGCTATACATTTGTATTTTGTGTTCTGTGTTTGTAAGACTTTTCTATATGTAATAAGAGATGTTTGTTGAACAGTTGGTTACATAAGAGTTACATTTATTTCTTCTTCCTTTATTCAGTAATGTTTCATCTCCCGTAGTATCCCTGTAAGGTACATATTATACAGGAAGGGGGATTATGGGATGGATCTCGGGGCTGCAGTTCCTCTGAGCTCCACAAGGTGGGGATCTCACCTCTACTCACACAGGAAGTCTCTATGGAATGCAGACAGGAAGTGATGTCAGGCACAGACAGGAAGTGATGTCAGGCACAGACAGGAAGTGATGTCAGGGACAGACAGGAAGTGATGTCAGGAACACAGGAAGCAGAGAGGAGACATTGGTGGACATGGCAGCAGAGGAGGTAATAAGATGTTATGTTTTAATTACACCCAGTAACCCCCCGTCATGTCAGTCCTCTTCCTCCATAGTCACGTCGGTCCTCTTCCTCCATAGTCACGTCCGTCCTCTTCCTCCATAGTCACGTCCGTCCTCTTCCTCTATAGTCACATCGGTCCTCTTCCTCCATAGTCACGTCCGTCCTCTTCCTCCATAGTCACGTCGGTCCTCTTCCTCCATAGTCACGTCCGTCCTCTTCCTCCACGTTTACGTCCGTCCTCTTCCTCCATAGTCACGTCCGTCCTCTTCCTCCATAGTCACGTCCGTCATCTTCCTCCATAGTCACATCCGTCCTCTTCCTCCATAGTCACGTCCGTCCTCTTCCTCCATAGTCACGTCCGTCCTCTTCCTCCATAGTCACCTCCGTCCTCTTCCTCCATAGTCACGTCCGTCCTCTTCCTCCATAGTCACGTCCGTCCTCTTCCTCCATAGTCACGTCGGTCCTCTTCCTCCATAGTCACGTCCGTCCTCTTCCTCCATAGTCACGTCCGTCCTCTTACTCCATAGTCACGTCCGTCCTCTTCCTCCATAGTCACGTCCGTCCTCTTACTCCATAGTCACGTCCGTCCTCTTACTCCATAGTCACGTGCGTCCTCTTCCTCCATAGTCACGTCCGTCCTCTTCCTCCATAGTCACGTCCGTCGTCTTCCTCCATAGTCACGTCCGTCCTCTTCCTCCATAGTCACATCCGTCCTTTTCCTCCATAGTCACGTCCGCCCTCTTCCTCCATAGTCACGTCCGTCCTCTTCCTCCATAGTCACGTCTGTCCTCTTCCTCCACAGTCATGTCCGTCCTCTTCCTCCATAGTCACTGTGACGTCTTTTATCTCCAGCAGATGATGATACACACATATATAGTGTGGGAACCCAGATGAACCCCTTCAGGGGCAGAACATTCCCCCACTTCCGGGGCCGGATAATTCTCCTCATTGTGGAGATAAATTCTAGTAATATGGTCCTCTAAACAAACAGCACTGACAATAAATAGACAAGACAAGGACCATCCTGACCATACATGGCCTACAAAGGGCAATGATGACACTACACAGGCAGCCAATGGGCAATCATTACACTATGCAGCCAACACAATGATGGAGTGCCGGGGTCAGGAGTATGGAGCATAGAGCCCCTTACATTGCTGCTCAGGAGGAAGGAAACATTCCTTTGTAACAGAAAATGTATATAAATCTGAGGCGCTTTTAGGAATGTTGGGGGGTTTCAAAAATGAAAGGGGCTTTATAGCGACTAAAACATTTCATATGTGTAACATTGTGCTGTTTATCTCCTCCTCCCCTCCCCCGCCTGTCTCCAGCCCAGCACTGCACCCGGGGACTAGCAGGGAGGGCAGAGACCTTGCAGTGTAATGAGAACCGATTGGCAGCTCCTCAGGAAAGGGGAGTGTCCAGCTTATCCTTTCTCCCTTTCACTCCCAGAGACGTTTTTGCATTTTTTGCACACGTTTAAAAAATCATTTTAGGCCTGAAGACGACACAAAACCCCCAAAATATCGATTTTCTGAAAGTAGAAACTTTAGAGAATAAAATAGTGGTAGTTCTATTTTTTATGTCTCAAAATTTTATCACAAAGTCTAGGACAGCAGGAGTCAGGGCCAAAGTGGCACATGTCACCTGTAGGAGTGCTTGTTGGTGGTCCACCCTGGAGCACAACTGATGCACTGAGATGAGGTCTGCAGACAGGTGGTGCCTGTGTGAGGTATGCAAGCCCTTCCGGGGAACAGAGGGTTACTGGGGGTCATCATAAAGAGCTGCCATGGCTTCAATGAATGTGATCACTGAGTTCAGCGCTGGGTCCTTTTGTTCCAGTAAGCTGTGTGCCCATGATTGAGGTTCGTCAGATATGAGAGAAATGATGAACCCCACTTTAACTGTCTCAAGTGAGAAGGTCCTGGGTTGCAGTGCAAAATATAACTCACAAGCATTCTTGAAGGCTCGGAATTTACGTCGGTCCCCAGGAAGCGTTCCGGAATGGTAACCCTGAGTAGTACCACAGCGGGTGTAACAGTGGAAAGTGAACTGGCTGGTGCCACTGTAGGGATAGGACTAGGCAATGGATTCTGGTCTGCAGAAGGTGCAGTGGTAGTGAGCGAATGAAGATGTCCCTCCAGCTGAAAATATTCCTCCTGCAGATCCTTGACCACTTGCGTAAGTGCCGTCATCTGTTGGCACAAGGCCTCTAATGCGGAAGCACCTCTCTCGGCCTCAGACATAATGGCTGGTTGATACTGTCACGTACCTGGTGAGAGACGCCAATGGAGAGAGGGCTTCCCTTGCGGCTAAGTTCCAGACTCCCCTGAGAGTGGGACAGCAGGAGTCAGGACCAAAGTGGCACAGGTCACCTGTAGGAGTGCTTATTGGTGGTCCACCCAGGAGCACAGCTGATGCACTGAGATGAGGTCTGCAGACAGGTGGTGCCTGTGCGAGGTATGAAAGCCCTTCCAGGGAACAGGATTACTGGATAGCCAGTTCAAAGCCAAGGTCTGGTACTGGGTGGAGATCAGAACAGACATAGTCAGATGGGATAGCCGAGATCATACACAGAGGAGCAAGAGAGAATATCCGTTAGCCAGCCGAGGTCAGGTCAGGGTTTAAGCAGAGAAGACAGGTCCAGGAGCAAGCCGAGTCGGTAACAGGAAATCACAGATCACAGTAGCACAGGAACAGGAAATCACAGTTCACAGTAGAACAGGAACAAGGTACTGGGGAGCCAAAGATCAACCAGCACTTGAGAGTAGTGCAGGGCTTCCTTATAAAGGCTGTTTGCCACCAAATTTGAGCCAATGTGAACTTCTGCGGCCATGCAAGGTACTGGCAGGGTTGCCAGGTCTCCTAACACCTCTGCCAAGGACAGAGCCCTGACATCTGTCCCCTCTACCCTCTGGCACCTGCTGAACTGTGCCCACAGATGGGCAAGCAGAGCCGGGGAAGCATAGTAGGTACAGGGGAGGTTCACACAGACGGGGTGGCAGAGGCTCGCACCTGAAAGGAGAGCCCTGCGGCTTGCACTCAGCAGGGATAAAGATTAAACACAATACTTGCCCGGCCCCCAGAACTACATGTCCCGGGCGTCGGGCGATGTAAAGTGAACATCCCTGCATGATGAGCCGACATTGACCTCACAGCACTGCCTCAGAGCAAACTAGTCAAAGGAAGGATCAGATTTATCATTCCTTGTCAGCAGATCTAATACTCATCAAAACCAGTTCAGAGACCAAACAAACCCAACAGAGAAAAGGGGTCCCGGACCTCAAAATTGTAGTAAACACTAAACAGCCCAAACAAAATGTCTTCCCATGGGGGGAGTAGTTCTTCAATGTCCAGCAACCCTCCTATTCCCCCCTCACATCCACATCCTATTATTGTGTGACCAATACCATCCAAATCATTCTTACTTTCATTTCCCAAAGTTATCCGTCTACAAGGAGACCTGTATAGATCACATGATGGCACCAATGAGGATGGAGGAGGACCGGAGTCACATGACTGAGAAGATACTAAACCTCACCCTGGAGATCATCTACCTGCTGACCGGAGAGGTGAGGAGGATTCTGGGAGGTCACATGACATCACTCTTATCTCTATTAATAAAACACAGAGCTGACCGGAGAGGTGAGGAGGATTCTGGGAGGTCACATGACATCACTCTTATCTCTATTAATAAAACACAGAGCTGACTGGAGAGGTGAGGAGGATTCTGGGAGGTCTCATGACATCACCCTTATCTCTATTAATAAAACACAGACCTGACCGGAGAGGTGAGGAGGATTCTGGGAGGTCACATGACATCACTCGCATCTCTATTAATAAACACAGACCTGACCGGAGAGGTGAGGAGGATTTTGGGAGTCTAACATGATATTCCTATTGGTTCCTCAATACAGAGATTTCCTCTTCTGAAGTCAGGTGATCATATGACCATCACAGTGCCTCCATGTGACTCCCTAAACCCTGAGAGACACAACATGCAGAAGATTCTAGAAGTCACCAAGAAGATGATGGAGCTGCTGACAGGAGAGGTGAGCGGTGCCGGGAATTCTGGGACATTCTCCAATCACTGATCATTATCAGTATCATTAGGATCTGTACATTATCTGTATTGTTACCATTGATGTCATTTTTATTATATATTCAGAGTGGAAACCTGAGAGATCCTAAAGTTGAGGTTAAAGGAGAGATGAAAGAGGAGGAGGATGAGGATGGGGGGATGGAGGAGTCAGAGCTTCTAAAGGAACACAAAGATCTGTACCAGGACACCATGGTGGAGTCATCCAGCTGCAGGAACCCACCAGAGAGATGTCCCCGTCCTCTGTATTCCCGGGATTCCACACAGGAAGGTCACACCATCCCTCACCATCATCAGGTAGATAATGACAATTATTGGTAGTTGTGATTTATACACAGCATGTTTGTTACAATGAATGTTGTATTATATCTTTCAGAGTGGAATCCTCGGGGATGATAATATTGATGTTAAAGAAGAGTATAAAGAGGAGGATGAGGAGGATGGAGTGATGGAGGAGTTTTCAGAAGGACACAAGGATATGATGGAGCCACCTAATACCAGGAACCCCCCAGAGAGATGTCCTCTGTATTCCCGGGATTCCACACAGGGAGGTCACACCATCCCTCACTATTACAAGGTTGGTGGGATGGAGGATCTAGAACATGGACTTGTGGAGATAATATTTGTATTTTTCATGTTAGCTTATATTTATATATTATGTGAAATTTCTAATTTTCTTGGTTTAGGGTGAAGATCTGATAAATATAAAAGTTGAGATAAAAGCAGAAGAAGAAGAGGCGTATGTGAGGGATGATCAGCAGTCTATGGAGGAGGATGGAATAACGGGGACATTTATAGAGGAGGACACTCCTACAGAGATCAGCACAGGTGGGTCATGAACACTAAATACACGATATACTCCATGTTGTACATTACATACTCCTGACCCCTGCACTATATACTCTATGTTGTACATTACATACTCCTGACCCCTGCACTATATACTCTATGTTGTACATTACATACCCCTGACCCTGCACCATATACTCTATGTTGTACATTACATACTCCTGACCCCTGCACTATATACTCTATGTTGTACATTACATACTCCTGACCCCTGCACTATATACTCTATGTTGTACATTACATACCCCTGACCCTGCACCATATACTCTATGTTGTACATTACATACTCCTGAACCCTGCACTATATACTCTGTGTTGTACATTACATACTCCTGACCCTGCACCATATACTCTATGTTGTACATTACATACTCCTGACCCCTGCCCTATATACTCTATGTTGTACATTACATACTCCTGACCCCTGCACTATATACTTTGTTGTACATTACATACTCCTGACCCCTGCACTATATACTATGTTGTACATTACATACTCCTGACCCCTGCACTATATACTCTATGTTATACATTTCATACTCCAGACTCCTGCTTTCCCCCCTCCCCCCACTGCTATATATACACATAATATGGATTCTCTTTTGTTCCCCCCATTTCCTCCCAGCTGGACATTTTATATCGGATGATGTGATTGGAGCACAGACTTTTACATGGTGATAATAATGTGATAACATCCTCCAACTTTGGACCCTTAAACAGAAAGTGATAATGAGGGAGGAGTCAATACCCCAATGATGGTGGTCTTCAGGATCAGTCCAGTCTTCATCTTGGTTGTTCTCCCCCCATCCTCACTCTCTGACCTCTGGTGGGGCTCAGCCCCGCTGTTCTTCATGACTAAATCATGGACTAAATAAGGAAGTGCAGTACTTCTTGTGTTGGGAAGATGGCGATGAGTGATAGAGGGGGTGGGGACCCTCGTCCTATAATCCCCTCATCACTGTCCCTCCTATAAAAGACAGTTCTGGTTGTTTCCTCACTCTCTGACTAAGGTCCATGAATAAAGAAATGACCTGGTAGGAGATCAGAGGAGCCATTTCCTAGTTCCCTTGAGGGTGGAATTGTAAGCTCCTCAGAGACTAAGCTGCCTGATGTGGGCGGAGTCCTGGTTTGGGGGAACCAATCAGCTCCTGTCTAGTAATCCTCTTTGTCTTTGTATTTTAGTCCATGGCCGGGAGATGAGGAAAACCTCCGAGGATTGTCTCACTTTGTCTCCAGACTGGAAAGTAGAAGATGAGGACATCACACAGTACAGTCCAGGAGAAAACCCGGCTCCCTCCAATGTGCATCCGGCACCACCCAGTGTAGATGGACCATCGGATTCCTCGTATCCTGAGGAACCTCAGAGTGTGCGGGACCGGGCCGGCCTTCCAACAGGGAAGAGCTTCTCCTGTACTGAGTGCGGGAAGGGTTTCCATTTTAAATCCCATCTTAATGTGCATAAAATAACTCACACAGGAGAGAAGCCATATTCCTGTCTTGAGTGCGGGAAATGCTTTTCACGAAAGTATGATCTTTACAAACATCAGAGATATCACACGGGGGAGAAGCCATATTCCTGTCCAGAGTGTGGGAAATGTTTTTCACAGAAGTCTCATCTTTCCAGTCATCAGAGATCTCACACGGGGGAAAAGCCGTATTCCTGTCATGAGTGCGGGAAATGTTTTTCACAGAAGTCCAATCTTAACAGACATCAGAGATCTCACATGGAAGAGATCCGTGTTCCTGTCTTGAGTGCGGGAAATGTTTTTCAGTGAAGTCAAATCTTTGCATTCATCAGAGATGTCACACAGGAAGAAGCCACTTTCCTGCCCTGAGAGGGAAATGTTCCTCACTGAAGTCCTGTCTTCCTGTACATCAGGGGTCCCACACAACCCTGGAGGTGTATTAGTGCCTTGAGTGCGGGAAATGTCTTCTAGATGAATGTTGCTGGACATCCCAGCTCTCATGTGGGGAAGAAGCACACCCTGATATACACCTCAGATATACTCCATGGCTGATCTTCATCATGGAAGAAACAGTTCATAAGGATATCAGAGGCCCCCAAAGACATGGATGAAGTGTGGGACCGGGTTAGCCATTGATGGCAGGAGAAGAAGTTTTCAATGTATTTTCCATCAATGGAAGACATTCCAGCAGCTCAGATGTGATCCTAATAACATTGGTTCCCCCATTCACACAGGAGGAATGGACATGAACTCTCACTGAGGGAATTGCTATACAAACATTCTATGAATAGACCCCCAAATGTCAGGAGACGTTCCTATAAAGACGGGAAGTATGGAGCAGAGAAATGAATAGACCTCCCAGCAATGTTATTACCAGGCTGCAGCTAGGGGGAGCTCTAATGTCACCCCAGCAGAGGGATCCCATCTAGCCCACATTAACCCTCTCACTGCCAGAGCTGTTTCTGCACAAATGTTAAAATGCTAATTTTGGACCTGAAGATTAGTTTGTTAGTTTGTACACCAATAATAATGACTCCGCCCCCACATTCCAGACAAGGGATCTTCCTGACCAATCTGCTTCCTTCCTTTACTATTTCCTGATTTTTATGCTTCAATCTTGTTAAATGTAAAATTATAATAAAACATTTATTGAACAAAAACTATTGTGTGTGTCGGTGCAATGATGGCAAACTTCAATATAGAACATTGCTCCTCGGTGACACCTCACACCCTTCAATAACGGCGCAGAGTGCGGGGGTCAGCAGTATATCATATACAGCCCACCATACAGAGTGCAGAGGGGGGCTGTAGTGTGCCCCCCTCCTGATCTATACCAGGCCACATGTCCACAACATGGGGGTCACCTTACCGGGGGGGTCACCTTACCAGGGGGGATTAAATCAACCAGAAAATGTCTGTGTTTATATGGCAAGGAGAGTGATGAATGTTCCCAATTTCCATCTGTCAGATATGCTGCCGATCATTTAACTACGTGTTTGATGGCCATTCCCACCCCAACCTCGGTTTTGTTGGACATTTTCAGAGTAATGACTGATACTGATGTAAGAATGGATGATGGACCATCTATGTCATTGTATGAGGACTGTCAGAACTGTCCAGGTCCATATAAAGGCTGGGAATATATGACTGGTATGAAAACGTTGAATGTTCCCCCAGGAGATGTGTTACAATATGACATGTGATTCTGAAGAGATTCCCCGGTGTTGGGATCTCAGATTTCCATATGGCCCACATCACACAACCCGATCTCCTCAGGACAGGATTTTCTGTACGTCTAATAGAACATGTAGTTCAGTACATAACCCAATGAGCTGTCATCATGTTCTATCACAGCCCAGCCACAGTCACAGGTCACACTACCTTTAGGATGGTTGTTTTCTTGTGGAAATCCCACATATTCATATATTCCAGGAATATTACTGGAGGGCCTTGTACTTGGAGCCGTCTGAGTATGATATTGCCTGAGCATCCTAAAGCTATGGAGAAGGATCTAAGATCAAGAAGGAGGACCGAGATTGTATCAGAAGATTGTATATCAGACATCACACTGCTTTCCAAAGCTGAATACACTAGTTTAGTTGGATCTATTGTAGGAGGACCAGCATTACCATTATATAACACAAGAACATAGTTACATAGTTGGCTGAAAAAAGACAAAAGTCCATCCAGTTCAACCATTAAAATAAAAAAAGTTATAATCCGACACCCACAGTTGATCCAGAGGAAGGAAAAAATTCCTTCCTGATCCCCCGAGAGGCAATCGGATCAACTTTCCCTATAAATGTTAGTAGAACTGTTAATCCTTTAGCATGTAGTCTGGGAAGAAGTCTGAATCGTACTTCTATGGCTTTGCAGGAACTGTTGCTCAACCTCCAAGGAACCCGTAAAGCTGTTCTTCAGAATCCAGTGACTATAGATTGACACAGTGCACCACCCGCTCCTCCTCAGTACACTCCACTCCATTGTTCTCCATGACTCTGCTCTCTCCTGGTTCTCCTCTTACCTTTCTCAGTGCACTTTCAGTGTCACATACAACTCCTCCTCCGCCGCTCCTCTCCCTTGTTGGGGTACCCAAAGACTCTGTTCTTGGACCCCTCCTTTTCTCTCTCTATACCTCCTCCCTGGGCCAACTGATAACCCCCCATGGCTTCCAATACCACCTCTATGCTGATGACACCCAGATCTATGTCTCCACTCCCCAGCTCACCCCCTCAATCTCCTCACGTATCACAAATCTACTGAGCGACACATCAGCATGGATGTCACACCACTACCTTAGACTCAATCTTTCCAAAACTAAGCTGTAATATTACCTCCCCCCGATCCCCCACTCATGACTTTACCACTAAGATCAACAGCACTACCATTGGTCCTTCCCCTCATGCCAGGGTGCTAGGCGTAATCCTAGACTCTGACCTCTCCTTTGGGCCCCATATCCACTTACTGGCTAAATCCTGCCGCCTCAACCTCCGGAACATTTCCTGAATCCGCCCCTTCCTGACCAATGACATCACAAAACAACTTATCCACGCCTTGGTTATATCCCACCTCCATTACTGCAACTCCCTCCTCACTGGTCTACCGTTACACAGGCTATCCCCCCTTCAGTCTATTATGAATGCTACTGCTAGACCCATACAGCTTACCAACCGATCAGCGACTGCTGCTAGACTCATACATCTTACCAACCGATCAGCGACTGCTGCTAGACTCATACAGCTTACCAACCGATCAGCGACTGCCGCTAGACTCATACACCTTACCGACCGATCAGGAACTGCCGCAAGACTCATACACCTTACCAACCGATCAGTGACTGCTGCTAGACTCATACACCTTACCAACCGATCAGAGACTGCCGCTAGACTCATACACCTTACCAACCGATCAGAGACTGCCGCTAGACTCATACACCTTACCGACCGATCAGGAACTGCCGCAAGACTCATACACCTTACCAACCGATCAGTGACTGCTGCTAGACTCATACACCTTACCAACTGATCAGCGACTGCTGCTAGACTCATACACCTTACCAACCGATCAGCGACTGCTGCTAGACTCACACACCTTACCAACCGATCAGTGACTGCTGCTAGACTCATACACCTTACCGACCGATCAGCGACTGCCGCTAGACTCATACACCTTACCCACCAATCAGCGACTGCTGCCCCTCTCTGCCAATCCCTTCACTGGCCTCCATTCACTGTCCTCCACCCCTCTCTGCCAATCCCTTCACTGGCCTCCATTCAGTGTCCTTCACCCCTCTCTTCCAGTCCCTCCACTGGCCTCCACCCCTCTCTGCCAATCCCTCCACTGGCCTCCATTCACTGTCCTCCACCCCTCTCTGCCAATCCCTTCATTGTCTTCCACTAACCCAACATATAAAATTCAAAATACTAACCGCAGCTTACAAAACCATCCACAACACTGCCCCGGCTACATCACCAACCTCATCCACAGATATCCCTGGCTCCACTCCTCCCAAGACATCTTGCTCTCTAGCTCCCTTGTCACCTCCTCCTACACTCAACTCCAAGACTTCTCCAGAGCCTCTCCCATCCTCTGGAACTCCCTACTGAAGTATGTCAGGTCAGCCCCCACCCTCGCTGCCTTTAGGCGATCTTTGAAAACTCACTTATTCAAGGAAGCTCACCCCACCTCCACCTAAGAACTGTACTTGAATCATCTCCATCAGATCACCCCCCCCAGCTATCACCTTTTGTATCCCCTCCCCCTTCCTTCATATTGTAAGCTCCACGAGCCGGGCCCTCCTATTCCTTCTGTACTGAAATGTGTTGTAATTGTACCGCCCCCCTTATATTGTACAGCGCTGCACAGACTGTTGGCGTTATATAAATCCTGTATAATAATAATAATAACCCCAGCTGGGAGTAAAGGGTGGAAATGGCTGGTGACCCCCAGATTTGGGCAATGATGTCATCACTATAAATGGATAAAACCCGCGCTATGTGTAACAACTCCAAACCTACAAAAACCTTCTAGCGGACTGCTGCTGTAACAAAGGGAAGGATTCCCTGTCATCTAGAAGAGCATTATGTGTCACAGCGCTGTCCTATTGTGTGTGCACAGAAATCATCACAAATACACTACAAATATGTGGAGACATTCAGAGATAAAGAGCTCGGGGCTCCAAATCCTATTCTCTGCACATCCACTGCTTCCACTTTACACCCACTTCATTCATCTCATCAGATTTGCTGCTATAGGAAATCATCTCAAATCCTGTGCAAATCCATGGAGACAGACAATATTGTGTGCTCAGTATAGTGTTCTCTGCAAGTCCACCGCTTCCACTTTGCATCTACTTCAATCACTCTCCACCCTTTACTCTGGGCTGGGGGGCTTTGTATCCATATACCAGATGTTCTACAGGACTAAATCTGCAATCAATGTTACTGCAAAATCAAAGGGGCCAAAACCCCTCCCCCGAGGAGTCATATATTTCTGTCCCCCTTGGTGGGAGTGGAGGTGACCCCTCTATAAGGATCTACAGTCCATACACACCCAGCACAAGGCCGGGGTCACACTACCAGACGCTTCTCGGGGCTGCAGTTCCTCTGAGCTCCACAAGGTGGGGATCTCACTTCTACCCAGACAGGAAGTCTCTATGGAAGACAGGAAGTGATGTCAGGTACAGACAGGAAGTGATGTCAGGTACACTCAGGACATTCTAGAGGAAAGGTGAATCAGGAGGAAGCAGAGTTGACATTCCTGGATGTGGCAGCAGAGGAGGTAATATGCAGATGAACCCCTTCAGGGGGAGGAGTTGATGATAATATATTTGCCCCCAAAGCTGGCCTACATGGTTCAGTTTTATCGTTCAGCCAGCGGGATGACCATAAAAACTGAAGCGATTCCCCCATCCACACATTGGAGGTGGATGGGGGAATCCTCCCCGCTGCACTCTTGTATTCTGACAATGGGGGGACTCCTCCGCTCTCAGAATACACGGATCAGCACTGAAGCTATTGGCTGCAGCTGCTGGGGGAGTGGCTTTTATCCGGCAGTGGCCACACATGGATGGAAATGTGAGCGATCCCTGCTGAACCAGCTGAATTTCCATGGATCTATGGTCACCTTCAGTGACTTCCTCCCCTCCCCCTCATCTCCTTCATGATGGAAGTCATGCTGAGATCATCTCCCATTGGCTGAGCAATATTCTCATTTGTCTCTCAGCTCCTTCTTGCTATTCCTCGTCCTGCCTGTTGTTTCCTTGGATTGATTTTCTGTGTAGTGACCCCGGCTTGGTCTCTTGGATGCGCTCGTCTGTTGCTTGCCCTGACCTTTCTCCTGATTCCTGGATCTCCTCCTCATCTCTCCTCCATATCCTCTTACACAGCTTTTCTCCACACCTGCAGTGACCCTGGGGGGAGGAAACTTGGCACCAGCACGCCGCCAAATCCATCCCCACCATTAGGGGCTCTGGAGACAATTGTCTGCTATTTACACTCCGTTCCTCCGCACGTCACCTGATCACATGACAGCTTACTTCCACAGATTCCGGACAGATTTCTGGATGGTAGAGGTCAAAGGTCACTCTTCAGTTTAGGAGAGGTAGGACGCACCCAGGAACAAGGATTTGGTTTGCATGGGAGCCTAATATAGAGGACCCCTCAAATCTCCCCATCCAAATGTCCCTCCATCCAGAGTCTATATGTCCTATGACATCACACTGACCTCACAGCTCCTCCTCCCAATGTCCCTCCATCCAGAGTCAGAGAATCCTATGACATCACACTGACCTCACAGCTCCTCCTCTCAATGTCCCTCCATCCAGAGTATCCTATGACATCACACTGACCTCACAGCTCCTCCTCCCAGTGTCCCTCCATCCAGAGTCAGAGAATCCTATGACATCACACTGACCTCACAGCTCCTCCTCCCAATGTCCCGCCATCCAGAGTCAGAAAATCCTATGACATCACACTGACCTCACAGCTCCTCCTCCCAATGTCCCTCCATCCAGAGTCAGAGAATCCTATGACATCACACTGACCTCACAGCCCCTCCTCCCAATGTCCTTCCATCCAGAGTCAGAGAATCCTATGACATCACACTGACCTCACAGCTCCTCCTCCCAATGTCCCTCCATCCAGAGTCAGAGAATCCTATGACATCACACTGACCTCACAGCCCCTCCTCCCAATGTCCTTCCATCCAGAGTCAGAGAATCCTATGACATCACACTGACCTCACAGCTCCTCCTCCCAATGTCCCTCCATCTGGCATTTTTCTGATGTTCTTAGGATGTGGGGCCCCTTGGTATCCTCACATGTAAAGTGGGACTGTTGGTCCTGCGTTGTATGTAATGACATCAGAATGCTGCAACAAGCCTATACCCTGCGTAGTGTGGGGGTCCTGTGGGGGGGAATTATACCTCAGCCTGAAGTGGGGCTTTAATAAAATGGAGACCTGAATGGAGAGGTGAGGAGGATTCTGGGAATATCATTTGATGTGACTCTTTGTGTTCAGATGTAGAGTTTTCCTCCTGTGAAGTCTGGAGATCATATGACATCACATTGCCTCCACCTCCCTCCCTGATAGAAGAGAGAAAGAAGAAGAAGATTCTAGAAGTCACCAGAGAGATCACTGAGCTGCTGACAGGAGAGGTGAGCGGTGCCGGGAATTCTGGGACATTCTCCAGTAACAGACAAGGGATGTGTCTGGATGGTGACTGTATCATTGTGTGTGTCAGGTTCCTATAAGGTGTCAGGGTGTCACTGTCTATTTCTCCATGGAGGAGTGGGAGTATTTAGAAGGACACAAGGATCTCTACAAGGACGTCATGATGGACAATCAGCCGCCCCTCACATCACCGGGTAAGAGGAGACTTTATTGTAAAGGAGAGAGCAGTACGGAGGATCCACCTAGATCCCCCATCATCTGATAAACACATAGAAACAATGGATTCAGTCAGTGTGTGTGTTTCCTACAGATGGATCCAGTCATGGGAACCCACCAGAGAGATGTCCCCGTCCTCTGTATTCCCGGGATTCCACACAGGAAGGTCACACCATCCCTCACCATCATCAGGTAGATGAGGAACAATCACTGATAGTATCATTAGGATCTGTACATTATCTGCATTGTTACCATTGATGTCATTTTTATTATATATTCAGAGTGGAAACCTGAGAGATCCTAAAGTTGAGGTTAAAGAAGAGATAAAAGAGGAGGAGGATGGGGGGATGGAGGAGTCAGAGCTTCTAAAAGAACACAAAGATCTGTACCAGGACACCATGGTGGAGTCATCCAGCTACAGGAACCCACCAGAGAGATGTCCCCATCCTCTGTATTCCCGGGATTCCACACAGGAAGGTCACACCATTCCTCACCATCATCAGGTAGATGATGACAATTATTGGTAGTTGTGATTTATACACAGCATGTTTGTTACAATGAATGTTTTATTATATCTTTCAGAGTGGAATCCTCGGGGATGATAATATTGATGTTAAAGAAGAGTATAAAGAGGAGGATGAGGAGTATGGAGTGATGGAGGAGTTTTCAGAAGGACACAAGGATATGATGGAGCCACCTAATACCAGGAACCCACCAGAGAGATGTCCCCGTCCTCTGTATTCCCGGGATTCCACACAGGAAGATCACACCATCCCTCATTGTTACAAGGTTGGAAGGGAAGAACATCTAGAACATGGATTTGTAAAGATGAATTGTGGATTGTTTATGTGACCTTATATTTTACAGATGATATTTTCTCTCATTTTCTTGATTTAGAGTGGAGATCCAATCGAATTTGAGGTGAAAGCAGAAGAAGAAGAGGCGTATGTGAGGGATGATCAGCAGTCTATGGAGGAGGATGGAATAACGGGGACATTTATAGAGGAGGACACTCCTACAGAGATCAGCACAGGTGGGTCATGAACACTAAATCCATTCCTCCACCCATACTGCTCACTGATTGGTCCAGAGTAGGGCGGGGACTGGGTGATATCAGCCTGTAATCCCCTGGTCACTTTCCTGAGCTGTGTTCCCCGTCCTGTATTCCTGGATTTCTCTCGGATAATCTTCCTTCTCTGTGCTGCAGACACAATTTATGTCTCTAGACTGGATTTATGGAGGTTCTGGGGTTCAGCTGGCAGCAAAATGTTCATTTCACCATAGACATTACTAGACCTAGGCACCTGGACATGTGACTGGGGTCTCCTGCCTTGTGCCTGACTCCTCCAGGGGACCTTCTCTGTGGTCTGCTGGCTGTGCCGGGTGGAGGGATATGTCTGTAGTGTCTCAGACCCAAGTCACTGAGTGCAGTCTCAGGAGATGGGAGGCAGCGGTGTGGGACCTACATAGTTACATAGTTAGTCTGGCTGAAAAAAGACATTCCATCTAGTTGAACCATTAAAAATAAAAGTGATAATCCGACACCCACAGTTGATCCACCAGAAGGCAAAAACCCAGCAAAGCATGATCCGATTTCCTCCTGCAGGGGAAACAATTCCTCTCTGACCCCCCGAGAGGCAATCGGATATCCCCTGGATCAACTTTCCCTATAAATGTTATATCCAGTTATATTCTGTGTGTCCAAGAAAGAATCCAGGACTTTCCTACAGCAACCCCCCCTTATGTATTATACATGGAGATCATATCCCCCCTTATGTATTATACATGGAGATCATATCCCCCCCTTATGTATTATACATGGAGATCATATCCCCCTTATGTATTATACATGGAGATCATATCCCCCCCTTATGTATTATACATGGAGATCATATCCCCCCTTATGTATTATACATGGAGATCATATCCCCCCTTATGTATTATACATGGAGATCATATCCCCCCTTATGTATTATACATGGAGATCATATCCCCCCCTCCTTATGTATTATACATGGAGATCATATCCCCCCCTTATGTATTATACATGGAGATCATATCCCCCCCCCCCTTATGTATTATACATGGAGATCATATCCCCCTTATGTATTATACATGGAGATCATATCCCCCCTCCCCCCTTATGTATTATACATGGAGATCATATCCCCCTTATGTATTATACATGGAGATCATATCCCCCCTTATGTATTATACATGGAGATCATATCCCCCCCTTATGTATTATACATGGAGATCATATCCCCCTTATGTATTATACATGGAGATCATATCCCCCTTATGTATTATACATGGTGATCATATCCCCCCTTATGTATTATACATGGAGATCATATCCCCCCTTATGTATTATACATGGAGATCATATCCCCCTTATGTATTATACATGGAGATCATATCCCCCTTATGTATTATACATGGTGATCATATCCCCCCTTATGTATTATACATGGTGATCATATCCCCCCCTTATGTATTATACATGGAGGTCATATCCCCCTTATGTATTATACATGGAGATCATATCCCCCCTTATGTATTATACATGGAGATCATATCCCCCCCCTTATGTATTATACATGGAGAACATATCCCCCCTTATGTATTATACATGGAGATCATATCCCCCTTATGTATTAACGTCCGCCGCCACCCCTCTGTCCAAGTGTACCACGTCCCCCTCACCCCTCTGTCCAAGTATACCACGTCCACCGCCACCCCTCTGTCCAAGTATACCACGTCCACCGCCACCCCTCTTTCCAAGTATACTACGTCCACCGCCACCCCTCTGTCCAAGTGTACCACGTCCACAGCCACCTCTCTGTCCAAGTATACCACGTCCACCGCCACCCCTCTGTCCAAGTATACCACGTCCACCGCCACCCCTCTGTCCAAGTTTACCACGTCCACCGCCACCCCTCTGTCCAAGTTTACCACGTCCACCGCCACCCCTCTGTCCAAGTATACCACGTCCACCGCTACCCCTCTGTCTAAGTATACAACGTCCACCTCCATCCCTCTTTCCGAGTACACCACATCCACCGCCACCTCTCTGTCCGAGTATACCACGTCCACCGCCACCCCTCAGTCCAAGTATACCACATCCACCGCCACCCTTCTGTCCAAGTATACCACGTCCACCGCCACCCCTCTGTCCAAGTATACTACGTCCACCACCACCCCTCTGTCTAAGTATACCACATCCACCGCCATCCCTCTGTCCAAATATAGCACATCCACCGCCACCCCTCTGTCCGAGTATACCACGTCCACCGCCACCCCTCTGTCCAAGTATACCACATCCACCGCCACCCCTCTGTCCGAGTATACCACGTCCACCGCCACCCCTCTGTCCAAGTATACCACATCCACCTCCACCCCTCTGTCCAATTATACCACGTCCACCACCACCCCTCTGTCCAAGTATACCACGTCCACCCCTATGTCCAAGTATACCACGTCCACCGCCACTCCTCTGTCCAAGTATACCACGTCCACCCCCACCCCTCTGTCCAAGTATACCACGTCCACCACCACCCCTCTGTCTAAGTATACCACGTCCACCGCCACCCCTCTGTCCGAGTATACCACATCTGCCGCCACCCCTCTGTCCGAGTATACCACATCCACCGCCACCCCTCAGTCCGTGTATACCACGTCCACCGCCACCCCTCTGTCCAAGGATTTTAGTACCTCCAATCTAACCTTTTTCATGATGGTTCAATCTCAGCTCACCTCTACATGTTTTCTACAGTAAACATTTAAGTTTCCACTGATTACAGAATACGAATACTGTGAGTCCTGACCCTTATACTATATAACTTGTACATTACATACTCCTGACCCCTGCACTATATACTCTATGTTGTACATTACATACTCCTGACCCCTGCACTATATACTCTATGTTGTACATTACATACTCCTGACCCCTGCACTATATACTCTATGTTGTACATTACATCCTCCTGAGCCCTGCACTATATACTCTATGTTGTACATTACATATTCCTGACCCCTGCACTATATACTCTGTTGTACATTACATACTCCTGACCCCTGCACTATATACTCTATGTTGTACATTACATACTCCTGACCCCTGCACTATATACTCTGTTGTACATTACATACTCCTGACCCCTGCACTATATACTCTATGTTGTACATTACATACTCCTGACCCCTGCACTATATACTCTATGTTGTACATTACATACTCCTGACCCCTGCACTATATACTCTATGTTGTACATTACATACTCCTGACCCCTGAACTATATTCTCTATGTTGTACATTACATACTCCTGATCCCTGCACTATATACTTTGTTGTACATTACATCCTCCTGACCCCTGCACTATATACTCTATGGTGTACATTACATACTCCTGACCCCTGCACTATACACTCTATGTTGTACATTACATCCTCCTGACCCCTGCACTATATAATCTATGTTGTACATTACATACTCCTGACCCCTGCACTATATACTCTATGTTGTACATTACATACTCCTGACACCTGCACTATATACTCTATGTTGTACATTACATACTCCTGACCCCTGCACTATATACTCTATGTTGTACATTACATACTCCTGACTTCTGCTCTCCCCCCTCCCCCCACTGCTATATATACACATAATATGGATTCTCTTTTGTTACACCCATTTCCTCCCAGCTGGTCATTTTATATCGGATGATGTGATTGGAGCACAGACTTTTACATGGTGATAATAATGTGATAATTTTCTCCAACTTTGGACCCTTAAACAGAAAGTGATAATGAGGGAGGAGTCAATACCCCAATGATGGTGGTCTTCAGGATCAGTCCAGTCTTCATCTTGGATGTTCTCCCCCCATCCTCACCCTCTGACCTCTGGTGGGGCTCAGCCCCGCTGTTCTTCATGACTAAATCATGGACTAAATAAGGAAGTGCAGTACTTCTTGTGTTGGGAAGATGGCGATGAGTGATAGAGGGGGTGGGGACCCTCGTCCTATAATCCCCTCATCACTGTCCCTCCTATAAAAGACAGTTCTGGTTGTTTCCTCACTCTCTGACTAAGGTCCATGAATAAAGAAATGACCTGGTAGGAGATCAGAGGAGCCATTTCCTTGTTCCCTTGAGGGTAGAATGGTAAGCTCCTCAGAGACCAAGCTGCCTGGTGTGGGCGGAGTCCTGGTTTGGGGGAACCAATCAGCTCCTGTCTAGTAATCCTCTTTGTCTTTGTATTTTAGTCCATGGCCGGGAGATGAGGAAAACCTCCGAGGATTGTCTCACTTTGTCTCCAGACTGGAAAGTAGAAGATGAGGACATCACACAGTATAGTCCAGGAGAAAACCCGGCTCCCTCCAATGTCCATCCGGCACCACCCAGTGTAGATGGACCATCGGATTCCTCGTATCCTGAGGAACCTCAGACTGTGCGGGACTGGGCCGGCCTTCCAACAGGGAAGAGGTTCTCCTGTACTGAGTGCGGGAAGAGGTTCCGTTCTACATACCATCTTAATGTGCATAAAAGATCTCACACAGGGGAGAAGCCATATTCCTGTCCTGAGTGCGGGAAATGTTTTTCACAGAAGTCCAGTCTTTACACACATCAGAGATCTCACATAGGGGAAAAGCCGAATTCCTGTCCTGTGTGCGGGAAATGTTTTTCATTGAAGTCCAATTTTCACACACATCAGAGAAACCACACGGGGGAAAAGCCATATTCCTGTCCTGAGTGTGTGTTAGGTTTTTCAGAGAAGTCCCATCTTTCCAGTCATCAGCAATCTCACACAGGGGAGAAGCTGTATTCCTGTCCTGAGTGCGGGAAATGTTTTTCAGAGAAGTCCAATCTTCACACACATCAGAGATCTCACACAGGGGAGAAACCATATTCCTGTCCTGAGTGCGGTAAATTTTTTTTAGATAGGCCCAGTCTTTCCGAACATCAGAGATCTCACACAGGAGAGAAGCCGTATTCCTGTTCTGAGTGTGGAAAATGTTTTTCAGGCAAGTCCACTCTTAATATGCATCAGAGATCTCACACGGGGGAGCAGCCATATTCCTGTCCTGAGTGTGGGAAATGTTTTTCACAGAAGTCCCATCTTTATACACATCAGAGATCTCACACAGGGGAAAAGCCATATTCCTGTCCTGAGTGTGGGAAATGTTTTTCACAGAAGTGCAATCTTTACGCACATCAGAGATGTCACACGGGGGAGAAGCCATATTCCTGTGTTGAGTGTGGGAAATGTTTTTCAGGTAAGTCCAGTCTTAATAAACATCAGAGATCTCATACGGGGGAGAAGCCGTATTCCTGTTTTGAGTGCGGGAAATGTTTTAAACAGAAGTCCCATCTTTGCAGTCATCAGAAGTCTCACACGAGAGATGATTTATTCTTGTCCTGAGTGCGGGAATTGTTTTTCACAGAAGTACTATCTTTCCAGACATCAAAGATCTCACACTGGCAGAAGCCATATTCCTTTCCTAAGTGTGGGAATGTTTTTGAGCTAAGACCAATCTTTCCATTCATCAGAGATCTCACACGAGTGAGAAGCCACTTTCCTGTCCTGAGTGCGGGAAATTTTTTTTACAAAAGTCCAGTCTTTAAAACTATCAGAGATCTCACATGCGGAAGAAGCTACTTTCCTGTCCTGTTTGCGCAAAATGTTTTCCACGGAAGTTCAATCTTTACACACATCAGAGATGTCACACGGGAGAAGCCATATTCCTGTCCTGTGTACGGGAAATGTTTTTCACAAAAGTCTGATCTTTACAGACATTAGAGATCTCACACGGGGGAGAAGCTGTATTCTTTTTTTGTGTGCGGGAAATGTTTTTTTTAGAAATCTGATCTTTCCAAACATCAGACATCTCACACAGGGAGAAGCCATACTCCTGAGTGTGGGAAATGTTTTTCATATACAGGTGAAACTTAAAAAATGAGAATATGGTGCAAAAGTTCATTTATTTCAGTGCAGCAACTTAAAAGGTGAAACTAATATATGAGACTCATTCCATGCAAAGCAAGATAGTCCAAGCCGTGATTTGTCATCATTGTGATGATTATGGCTTACAACTCATGAAAACCCCAAATCCACAATCTCAGAAAATGAGAATATTGTGAAAAGGTGGAATATTCTCGGCTCAAAGTGTCCCACTCTAATCAGCTCATTCAGCCATAACACCTGCAAAGGGTTCCTGAGCCTTTCAATGGTCTCTCAGTCTGGTTCAGTAGGAATCATAATCATGGGAAAGACTGCTGACCTGACACCATCACTGACACCCTCCATAAGGAGGGAAAGCCTCACAAGGGAATTGCAGAAGAAGTTGGATGTTCCCAAAGTGCTGTATCAAAGCACATTAATAGAAAGTTATGTGGAAGGGAAAAGTGTGGAAGAAAAAGGTGCACAAGCAGCAGGGATGTCTGCAGCCTGGAGAGGATTGTCAGGAAAAGGCCATTCAAAAGTGTTGGGGACTTTCACAAGGAATGGACTGAGGCTGGAGTCAGTGCATCAAGAGCCAACACACACAGACGGATCCTGGATATGGGCTTCAAATGTCGTATTCCTCTTGTCAAGCCGCTCCTGAACAACAAACAACGTCAGAAGTGTCTTACCTGGGCTAAAGAAAAACAGACCTGGTCTGCTGCTCAGTGGTCCAAAGTCCTCTTTTCTGATGAGGGCAACTTTTGCATCTCATTTGGAAACCAAGGACGCCGAGTATGGAGGAAGAATGGAGAGGCACAAGGACCCCGAGTATGGAGGAAGAATGGAGAGGCCCAAGGACCCGGAGTATGGAGGAAGAATGGAGAGGCCCAAGGACCCGGAGTATGGAGGAAGAATGGAGAGGCCCAAGGACCCGGAGTATGGAGGAAGAATGGAGAGGCCCAAGGACCCCGAGTATGGAGGAAGAATGGAGAGGCCCAAGGACCCCGAGTATGGAGGAAGAATGGAGAGGCCCAAGGCCCCCGAGTATGGAGGAAGAATGGAGAGGCCCAAGGACCCCGAGTATGGAGGAAGAATGGAGAGGCCCAAGGACCCCGAGTATGGAGGAAGAATGGAGAGGCCCAAGGACCCCGAGTATGGAGGAAGAATGGAGAGGCACACACTGCAAGATGCTAGAATTCCAGTGTGAAGTTTCCACAGTCTGTGTTGATTTGGGGAGCCATGTCATCTGCTGGTGTTGGTCCTCTGTGCTTCATTAAGTCCAGGGTCACCGCAGCCGTCTACCAGGAGATTTTGGAGCACTTCATGCTTCCTTCCGCAGACGAGCTTTATGGGGAGGCTGACTTCATTTTCCAGCAGGACTTGGCTCCGCCCACACTGCCAAAAGCACCAAAACCTGGTTCAATGACCGTGGGATTACTGTGCTTGATTGGCCAGCAAACTCACCTGACCTGAACCCCATAGAGAATCTATGGGGCATTGCCAAGAGAAAGATGAGAGACATGAGACCGAACAATGCAGAAGAGCTGAAGGCCGCTATTGAAGCATCCTGGTCTTCCATAACACCTCAGCAGTGCCACAGGCTGATAGCTTCCATGCCACGCCGCATTGAGGCAGTAATTGCTGCAAAAGGGGCCCCAACCAAGTACTGAGTACATATGCAGCTTCTACTTTTCAGAGGTGCGATATTGTTCTATGTACAATCCTTGTTTTATTGATTGCATGGAATATTCTCATTTTCTGAGATTGTGGATTTGGGGTTTTCATGAGCTGTAAGCCATAATCATCACAATGATGACAAATCACGGCTTGAACTATCTTGCTTTGCATGGAATGAGTCTCATATATTAGTTTCACCTTTTAAGTTGCTGCACTGAAATACATGAACTTTTGCACCATATTCTCATTTTTCGAGTTTCACCTGTATACCTCATGGCTGATCTTCATAATGGAAGAAACAGTTCATAAGGAGATCAGAGGTCCCCAAAGACATGGATGAAGTGTGGGACCGGGTCGGCCATTGATGGCAGGAGAAGAATAAAAATGGAGTCCTGCCCTGTGATTGGCTGAGTACATTTTGTGGTGGGAGATTTCACAAACACTTGGAGGTGTATGGAGAACAATGTTGAACGGATGTGACCGGCATTCTCCAGCTGGGAGGAGTTTTGGCCCTATTTTATTTCTTATGATCATTGGCTCCATCTAGTGGCCATAATATCATATTGGGCTAGTTTTACTGATGGAGATATTTCAGAAAAATCACCTCATTGTGGCCACTAGATGGAGCCGGCGATCATAGGAAATCACTGTGTTACTTAACATATGGCAGGATGTTGTCACAGCTGGAGGAATGATTGCCTCATTGGTCCAATGAATGTTCTATAAATAGAGCCCTTGGTTTCCTTCCTCAGACACGCCCCCATACTAATCGCTGAGGTCACACTCCCGCACCCTGAGGTCACACTCCAGCACCCTGAGGTCACACTCCCGCACCCTGAGGTCACACTCCCGCACCCTGAGGTCACACTCCCGCACTCTGAGACCGGTAAAACTTTATTTTGATGGTATTTATTCACCGCTGGAATTTTTATCTTTTTGCTATATAAATGAAAATGTCCAAACATTTTGAAAAAAAGTGTTTTTCTTATAACATTTTGCAAATAAATAATCTTTCTTCATAAATCTTGGCCAAAATGTATTCAGATATCTTTTTAGTAAAAAAAAAAAAAAATTAGTTTTTAACCAAAAATTATAATTTTTCCAAATAAAATTTACATTTTTGTTTTTTTGCACCCTTAAAGGCTGTAAAAGCAATAATTTCTCCTTCTCTCCGGCTGCATTCCTGCAGCCATTGAGAAATACTGTGAGAGCTGTGATTGATCACAGCTTGTCACATGGTACAAGTCTGTTGGGAATAGCCCTGTACCATGTGACCTCGGTGATCATTCACAGATTTCACTAGTAGTAAGCAATGATATCAGGAAGTGACATTCTCCTTACTACTATTCATGTGATCACTTGTCTTCAGTTCACTGGTCTTCCCAGTGAATGGCTGTGTAGGGAGGGGGGTGTCAGGACAAGTCTGATGATTGGAGGAGAGCAGACCGAGCTCCCAGCACAGCTACAGAACTGACCACACTGAGCTGTCATGCCTAGTGTGGTCAGGTTTAATAGGAAATCAGAGGGACTGTCAGGATCACCGGGGATCTCACACAAAGGAAGATATACAGAGAGAAGAGGAGACGTCTTCATACCAGGACATGGGACAGCCGGCACAGATCAGGAATAGGACATGTTGGAGGAACATATTCTTTGAAGGAGAAGTTCAGGCAAAGCTCTTTTGTCTGTACTTCTCCTGTGGATCAGAGGAGTGCAGTTCATTCTGATCTCCTGTGACCTGTTTTCAGGTGAAGCCCGCTGTCAGCTGACGTCACTCAGCCGGTCCAGTCTGGGGAAAGATCCCGACATCAGAGTCTGGACCAGCTGCACCCTCCCCCTCCACAGCCCAGTGAGTGTGGGGGGGGGCAGGGCAGAGAGCGGTGACTGATAGTCACCACCCTCTGCTCAGAACGGCTGTGAGAACTCATGGTCAGCAATCACGTGATCGCTGAGTTCTCACACTTGGACCCAGCGGGGGATGGGTGCAGCATCCACCTAGGGGCAAGGATGATTTTACAAAGTCAATAAATAAATGCCATACTTTTCTGGCCTTTAGATGGCGCTAAGTATCATAGAAATTAGAACCATCTTATTGCCAAATGTGGTATTCTCCATTTTATATCCATGGAAACCATTCACCCCGCTCAGCACAGAGCCTACTCCCTCTACTCCCCCCATCCCATTCACACAGAGGGAATGACAGGCACATTCACCGGGTGTATTGCTGTGCAATTGTTTTATGAACAGACTCCTAGATGATTACAGCTACTTATATAGGGCCATCAATTTACATATTACCCATCAGTCCCCGCCCCCGAGGAGCCTACAGTCTCAGGTCCTAACTCACATTCATACATACACATACTAGGGGCCAATATAGACAGGAGCCAATTACCTTCCAGCATATCTTTGGAGTGTGGGAGGAAACTGGAGTACCCAGAGGAAACCCACGCAGGCACAGGGAGAACATGCATACTCCAGACAGGTAGGGAAGTGGTTGGGATTCAAATCAATGACTAGAGCTGCTAGGAGGAAGTGCTAACCACTGAGCCACTGTGCTGCAGAATATGTTTCTATAAAGGTGGGAAGTATGTAGCAGTGAATAGACCTCCCAGCAATGTTATTACCAGGCTGCAGCTAGGGGGCGCTCTAATGTGTACAGTGTGACCCCAGCAGAGTGATCCCATCTAGCCCACATTAACCCTCTCACTGCCAGAGCTGTTTCTGCATGATTTTGCACACATGGGAAAATGCAGATTTTGGTCCTGAAGATGAGATAAACCCCCAAACATCTATTCTGTGACATCAGAGGCCCTGGAGAATACAATGGTGAGAGTTCTGATTTTTTTATGTCACATGATATTCACTCCATCAGTACAAAATACACTAAATGTAATGTTTGAGAACACAAATACATTATTTTACCAATTTGTTTGTAAAATATAAAAGATGAGGTTGTGCCAAGTCAATAGATAGCCAACATGTGCAGCCCTACAATGGGGTGTGCCATTGAGATGATGGAAAACGTTGTTACTGAACAATGGCCCCTAGGTGGCACTTGAACCCTTTCCCTGCCATGGATGTACTGATGTCCTACTGACCTACAGAACTGCCTCCAGCTGGTCAGGTGACTACAACATACTGTCATGGCTTCCCCCCTTCTGCTATGAGCGCCTGGTCTGCTGAGCTTCCCTCACCTCCACAGCCCATCTGCCTGTCCTCCAAGATGGCTCCCTGCAGCTCTAACATCCCCTTGCAGCACTTATCCCCCCACAGCACCCATCCCCCACAGCACTGATCCTCCCTCTGCTGCACTGATCCCCCCACAGCACCCGTCCCCCCTCCTCCCATCACTGTTCCATCTGTGGCTCCCCTGCATCTGGTTTCTTCTCTCCCCTCCCACTGGCTTCAGCTGCTGCAGGGGAGCCACAAGGAGATCAAAATGTCCAAATACTTCCCCATCACTAAAACTCCCTTCCTGTGCTGGGACCCCCTACCGATGCCCCAGCCCCCCTCTGTGCAGTGCTGCTGTCTGACTTCCCCTCCTGCCCCCCACACTGGCTGCTGCTGGGGTTGGAGATCAGTGTGGTGTTCCGGATGGAGAGTGGGGGGTTGGCATATCATGTTTACCAGCCCCTTCCTGAATGAACACAGTGAGTGATTGGTACTGATCACTCCTGTGGTCATTCACTGAAGCATAGTAAAGGGTGTTTCCTGGGCTTCAGTTTTGTGAATGAATAGGAGCCTCTGTACAGAATCTTCCTACAAATCCCACCCATAGAACAATATTGGAGATAACAGCAGTATTGTCCTCACCAATCACAGCCCGGATATTTCCCAGTACATGTCAGGAGGGGGAGGGGTTATAGTACAATAAGGGGCCCATAGACATGACATGACAGAGACCCTCATAGATATGACTGTGTCATCTGATCTATCAGGAAATGACCAGATTGGAGGACAGTCTCATGTCTGGGGGGTACCTGCACACAGTGGGGGCTCCTCAGGGGATATTGTGACTGGACGGGGCAGAATACCCTATAGGTCCCCCTCATAAACCAACACTGGGAGGAGTCTGTGTACTCCTCCCCCTCCCCTCTGCATACAATTAAAGTAGACCTGTCATGAGAGCAATATGTAGAAATCCTCCAAACCATCAGGAGACGGGTAAAGAGGATAAAAGACCATGGGAGAGATGGGACTGAGTGTAGTGATGGATTCCAGAAGGTGGGAGATGGTTCTAGAAGATGGGGAGAAGTACGGTGCATGTACTCACATCTGGGAGGTTGTGGGAACCCATCCAGGGATCAGACAACCTATCTGAGGACTTGTGGAGAATATGTCCCTCTCCTCACTGAAGTCAATGGGTGGTCACCCTCCATGGTCATCGGGGAATTCCGGATCATCATATACTAAGCAGGATTTGGATCCCGGGGAGAACTTTCACCCCAAGAAAAAATGAGGGTGAGGTCAGCAGAGGAGCCCATAGTAAAGGAGGAAACTCTGAAATGTTTTCTTCAGAAGGTCGGAGTTTACTGGACAAGTGAATGTAAAATACACCATCAACGCGTTTCATGGCTTCAAAGTGTCACTTCATCAGGACAGGTGTAAGAAGACGATATAAAAATAGGGAATGAAGTAACAGTCCAGTATATGGTATTATAAAGACCCGAGTCACATACAATTCATGGACAGGACTGAGATTTATAGCATTCAGGATTTGTATGATGTTAGACAAGGTGAAGAGATATATGGAGAGGATGATCAATACATGGAGAAATCAATCTATTCTATCATAGAAGGGAATCAATAGATCAATAAATGACATCAACCAATCAATAAGATCAAAATGAAAAAAACACTCTCCTAAAAAATTAAATACAATTCCCCACAGCACTACCAACACCTTCACCCCCAAAGATGTACAAAAAATCAAAAACAGAAAATGCTGTACAATAAACCCTCAAAAGCTATGTGCAGTCCAAAACCCACAAGT
Source organism: Staurois parvus (assembly GCF_062004578.1). Lineage (NCBI taxonomy): Eukaryota > Metazoa > Chordata > Amphibia > Anura > Ranidae > Staurois > Staurois parvus. Next base: position 1,365,681 of record NW_028317987.1, read on the forward strand.
CCCTTAGGGAAGTGACGTCAACGCGCACACGAGAACCGGAAGTTGACCGGCGGCCATTTTGGATGAGGGCGGATCGTCTGATTTCCCCTGGGCACTTCCTTGTTTGCTGCAAAACTTTTCCTAATACCTTTTAAAGCGGTTTTTATACTGTCAAAATGTGAGCACCTTAATTAAAGTTATTTTTAAGATTGGTTCTGGCGGTATTATGCTATTTGTGTTTCCTGTATGCTTATATTGATATGGAATGGATATATGGAGTTCCAAGGCTGGTGGATCTTGGTGGTAATATGAAGGCAGACTATATGGAGTAAAGACCGATAGGAGGACTGTCTCCCACCTTCCTTTGGGAAAGATATATGAAAAAGCTTCCTTTTTTTTGAATATTGGTAAGGGTATGCATTCCTTATTTAGAAGTGTCACAGTGCTGGTTGGATATAAGCACTGAAGAGTGATTCACATTCACGTGGTTTTTCATTATTTTGGCTTCACAGTTTTTTTTTTTCACTTTTTCACTGATTTAATGTGATTGGGTATACACTTGAATAAAGTCACTATTATTTGGATATATATAAAAGGATAATGCACTATGTGAATATTTTTTCTTTTTGAGGTATATTAACGGAGGAATTTTTGAACACAAGAAGTTGATTTAAAGATTGGACTTGTGGGTTTTGGACTGCACATAGCTTTTGAGGGTTTATTGTACAGCATTTTCTGTTTTTTGATTTTTTAATCAATAAGATCCATTTCATGGGATAGATTTATCATTCTGTGCACTGGTTATGTTGGAGGATCAAACCGTGATCACTGGATATTGGAAACATTCCTATTGATCTGATGATTGCTGGCATGGATTCCTGATTGATTATTGCTGGGAATAAAGTCCAATAAACACGCAAAATCTCTTCATATTCCATGGAATAAATATGTGTAGAATAGTTTGGATTTGATGGAATAAATCTCTATAAAAAGACTTTGTGGGGTTGGTTGGTTCTTTTCTATTCCTCTCTAGGTCTGGATTTCAGGAAGAAGAAACAATTCCTCCAATTTCTAGTGGATGGTGAGGAGGGGAGAGATTTGGGGGAGTTTTGTACATACAGGAGGTAATAGAGAGAATCCGGCTAGTAATTGATGAGAGGAGATTTCACTGGAGAGTTCCATTGAAGAAAATTCAGGGCTGGGGGCACTGCTGGGGCCTGGAGGGTTCTGATTGGACCACCAGTACATGTGTCATTAATCTGGGGGTGTGCACTGCTGAGGCCTGGAGGGTTCTGATTGGACCACCAGTACATGTGTCATTAATCTGGGGGTGTGCACTGCTGGGGCCTGGAGGGTTCTGATTGGACCACCAGTACATGTGTCATTAATCTGGGGGTGTGCACTGCTGGGGCCTGGAGGGTTCTGATTGGCCCAACAGTACACGTGTCATATAAATCTGGGGGTGTGCACTGCTGAGGCCTGGAGGGTTCTGATTGGACCACCAGTACATGTGTCATATTAATCTGGGGGGGGGGGGTGCACTGCTGGGGCCTGGAGGGTTCCGATTGGATCACCAGTACACGTGTCATATTAATCTGGTGATGTGCACTGCTGGGGCCTGGAGGGTTCTGATTGGACCACCAGTACATGTGCCATATAAATCTGGGGGTGTGCAATAAATCTCCCACTTTTGGTCTAAGTTCATTGCCAATGTGTATGCAATTGCACTGTGTGTAGGCAGATTGCATGCAGATTGTAAAGTAGCAGGTCTGCCAGACAGAGATCTGTGTGTGTGGAGGCTCAGCAGACCAGTCTGCAGACAAACTGTTGGCTGGTGGCAAGCTACCATTTGTTGTGTGTCTGGTGTGGGGGTGTGTGGACAGTGGAAGAGTGATTAACATCGGGGTTCTGGCTTGTAGGGTAGCTGGAGGAATCCTGGAAGGGTGTGCCGATTGCTAGACTGCTCCCCAACCCTTAGAGTGCACAAGATTGTATATAAGATGTGTATCTGCCTGTGTGTGGTCAGCCAGCTGGATTGGAGAGTCTCCCTCTAGTGGTGACCAGAGGTAGTGCGGGCTGTGAATGTGTATCATGGCCAGTCTTATATGCTCAGAGTCCCCCTCACTCCCTCTGTACCCCAGTCACACATGTGCACGCCTCGGTTATCTAGTCGCTGTGGGCGTGTTTTTATCCGTGACACACCCTATAACTGATGGCCTGGTGGAGCTTCCCCAGTCCTCTAAGGGGCACTCTCCATTTGAGTTACTCTATGGGAATCATCCTCAGAAGCTCCTAGACATAGCCAAGGAAACCTGGGAGGGGGAGCAGACACCCCACAAAAGTGTCATTGAGTATATCGCTCATATGCAGGACAGGATTACAGCGATCACGTCTATTGTAGAGGAACACGAAGTTCACATCCAGGAAACCCAACAAAGAATATACAATGGGGTTTTCTCATCTGGTGACCGGGTCCTGGTGTTGGTTCCCACTGTTGAAAGCAAGTTCCTGGCTAAGTAAAAGGGTCCTTTGAAGCGGTTATAATAGTTGGGGAATTACAAAGTATATGAATCGGATAATAGAAATCCTGAGCAGATATACCATGTACACCAGTTATGCCCTGAAGGGAAATGTATGTCTTTTAGGTCTGTCATTTTGTTTTCCCCTCCACTCCATTCTTGTATTAATTGTTTGGTATTATACCCAGAATGAGTTAATGAAAATATGCTATGTTAGGTTAGCCTTGGTAGAGGAGATAGTATCCAATTATTTCTTTATACTAACAGCACCTGTTTCTGTTATGATATAATTAAAAGTCCAATACTTCTGTCCCATGGGAAAATAACTGTTGGATACTTGTAACTGATTTCAAGGCCTGAGAAAGTCATGTTCATAGCCTTGACAAGTATCTAGCGAGATTCTATTGTATGTAGTAGATAAGTGTTTTAAAACAATGTAGAAACTTTCTTTATTGTTGGGAAAATGAAACCCCGTTTCTCATCACTTTTCAGAATTGACGTCAATGTTGTCTTTTTGTATTCATCCAATCAATTACTGACAACTCAGCTTTTTGATACTCTGTGCCCCCCACCTTTCTTATTTCTGTTATATTAATTTTCTTCCCGCTAATAAACTTGAGAGATTGATTTTACCTATCACTGTGTGTATGTGTATGTCTGTTGTCTTTTCTGAGATGAAGTCAATCTCCCCGACACGTCGTACCTTCAACAGCCTGATAAAGACTGATAGCCAGGGGCTATCGACAACCTTTCATGCCCCTGGAAGGAAAGGGTGGCACTGACTGTGGGGTCTGCCCCTGTAACTCCTGGGAGTACTGAGTCCCCTCTAGTCCCTGAAGTCACAATTCCAGACAGACTGTCTCATTCCAAAAGCAGGGAGCTAGAGAGTTCCTGATAAGGAGCAGAGACACATTTTCAGAGTTACCTGGTATGACTTCAGTGGTTTAGGATGATATTATTGAACCTGGGGACCGTGACAAACTCAAACCATACCGATTCCTGAAGCCAGGAGAAAGGACATCAATGGCAAAGTCAAGAGGATGCTGGAGCTAGACATCATTGAGGGGTCTAATAGTGGCTGGTCTAGTCCTATCATTTTAGTCCCAAAACCAGACGGTGCTTTGAGGTCCTGTAATGACTTCAGAAAGATTAATTCAGTGATAGCCTATCTGGATGACATAGTGATACATAGCACTGAATGGGACTCTCACTTGCCCCATTTCCAGGTGGTCTTGGATTCTCTCTTCAAGGAAGGTTTTATGGCAAAACTTGGGCAGTGGCCATTTTTTGTTCTGTTGAATTGTTGGGGAGGAGACACACTGGACACCTTGGCTGCCATTGTGCTATACGCTGGGTGTCCGGTGCGCTCCTGTACCTTTAACCACTTCCAGACCGGACACTTTTACCCCCTTCCTGACCAGGGCAATTTTCAGCTTTCAGCGCTATCACACTTTGAATGACAATTGCGCAGTCATGCAACACTGTACACAAATTAATTTTTTACCATTTTTTTGAGACAGATAAAGCTTTATTTTGGTGGTATTTATTCACCACTGGGATTTTTATTTTTTTTGCTATGTAATGAAAAAGTCCAAATATTTTGAACAAAAGTGTTTTTTTTATAAAATTTTGCAAATAAATAATATTTCATCATAAATCTTAGCCAAAATGTATTCCGTTATCTTTTTAGCAAAAAAAAAAAAAATAAGTTTATAACCAAAAATTATAATTTTTAAACTTTTTTTTTTATATTTTTATTTTATTTTTGTATATTATTATTTTTTATTTATTTATTTCTTTTTACATACTGTCACCCTAGCAGTACAGTGTCACCATGGTGACACTGTACTACTTGTGGGGGGTGATGAAGATTTTTTTTTTTTTTTTTTACTGATTGCTTTTATACCCATATAGGATGTAAAAGCAATCATTTCTCTTTCTCTCTGTCTGCATTCCTGCACTCATTGAGAAATACTGAGTGAGCTGTGATTGGTCCCAGCTTGTCACATGGTACAAGGCTGTTGTGAATAGCCTTGTACCATGTGACCTCTGTGATCATTCGTAGATTTCACACATAGTAAGCAATGATGTCACAAGTGACATCTTGCTTACTACTTTGCATGTGATCACTGATTGGCCAATCAGTGATCGCATGATCGGGACCTCTTACAGAGGGCCCGTCCGACGATCGGTGTTTCACTGTGTCCGGAGGACACAGCGGGCACCGGATCGCGGTGCTGTGCGCTCCCAGGGAGCGCGCACAAGCAGGGTGCGGGGAGGCCGTTCATAAACGTCCACCTGACCCTGCAGTGCCACCGTCCGGCCGTTTATATACAACAGCCGGACGGGAGGTGGTTAAAGAGGGGTGGGCTCCCTCAGGTCCCCCTGCCCTTGGTCTATACAATAAACCCGTTTTTAAGGCATACTGTTAGACGGGGTAATTAGGTTTGTTTGCAGGCTGGCTGGCAAGTTGAGCCGGGAATGTTTCTCTTTTGTTGTGTGACATGCGTTGCCCGTTCAAGTGCTCCTTGCTGTGAAGGCCAGTTATAGACTGGGGCAGCGGCCATTTCTTGTCCTATCAGGGTGAGCAAGCCCAGTGCTTGTCAGTCTCCAAAGATGCAGTTTTACAGCTTCCACCAACCTTCCATCTCTCCCAGACATGACTTGTCTGTTCCCAGGTATGAGAGCTCTGACTGCATGTTTCTGGTGAGTATAAATTACACCCAGGGAGAGGCGTGAAACCTGAGCTGGACCAAGGATCAGAGATCCCTAAAAGTGTATGAGAGGAGCCTGGGAGATGTGTGAACCCAGAAGAGGATTTTCCCAGCTCCCTCTGAGACACTCTGCTACATACCCCCCCTTGTTTCATCCCCAGGGTTGGCACAGCTGTGGCCCAACAGGAGTGAACCCGGGACCGGGCATCTACATTTCCTGTTCTGTTAGTGGATCCTGCTCAGATGCTCACACACTGTAGTTAATAGCAGACATTTTATTAGGTGCTCCTAGCTGCCATTATACATGTGTCTGCTCTAGAACTACAACCAAAGAGAGGCAATAACACAGTTGTACCAGTATCTAAGTAGTGAGACCCCTAGAGGCCATACACAGCATATAACATATTGCTACATCCTTTCTCTTTTAAATAAAAGAACAATGAAATATAACAAACACAAAATGGTTAAGTAGAACATAGCTATAAGTTAGATATAATCCTTGAGGTGAGCCGGCTTTCTGATTGTTCTGCCAGCTCTCGTAACATATGAGGTTTCTTCACAGAAATCTTGGTGTTCTTCTGATTCTGGCAGTCTATTTTCTGGGACTGTCTCTCTCTGCCTAGAGACCTCCCTATGCTCCTCAGCAGTCCCTGTTTCTTTGTTGCTGGTATTCATAGTCTCATTGCTTTGAGTGTCCATATACTGTTCCCAGGGCCCTGTATCATGTCCTTCTTGTGTTTTTCTCAGATGTCTCCGATTTCTCCTCCATCTTCTTCCTTCCTCTGTTATAATTTCATAGGATCGTGGTCCCAATTTCTGTACAACCTTCGCTTTTTTCCAGTGTTTGTCATATTTGCCTATTGGCTGAATCCGTACATTGTCATTGCTCTGGAGAACAGGCAGATCTTTTGCAGATTTATTATAATAGAAAGCTTGCCTATCTTGATTCTTCGTTAGTTTGGCTTTAACATTGCCCACAAGCTTTGGCTTTAGTAGTTGACCTGCAGTTGGTAGGGGAGTCCTTGTTCGTCTACTCATAAGCCGCTGTGCTGGACTGGTGTCTAGGCCTTGTGTGGGTGTGTTTCTGTGGTCCAGTATAGACAGGTATATCTCTGTACCTGCCTGTTTTGCCTTTTGCATGAGTCTTTTGGCTGTTTTTACTGCTGACTCGGCTTTACCATTACTCTGTGGATATCCAGGAGATGATGTCTGATGCTCAAATTCCCACCTCTCCCTGAATTTTTTGAATTCGTCCGATGTAAATTGAGCGGCGTTGTCAGAGAACACAATATCCGGAATGCCATATCTGGCAAAATGGGCCTTGAGTTTTTTAATTACTGTTTTGGCCCGTGTGTCCTGTAAGTAGTCTATCTCCCAGAAGTTGGAAAAATAGTCCACAGTTACCAGATATTCCTTGTCGTTCCACGTGAACAGATCTGTTCCTACTTTTGACCATGGTCTGTTTGGAATTGTATGTGGTTGCAATGTCTCTTTCGGTTGCTTATCATTGCACGATGCACATATTTCACACTGTGCTATAAAGTTTTTTATGTGGTCATTCATTCCAGGCCAATAAACATATTCTCGTGCACGACGTAGACATCCTTCTACACCTAAGTGAGTCGAGTGCAATCTTTCTATAATGTCTCTTCTAAGTGATTGTGGTATGACAGCTCTTTCTCCTTTAAAGATGATTCCATGCTGCACAGAGAGTTCATCTCTTATGTGAAAAAATGGAGAAACCTCCATTGGAGCATGCTGCTTGTGTTTTGGCCATCCCTTCAAGATGACAGTCGATAGGATCTGTAGAGTTTTATCTTCCGCTGTGCAGGTCTGTATTTGTTTCAGTCTGTCTTTTGAGACAGACAGATATTCACACATATTGATGCTTTCAATGTCTTTTTCTTCTTCATTTGTGATGGGTAAGTAAGCTCTGCTTAGGGCATCTGCAATCAGTAAATCCTTCCCTGGACAGTAACAAATGTTCAAATCATATTTCTGAAGCCTTAACAGCATACGCTGCAGTGTTTTTGGGGCATTCAGTAGTGGCTTCTTTGTAATACTTTCTAAAGGCTTGTGATCTGAATGCACCCCCACTTGTGGACCGTAGGTGTACTGGTGAAATTTCTCTAACCCAAATACTACCGCTAGTAGTTCCTTCTCGATTTGAGCGTATCCTTGCTCTGTTAGAGTTAACGCTCTGCTTGCATATGTGATTGGCTGTTTATCCTGCATTAGTGTGGCTACAAGGCCGGTTTCTGAGGCATCACATTGTACTACCACTGCTTGATCTGGATCAAAATATTTTAGCGTTGCTGCGTCTGCAATAGCATTTTTCACTGACTGAAAAGCAGTTTCATGGCTTTCTGTCCATTCCCAGAGTACGTCTTTGTGAGTTAGCTGTCTCAGTGGCTCACACATGTCTGATAAATGCTTGCAAAATTTGGAAAGATAATTCACCATGCCCAGGAATCGTTGTACTCCACGTATATCTGTAGGTGTCGGCATGTCCTGTATCGCCCTCACCTTCTCTGGATCGACTTTAACACCATTTGAGGTAAGAAGATGTCCAATATATGGTACTTCTGTCATTTTTAGTTTGAATTTTTCCAGGTTCAGTTTGATTTGTTTTTTTCTACATCTGTCTAAGAATTGTATCATCTTTTTATCGTGATCCTTTGTTGCGGATTCTAGATCATCACCTTCCCCAACTATTAGTATATCGTCTGCTATTATTTTTACTCCAGACAGTCCTTCCAAAGCTTGCATCAATTTTTGTTGGAACACTTCTGGAGCTGGGCTTACTCCCATTGGCATTCTAAGCCACTTATAGCGTCCAAATGGGGAAGAAAATGCTGTTAATAAACTTGATTCTTTATCCAGTTCCACATGCCAGAACCCATTTTTCACATCACATACCAAAAATATTTTAGCCTTTGATAGATCTGGTAGAATATCTTCTATTGTTGGCATTGGATAGTGATTTATTTTAAGGGCCTTGTTCAGTGGCTTAGGATCAATGCATATTCTTAACTTGCCTGATGGTTTTTTCACTATCACCAAACTGCTTATCCAGTCTGTGCTTTCCTGTACCGGTGCTATCATACCTCTGCTGTGCAGATCCTGCAGTGCTTTCCTGTACTGGTGCTATCATACCTCTGCTGTGCAGATCCTGCAGTGCTTTCCTGTACTGGTGCTATCATACCTCTGCTGTGCAGATCCTGCAGTGCTTTCCTGTACTGGTGCTATCATACCTCTGCTGTACAAATCCTGCAGTTCCTCTTTAAGCGGTTGCATTAAGGCTACAGGTACTCTTCTTGTAGGCAGTCTGGTAGGCTGTATTGTGTGATCAATTTCTAGTTTGTATTTACCTTCCAGGCACCCATCACCTTCAAATAAATCAGCATACTCTGTTTTTATGTGGTGAAAATCCAAAATGTATTCTGCCTTTTGTTTCGGATTTTGAGTATTCTCAGACACTTCCAGAGCCATGATGTTATGGGACTGCACCTTTATTAAGTCCATAGCCTGAACTGCTTTAACTCCCAGCAAAGGAATGTGATGGTCCTCCTGCAACACAGTAAACTCCACTCTGTAGCTCTTTCTGTTACGTGGATTTCTTCATTGTAGCTTGCATGTTCCCATGGGTTTCAGAACACTTTTGTTGTACATGACCAGTACCTTATCAGTGGGCTCAATGGGAACCTGTTTGTTAAGCAGAGTAAATGGAATGACATTGCAGCTTGCTCCACAATCCAGCTGAAATCTTATGGGCTTTTCATCCACCATAAATATGGCAAAGAGCTGCTTTGCATCATTGGCTACTGGCTGTTTGACTACATTGACGTTCTCTGTTGCAGACTGCAGCTGCAGCCATGTGATGCCCTCTGTGCTGTCCTCGTCTGTGTCCTGGGTCACTGTGCTGTCCTCGTCTGTGTCCTGGGTCACTTTGCTGTCCTCGTCTGTGTCCTGGGTCACTGTGTGGACTTGTCTGTACTGTTTGCTGGTTTTGAATCTGCACACAGCTGAAAAGTGGTTCATCTTGCCACAAGTCCTGCAGGACTCCCCATACGCTGGACATTTCTCTTTGTCTCTTTCATGTCTTTTGCCACAGTATTTACACCGGACTGAGCTCACAGGGAGCCTGGACCTTGCTCTGCCTTTCACAGATACTGCATGTACTGAGGCATCACTGGTGCCCTCCATCATCTTCAGCCTGTCTTTAGTCAGCTCTGCAGCCCTGCAGATTTGTATACATTTCTCCAAAGCCAGCTCTTCCTCCCTCAGTAATCTTTCTCTGAGGTGAGAGTCTCTGATGCCACACACTATCCTGTCTCGGATAAGGGAGTCCCTGATGTCCCCAAATCCACAGGTTGCAGCCAGTCTCCTCAGCTCTGTCACATATCTGTCCACACTGTCCCCAATCTCTTGATTCCTTGAGAAGAACTTGTATCTCTCCACCGTCTCATTCTTTTTGGGGTCACAGTGCTTATCAAATGCTTGCAGTATGTCTGTCAGTGCCATGCTGTCTGTGAGCAGGGTCTCGGCTAGTTCTCTGCCTTTTTCCCCAATCAAGTAATAAAACAGCTTTACTTCCCTCTGCTCATCTCTGGGTGCCACTGTCAGGTCCACATACAGAGTAAACTCTTCCTTCCAGTGTCTCCATGTCTGTGAGAGATTGGAAGAAGTGACATCCAGTCTCTGAGGGGGTTTCAGGCCACTCTCCATAGTGCAGTCTGATAGGGACTCTGTACTTACAGTTGCTGATTCTCTGTACAGTTCTAGTGTCACACAATCTGTATTTGTAGACAGAAGACTTGCTATTCAGGGGTCCAGTGCCCAGCTGCCACCATGTTCTGTTAGTTGATCCTGCTCAGATGCTCACACACTGTAGTTAGTAGCAGTCATTTTTATTAGATGCTCCTAGCTGCCATTATACATGTGTCTGCCTAGAACTACAACCAAAGAGAGGCAATAACACAGTTGTACCAGTATCTAAGTAGTGAGACCCCTAGAGGCCATACACAGCATATAACATATTGCTACACTGCACATCCATTAATTTCATTTTTAATTTTCTCTGCAGATCTCCTGCAGCCTAATAGCTCCCATTTTCCTCTCTATGTCTCAGCAGATCTCCTGCAGCCTATTAGCTCCCATTTCCCTCTCTATGTCTCAGCAGATCTCCTGCAGCCTATTAGCACCCATTTCCCTCTCTACGTCTCAGCAGATCTCCTGCAGCCTATTAGCACCCATTTCCCTCTCTATGTCTCAGCAGATCTCCCGCAGCCTATTAGCACCCATTTCCCTGTCTATATCTCAGCAGATCTCTCGCAGCCTATTAGCTCCCATTTCCCTCTCTACATCTCAGCAGATCTCCTTCAGCCTATTATCACCAATTTCCCTTTCTATGTCTCAGCAGATCTCCTGCAGCCTATTAGCGCCCATTTCTCTTTCTATGTCTCAGCGGATCTCCTGCAGCCTATTAGCTCCCATTTCCCTTTCTATGTCTCGGCAGATCTCCTGCAGCCTATTAGCTTCTATTTCCCTATATGTCTCAGCGGATCTCCTGCAGCCTATTAGCTCCAATTTCCCTATATGTCTCAGTGGATCTCCTGCAGCCTATTAGCTCCCATTTCCCTTTCTATGTCTAAGCGGATCTCCTGCAGCCTATTAGCGCCCATTTCCCTCTCTATGTCTCAGCGGATCTCCTGCAGCCTATTAGCGCCCATTTCCCTTTCTACGTCTCAGCAAAATGGTGCAATTAAAATATTTACAGAAAAAGATGTAACAAAGATATAAAGAGAACAATAAAACAACAGAGAAATAAAAGAAAGGAGTTCAGAAGGCAGGATACTTGCAATGTCCTTGGTTTAGCAGAGTCCAATTGTCTGAACAAAAAGATTGCCTTGGCTCTCAAGTCTGTTAGATGGTTCCTGATTGATGTTACACGAGAGCTGTCTTCTCCAGGCTGTCAGTCTTTTTCTATCATATTAAAGGGGTGTCTCCTGAGAACAAATGACCAATCATCCAGTTTGGGGAGGGGTGTTAGGCGGTAACCAAGGTTATGACCAAATCCCTTCCAATTTCATACTAAGGTCAATAACCTTCAATAGGTACAGGCAGCATCCTAGCAACTGGCAGATTAATATTCAGAATTATATTCCAAACACAAAGATACCAAACATAGCGCACCCTTGTCACCCAGGAGGAAAGAGACTGCTTCTTCTCTCTTGTAGGCACTAATATAGTGATGTAAGGTCTTGTGTGACTCATATTAAAGTGACCCGTCCGAATATATACTTCATATTAATGTGCCCAGTTCCTGCTGAAGTGTATGAATTGTATGAAAACTGTCTCTTGTGGAATGTACGTTTTATGGCACGCTCTGCCCTAATGGCCTAACAGGTCATGACTGACTGAGTTATTGTTTTATGATCCAGCAGAGGGAAGTGGTTTTCCAGCAGACCCCCTGGAACCAGACTAATTAGAGGTGTACAGCCCTGGAGATGATCTATCTGTGTTTTATTTAGGATAAGAGATCCTGTTGACCTCCGTTCAACATACAGCTATGCATTCCATGGACAAAGGGAGGAGGGAGGACAGAAGGGAACATGGCAGAGACCTAACAAGATGGCTGTCATATACAGCGTCCATGCCTCTATGGCGCACAATCATCACAAAAGGAGGACATGATTCCTCTATATAGATCTTTATATCACCAGAGGGGTCACCAGCAGGAGGAAGGAGGTCCTGATTTCTCTATATAGATCGTTATATCACTAGAGGGGTCACCAGCAGGAGGAAGGAGGTCCTGATTCCTCTATATAGATCTTTATATCACTAGAGGGGTCACCAGCAGGAGGAAGGAGGTCCTGATTCCTCTATATAGATCCTATCACTAGAGGGGTCACAGGCAGGAGGAAGGAGGTCCTGATTCCTCTATATAGATCTTTATATCACTAGAGGGGTCACCGGCAGGAGGAAGGAGGTCCCGATTCCTCTATATAGATCCTATCACTAGAGGGGTCACAGGCAGGAGGAAGGAGGTCCCAATTCCTCTATATAGATCCTATCACTAGAGGGGTCACCGGCAGGAGGAAGGAGGTCCTGATTCCTCTATATAGATCTTTATATCACTAGAGGGGTCACCGGCAGGAGGAAGGAGGTCCCGATCCCTCTATATAGATCTTTATATCACTAGAGGGGTCACCAGCAGGAGGAAGGAGGTCCTGATTCCTCTATATTGATCCTATCACTAGAGGGGTCACCAGCAGGAGGAAGGAGGTCCTGATTCCTCTATATTGATCTTTATATCACTAGAGGGGTCACCAGCAGGAGGAAGGAGGTCCTGATTCCTCTATATAGATCTTTATATCACTAGAGGGGTCACCGGCGGGAGGAAGGAGGTCCTGATTCCTCTATATAGATCTTTATATCACTAGAGGGGTCACCAGCAGGAGGAAGGAGGTCCCGATTCCTCTATATAGATCTATATATCACTAGAGGGGTCACCGAAAGGAGGAAGGAGGTCCCGATTCCTCTATATAGATCCTATCACTAGAGAGGTCACCGGCAGGAGGAAGGAGGTCCCGATCCCTCTATATAGATCTTTATATCACTAGAGGGGTCACCGGCAGGAGGAAGGAGGTCCCGATTCCTCTATATAGATCCTATCACTAGAGGGGTCACAGGCAGGAGGTAGGAGGTCCCAATTCCTCTATATAGATCCTATCACTAGAGGGGTCACCGGCAGGAGGAAGGAGGTCCTGATTCCTCTATATAGATCTTTATATCACTAGAGGGGTCACCGGCAGGAGGAAGGAGGTCCCGATCCCTCTATATAGATCTTTATATCACTAGAGGGGTCACCGGCAGGAGGAAGGAGGTCCTGATTCCTCTATATTGATCCTATCACTAGAGGGGTCACCAGCAGGAGGACGGAGGTCCTGATTCCTCTATATTGATCTTTATATCACTAGAGGGGTCACCGGCGGGAGGAAGGAGGTCCTGATTCCTCTATATAGATCTTTATATCACTAGAGGGGTCACCGGCGGGAGGAAGGAGGTCCTGATTCCTCTATATAGATCTTTATATCACTAGAGGGGTCACCAGCAGGAGGAAGGAGGTCCCGATTCCTCTATATAGATCTATATATCACTAGAGGGGTCACCGAAAGGAGGAAGGAGGTCCCGATTCCTCTATATAGATCCTATCACTAGAGAGGTCACCGGCAGGAGGAAGGAGGTCCTGATTCCTCTATATAGATCTTTATATCACTGGAGGGGTCACCGGCAGGAGGAAGGAGGTCCCGATTCCCCTATATAGGTCTTTAAAACGCTAGAGGGGTCACCGGCGGGAGGAAGGAGGTCCCGATTCCTCTATATAGATCTTTATATCACTAGAGGGGTCACCAGCGGGAGGAAGAAGGTCCCGATTCCTCTATATAGATCCTATCACTAGAGGGGTCACAGGCAGGAGGAAGGAGGTCCCAATTCCTCCATATAGATCCTATCACTAGAGGGGTCACCGGCAGGAGGAAGGAGGTCCTGATTCCTCTATATAGATCTTTATATCACTAGAGGGGTCACCGGCAGGCGGAAGGAGGTCCTGATTCCTCTATATAGATCTTTATATCACTAGAGGGGTCACCGGCGGGAGGAAGGAGGTCTTGATTCCTCTATATTGATCTTTATATCACTAGAGGGGTCACCGGCGGGAGGAAGGAGGTCCTGATTCCTCTATATAGATCTTTATATCACTAGAGGGGTCACCGGCAGGAGGAAGGAGGTCCTGATTCCTCTATATAGATCTATATATCACTAGAGGGGTCACCGAAAGGAGGAAGGAGGTCCCGATTCCTCTATATAGATCCTATCACTAGAGAGGTCACCGGCAGGAGGAAGGAGGTCCTGATTCCTCTATATAGATCTTTATATCACTAGAGGGGTCACCGGCGGGAGGAAGGAGGTCCCGATTCCTCTATGTAGATCTATATATCACTAGAGGGGTCACCGGCGGGAGGAAGGAGGTCCCGATTCCTCTATGTAGATCTTTATATCACTAGAGGGGTCACCGGCAGGAGGAAGGAGGTCCCGATTCCTCTATATAGATCTTTATATCACTAGAGGGGTCACCGGCAGGAGGAAGGAGGTCCCGATTCCTCTATATAGGTCTTTATATCACTAGAGGGGTCACCGGCAGGAGGAAGGAGGTCCCGATTCCTCTATATAGATCTTTCTATCACTAGAGGGGTCACCGGCAGGAGGAAGGAGGTCCCGATTCCTCTATATAGATCTATATATCACTAGAGGGGTCACCGGCAGGAGGAAGGAGGTCCTGATTCCTCTATATAGATCTTTATATCACTAGAGGGGTCACCAGCTGGAGGAAGGAGGTCCTGATTCCTCTATATAGATCTTTATATCACTAGAGGGGTCACCGGCAGGATGAAGGAGGTCCTGATTCCTCTATATAGATCTATCACTAGAGGGGTCACCAGCAACCTCATGTAGAATACTGTGTCCAGTTCTGGAGACCTCACTTACATAAAGGTATTGATAAGATAGAACGAGTCCAGAGACGGGGAATACAAATAGTGATATCAGGAGAGACTTCAGGAACGTAACATGTCCAGTCTGGAGGAGAGAAGGGAAAGGGGAGACATGACTGAAACCTTTACATACAACAAGGGAGTGAATAAGGTTCAGGAGGGCAGGATTTTCAATATGAAACCAAAATGAAGAACACGGGACATGACCTCCAACTAACTGGAGGAAAGTTCACAACTAATCTCAGAAAGTATTATTTTACTGAAAGAGTAGTAGATGCTTGGAATACATTTCCAGTAGAGGTAGTGAGCCAGTGACAAATCACAGAGATCATCACAATAGTACACAATGAATGAAAGCCATTCATTGTGTACAAATGTCATGTGATCACTGTGATTGGTCACAGCAATCACATGGTACTGGGCTGGCCTGGTACAATGATTTGTCATCTGGTGGACACAGCAGGTGACATATCAAGATACAGCAGAGCCACTAGACTTGGAGGACTTCATATGATGTCCACCCAGGATGGGAGAGATCCCGCTCAGCTGTCATTCTGCTATAGGCCTGGTGGGAAGCAATTCATTACAGGGGACACTGTACAGGTTCTATATGTAGTCTCATGGGTCCCTGTGGAAGTCCATGTGTGGACATTCCTACCTATGATAAATGACAGGCTAAACCCACCTGGAGACTTTCTCCACACCTGGAGTGTGCTGAGTTCTTGGAGAACGTCTACACAGTGTTTCCAGATTGGCTTTATCACCCCAACGAGCTCGCTCCAGTTCATGGATGTCATCATTATGTTTGGAGGATCTCACCAGTCAGGAGCCTTTCCTGTCATCCTACATGTTCCCTTCTGAGGATTGTTCTATCCTTCCAAACAAATGTATGAAATCATGGATGAGTCCTCCTTCTATGTGATCTAGAAGATCTTCAATCACAATGTCTTTATGGATGAAGTGGATGGCCCAGTTTATATATTATTTATTGCTTTACAGCTTTATTCCCTCCAGGATTCATTCTTTATTTATAGAACCATTCAAGGAAGTGTTCTTACTGTGAGAGATCTCCACCACCATTCCTCTGTGACCATTACATCCTTGTCATTTATGTCTAACATCTTCATTATCAGTGGATTGATAGATATTATTATACTTTAGGATATATATTTGCATTTTCTTCAACAAAAAGATACATTTCGGAGGTATCTGTTTCATTGGGTTTACCTTTGTTTTTAACTTGTGTTCTGTGTCTTTAAGACTTTTCTTTATGTAATGAAATATCTTTGTTAAACAGTTGGCTGCAAAAGATCTAGATTTATTTTTCTTACTTTTTAAAATAATTGTTGATCTTCTGTGGTAGCCCTCAAAGGTAGATATTATACAGGAATGGCTATTATGAGACATTTTGAGGGCTGCAGTTCCTCTGAACTCCACAAGGTGGTGATCTCATTTAAACTCAGACAGGAAGTTTCTATGGAATACACACAGGAAGTGATGTCAGGTATAGACAGGAAGGGATCTGAACAAAGACAGGTAGTTCCTTGTGGCACAAAGAAGAGGAGACGTTGCTGGAAGTGGCAGCAGAGGAGGTAATAAGATGTTATTTCCTATTTACACCCAGTAACCCCCCATCATGTCTATCCTCTTCCTCTATAGTCATGTCTGTCCTCTTCCTCCATAGTTATCTCCGTCCTCTTCCTCCATAGTTATCTCCGTCCTCTTCCTCCATAGTCATGTCTGTCCTCTTCCTCCATAGTCACGTCTGTCCTCTGCCTCCATAGTCACGTCCGTCCTCTTCCTCCATAGTCACGTCCGTCCTCTTCCTCCATAGTCACGTCCGTCCTCTTCCTCCATAGTCACGTTTGTCCTCTTCCTCCATAGTCACTGTGATGTCTTTTATCCCCAGCAGATGATGATACACACATATATAATGTGGGAACCCAGATGAACCCCTTCAGGGGCAGAACATTCCCCCACTTCCGGGGCCGGAACATTCTCCTCATTGTGGAGATAAATTCTAGTAATATGGTCCTCTAAACAAACAGCACTGACAATAAATAGACAAGACAAGGACCATCCTGACCATACATGGCCTACAAAGGGCAATGATGACACTACACATGCAGCCAATGGGCAATCATTACACTATGCAGCCAACACAATGATGGAGTGCCGGGGTCAGGAGTATGGAGCATAGAGCCCCTTACATTGCTGCTCAGGAGGAAGGAAACATTCCAAATGAATGAAGAGTAAGAAGAGTAATCACCACTGAAGTGCTATGTTCCCTCTTTTATACATTGTAGAGGGTCTGGTTTGAATATGTCCAAATAAAGGTGATTTTTTTTTTTCGGATGTGCAGCCAACCAGATTTTTCTTCTTTACCCGGAACAAAACATTCCCCAGCCTGCTATGAAATTATGTTTATTCATTGGTGTCAGAGGGAGGAAAACAAATGAAGGGTCTGAGGGATGAAGGAGAGCTGAGAGGCCTCTCAGGGGGTACTAAGGATGAGAGACTTTGGGACCCCTGAGGGGGTAGAGTAGATCAGTGTTTTTCAACCTTTTTTGTGCAAAGGCACACTTTTTTCATGAAAAAAATCACGAGGCACACCACCATTAAGAAAATGTTAAAAAATTTACCTCTGTGCCTATATTGACTATATATAAAGTAATTCTCTTGAATAGGAATCAAACACAAAGAAATTATTTTATAATTACTTATTATGAAATAATAAAAGTATTTTATAATTGGACCCGGGGGCCGGACCAAGAGTAGATGAATGATGTGTATGTGTCATCCATAGTAAGTATAGTAATATTCCCCCATAGTAAGCATAGTAATAATCCCCATATAGTAATTCATCTCCATAATAGTAATTCATCCCCCATAGTAATCATCCCTCATATAGTATTTTCATCCCCCCATATAGTATTCATCCCCCCATATAGTATTTCATCCCTCATATAGTAATTCATCCCTCATATAGTATTTCATCCCTCATATAGTATTTCATCCCTCATATAGTAATTTCATCCCCCATATAGTATTTCATCCCCCCATATAGTATTTCATCCCTCATATAGTATTTCATCCCTCATATAGTATTTCATCCCTCATATAGTATTTCATCCCCCCATATAGTATTTCATCCCTCATACAGTAATTCATCCCTCATATAGTAATTCATCCCCCATATAGTATTTCATCCCTCATATAGTATTTCATCCCCCATATAGTATTTCATCCCTCATATAGTAATTCATCCCCCCATATAGTATTTCATCCCCCCATATAGTATTTCATCCCCCCATATAGTATTTCATCCCTCATATAGTAATTCATCCCTGATATAGTAATTCATCCCCCATATAGTATTTCATCCCCCATATAGTATTTCATCCCTCATAAAGTAATTCATCCCTCATATAGTATTTCATCCCCCACAGTACTATTCCCCCCCCCCTTCTAGTAAGCCAAGTCCCCCGTGTCAATTCACTTACCTTTTGCGTTCCTCTCGCTGTCTTCCCGCGCCGTTCGGGTCTTCAGGGCGGACTGTGAGAGGAGCCTAGCTCCCCTCCCCTCACGTTCGGCACGCTGCCCCGCCTACACACATCCTGACAGCCACATCCGCAAGCCGGATTAAAAGGTCCGCGCGGACTTTTGGGGCTGCCAACCGAGAGGAGGCAGGGGAGCGGCCGACCGAGAGGAGGGAGGGGAGCAGGCGCCCGGCACACAGAAGAGCCGCATTAGACTGGGTAAAGAGCCGCATGTGGCTCGCGAGCCGCGGCTTGCCGACCACTGAATCATTAGATTCTAATGATTGGTCTATTTGTGAGCCGAAGCCACATGTTACAGATGAAATTGGAATTTTTCCCACGGCACACCAGAGAATATCTCACGGCACACTAGTGTGCCGCGGCACAGTGGTTGAAAACGCTGGAGTAGATGATGAAATCTGGGTTGATAGGGTTGGCAGGTAGCATGTCTCTGAGGGAAGAGAAGGTTGTAGGGACTCAGGGGGACTCTGAGGTAGGGAGGGGGCTCTTGGTCTCTGGTTGTCCTCCCACCTACACTTACTTTCCAGATCTCCCTTACAGAACTCCAGCCAGGAAAGGAAATAAACCGTCACTTTCTTACCATCTGACCGGTCAAATAACATTTTCCAAGATACCAAGCGGAATGAAGAAGGGAAGTCTTTCCCCCCTTGGTGGGCACTTGTTCTTAGAGGAGGTCTGTTGGTGAATTATCAACTAAAAGGTAGTCAGGGGTCAGTGCTGAACATCTTCAGGAGACACTCCAATACCTCCCATGACACAGGCTCTGGCAGTGCCCGGTGCTGGAATTCAGAGCCCAGGAACCCACCACCACTCTGTACAATGTCCTGTGTACTACAGTATACTTGCCAATGATGAAAACAAGACCCTACCCCCTGCCATCATCCTACCCATACTGGGCTACCATTGGAGGAAGGAGAGCAGACCCCTCCCTCACAGCTCTCTACTCCACCAGCACCATTATCCTGTCCTATCCAATCCCTTCTCATACTGCAGAGAGTGAAAGTGACATCACTCCTAGAAAGCTGCCAGAGATTGGAGTCTTGCAGCCGGAGTTCTGGCAATTATCCTGATTAGCCGGCAACACCCGCTAATAGTCCTCAAGTTCCCCTTCCTGGATATCATGATGACCCGACATTGACCTCACAGCACTGCCTCAGAGCAAACAAGTCATAGGAAGGATCAGATTTATCATTCCTTGTCTGCAGATCTAAAACTCATCAAAACCAGTTCAGAGACCAAACAAACCCAACAGAGAAAAGGGGATTTTTGATCCTGCAGGTCAAGAGGGTCCCGGGACCTCCAAAATGTAGCAAATACTAAACAGTCCCAAATAAACATCTTCCCATGGGGGGAGTAGTTCTTCAATGTCCAGCAACCCTCCTATTCCCCCCTCACATCCACATCCTATTATTGTGTGACCAATACCATCCAAATCATTCTTACTTTCATTTCCCAAAGTTATCCATCTACAAGGAGACCTGTATAGATCACATGATGGCACCAATGAGGATGGAGGAGGACCGGAGTCACATGACTGAGAAGATACTAAACCTCACCCTGGAGATCATCTACCTGCTGACCGGAGAGGTGAGGAGGATTCTGGGAGGTCACATGACATCACTCTTATCTCTATTAATAAAACACAGACCTGACCGGAGAGGTGAGGAGGATTCTGGGAGGTCACATGACTTCACTCTTATCTCTATTAATAAAACACAGACCTGACCGGAGAGGTGAGGAGGATTCTGGGAGGTCACATGACTTCACTCTTATCTCTATTAATAAAACACAGACCTGACCGGAGAGGTGAGGAGGATTCTGGGAGGTCACATGACTTCACTCTTATCTCTATTAATAAAACACAGACCTGACCGGAGAGGTGAGGAGGATTCTGGGAGGTCACATGACATCACTCATCTCTATTAATAAAACACAGACCTGACCGGAGAGGTGAGGAGGATTCTGGGAGGTCACATGACATCACTCTCATCTCTATTAATAAAACACAGATCTGACCGGAGAGGTGAGGAGGATTCTGGGAGGTCACATGACATCGCTCTTATCTCTATTAATAAAACACCGACCTGACCGGAGAGGTGAGGAGGATTTTGGGAGGTCACATGACATCACTCTCATCTCTATTAATAAAACACAGATCTGACCGGAGAGGTGAGGAGGATTCTGGGAGGTCACATGACTTCACTCTTATCTCTATTAATAAAACACAGACCTGACCGGAGAGGTGAGGAGGATTCTGGGAGGTCACATGACATCACTCATCTCTATTAATAAAACACAGACCTGACCGGAGAGGTGAGGAGGATTCTGGGAGGTCACATGACATCACTCTCATCTCTATTAATAAAACACAGATCTGACCGGAGAGGTGAGGAGGATTCTGGGAGGTCACATGACATCGCTCTTATCTCTATTAATAAAACATCGACCTGACCGGAGAGGTGAGGAGGATTTTGGGAGGTCACATGACATCACTCTCATCTCTATTAATAAAACACAGATCTGACCGGAGAGGTGAGGAGGATTCTGGGAGGTCACATGACATCGCTCTTATCTCTATTAATAAAACACCGACCTGACCGGAGAGGTGAGGAGGATTCTGGGATTCTAACATGATGTTCCTATTGGTTCCTCAATACAGAGATTTCCTCTTCTGAAGTCAGGTGATCATATGACCATCACAGTGCCTCCATGTGACTCCCTAAACCCTGAGAGACACAACATGGAGAAGATTCTAGAAGTCACCAAGAAGATGATGGAGCTGCTGACAGGAGAGGTGAGCGGTGCCGGGAATTCTGGGACATTCTCCAGTAACAGACAAGGGATGTGTCTGGATGGTGACTGTATCATTGTGTGTGTCAGGTTCCTATAAGGTGTCAGGGTGTCACTGTCTATTTCTCCATGGAGGAGTGGGAGTATTTAGAAGGACACAAGGATCTCTACAAGGACGTCATGATGGACAATCAGCAGACTTTGGGTTTTGTGAAGATTGTAAGGAAGGAATTTCCCCGGAATGAGACGATATTGAAGCTCACCCTGGAGATCCTCAGCCTGCTGACTGGAGAGGTGAGTGTAATGAAGGGGTTAAATCTGACTCGGCTGTACACTGGGAGGGATTCAGAGTCACTTGAAGTCTTCTGATGTTCTGTAATCAATAACGACATCCACACAAGTACTATGAATACATAAAGTGTCCGGACTCTATGAGATTTGGTTATAGCACAAGATGGCGGCATTGGTTATAGAAGAGAACAATCTCAGCTTTAGTCCAATCAGAGAGACCCATGATTACCAGCATGCCACGCCCACTGACCACTAAATCCATGGGTGACATTTCCTGGTGGGTCAGTGAGCCTTACTAGTAAACCATTAGTGACTCTATTATATGACTTCTAGAAGAAGCTATAAATCTGACCCCATTGTCATCATATCATTGGATGGAGATGTCTGTCCTTTGCTGACTCGGCACATTGTGGCCAATCCCTGGAGAATAAATCTAGAGCTGATCATAGAAGTGAGGGATTATGGGAGAGCAGGGCACTGCCCAGGGGCCCCTTGATAATCTTGCATTACATGATACCAATTTTCCAGGATAGTCAAGCTTTTTACCAAGCTGTCCCAGGATGGCCGTGTCCCGGGCAGTGTCCTGGAATCTGGGCTGCGGGTACAGCAGCAGCCTGTCACTGGGCTCCATCTATAATCAGAATGACATCTCCTCCCTCTACTTTCTTCTGCTTTGCAGGAGTTAAGGAACCCTGAGACGGAGCATCTTACTGCTGCTGGTGCTTGTGTGGGCGGGACATGTACAGCTCTGATCCCAATGGCCCTCCCCTCCTATTTATCCCATGTGTTCAGAGCAGTACATATCCCGCCCACACAAGCAGCAGCAGTAGTAAGATGCTCCACCTCTTCCTTAACCCCTACAAAGTGCTGGAACTCTGGGAGGAAGGTACAGGTGGGGAGATGTTATTTTGATTGTAAATTTAAAGCAGAACTGAAATCAAACCATTAATTTTCTTTGTTTCCTGTTTGTAAGACCGATGGCTGCTCCGCCTCCTTTACTTCCAGCCACTGGTCTTGGCACATCCCTTCTGTAGTTCTTTCTGCAGGAAGCAGAGATGTCATTCAGCCCCACTTTCAGTGGTGGGCGGACCCAGACTCATTCAACACATACAGGTCTAGTGTACCCGCCCACATTCACCTGTAATTGATGGGAACTGTAGTTTCCTTTTACTACAGAGAGAAGGGAGAGGATATGATGTCATCCCGGCTGTTACACCTCCTCCTTGGCACAGCAGATGATGTTATCTTTTGGATTACAGAGATGAGGTCATAAAAATTCAATTAGACTTTTCTCCACAATGGGAAGGATGTTCAACATTTTATGGACTGTTTAGTGTTTTGTGTAGGGGGGTGTACTATTGGGGGGTTTATTGCCTATCCCAGAGTTCTTTAACCCAGTGACAGGCTGTCAGAACAGGCAAGATCTGTGACAGCAGCTTTCCTGTGTTGCTGTGCTTGAGGAGACCATCTCTTCTATATTATACATTACTGCACCCTGTAATGTACCTTCTAACCCCTCTGTACTGTACTCAGCCCTCCATCCCTCCTGTACTGTGCCCTCCTGCTCCCCCATACTGTGACCTCCTGCCCCCCCTGTACTGTGACCTCCTGCCCCCCCTGTACTGTGACCTCCTGCCCCCCAATACTGTGACCTCCTGCCCCCCCTGTACTGTGACCTCCTGCCCCCCCTGTACTGTGACCTCCTGCCCCCCCTGTACTGTGACCTCCTGCCCCCCCTGTACTGTGACCTCCTGCCCCCCCTGTACTGTTCCCTCCTGATCCCCCTGTATTGTGCCCTCCTGTCCCCCATGTACTGTGCCCTCCTGCCCCTTTGTACTGTGCCCTGCTTATCCCCCTGTACTGTTCCCTCCTTCCCCCCTGTACTGTGCCCTCCTGCCCCCCCCCCCCCCCCGTACTGGGCCTTTCTGCACCCCTCCCTGTACTGTGCCTTCTTGCCCCCCTGTACTGTGCCCTCCTGCCCCCACTTGTACTGTGCCCTCCTGCCCCCACTTGTACTGTGCCCTCTTTCCCCCCTTTGTACTGTGCCCTCCTGCCCCCCTGTACTGTGCATTACTGCCCTTCCCTGTACTGTACCCTCCTGGCCCCCCATACTGTGCACTACTGCCCCCCCTTGTACTTTACTGTGCCCTCCAGTCCCCCCCCATACTGTGTACTCCTGCTCCCTGTACTGTGCCCTCCTGCCCCCATAATGGGCCCTCCTTCCCCACCTTGTACTGTACTGTGCCCTCCAGCCAGCGGGTACTGAGCCCTCCTGCCCTCTGTACCATGCCCTCCTGTCCCCCCAGTACTGTACTATGCACTCCAGCACCCCTGTCCTATGCACTCTTGCTCCCATATACTGTGCCCTACTGCACCCTTTACTGTGCCCTCCATCCCCCTATAATTTGCACTCCTCCCCCATATCCTGCACTCCTGCCCAACTTATACTTTTACCTCCTGTATTATGTTCCCCTGCCCCCCTCTGTACTATGCCCTTCTTCCACCTATACTGTGCATTGCTGTCTCCCATACCCTGCACTCCTGCCCCACCTATACTGTGCTCTCCTGGCCCTCCTGTATTATGTTTTCCTGCCCCCTGTACTGTGCCCTCCTGCCCCCCCTGTACTGTGCCCTCCTGCCCCCCCTGTACTGTGCCCTCCTGCCCCCCCTGTACTGTGCCCTCCTGCCCCCCCGTACTGTGCCCTCCTGCTGCCCCTTGTACTGTGCCCTCCTGCCCCCCCATACTGTGCCCTCCTGCCCCCACTCATACTGTGCCCTCCTGCCCCCCCATACTGTGCCCTCCTGCCCCCACTCATACTGTGCCCTCCTGCCCCCCTCCCTGTACTGTGCCCTCCTGCCCCCCTCCCTGTACTGTGCCCTCCTGCCCCCCCCTTGTACTGTGCCCTCCTGCCCCCCCTGTACTGTGCCCTCCTGCCCCCTCCCGTACTGTGCCCTCCTGCCCCCCCATACTGTGCCCTCCTGCCCCCCTTCCTGTACTTTGCCCTCCTGCCCCCCTTCCTGTACTGTGCCCTCCTGCCCCCCTTCCTGTACTGTGCCCTCCTGCCCCCCTTCCTGTACTGTGCCCTCCTGCCCCCTCCCGTACTGTGCCCTCCTGCCCCCTCCCGTACTGTGCCCTCCTGCACCCTCCCGTACTGTGCCCTCCTGCCCCCTCCCATACTGTGCCCTCCTGCCCCCTCCCTGTACTGTGCCCTCCTGCACCCTCCCGTACTGTGCCCTCCTGCCCCCTCCCATACTGTGCCCTCCTGCCCCCCTCCCTGTACTGTGCCCTCCTGCCCCCTCCCGTACTGTGCCCTCCTGCCCCCTCCCGTACTGTGCCCTCCTGCACCCTCCCGTACTGTGCCCTCCTGCACCCTCCCGTACTGTGCCCTCCTGCACCCTCCCGTACTGTGCCCTCCTGCACCCTCCCGTTCTGTGTCCTCCATCCCCTCTTCCTGTACTGTGCCCTCCTGCCCCCTCCCTGTACTGTGGCCTCCTGCCCCCCCCCCTGTACTGTGGCCTCCTGCCCCCCCATACTGTGCCCTCCTGCACCCTCCCATACTGTGCCCTCCTGCACCCTCCCATACTGTGCCCTCCTGCCCCCCTTGTACTGTGCCCTCCTGCCCCCCTTGTACTGTGCCCTCCTGCACCCTCTTGTACTGTGCCCTCCTGCACCCTCTTGTACTGTGCCCTCCTGCACCCTCTCGTACTTTGCCCTCCTGCACCCTCCCGTACTGCGCCCTCCATCCCCCCTTCCATACTGTGCCCTCCTGCACCCTCCCGTACTGTGCCCTCTTTCCCCCCTTCTTTTCTCTGCCCTCCTGCCCCCCTCTCTGTACTGTGCCCTCCTGCCCCCCTCCCTGTACTCTGCCCTCCTGCCCCCCTCCCTGTACTGTGCCCTCCTGCCACCCTCCCTGTACTGTGCCCTCCTGCCCCCCTCCCTGTACTGTGCCCTCCTGCTCTCCCTGTACTGTGCCCTCCTGCCCCCCTCCCTGTACTGTGCCCTCCTGCTCTCCCTGTACTGTGCCCTCCTGCCCCCCTCCCTGTACTGTGCCCTCCTGCCCCCCTCCCTGTTATGTGCCCTCCTGCACCCGCCCGTACTATGCCCTGTGTTGAGTAGTCTTTGGTTTATTGTATGTTTTCTTATTTAAAATTGATTACGTTGAAAGTCCTAATAAATATATTTCATTCTATCAACTAATATACTATAATTTTTGAGAGTATGTGCTGAAATTTGGGCAGGCTGGTAGGGGCCCCAGAGAATGACTTTGTTCAGGGGCCCATGATGTTACATTCCTGTGGGAGAGTGAGATCTCTCTTTGTATCACACAGAACTGTACAGGAGTCATGAAGAAATCCACCGACAATGACACCAGAAGGAGATCTCATCGTATGACCACAAGATCCTCGAGAATCCAGAATCCCATCACCATCCCCCCACCTCCATCCCTGATCCCTACAAGACAGAAGATTCTAGAAGTCACCAAGAAGATGATGGAGCTGTTGACAGGAGAGGTGAGCGGTGCCGGGAATTCTGGGACATTCTCCAGTAACAGACAAGGGATGTGTCTGGATGGTGACTGTATCATTGTGTGTGTCAGGTTCCTATAAGGTGTCAGGGTGTCACTGTCTATTTCTCCATGGAGGAGTGGGAGTATTTAGAAGGACACAAGGATCTCTACAAGGACGTCATGATGGACAATCAGCCGCCCCTCACATCACCGGGTAAGAGGAGACTTTATTGTAAAGGAGAGAGCAGTACGGAGGATCCACCTAGATCCCCCATCATCTGATAAACACATAGAAACAATGGATTTAGTCTCAGGAGATGGGAGGCGGCAGTGTGGGACCTCTGCAACTTGTCTCATGTGGACATCTAGGCCACCACTGAGTGCTGAATACCAATATTATGAGTCCTGACCATTTCATTGTATAATTTATATTGTACACATCCCCCTGACCCCTGCACTATATACGCTATGTTGTACATTACATACTCCTGACCCCTGCACTATATACTCCATGTTGTACATTCCATACTCCTGACCCCTGCACTATATACTCTATGTTGTACATTACATACTCCTGACCCCTGCACTATATACTCCATGTTGTACATTACATACTCCTGACCCCTGCACTATATACTCTATGTTGTACGTTACATACTCCTGACCCCTGCACTATATACTCCATGTTGTACATTACATACTCCTGACCCCTGCACTATATACTCTATGTTGTACATTACATACTCCTGACCCCTGCACTATATACTCCATGTTGTACATTACATACTCCTGACCCCTGCACTATATATTCTGTGTTGTACATTACATACTCCTGACTTCTGCTCTCCCCCTCCCCCCACTGCTATATATACACATAATATGGATTCTCTTTTGTTCCCCCCATTTCCTCCCAGCTGGACATTTTATATCGGATGATGTGATTGGAGCACAGACTTTTACATGGTGATAATAATGTGATAACATCCTCCAACTTTGGACCCTTAAACAGAAAGTGATAATGAGGGAGGAGTCAATACCCCAATGATGGTGGTCTTCAGGATCAGTCCAGTCTTCATCTTGGTTGTTCTCCCCCCATCCTCACTCTCTGACCTCTGGTGGGGCTCAGCCCCGCTGTTCTTCATGACTAAATCATGGACTAAATAAGGAAGTGCAGTACTTCTTGTGTTGGGAAGATGGCGATGAGTGATAGAGGGGGTGGGGACCCTCGTCCTATAATCCCCTCATCACTGTCCCTCCTATAAAAGACAGTTCTGGTTGTTTCTTCACTCTCTGACTAAGGTCCATGAATAAAGAAATGACCTGGTAGGAGATCAGAGGAGCCATTTCCTAGTTCCCTTGAGGGTGGAATTGTAAGCTCCTCAGAGACCAAGGTGCCTGATGTGGGCGGAGTCCTGGTTTGGGGGAACCAATCAGCTCCTGTCTAGTAATCCTCTTTGTCTTTGTATTTTAGTCCATGGCCGGGAGATGAGGAAAACCTCCGAGGATTGTCTCACTTTGTCTCCAGACTGGAAAGTAGAAGATGAGGACATCACACAGTATAGTCCAGGAGAAAACCCGGCTCCCTCCAATGTCCATCCGGCACCACCCAGTGTAGATGGACCATCGGATTCCTCGTATCCTGAGGAACCTCAGACAGTGCGGGACCGGGCCAGCCTTCCAATAGGGAAGAGGTTCTCCTGTACTGAGTGTGGGAAGGGTTGCCACTATAAATCCCATCTTAATGTGTGTAAAAGATCTCACACAGGGGAGAAGCCGTATTCCTGTCCTGAGTGTGGGAAATGTTTTTCATGTAAGTACAATCTTAACACACATCAGAGATCTCACACAGGGGAGAAGCCATATTCCTGTCCTGAGTGTGGGAAATGTTTTTCACAGATGTCCAATCTTTACACACATCAGAGATCTCACACGGGGGAGAAGCTGTATTCCTGTCCAGAGTGTGGGAAATGTTTTTCACATAAGTCCGGTCTTCACACACATCAGAGATATCACACGGGGGAGAAGCCATATTCCTGTCCTGTGTGTGGGAAACGTTTTACACAGATATCCCATCTTTACACACATCAGAGATCTCATACGGGGGAGAAGCCGTATTCCTGTCCTGAGTGCGGGAAATGTTTTTCAGTGAAGTCCAGTCTTTACACACATCAGCGATCTCACACGGGGGAGAAGCCATATTCCTGTCCTGTGTGTGGGAAATGTTTTTCAAAGAAGACCAATCTTTCCAGACATCAGAAATCTCACATGGGGACAAAGCTATATTCCTGTTCTGAGTGCGGGAAATGTTTTTCATGGAAGTCCAATCTTTATACACATCAGAGATCACACACAGGGAAAAAGCCGTATTCCTGTTCTGAGTGCGGGAAATGTTTTTCAGTGAAGTCCAGTCTTTACACACATCAGAGATCTCACACAGGGGAGAAGCCATATTCCTGTCCAGAGTGCGGGAAATGTTTTTCACAGAAGTCCAATCTTTACACACATCAGAGATCTCATACGGGGGAGAAGAAATATTCTTGTACAGAGTGCAGGAAATGTTTTATAGAGAAGTCTAGTCTTCACAAACATCAGAGATCTCACACGGGGGAGAAGCCGTATTCCTGTCCTGAGTGTGGAAAATGTTTTTCACAGAAGTCCCATCTTTCCACACATCAGAGATCTCATACGGGGGAGAAGCCATATTCTTGTACAGAGTGCAGGAAATGTTTTATAGACAAGTCTAATCTTTCCAAACATCAGAGATCTCACACGGGGGAGAAGCCACTTTCCTGTCCTGAGTGAGGGAAATGTTCCTCACTGACATCCTGTCTTCCTGTACATCAGGGGTCCCACACAACCCTGGAGGTGTATTAGTGCCTTGAGTGCGGGAAATGTCTTCTAGATGAATGTTGCTGGACATCCCAGCTCTCATGTGGGGAAGAAGCACACCCTGATATACACCTCAGATATACTCCATGGCTGATCTTCATCATGGAAGAAACAGTTGATAAGGAGATGAGAGGCCCCCAAAGACATGGATGAAGTGCAGTAAATGTCGGGGTGCAGAGTGGTCAGTAGATCCTGGAAATGAAGGACACAACTTCAGCCCTTCTTGGGTGTCGGAGTTGCGTTTCCTGATAATGATATAGCGGGTTACAGAGCTAGAAGCCGGGAGAGCCCAGATCTCGTTATCGGGGAACATTACACAGACAACAAGAACTTCTGAAGTTGATGTCCTTCATTTCAAGGCTCTACAGAACAGTGGTGACCCCGAAGCGTCTCTCTGTCTTCAGTCCATCCTTCTCCCATCCCCCAACAGGAGGGAAGGAGAACTCCGCCCCAAACTAGGGGGAACCTTCCTCTCATTATTTCTCTTTGCTTCTGTGTGAGTTTCGGTGGTTGGAGGAGTGCGGCACGAGAGGGAACACAGCTTGTTGTTCTATGTCTACATATGGGGTCTGGGTAGAGGGGATCCACCGGAAAATATTTCTACTCTTTGATTTTGTGCAAATAGTTTCTGTTTTCACTTTGAAGGGCAATATTATGTGTGGTTTGTAAAAGGGATTGGCCCAATAGATACCACCCCACTTAGAGAATAGATGAACTAATATGACCAGCAATCATTCAGCCATGTCACAATGTGGGATCTTTTCATACAGTGATTTCCTATGATCATTGGCTCCATCTAGTGGCCATAATGCGGTATTGAACTGTTTTTCCTGAGTGAGGCATTTTGGAGTTGGAGCTGACGATTATAAAGAAGTCACTGAGTTTATTAAATACGGCAATAATTTGTCACGGCTGGACACATGCTTGTCACCTCCCCCAACATATTATTAGTGTGCTATGTGAGGGGCGGTGTCATACAAATACCGGAGATCAAACCCCCCAACATATTATTAGTGTGCTATGTGAGGGGCGGTGTCATACAAATACCGGAGATCACACCCCCCCAACATATTATTAGTGTACTATGTGAGGGGCGGTGTCATACAAATACCGGAGATCACACCCCCCAACATATTATTAGTGTACTATGTGAGGGGCGGTGTCATACAAATACCGGAGATCACACCCCCCAACATTTTATTAGTGTACTATGTGAGGGGCGGTGTCATACAAATACCGGAGATCACACCCCCAACATATTATTAGTGTGCTATGTGAGGGGCGGTGTCATACAAATACCGGAGATCACACCCCCCAACATATTATTAGTGTACTATGTGAGGGGCGGTGTCATACAAATACCGGAGATCACACCCCCAACATATTATTAGTGTGCTATGTGAGGGGCGGTGTCATACAAATACCGGAGATCACACCCCCCCAACATATTATTAGTGTACTATGTGAGGGGCGGTGTCATACAAATACCGGAGATCACACCCCCCCAACATAATATTAGTGTACTATGTGAGGGGCGGTGTCATACATATCCCAAAGATCACACCCCCAACATATTATTAGTGTGCTATGTGAGGGGCGGTGTCATACAAATACCGGAGATCACACCCCCAACATATTATTAGTGTGCTATGTGAGGGGCGGTGTCATACAAATACCGGAGATCACCCCCCCCAACATATTATTAGTGTACTATGTGAGGGGCGGTGTCATACAAATACCGGAGATCACACCCCCCAACATATTATTAGTGTACTATGTGAGGGACGGTGTCATACAAATACCGGAGATCACACCCCCAACATATTATTAGTGTACTATGTGAGGGGCGGTGTCATACAAATACCGGAGATCACACCCCCCAACATATTATTAGTGTGCTATGTGAGGGGCGGTGTCATACAAATACCGGAGATCACACCCCCCAACATATTATTAGTGTGCTATGTGAGGGGCGGTGTCATACAAATACCGGAGATCACACCCCCCCCAACATATTAATGTACTATGTGAGGGGCGGTGTCATACAAATACCGGAGATCACACCCCCCAACATATTATTAGTGTGCTATGTGAGGGGTGGTGTCATACAAATACCGGAGATCACACCCCCAACATATTATTAGTGTGCTATGTGAGGGGCGGTGTCATACAAATACCGGAGATCACACCCCCCAACATATTATTAGTGTGCTATGTGAGGGGGGGTGTCATACAAATACCGGAGATCACACCCCCAACATATTATTAGTGTGCTATGTGAGGGGCGGTGTCATACAAATACCGGAGATCACACCCCCCAACATATTATTAGTGTACTATGTGAGGGGCGGTGTCATACAAATACCGGAGATCACACCCCCCCAACATATTATTAGTGTGCTATGTGAGGGACGGTGTCATACAAATACCGGAGATCACACCCCCAACATATTATTAGTGTACTATGTGAGGGGGGGTGTCATACAAATACCGGAGATCACACCCCCAACATATTATTAGTGTGCTATGTGAGGGGCGGTGTCATACAAATACCGGAGATCACACCCCCCCCAACATATTAATGTACTATGTGAGGGGCGGTGTAATACAAATACCGGAGATCACACCCCCCAACATATTATTAGTGTGCTATGTGAGGGGCGGTGTCATACAAATACCGGAGATCACCCCCCCAACATATTATTAGTGTACTATGTGAGGGGCGGTGTCATACAAATACCGGAGATCACACCCCCAACATATTATTAGTGTGCTATGTGAGGGGCGGTGTCATACAAATACCGGAGATCACACCCCCCAACATATTATTAGTGTACTATGTGAGGGGCGGTGTCATACAAATACCGGAGATCACACCCCCAACATATTATTAGTGTGCTATGTGAGGGGCGGTGTCATACAAATACCGGAGATCACACCCCCCCAACATATTATTAGTGTACTATGTGAGGGGCGGTGTCATACAAATACCGGAGATCACACTCCCAACATATTATTAGTGTACTATGTGAGGGGCGGTGTCATACAAATACCGGAGATCACACCCCCCCAACATAATATTAGTGTACTATGTGAGGGGCGGTGTCATACATATCCCAAAGATCACACCCCCAACATATTATTAGTGTGCTATGTGAGGGGCGGTGTCATACAAATACCGGAGATCACACCCCCAACATATTATTAGTGTACTATGTGAGGGGCGGTGTCATACAAATACCGGAGATCACACCCCCCAACATATTATTAGTGTACTATGTGAGGGGCGGTGTCATACAAATACCGGAGATCACACCCCCCAACATATTATTAGTGTGCTATGTGAGGGGCGGTGTCATACAAATACCGGAGATCACACCCCCAACATATTATTAGTGTACTATGTGAGGGGGGGTGTCATACAAATACCGGAGATCACACCCCCAACATATTATTAGTGTACTATGTGAGGGGCGGTGTAATACAAATACCGGAGATCACACCCCCCAACATATTATTAGTGTGCTATGTGAGGGGTGGTGTCATACAAATACCGGAGATCACACCCCCAACATATTATTAGTGTGCTATGTGAGGGGCGGTGTCATACAAATACCGGAGATCACACCCCCCAACATATTATTAGTGTGCTATGTGAGGGGCGGTGTCATACAAATACCGGAGATCACACCCCCCAACATATTATTAGTGTGCTATGTGAGGGGCGGTGTCATACAAATACCGGAGATCACACCCCCCAACATATTATTAGTGTGCTATGTGAGGGGCGGTGTCATACAAATACCGGAGATCACACCCCCAACATATTATTAGTGTGCTATGTGAGGGGCGGTGTCATACAAATACCGGAGATCACACCCCCCAACATATTATTAGTGTACTATGTGAGGGGCGGTGTCATACAAATACCGGAGATCACACCCCCCAACATATTATTAGTGTGCTATGTGAGGGACGGTGTCATACAAATACCGGAGATCACACCCCCAACATATTATTAGTGTATTATGTGAGGGGGGGTGTCATACAAATACCGGAGATCACACCCCCAACATATTATTAGTGTGCTATGTGAGGGGCGGTGTCATACAAATACCGGAGATCACACCCCCCCCAACATATTAATGTACTATGTGAGGGGCGGTGTAATACAAATACCGGAGATCACACCCCCCAACATATTATTAGTGTGCTATGTGAGGGGCGGTGTCATACAAATACCGGAGATCACCCCCCCAACATATTATTAGTGTACTATGTGAGGGGCGGTGTCATACAAATACCGGAGATCACACCCCCAACATATTATTAGTGTGCTATGTGAGGGGCGGTGTCATACAAATACCGGAGATCACACCCCCCAACATATTATTAGTGTGCTATGTGAGGGGGGGTGTCATACAAATACCGGAGATCACACTCCCCAACATATTATTAGTGTGCTATGTGAGGGGCGGTGTCATACAAATACCGGAGATCACACCCCCCCCAACATATTAATGTACTATGTGAGGGGCGGTGTAATACAAATACCGGAGATCACACCCCCCAACATATTATTAGTGTGCTATGTGAGGGGCGGTGTCATACAAATACCGGAGATCACCCCCCCAACATATTATTAGTGTACTATGTGAGGGGCGGTGTCATACAAATACCGGAGATCACACCCCCAACATATTATTAGTGTGCTATGTGAGGGGCGGTGTCATACAAATACCGGAGATCACACCCCCAACATATTATTAGTGTGCTATGTGAGGGGCGGTGTCATACAAATACCGGAGATCACACCCCCCCCCCAACATATTATTAGTGTACTATGTGAGGGGCGGTGTCATACAAATACCGGAGATCACACTCCCAACATATTATTAGTGTACTATGTGAGGGGCGGTGTCATACAAATACCGGAGATCACACCCCCCCCCCCAACATATTATTAGTGTACTATGTGAGGGGCGGTGTCATACAAATACCGGAGATCACCCCCCCAACATATTATTAGTGTGCTATGTGAGGGGCGATGTCATACAAATACCGGAGATCACACCCCCCAACATATTATTAGTGTGCTATGTGAGGGGTGGTGTCATACAAATACCGGAGATCACACCCCCAACATATTATTAGTGTACTATGTGAGGGACGGTGTCATACAAATACCGGAGATCACACCCCCAACATATTATTAGTGTACTATGTGAGGGACGGTGTCATACAAATACCGGAGATCACACCCCCAACATATTATTAGTGTACTATGTGAGGGGGGGTGTCATACAAATACCGGAGATCACACCCCCAACATATTATTAGTGTGCTATGTGAGGGGCGGTGTCATACAAATACCGGAGATCACACCCCCCAACATATTATTAGTGTGCTATGTGAGGGGTGGTGTCATACAAATACCGGAGATCACACCCCCAACATATTATTAGTGTGCTATGTGAGGGGCGGTGTCATACAAATACCGGAGATCACACCCCCCAACATATTATTAGTGTGCTATGTGAGGGGCGGTGTCATACAAATACCGGAGATCACACCCCCCAACATATTATTAGTGTGCTATGTGAGGGGCGGTGTCATACAAATACCGGAGATCACACCCCCCCAACATATTAATGTACTATGTGAGGGGCGGTGTCATACAAATACCGGAGATCACACCCCCCAACATATTATTAGTGTGCTATGTGAGGGGTGGTGTCATACAAATACCGGAGATCACACCCCCAACATATTATTAGTGTGCTATGTGAGGGGCGGTGTCATACAAATACCGGAGATCACACCCCCCCCAACATATTATTAGTGTACTATGTGAGGGGCGGTGTCACACAAATACCGGAGATCACACCCCCCCAACATATTATTAGTGTGCTATGTGAGGGGCGGTGTCATACAAATACCAGAGATCACACCCCCCAACATATTATTAGTGTGCTATGTGAGGGGTGGTGTCATACAAATACCGGAGATCACACCCCCAACATATTATTAGTGTGCTATGTGAGGGGCGGTGTCATACAAATACCGGAGATCACACCCCCCCCAACATATTATTAGTGTACTATGTGAGGGGCGGTGTCATACAAATACCGGAGATCACACCCCCAACATATTATTAGTGTACTATGTGAGGGGCGGTGTCATACAAATACCGGAGATCACACCCCCCAACATATTATTAGTGTGCTATGTGAGGGGCGGTGTCATACAAATACCGGAGATCACACCCCCAACATATTATTAGTGTGCTATGTGGGGGGCGGTGTCATACAAATACCGGAGATCACACCCCCCAACATATTATTAGTGTGCTATGTGAGGGGCGGTGTCATACAAATACCGGAGATCACACCCCCCAACATATTATTAGTGTACTATGTGAGGGACGGTGTCATACAAATACCGGAGATCACACCCCCAACATATTATTAGTGTACTATGTGAGGGGCGGTGTCATACAAATACCGGAGATCACACCCCCCAACATATTATTAGTGTACTATGTGAGGGACGGTGTCATACAAATACCGGAGATCACACCCCAACATATTATTAGTGTGCTATGTGAGGGGCGGTGTCATACAAATACCGGAGATCACACCCCCCAACATATTATTAGTGTGCTATGTGAGGGGGGGTGTCATACAAATACCGGAGATCACACCCCCAACATATTATTAGTGTGCTATGTGAGGGGCGGTGTCATACAAATACCGGAGATCACACCCCCCAACATATTATTAGTGTACTATGTGAGGGACGGTGTCATACAAATACCGGAGATCACACCCCCAACATATTATTAGTGTACTATGTGAGGGGCGGTGTCATACAAATACCGGAGATCACACCCCCCAACATATTATTAGTGTACTATGTGAGGGACGGTGTCATACAAATACCGGAGATCACACCCCCAACATATTATTAGTGTACTATGTGAGGGGGGGTGTCATACAAATACCGGAGATCACACCCCCAACATATTATTAGTGTGCTATGTGAGGGGCGGTGTCATACAAATACCGGAGATCACACCCCCCCCAACATATTAATGTACTATGTGAGGGGCGGTGTCATACAAATACCGGAGATCACACCCCCCAACATATTATTAGTGTGCTATGTGAGGGGCGGTGTCATACAAATACCGGAGATCACCCCCCCAACATATTATTAGTGTGCTATGTGAGGGGCGGTGTCATACAAATACCGGAGATCACACCCCCAACATATTATTAGTGTGCTATGTGAGGGGCGGTGTCATACAAATACCGGAGATCACACCCCCCAACATATTATTAGTGTGCTATGTGAGGGGCGGTGTCATACAAATACCGGAGATCACACCCCCAACATATTATTAGTGTACTATGTGAGGGGCGGTGTCATACAAATACCGGAGATCACCCCCCCAACATATTATTAGTGTACTATGTGAGGGGCGGTGTCATACAAATACCGGAGATCACACCCCCCAACATATTATTAGTGTACTATGTGAGGGGCGGTGTCATACAAATACCGGAGATCACACCCCCCAACATATTATTAGTGTGCTATGTGAGGGGCGGTGTCATACAAATACCGGAGATCACACCCCCCAACATATTATTAGTGTACTATGTGAGGGGCGGTGTCATACAAATACCGGAGATCACACCCCCCAACATATTATTAGTGTACTATGTGAGGGGCGGTGTCATACAAATACCGGAGATCACACCCCCCAACATATTATTAGTGTACTATGTGAGGGGCGGTGTCATACAAATACCGGAGATCACACCCCCCAACATATTATTAGTGTGCTATGTGAGGGGCGGTGTCATACAAATACCGGAGATCACACCCCCCAACATATTATTAGTGTACTATGTGAGGGGCGGTGTCATACAAATACCGGAGATCACACCCCCCAACATATTATTAGTGTACTATGTGAGGGGTGGTGTCATACAAATACCGGAGATCACACCCCCAACATATTATTAGTGTACTATGTGAGGGGGGGTGTCATACAAATACCGGAGATCACACTCCCAACATATTATTAGTGTACTATGTGAGGGGCGGTGTCATACAAATACCGGAGATCACACCCCCCCCCCCCAACATATTATTAGTGTACTATGTGAGGGGCGGTGTCATACAAATACCGGAGATCACCCCCCAACATATTATTAGTGTGCTATGTGAGGGGCGGTGTCATACAAATACCGGAGATCACACCCCCCCAACATATTATTAGTGTGCTATGTGAGGGGGGGTGTCATACAAATACCGGAGATCACCCCCCCAACATATTATTAATGTGCTATGTGAGGGGCGGTGTCATACAAATACCGGAGATCACACTCCCAACATATTATTAGTGTGCTATGTGAGGGGCGGTGTCATACAAATACCGGAGATCACACCCCCCAACATATTATTAGTGTACTATGTGAGGGGCGGTGTCATACAAATACCGGAGATCACACCCCCAACATATTATTAGTGTACTATGTGAGGGGCGGTGTCATACAAATACCGGAGATCACACCCCCCAACATATTATTAGTGTGCTATGTGAGGGGCGGTGTCATACAAATACCGGAGATCACTCCCCCCAACATATTATTAGTGTGCTATGTGAGGGGCGGTGTCATACAAATACCGGAGATCACACCCCCCAACATATTATTAGTGTACTATGTGAGGGGCGGTGTCATACAAATACCGGAGATCACACCCCCAACATATTATTAGTGTACTATGTGAGGGGCGGTGTCATACAAATACCGGAGATCACACCCCCCCCCCCAACATATTATTAGTGTACTATGTGAGGGGTGGTGTCATACAAATACCGGAGATCACCCCCCCAACATATTATTAGTGTGCTATGTGAGGGGCGGTGTCATACAAATACCGGAGATCACACCCCCCAACATATTATTAGTGTAATGTGAGGGGGGTGTCATACAAATACCGGAGATCACACCCCCCCCAACATATTATTAGTGTACTATGTGAGGGGCGGTGTCATACAAATACCGGAAATCACCCCCCCAACATATTATTAGTGTGCTATGTGAGGGGCGGTGTCATACAAATACCGGAGATCACCCCCCCCAACATATTATTAGTGTGCTATGTGAGGGGCGGAGTCATACAAATACCGGAGATCACACCCCCCAACATATTATTAGTGTGCTATGTGAGGGGCGGTGTCATACAAATACCGGAGATCACACCCCCCCAACATATTATTAGTGTGCTATGTGAGGGGGGGTGTCATACAAATACCGGAGATCACCCCCCCAACATATTATTAATGTGCTATGTGAGGGGCGGTGTCATACAAATACCGGAGATCACACTCCCAACATATTATTAGTGTGCTATGTGAGGGGCGGTGTCATACAAATACCGGAGATCACACCCCCCAACATATTATTAGTGTGCTATGTGAGGGGCGGTGTCATACAAATACCGGAGATCACACCCCCCAACATATTATTAGTGTACTATGTGAGGGGCGGTGTCATACAAATACCGGAGATCACACCCCCAACATATTATTAGTGTACTATGTGAGGGGCGGTGTCATACAAATACCGGAGATCACACTCCCAACATATTATTAGTGTACTATGTGAGGGGCGGTGTCATACAAATACCGGAGATCACACCCCCCCCCCCAACATATTATTAGTGTACTATGTGAGGGGTGGTGTCATACAAATACCGGAGATCACTCTCATACATTTATGAGTTGAAGAACATAAATAAATAATACCATATCATTAATCCAATCATTGATAGAAAACCCAAAATTCCTCATTTGGCCTTTAGATGGCGCTAAGTATCATAGTAATCAGCACCACCTAGTGTACAAGGGCAACATGTTTCATTTGAAATCAATAGGAAATATTCATCCCGCTCAGCAAATAGACTCCTAACATTCACCATTCCCCATTCACACAGGAGGAATGGACATGCACTTTCACCAGGTGAATGGTTCTACACATTCTATGAATAGACCCCCAAATGTCAGGAGACGTTTCTATAAAGACGGGAAGTATGGAGCAGAGAAATGAAGAGACCTCCCAGCAATGTTATTACCAGGCTGCAGCTAGGGGGAGCTCTAATGTCACCCCAGCAGAGGGATCCCATCTAGCCCACATTAACCCTCTCACTGCCAGAGCTGTTTCTGCATGATTTTGCACACATGGGAAAATGCAGATTTTGGTCCTGAAGATGAGATAAACCCCCAAACATCTATTCTGTGACATCAGAGGCCCTGGAGAATAAAATGGTGGTGATTGTTAAGGTGTTCCCCGTACACAGATTCCCCTTCATATCCGCCTTTATTTCCTCCTTTCCCCCATTTTCTATGTTGGGATCTTTTCTACAATACTTTGTTATAATAATGGAACACGTTGTGTATTGTATTGTACACCAATAATAATGACTCCGCCCCCACATTCCAGACAAGGGATCTTCCTGACCAATCAGATTCCTTCCTCTGTTATTTCCTGATTCTATGATTACAATCTTGTTAAAAATATAATTACAATAAAAAGTTTATTGAATGAAAAAACAAAATTGTGTTGTGAGTGACAAACGTCTTCATCATAAATTGTTCATAGATGACACATTGAGAGCCTTCCCAGGTCATCAGCATAGAGTGCAGTGGTCAGGAATATGTCCTATACAGCCCTGTGTATAGAGTGCAGTGGTCAGGAGTATGTCATATACAGCCCTGTGTATAGAGTGCAGTGGTCAGGAGTATGTCATATACAGCCCTGTGTATAGAGTGCAGTGGTCAGGAGTGTGTCCTATACAGCCCTGTGTATAGAGTGCAGTGGTCAGGAGTATATCATATACAGCCCTGTGTATAGAGTGCAGTGGTCAGGAGTGTGTCCTATACAGCCCTGTGTATAGAGTGCAGTGGTCAGGAGTATATCATATACAGCCCTGTGTATAGAGCGCAGTGGTCAGGAGTATGTCCTATACAGCCCTGTGTATAGAGTGCAGTGGTCAGGAGTATATCATATACAGCCCTGTGTATAGAGTGCAGTGGTCAGGAGTATATCATATACCGCCCTGTGTTCAGAGTGCAGTGGTCAGGAACATGTCATATACTTATATGTTAGGTCCATATACAAAGTGCAGTGGTCAGGAGTATATCTTAGGCCTCTGTGTCGAGTGCAATGGTCAGGAGTATGTCATATACTGCCCTGTGTACAGAGTGCAGTGGGCAGGAGTATATCATATACAGCCCTGTGTATAGAGTGCAGTGGTCAGGAGTATGTCATATACAGCCCTGTGTACAGAGCGCAGTGGTCAGGAGTATATCATATACAGCCCTGAGTACAGAGCGCAGTGGGCAGGAGTATATCATATACAGCCCTGTGTATAGAGTGCAGTGGTCAGGAGTATGTCATATACAGCCCTGTGTACAGAGCGCAGTGGTCAGGAGTATATCATATACAGCCCTGAGTACAGAGTGCAGTGGTCAGGATTATATCTTAGCCCTGAGTACAGAGTGCAGTGGTCAGGATTATATCTTAGCCCTGAGTACAGAGTGCAGTGGTCAGGATTATATCTTAGGCCTGTGTACAGAGCGCAGTGGTCAGGAGTATATCTTAGGCCTGTGTACAGAGCGCAGTGGTCAGGAGTATGTCATATACTGCCCAGCATGCATAGTACAATGGTCAGGATGTTGTGGTATACAGCCCGGTATACAGAGTACACTGGTGAGGAATATAAACCCTTGTAAGGAATGCAGGTATCCAGCGACAGCAGGGATGACCAGATCGGTGGGCTATACCTAAGAAATGTGGAATAATACGGAGTAGGAGGAGTGTGATTACAGGGGGTGTAAAGTCAGGAGGTTTGTTACCTCCATGCATTCTATATATGAAGGTAAATACCCTTCTCTGTGCAGCAGCCCCCCCAATACTCACCTGAGCCCCATCCTGATCCAGCAATGTGCACAAGATCCTTGGCAGTCTGGGGTCTCTCCCTCCTCATTGGCTGAGACAAGAGCAGGGGCCATTGGCTCCTGCTGCTGTCAATCACAGCCAATGAGGAGGGAGAGGGGACTCTGTGGAGACACAGAGCAGCGACTTCATCCCGAGCCTGCTTGCATGCCCCCATAACAAGCTGCTTGTTGTGGGGGCACTCAACAGGAGAAGGGACCAGGAGCGCATGTGGGGGACCCGAGAAGAGGAGGATCCAGGCTGCTCTGTACAAACCATCACACACAGCAGTAAGTATGACATGTTTGTTTTAAAAGAAAAAAAATGTTGCCTTAATCACTTTAAGTCTCATTTACTAATGGACACGACACCCTCCGACACCCACAGACCATAAACAAAGCAAAAGTGACAAATAAATGTGACAGCAAATAACCAACCCAACAACCTGACTATAATACACTGTGTACAATGGAGGGAAGCTGACATACACCGGGCAGACCCAGGACTGGGAATCAGGGGAGCAGAGATGGGGAACAGGATGCAGGAAACCAGAATCAGGGGAAAGTATACAGGACGCAGGATCCAGCAGGGAAGCGGCTCACAGGCAGAACACTGAGGTACTGATGAAAACTACGGAGGGATTATATACCTTCCCAGCAGCCAGCATCAGGTGGAGCTTCATTACTGACACCTTCTGTCTGCTGGGAGACACAGCAATGTCTCCTCTCCACTTCCTTCCAACTAACCTCTCACCCAGAGCATCCTGTCTGTACCTAACATCACTTCCTGTTTTTGCCTGACATCACTTCCTGTCTGTATCTGACATCACTTCCCATCTGTACCTGACATCGCTTCCTGTCTCGGTAGAAGGGCACTCACCACCTGGTGGAGCTCAGAGGAATTGCAGCTCCAAGAAATGTCTCATAGTTTGAACCTTGTTGTTTCCAAATGTTCTTGAATGTTCATGTCCATGTCTGGCAGGTTCCAGGACTCTTCAGAGTGGCAGTGAGGTGATGACTCCGGAACACTCTCTGGGTTCCATCACCAGGCACTGCAATTATACCCGACTGCTGGGAGCCATCATCTCCTTTCCTGCAGTGAAAGTATAATTGTGACATCAGCAGAGAGGCAGAGGGAGGGTGGGATCCGGTAAGTACCACCACTGACCACCAATGCTGGGCTGGGGGTACACTTTATTCTCACTGACACCAACAATGGGGCTTATTTTATCTCACTGACACCAACAATGGGGCTTATTTTATCTCACTGACACCAATGGGGCTTATTTATATCACTGACACCAACAATGTTTTTATCTCACTGACACCAGGGATGGGGCTTATTTTATCTCACTGACACCAACAATAAGGCTTATTTTATCTCACTGACACCAACAATGGGGCTTATTTTATCTCACTGACACCAACGATGGGGCTTATTTTATCTCACTGACACCAACAATGGGGCTTATTTTATCTCACTGACACCAACGATGGAGCTTATTTTATCTCACTGACACCAACAATGGAGCTTATTTTATCTCACTGACACCAACAATGGGGCTTATTTTTATCTCATTGACACCAACAATGGGGCTTATTTTATCTCACTGACACCAACAATGGGGCTTATTTTATCTCACTGACACCAACAATGGGGCTTATTTTATCTCACTGACACCAACAATGGGGCTTATTTTATCTCACTGACACCAATGATGGATGTCAAGGAAATCATGCCCATGGTGACTGGGTAACTGGAGTGAGATCCATGATTGGTG
Organism: Staurois parvus; assembly: GCF_062004578.1. Taxonomy (NCBI): domain Eukaryota; kingdom Metazoa; phylum Chordata; class Amphibia; order Anura; family Ranidae; genus Staurois; species Staurois parvus. The sequence goes on from NW_028317987.1 coordinate 1,408,276, forward strand.
GAGAAGGAATGAGGGTGGAGCTTTCTCTGAATTCTCTAGAATTCTCATCTGCTGACAATTGATGGACTGATCTGAATTCTGTGTGAAATATATCTGGTTGTTAATGATTGGCTGGAAATCAGGCGGTCACACCCCTAACCGATGACTCCTCATCTGTCGGCAGGTTTCCCCACTGACAGCTGAATGTCCACAAAAGAATTGTCAGCAATTACAAATTGTGGAAAACCCCTCAGAATGTCTCTGAGAAGAAATGATATTTTATCTTCTCTCCAACTCAGACTATATTTGTCTTAGACGTAAGAGGCCCAAAATCCCGAGTCCCTGTCAGGTCTGAGCTCCAGCCGGATACAATCACCTTCTCCACTCACATAGTTTGCTTTTGTAAATGAAGTGAGTACAGAATTGAGGAAAGCGAGGACACCCGGCAACAATGGGATTCTGTCCTATCTCCTGCACCCGGAGCAAATGAACAACATGTACCAGCCTTCCCAGCCCCATCAATGTACACTGTGGAGGCATCTTGTATGTAGACTCTGGATTCAACAAACCAGCAGCCTGGCCATTCAGGAACGTACCATTGTTCAGCTCTGGGGGGGGAACAAACATCTCTCATGGAAAGGAGCTCTGGGGAGTCAACAGACCAATCTTTCATCTATACATATGTTTCCATCTCTCCACATCACTCCATTCTTTTTCTGGACAAAACCATTATAAATATCAGCGACAGATTTACAAATCTAGGATTTTACAATGAGAACACAATGTCACAAGGGATCTATAAAAGATTTTATCCGGACACAAGATCCCATTGTAAGAAAGGAATTCTGAATATGAACAGCGACTGTTATGTGGGATCCCATTATATTCAGTGCGGGGAAATGTATCTTTTATATTTTACTGAAACCTTAGATAATAAATGACATTTATGTCCCAGAAATTAACTTTACTGTATTTTTAACTGAAATTGTACCTTTCATAAATCATTGCACTAATATTGTGTAAAATAATAAAACTCATAAAACATCAGAACTACTAACAATTTATCCTCTAGTGTGTCTGCTGTTGTGAAGAAATATATATAATATTTGGGGGATTTAAGTAATTTTAAGGTAGAAATTATTTTTAAAACATGTAATCAAAAGAATTAAAAATGTCTCTAGGACTCCATGGACCCCTTCATTCCACACAGTCTCCAGGAACCGGGAAACCACAGAGAAACCAAGTGTCCCCCGACTTCCTCTCCAGGCTGGGATGTCACCCTGGTTGGGTGCCCCCTACAGTAGAAGAAGCAGACTGCACCTGACTACATCTTCTTTATGCTTTGTCTGATCAGGATGGCGGTCATTTCTCCCTGAACACGGAGCGCCCTAAACACGAGGTAAACGTGGTGCAGCATTGAGCCCCGTCCAGCTGTAGTGTAGACTTTGACAGGCTGCAGGCAGTGGGGCTGGACGCTGTACCTGTGCCTACCAGGTGTATTATAATGCCAGCATTGCACCCACAGGGGCCGGACCCCCCATGTACAAGGGGCCTAAGAGATACCATCAGCTGGTGTCCCATTCCACCAGACCCCTATAACTGGAAGAGGACATGTTTGGGGGGATGTGTTGTAGAAGAACCCAGACCACGGTATTGTGTGATGAAATTATAATTCAACTTTATTAAATGTGACACTTTAACAACAGAAGAAAAGAAATAGATTGTTTACATTTCAAGGATCTATTTATACCATTTATATCATCTATGCTAAGAAACTGATTAATATATGACACGCCCCTCATTAAAACCAGCCACGCCCACTTATGTGACCCTCTAAACATCCAAATCCCTTTAAATTCCCAGAAGACACTTTAATCTTTAAGCTGATTGGGTACAAGAGAACCCCGAGCCCCTCCTACTCATTCCCACACAAGTCCATGTCACCATCTACAAGGTGAGAGGACCTGAAGGAGAACAAGACCAGGACCATCGCCTGACTGAAGCCATGCTCACATTTCTTTCTAATGCTGCTTCTATGGTCTCCTCAGATACGGATTTGGCAGATGTACATTAGTGGAACCCTTTCACTCCGGCCAATGTAAGGTTTCCATCAGCAGCAGCACGGCCTTATAGCTACAGCACCCGGGGGTTGTCTACATTTGTTATGCCAACTGTCGGATTTCTGGTGGAAGTAATTCAGCCACACTGAAGGTGCTCCCCCCCGCCATGTATACCGGGCTCAGCTGTCCCTCCTGCAAGCCCAAGACAGGCATGGTGGGTGTCAGCGGTGAGAGCAGAAGGAGATCAGCAAACATCCGATCTCTGATCTCCCCTTCAGTGAATGGATGTGGGAGGTGGGAGATTATGTCATTTCTGGGTTCAGCGCTGTCATTCTCCAGTCACTATGGTTTGGGAAGGAGCTGATTAGGCATGATCTGTGCTTGACCATCTTTCTTGGGGTACAGAGGTGACATTGGGGGTCTAATAATGTTCTGATGTCTCTTTAAAAAGGACCTGTGACCAGAAATATGTATCACAGGGGGGCTATCAACCTCCTATATGACAGAAGCCATGTTAGGTGAAAAAAGAGTTGAAAAAAAATTAAACCCTATAAAAATTTTAAAAAACACAAAACAAATCATACGACACATTTTACATATCATTGCACAAGCGAGAGTGAGAACAATCATTCTGAGGCCATCATTCACGGGTAACTATCTGAACTGATAACCTATAAAGGCTCTTAAAGCGTCATCTTTGAACATTTTTTGGTTCTGAAGTTTGTCACCATTTCACAAGTACGCACAGTTTGAAAAGTTTGACATGTTTGGTATCTATATACTTGATGACAACCCCATATTTTATATTTCACCAAACAAATTGGGTCATATATTGTGTTCTTTGTGCACTAACATTATCTTTTTTTACAGAAAAAAAATTTGATAAACAGCTGTACTAATATTCTGTGACATGAAAAATGGCAACTACCACCATTATATTCTCCAGTCTCTGCTTTCAGAAAATAAAAGAAATGTTTGAGGTTTAACTAATCATATGGCCTGAAATGTGAATTTAACTAAAAACAAAAGCAAAATAAACTCTGGCAGTGAAAGAAAATACAGCAATATATAACATTTCAAAATCAAAACTATGGTAGCAACTAATGGCTTAAGAAGCAAACCCGCCATATTACTCAACCAGGTTCCAACTAAACCCACCCAAAACATTGGATCCCACCTCCCCCCACTCAGGTTCCTGTTGGAACTCCTTTACCTTGTGTAGATATCCCCTTCTGAGATCCTCATGATCTAATATAAATGTACAACACTCTCTATCTGACACCCTTTGTAGACTCCACCTTGGTCTGCCAAGAGATAGTCAGCTGCCATGCAGTTCTGTGACACCACCTTAGGTGGTGGAGCCACTTCTGCTGTCAGCTCTGCTATAACATCAGTGGTGTCATTGGTTATCTGATCCATGACTCCAGTACACCGGTTCATCTTACTTATCTTAGATTCCCCATCCCGTCTATGAACAGCTCACTGCATAAAGCAGCTCCAATCCAGAGAAAATGTTTCTTCTCACTGGAAGGCCAGGGGAGTATTGGGAGAAATTGAGGCTTTCCCTTACAGATATGGGGGGAGGGGCAACATAACCTCAAGTACAGCTATGGGTGGAATTGAAGGGAAGCCATTTTAGGGTGCTCCTTCCACAAAAGAAGCAAATGTTATCTGGAAGGACTAGGAATCCATTGGACCAATGGGGATTAAACATTCTGCAATTACATTGAGACACCATGAAATGTTACTGGCCTGTGATTGGCTCTCCTATTGTTAGTGAAGTAAGTGAGACTCCCCTTGTCGATGTCATTAATGGAAACAAACCATGTGAAATGTTTCTTCCAAATCCAAAAAGGTGACCCCCTTGGGTAAGTACCCATGCTAATATTCCTGATATGAGTTTGTAGTCCCTGCTATACAGGAAACATGCGGGCAATCAATTACACCTTTTACAACAGGACAGTAAATATCAGAACACAATTCAAACAGAAGACCAACAGCAGGAAGTCTGCTGACTGAATGTGTAATGCAATCTGTCATTAGCATTCCCAGAGTTCCCTCTGCAACATAGTTGTATCAGCTGTTGGTCCTGTCTGTAGATCTGTTATTTCACCACCTTCTGTAACAGGGTGACAACCCTGATCATTCTGCAGGAACATTACACAGCAGCGTTGTCACCCTGTACAGGGAAGTCTTAGATAGATTATAAGTAAGACACACAACAAGTAAAGTCCAACTCCAGCTAACACTTCTACAGCAGTTACAGCAACAGGATTTATATAAGGTTCAACCCACCATATGAATGGAAGATGACAGTTGTAAGCACCCCCAGCAGTGTTATATGGTGTTTCTCAACCCCCCCACTTTAATTTTTGCCAAATAGCTTGGCCTTCTACATGAAGCAGAAAAAACAGATCTACTAGGAGGGTCAACGGGTAATAAAAAATGTTACAAGGGGAGACTCAGAAAAACATAAAACATTTATGCTAATGACAGATTGCACCATTTATGTAATTATTGATTTTGCCCATTGTTACACTTTAGTGTCGATGTCTTAGCATTTCCAGGAATAATTAGTGCTCTTTGCACACTTTGCCCCAAAAAGGGACCCGTTCATTCAGAGTCATTAAGGTGAACCCCAATAAGAGGAATTTCAGGCTCCCAGAAGAAGTGGTAGGAATATGACCGCACACTTAGCACTTTGTAAGTTCAGATCTCTTACAGTTGTACCGTGTGAATAGTTTATGGAGATGAGCAATAGCTGGACAGAAAAAAAAATAATAAGGACATCCAATCTTCACCTGATAGAATCCCTTTTGAGAAAACCAGATGAAACATAAGTGGCCAGCTGGGATTAGGTGATACTGTTGAATACGTCCCCTAAAACAGCATTAACTCCGTGTTGGAAGGCCTACACCAGCTTAAGAAGTTACTCTCTAACCAAACAGAGACCTCTATCTGGCTGGTATCTCAGCTATAGACCTGCCTGCAAAGATGTCATCCATGAGAGGAGATGGAACATGGAAAGGAGGCATTGATCATGGGAGAGGAGGTGGAACATGTAATGGGAGGTGTGGACAAGGTGGGCTTAGCTGGAGCCCTCAAGCCTAGCTTATGATGTATCAATTCTCAAAAGAACCTGGAATGGACTCTCCTAATGAGGTTTCAGAGGCGTGGCAAGAAGCCATTGGACCCCATCCTAGACTCTGGTACTGAGGCATTGTTGGTCGTGTATTGGTTGGTCAGATTCTGGCAATGAAGAAAACACATGGGAACATAGCTCAGTTAGTGAATGATGAAAATGCATTACATGTTCAGTCAATGCTCCATAAAAAAGGATGAAGATGAGAATGGTGAGGAATACAGTTCAGTCATTGCTGCTTGTCTGAAAAAATGTCCAAAGGTAAAATATTCACAGGCCTTCTAGGTGTGTTTCTGATGGACATAAGCACTAAAACGAATGAATCCGATCATTAGAGTCCTGTTTGTTCAAAGTTTTTTTTTATTAAGTAGCATCATGTCTTCCCTAGTTTGTGGGAAGACATTGGGCCTGTGAACCTAATGGGACAGCTGTGACTTCTTTAATATTGCCCCTTCTTCTGGAGTTTCCTCTATGCAGCTCAAGCTTGTGAATCCTCTGGTGACAGATTAGCCTGGAATTACCTGTAAAAGCTTTGTCACATTCTGAACATTAATATGGCTTCTCTCCAGTGTGAACCTTCTGGTGTCTGATAAGATGTGACTTCTGTGTAAAAGCTTTGTCACATTCAGAACACTGATATGACTTCTCTCTAGTGTGAACCTTCTGGTGTCTGATAAGATTTGATTTCTGTGTAAAAGCTTTATCACATTCTGAACATTGATATGGTTTCTTTCCAGTGTGAATCCTCTCATGTATGACAAGGTTTCCCCTCAGTTTAAAAGTTTTATCACATTCAGAACACTGATATGGCTGCTCTCCAGTGTGGACCTTCTGGTGTGCTATGAGAACTGACTTATGTGTAAAAGTTTTATCACATTCAGAACACTGATATAGCTGCTCTCCAGTGTGGACCTTCTGGTGTGCTATGAGAACTGACTTATGTGTAAAAGTTTTATCACATTCAGAACATTGATGTGGTTTCTCTCCAGTGTGAACCCTCTGGTGTGTGATAAGATCTGACTTCCATGTAAAAGCTTTGTCACATTCAGAACACTGATATGGCTTCTTGCCAGTGTGAATCCTCTGGTGTATGATAAGATATGACTTATTTGTAAAAGCTTTGTCACATTCAGAACACTGATATAACTTCTCTCCAGTGTGAATCCTCTGGTGCCTGATAAGATGTGATTTCCATATAAAAGCTTTATCACATTCGGAACACTGATATGGCTTCTCTCCAGTGTGAATCCTCTGGTGTGATATAAGATCTGACTTATGTCTAAAAGCTGTGTCACATTCAGAACACTGATATGGCTTCTCTCCAGTGTGAATCCTCTGGTGTCTGATAAGATATGACTTATGTGTAAAAGCTTTGTCACATTCAGAACACTGATATGACTTCGCTCCAGTGTGACTCATCTGGTGTCTGATAAGAGGTGACTTCTGTGTAAAAGCTTTGTCACATTCAGAACACTGATATGGTTTCTCTCCAGTGTGACTCCTCTGGTGTATGATAAGATTTGACTTCCATGTAAAAGCTTTGTCACATTCAGAACACTGATATGGCATCTCTCCAGTGTGGATCATCTGGTGTGTGATAAGATGTGACTTCCATGTAAAAGCTTTGTCACATTCAGAACACTGATATGGCTTCTCTCCAGTGTAAACCTTCCGGTGTGCGATATGTTTTGGCTCCATTGTAAAATCTTTGTCACGTTCCAAACAAGAAATAGCTTGAAATGACTCCTCTTATGTATACATGGGTTGGACTTTACTGTAAAGCAATTGTCACTTCCAGAACACTGAAATGACTTTTCTCTTGTTACCCTCTGAGGTTGGATCAGTGTTGAAGAGGACCCAAAGCACTTATGACATTTAGAACACTGATATGACTTGTGTCCTGTGTGACTCCTCCAGTGAACTGCAATAAAAACTTTCAGTCAATTACAACACCCAGATGTTTGGTTTTTCCATGTGACTGAGTTGTATTCACAAACACCAGCATGACCGAAAACGTGGTTCATCAATCCACCTGTACAAAAAAAAAATAAATAAATAAAAATCAGAATTCTATATAAAGGGCTAAAGTTGGTTTTTATTTTTAATGATCATTAATAAATATATCTTATATATCATCGCAGGCTGTGTCAGCATTATGGTTGTCCTCAAAGGGCCAGTTGTAACTGTAAGACTAGATGTCCAGAGCACCTCACCCCCCCATTACATCAGATGCCAAGAACTCCACATCCTCCCCAACATCACCGTGCACCTCCTTTGGGGGCAGAGCGGGAAAGCAGAAAGTGCAGGGTCTGGAGGAGGACCAGAGGAGGAGTGGAGTCAATTACCAGAGTCTGCTGAATGCTGAGACCAATGGAGACGAGGATGAGGGGATTATTATTATTATACAGTATTTATAAAGCGCCAATAGTTCGCTCAGCGCTGTACATTATAAAGGGGGACAGACCATGTGACAGAACAATACCAATACAATGCAAAACATGAGGGGATCGAGGGCCCTGCTCTTTCAAGCTTACAATCTAGGAGGGAGGGGGTGGTGGCACAGGAGGAGATAGCTGTGGGGGATGGAGTGGTAGGAAGAGTGGAGGAGGTCGGCAGGTTAGCAGGGGGTGGGGTAGGCTTCCCTGAAGAGATGGGTTTTCAGGGTGCGCCTAAAAGGAGAGGAGAGTAGGTGATAATCTGATGGGTTGGGGCAGGGAGTTCCAGAGGATGGGTAACACCCTGGAGAAGTCCTGGAGGCGGGCATGGGAGGAGGAGACCAGGGAACTAGAGAGAAGGAGGTCTTGTGAGGAGCGGAGTGTGCGTGCTGGGCGGTACTTGGATATTAGGTCAGTGATGTAGTTCGGGGCAGTATGGTGGACAGCTTTGTACGTCAGCATTAGGATTTTGAATTTGATCCGTTGCGCAATCGGAAGCCAGTGGAGGGATTGGCAGAGGGGGGTGGCGGAAATGGAGCGGTTGGAAAGGTGAATGAGTCTGGCAGCCGTATTCAGGATGGACTGAAGCGGGGATAGCCAGCGGCGAGGCAGGCCAGTGATGAGGGAGTTGCAGTAGTCGAGTCGTGATATGATGAGGGAGTGGATGAGCTGTTTAGTGGTTTCTGGAGTTAGGAACGTGCGGATTTTGGCGATGTTGCGGAGGTGGAGTCTGCACGAGTTTGTTAAAGAGTGGACTTGGGGCTGGAAGGATAGGTTGGAGTCCAAAATGACACCAAGTACTCTGGCCTGCGGGGCGGGTTTGATGGTGGTGTTGTTGGACATGATGGAGAAGTCAATGGGGGGTGGTGTCCGGGCTGGAGGGAAGACAAGAAACTCGGTTTTGGAGAGGTTCAGTTTAAGGAAGTGGAGCGACATCCAGTCTGATATGTCGCTCAACAGGTGTGTGATTCGGGCGGAGACCGAGGGGGTGAGGTGGGGGGTTGAGAGATAGATTTGTGTGTCGTCGGCATAGAGGTGGTAGTTGAAGCCGTGAGAGTGTATGAGTTGGCCAAGGGAGGAGGTGTAGATGGAGAAGAGAAGGGGCCCGAGGACAGAGCCTTGAGGGACCCCAACAGAGAGGGGGAGTGAGAGGGAGGTGGTGGCATTATAGGTAACGCTGAAAGAGCGTTGTGACAGGTAGGATGAGAGCCAGGAGAGAGCAGAATCTCTGAGGCCGAGGGAGTGTAGTTTTTTGAGGAGGAGGGGGTGGTCGACTGTGTCAAAGGCCGCAGAGAGGTCAAGGAGTAGGAGCACTGAATAGTGGCCATTAGCTTTGGCGGTTAGCAGGTCGTTGGAGAGTTTGAGTAAGGCAGTTTCGGTGGAGTGTAGGGGACGGAAGCCGGACTGTAGGGGATCGAGGAGGTTGTTGTCGTTGAGGTGAGAGCATAGGCGGGCGTAGACTAGGCGCTCGAGGAGTTTAGATGTAAATGGGAGCAGGGAGATGGGTCTGAGGTTGTTCGGGTCATTGGGGTCCAGGGAGGGCTTTTTAAGTATGGGGGTGATGTGTGCATGTTTCAGAGGGGAAGGGAAAGTGCCGGAGGAGAGGGAGAGATTGAAGATGTGGGTGAGGGAGCGTAGGATGGAGGGGGAGGGAGGTTGTAGGAGTTGTGAGGGGATAGGGTCAAGGGGGCAGGTGGTGAGGCGGGCATCAGAGAGGATCTTGGAGACTTCTTCGATGGTAGTAAGGTCAAAGGTGCGGAGTGTTGGGGGAGCTTCAGTATGAGGAATGTAGGGTGGGGTGGGAGAGGAGGTCAGAGCAGTGGTGGGGCCGTGGGAGAGGGGTGTAGAGGGGGTAGCTGAGTGAGGGGGAAGGGGGTTGGAGGGAGTTTGAGCAGCGACGAAGTCCCTGTGGGTTATGTCGAGGGGGAGGGGGGATGAGGGGGTAGCTGTGTGAGAGGGGACGGGTTGAGAAGGCGTGTGAGTTGCGGCAATGTCCTTGCGAATTGTGTCAATCTTGTTTTTGAAGTGATTGGCAATCTCAAGGGCAGTGAGTGAGGTGCTGGGTGGAGGTGGGGGTGGAGAGAGTAGAGAGTTGAAGGTGGAGAAGAGTCGGCGAGGATTGGAGGAGAGGGCCTTGATGAGGGTCAGGAAGTAGGCTTGTTTGGCAGTATGGAGGGAGGAGGTGTAGGTGTGGAAGGCAGATTTGTATCGGGTGAAGGCTTGTTGGGATTTGGTTTTGCGCCATAGTCGCTCCAGGGCACGACTGTGTCGTTTGAGGGTTTTGGTGTGATCAGTCTGCCAGGGCTGGAGCGGTCGGGGTCTGATGTTGCGTGTGGTTAAAGGCGCTAGTGAGTCAAGGGCTGTTGACAGCGCATTGTTGTAGGCGGTCATAGCCAAGTCGGGGCAGGACAGGGGGAGGATGCGGTCATGGAGTTGATCAACTGCGGAGTGGAGGGAGGCAGGTTTAAGGTTGCGGAGGTTACGGCTGGTAGTAGTGTGACATTTGGAGGGGTAGGCGTTGGAGGATGAGGAGATAGAGAAGGTAATCAGGTTGTGGTCAGAGAGAGGGAAGGGGGTGTTCGTGAGGTTGTGGGGAGCGCAGCGGTTGGAGAAGACAAGATCAAGGATATTACCGTCGGAGTGGGTGGTGGATTGTATGCACTGTGCAAGTGCAAAGGAGGAGGTTAAGTGGAGGAGACGGGCTGTGTCCGGGTTGTCGAGGTTGACAGGGATGTTGAAATCCCCAAGGATGATAGTGGGTAGCTCAGAGGAGAGGAAGAAGGGTAGCCAGGAGGAGAAGTCTTCCAGGAAGCGGGGTATGGATCCAGGAGGCCAGTATATCATAGCAATCTTCAGGGGGGTTGGGGAGAATAGTCGGAC